>NC_136057.1:787360884-789760884 GCF_964261635.1 Lissotriton helveticus | reverse complement strand
TTCTGAGATGTGGACATTGCTCAATAGTATGTATTCGTAAAGACTGTTCTGCACTTATATCTAGATTGTGGCTTACTCTTGACTCATATATCACTACCTGTAACTCATTATGAGACATACACTGTTGTGTTTAATATTTTCTCATAGTAGTCCCTCTTTGTTTTCATTTATTTAATAATATGATTGTGTAAATACGCAAATGTAAGTTGTTGTTCACAAATTTCTAATGCAATTGCTCCCATCTTTCATTCCTTACAGCTATTGTAATATTTTCTTGTCTAGTGTTAAATCTGTGCTCTTTTTAAATCGAATAACTATTTTTTTACTTTGAAAAAAAAAAGATGCTACACCATCTCACCCACCATGAACACTTCCACCCATATCATCTTCATATTCACAGCCAACTGAAACCTCTACAAGGACTTATGAGCCATACACCACTTATCTGGGCATGAAATGTACCATTTATGGCAGACAACGCTGTACCTAGAGCTAAGACAGCACCAGACTGAAAACTAAGGGGCATATTAGCAAGAACCTTGTTAAAATTATCGCCATTTTAGCGGCAGGAAACTGCCGCTAAAACGGCGATAATGGGCTTGCTGGTATGCGTGATAGAATTTCAAAAGAGGCCCAGGTTAGATGTGCAGGACATCTAACCTGGGCTTTTATTGGAATGCTATAATGCATATTAGCAAGCCCATTATCGGCGTTTTAGCGGCAGTTTCCTGCCGCTAAAACTGCGATAATTTTAACAAGGTTCTTGCTAATATGCTGCCCAGATATTCAATGAGGAAAAACAAATGAAAAGAGATATTTTACCTCTACTTACCAAGGATATCGGATAATACTCCATTAATATCAGAATTGCTTTTACACCTATCTGCAGTATATTACTATATTGTTCTCTGGGGTCTTGCTTTGTTCAGTGCATATTGCTTCTTAGCTAGAATTGTGCTTCACATATCCTAGTGCATCTAGACATGCATATACTTGTGAAACAGACAATGAGAAAGAGGATAAGGTATTACCAAGCACACAACAGAGACAACAGAGAGAGAGAGGGAAACAAGAGAAGAGGGAGACACATAATGGCCGCCATGGATCATTAACCCCCAGGGTGTGGGGAGGGGTTCGTATTTGAAGCACTGTCTTCACTAAAGGAGTAACGATGGGTTAAATTTGCTACATAAATATTTTTCTTATTTTGGGAAATAGAGATGACTCATACTCAAGTACATTTTTTTCTTAGTTTGTATTGTTTAGCTCTAATATTAAATATTCGATATGGGAGGAGATGTTCTCCCAAACTCATACATAAGAGAAAGAGTAAGGAAAAGCGAGTGCCACCTGTCTTTATTTTCAGCCATGTGTGGAACGCGAATAGGTTTCTACAGCATTCACACTTGCTCCGAGCACAAAAGCAATATGAACATACCGAAATGTATTGCGTGCAGCACCAACAGATGACTGATCTGTCCTTTCTGGCAAGGTTAACTGTTTCTTCCCGGGTGTTAAGTGGCATATAAACTATTGTTCAAACACATTTGTGCTAACAGCATATCATGACCTCCTGCACTGCACTGGTCAGACTGGGTATTCAGCGCTGTACATTTATCAACAAAACTCAAAGGGACCGCAGGGGCAGAAATGACTTTAACTGCATTAGGGGATCTGTAAGGATGAATGCCTAACCTCACTCCATCGCAAAAAGTAATTACACTGCCATTGTTTCGACAGAGCTATTTTCTTCATATAGTTTTATAGAAGTGAAAGCAATTTTCTTCTGGCTTGACATCTGCACTGCCTAGTGTTTTAAAACAAGCAGTCCACAGAACGCACTGTGTAGCAAAGAGATACCTTGGCTCTAATGTACAGGTTGAAAAAAGACAGGTTACTGCAGCAAAAAGGCTGCATCTTTTACGTGTAATGTATCCGGACAACACAAAGTACATTTTAGAAATTATTAGTTATGGTCCTTTCCTTTCAACCTCTAAAGTCACAGTTACGGTTTAAATATAAATAAGGCAAACAGTTGAAAGTCATGTGCCTTTTCTCTATTCAGCATTATTCCTATATATAGATTTGGCAAACATATTAACTAGATGTAGCTTTTGTTTCGCAGGTAGCTGAAAAGAGACTGTCCTAGTCACAAGCAGAACAACAATGATGTCCATATTGAGGGCATAGTTATTGTAATTAGAATTATACATCTGATATTGGATTATCACACAGGCGTGAGGAGCATAAGGAATATTTTCTGAGAGAAAATTAAACATTGTCAATAATGCACCTTGGTGCAAGTGTCTCCGACAATGATCAGAAAAACATCAATGGCTTCACAGCCCTCTTCAGCATTTGTACTGTACACATAATTCAGAGAAACACATGACTAGAAAAGCCACGCTCAGGCAAATTATTTTGAAATACAGTGCTCATGCATTTTAGTATTGGCCTATCTAGTTCAAAGCCAAGCTTTGGAAATTAAATTAATTTTCAGACAGCCATTCGTCGTTTACAGATCTCTGTACATCACAGTGTGTGCGACTGGTTGCCCAATGGCCGGTGGTACTACAGAGTCGCCGCTAATAAAATCATTCCCGTTCTCAAACCACCAAATTAGCTACCTGAGAACACATTTCTGTAGAACAGCGTGTTTCTACATTCTCAAGTCAAGCCATTCACGTACATAACAGTAAATTGTCAGCTAAACTCCTGTTAGTCATGATTGACACTGAACAATCATCTGTCATCCCTATCTCTTATTCTGGAGGATTTAAGAAGCATGGTAACAAAATGGCGGAACTTGTTACAGTCTATACCAGTGTTTTTTAAACTGTTTTAGTTTCTGCAACCCCCTCCGCCCCCTCTCCCCCACACACACACCCAACACTCCTGGATACTTGGGACGTGACCTGAGCAATTTCTATGATGTAAATTTGTATTAAAGACAAAACCATACAGAAAATAGAGAAACAAGTGTACATGAAACAAATACATAACTCAAAATTATTACATTTAATTAATAAACAATAGGATAGAAAAAGGAAAATGTACTTTCAATAAGATGGCTGGTGGTTTTTAAATGTTTGTTTTATTTAAAGACAAAAGCAATATGCTATGCTCTAGGATTGTTGGTGTATGCCGTGCTTTTGCTGCTCCCACAAATAATGCTAAATATAAGAACCTCATTTTTAGCCCCTAATTTCAAGTTCTTTCATATTTACAAAGCATTTTAAAATGTTAAACTCTCAACATTGTTTTTTTTAATGTATGTAAACCTTCTTAACCTGCTAGTCTTATTCAATTGCAAGTGAATAGGCGCCACCGAACCCTGGGGGGCACAGCTACATGACCAGAGCCACTATATATTTTTTCTTGTGCCTGTGTAACTAAAAGTGCAGTCCCTTGATTTTAGTGCAGTTGGGGACTAAAAAACACACTATTTATAAGACAGTCAAATACACCTGCACATTTTGAATGAAAGACTGGTGTTAAACTGCAATAACAGTCCCTTTTAAATGGTTAATTGTATTAACGAACCTGTGGGCTTTTGTCAGTTGTTGCTGATGATTCTCATTCACATGCATTATTTATTAAAAGGCTTATGCTAACATAATCCTTTGATGAAGCTCTTTAGGCTGATTTCACTTATGGGGAATTCCCGACTCAAGGGGCACCCTTTCCATTAACCACGCAGGAAGGATGAAAGCACCGCCGAGCAGGAAATATCAGATTCAGCTGCAAAGCTGGCGGGGCTGTTGAACCCTTACTATTTGGCTGTGGGGCTATTGTAACAAGTCCTCATCCTGTTCATACAAAGGGGGAGCTCCCGCTACCTGAACAATAAACCAAGCTTTTGTTAGTTAGCAGTAAAAAGAGTCTTATGGGGTGCTAATAAATAACAAGTTACACATCCAAAGAGCGTTTTTTCTATGACAATGTTTGAATTATTGCAAAAGTGAACGAAGTTACGTAAATATTATACTTGCGATGTTGTACTATCTTTATTAAAGCCATCCATACACACCTAGCTGACTTGGAATCTGCGCACCATAACACTTAGCGTTACTCATTTAAAATTCCTACCATGGTTGGGAGAAGCAGATGTAGTTCATGAACATCATGTAGGGGTCGCCAGAGGTAGCACTTTCCACGCCCTTTGCTATCCCTAGCACTGCACACGTGACCCTTGGCACCAGAGGCCACCTAAGCACTTACCCGAGCACAAGTAAAACAAGCGCTGTAATTAGACTTGTTGCCTTCGGTAGTGGTAGAGATTCATAAAGTAAATGGGTTTGGGAGTAGAATTCGTGCAACGTGTTGTCATCGTATAACCTGAAAAAGGCACTAGTCATAACCAGGGGTTTCTGCTATGAGTTACTACCCAGCGATTTTGACAGCTTCTGATGACATGAAGGGTAATATGCAGCAGGAAAATAGCACAAAATGACAAACTTTTAAGATAATTTGTTTTGCTAGTGGAGCCTAAATCTCATGGAGGCTAACCTGCATTAGCTCTCCAGCAGTTGTCAATTAGGTGCTTGACCTCATTGGGGCATGAAACCTGCTTGCAGATGAGGGACAGTAGCTTGGGAGTGGGAAGGTGTTTTAGTACTCCTGGCAGGAAGATCTGCTCATGTGGACTCCAGAACTTAACTAACTTCTAAGGGCCTGCCCTGTCACAAAAGTTGACAAAGTCAAACCTGAAACAGCCCAGCCTTTGGCCACATAGAGAAAATAGTACCAAATCAAGTGGGAGGAAAGCTACCCCTAGAATTAGTTTTGCATTACTGCAGTTGAAGGGACAGCTGATTATCCTGCCACAACTCTGGTTGGGCACACAGGCTCTGGACAAGGATAGTGCTTCCCATTATGGATTTTCAGAATAAGGTGTGCACTGTGGGATTGTTTGCAGTAGGTTAAACAGGAACTTTTGCAAAAATTGATATTTGCCCCTGGGAGATTTATCCCATTGTTTAGGGAAGAGCCAGGAGTCATCCACGCTCACGGAGGCACAAAGCACCATCCGCAGAACACTTTTTGGGTCTGTGAAAAGCAGAAGAAGCACTGCCCCTACTGTTTGAGACCTGTGAGGAGAACTAAAGGGCTAGTCCTGCTCCTACTTCTACATAGGCTAAAGCAGTGTACACCAAGAGTCAGTTGGCTGACCTCCATTGTGTCTACTAGCACACAAGTTTTTTTTGTGAAGTGCCCAGCTGACCTTAGCAAATGAACCTGGACTACACCATGCTGTCGGCCTCTGCCTGTCACACTGAGAGTCTCTAAGCACCTCCACTGAGGTCATAGGGCTGATAGACATACCCTTCTGTGGTTTGTTGGGCAAAAGGGCCTAGATAGACAAAAGCCAAAATTTGGGACTATAAACCGCTATGAGAATTGAAGGAAGACCGGGAGCAACCTGCTCGTCTCTCCCCCTAAGGTGCATCACTGGTCAGACTGACTTTGCTGCTGTTTCGGCTATGTTCTTCTCCACAACAGTAATTCCTGTTCAGCAATCCTTTGCCAAAGGAGTATCTCGCCTTGTAGAACTCTCATTGGGTTCCAGCTTTGTCCCACTTTAGATTTTCGACCTCCAAAAAGGAGACTAGATCCGAATGAAGAAATCTTCACCACAACTTTATCCCACTCCTACCGACGATGACGCCTCCTCTCCAGACATTGCCTGCAACCCTGACCCACTGAACTTATACTTTCTCAGATACTTTTCCGAAAATTTCTTCTAAATCTGAAGGTAAGCGCCGCGCAGGCCAAGTCTACTTTTTGTATCCGACTTTCGCTTCATATTTTTTTACTTCAACCATGTCTTGCACAACTTGATGTACGCAGTTGAACTTTGATCTTTTATATGCTATTTTTTACCATACATTAAAAAAGTTCATTACTCCAGTCCCTCTTAATGGATTTTTGTGGCGTTGGTATCTAATGATTTATTAAAATGAAATGTATTTTTCTAAATTGGTGTGAGATTTTTTGTCTGTTGTGTTTTCACTTTATTAATTTTTGTGTGCTGCATAAATATTTTATACATTGTCTCTAAGTTAAGCCTAACTGATTTTGTGACAAGCTACCAGAGGGTTAAGTACAGTTAATTTAGTGACTTTTGTGGTTTACCCTGACAGGCATTGTGGCTGTTGCTTGAACAGGGTTAATTCCCATTCAACCAACAACCCAATTTCTCAAGGTTTCACCATCTTGGAATTGGGCAGAGAGGGGCACCGTGGAATTATTTGCTGTAAGGCACACAGGAAGGACTGAAAAGTGGGTGGGGTTGCCCCAGTGAACTTTTACTCTATGGGATAGGGAGAGATCAGGAGTCACTTCTACCATTGGGCTGGTGCCAATAATAAATTGTAATGGTTGCAAGTAGGTTCCGCAGGAGCGTCAGGAATCCGAAGAATATTCCACAGCCTTCCCCTACGGTCTTCCGACTCTATCAAACACTAGAGTACGAGAGACTCGCTAGGGGAAAACAGGGAGACAAAACAAGGAAAGGTTGGGGGAAAAAAGTGCATGAAGGTGGTCTTCAGAATGGATGCGTGGTAACTCCTATTGGGGACTGGACAACAGGTAGGCTGCAAGAAAAGATAAGTAAGCAACCTTGTCTAAAGGAAACACTATACCTACATACACTCTGATACCTTTATGCATCTAAACATTACATACCAAAGGGTTGTCTGAAATGTCGCAGAACAGATATGTAGGATCATATTAGGAATCTCATCTGGAGCTGTGGCAAAAATGACATAACATAAACGTAAGCAACCTTTACTTCAATACAAGTAAGTGCAATACGATTTGACTGGTTATACTTCTCACTCTGGCTGTTGTAGAAGACTCGAAGAAAACATCCAATAGTATGATGGAATGCAATACAACTATTGCCAATATCCCTGTCGGTTGTATGAACATCTATGAAAACAAGACATATATATTCAGATTTCTGTTCTTGACATGAACCTAAACAAATATACTGTGCAGCGCAAAGCGCTGTTACCGTGATTCTACGTCGGGAAGATGTAGGCTGCACCCCACTCAGGTCCACGCAAGAACTCCAACAAATACGTGAAGCTGACCCCAGGACAAGATATCAATCAAGGGGATAAGCTTACAAAAGGGGGAAAACAATGAATAAGGAGGACCAGGGAATCTATATATATCAGAGGGAAAAAAATAGGAGAAAGAAACTAACTAACTATCTAAAGGGGTAGTAAGAGAAAACCCAACCGGGTAGCGGAGACCAAGCCCGGCTGCCGGGTGAAGCAACTCAAACGAAGGATTGACAGGAATAAGCCCGGCCGGACAGCGGAGAACAAACCCGGCTGTCGGGCGGAGCTAAACGAAGAGGGGGGAATCAAGGAGGCAGAGCCCAGCCGGATGGCGGGGAAAAACCCGGCCGCCGGGCGAGACTCTAGGCGGGGAAGAATGTTCACGGAAGTACCCGTAAACGTACAGCAACCAAGAAACAGGCACAGAAAGAGAACGCCTGCTGTATTCCAGCCGCTGCAGGGGGAGAGAGAATACCGGAGCCCGCACAGGAGCGCGGGGGCCGGGGACACTCCCTCCGAGCTGAAAATACAGGAAGTACACGGAAACGGAAGTCAGGTAAATCAGGAACAGGACAGACACTGCACCAGACGGAGCTAGACGCAAGAACGTGAAGCGTCGCTCCTTAGGTCTTGGTGTCCTAAATAGCTAGAAATTTAAAGGGACAGTGTTGCAGGAGGCTCCAGGCATGACATAAATGTAGCAGCCACACTCCTCCTCAGAAAGCTACTAGACCTTTGGAAGGACAGAAGGAAACTGAAGCTGTTGTCTGAGACCTGAGAAGACTAGAACTTCTCTCACTCTTAACCAGGACAAAAAAGTGGACTATGAGTGTCATAAAGCTGACCTCTTTCTCAAGCTACAGGGAGACAAAATGCTACAAAAGGCCTTTCCTGCAACTATCCAGCTGGCAAGTTTTAAGGGGACTGTCTTAGACCACACTGTTTGCTGCTACTGGAGTGAGCCTTTATCCCCTAAGTGCTCTCCCCAAGGTCCTAAGAACCTTGTCTGTGTCATAGTACACTCCTAGCATATCCTGAAAGCTGGGACTTAAAACCTTTTGGTTACAAAGGCCTCCGAGGGTTGAGACCAATCAGCCAAGCTTATCCAATGAAGGTGCATTGCTGCTGTGCTGAAGACTCAGGTTGCTCCCTCTCAGAGCTTTTCTACAGCTGTGACTCCTATTCAGAGGTACCTCACGGATAAGGTATCGGCATATTGAAGCACAAGCCCTCTTTTGCTACAGCCTGCAGCCTTTCCCCTTGGAAGAATTTAAGTTCCAAAAGATTCTAAGTCTGAACGTAGAGACCTTCACTGGTCAAAGGCGCGAGTATACTGCCATCAAGGAAGCTTCTCTGGGGGTGAAATTCAAATTTCTCCCTCTCTCAGCTTTCCGACAAAAGTCAACGGCTTCACCCAGACCTCGTCCAGTAGCGATCCAACAGAAGTGGAGCACTCTTCTGCCAGAACCGGCTGCCTTGCCCTGTTGAAGATTTTTTACTTTCATTCCAGAGAGTAAGGTTGAAGATCCTACTTCCGACGGGGTCAACCAGGTTTCTGTATCTGACCTGTGCTCCAACGTGGTCGAACTCAAGCTCATCGAGATTACCTCGGGTTTACTTCCTACTTTTTAGTTCTTTTTTGAACATTACAATTAAAAAATCCATAAATCTGGTTTCCCTTATTATCTTTTATTATTTTGTGTCATTTTATTGATTAAAATGTACTTGAATTTTCTAAATTGGTTATGGATTTTATTGTGTTGTGTTTTAACTGTTTCCTGTACGTCCTAAATACTTCATACAATGCCTCTAAGTTAAGTCTGTCTGCTTTGTGCCATAGCCACCAGGGGGTTGAGATCAGGTTTATTTAATGACTCTATGATTCACTTTGACAAGGATGTGTGCTTATGACTTGAGGTGGGTGCCCTTGGTGCCCAGTGCCCTGCTTGGAATCTTTAACAAAGTAGGGGTCCCTAAAGAGGTAATCCCTTACAGGAGAACAAACTTTATGTCGATATACTAGAAGGCTACATGGGATAAGTGTGGGGTGACTAACAAGTACAACACACCTTATCACCCCAAAATAATGGACTTATGGAGAGACTCAATGGTATGAACATTGGGTTATGTGAAAAGCTCTGACAGAAGTTTGACGTCATTTTGCCATGCCTTTTGTTTGCCTGAAAGGAAGTTCCACAGAATGGAGTGAGCTTAAGACCTTTTGAGTTTCTTTTTGGGCACGCTGTCAAAGGTTTTTTAAGTCCTGTCTGAGAAGGGTTTGAGAACCCTCTCTAAGAACCAAACAGGACATTGTACACTATGTGTTCAGCCTGAAATTCAGGTTGGATGAGTACATTAAAAAAGCTAATAAAAACTTGGGTACAAGTGACCAGCTAATTGTACAGTGTTATGATCAGAAGATGGCATTACTGGAATACGAACTTGGCCATAAAGTGTGTGTTTTGGAGTCAGAAGGTTGCAGGGCCCTCGAGGACTAATGGATAGAGCCCTAAACTCTGTTGAAGATTTTTCATGAGGTTACCTACTTGGTTGACCTTGGCAAGTCTGATACCCTCACAGAGTGATCCCTATTAATTGCCTGAATCCCCATTTGGACAGGACAGACATGTCTATGTTGATGTCTACTGATGAAATCCAAGGATAAAGTGAACCTCTCCCAGAGCTCATGTCCCAGAAAGCTAAGGCTATTTCACTTTAGGCAGTAGTTCTCACCTCTACACTGACTGACAGAGTGGGAACAGAGTGATTGTTGGACTGTTTCCACTGACACTGGACTGACCCAGTAGTATATCTATGACACTGACACTGGTAACAGCTAACCTGTCACGAACAAAATGAACAGGCTCTCAAATAAGACAAAGGCCAGAGTCAAAGAAGAAGTATCCAAGATGTTGCCTCTGGGGAAATTGAATGCTTGGTTGTACCGGGTCCAACCCAGTTGGGCTGGTACCTAAATAGACCCCTCTAAGGCAAACCCAGAAGTGAGGTTCTGTATGAACTACAGGGAACTCAATGCCATTACAAAGACTGACTTAACACCCTACAAGAGTTGATGAGCTATTTGACTGGTTAGGGTCACAAAGTACCTCTGTATAATTGTAAATTGTGAGCAATATGAATAGAAAATGTTGGTTTACTGAAACACAAACCAGGATCACAGGCCGGGAAACTAAAGTCTGCTCCAACTTGGCAAGAGCATTTTTAAAGCTCCCACTGAATGGAAACCAACATGCATTTTCTGCCTGGCTTCTTGCGGGCAGAGAAAGTATGTCTGCTTCACATAAACACACAATCCTGGAATGTATCTGGGGTATGGAACCAATGGCTATGGGGTCTCAATGGTAGCTGGCCTCCCAACACAGTATATGCACTCACAATAAGCTATCCAAGATATTTTCAATTATTTACAATGCATCCCTCACAACACTACTGAGTATGAGCATTGGACATACACAAAAATGGGTTGTCCTCACATGCTTCATCATAGGACAACCCACACTCTCCAAAAACCTAGTTTGATGGAGAATGAGCATTCACCTTGAGTCAATGAGGCACTTCTAACTAAGAATGGACCTGTGTTTAAAGTGTATTGTAAGCCAATGTGGCATCCTAAAAAGTATTCATTTGCTAGACATGACATTTGGTATAACAATCAAAAGTAGGGAGAAGGGGATTTAGTCACCCATTACTACTATTACCATTGAAATGTTTCTGCCTAGTGGCTCAACTGAGTCTGCAGGGTTCTTCAGGACAGGCATATGGGATCCTAGTGGGAGAAACTTGCAGTCAGAATTGTCTCTAAGAAAGAGTGACATGTGTCTACTTCTTAAATAGTCTGCCGCTTAAATACCTGTGAATATACACAGATATTCTTAAGATTCCATACTCTGTAATTAGGGGATACATTATAATGCATGTACACTTGTAAGCATGGAAAATTTACATTCTTTGTGGTTTGTGGCACAAACATGAGGTAGAAAACCATTTTCCTTTCTCAGTTGTGAGACCAGCTCACAATCTTACCCCAATGTTGGGTCTTCTACACCCCATGGAGGAAGGGCACAGGGACCCTGTAGTCACACTCTAATGCATAATAAATGGGAGGAGGCTCACAATTATCGCGTATAGGACATGCATACTTTCACAATCACACATATCCAGAGATATCATATCCCTCTATTCATTCAATCTCTTACTTAGTCAAGGGGTGTCCCTTGCGATCAATCTAAATGCATCTGCATCTTCCTCCTGCTGGGTTTTAAATGGGGCTAAAGGCCCGCTTTTAAGCTGGCACAGTTTCACAGGAACGGGTATGAATTACCTCTACCTGTGGCGAGAGGATCCCAGTGTTCTAGAGCCTGTGTGTTCTCCATTGCAAGCTTGCCTAGTTCTCACATCATTCCACGACATCTAACCCTGGGTGCTTCCAAGCGGATGTCAGTGTCATGAGACGACGTCCAATGTCCGGAAATGTGCAAGATCACAAGTTGCACAGCATGGGATTGCATATACAAAATGCAGTGCTTCGAGAGTGCTCTTTCTCATGCTCCGGGCTTGTGTGTATATCATATACACGTTATTGAATTCATTTGCTATAGAATATCAAGATACTGGATGGTGGTGTTATTTTATTTAATCAATTTGGTGCCATACTAACCCACTGCCTTGTAGATGACAAAGGTCCCGAAGTTTCAATCTGCTTGGTGGCGGGTACGGTTACAATCTTAAAGAAGTATTGTATTAATATACACAGATCTCTTTATTATTAATTTACCCACTATCACATTTTGTTACAAATGGCAAACTGAACATACATCTACTAGGAAGTAGTAATATTTTGTAGTTCAAATTGTCTAAACATACGGTTATTAGTCATATAATCTTATGTGAGTTGTAACCACAGATTTCATCATTCAATCCCTTTTCCAATTATCCCATGTGGTACACCCATTTTTGCTTGTGGATTAGAAGATTTTTCAGGGGTCTGGTGTGTTGATGTTTAGAACAAATGGAGTGGTGCAATACCCCAGTGGTTTGTTTCTGTAACAATAAATGGTCGACTTTCTCTTCGCCATCACACATGTGGCTTCACCCACACTTGAACACGGTCCATTTTTGCAAGGAGACCATCCTATTTTGGAGCTCTACTCAACCCTTTGACATGATACATACGCCCTGACGAAGTTCAATCCTTCTGAACGAAACACGTTGGCTGAGGCTTGTTGCACATATTAGTTGGATTATCAGATAAAGAACTTTTTTCACACAATAAAGAGAAAATCGACCATTTATTGCTACGGAAACAAACCACCGGGGTAGTGCACCACTCCATTTGTTCTCAACGTTTACATATCTGCCTGGCAGTTTGCATCTCCCAAAGGCAGTTGCAGGAGCAGTTTGTGCACACCAATTGTGACTTCATTAAGAGTCACCAACAACGGGAACGTAACTAAGAGGTGTGGCCACTGGAGTCCGCCGTTGACCATTGCCTTCCATTGTTCGGGGTGTTGATGTTTACTTTCTCTAGGACCACCCATCCCATATCCATATCTCTGTGTTTCTGGTCAAGGTAGCGCCACGTTAATTTGGTATTGTTCCATTTGCAGCATATTGTGCTTTCTTTTTCGTTGATGCACACTTTAATTTTTCGTGTGGTCATTTCCACATAGAATAAACCACATGGGCTGATAATCAAATGTCCTACATTTTCACTGTTGCAGTTGGTCAAGTGTTTAAGAACCCACGGTCTCCCTGTTTTTTTTCCACCTCTTTTGTTACTTTAGTGAACTGGCATGATACACAGCTGCCACATGGATAGTGGCCCACATGTGGTAGGCTCTTCTCTTTGACAACTTTTGGCAACTCTTTTGTACAGCCAACCACCTATAGGCCACTACCCATGTGGCAGTTGTGTATCGTGCTGTGAGAAGTTGGCCTGGCATATGATGTCCACTATTCTAGTGGGCACCTTACACCAGTTCAAATGAATCTTATTAATGGTCGGTTTAGACAACTTTTAAAGAAAGCTATCCTAGTGGTAGCTGTAAAGAGCAGCCTTCAGGCTAAGTCTTGAATGAATGTAAAGCAGCTTGTTTTACCAGTCTATAAACTCTTGAATGATCAAATGAAAGTGCACCACACAAGGTATATATATAAAATATATGTATTGATTCTAAACACAACCCCTCTAGTCTCATGTGAGGCTAGAAGCAAAAGTACAATACAAGAACTTAAATAGCACACAGTAAATAGTACAGTATATGTTATGCCCTAGGGGCCTCACAAACCACATACCAAGAAAGTGGTATAAGAACCACGTGAGAGTTAGAAGTGAGGCCTAGGGCCTGTCGAACCGCTGGGGCAACCAGGAACCACCCAAGGTAGGGACGCAGGAGACCCACGGGGGACGCGTGCAGTGTCTAAACACAGCCGCAAATCACTATTGACTCCTATGGAGGAAATGCAAGTTACAGTTTTAAAGTTTTAGGACACTTAGGAGTGGACTGTGGTGAAACCCCTTTAGAACTAGACACTTTGAGAGTCAAGACCCATGGGAGCACCAAAGTACTCGTGTTTCCTCACCCAGGGAAGTCGGGTGCACAGGTGTCTTTTCGTGTCGGGTTTTGTCATCGATTCCAATGGAGAGCTGCGAAGAAGTGCTGCAGGTGACCAGTGGAAAAGTGTCCAGATGGATCCAAGGGTGGATTGGAGATCTGAAGAACCTGAAAGCAGAGGGGACAGAGTCTGAGTCACCAGCCAGTGACCAGGATGGTGACAGGAAGATGCCAGCCGAGGTTGGGTGCTTTAAGGTGAAGTAGGTGAATATTGACTCTTCAGCCACGAGATCCAGGAGGCGTCGGCGACAACCAGGAGCTGGATTCGAGATGTCCCACATTGGATGTCGAGTGCTGCAGTGTTGGTATCTGGATTGGACCCAACAAGCATCGACAACAGCAACCCACGCAAGATGGCAAGATTGGCTTCAGTGCATACCAGCAAGATCTGAGGGACTCACCCTTTAGAGGGGAGTCAGGGCACATCTGGAGCAACCAGGAAAACTCAAGAAACAAAGGATTGTCCTTCGTGGGGACCCACTAGCCAATGGACTGGAGATCGCAATGAAGCCTCAAGGTGTGGTGAAGAAAGCGGGCCCACAGAACACTCATGGAGTATAGGCCTCTCAGCTTCAGTGCAAAAGGTGCTTGAGGCAAGGGCAACAAATAGCCCAATGCACAACTTCGGGAAACTTCGGGAAGTTGGTGCACTTGCAAACTTGCAGGATGTCCAGGAGTTCCGGTCCCAAGTCTTTCATGATAGCTACAGGTCTCAGCTTCACTGTGGACTAGTGTCAGCCTCAGAGATGTCAGGAAGTCTGTGTCCTGTGTCACAGATTTTTTGGCAAGATGCTTCTTTGGTGCCTATTTGAACAGGGGAGTCACTCCTTGACACCACGGGAGATTTATTCTGTCTTCCAGTCGATATGGAATGTCGAAGGTCCAAGATTTCTTCTTCAGAGTTTTGTCCTGGGTAATCGTAAGTCCTAGTGACTGGGTTCCCATACTTATACTAAGTTTAGGGGTTGTACTAACTCTAGGGTCCCACCTATGGGAGGACCTGGGGAGGGGGTGGTTACACCCCTTCCCCTTTGTCCAGTTTCATGCCAGAGCTTGGGCTGAGTGCCCCAGCAACCGGTTTGAACTGGGAAATGTATGGAGCACCTTGTGTGCCCCAGGCAGTGTCTGAAAAGCATTCACTGAATGCAACCCACCCTGCCTCAATATACTAAAGCCTGTCTGGGGAGGTGCTTGCACCTCCCTGGACAGGAAACCTATTGTCCAGGCCTCCCCTGCCAGAGTTTCGTCCAGCAGCAGGGGGCCAGACTCGTGTCTGTGGCAGCAGCATCCATTTTGTGATGCCGGGGCTGTTTTAAACTTCTACTGGGTATACCAGTGTGTACATGTCTTCTTCCACTAGAAGGGTGGAATGCTACCACGCCTCCAGAACTGGTGGGGGGTAGTATTCCAAAGTTTTTGACACCAAACACGACATGTTTTGATAGAGCCAAACCAAAGTTGGTATTAATCACGAGGATTATAATGCACGTAAGAGTATATGGTAGTGTCATATCACAGAACAGCTATAAGGAAGGGATTCCCAAAGCTGCAGAGGGGCTCAGCTCATGCTTGGGCACCATATCACACAAAACAAAGCACTCTGCCTTCAGGATTGTCAAGACCTGCCATAGGAGTGAGTTATAGGTTAATATGTGTCTGTTTTAAGTGGTGGATATAGGTATACTATATCCCAGTAAGGGGTGCTTACACCACCTTACCCAGGCTGAAAGTGCAGACCTGTGGTGCCATTTTGGAAGACTTTCATGCTGCAGCCCCTGGTAGGCCTCTGGGGTACCTATGCCCTTGGGACCTAAGGTACCATATACTAGGGACTCATAAGGGTGACCCAGTAACCAATCAGGTATGTTCCTAAAGTACATGCAATCAATTTAGCTAGGCTGTGGTCCTGATTAGCATGGCCACAGCCAGACTAAAGTTGAAAAACCAATGAAACCCAGCAAACAGTGGGGGTAACCATAGGAAGAAGATTCCACTCTCCTACATGTGCTATTTCTATTGGGCGTTTTCCCAAAAGAACATGCAATAGAACAAATCATTTGAAAGGGCATTCTCCAAGCATATTGTTAAAAAAAATTCCTAAGTAGTTCTGATAGTGAGCTTTTTTGATAGCATTATTTCTCAACAACAATCACATCATTCACTACTCTGGTATTAACTGATGTCAGCTTGAAGATTGAAGCTCTGAGGATGCTGGGCTCATAATACATTTTTTTCCAAAATAACGTTGGAAGCCTCTTTATGGAAAAAAACAAATGCTGACAGCACTGCCATGCTGACATAAATCACATAAGTGGTCCAACCTTTCATCATTAATGTGCATACGCTATTGTCTTCCTTGATCTGATAAACCTTGGAGTGTGGGATGTTGCCCCACACGCTCAGCAAAAACCATTGTCTTGGCTCAACTGGCAGATGATTGCCCACTGTATTTAGAGAACAGGCTGCCTGGCAGTGATCTCCAAACGTTTAGAGGTTGCTCTGAAGCCACGCGATTTTGCAGAGTGGGTGCCATGTTTGATGCATCTGCTCTGCAACTTTTTCTGTTTTGAAAGACTAAACTTCCAAAGCAGATGTTTCCTCTTAAAAAAAAAAAAAAATGTCCCGTGGCACATGTTGTCTGCTCCCTGTATTTGAGGATCATTGGTGGTCTCCCTGTTCCAGGGCCATCATACAATCAAATGTATGAGGATCCATTGTAAGGAAATCTATTGTCAAATTCTAAATACGGTGGGGCAACTCTCTTTGTGACCTGATTTCCATGTGGTGGGTGATCTGTCAAGTGAAAGTGCTTTCTCTCTGTGCTAGGAATGTCTAGATCAGTGTTTCCCAAACTGTGGGTCACAAGCTGATGATTTTTGGTGACTGAAAGTTAGAGCAATAAATAAAGATGCTTTAAATTCTGAGGTCAAATGTCAGGCTGCTTTTTTCCGTTAACATGGGGATTGTAGTTTACTTCTTTTTCGCTGGCTGCAAAGTGAGAGAAGTTTTAAATTGTGTAACAATGTAGGAAGTTATATTTTGTTTTTTGCAATACACAACTAAATGTAAATACCTGTAAATTAACTGTAGGCATCCTGTGGTTAGGAAAGGAAAAATGAAGCATTTTTACTGTGCTTCTAAAGTGTGCTTGAAACAGAGATTTTAATATGATTAACTCAAATCAAGACACTTATTTGGTGAAGCACAAATTATAAATATTCACAAAAACATATTTCCACACTTTATGATTTGTATTTTATACGAATTTAGTGGCAATTTCAATGGAAAATATGCTGTCTGTAAAATCAATGAGCTACCACACAATGCTTAAGTTACATTAAAAAATAATCTGCCTCATGTACATTAAAGGTACATTGGAGAAGTGAAGCGATCGGCCGGGGCAGATGACTCTGGAGAACAGGTGTCATGGTTCGACTGCGGGTGCAGCTCAGCTCAGCATCATGCGACTCTGGTCAATAGCTCACTTACTCTCCCTACGACTCACAGTGCCCAGAGACCCTTAGGGGTGAGCAGTTTGCACTTTACCAATACCGGATTTAGATTTTAGATTTAGATGGGTCGTGAAATGTTTTTATTCTAAAAAGTGTGTTGTGGTTATGAAAAGTTTTGGAACCGCTGGTCTAGACTATCAAATTATAAATTGGCACTAACCACAATCATGATCCGGCAGAAGCAATGTTGTCCCACCACATTCATGTCCTCATTTCCAGACCAAGAGTTAGTTGGTGGCCTTCTGGTATACTCTGGGGTTAGGTAATTGTTATTTAGTAAGAATGATGCATTTCCACTGTGTTTGTGATGTGTGTTCTGCCTCCTGCACCTCAGACTGGAAAAGTTAAGTAACTATCGATGTCTTCCAGCTTGTCATGAGACCTTGTAAACAATAATACAGATTAGCAATATTGGGCATTCCTCTTCCTCATTTAGACTCTCCCTGTCATGCTCACTCTCTTTTAATAGTTATTTGCTAGACCTTTTGCACATTTAAAGTTAGAAGCAATGGTCATTAGTTTGGGAGCTTGTTAGTTGGTTATTTGCTCTTGGTAAGTGGTCTGACTGAAGTTTATCCTTAAACTGGTATATCAAACTTTCTGTGGTTTCATCTCCTTACTTGTAGGAAAATTTATTTTTTTGCTTGATCACCCCTATTTTTTGGGATGGATGATGTTGGTTTTTTTGCAGGCTTAAACTGCAAATTCTACCTGTCAAAACAACCCCTTTGGCAGGCATAGGCCCTTTTTTAAAATATTAAAAAGTCATTCCTAAATAGGTCTTAAATGTCCATAAGCAGGGTGCATAATGTTTATAAGTAGGACATGTAAAGGCTTAATGTGAAACATGTCTTAACAATTCTAAAGGCCTAAACAATATTTTCCCCGAAGTTAATAATTTTATCTCCGACTACGAACATGAGTAAAAGTTAATTCTTGGACTTTTTAAAATATTCATCACAGATCCATTTCATTGGTAGAGTTAGATTTGTAACAAATAATTTATAAAAGGTATTTAAAAAAAGCTAACTTTAGTCTGCTAAACTTCCATTTGCCTGAGATTCTAGAAGTTGCCCTGCAGCTGAATAGTTCTTTGAGCCGGAGTGAAGTGGATCCCAGAACTGAGGAAATGGCCTTGGTTGTGGAGAGAAGAAGACCATCCACTTATAGGATGGCTTACCAGCAGAACCAGTTTGAGTGACTTAAGGGGAGGGTTTGCTTATTGACTTGGCCACACCTCTAGAGGTGGGCAGTGGGGGCGAGTCTGCACAATAAGGAAAGGTTCTGCCATGTTGGTTTTAGGTAGACAGGGGCACTCTGGGATAGTTTGCAGTAGGGCACACAGGACCTGCTGCATAAGTGGATAGATGTTACCACAGTGAACTTTTTCCCTATTTGTTAGGGAGGGACCAGGAGTCCCCCACCCACAGGCATTAATGTGTCATTCCTGGGTATCTTCTTCAGAAAACTACAGAACTCGTAGAAAATAGAAGAAGTGCTGCACCTGGTGTTAAGACCTATGAGGAGAACCCTAAGGGCTGGGCCTGTTCCCATTTGTACTCAGGACTGAGAAGTGTACTTTAAGTGTCAGTTGGCTATATCTTGTTAAGCTACAGGGACACAAAAGCTGCAAAAAGCACACTTTCCAGCAAGTGCCTGGCTGGCCAGTTTCAACTGGACCTGCCCTGGACCTTGCTGGTGACTTCCTTTGAAGGGATTCCTGACCCCGATTGCTGTTTCTGAGGTATTGGAAACCTTGGCTTATGTCAGATGTGGACTCCTCCTAACTAACCCTAAAAGCTGCATTTGGAACCTTGTCAAAGACTTTTTGCCTGGATAGACCATGTGGGACAAGGACCAACCGGCCAGAGAATCCATCAAGAGTGCATCACCAGTGGGCCTCACTTCACCGCTGCTCCCCTTACTGTCTTCTCTGCAGCAGCAAATGTGATTCAGTGGGTCCAAAGCTAACTGATATCTGATGTTGTCAAACCTTCTTCGGCTACAGCCTGCAGCCTGCTGCTTTTCCCTGCTGAGGAAATCCAACTTCCAGAATGAGTCAACAATTGAAGGTTGACATTTTCACCAAGCATGATACTGAATAGCATTAAATTGATGTCCCCAGCTACCTGTTCTTGAACTCCAGACTTTTCACGCTTAGACCACCTTCATAGAAGATTTCACAGAGACCTCCTCCTTTTTTTAAAAAGTATTTATCTTTTTGTAGTTAATGAACAACAAGAGACAAAGGGCCTGATTTTGATCTTGGAGGACGGGTTACTTCGTCACAATGGAGAGGGATATCCCATCCACCGAAATCTGAATCCCATGATATTCTATGGGATTTAGATTTCAGTGCACAGCATATAAATCACCATTGTGATGGAGTAACCCATTCGCCAAGATTTAAATCAGGCCCAAAAACAAAAGACATGACTTGCTGTAGAGCATGGGTACTCACAAACATTTTCTCAAGCGCCGCAAAGTCTGGTCTTTGGTGTGACCGAGGGCCCCACTGATGCCAGCGGGGGTGTAAAGTGGGTGTAGGGGAAGCAAAGCATGTATACTCAATGGCTGAACTCAATTGCACAATGGGAAACCAGAAAACCTGGGATGAATCCCAGCTTCTCCACTTGACCAAATTGTGTGAGCATGGTCAATTGTTTTTTTTCTCGATTTGCCTCCTTTTTCGTCATTATCACATTACTTCATGACTTCAGGATGCCTGGAGGACAAAACAATCTCCTGTGCTTGGATGTAATCACTAATGGCATTGTTGTCAGGGTGGGGAAGCATGAATGTTGTAAATTCATGTTTGAAAACCATCACTTTAAAAAATAATGCTGAATGCACTGCTATAAATTTGATTTACTAAGGTGAAATGATTCAATGGGTCCATGAAATACACTTTTTGAATTTTGAAAAGACTATTATATTTACCGTGTCTGCTGTCTGTAAAAATGAAAATATTCCTGAAGTTAAGGGCCTAGTTACTTCCTGTTGTTTGACTGCAATTAAAGTTTAAATAGGTGGTTCATCTATATTTACACATTTTCTTTTGTTAGTGCTGTTTGTTAGTGCTGACTCGAATAAACAGCAGCCCAGTGCTGCTCCTCAGGGGGCCACATGTAAAGTCAGGAGGGCCACATGCGGCCCCCGGGCCATACTTTGAGTATCACTGCTGTAGAGCATAGTGTCAGTATCCATATTATATTGCAATCAATGCACATAATTGTACCCAGGTACTAAACAGTGTATTGTATTAGGCAGACATTGTATACATTTGAAAGGGTAAAGCGTGAGGCCTCATGAATCATTATATAATGTTAGAGCAGTGTACACATAATTTAGTGTCAAAGCAATCCACCACTGCCATCTGATCAGGCTTCCCTTTTGTAGAATCCTAGTTCCTTCCTCCTATCAATCCATACTTCCCTTTTCTGATGGGCCTGATGGGAATCTAATGTTTTTCAGATTTTCAATCTGAGTTTCTGCAAATTTAACAATCATATCTTCCCACATTCCTAGATGCAGGTCAGTATTCTCATCCAGTCCACAGTTCACAAAGGTCAACTCTCCAGGATAGAATTTGAGGTGCGGTTGGAGAGAGCCAGTGTATGGCTATCCTTATCTTAATGAAAAATAATCTCAGAGCTGCAAACCTTTTGTGACCCTTTGTTGGTGTCAGCCCACATAGGCAGTATTTAATAGTTACTTCCAATGATCCGACCTGCACTCTATTGTGGTTGGTCGTAAATCTTATCTTTTAGCCACTCTAGCATGACCAGTTGCTCATGATTGGCACTTTGTGCTTTTTGTGCTATTTTTATTTAAAACTTTAAAAATGCATATCTCTTGCTTCCCTCATTGAATTTTAAAAAAAAATGTGATTCTGTTTTTTGGTATCTTTTTGTTCATTATATTATTATCTATGTTTATAAATTGCAGTGGGATATTTATTATGTTGTCTTTTTGAATTTTTAACTGGTTTAGAACTTCTTAAATCATTGACACATTTTCTTAAGTTAAGCCAGTCTGCTCTGTGCCATAGCTAACAGGGGCTGAGCACACGATTAAATGACTGACATTTTTGCTAGACCTAACAAAAATAGTGCCATTATTACTTGGGGTCGACTACCATGCATCGCAACTAATAATCCATTTTCTCATATCTATTATCTCATTGAATTGCTAATGTTGTTTCTTCACACCATGATTGTTGTTAGACCTAAGGGTATCTAGTTGGCAGAGGTAGGTACCCTTGCACAAATAGGGACCCTTGATTCTAGTCAGGCTAAGAGGGATACACACTCTAGATAACCTCTGCCCACTCCTTTGGTAGCTTGACACGAGCAAACAAGCTTCTCCCAAAGGTAATGTGTAAAGTATCTGCACTCAGGATACACAGTAATACAGTGCTAACACCACAAATGGACACCACACCAGTTTAGAAAAATAAAGCATCTTTATCTAAGCTCAACAAGATTAAAAAAACAAAAATGTATCATACATGTAATAAGAATATGACTTTTAAAAGAGTTTCAGGCCATAGGAAACTATTGATGCGTGATGTTACACAAACTACCTGTAGATGCTTCAAGATTACCAAGGCCAAACAGCTGCAGTGAAGGGAAGCATTGAAAAACAAGGGATGCTTCAGTTCCTGAGTCCTTGGGGGAGGCGATGCCACAGTTTTGCTGCACATAAGTGAGGCATCAAATCTGGACTGTAGGGGTAATTGATGCATTGATTCCAAGATGGTTCTGGTTCATGGGAGATGCGTAGGGAAAACTTACTGCACAGGTGCAATGCGTGGAAATCTTGGACATACTAGTGATTGATGTGGGGGTGGCAAGCGGCACTGCTTTGGTTCTTCAGCCGCAATCCCATGATGCGTTGGTTCTTGCAGTTGAAGGAGCTGTGTCATCTCTACAGCGTCGTAGCGGCAGTGCATGGAGATTCTTTTCACATAATGGTGCTGCATCGGAAAAACAGCAGCAAGTTTGGCGAATCATCAGTTTTCTTAGTTTCTTCAGGTTCTTCCATCTTCCAATATCAGCAACAACCTCCAGAAGACCAACACTGGAACAGACACTTCCTGGCTGGTCTGAACTCTCAGCAGCAGAGTTCAGGGGAGCTGGGGTGTAGTCTTTGTGTCCCTGAGACTTAAGAACAGGAGGCCAGCACATACAGGCCCTTGGTGATTCTTTTTCAAGCAGGTTTCTCAGCAAAGATCCAGTCTTTGTCCCTTCCATAGCAGAAAAAGCAACTGCAGGCCAACCCCACACAACACACAGCAAAGGACCAATACTTCTCCTCAGAGCTCTACAACTCTTCTCCTTGCAAAGGTTCCTCTTGACTCCAGAAGTGATCTTAATACTGTGAGCAATAATGTAGGACAAAATAGTTATGTCAAATGCTGCTTCAGTACACAATAGTGACATATAGTTCATCAGTGCTTCCATTGATTGTAGATTAAATTAGAGCTATAATTCAACCTGCCATAATCTCTTTACCACTTATTCCTCACATTTTGCATCTATTTTTCACAAATCATTACCAATCTTCTCCCATAAGTGAGTGTGCCCAAGGCGGGTATGTGAAACAGTTAAGTGATCTACTGCAATACCAAGGACAACCTACATGGAAAGTAGCAGAACACATTCAAAGGAGATTAGGTCCAAACAACTGTTAAACCAACACATTTATACTCAAATATAAAATAGAAATAGGCATAGCAAAATAAAAGATACAAAAAAAACATTTTCAAAATTAACTTAAGGTACGGCAGTGAAAAGAAAATACACATGTATACTAACCAAAGAGATGAAAATAATAAAACCAGCATTATTAAAGCCAATAGGTCAAGTAAATATTAATAGTGATTTATTGGCTGTGGACTCACTGGTGGCAATTTATACATAAACAATGATCTGGCACTCCACTCAGTAATACATATGTTATAAGAAACACATTTTTCAGAAACAAATCAGCAGGTCGTTGTATAACTTCTCTTTATTCAAATTTCTTCTTTAAAA
Organism: Lissotriton helveticus; assembly: GCF_964261635.1. Lineage (NCBI taxonomy): Eukaryota > Metazoa > Chordata > Amphibia > Caudata > Salamandridae > Lissotriton > Lissotriton helveticus. The sequence goes on along the minus strand of NC_136057.1, from coordinate 789,737,629 downwards.
ATGACACGAAGTAGCCAACGCGTTTCGTCCCTACGGACTTCTTCAGGGCAACAAACAAATATATATAAAAACAAATTTAGATAATGCAAACAGAATATTTATATATACAAATATATACAAAAATAATTAATATGTAAATTAAAAAACACCTTTTTATGAAAAACCTATATTAACAAATATGAATTTTATTTAACTCACAATCAATATCAATTGATTTCTTCTTCATTCATGAGTATTTCAAAGTGATATATAACAGAATGAGCAGTTGCATTTTTAAAGAGACAACACGAAAAAGGGGAAAAAAGGAGTTCCCTTGACACAAATTGTTCAAAACATGACCTACTGATCAAAATGGATTTAAATTACATCCTATTTAAGAAATCACAGGGAGGGTCAGATTCCAAGCTAAGCTTTCTTATCTTTGCAACATTTTGACCTTTAATAATATTAATGATTTACTACAGAAGATGGGTAACACACCATTTTTTTAAAAAATCACACACTGCATTGAGTGATCTGTATCATCATGATATACCTTGAGAGTTTTCTTCATTTCTAAAAATGAGGGCATGCTATGGCGATTCTATAATATAAGGGGAAACACTACCCGTAAATTACTGTAAGCACGCTTACCAAATATATTCTTGTTGTGTCCGTTTCAGATCTTTTTATTGAATGGGAAGGAGAAATTGCGGTGTATCAATCACTTCTAGTAACTTCCTAGACGGTAAACATCAACATAATATAGTACATATTAACGTCATGATCCCACTACTAAGAGAGTTTGAAAGTGTAATTTGTTTACCTATTCAGACATAACTCAGTTGAAATGAGTATTATGTCCAATCCCGAGCACTATAGTGATGAATTCAGTGTCACCATACCTACAAAGATAAATAACCCGAAACATTAATTTCAAAATATATTATCTGTATTATTAACTTGTTATAGAAATCGGCACCTTTAAAAATCTGCCAAGAAAGCTGCGTTTTCAGTGACCCGCCCACATTCGCACTTAAAGTCAAATTTGAAAGTGTGTGAAACTCATAATAAGTTTTGTCTGCCCTCTTGTAATGGGCCAAAAGACCATAATAACCATTATACGTTGTCTAAGGGATCGTATAGACCCACCAGAATTAATCAAGAATTAATCATTAATTAAGGGGAGAGGGGTTGGCCTAACGGCTAAGGCGCTCGACCTCGGACCTGGGGATCTGGGTTCGAGTCTCGGTAACGACGCCAAAAACCCCCTGTGATTCTGGGCAAATCACTTAATCTCCCCGTGCCTAAAATGAAAGTGTGTCCTCATGTAACGTAACTGGTGCTATGTAAAGCGCTCTGATAACTGATTCGGTTCGGTTCTAGTTTGCGCTATATAAAACTCTGCAAATGTTTTTTTTTTTAAATCAGTAACTGAGCTTCCAGGGTAAAAGGATAGAATTCAATAGTGAGTATGTGGCTTGCTAGAGCTTTTATACCCTAACCTAAACCTCCCTAATATCCCTAAGATATATAGCTGCTAAAGTGGAGACCTAAGATAGGAGCGGAGAATAGCCCGACACTTACTTATAAAGTGAATCCATTTCGGTCCTTGGCTGCAAACGTCCTGACCGTATTTCCCGTTATAACAATCTGTCAGTAAGAGGGTGTTTAAATAGCCCTCCTGCGTTCGCACCTGAAATCAATTTCTATAATCACACAAGTCTCCTATCAAATTGTGGCCACCATCTTATAATGGGGCGATAGGCCATAAGAGCCATAAAAAACAATAAAAAACAATGGTGTAGGTATTTACCATCAGGTTTGTATCTTTCAGCCTGAATCACACACAAAATGTGTGTAATTTCATAGTTATTCCACAGCTCGGGGCTTTTTTATGTATGCATTGAGATTACCATCGAAAAAGCAATCAAGATATCCTTCAGTGTGATACAATGATAGCAGCCATCTTAGGTTGGCCCAAGAGTTATGTATGCCCAATATCACGAAACATAATAAGAAAAAGAAGGGCTGCTAATTTTAACCCAATTTCTATTAGTCTCAATCTGTAATTGTTTTATATTTCATGAAATTCCGCAAGATTTAAATATTTAACACAATAATATTCCTCATAGTTTAAAAGTTCTGAATTTCAATTTATTGATTAAAAAGATTGTTTACAAACTGTAAATTATAACCCTGTCAAATCACTAAAGATTGATTTTTATTTTCCCAAATGCTTAAAGACAGTAGATGGAGTAACTTCTAAAATGGTTATAACAATTTCAAAACAGACACATATTAGCCTAACGTATGTGTCTGAAGCGAACGACCGCCATCTTTAAAGTGCTAGTGGATCTATTCACATAGTGCAGTCCTCCTATCGCGCATTTCTCCGATTGTACAAAGTCTCGAAATCATATGTATTTAGCACTAGATCAACAATGTTATATTACGTTCGACCTGTACAGTTATTGATCGGGGAATTTAGACTTTAGTTGTATATTTTGAAAAAATGTGTGCCATGGATTACAGAACCAGGATATATGGTTGACAAAAAAGAAACACAGCAAAGGACGTCAGTTTACCTAGTTATGTCTGAACCTAAATGTCCTCTTACTGGCACCAAGGGGAAGAACAATTTACAAAATCTCTCCCAAGGTAAATCACAATGACATTACAATGATACATTTATCAAAGATGCTAATTATAGTCATTGTTTACATAGACCATATTCACTTCACAAAAAGTGGGGTGTATCATTTCAGATGTCACCACCTTGTATTCAGTTCAAGGTATGACCATTGTATTCCCCATCTGTGCAACCAATTCACTAGACTGTAAACCAATCCATGATCGTCAATCAAGTCAAGGTTTATTAGTCTGAGGTTGTAAATATTTATATATTAAGATCATAAGCACATATTATCTGAATTGCACAAACTCATACACAGACCACAGTCTGACTATTCAAATTCTTTTCACAAAAACTGGTACAACTCATTATTGATGTTCAGACCCACAGTAATAGTTCTGAGACGACAAATCCAGCTGGCTTTAGTCTGTCACAACATTCTGACTCTGTCACCGCCCCTCTCAGGAGCATTTATATGGTGAATTGCATGGAACCATATTTTTGGTCTATCGGATGCATTTCATGAATATGGTTGGAAACTGGATATCTATTGTCTCTATTTTTCACAGCCCTTACATGCTCTTGAATTCGGGTTTTAAGATTGCGGATACTACTGCCTACGTATAATTTGTTGCATGCACATCCAATAACATATACGGTGAATGTTGTAAGACAATTCATAAAGTGTTGATTCTGATTTTTCTTTCCGTATTAAATTGGAATTCAGATATTTTGTGCATTCCAAATTGAGAGATTTTACATGAACCGCACGTAAAAAAACCTCATTGGTTTCTTTAGTAGCTATGTAGTCATGTCTTGTTTCTGATTTTTCACATAGCTAGGACAGAGCATGTTTTTTAATGTTTTGCCCCTCTTGTATACCACTTTAGGTTCATCAGAGATGGTACCAACTGGCAACTGCACAAAGTTAATAGGTGCCAGTTTCTCCATAGGATGTTATAAATATGGTGACTATAAGCATGATATAGAGTTATAAACACAACATTCTTATTTTCAATTCTCTCTTCAGCTTTCGGTTTTTGGATTAGCGTGCTTTGTCTGTTTATTTTCTTAATCCTAGTCTCTACCTTTTGAAGGCATCTATCTGAGTAGCCTCTACATTTAAAATTCTTTTTTTATAGTCTCTATATTGGCCTGAAAGGTGTTGTCCTGGCCACAATTTCTTCTAGCGCGAACCATCTCGCCATATGGAATGGCATTTATGGTTGCGCTAGGGTGTGCACTCTCAGCGTGCAACGCGCTGTTACATAAGGTTTGTTTTTTAAAGATATCACTTTGAATCCTGCTGTTTAGGACATACAGTCTGAGATCCAGAAAAATCAATATTGTCTCTTGAATATTTGATGGTTAGCTTCACGTTGAACGTATTTGCATTAAGATAAGACAAATACGACAACAGTTCATCCTCTTCACCATTCCAAATAAGTAGGACATCATCTATATATCTTGTATAAAAGATAATGTTATCCCTCCATTTCCTTGAGCCTGGTCCCCAGGCATGCTCCATCTCATACAAACCCATGAAAAGGTTAGCATAAGATGGAGCAAACCTGGATCCTATGTCCGTTCAATGTTTCTGTAGGTACCATGTTCTATCATGTAAAAAGACATTCATGTTGAGTATCACATGTGACATTTCAAGGAGTATCATGGTGTGCTCCAGATGTTTTGCATTTCTTTTATATAGGAAGCGTTTAAGAGCTTTTAAAACATGGCTTGTGTGAATGCACGTGTATAAACTCTCCACGTCCATTGTTACGAACATAAGATCTACTGTCCCCAACAAAATCCTTAAGCTTGCAAAGCACATCTCTACTATATTTGAGATATGCCGGCAAGTGTCTGACCAAAGGTTGTAAAAACCCATCAACATATTCTGAAAGGTGTTCAGTTGGACCACCATTACCAGAAATGATTGGCCTTCCTGGTGGAAATACTCCTCCTTTATGAATTTTGGGGAGTATATATATGCATGGGTATCTGCTGTCATGTGCCTGTAAATAGTGGTATTCCTGTTCAGAATTAAGACCTGACTCATGCCAGCTCCATAGGCGGGCATTAATCGTCCTCTCAATGCTGGGGATAGGGTGTTCTTTTCATTGCTCATAGCAGTCATTGTATTTTAATTGTCTGTCTATCTCCCCCATATAATCCTTGAGGTCCATGAGGACTATATTCCCCCCCTTATCTGCTTCACGGTTAACTAACTGGGGGATCCTCTTGTAATGTTTTGCGAAGGGTCATATCTTCCCTAGAGAGGTTATACTGATGTTGACAATGAGAACCTTTCCCATGTTTATCCTTCAATTGATATACCTGTTGTATGATCCTCTCTAAGAATTCATCAAAGTGCGGATCCTGAGGCCCTGGTGGTACAAAATTAGACTTATTATGTAAACCACTATCAACGCTAGTGTCCTCACATATATTCAATAACCCCGCCATCTGAAGAATATCTACATCAAAATCATCCTCATCTAAGGTAGCCAACAAATGAACTTCATTCAAATCCGTAATTGTTAAGCTTGAGACATTTGCATCATTTTCAAATGTGCCAATATGAGAAGTTTGGTGTTAAGAGAAATCATATTTTAATCGTAGCTTTCTCAAACATTTGTAAACATCAGTATGTACATCTACAAAATTAAAAATGTTTGTCATGCAGAAGTTCAACCCTTTTTGTAGAACAGACAATTCATTAACATTCAGGGACTTAGAAGATAGGTTCACAGCACTTAATTCATTAGAAGTCAAACACTCTTCATCCATCTATTGATTTATATAATTCAGAGTTGACATTATTTCCTTATGTGAGCCAGTTTGCTTTGTTGTCTTGTTTGAACCCCTGTTCTTACATTTCTAACCTCCCCACCTTATTCTGTATTTTGATTTCTTTTTTTGTTCCCCAGCCTGTACCGATGGACTTCTTGTAAAAAAAGAGAAGTAGGGGGTGCAGTCTCACTATTGCTAGTCCCCTCCCCAGGGTCACTTTCTACGGATGATAAAGACGTGCCGCTGGAGGACACACTAGCAGGTTTTTCCATATCTTTTGGCACAGTTACAGAACTTGGTGTGATGTCATCATATTTTTTTGAGAAGGTAAAGATCCTACCTCGTTCTTAATCAGCTTCATCCCTTAATATCTTTTTTGTTTCTTGTCTTTAAGATAGATTTGATACAAATTGAGTTCTTTTGTCAGAATCTCATATTTTTTGAGGTATTTTTCTTAAGATTCATTTCTAGGATTTCTTTCTCTAGATTTATGATATCCTCTCTGATCTTTTTCAATTTTCTCTCTGCATTGGTAATCAGGATGTCCATCATTCTAAAGGAGTAATCATAAAGACCTTCCTCCCATTCCTCCAATACGTCACTCTCCAGATCTTCATAATTAGGAAAGATCAGTATTCTTAAGCCACAAGGTATTTTTCTATTCTCCAAATATTTGTTCAATATGGCTCGGTCCCACCCCTTTCCAAGCTCTTGTTTCTTCAGTCTCTCCAGGCGGAAGAATTTATCTGTCAGACCCTCACATTTCTGGTTATTTTTTTTAACATTCTCTGTTGGTGAGCCTTTCTTATTCTTAAAAAGCTCCCCCAACATTTCTTCTCGGTTATCCTCAAATCCCATTTTAAATGATGTAAGCCCTGGGTAGTGCTAGTCTGCCCAAATTGAATATATTAGCACAAAAACTCACAGGGGATGGGGTTAAATATGACTGGTGGCCATAATGGTGTTTTTGTTTCTGTAAAATAAAAACCTGTTCCAAGATGGCCACTTGTGCAGCATGTGCTGCATCATCTGAAAGAAAAAGCCTTCCAAGAAATTGTCAGTGCATGCCCATGTGTTTTTTGTATACAATGCCTGTGTAGATGCATTTGGTAAGTTTACTTTAACATTCCACATCGGATGACAACTATTTGTGAACAGTAAAATCAATTACAAAAAGTGAGTGTAGGAGCCTAAAAATTAAGCAGCGAGTGGCACAAGCGCAGTATGCAACTGTCAGTGCTCAAAAAAAATAAATAAGAAGAAAACAATAAAGTGGGAATTTGTTGGGCATTTAGTTATGGAGAGAGGTTTGTGGCTTGAGGAATGAAATGTAAGTGGAGAGGAGTAACTGAGAAACAGTGGAGCTAGAATGGGAAAACAAATACAACAGAAGATTGAGGGTGGTGCTATAGCAGCAGAAGTAGTGGCTGGAAGCAACTCACACAGGGGGAGCAACACTGAGGAGCCTTGGTGGGTTTGGGAATGAAAAGCAACAGAGGAAAAAGGAGGGAGTGGCACAGCTAAGAAGGAAACTGGTGGGAGGATGAAAAGCAACCGAAGAGTGAGGAGAGTGGCAGAACAATAGAGAAACCAATGTGGAGAGGGATGAAAAGCAACAGAAGGTTAGGGGAGGGTGGGAGAGCAAAGGATGCAGTGGGGCAAAGCAACACACACAGCAGGAAAGGGGGAAAATGGAAAACAAAACAATCGTACAAAGGAGAAAAGGAAAAACAGATGAACATTAATTGAGAAAGAAGATGAAAAAATATTTGTCTTGTAAGCTGTGGAAGACTACAGCTAATTTGATCAGAAACACTGGAAAACAGCTGTGAACGATGGGATGTACAAGCACAAGAAAAAAGAGGAAAGCCAATAAATAATAATAAGAAAACAATTAAGTTTGCCCAAAAATATATAAACAATGGGCTGATCAAAATCACATTATAATTAATGGTACTGTACTGTACAGAATACATCTTTAAAAAATAGCAAGCTAAACCTTTCTGTAAGTGAGCCTTAAAATGTGCACCAAGAATCCATGTAGAATAGTGATGATATCTCTCATCCACTCTACCTAGTCCAACAACACATTCACAGATAGAAAAACATGCAGAGGAATATCAAATAAACAAATGCAATGGATGATGGTGCCAGAATGACAAAACTAAATATTCTTTGAAAAAATACTTAAAATGAAAATAAGGGGAAACGTCGTTTACAACGCAGTGTTTACACCGCACAACCTTTTCCCCGCAGCTATTACAACGCAAGTTGTTACTACGACTTGCGCTGGATGGCGCTGTGGGATAAGGAATGTTTTAATTTTATAGTCCAACACCTTCCCTACTGTTACGGGGACTGGTGTTGGAATATAAAATTAAAAAATTCCTAAATCCGCGCCCTCCAACGCAAGTCGTTGTAACGACTTGCCTTGTAAAACCTGCGATGTCAAGTACCGCGATCTAAAAGATCGCGTTGTACTGACATACATCCGAAAATAAGATGGGGCATAGCAAGGGTGTGGACCAGCCATGGCACGCCATGCCTGAGCTCCCATAACGAGCTTCTACTGAACCAGAAAGAAGTCATCTCATCAGAAGATGAAGTCGTGAAATCCTGCAATGAGCCCTGAGGGAGATAACAGAGGTGCCTGAGTCCTGTGAGTGGATTACAAGACTGATAAAAACAAGCTACAGCAATCCCATGCCCTAAACAATCGCAAGCCAAAATGGACATTGAGGACAACTAGAACAGTCAGGGACTCTCCGGGGAAGGCTGGAATCCCCTCAGCTTAGGAAGAACACTGAGCCCTGCCGCATTGCCACACCTCAGCCAAAAAAAAAGCAGGTACTGGTGGGGGGGAATGAGAGTAGTGAAACGTGTGGAGTGCTGATGGGCCTAGATCCTTCTGTGGATGACTGGCGTGGTCAGGGACTTCTTCACCCTGCTTTGGAAAGACAAATAGCCATGCCATGCCACTGCTGAAGTTATAGGTACGGGCCAGGGCCAGTGGCAGCATGGGAGGAGTAAGCTGCAAGAAGTGCTGATAGGTCTGGAGGGGAGCTGTGAAAGTCTGGCCCGTGAGGATCAGGGGGTGAGATTATGGCACCCTGGTGGTTCCAGGGGTGTGAGGCCTTCCCTGGTGCTGGAGAGATTGTGTGGTGGCTGTAGACTTCATCATGGTGTGGCCCACTGATCCAGGGTTCACTGATGTGGCTGGCTCCAATGCCATTCTAGATGCTGGACAGTACTAAACAGCATAGGGGACAGAAGACTGAATGGAAGAGGGTGACTGATTCTCTCAACAATCTGGGGAAGGAGGGCTCCCAACAACAAAGTTTGGCCCGTGCCTTGATGATAAACAGTAAGAGGGACAAAAACTTATGAATGACCACTAGACCCTGGGGGTAAAGGCGCAGCAAGCAGACCAAGCGCAGGGAGGGGATGGTTTGGGAGCCTCTAACTCCATCAGCCAAGAACGTCATCTGCAAAATTGGAAACCCACAGAGTCCACAAGAGGTAAGTACATGCTTCCCAGCCAAAGGAAAGAAAAGGGGGAGTGGGGAGGGCTCCGGACACCTACCAATGGGCCTTCTTTCTCTTGTTCAAGAGTTGCGTTGGGAGTTTTCATTTTGTAAACAAGATGTCAACAAGGTGATAGTGCACATAGGTTCACAAATGCAGAGGGATGAAGCAAGACTACATCAAGTAGAGACTGGCTATCACCACCCAGAAACAAGACGCCATGTCTTGCACGATGACCAAGCAGGAGTCAAAACAAAAAGAAATGTCTGATAAGCTGGATGACTTTAATGGACGTGTCCTGGACCTGTTCAAGCATCTCCTATAGAATGCAGTCCAGGACAGCTTACATCTAGATTGCACACACAGGGTCTTCTCAACTTTCAAGTGAAAACGGAATATGATACCAGATGTCCTCACCCCACTGCACGTTTTCAAAGACAAAGAGACCAGAAAGGCAGAGGCTCACAAGCAGGAACCTGTAGTATTCCGAGGCAGTTCCCTCTCACTTCTTCAACATCTCTCTGTGCAGAGAGCTCAAACACATTACAACAAAATGAGGGAATATCATATTGCTGGTGCCCTCTGTAATGTCTTGCTTTGCTTATTAACACTTACTTCCTCATAGAATGTAGATTCCTCGTTTGTCGTGATTCTAAGAATGTAGAATGTTATGTGGGACAGTTGGGACTTTGGGCTGTTCGTGGATGAGGCGATTAAATTACTCCAGAACCTACTCTTTGGTATCTACCTTTATTTACCTCAACAAATAACCATTTTACACCCTCTTTTCACTTAAGCTTTGCATGTAGAAGAACTTCGCACATGATGAGAGAGAATCAGGAGGCAAGGTCAATATTGGCCTGTTGACGCACCCAGACCAACACTCCTGAACCGACACAAGCTACAACCAGCTCTCGAGAGGCATGGTGTATACCAAAAACTCAAATGAGAATGATAGCTTGCACACCTTCTTGTACTCGTAACTGTTCTGGCTGCTCGTAGCAATGTTGCAGTGTGCTGGCTGATTGCGTGCTCTGTCCCAAATAGCACACGTGAATGATTAACTATATTGATGGCATGTCCTCACGTACCAATAATCAGACGCACACGCTTGTACCAAATCTTTTTCTTTAAAATAAACCAATGTTCTGAATTTAACCCATGTCTTTATTTACATTTTCAACTTCATTGATTTTTTATCCATGCATTTGAAAGGCAGCGTTATTCCACATATTTTCAAATACCACTTGCATGTCCATCCAATCTTATCAGTGGCACGTAGGCATTAACAATTCTTCACGGTTGGCCTTATATGTTTTCACCCAATGCATTTCGGGCTTCTACAGTCCTTCATCAGGGGTCATTCGAATAAAAGGAATCAAACATTCTACTCAGTTCCCATAAGACTGGACTCATTAAAAAAACAATTGAAAAACATACTGTCAGATAAATATTCGTCTCTATGTTCTATCCTAATGGATTCTGGCGTGAATTAATACTCATTTCCCCCACCTATCTTCATAGATAGTCTTCCGAAAACTTAAATAAAGCATTAAATTCACCCTTTTCTGAAAACCAATGTGCGTTTGCATAGTCTTGATTCCATAACCAACAACATAAACCTTATAAATCTATACCTTTCAAGCTGTGACTGGCAACATAATCACCTCCTACACACTCTTTATAACCGCCACCTTACTCCTTCACCTCGATGTTACCCTCAGGCACGTTACAAGTGAAAAACAACTATTTCAAACTACCGTGGAGGTGTGGCTCGCCCACACGACTCAACGTAGTTTCAAACCATGAACCTTAAAGAAATATGTGCCCGGTCCGTCTGCTAAACAGTGTACTCTTCACTAGTGTTGTAAACGCAAAATCAACCTATACAAAAAATGTATTAAGACACTCTTCGTTCCACTTTCAAACCCACCAAAAACGGACTGTAAACAGCATGAAATAAACATTTTTATCCTGAACATATGAATCATTGCTTTTATAAGTCCACAAATAGTATAAGTAAATGTTGACTGTCCTTTGTAGCATGTTGGTACACATACTTTCATGCAGTTCACACATAACTATATGGGCTCCCTGTTGAAAGCTCGTTGTAATCTTGCTGCCTTTAAAGTGATACTCCGTTTTTTTCCTTTTCCTTTTTTATCCATTTCAAACATCAAGGTGCAAACTGTCGTCGGGACAAATATTCAAAGTACAAATGAGAATGAAAGTTTGCACACCTTCTTGTACTCTTAACTGTTCTGGCTGCTTGCAGCAATGTTGCGGTGTGCTGACTGTTTACATGCTCTTCCCCAAATAGCACTCATGAATGATTAACTATATGTATGGCATGTCCTCATGCTTCAATAAGACACATAGCCTTGTAGCAAAATCTTTTTATTTGCAATAAACCAATGTTCATCCAAAATCTGAATTTAATCCATGTCTTTATTTATATTTTCAATGTCATCCATTTTTTACCCATTCACTTGAAAGTCAGTGTTATCCCACATTTTTTCAAATACCGCTGGCATGTCCATCCAGGCTTTATCAGTGACACGTAGGGATTAACTATTCATCGTGGTTGGCCTCATATGTTTTCACCTAATTTATTTCGGGCTTCTACAGCCCTTCATCAAGGGCCACTAGAATAAAAGGAAACAAACATTGCACCCTCATGGAACCTCCCCGTCCCAGTCCTTACTAGGTGAGGCAGTCCTGCCTCCACCCAGCCAATCAAAACGCCAGAAATCCAAAGGTCGACCAAAACCTTCCTCATGGGCAGATTCGTCGCCCAAGGCCTGCCTTCAATCACCCCATTGAGCGTGCTATACCTTGACTACCGCCTCCCTAATTACCAACTGCCCTCGACGTGAACATTTGGAACATTGTTTTTTGCTTCTGACTCTGACCATGACTGTAACCATACTTGTTGTTCTTGTTTGTCCCTGCACCTTATTCATTTTGTTTGTTCAACAATGTATACCTTGTAAAGCGCTCTGATACCCTCACGGGTCACGTTCGCGCTCTATAAAACACAAAAATAAAAAATAAAATACATAAGCCCCTCTCACCCACCGCCATGCCTGTTCTTTTTCTGCTCCGATGGCTGTCGGTACGCTGGTGCTCCCGGTTCCTGCCTCTGTTCCTGTTTGCTTCTGGATGGTTTGGCAGTGCCGTGAGTGTTTCTCTTGCATTTTTAATGGTTATGGTCTTTTCACATTTATCCCGGCGCGGCCGCTCCGGTCCTCCAGTCGGCCACGCTCCTGTTCTGGGGTCAGGATGCCCCCCATTCATGTGCTGGGCTGGGGCGGGGAGCCCTCCTGGTGTTCTGGCCCCAGGTCGTTCCGGCGCTGGTGCTTTAGTGCAGCGTCCGGCCCCTGCAGCCATGTTCTTCATATGTGGCTGTGGGTGGAGACTGCAGGGCTTCTTTTTTTTGTTTATTTTCTGGTCTCACATACAAGATTGATGTTTGGGGGCAGTGTTTCAGGAGGTTGCTGGGCACTTCCTTTATTGGTGTGTTGGGAGTTTCCTGTGGGGTTTACTCCTTTGCTCGCCTTGTGTGAGGGTGCTTCCTCTCCGGTGCATCCAAGGAACTATGGCTCGATGGTATGTCTTATGCCTCTGGTGTCCCAGGCTCTCACAAGACAAGGGTTCAAGTCCTGCCAATGCTGTTGAGGTGCCTTGAGATGTTTTCATGCTGTGCTTTAAGAAAAAGTGCATTCTCTTTGTCCACTCAGCATGATGTCCTGGAGCTGCAGGGGGGTGTTCTTTTGCAGTTTTTCTTGGACTGTTTTGCGCTGTCTGCACTGTTGGTTCATGTGGCTCGAACATCTTCTACTGTTGGTGGGGTCGTGGACATTTTCCCCTGTTGGGGTATGCGTTCAGGGTTTGTTGGTCCATGGTCTGGTAGTGCTGGGTCTTCTCCCTGATTCATTATCTACTGCGGGGTTTATTCCCATTTTTTTGGGCCTGCCATTTCATGCTGTCCTGGTGGCTGTACTGGCTGCAGTGTGGCCTGGCATTGCCATGCGGGGTATTCCTCACTTTTTGGGGTCACGGTTTCGCCTGGCAGTCTTTGTCACCCGGTATCCTCCATTTCTTCTTTTTGCTCCTTCTCCCTCTGTATTCGGAGGCAGCTTCCCTGGAGGTCCAGGTTGGGCGGATGGTGGATTCTGCTCTCGAGAGTGTGTATGTTGCTTCTCCATTTGGGGTGCGTGCTTGCTCTTTTCCCCTTCCACTTTGTCTGCTCGTTGACGGCGGTTTGTGCTTGTCGGGGCCTTGGGGCTTCCTCGGTGGTTGTTGCCCTTTGGTGAGTCGGCTTCTTCAGAGCTTTGTGCTTCGTTGTCCGGGCTCACCTGTGCTCGATTCTTCTTTGGGACTTGCCTGCTGTTTTGCATGGTCTGCGGTTGCCCCTTTCGTGTCCTTGTTAGTGGCGGACTTGTTATGGTTGTCCACTGCGGTGGCTTTTTTGCTGGCCTTCACTTCCGCTTGTCGGTTGGGTGAGTTGGGTGCCTTGCTCGTTTTGTTTCTTTCTTTGCAGTTTCTGCTGGTTTCAGTTGTTTTGCGGCTTAATCTGGCTTTTCTGCCTGTTTCTTCGAGTTTCCTTTTGCGGCTGGAGTTGTTGCTTCCTGTTTTGGCTGCTGAGGGGGTTTCTCCTGTTCCCCTTCTTTGGGTGTTCGCAGGGCTCTTCTGTTTAGCCTCCAATGTTAACTACAGTGTCAGGTTTCTCCATGCCTTGTTTGTCTCCTGTGGGTTCTGTGTCTGCTTCCTGTGCTGAGGCGGTGGGGGTCTCTATCCAGAAGATTTATGGGGCGGCCATTTGGCGGTCCCATCACACTTTTGTGCGATATTCTCTGCTTGATGGTTTTCTTGCCTCTTCTGACGACTTCTGTTGCTGTCTTGTACGCTGCTGTTCGTTGATGCTTTATTGTTAAAAGTGTTGTACTTTTGCGTGGATCCCTGGTGTCCTGCATTTTTTCTTTTTGGTTTCTGCTTGTGAGTTCCTCACGTAGTAAGGACTGGGACGGGGAGGACCCAGGTGAGGGGAATGTCATATTACTTACCGGTAATCTTCATTACCCCGATTAGGGTCCTCCCCGTCCCAGTCCTCTTCCCTCCCTCTCTCCCGCTGTGTTTGTGTCTGAGTCTTGTTGATAACAGGCATGGCGGTGGGTGGGAGGGGCTTATGTAAATTTCGACCTTTGGATTTCTGGCGTTTTGATTGGCTGGGTGGAGGCAGGACTGCCTCACGTAGTAAGGACTGGGATGGGGAGGACCCTAATCGGGGTAATGAAGATTACCGGTAAGTAATAAGACATTCTACTCAGTTCCCATAAAACTGGACTCATTAAAAAAACAGCAAAAAAACATACTTCCGATAAATATTAGGCTCTGTGTTTTAACCTAACTGATTCTGACATGAATTAATACTCAACCCATCTTCATAGACAGTCATACAAAAAATTAAATAAAGCGTTAAACATAATCACCTCCTCCACACTCTCTATAACCACCACCTTGCTCCTTCACCTCGATGTTACCATCAGAAACGTTACACGTGAAAGCCAACTATTTCAAACTACTGTGGAGGTGCGGCTTGCCCACGTGACTCAACGTAGGTTCAAACCATGAACCTTAAACAAATATGTGCCACGCCCCTCTACTAAACAGTGCACTCTTCACTAGTGTTGTAAACACAAAATCAACCTATACAAAAAATGAATTAACGCCCTCTTCGTTTCATTTTCATACCCATCAAAAAACAAAGTGTAAACAGCATGAAATCATTTTTTTTAACCTGAACGTATGAATCATTGCTTTTATAAGTCCAGAAATATTATAAGCAAATTTGAATGCCCTTTGTAGCATGTTTGTACACATCCTTTCATGGTTACCAGAAAATAGCTAACAGAAAATTGGGACTTTAACAGATGAGGCCATTATAGAATAACGCAAATTTTACACTGGGCGGGTTCCTGAGACGTGGCGACGTTGGCGGTAAGGGATATTTGTGAACAAAATAGTTTATAAAGTAGTTTATAAAGGCATCTGGTGGCTTCAACAATCCTTATTAAATTTATACACGAAACCCGAACATAAATATATTAGGCAATGTGAGCGAGAGCTGTGAAAAGAGATTGGAGAGAAGCCATGGGCCAAAATCGGGAGTGGAGTCGCAACACCATAAATCAGCATAATACATATGGAGAATGGTTACAAACTGCTGACACACTGGTACCTCTCTTCCACCTGCTTACAATATTTCACTGGGATCATGCAGCTTTGCTAGAAGGTTTATGGAGAGAGAGGCAATATCATGCATATGTGGTGGTCCTGCAATCAAATTATGGCATGCTGGCGGTACATTCTAGCCCAAATGTGTCATATTACTGGTTACCAAAACCCTTTGGCTCCCTAGTGGTCCAATTAGGTGACCCAGGTGACAACTCTGTATTCCCATTAAGAATACTCACAGCTCCTACTACACGCAAGAATGGCTCTAGAGCAGATTTGCAGACAAATAACACCACCTATACACTTGTGGTGTGGTCAGATATGGGCTATCTATCTATGCTATGGAGATATGTTCGCCCGTCATTTATGATGCACAGATGAAATTTTACAAAGTAAGGAAAGTCTTTAAAACATACATGGCACGGGATCGTGTGGTAGACCCCTTAGCCACTCGCCCACCTGAACTTACCTGTATTGCAGGCCTTTAAATAAGCATGCCACTGCTCGAGGGACCACCATGTAGTGATGGCCCATAGCAAGTCTCATAAGCAGAGTAGAGAACACAGAGGATGAATGGAAAGTGTTGAGATAGGAAGCTTTTATGGAGAAAAGATGATTAATAATGCAATTGAAAATTATTATCAAATTCTGTGAAGTGTCCATTAAAGCATGATGTATTTGTGCAGAATGAAAATTCATAAATAAAAAACAATGAAAATAAGGTGCATGTATTTTCTTTTTTTAATGTATTTTTTATTAGGAGAGAGTATATCAATAGAAAAATCATTCACACTTCATACACCTTAAAATGCATTTAGATAAAATCATGTAACACAAAAGTAATTTCATACATATTAACACAAAGAATCAAACAAGACGGGAAAATAGGAATCATAGGAAAAAGAAAAAAGAAAACCAAGAACTAGGGAACAATAGATAGGAACATTAGTAATAATTCATTTGTTTCTGGAAGTCTTTATCCAAAGGAGGCAGACATGAGTCAGAGTTCGCCCTTTCTCATTAAAAAACATTTAGTTTTATAATCCAATTATTCATAGGGGCCAAATTGCCTTACCCCGCCTTTTTGCTTTATGGCCTTTGCACTTATATAGGGCTTCCTCCAGATGATAGATTGCCAAAAAGCGACCCAGCCAAGTCTAAAATTGAGAAGGATCTGTATCTTTCCAATGTGTGACAATAAGAAGCCGAATTACCACTATTGAGACGAAGACAAACTTGTCCTTGTGACGGTCACACTGTGCCTTTTCATCACATCCTAACAACATTAGGGTGGAGTTATATTAACACTTGTGTTGATTGCAGATTACAGAAATTCCCCTGTCTGGTTGATCAAGGGACCCAGTTTCCCACAAACATAGAACATATGCACTATATCTGCTGGCCCATGATCACATCGCGGGCATTTATCATCCTCTCTTTTCCCTTACCGATGTTGCTTCATGGGGGTAAAATAGAGGTCATATACTGTATATTAGTGTTGAGCTTTCAAATTAGCTGCGAGAAACTTCCCGTTGGCAAAGGCTAGTGAGCTATACACATCCGCATCTGTATCTCCTATTTTAGTTGCTCATTTGGTTTCTACTGCCTCAAGGTCGTCTGGGAGAGTATCTATCAAGATCTTATAAAAGTTTTTAATTTTCACTTGCGGTGTGAGCATAGCTTCTATTAGCAGATTCCTACCTAGATAAATTCTTTCTTCATTAATCTGATTGAAAAAGCAGGTAATCTGTCTATATTTAAAGTCTGTTCCAGTCGCGATGCCAAACCTTTGCTGCAACTCTAAGAACGGCAACTGTTGTTCATTAAAATAGATATCTCCCAGCTTCAATATACCTTTTTCTTCCCATTGTTTAGCCATATTATCATACATAAATGCGGGAAAAAGGGGGGATCGCCACATTGGCGTTTACCTGTTATAATTCAGTATCCTCGTGAGCTCTGCCATTCTTTTCCATATACGCCAGATTACGATTATAATCTTAAATTTAGTTTTCTTGTAGTAGCTAGGCTCTAGTTAATGTAAAAGTACTCCTCGTGCGTTCCTTCCAATTGCCAGCTCATAGATCGAGGGGGGTTCCTGTTTATAGCCTGCTGGCTACTACCCACACCAGGTAAGATCGTTAGGGCCATTTGTTGTAAGAAAGTTGCATAGTAAAAGAATCTAAGATTTGAAACCAACCGTCCACCTCGATCTTGTGGTAGCACTAGGAATTTAAGGGAACGCCGAATTTTTGAGTATTTCTATACAAAATTACAAAAAATGAGCGAGTCTTCAATTGCTAATGGTATTGATGTATGGGACACTCCCACTAAATGAATTTACCGAGAGTTGGAAAAAGTCACGGTCCCTTCAAGCCACCTGTCCAGGTTGTTCATGCCCTAGTGAGTCTTTACCGCATTTTCTGTTTGCCTGTAAAGCTTATAGGGGGGCCAGAAGTAGATGGCTGAAACCAGTATGTAAAGAGTTGGAAGTCAGACAGTATAGAATGGCCCTACGCATCCTTACAACAGATACAGCATCTTTGACTATTGTATGTGGCGTTGCAAAGTACCTGGTAGATACGTACCAAGCTGTTAAAGAAAGAATAAAATGAGCTAGACAACTGTAGTTTAAACAGATTAGTTACACATGATTACATTGCCGCAGCATTTTAGGCCCTTTTGGGTTCTTCTTTTTATTGTATATATGTCTTTTTATCGTATTTATTGGTTGTAACTTGGATATATGAATTTTATGGTTTGTTTCATGATTGAAAATGTACCTACTTTTATGATAAATTCTTATTGAATAAAGTATTACAACACACATATAATAACTGCTTATTTTTGCTTTTATAATAGTTGTTTTTTGTCGCAGTGCTAGTTCTTCCCCCTCTTATTATTTTCTAATTGCCTCAGTATGCTCTTCTTCTAATTGTCCCAGTGTAACTATCAGATCCACTATCTCTTTCTTTTCTTGCTTTTTCCTCTTTCCCACAAAACTTATTGTTTCCCCCCCGGAGGCCTACCTTGAAACTATATAAGACTATGCCCCTCAAGGAGATGAGTTGATTTACTTCATAATATTGTATGGCCCATTGTTTAATATGTTTAAGCTATTCATCGTTAATTAATAAGGATCTATCATTAACTGTAATATTGCCAGCACCTTTGTCTCTGATTCGGCTGCTATGAATCTGCTTCTTCTATTTAGTGGGTCCACACACAATGTAGGTCATCTTCTTGACCCCATTTTCTCCAACCAATCCTCTTTACAATGTTTAACGGTCATCCCTCTTTGTTGGACGGATCACTTCTTAGTAGGAGTTTGCCTGGAAACCCCCCGTCTTGCGCATACTAATTGCAATATTACCGCTAAACATTCTAGGAATTGGAAGAAGCTTGACATCACCAAGTTTAACTCTTTGTTGTCCATAAATAGCCCCATCTTCAATAATAATGTGGCTCTAGCTCAGGTAGGGTTTCAAGGATGGATTCAATCAGCCCTTGATAGCTGTCTTCCCACTTCTGTCAGAAAGTTTAATAACCACCGCCCCCCGGCCCCTTGGTTTTCCAACGAACTAAAGAAGGAGAAAACCAAATGTAAAAACTTGAAGCGTCGGTGGCGCAAGAACTACACAGCTGAAGCCAAACTTGCCTATCATATTAGCAAACGGGCTTACCATTCCCTGTGTCGGTCTGCACGTGCTAATTATGTTTCCACATCTATTCTACAGGCTAAAAACTGTCCTAAAACCTTGTTCAATATGGTCAAAGACTTATCTGGTTCTACTACCATACAACCGCCTCCCAACCTTAATTCTACACAATGCGAAGACCTCACTCAATTATTTGTAAATAAAGTGGAAACATCTATTCCTCACTGGTTAGCTCCACCCCTTCTTCCTCTCCTTTACCCACTATGTCTGCTGATTGCCCTGTAGCCTCATATAAAAATTACACTGACTTGATAAATGTGCCCACCCTTGAATCTTGGCTACTCTTTGACATGGTGGCACTTACACATCATCTTAGTCATATTAAATCGGGATCTCCCTGTGATCTACTGTCCATTTCAGTCGTGAGTCAAATTGACCCACCCTCTCACAACTACAATCTCCAATTGATTAACACTTCTCTAACGACTTCCACCGTTCCTTTGAGCTGGAAGCATGCTATGGTTGTCCCATTGTTAAAAAAGACTATTGCTGATCCTGCCCTTCTCTCCAATTTTCGCCCAATCTCTCTTTTACCTGCTTTCTTAAAGATTCTAGTGAGGCACATTAATGGACATTTGTCCAAATTTGTTGAGATAAATGGGCTGTTACATCCTACTCAATCCGGCTTCAGGTCTGGTTACTCTACCAAGTCTACTCTGCTTGGGGTCACAGAAGCGCTCCGAGACAACATTGATGAGGGCAAGACCATGGCCTTGCTATTACTTGACCTGAGCGTGGCCTTCGATACGGTTTCTCACACCATACTCATAAAGGCCCTCCAATTCTCAGGTGTTACTGGGACTGCCTTGAGCTAGCTTAGCTCGTTCCTTGCTGATTGCATCTTTTAGGCTTTTTCATCTACCTCTAAATCCAAACCTCATCCCTTGCCATATGGGGTTCCCCAGGGTTCAACCCTTAGTCCTCTACTATTTAATATTTACATCAGACCCCTGGCAGCTTTAGTGGAGGAATCAGGGTTGTCACTTTTTTCATACGCTGATGACACCCAGATCCTCTTCTCTCTTTCAGCTGGCAAACATTCTGAGCACTCGGCACTTAGATCTGGCCTCGGTAAAGTTATGGCTTGGATGAATTCCAACTTTCTGAAACTTAACGGCGATAAAACGGAAGTTCTGATCCTTGGCAAGGACCATGGTCTCTCGGGCCCTCAACATTGGCCACCAGAAATGGGTACGTCACCTCAGCCTTCCACTCAGGTGCGCAATCTTGGTTTCATAATGGATGATTCTCTTTCCATGCGGCAGCAAGCAACCAAGGTTGCTGCCACCTGCTTTACCAGTCTGAAGTGGTTAAGGAAGATTGTGTGGATGCTTCCTTCTCATGCCCAGCTTACCATAATCCAGGCCCTGGTGACCTCTAGCCTGGACTACGGGAATATTCTCTTTTTGGGTGTCAACAAAGAGATAACACGCAAACTGCAGCGAGTACAAAACACATCCAGGTCGCTGGTCGATCTCCACTGGCTCTCAGTAGAGAAACGGGTCAAGTTCAAGGCCCTCACATACATGTTCCGTATTAAGCATGTTAAGGCCCCAGATTATGTGCAACAGCTGGCCTGCTCCTACGTCCCCTCCCGTACTCTCAGATCCTCTACTCAAGTGAAAATCTGAGTTCCGAGAGTCAGACTTTCTCGTGTGGGAGGGCGCTCCTTTTCTTATCTTGGCCCCATTTTGTGGAATGCTCTTCCACTGTCTCTCCGCTTACCACCCGACCTTTTGTCCATCCGCAGATCCCTCAAAACATGGCTTTTCAGCCAATAGGCCTTTTTTCCCTATGTTGTTCTCTGTCGGCGCCGGGAAACCCCTGGGGGTAGCTGTGCACTGTTATATAAATTTAAATAAATAAATATCAAACATCCACTTTGCCTGTGGTTGGTCTTCTATCTGAGATGCTAGATCCATAAGAAGAGGATTGTGGTCTACCATTAGCCTAGGCAGTTTCTTTATCCCAGCGGTCGTGATCAGAGGCAGTAGCCAGAAAGTAGTCCAGCCTGACATACTTCTTGTGGGGATTTAAAAAATAAATATACCCGGGGTCAGCTGGATGTTTTACCCCCCACACATCCCTCAAGTCGTAGGTATCCCGTAGATCCGAAAGGGCACGATGAACCTGGGGTTTCCTAGCTTGATGTCTCTGAATTCCCCCACCGCCGTATCATAGTGGATGTTCAGGTCCCCGCAGATCACTAATGGGCCTGACCATGATGTTAACTCAATTTCTAAGTCATTAAAGATTTGAGGGTCGTCTTCATTAGAGTCATATATCGTGCAGATAATCAATCCCATAGAGAGCTCTACGATAGCCCATCTTCCCCACTTATCTCCCAATATGCATTTAGGGGGAGCAATACAATTTTTTGCATGGATCATTACTCCCCTGATATTTGAGGTTTGGGTGGAACAGGTGAGAAGGTTATAGCCCCTTATAGCTAGCAGGTCTCTTTTCCCCCAGGGAATGTGAGTTTCTTGTTGGCATATTATATCAGATTTCAGGTTTCTTAATATTTCACCAACTCTAAAATGTTTTTGTTTATTGTTAAGACCGCCTACATTAACTGAACAAATAGTTATTCTACCCATCTGGGTAATTTGGTTTTTGTTGATTTAAATGCTCTTGCTTTTTTAAGGTTATATTCTCACTCCCTTTTGTTATACCCTCTCCATTTATTTATTTCTCCACCCTGTGCCCAGCCTCCCAAACCCCCCTCCCCCACTCTCCAACCCCTTCCTCTGCTCACCCCTCCGCCCCGTGCCCTTGAACCCTGCCACCACCCCTTCCCCTGTAGAAAGGCATCCAGACTGAGGAGTCAGTTGTGATGAGTGCTGCCCCCAAAACTGGCATTAGTTTCCCGGCAGCTAAATTTCTCGAAGCCTGAGGACAAAATCGAAAAAAAGTAAAAGAAAAAAGACAAAAAATTCCCAAAACCTTCTCCTCCACTCCTAACCGTCCCCAAGCATACTAAAAACATCCTCCCACTAAAGTGTTATTACCTACTTTTATGCTGGGGATAGAGAGAAACAGAAAGAAAGAAAGAGGGAAAAAGCTGAACCAATTCGGATGTTCGATCAGTAAGCATTAATCTATTTCTTATGGTCCCAGGCTTCTAAATATTCCTTAACTTTAATTTCGATAGTAAAGAACCCTGTATTTTCTCCCTTGATCACTTTCAGACGCGCCGGATTCAACAGGTATACCTGTCCGCCCCAACCCTGTATTGGCTTGATCATCTGATAAAGACGCCATTGTCTCTCCACTGTGTAGTGACAAAAGTCTGGTTGAACAAAAAATGAATAGTCTCCTCCATTGCACTTTGATGTTGACTTTGCTTTATCGTAGTTTGCCTGCCGAAGTAGAAAATTACTAAAATAGACAAGCATCACCCGGGGCTTTGTGTCAGGCTTCATTGGGCGCTTAAGATTACAAAGAATCCTAGGAGCTCTCTGTACCTCCAGTGACCACTTCCACCCCCCAAAATCCGGAAAAGCCTTCGATAGCATGTCGACTATGTATGTCTGTGCATCAGACCCTTCCTTTCCCTCAGGTACACCTAGCACCCGCAGATTATTTTGCCGCTGTTGATTTTCATGGTCCTCTAGTTTCCATTGCATATCGACTATTTGGGCATCATGAGCATTTGTGACTGTGCGCTCGGCTGCTATGTCATTCTCTAAGGTTTTGTTTGAGTTTCCAGAGTGGACAGATGCTTTTGATGTCAACACATGACCTCGCCACCTTCCTTACGGCACCTTGAATCTTACGCATGGCCGTTTGTGCGTGTTTACCATCTTGGCGCATTTCTTCATGATGGGAAAGGATATATTGAAGGACCGTGTCCAACGTAGGGTGTTTTGGGGGTACTGTATTATCATTTTTCGGGAAAGATGTTATGCAATTGCTAAATAAATCTGTGCCCAAATGGTCCCATCTCAAACTTTTCTATTGTGGATTAAGGTGAATTGTCTTCCCTACTGCTTTGCGGATTGTGGTACTCCCAGAGACCTCCTCGCTAGAGTCTTCCAATGAATCAGACCCTGATCCAGAGCCTGACACAGACCAAACCCCGTCTGGAAGTGAAAAGAAATAGTCCATATCTTGTTCACTGTGGTTTGACGAGGTAGCATGAATTACCACCGTAGCCTCTGTGAGTAGGTGAAGAACATTGAAACCTGAAACAGGGGTCCCACTGATACTTGGTCCTTTTAAATCAACAAAGATGAAATTGGCACAGAAGCTGAAATATAAAAGAGCATCTTTAATAAACTCAAATGAGTGAGACTACGTCACACAGAAGCCTTAGCAACTGAATAAGGCTGTCTGAGGAGTACAGAAAACAGAGGCTTTATATATGCTTAGGGTTACATACTCAGCATAAGACCAAGGGGCAGTCCTGGCTCATGTAAGCATGCAAAATGACTAAGATGGGCATACAAGATCTGCTTGCTCAACCAAAAGGGAGGAGAGTTACTTCTCCATACAGCAGCAAAAATAGCCTGACAGTTATACTAGAGAAGCTGGTACATTCTACTAGCTAGGCCCTTCTGGGCATTTGCAAAGGGGGAAGATGCTAAACATAGTTTGTCTCTAGGCAGACTACAAGAACAGTTAACAGAAAGGTAGGACAGATCACATGGCAAACAAAATGGCGTCCAGAAATATAAAATGGCTTTCACAAAGCAGATAAGATAACTTCTAAATACAAGATGGCTTCAGCTAAATGCTAACCCATTGTTGTCAATTTACGACAGACTACCGTTTTAGCATTAGCTGAAGACAGTCCTATGATCCAGTAGGAACATAGCAAATATTTGCACATTCATTTTTTATAAATTTATCAATATCCTAATTCATTGCTAGGTGGGCATTTTCCATTCTAAATATTTAATTTAAGCAGGTATATATAAGCTATAAGCAGGAATACAAAGAGAACGGGGCATTGGGTCATAATTAACATTCAGATAGCAGGAGAAAGTAATGACCACTATCATATTTCTAGTCCAAAGCTAAAGCAAATCCTAAAATCATCTAGTAGACATTTTTAGCGCTACGCATTTCAGTGACTATTCATTTTAAATTTCAGAATAGCTAACAGCACATATCTAATAAAAACATTTTCCAATTGACTGTTATATTTTCCTTTTATGAGGGCAAGAACATCAATCATATCTGGGACCAGGAGGACCACACAGGCCCATAGGAATTAGGACGAAGAGCTGCAAAGGGCTGCTCCTCCTTAAAAATGAGACAACTGAAGGGATACATTTTTGACAAAAAGAAGACGTCATTGGGGAAATTGAAGACGCTGTACAACCAACCAGAGGGGAGTCTTCTCCCTGTGTCCGTTTGAGCCTCACAGGCAGGCTCTTGTTGTTTCCACGAGGAATCTGCACAACTCGCAACTCAAAAATCAAAGCCCAGTTTCAAGGAAAAAGTCTCTTCTTTCAGGATAGGGCAGTCACCCACCAGGCAAATCCTCTTAGCGATCCTGTCCAGTGTCTCAGGCAGTGCACCAGTTTTCTTCACTTCAATCTAACAGGCATCAGAGACACAGCACTTGTACCCTAATCTCAAGTCCTTCCCTACCTCCTATATTGCTCTGCTGGCGCACTGCTCATTCGTTGGGGCCACACATTTGCATCCAGTGTACCCAGGTATCTCTTGACCAACAAAGGAGCAAACTTGTATTCACTTTGGGACCATAATTCAAAGGCCTGATGCTAGGATCTCTGAAGCAACCCTTGTTTCAAAAGGGGTCACCTCAAGCAAAGCTTCCTCGCCATTCTGGTCGGTCTGTGACTCTCAACTGGGCATCAACCATAATTTCTCCTTTCTGATTTGTGACCCCGTCTTTCAATCAAAACAGTGGCAGGGGTACATATTTGATCACAGGCTTCCTCCTTCACTGAGATCCTAGTTGCCAGCAATGCCTGTGCTGGTTACGGTCACTTTGGCTTCAAGCTGGATTGGTGCTGACGCTGACTCCCCAGGCTGAATCTGAAATCCGGGCCCCTCTGGTAGTAGTTTGTACAGCAGCAAATATCTATTGGTAGACAGAGCAAAAGGTCTTTAGACAAGGTACAGAAACAGTCTATCAACTGAGAGGATAGTGTTAGAATACTTACTGGTCTTGGGACGCCCCATATATTAGCAAGGCACCCAAGAACCACTTTCATCTATCTATGAGAGAGTTAAAAAACAGTAGCCTGGACCTATTGGCAAGTATAAAATGAACTATTTGATGAACTAACAAGACTAATACATCACCCAATCCTAAGCAGTCAAGGAAATGTGTATTTATTTTCTAATTTCAGAGGAAAAAGAGAAAAACAACACAGACATGCCCTAAATCCTTACATTGGTGTACTTCTGTATACTAATCTGAAAACCCTCAAAAAAGGAAATGTTCTACACCTTTGCTCATAAACTTTACATTACTTGTACAGGACTGCAGTCACTTCTATAATGATTCTTCTTATTTATTTATTTGAGTGTCTTAAAGAGCACAAATTTGACCCGTGAGGGTATCAGTGTGTTTTAAAGGGTATACAAGGTCTACAAACCAACATAAAATGCAGAGAAATACTAAAACATCTTACCCTTACTCCCACATGTAAATAATTACAATCATAGTCAGCTTCAGTGTTCAGAACTGAGATAGGTGTGACAGATTTGTGGGCTATACCTACATTGTACACTTAGGACCATGCTCTCATGTTATAGGAGCAACAGGAAAATCTAAAACTGCTAATTTCACCGGGGCTCTTATCTATAAAACAACTTTTTCTTCAAAATATTTTTTCTAAGGATCACATGGGCATCTTCCCTGCGTTGTACTTTTCATGATCCAAACTATGCAACATCAGTTCTAATAAGGACTGTCAGTTTATTTACACGGACTAGCTAATAAAAAACTAGCAATGCCCTTGCAAAACTACAATAATGATGTTTTCACCTAAGACTTGTAGAACAAAACTACCCACATCTAATTCCCCTTAAATATCAAAATAGGGGAACAACAATCTAGACTACTGATCCTGTCATAATTTCATCAAAGAGGAAGGGCAGTAATAAAACCTATATATTTATTCATTTTATTAATGCTAACAGTGTTTAAAACAGTATTACTGAATAGCAATTAAATGTATCATTGCTATTTCACAGACAGTTTAGACAGGCTAAAAAAAATTGAGAAAAGGAGAGAGCAACATACATTTTACCTAGCCTTAATTTGTAGAGGAGACAGCCTCCTTCCTCCAATTTGACAGTAGGGAAACCTGAATCAGGTTTCACTTCTGTCAACACTATCAACCCCTATTTGTAGCAACTGGCCATAAACAAAGTTATAGGCGGTACATAGCACTTTTGAGAGGGCTAAAAATCCTTTCAGCAAATGTACAAATTTCATTGCCTCAGCTTTTAAGCATTAGTGCTGTATGCATATGGCAAAGTGTATCTGTTAATCAAAGTTCAGATATACAATTATAAGCAGTGTGCAATATACTTGTCTAATAATATAGAAGTCAGCTATTTGTATTATACCTAAATGTATGCATTTACTGAAGCCTAAGGCAGGTTAAAAGCTACTGTAAATGGAAAAAATGCAGTTTAAATAGTGAAATGTACCCAATTTCGACTTTGATATTTGGGGCACTTAAAAATGAATATTCTATCATTTTTTTACATATTAATCATCCTCAGAATGTTCTCTACAAATTGCAGAGATTGAACATTAGACATATCTCATGTAAATCCTTATCAAAATGATTTTTTTACGCCTGCGCAGAGTGATATTTCATATGCCAATAACCTCATTATGTGATATAACACAACTTAAATTAAATTGTAATGCTAGGAGTTCATAGTATGAGTATTAAGCTTTATAAATATTAAAAAACAAATTTAAAAGCACATATTTCTTAATAATTTTGTTATAATTAATAATGTTTTCTTTTAATAAAACCAATCATTTTTGATAATTCCACATATAAAAAGCAAGCTGCATCCCTTGCCTATCATATTTAGAAGCATTCATTCACAAGACTAGGCACAGAAGCCTATCTTGAAACAAGACAAATGTTTGCGCCACTTTTTTAAAAGGACAGTTATTATTTAGCAACAGAACCAAGAATGTGCTTATGTAAAAGACTTTAAAAAAGGAAATCCTGTTAAATGTTTTCCTGTTATCCAAAATAATGAACCTAATTTTTGTAACTTTAAAAAACAGTAGTCTGAAATGCAGGGTTTCACCCGTGTTTAACTGACAAAATCCTGTATGTGTGAACATTCCTGTCTATTCGTGGCCTACAAAAAAAGACAGCTGTTTCTAAGCTTTTTTTTAGTGTTGAAACGTAAGCACGGTGGCTGTCCATTTAAAACTGAGACATGTCTAATTTTAAAATGTGTGTGCAGTTCAGCAAAATCCAATTTATTCAAATGATGTGTTTGCCTGTTAATATCTAATACAATGTATCTAAGGAAAATGCTTTATAATTGTTTATTTATTTCAAAACACAATTTCGTTTTTGAGGCCTTTTTTATTCCTATTGAATGTGAATTCTAAATTTATCTTTTAATCATTTAGCAGTTTGTACATGTGCATAATTGCTTACTCTATAAATTAAATATTAACATATAGCTATGTTAGCATATCATATGGTTCATTTCTGGATGTTTATTTAATTTTTATTTAATATTAATTAAATGACATTTTGCATAACAGACTGAAGACAACAAGAGAAACCACAAACACACGCATTGAGTTCATTTTAGACATATACAGAAGGGGTTAAACACTCAGAACACATAATGCAGCACACTTAATACCCATTATTTCATAAATAGCGCAATCGCTATTTACTTACAGAAGTTGTAATGTAAAACTACGAACCACAGAAATTTAAACACACATTTTACCCACAGATCAACACTTAGGATAGAAACAAAGGACAGCCCACAGACTGTACTTAACAGCATGCGCGCTAGCGGTTTTCCCGCTGCGCACTGCGATTTTAAAAATCCCGCGTTACGTGACAAGGTCAGCTCATCATCCGCGTAGCGCAGATAACGCTCATGACGAGCTGACCTTGTCATGAGCGTAGAAGGGGTTAAACCAAACCATTTGTAAATACTAGTTGTAAGTCATATTTACAAGAAAAGCTTCTCAATAGTATTCCAAAAGACTGCAAAAAAACAGCCCAACAGACTATTTTATTTCCAAGAAGCCAACATACACTCAATTCACTAGCTTTGTCTGGCAGAGCACCCAAAAAATCGCTCTGCATATCTCCATTCATAAAATTGCGCAGAAAAAGGATCCTTGTATGTATTTTTGTACACATTTGAATTCCATGTGGATAGAGAATCACCAAAGAAGAAATATGTTTTTATACCTAAACCGATTTAGATATTCCCTAAAGGGAGCTGGCTAATTTAATTCACATCTCTCTATGGTACCTTCAACAAGCAACACATTCTTCAATGTATGCTTGAAACAGGCATGCCAAAAATATTGCAGAATATACAAATATTATACCCAAAGTAGTGGTTAAAATACTCTTCGTTCGTTGCACCGTTCAAACAAAATCAGACCGAGAAAAATCTCCTCATTACCTGCCTACACAAATTGCAATTTGCGTATTACATACATACTAATCAAAAGTTGGCCAACACAAATCTAAGCATGCATAAACAGTAAGAATCCAACTATGAATAGAGAGTGTTCCCTACAGTGGTAGGGAGCACACAGTGTGTGTAAAATACCCCTCACACACCAAAAGGACCCTTGGTGTCATGCTTCATCATGGGGGTCTTCGCACCCCTCTGCGGGATGCGGCGTGCTGCGACCTACGGCTAGGCTGGAGCACTTACTTTTGTATCTATGTGTGGTGCATGTGAGGTTTCAAAAAATTATACTGTGCATGAGTGGTCTGGTTATCAAGTGAGTGATAGTAAAGTTTAAAAAGGACCTGGCTCGTGGGGTGGACAAAAAATAATTTTTAATGTGCCCCCGGGCTGGTACTACTAAAAACGTGAAGTTGGAGGTATTTATGCAATATAATGTACATTACCTCCTGTGTGCGTCAACATGTTTCGGAGTGTGAACTCCATCTTCAGGACGGGGTGCACAAATCCCCTACCCTACTCACGTATCTTTAGAAAAATATTTTGGGGATAATTATAGAAAAGTGCAATCTAATGCAGGCTAAATGTACCTACAACTTGAAAGTCGATGGTTTCTGCCACTTGCAAAACCTGAAAGGAAAAAACAGTGGTCTGGTGATCCGTTCCCCATAGTTTGGAAGGTACAGTGACCTGTAAAGAATATATATACTTATATATAGTGTGGACTGCTATCACTAGACACGTGGCCGCATACTATCCGTGATGTAGTGCCCTGTAAAAAAATACCACATACATACAAAAAACGTAAAACACACGCACTATTTGTTAAGCATAATTCAGTTTCTGTGTCATAATTATATCAGGGTTTTTTTGATCTGATAAGTTGGTTAGTTCATACTTGTTTAGACCATCTGGAATGCCTCATGAGCCTCTTAACGTAGGGGTTGTCGTGCCAAACTGCTACCTGTAAGGAATACGCATTTTTAGAATCCCAAATTACTCACATAGTAGTTGGTTGACCTCCTTTGTGGTACCGCTACCATACTCACGATCTGGAGGAGAGATTTGCTCTGTCTTGCCCTGTATGCGGCTCTGCTGTGAGTGCGTTGTCTGGACGTGGGCCTCGCCCTTTTATTGGTTAGTTAATTAACCGGGTAAATTACCGGAAATAGTGCCAGCCTCTATTTGGGTTGTGCGGTTTTTGCTTGTGATTGCGCAAACTAGTGGGCACGCGCAGGAACGAGACGTTGCTCTCCTGCCGGTGCACGTGTCAGTGCGAGATGCTTCTTTCTAGCGTGTGTGCTCAGAGACCCACTGGGATCTGTAAGCTGTTGGATTGGAGAGTGCGCATGCACGTACACAGTTAATACCATTACAGTATTAGTTTCTTGGTAAAGAGGTCTTGATAGGATAGAAATTATGCTCTCTAAAGAGCTGCTTGTCTGCCTGCATGTGTGTAGAATGAATGCTATAAATAATGTTCATCTTGCAGTGAGTCACTCGGCAAAGTTGTTAGATTGGAGATGCGCATGCCCATACACAGTTAATACCATTGCAGTTAATACCATTACAGTGCTTGTTTCTTGGTAAAA
Organism: Lissotriton helveticus; assembly: GCF_964261635.1. NCBI lineage: Eukaryota > Metazoa > Chordata > Amphibia > Caudata > Salamandridae > Lissotriton > Lissotriton helveticus. Next base: position 789,707,510 of record NC_136057.1, on the reverse strand, counting down.
AAGGGGGCATAGAACACGGGCTCTCTAAAGAGAGTGTCAGGATCCGTCCACCCCCTCGCCAGAAGGGTGGATCGAGCAGAAGGTGCAAGCTAAAAAACCCTTGTTGGAAAACTTCATTGAGATTCCTAGTGACAGCGCTGCGGAGGTCCGCCATCTTGGGAGTGCGGAAGTCATTCCGTTTCCTGCGTGGCGGTTTACTTTGCAGTTGATTCGAGAGTGTCTGCATATCGCGCACGCGCGCAATTCGCGCTGCGCACTTCAACTGAGGAAAATACCGGAGACGCGTGCTTACCTCACGCTCTCTTCAGAGAAAGTTCTTTTGACCAGAGTTTTTGTGTACAAGGCGGCTGAACTGAAACCTTAAGGAAAGTAACACATTACGCTTTGTATTATAGAAAAAGACTTTTCCTAATTCGCCTTTTTCCCTTCAGTATTGTCAAAGCTGGAAGAATCCCGTTGTCGGAGTTCAGGAGAGAAATTGTGCGGCGGAGTCAGAGCTGGGGAAAAACTTCAGTCAAGAGAAGTTCCCTCAAAGACCTTCAAGTAAGAGTATTATTTTTGAGTTATCTGAGAGAAGTCTCCAGGCAATGAACTAAAGACGCTTTAGGACTCACTTTGGCAAAGAAGCTGATGAGCATTGCGTCAAGAGCCTTACTGAGACATCTTGAGGAGAAAGATTTTGATTAAGAACGTGAATTTCCAAAAACGTGTCCAGAGAGAAAAAACATGAGATGAAAGACTACTTCCTGTGGAGTTTTCTGAAATATTCTCAGAGTCGAAAGACTGTACCTTCAGAATTATAGACTTGAGTTTCACAGATCACAGAGTGCATTGAAGCATTGTTCTAGTCACGAAAATTCCAAAGACCAGAGTTCATTCTTCCAGTGAACCAGTAGTAATTCTCCAGACATCACTTATAGAGAGTGGCTATCTTCCTAGTTTGCTTAGGTAAGACATAGAGGGCATAATAATAATAAGACAGAGTAACTAAAATTTGTTAAGTAGAGAGGGCTAAAGAATTGTCTTTTCCTTTGCAGCGAGTCCAACCTGAGGGCTGTTGAGCAAACCTGACGAGGAAGAAGTCTCTCTTGTTTTGTCTGTCCACTTCCCCTTTCCCTTGCTGGTGAGGACTGAAGACTGTATATCTAAGTGGTCTTGGGTCTTGGCTAGAAGGGGATTGAGGAATTAGCGTCTGTTCCTGAGGGGGCCGAACCAGTGTATCCTTTACGGTTCTGACAGATTGAAGTGCCTGCCTCTATTGAGGAATCAGGTCCCCTCCCGGACAGAATGACGGAAGGCTTCGATTTAAAAACCTTGAGTGAAGTTTTAGGAAGTATGCAGGTACAGTTAAATAGTGCCTTAGAGGAGAATAAATCTTTAAGAGAGGAAGTTAAAAGATCTAGTTTAGAAACCATGCAAATTCGTCAGAGGTTAGAAGGTCTAGCAACGACAGGGCCGTTACCTAGAACCGCTACACCACAGCAGTCATCCTCGTCGGGGGTTTCGACTCAAGTAATTCACTCTATTTCCCCAGTCATTCCTTTGGCAGCCCCAGAGAGGTATGGGGGGGATCCGATGAAGGCCCAAATTTTTCTGACGCAGTGTTCCCTACACTTTTTGTGTCGCCCTGTAATATTCACAGACGATCAGGCTAAGGTAGCATTCATATTGTCTTATTTGACGGGAGATGCGGCTGCTTGGTCAATGTCATTGGTCACCAAAAAAGATCCGATCCTAACCAATTACGAAAACTTCAAGGTGGAGTTTGCTCGAATTTTCGATCGACGATCTTGTGCTCAATCCACTGATAATGAGCTGTTGGACCTTAAGCAAGGAAATCGAGATTTGGTGGGATATTTGGCTAACTTTAATAAGTTGGTAGTGGAAACTAATTGGCCAGAGGAGAAAAGAGCTGCCTTCCAACATTTCGTGAATGACGTGTTGGGGGAGTTTTTGGATCGAGTGGCAGTGGTTTACATTGATGACATTTTGATCTTCTCCAACAGTATGGAAGAGCACATTCCTCATGTAAGAGCAATCTTGAGTAAGTTATTGGAGAATCACCTTTACGTCAAGCTGGAAAAGTGTGCCTTCCATGTCACCAGAGTAGAGTTTTTGGGTTTTGTGTTATCCCCTGAAGGAGTGAGCATGGATGTCACGAAGATCAAAGCAGTCCAGGACTGGCCCTCTCCCAAGTCGGTAAAAGAAGTGCAGAGTTTTTTGGGATTCTCGAACTTTTACAGGAGATTTATCTCAGATTTTTCACAGAAGGTGACCCCCATTACTCGACTCTTAAAAAAGGGAGTCAAGTTTGAATGGAAGGAAGAAGCAGAGGAGGCTTTTCAATTTCTGAAGGATTCATTTACTCAAGCTCCCATACTGTTGCATCCGCGAACCGAAGACCCCTTCTATGTAGAAGCAGATGCTTCTGATCTTGCCATTGGAGGAATTTTGTCACAGCGGCATCCTGATACTGGTCAGTTACATCCGGTGGCGTATTATTCTCGCAAGCTCAATCCTCCTGAGTGTAATTATTCAATCGCTGACAAGGAGCTTTTGGCTGTAAAGAGCGCCTTTGTGGAATGGCGCCATTATTTGATGGGAGCGAGACATAAAGTAACTGTATTTACGGATCACAGAAATTTACAGTTCCTCAAGTCAGCACGAACCTTAACTGCCAGACAATTACGATGGTCATTGTTTTTTGCGGATTTTGATTTCGTCCTTACCTTTCGCCCTGGAAAGAGTAATGCCAAGGCGGATGCGTTGTCAAGGATAGATTCAGCCACCTCAGAGAAAACTGGAAGAGAGGAACAGAGCATCATTCCGGAGGAAAAGATTGTTATGGTAACCACGGCAAGTGATCTGCGGGACAAGGTGCAGGAAAGTATGTCCATTCAAGAAATGCAAGACTGGTCTCAGGAAGAGCAGGGTCGAGAAATCAGAGATGGGTTGCCATATCAGGATCAGCGTTTGTTTCTACCGACATCAGAGCTCCGAGAAAAGGCGTTAGAATCTTGTCATGATCATCTATTGGCAGGACATAAAGGAATTCTCAAGACCACAGAATTGGTGGAGAGGAATTTTTGGTGGCCTGACATGAAACCGCAAATCCGGCAATATGTAACTTCTTGTGAGAGGTGTTTGCGAGGAAAAGCAGATAGGAGATCACCTCAGGGGAAGTTAAGACCACTACCGGTGCCACCTCACCCCTGGCATACGGTATCAATGGATTTGATAGTGGAACTACCCTCTAGTTTAGGCTACACCGTAGTTTTAGTGTTTGTCGATGTATTCTCTAAAATGGCACATTTTATCCCTTTGAAGAAGGTTCCAAATGCACCCACTTTGGCACAGCTTTTTTCCCAACATGTTGTGCGGTTGCATGGAATTCCCAAGGTCCTGGTTTCGGATAGGGGAACTCAGTTTGTTTCGCATTTCTGGAAGGCCTTTACCCACAGATTAGGAATAGACACTCGGTTTTCTACAAGCTACCATCCAGAAACGGATGGCCAAACGGAAAGAGTGAATCAGGAATTGGAGCAGTACTTGCGACTATACCTATTGGATCAAAAGATGGAATGGTCTGAGATGGTGTGGGCTGCAGAGTTTGCTTATAATAACTCTGTTCACTCTTCCACTGGTTATTCGCCTTTCTATATAAATTATGGTAGACACCCTACTTTGATTGTAGAAAAAGAAGAGAGTTCAGTCCCTGCAGTGGATGATATAGTCTCTAGAGTGCAGAGGTCCCTTGCCCAAGTTAAAGAAAACCTGTCCAAGGCCAAGGAATCTTATAAAAAAACATGCAGATAAAGGGAGGAGAGAAGATCCGGTTTTTTGCCCAGGAGAAAAGGTGTGGTTGTCCACAAAAAATTTGAGATTAAAAGCTAATCGAAAATTCCAACCCCGTTTTTTAGGGCCCTTTACAGTGGAGAAAATGTTAGGACCAGTAACGGTTAGGCTACACCTGCCCTCTTCTCTGAAAATTCACCCCACCTTTCATGTCTCTTTAATTAAGAAAAGCCCAGAGCATTTGAGAGTAGGCTTAACTCCTAAGTCAGTGCAGGTAGATGGTGAGGAAGAGTTTGAAGTACACAAAATCCTAGACTCAAGGTTCAGAAGAGGCACACTATACGATCTGGTTGACTGGAAGAATTTTGGTCCAGAGGAAAGATCTTGGGAGCCAAGTGACAATATCCATGCCCCCAAGTTGCTCAGAGACTTCCATAAACTTCATCCTTCTAAAGCCCGGCTGGGGAGAGCATCCTTGGTGGGAGGTACTGTCAGGATCCGTCCACCCCCTCGCCAGAAGGGTGGATCGAGCAGAAGGTGCAAGCTAAAAAACCCTTGTTGGAAAACTTCATTGAGATTCCTAGTGACAGCGCTGCGGAGGTCCGCCATCTTGGGAGTGCGGAAGTCATTCCGTTTCCTGCGTGGCGGTTTACTTTGCAGTTGATTCGAGAGTGTCTGCATATCGCGCACGCGCGCAATTCGCGCTGCGCACTTCAACTGAGGAAAATACCGGAGACGCGTGCTTACCTCACGCTCTCTTCAGAGAAAGTTCTTTTGACCAGAGTTTTTGTGTACAAGGCGGCTGAACTGAAACCTTAAGGAAAGTAACACATTACGCTTTGTATTATAGAAAAAGACTTTTCCTAATTCGCCTTTTTCCCTTCAGTATTGTCAAAGCTGGAAGAATCCCGTTGTCGGAGTTCAGGAGAGAAATTGTGCGGCGGAGTCAGAGCTGGGGAAAAACTTCAGTCAAGAGAAGTTCCCTCAAAGACCTTCAAGTAAGAGTATTATTTTTGAGTTATATGAGAGAAGTCTCCAGGCAATGAACTAAAGACGCTTTAGGACTCACTTTGGCAAAGAAGCTGATGAGCATTGCGTCAAGAGCCTTACTGAGACATCTTGAGGAGAAAGATTTTGATTAAGAACGTGAATTTCCAAAAACGTGTCCAGAGAGAAAAAACATGAGATGAAAGACTACTTCCTGTGGAGTTTTCTGAAATATTCTCAGAGTCGAAAGACTGTACCTTCAGAGTTATAGACTTGAGTTTCACAGATCACAGAGTGCATTGAAGCATTGTTCTAGTCACGAAAATTCCAAAGACCAGAGTTCATTCTTCCAGTGAACCAGTAGTAATTCTCCAGACATCACTTATAGAGAGTGGCTATCTTCCTAGTTTGCTTAGGTAAGACATAGAGGGCATAATAATAATAAGACAGAGTAACTAAAATTTGTTAAGTAGAGAGGGCTAAAGAATTGTCTTTTCCTTTGCAGCGAGTCCAACCTGAGGGCTGTTGAGCAAACCTGACGAGGAAGAAGTCTCTCTTGTTTTGTCTGTCCACTTCCCCTTTCCCTTGCTGGTGAGGACTGAAGACTGTATATCTAAGTGGTCTTGGGTCTTGGCTAGAAGGGGATTGAGGAATTAGCGTCTGTTCCTGAGGGGGCCGAACCAGTGTATCCTTTACGGTTCTGACAGAGAGGCTGATCTGCCTGCGTGTGTGTAGACTGAATGCTATAAATAATGTTCGTGTTTTTAGAGAGCACTTGGCAAATACAACAGGTCTATGACTATGAGTAATTTGATTATGCAATCATGTAGTGTATCAATTCAAAAGGCCCCAAGGGATCTCATCATTGAGGCCTATGACATGCGTGCCAAGGCGGAACACCCAGCGCTGTTCTTTTTCAAAAAGGCCATTCTCACTCTGCAGTTGTTCTATCAAGGTCCATTTGAGGTCATTGATAGAGTGTCCAGCCTCTAGAAAATGGGTAGCCATTTTTGTGGTGCTTTTTTTGCAACAGACGTTGCTTTTGTGTTCACTTAGTCGTGTTTTTACAGCTCGTGTTTTATTTCCCAGCCCTGAGGAAGTTGTGGGTTTTGACCCCATACGATGAAACACGTGTTGGCTGGACCTGGAGAAAGATATTATAATTAAAAATATTCTTGTTGTAACTACTGTGCCTACTGTATGACATGATATGAACCTAACTGGATGTAATGTTAGATGTTGGTGTGATAGGGCTAAACTTATATTGCTCTCTAAAAACACGAACATTATTTATAGCATTATTCTACACACACGCAGACAGACCAGCCTCTCTATAGAGAGCCCGTGTTCGATCCCCCCTTCTTTACCAAGAAACAAGCACTGTAATGGTATTAACTGCAATGGCATTAACTGTGTATGCGCATGCGCACTCTTCAATCTAGCAACTTTGCCGAGTGACTCACTGCAAGATGAACATTATTTATAGAATTCATTCTACACACACGAAGGAAGGCAGACCAGCAGCTCTTTAGAGAGCATATTTTCTATCCTATCAAGACCTCTTTACCAAGAAACTAGTACTGTAATGGTATTAACTGTGTACGCGCATGCGCACTCTCCAATCCAACAGCTTACAGATCCCAACAGGTCTCTGAGCGCACGCACTAGAAAGAAGCATCTCGCACTGACACGTGTGCCGGCAGGAGAGCAACGTCTCGTTCCAAGGCATGCCCACTAGTTAGCGCAATCACAAGCAAAAACCGGACTACCCAAATATAGGCTGGATACTATTTCCGGTAATTTACCCAGTTAATTAACTAACCAATAAAAGGGTGAGGCCCATGTAAAGACACCGCACTCACAGCGGCGCCGTGTACGGGGCAAGATGGAGCAAATCTCTCCTCCAGATCGTGAGTATGGTAGCGGTCCCACAAAGGAGGTCAAGCAGCTACTATGTCAGTAATTTGGGATTCTAAAAATGTGTATTCCTTACAGGTAGCAGTTTGGCACGACAACCCCTAAGTTAAGAGGCTCATGAGGCATTCCAGATGGTCTAAACACGTATGAACTAACCAACTTATCAGATCAAAAAAACCCTGATATAATTATGACACAGAAACTGAATTATCCTTAACAAATAGAGTGTGTGTTTTATGTTTTTTGTATGAATGTCTTGTATTTGGTATTTTTTTACAGGGCACGACATCACGGATAGTATGACACCATGTGTCTAGTGATAACATCCCACACTATATATAATTATATATATTCTTTACAGGTCACTGTACCTTCCAAACTATGGGGAACGGATCACCACACCACAGTTTTTTCTTTCAGGTTTAGCAAGTGGCAGAAACCATCAACTTTCAAGTTATAGGTACGTTTAGCCTGCATTACATTGCACTTTTCTATAATTATCAAAAAGAAAAATTTGTAATGATACGTGAGTAGGGTAGGGGATTTGTGCACCCCGACCTGAGGAAGGAGTTCACACTCCGAAACATGTTGACGCACACAGGAGGTAATGCACATTATATTGCATGAATACCTCCAACTTCACGTTTTTAGTAGTACAAAACCGGGGGCCCATTAAAAATTCTTTTTTGTCCACCCCACGAGCCAGGTCCTTTTTAAACTTTACTATCACTTACTTGATAACCTCACCACTCACGCACAGTATAATGTTTTGAAACCCTCACATGTACCACACATAGATACAAAAGTAAGTGCTCCCGCGTAGCCGTAGGTCGCAGCATGCCGCATCCCGTAGAGGGGTGCGAAGACCCCAATGATGAAGCATGACACCAAGGGTCCTTTTGGTGTGTGAGGGGTATTTTACACACACTGTGTGCTCCCTACCACTGTAGGGGACACTCTCTTTTCATAGTTGGATTCTTACTGTTTATGCATGTACTGATAGGGAGAACGAATCCAATAAACTCTCTCTCACTCCCCCTTTTTGTTACTTTTTTAACAACACAAATCTAAGCCACAGTAAGTGTCACTAAACTACCTTACCACTCCAAGGCATCAAAACCAACAGTAAGAGCCGCAGAACGACTCTTACCAAACAAATGGTTGTCCAAATTCTAACTGCCAAGTTCTGAATGACCTAAAGGTTTCTTTTTTTTTTAATACTCACACCAAAAAGGTTCTAAGTCAGGGGTAAAATCATGTGGAGGATCAAAATCAGGAAGACCAGAAATATACCAGGCTACAGAGACAGAGAATCCCCAGAATCTCTGTGCACAGAGTACCTCCTTAGTAGAGTCCTGTCCTGTCCTCCTCGGTAGATTTCTGTCTCCTGACAAGATCACTCCCTCAGATAGCCACTTCTGATGAGGTCCACGTTGGAGCGCCACATAAAGAACATTGAAACCTGAAACAGGGGTCCCACTGATACTTGGTCCTTTTAAACAAACAAAGAAGAAATTGGCACAGAAGCTGAAATATAAAATAGCATCTTTAATAAACTCAAATGAGTGAGGCTACGTCACACAGAAGTATTAGCAACTGAATGAGCCAGTCTGAGGAGTACAGAAAACAGAGGCTTTATATATGCTTAGGGTTACATACTCGGTACAAAGGGGGTGGTGATGGACGGAGCATCGGAACCAATCAAACACTCACACCCAGTCAACAGATCTGGGTTTAATCCATCACCGTTCTTTAGCCCACTCTGCCACCCCAATTTAGACATGGCCATATGCAAATCAGTCTGACCCTGTGTCTCATGGGAACAGTCCAGCCCGAACTGCCAAGCCATGCCTTCCCTGGACCGGAAGCAAGCCTCCTAGGACCGGTTGCTGGCATTACAGCCGTCTTCAGCCAGGCTTGCTTGAATCCAGTGGCAAAGTGAGCAAGGGTCTCACGTCTGAGCATACCCTGCCAACTTATGGCGAACAAAGCGGTACAAAGGGGGTGGTGATGGACGGAGCATCTGAACCAATCAAACACTCACTCCCAGTCAACAGATCTGGGTTTAATCCATACCATTCTTTAGTCCACTCTGCCACCCCAGTTCAGACATGGCCATATGCAAATCAGTCTGACCCTGTGTCTCATGGGAACAGTCCAGCCCTTACTGCCAAGCCATGCCTGGACCGGAAACAAGCTTCCTAGGACCGGTTTTTTGCATTACAGCCGTCTTCAGCCAGGCTTGCTTGAATCCAGTGGCAAAGTGAGCAAGGGACTCACGTCTGAGCATACCCTGGGTGGTGTGGAGTGCAAAAAAACAATGGATTTAGGGCCAGATCTCTGTACTGGGGTGAATGTATGACATTGTTCTGCATTCTGTCCATCAATTGTTGTTTTTGCATTTGTCACCCCGAGTGGGATGGGTATGCTCAAACGTGAGTCCCATGCTCTCCACACCACTGGAGTCAAGATATCCTGGCTGAAGACGGCTGATAGCCAGAAACTGGTCCTAGAATGCTTGATTCCGGTCCAGAAAAGAATTGGCTTGGCAGTTCGGGCTGGACTGTTCCCATGAGGAACAGGGTCAAGGCTGATTTGCAAATGGCCATATCTGAACTGGGGTGGTGTGGAGTGCAAAAAAAATGATGGATTTAGGGCCAGATCTCTGTACTGGGGTGAATGTATGACATTGTTCTGCATTCTGTCCATCAATTGTTGTTTTTGCATTTGTCACCCCGAGTGGGATGGGTATGCTCAGACGTGTGTCCCATGCTCTCCACAACACTGGAGTCAAGCTATCCTGGCTTAAGATAGCTGATAGCCAGAAACCGGTCCTAGGAAGCTTGATTCCGGTCCAGAAAAGACATGGCTTGGCAGTTCGGGCTGGACTGTTTCCATGAGGCACAGGGTCAAGGCTGATTTGTATATGGCCATGTCTGAACTGGGGGGATGTGGAGTGCAAAAAAACGATGGATGTAGGCCCAGATCTCTGTACTGGGGTGAATGTATGACATTGTTCTGCATTCTGTCCATCAATTGTTGTTTTTGCATAGGGTTACATACTCAGCATAAGACCAAGGGGCAGTCCTGGCTCATGTAAGCATGCCAAATGACTAAGATGGGCATACAAGATCTGCTTGCTCAACAAAATGGGAGGAGAGTTACTTCTCCATACCGCAGCAAAAATAGCCTGACAGTTATACTAGAGAAGCAGGTGCATTCTACTAGCTAGGCCCTTCTGGGCATGTGCGAAGGTTGAAGATGCTAAACATAGTTTGTCTCTAGGCAGACTACAAGAGCAGTTAACTGAAAGGTAGGACAGAGCACATGGCAAACAAAATGGCTGCCAGAAATACAAAATGGCTTTCACAAAGCGGATAAGACAACTTCTAAATACAAGATGGCTTCAGCTAAATGCTAACCCATTGCTGTCAATTTACGACACAGGGAGGTAAACATATTAATGTCCGATATACTGGGTGATGTTTGCCCCCGACTACCTCTGGATTGTTTCCATCTATGTCGTTTTTTAAATCCAATTGTAGGCAAGGATTGGAAGCAGTGAGGGAGGGCACCCGGGGCGGTGGGGTTATCTGGCATAATGGTCTGGTTTCTTTGGTTGCATCTGCCGCCAATGTACTAGTCATAGATGCAGGTTCTTGCATGACAACAGGGCCCCCATCAGCCTCCCCAGTCTCCTCCTTGTCATATTTAGCTTTCACCCCCTGTAACTGCTCACCTTCTTGCACTGGCAGATTCTTTAAGCCGGATGCTGCACACAAAAGTTCCAAAACAGAAGGCTCATTAGTAGAAGGCAATGCAGTGCGATTTTTCTTCTCCTCTGCCTTGTCACTCCTGGATACCACAGCCCCCACAGTTGGTTTTTTCACCCATCCTTGTCGCGGTTGGGCTCTGGATTAGATGCTTTGAGAGACATACCTGCAATTGCAGCCACGCCAGACCTCGTTTTTCCTTTGACCGCAGTAGCCACGGGGATTATTGGGGCCATGGTGATACTACTGCACAACGGGGAGCAACCCAAGCAAAACTGGCAACACTTCCCCTGTTCTCCGCCAGCTGTCAAGACTAGCAGAGAAACAAGGAGCGCTCTAGCCAGCTCAGTACAACACAGCACAGCTACCTACTGATTGGTACCGTCGTGAAGACTCAGGTGAGTGAGAAGCGATCCTGCTCTATCTAGATCCCACATTCCGGTCCACTTTTTCCCTTTCTCTTTGATTTCCTCCCCTCGTTAAAATTGTTGCTACTTTATAGAGTTTTACTCAGCGAATTAGCTGGCATCCTCATCCAAAAAGAATTCAACCTTGATTGCGGGTCTTTTGCGATCCATTTACTGCCGGTTACTCCAATTCCTGCCATTCTTTCAGTTTCAAGTCGAGACATGGTTCAGGGGCAGCCGAGTGACCGACTCACTCAGTCGCCATCTTGCCTCTCTCCGCAAACGATCTATTCATGTGCATTTATTTTCAATGGTCCAATAACTATGATTATTTGTTTTGTTAAAATATTTTGCATACATAGAGCCCCACTGCAAGGAATCAGCATGTTTTACAAGGAAGTCTTTTGAAGCATTTCAGATTTGTTCTGAAGCTTGGCAGTGTAAAAATAGAGAGCAGAAAAGTGATATGAGAGTATGATCATATAACAGTATTAGCTTGAGAATGAGGATAAACATAATTGTGTGATAGCAAATGGAAGCTGGTTTGCGGGTGCAGAAAATATTTACAGGGGCAATTGTTACTCACATTTGCCTTAGCTTTTTCAGTGAAACAACATTAGGATTTGAGGATGTTGACTTGAAGGTGCCTATTGACAAACACACTTTAAGTATATAATGTAGTTCTTCTTTAGTCATTTTTACTTACTCTTATGTGTCTTTATGTATTCACTACAAAATATCTAAAACTGGATAAAATAAGACTATTCAGGGAATATTCATAGCTAGTTAGTTCAAAGAGGAAGGACTTTTCCCTCTTTCCACTCTTAGTAATAAGGTGTTTAGTTTTTCAGGAAGGTTCCCAAAGGCACATACTCTCATACATCCTTTAGTAGCTCAGCCACTCAGAGTATTAAGATGAGCAGTGTAGCTGTGGGGCATGAGAGCTTGCAAGCAACAACATATGAAAAGATAATAATATACATTTATTAGTCAGCAGAAGCACAAACGGTCTGGGGATAGACAGGGGGCCATTAGCTGTGTGTGATGAGTTTTCAGAGAATATTGGTAACACTGTTATTGATTTCTTGATACAGGAGATGTCAAGTTAGACAGTGTATGTTGCAGGTTTCAAATGACAACTTAACTGATGGAACAGTCTAATGTCAGATGTAACGATTGCTTCAATCTCAGAGATTTGAAGATAATGCCACTTTATGTGTTATGTTAATAATTACTACACACTACTCTTTCCACAAAAGTGGCTTCTTGGTGCTGGGGGACTTCTTGTGAATTGGGTATGCATATCGTAAAACCATTTTAAGAAGGAAATGGGGTGGGCAGGCTAATTTACCTTTTTTCACAAATATTAGTCAGAGGGAAGGTAGTCCGTGGTTGATCATCCTGAACCAAAAAGATTCTGTTAACAATGCAGTCTTTTTACAATGTTTTAATGCATAAGAGGCTGAGAATAATGTTCAAGAGGGTTTGTAGGACTGAAAGCAGGAAAGAAATGAAGATACAGTCCTATGCGGGCATAGGTGGATCAGCCCTCATCTGGCTCTCCTCCTTCCTGAGGGACCGGACCCAGGCGGTTCACCTCGGGGAGTTTTCAGCTACCCCCTGCCAGGTCCAGTGCGGAGTACCCCAGGGCTCCTCTCTGTCTCCTTTATTGTTTAATCTCTATATTTCCCCTCTCATCTTTGCCCTCCAGCAGCTGGAGGTCACGGTATTTAATTATGCCGATGACCTCCAGCTCATCTTCAATCTGTCCTCTTCTTCTGACTCTATTTCTAATTTTCAATCTACTCTATCTTTCATCAGGGACTGGATGAACTTCAACCACCTGAAGCTCAATCCCGATAAGACGGAACTTGTGGTTACGGGTGGTTGCTCCAGTCCCTGGAGCTCTCTATTTTGGCCCCCTTCCTTTGGTTCTCCCCCTACCCCAGCCCCTTCTGTTAAGACTCTAGGCATCAAACTAAATGACAAACTCACTCTTCACTCCCAGATTGGTTCTGTGGTCTCTTCTTGCTTTCTCACCCTCCGCACTATCCGCTCTATCTCACGTTTTTTTTATTTCTCGGCACTCAAACTGATCATGTCCGCACTGGTCCTGTCCCGCCTGGACTACGGGAATGTCCTGTTCAATGGCATCCCTCAGTACAGCCTGCGCAAGTTACAACTGGTGCAGAACCAGGCGGCCCGCCTCGCCTTCGGTCTCCCCAAATTTCATCATACCTCTCCCCTCTTGAAGACACTTCACTGGCTCCGCGCCTTGTTCAAACTTGGCTGCATGGCTTTCCAGGCCAGGATTGGCCTGGCCCCTATCTTTATATCTTCAGCCATCAAACCTTACGTCCCCGGCAGAGACCTTCGTTCCTCAGCCCAACATCTCTTGGTTGTCCCTCGCTACAGGAAAAAAAAACAGGGCGGCTCTAAATTTTCTACCCTCGCCCCTCTTTTTTGGAATTCCCTCCCCTTTCATCTTAGGTCCCTCACCCAGTATTCTATCTTTCGCAAATCCCTGAAAACATTTTTATTCACTCAGGCCTTTTTTTCTTAAACCTTTTTTCCTTCCCTCAGCCTATGTCGCAGCGATTGACCCCGCCTATCAGGTTGTTTGCTATCTCAGCGCCAAGAAACCGCACAGGTGTATGTAGCGCTCTATAAATATTTTAAACTTAAACTATGCAAGTTATTCGTGACAATGCATAGGGACTTGCATCTGATTGGTGAACAGTCACAATATCGAAAATAAAATATTGAATTGACAGAATATCTAGTTTTTTATATAGAATGGACAGGACATCGAATTGACAAAATATAGTGGAGTAGAATATCTAAATTCAGGTAAGAAATATCGATTTCCATAATAACGAAGTTAGTAATATCGACAGTCTTTATATAGTTGTTAAAAATATCGATTTTTTATGTGTTTTAAGTGTTAGTATATGTGTTAAAAGTATTTATTATTTGTGTAATGTATGTTTAAATTTTTTTAAAGTAATACATTTTATGTTATTTATTTTTGCGTAATTTAATTCTGTAGCGGGTTGTGGGTTTATAGGGGAATAGCGTGGGAAGTAATTTAATTATAGTAAATGAAATATAATTTTTTAGGAATTCATGATTATTTTTAATTTAATTTAGCATTTCAGTACTGTAGTGGATTGTGGGTTTATAGGGGAATAGGGAGGGAAGTAATTTAATTGTTAATAAGTATTTTTATCTATTTATTGGTATTGATAATTAATTTATTGTTCATTATTAATAATTGGTAATTAATGTTTATGAATTGGTAATATATATACATTGAATGTATTAATTCATTATTCAGAGCGGGTTGTGGGTCTATAGGGGAATAGGGTGGGAAGTAATTTGATTGTAATGTATTAATTATTGCAATTATTTTTGTGTATTGATAATTCATTTACTGTTAATTAATTATTAATTGGTAATACTTTTTATTAAATAATATTTATTGGTATGTATAATTGATTCATTATTAAATATTTTGTAATTGGTCATTCATTTTAATTAATTTGTTATTGGTATTGCTAATTAATTTATTTTTATTTAAATATTAAATCATTACTTTCCCTTCTCGAGTGGGAATAGTCATTTTTACCCATACACTATCCAACACTTTCCCTACTATTGCACTCACTGAAGTGGGACTAGTAATTTTAACCCCTACGCTATCCTACGCTTTCCCTACTGTTGCACTCTCTGGAGTGGGAATAGTAATTTTTACCCTTCCACTATCCAACGCTTTCCCTACTGTTGCACTCCCTGCAGTGGGAATAGTATTTTTCACCCCTACGCTATCCAACGCTTTCCCTACTGTTGCACTCACTGGAGTGGCAATAGTAATTTTAACCTCTACGCTATCCAACACTTTCCCTATTGTTGCACTGACTGGAGTGGGAATAGTCATTTTTACCCCTATGCTATCCAACGCTTTCCCTACTGTTGCACTCACTGGAGTGGGAATATTAGTTTTTACCACTACGCTATCCAATGCTTCCTCTACTGTTGCACTATATATGTATTAAAAAATAACAATGCATGTTTATTTAATTTTTAATTACATTCATTATTTATTAATGTTAAGTTTACTTAAGTATTTTTAAGTATGTTTTACTTAATTATATTAATTATTTTATTATTTTACATTACTTTTTAGACATTTAAAACATTCAATATTTTTACAAACTATATTATTTACAACTATATTTTGGATTTGATATTTTTATGCTTACCTCTTTGGAGATAGGAATTCGATATTCTGTATTTGTCATTGATATTTTGCCAGGTCGATGTTTTGCTCCTCGATATTCTGTCAGTGTTCCAATCTGATTGTCAATCTGATAAGTAGCAATTGATGATATTACTGTGTGGGTAACATGTTAACTCCTTATTCACCTACAGATGGCTTTAGTTGCTGCAATTTGACCATTACTACTGCTGTTGTGCACTACGTTTTTTTGTGGGAAAGCCCAAAAGCAGAACATTTTAACGGCACACTGCTGCAGGACACAGTTTGTAAAGCCTAAGACACTTAGGCAACCACTGTCAGTTAAGAGTTTATAACAGCATCCACATTCCTCACTGTTTGAAGTGGATACAGTAAGTTAACAGGACCCGATATTTGAGGACCAGGATGTAGTTGCTGCTCTTACAAAGATCGATTGAGAAAATGTTCACTCAAAGTAAGTTGATTGCTCTCACGTAAGAAGTATAATTACCATGATCTGAGGCTGACAAATAAACCTTCACAAAAAACTGTCATCTGGACAGGTGCAAAGCCGTTGTCTCTTTTCTTGCATTATACCAGGTAAAGAGCAACTCTGAAGAACACTACCTGGAGATTTATGATATGAGCATTACTAGACGGAAGGTGACTTTTCTGTATTCCATATGAGTGACCTATAAATTATGTCCAAATGTGTCACTATAGTCAAATTTGTACAAGGCTGGTGTTAAATCACGTTAAAATAGCACTCTGACCCATTTCACATCAGTTTCTCACCTGAGGATTTCAAACTTAATTGTGATTACTGATTCTGTGCTCTGAATTTGATCCAGCCCTTTCTGATTTACATTTAGAAGTCGGCCTTCTGCATAAAAAAAGTTGAACCAATGCCATGTTCATCATTCCAGCAACTTAGCTGTATATGGTATGATTGAAATAGGCATAGAGTTGGTTATAGTCATTGCCTCTGCCTGAGTGTTCCTCATAATGCATGTAAAATCGCTTTTTTGAACTCAGAGAGGATGAAATGAGATTCACAATCTGCGTCCTCACAGCCTCAGCCCTAACAAGATGCTGCTTCTCCTTTTCACCACTACCGAATTATCCGCTTTGACCAGCTGACCACCTTTTACAGAACCCTTCCATCTTTGCAGTAGGTTTGTTCTCTGGATCCCTGTCTGGTACCTCATTGAAGTGACTACCACTCTGCAGTCTGAAGTGACAGCACCAATCTGCATCTCCAGGATGGTTACCGATAAGGTTTGAGTTTTTTCTTGCTGGATCTGCAATCACTTACCCCCTTATGCTTCAGAAGTCTTGCTAATGATTTCCCTGGGACTCTCTCTTAGTCTGTTTCTTGCCCGCACTGACTTTTTCCATGTTATCTGGGGTGGGACTTCGTTCCCCAGCTGCCCCTGAGGATAGAGGAGGGCCCATAATGGCATGAAAGTGAATGGAAAGCACACAGTGTGGGATGTGCATGGGTTTGTGACCCTATGCGAAGACCAGGCCTGTTTTCACCCTTCATCGCCTGGAGGAGAGCTGGCCTGCCCTTGTAGGTTTTCTGCTCAGGTTCAGGACACAAGGTGATCCTGCTGACTTAATTCAGATGTGCGTAGGTAAGATTTACTTTAAAGTGGTTTCCCTGCTTGAATTTGATATTTATCCTGGGGTGCCCTGTGTTTACCCATTGAAGAATCTGCCCGCATTTGGCCAGTCTCTCCTGGATTTGTGGAAGTAAGGGGATTTAGGCCCAATATGGGTAAATGAAAGTTAGGTGCATCCAACTCAGCAAAACCAAGGATTGCATTCTGGACTGGTTCATTAAGCAAGCGCTGGGTGTTTTATAGATAAAGCGATCCAACTTGCAGAACTGCGGTTATTGCCTGCCAGCGATTGTTCAGTTCTGTCTCTGCCTGACATTTCTATTGATTAATGTAATCCCATCAGTGAGTTCCAGCAATGAGGCCTGGGCGGTCTTAATTCAAACTGAAGATCTTCTGCAGCCTGCTCACGCTAACAGATGCAGTCAGACCTCCTCCAGTGAAGCACAGAAAGCAAGGCAAGCATTCAAGACCTACACCACTGTGGAGGATCCCTCAGCTTCACAATCTTGTGATCCTTCCTTCCCTTTTAATCCCCCTCCCTGTGTCCCTGTCTTTAACATCCTCTTCACTCAGATGTCTGAACTATTGACTAAAGAACAGACCTTACCTGACTATCTGGCCATCGGGCAGAGCAGAGCCGTGAGGGAAACGGCGGAAATTATCCCGGGAGGCACCGGACGGACGGGACCACAATCCCCAGCAGCCCCTGGGGCACCAGCGCGCCCGTGACGTGCAGGAAGCGCCCGGAGGCGCTGGTAAAAGGCTGACCCCCACGAGACCAGGGGGGACACCAGAACAGACCTTACCTGACTATCTGGCCATCGGGCAGAGCAGAGCCGTGAGGGAAACGGCGGAAATTATCCCGGGAGGCACCGGACGGACGGGACCACAATCCCCAGCAGCCCCTGGGGCACCAGCGCGCCCGTGACGTGCAGGAAGCGCCCGGAGGCGCTGGTAAAAGGCTGACCCCCACGAGACCAGGGGGGACACCAGAACAGACCTTACCTGACTATCTGGCCATCGGGCAGAGCAGAGCCGTGAGGGAAACGGCGGAAATTATCCCAGGAGGTACCGGACGGACGGGACCACAATCCCCTGCAGCCCCTGGGGCACCAGCGCGCCCGTGACGTGCAGGAAGCGCCCGGAGGCGCTGGTAAAAGGCTGACCCCCACGAGACCAGGGGGGACACCAGAACAGACCTTACCTGACTATCTGGCCATCGGGCAGAGCAGAGCCGTGAGGGAAACGGCGGAAATTATCCCGGGAGGCACCGGACGGACGGGACCACAATCCCCAGCAGCCCCTGGGGCACCAGCGCGCCCGTGACGTGCAGGAAGCGCCCGGAGGCGCTGGTAAAAGGCTGACACCCCCCTCGCCCCCGCGAGTCGCGCGCGGGCGCGCCCGGAGCTAAGCCCGGGCAAAGGGCGGGCCCTCTGTGGCCCTCCGTGGACCGAGGAGCCGGGCCGGGGCCATACCCTTTACGTCCCTCTATCCATCATTCGAGCAGCTTCTTAATATGTGAGTGAGAACTTGTTATTTGTCTTTTATTCTTCTCGTATTAAGCCAGCATTCAACCATCAGCCACTATGACTACTAAAGTGGTTACTATGGACAATTTCCTTATAAAGAAGGTAGCGCAAATTAACAGTAACAGGAGGGCTTCACTGGGTTTGGAACACTCACCTACTATTACTACTGTACCAGAACTCCTAGTAACTGTTTCTGATAACCCTGTGGCTATGGAACACTCAGTCCCTGCAGGCAAAGTAACCATTGTAACAGCTATGGTCCATGCAGGCCAGTCTGATGAAAATTTTTGTGCTCCAGTTCCCACAGTATTGGCTATATCATCAGCTACAGGAATAAATGATCGTGCAACTAAAAAATCCCCTAGAAAATTTAAGAAAGCCCGAGTGAGACGGAGGGGGAAGCAAAGTAAGGCAAGTTATAAAATTACACAAGGAGGGGGGAGTGTGCCTGAAACTGCACCTCTACTCCTTGAGTTGAGATCCTCAAACCTGGGAGGAGTGGGGGATGCTATTTCACAGAGTCGACCCACAGATTCTGTGATGCTTATTGACTGTTTACAATCAGGGATTATAGACAATACTGATAATTTTCCCCTTGATCCTACTACAATGAGTAAGCTTCTTTTGTCCAGTACGCCAACTAGCTTATCTCTACCAGATTCATATACAGGGAATGATAATGGAAGGCTATCAGGATCTCCAAAAATGCCCACTGAGGCATCTTTTAGGTCTTCCATTTCACCGCCCACTATAAGAACAAGTAAAAAAAGGGGGGGTGAACCACTGTGTAACCGACCTCAGAAGATAAGGAAAGGGGTAGTTCAGTCCCCACAGTTACATACTGGTCAAATCCCATTAGGTGAAGAGGCCATGTTGGCCAAAATCTTAGAATTAATTAGGGGTGTGTTGCAACCGATTTTGGATAAGACCGACTTGATGTCCACACATTTGGACATCATAGAGAAAAAGGTTGAACAGAATTCCCTCCTTTTACATGAACTAATAAAAGGCCCGGAAAAAGCTAAGACGAATCCCACAGTTAAGACTAACCCTCCTGCAAAATCTAACGCTGTAATGCCCCCTATAACATCTGCTCCTATTACTCCAGTAATTAAGATATCAGCACCCGTGTTTAAAAAAAGGAAATTAGTCCAAGAAAAGGGTAGAGTGGGTAGCCCAACGACTGTGCCATCAACTCCCACATTGCAACCGCCTGCTATTCAGCTGGCGGCCCCACTAACTAAAGAACAAACTCAAAAACCTGGGGGATCCCAAAATCAGGGTGGGAGAAAAGACCCTTTAACAACTAACCCGAGAAATAAGAATCCACCAACTATTGCCTTAGAAAAACCGAGCCATACAATAGACTTACCCCCAGATTGTGCCCCTTTTGTCATTGTAATGGCAGGGGTTCCAGAGCTACCTACAGGTAAATGGGAAGATCACGTTGCCTTACGGAACAAGGTTACATTCTGGCTCCGAGACAACAGACCGTTGCCTGCATCCATCAATGGAGAAATCGTAAGTGTAAGGCGTGCCCATTGGGTGGGAGTCAGACCTAAGGACAGAATGGGTGATGTAATAGTCATCAATTTCAAGGATTATAGGGCCGTGAGGCACATTGGAGATTGGTTCGATGCCAGTAGCAGCGATGCCATCTCCACACATCTTTTATCCTATTTCTATCCCTACGCACCATCAAAAGACAATAATAAACAGGGTTGGAATAGGCAGCTATTTAAGAAAACATCACACCGACAGCGGGGTTTTAGAAAAGTGGGACCATGGGATATGCCCGGTTTAATGGGGCCACCACCGTTGAGGGGTTATCCTCTTTATGTAAATGCTCAGGACCCCCATATTCATATGCAAAGCTCGGAGGAGTTTTATCCCAGATACCAGGTATTAGATTATCAATACCCCCCTATAAATAGCCAATATCCACTACATCCTGAGCCCAACCTCCCGCAGGGGAGGCCATGGTATAATAAAGAGTTCCACCCGTCCATGTACAATTTACCTATCCAAAATCGTTTCCAGATTTTTAATGGGCTGGACGGGGTGGATTGACAACAAGCTCAGACATCTCAAAAAAATTTGGCTGGGAATAAGTTTTATCCTTTAGTTTTTTACCCCTTTATTAAGGATATAGTTCCCCCTAAAAGTACTGAGACTTTGAGCGGGATTCCCCAAGATTTGCCAACTCTACAAAAGACCCCTAATACTAACAGCTTATTACCATGTAACAGTAATATCCAGGAACAGATGCAATCCCCCACAGTTGATATCATTATTAGGGGTGGGGAACAGGCAGGTGAAGGCCTGACCCAGAAAGAGAATGATCTATGCACACTGTTGTTTTGGAATATAGCAGGGTTTAGGCAAAAAATCACAAATCCGGCATGGGAGTCAGTAATAAATGGTCAGGATATAGTGGCTTTGCAAGAAACCTGGATACAGGAATCAATCCATGTAAGTGGCTATAGAACCTTCTTTACACCAGCTGTTGGAGGTCATTTTGGAAGAGCTAAGGGTGGGTTGACAACGCTTGTTTCAAATCAACTTAAAATTAAACAAGCTCACTGCCATTTAAGTTCTTGCTATTTCCAAATTATAACCTTACGGAATTATAAAGGAGCTGTGGTGCTAATTATTAATTTTTATAACAATGTCCCGAGAGATGATATTCTGGTTGTAATGAAGCAGCTTAAAGATGAAATTCAGTTAGAGGTAGACAGAAATGAAAGGGACCTGATAATCATATGGGGGGGGGATTTTAATTGTTCATTATGTACTAAAAGGAATCAGGGCCTATGTGGCCTAATGACTGAGAGAGACATGTACTTGACACACTTTGATCATACCCTGATGGGGGACTTACTAAATGAATTATTATTCATGTTTGACTTGGGGTTTGCCAATGAATCTGCCCCAGAACCTACACCCTTTGTTCCGACTTTTGTTGGTAGAGGCTCATCGACAACTATTGATTTTATTATCACTTCCAGTAACCTCAATCATAGACTCCTGGGGGTTACGAATATCCAATTACCCATAAGTGACCACCTTCCACAATCTCTTAAGGTAGTAGATTTGTTCCCAGACCCATCGACGGCCGCGCCTCTAGTAGAGACAGCGGTTGATGTTGTCCTTGGGAGACAAAATGGGTACACACTTAAATGGAGTAAAGTAATCCCCACAACCTTTTTTGAGAAACTCTGGGAGGTGTGCTCAAATAGTTTTAGGATTTGCCTAAGTGATAATTCCACTAAAGATCAAATTATTGAGCACTTTGGAACAATAGCTGCAAATATAAAAAGTAGCCTAAGGGTGGAGGCAAAACGCAGAGGCAAGGGGCCTAAGAGCTGTTTTAATACTGTATGTACAAGGGCTTTGAAAAATTTAAAACAGGCAGTACACAGATGCCCTAAGGATAAAAATGAAATAAGAGAGTGTAGGAATACATATACTCAGGCCCTGAAAGCAAGGAAAACCGCATTAAATAAGGAGGCATTAGATTCCCTTTGTGAGGCCTCGCAATCTAAAGATTCCGCTGCATTTTGGAAAGCAGTTAATACTCCTTTCCCCTATGAAACCCACACGGCGCGAATCGAGATTGCAATAGATGAGGATAAATGGGTAGACCATTTTTCAAATCTTTATAAGGCACAGGAAGACATCCATGTTGGGGGTATTAACTCTAGCCTGGATGTACAACAGAGTTACAACCTGGTTACGACAATTGATGAAGTGCTCTTAGCCCTGGGATCAACTAAATGCGGTAAGGCTGCCGGACCTGATGGGATTCCGGCAGATCTATTTAAAGCTAATATTGAAATTTGGGGGCCAATGTTAGTACAACTTTTTAATGCAGCTCTCTCATTGGGCCTGAAAGAATCTTGGTTCACCTCAGTCATTGTCCCGATCTACAAGAAGGGGGATAGGAACAGCTGTGCCTGTTACAGACCAATCTCCCTTCTTGATTCCTCAGTAAAAATTTTAGGACGTGTTGTGTTGGCAAGACTCCAAAGCTGGGCAGAGGAAAATGATATTATTAGTGATTTGCAATTTGGTTTCCAAAAAGGGATTGGTACAATTGAGCAAGGGTTAAACCTAATGCTCTTGCAGCATAAATATATAAGGATAAAATCCGAACGCTTGTATTTTACTTTTGTCGATCTCTCTTCAGCGTTCGATTGTGTATCACACTCTAAATTGTGGAATATAATGAAAGGTTTGGGAGTGGATAATAACATTATTTGTTTTTTGAGGGAACTCTACAGTGGAGCTGCAGCCTCTGTTCGTTACGGCAGGGGGGGAGAATGCTCCAGACAATTTAGCATAGGTCGCGGAGTGCGGCAAGGTTGCGTATTGGCACCTTTTTTATTTCTTCTTTATATCAATGGGCTCGAGCGTCACCTGCTGCAGGAGTGTAGGGATATGCCCAGGGTGGGGAGGAGGGAAATCCCTGCGCTCATGTATGCGGATGACGCAGTACTCATGGCACGCACTCCTCGTGCTCTACAAAAACTAGTAGTTAGCTTTGAGAAATTTATGTTGAACCTGGATCTACTAGTTAACTGTAGTAAGACTTTCTCAATGAATTGCGGCCTAAAACCAGGTAAATCAATGAAGCGTATTGTTTTAAATAATGTCCCGCTGGATAACACCCCAACCTTTTCTTATTTGGGCATTTTATTCCATGAGTCAGGCTCCTGGACAAGCGCTATTAAGGCTAGAACTCTTTTATTTATGAAAACGATCATGGCCTTACAGAATTTTGTTAGGAAACTGGGCAGGAAGCCGATAAAAGAAATGCTAACCATCTATAAAGCTACATGCTTGTCTGTGGCTATGTATGGCTCAGGTCTGTGGGGATATGCAAATGTTGATCAAATCCAGCTGGTAGAGAACAAATTTCTGAGGGGAGTTCTAGCAGTCCCACATTTCAGACATTATCAGAATTCAACCTATCCTATTGTGGCATAGGGTATGGACTACTAATGAATGCGTTATGAATCGGGCTCTGCTACGTGACACCCTCAGTTTGGACCATGCGGACAGAATGGAATGGTTGAGTTACGTAAATCATTTCTTGACCGAGATTGGACTACACTCATATTTCTTGGATCCAATCTCAATGGACACTATCCCTAGGAAGTTATTAAAAACTATCTGCCTGGACCACCTGATGAGTAAGAGGAAGAGAGTGGAAATTTTGAAATCTACAGTACACTCTCACCTTCCTACCCTCTGTGAGACTAATACTGTACAGCCATATTTATCCCTGCCCATGACTAACTATGATCGCTTTCTTTTAACTCGTTTTAGATTTTGTATATTTTTTAGATTAGTGTCTTTTCCATGCATGAACTCATGGACTCATATTTTGCCCACTTGCTTGTGTGATGGTACATCACAACAGTCTGATATTCATATCCTTTTTTTCTGCAAATTTTATACTGCTATACGTAGGAAAATTATTGTCCCTTTTTTAAAAAATATGAATTTAACCAGATGTCGCCCAGCTTTTTTAGAAGTACAGAAAATGGACACGATTTTAACTGTTACTGTGATTTTAAATTATTTAAAACGTGTTTTTAAATTTAGAAAACAAATTCAAATTGAAATATCATAGATTCCTTATTGATCTACCTCACTGTATTATCAATCATGAGAAGAATTTATTGTAATTATTGTAATTATTGTACTTTGTTTTATGTTTGCTACTTTTATGGTTAATTGTTTTTTAACCGAATAAAGTTTATTGAACTGACTAAAGCTTTATCTTTCAGTCTTTCCCCAGTTCTTGACCATCTGTCTGCAATTAAAAGAAAGTTGACCAAGGTTTAGAGATAATATTCATGGCAGGAGGGTTTCTATTTCCGACTTAGAACCTGTGGCTTTACATCATACAGTCCCCATGAATGATAACCAGGCCTTATCCCATCTCCTTTCATCTTCTTGCCTATTGCCGCATGATGCTAAATCTGAGGGACCTCACACATATCAGCCTCCTGTGCTGTCAGCACTCCCAATGTCCGAGGGCATTCAACATTTCATTCCATCAGAGGCTATTCCTGGGGGGAGCTCAATGGTGCTGCTACTACCCCCGGTTGTCTGCCCATTGTTGAGGTTTTTGCCAAAGTTCCAAAACTCGAAGACAAGTCAACGGAAAGTACCAAACATCTAATGAACAAAGTTACTCATTGGTTTCATTCCCATGTACGCTGTACAGCCAATTTGTTCTCAAATATCTTGTTTGTATGGAGAGAGCTTGGGTGTTGTTGTTAATTTACCTAATCCATCTGTGGCCGGAGAGTTGATTGACATCTCCTTCCTGAGTCTGGGCAGGCCCAGTGATGTGAAGGGTTTGCCTTTGGGCTACTTTTATAGAGATGTGGGCTTGAAGGGTTGAGAGCTGAGGTCAAGACCTGCCCCTTTGCCACCACAGACTGTGTCATATTCTGTTCCTACCTTTAATCGCTTTTCACCTTTGTCTGTGGTGGGTGACAGTGGCTTGCCATCTATCAGGGATGGTGAAGATGGAAATAATGTATCCCAAGGCTTTTCACAGCACTATTAGTTACCACACTACTAAAGAGGTTGCCCACAACTGTCCTATGGGATCTTCTTCCATCTCTCTTCATTGTGGTAAAAGTTGAGTTGGAATCTTGCGGTCCGCACAGCCAAAGTCAATATGAAGAGTTGGATGGACTTCATTTCTGCATTTGACATTGTAATTTTACAGGAGACTTGGGCCACCAAATATCTTTTTTTAGATGGTTTTATTTGTTTTTCTGTTCCAGCAACACTTTCTATGATGGGCAAGGCCCAGGTCGGACTTGCTATGTGGTTGAAAACCTCTCTTGAGTGTGTTAGTTCACCCATTGCCTACAATAGCAGGATCTTTCAGGCATTTTCTGTTAAGTGGCCTAAAACCTTAAGTTTTGTTCCTATTAATATTTATATTGATAACTTTTCTGATTATGATTATCCTCATTTTGTGTCTCTTTTTCATTGTATTGGGGAGCTGGAAATTAATTTTACCTGTATTGATTTTGCTTTGAATGTTAATTTAGTGGAGGATGTTAATGCTAAACTAGGCACCGAAGGCGACAATGCTGCCACACCTTATTTTAACACTACTATTCCTTCTTCCTGGCCAGTCCCCACAGATCCTAGTGATTGTAGAGGTCGATGCTACTTCCATACTTGCACAAATGTAATCTCTGTAATACATAGTTTGTTTGTATTTCCATGCACAAAACGAATATGTGGTAAAAATTGAATAATCTTTGAATTTGAAGCAATACAATTATATGTTGCAATCTATAAAGCAGGTTTCCATGTTACATTCATGACAACCATTTTTTCAGATTAAGGAATTAGAATTAAGGTTCTCAGCACTGGCAATTGTTGCGTTTCTTTAGTTAGGTTTGGCTCAGCCTTGCTGAGTTTTTTCGAGTCAAGACCCTTTCAGCTGTTTGACTTTCAGGAACAATGGCCTTAGGTTTGCGTGGAAAATTTTCAACTTGAACAATGTCCTATGTAGACTCTGTACCAACCACCTGACACTGCTTCTTGATTACCTTATGCCAATAGATGATTCTAAATGTAGCATGGGCACCTTCTTAATCCTAGGCAATAGTATTAGATCTTATTTTTTAAGATCCATAGCCCATGCCAAGAAGTTGATTCACACCAGATTCAATAAGCCTGCAGGGAGTCACAGAGATGTTTCTACAGCACCCTAAAAGCAGATTTGGCAGTCATTGCAGCTGACAGGAGATCTTAAAATGTGGCTATCAGCAGGAGGAAACCTGTTTTAAGGGAGTATGTTTGAGTTACATTGCTCACTTCTTGTCTGGACAAAGACTCTGGTTTATTTTGGAAAACAGTTAATGAGAACGAATTCTCCCGAACTGATTATATTTTCATCCGTGCTAATATTAGTGGGTAGATTACCTCAGTCACATGTATCACTCAATACATTTTATTAGCGAGGTGCCCAAGCTGAATCTACCAATCTTTCAACATTGCATAGAATTTTCTGTTGAGGAAATAGTTGAGGCCATCAATGCAAGTCCTATGCATAGAGCCCCTGGCCCTGATGGCTCCCTACGGACTACTACAAAATGGAGGTGAACCTGTGGGCTCCCATCATTTCCAATTATGGGAACACCGTTGGTAAAGGCGGAATCCCCCAGTCACAGATGTACAACGCCCATTGGGCTAAAAGAGCTGTAGCCCCAACCCCAGCCATTATGTGTCTCAACTCTGTGGGCTGGACACTGTCTGGAGTGTTATCTCCACCACACCTGATTATTTCACAGGTCTTTAAAAGACCATTGATTGGAACTGGTTAAGGAAACTTTGCATTTCGTGAAAATTAGGGATGCCACATTTCCAAAAGAAAAATACCGGCCATTTGTTGTTGGTTAAAGAGTCTGCAAAGACTTCGCCTTGAAACTAAATAGTGGTGTGAATAAAATGGTATGTATTCATGTGTGACTTGACTTTCTGTCTTTCTTTGTTTTTTTTAGTTAAACTTAAACTGTAAATATTAGTCATGAATCGTTAATGCAGCCCTAGAACACATTTAAAAGGGCTTTCTGTTTCCTTCTCTACACAAAGGCACACCACTCACCCTGCATTTCCACCACTCACACCACCACCCTGCACTCACTCCTCTCACTCTGCACTCACTCCTCTCACCCGACACTCCCATGGACCCTCCTCTTATATTGCATTCATGCACCTAATCTGACACTCACATCGGCACATTTTTCACCCTACACTTGCACCACTCATGCTGCGCTTACTCACACACCCAGCACTTACATGAGAACACCTTGTATTCTTCACATACAAAAATTACACAACTCTCATTAATATAAACATATTTCTACAAAAGCACCAACAAAATAATTGTGTTTTCCGCTTCACTAGATGCTTACTTAATTCCATCTTCAACAACAGGGCTGGTGCAAAAGGGGAGAGAGGACTGTGAATGTGGAGGGAAGGCACAAGGAGGGTGACTAGGGCTGAGTCTTTGGGCTATGGTGATGGATTGAGGATTGTGTGACACCTTCAGCCATGACTGCCTTTCCATTCCCCACAATGCTTTATTCTGGGACACATACTTTTTTCTTTAAATTAGAAGTTGGGCCTCATAAACCCAACAATGTAAAGTGTTGTCGAAGAAGTCAAGCATTTTATAAGATCAGTTGGATGCTGTGATATTACATGTTAGAACGTGGATTTGTTCACTTCCAGTGCTGTAACTGCTTAATCTACACATCAAACCAAATATAAGACCCGTACATCTATTTTAAGGAAGGGCACTTTTCATTCACAACATACTTGTAACAAACATTGATAAGGCAATAAATTATTATTTTTGAATAGTGTCTAGAGAATGTGTTTTAATTAAGCTTCACTAAAAGGCATGGCAGGTATAGCAGAAGCAGCACGGCAAGCATTTCTAACACAAAAAAGACAGATTGATTAATGTATGTGTGAGTGTGACAGAGTCCAAAGGTACAAAAGAATGCAAGAGATATAGAATATGGATGGGAGGTGTTACCTATGGCAAACTGCAGGCCCTGATAATCGTCTGTTTTTCAAGTAACTCTTCTCACTTGCAACCTGGGCGCACAGCTCTAAAATTCCAGCAAAATATATGTCTCAAAGTTTTAAACATCTGAATTAAATGTTTAATAATGCAATTCATGTACATTATACCACTGTTGGTGTACTATTATAGTGAAATGTTCATACTCTTGTATTTGGCAGTATACTAAGGTACACAGGAATCTGTGGTGTTTTCATTCTAAAATGTTGCCCAATACATTTAGGGACCTCTGTTCCTTATTGAGGGGCCACTGTCACAAATGTAAAAAACACAAAATAAGGGGGAATAACTATCACTAATTCTCATGTTGGTGCTCTGATCAGGCAGCTTTGTTTGAGTGACAGGCCTTAAAAAATTCTTGAAGATTCTGAAAAAATATATAATTCAAGACTTAAATAAAAGTGCAGGCCCTGACATGCTTCTATGAAGACATCAGATTTGGTAAAATGTTTTGAAACATGAAATGTACTGTAATGTCCTATTTTTAAGTGTAAAAATGTATGGTATAAGGTTGTATTGTGTTTTGTAGTCTGAAAAATGTTTGTAATGTTCATTAAAATAATAACATGAACGAGTTCCTTTTTGAAAAAGATACAGAATAGTAAAAAATTAAAATAAAATATTTATTCATTAATTTTTTCAATCACTATGAGTGCCACGTGTGATTGCTAGGAATGAAACAGTGAATACCTATCAGTATTGGCAGTGGTTGTGTTGTATTGATCTATGAAAACATCATCATTGGCTGTAGGGACTCTAACTGAGAAAGCTGCTAACCCAGGCTTACCCAGCGGCTGGGACCCAAAACACACGCCACCACACCTGGCTGAAGGCCTTGACATGATGCATGTGATTCTTAACAAATAGGGTGGATCCATAGCAAAATGTTGGAACTGATATTTGAGGTAACTATTGTCATAATATTTCCTGTATTCATTTAAAGCGGTGTCAATGGCAAAACACTTACCCTTGCATACCAGAGGGAATTTTTAGAGGTACCCATTACTGTGGCTGAAGTATCCATTGTAAATGTTGGCACTGTCTTATTGAATGTACTCCTTGGCATAAGGGGCTCACCCACAAAAAAATGATGACCTTGGTATAGTGAAAGTAATTTCTGATTTAAGACAATTGAAAACAAAAAATGGATCTACTTCTATTAGGCCATACTTTCCTGGTGCACCTAGAAAGTACAGGAATATTTCATGAATGTTTTAAAAGGGTCCGTGGCATTTAAGAAATTTGAGCCTAAGAATGTCATAAAGTTCTCAGGGTAGAAGTCTACTCTCCCGTAAATCATCTTAAAGAAATCTGTTAAATTGTTTATGCTTGCTGGAATTTAGGGTAAGTATCACACCCCACCAGTTATGTAGATCTTTTTCCTCATTTAATGGCTATGAGGTTAACTCTGACACCATTTCTGTAAATACTTGTACTTCCCCATTAATGGAAGCAGGACTAACTTTAGGGTGGTGCAACCTGTGCAGCTGCACCTGGCTTTGACTTTTATGGGGGCGCTGTGTTTAAAAAATAATTTGGGTTTAAAAGCACATGAACTTTCTTGTGTATCAGGCAGTTTTCAGGCAACAAAAAAAAGTCACAATAACTCTGTAGATTAATGTTCCTACTACTGAGAGTTCTGAAATTTGCCTAGCAGCAGTTTTGGCTCATCAGAAAGTAGCACAGAGAGTTAATGTCCCTGCTGCAAATAACATGTACCATGCAGATCACAGAACTGAGTGTGAGTGAACTATGAGTAGCACTATAAAAAATGAAATGCACGTCAGAGAAAGGCTTCAGAGAGATGAGGTGCACTGTTGGAGAGTGGTAATGATGGAATTCATGGAGAAGGAGGTTATGGGGGAGGAGAGCACCAAAACAGGCTGTTGTAACGGCTGACACCAGTGCTCAATCTGACCCTGCCTGGGAGTCTTATGTCATTTTTGACGGACACCTCCAACAGGCCTGGCTGACCCAACTTCTTTTCCCTGCCAGCTAATATCATTATGAAGGAAAAGCCCTGGACTGGATCACCTCGTTCCTCTCCAACAGAACCCAGAGAGTCCGCCTCCCGCCGTTCCGCGGCCACCAAGATCATCTGCGGCGTACTCCGAGGCTCCTCGCTCAGCCCAACCCTCTTCAATATCTACATGAGCCCCCTCGCCGCCATCGCACGCAAAACAACCTCAACATCATCTCCTACGCCGACGACACCCAGCTGATACTCTCCCTCACCAAAGACCCAGCCACAGCCAAAACCAACCTCCAGGAAGGAATGAAAGACGTCGCAGAATGGATGAAGCTCAGTCGGCTGAAACTGAACTCAGACAAGACGGAGGTCCTCATCCTCGGACAAACCCCATCCGCCTGGGACAACTCCTGGTGGCCCACAGCACTGGGCACTGCACCGACACCCACGGACCACGCATGCAACCTGGGATTCATCCTGGACTCCTCCCTCACGATGACCAAACAAATCAACGCTGTCTCATCCTCATGCTTCAACACCATGCGCCTGCTCCGAAAGATCTTCAGGTGGATCCCCACCAAAACCAGAAAGACGGTCACCCAGGCCCTCGTCACCAGCCAACTGGACTATGGGATCGCCCTTTACGCAGGAACCACAGCCAAACTTCAGAAACGTCTTCAGCACATAAAGAACGCCTCCGCACGACTCATCCTCGACATCCCTCGCCACAGCCACAGCCACATATCCGCCCACCTGAGAGATCTGCACTGGCTCCCCGTCAACAAGAGGATCACGTTCAGGCTCCTCACCCACGCACACAAAGCACTCCACGACATGGGCCCCGAATACCTCAACAACCGCCTCTCGTTCTACACTTCTACCCACCAGCTCCGCTCCGCCAACCTCACCCTCACCACCGTCCCACGGATTCACAGCACCACCACGGGAGGAAGATCATTCTCCTACCTGGCCACCAAGACATGGAACTCCCTCCCCGCACACCTATGACTGACCCAGGACCATCTCACATTCAGGAAACACCTCAAGACCTGGCTATTCGAGCAGTAGCGCCCCCCCCCCCTTCAGAGCCTTCAGACACTCGTGGGTGAGTAGCGCGCTTTATAAATGTATTGATTGATTGATTGATTGATTGATGGAATTCTCCTTTAGGGCCTTCCCAAGGAGCTAGAGAGCATTGCAGGAGTTTACCCCTTCCCTGCTGGGGTAATTCCCCTCCGGTGCAGGGGGCGGCGGGTGAGCGGGGTGAGCGCGGTGCCGCGGTGCTCGTGACAAGACCAGCACAGGCGGGGATTCAATCGCGGTGGCCAGAGCGCAGCCATTATGACGAGACCAGCTCGTCATGAGCACAGCTCCACTGTGACTCATGACGAGCTGGTCACGTCATGAGCACCAAAGAGATTGAAGCCCACTAATAGGGAATTCAGCTGGTGCAAACCACCTTAAGATTGGAACCCTATTAGGAGATGGTACCCAATACCTGGGATAGGGTAATACTGACCAGATTTAGGTTTGGACAGGTTAGGAGTCAGCTCTCTTTCCCCTTATGGCAGTTTGACCCTATATTGATCTTGGTTTGCCATTATGATGAGCAGGTACTATTGTTGCTATACTAGAAGGTTTTTAATCCCGCTCCTCAAAGGTGCCTCTGTTTTCGGATGTATTCCACACTTTTGTCTCTGCAGAAACTCCATACCCTGGAAGTCTGCATAGGTGTGGCTGCTTTTCCAAGGCATTCCCTGCAGCGTAGACAAACACTATCATTGCAACCGATCTGATGCTTTCAAAATTGCATTGTCTCTGGGCTGCTGTCTGGCCTTTTCCTTGGTATGCATTATGGCTATTCGGCCCTAGCCTAGAGGCTTTTGCCCTGTGATGTTCAACTTTAAGTATATTGCTGTGCACCGTGCACTTTGAGGGACAATACCCATTTCAGTCTTTTTCTAGTAATTACGTTTTATGCTGGATTTTCTCCAGCATGTTGCTGCTTGTGTGTAATTTTTAGGTGTCTTTCTATATGTATTTACAGTGGAGTAATTGTTATATTGCCTTATATTTCTATTGTTTTTAATTTTATGTGTTTTATGGTTTGTTTCAACTGAATAAAATAATTGAATTGAACTCAGATAGGTTTATTCTAATAGACAAGTGATCAATTTGTATATCCCACAATGTATTGTTTTCATTTTCAGTATAAGAGAGTGCATTTTAATGTGATGATCTGAACATGTTTCAGTGGGAATGCTGAGACTGTGTTTAATCACATGAGTAATGTTGGCTGGTTGAGACCGGATTACAGTTTAGTAAATTTGACTTATAATTAGGAGAGGGAAAATTAATGTAAGGGACTGGTGGTGGGCTACACATTTTATATAGGGATCCTGAGCGGCGAGTGGAAAGACCTTAGAACCACCCCGATTGAGTAGATAAACTACCAATGAACTAACTAACTTTGTTACCGGTGCACTCAAATTAAAGTGTGACGCCGCTCCCGGAGAGAGTACGCATCACACGCCGCTCCCGCTCTGATACAGGCCTGGGGTATCCCGTGGTCCCTTTCGAGTCGCACCCAACGAGAACCGACATGAGAATACCTTAAAGGGCCATTATTTATTACAGAACAGCACCGTGTTCAACGTCTCCGTTATTTTCGAATCATTGACATTGTGATCTCCGGGCATCTCAGCACCCGCTAATCATACGATAGCACAAAGAACATTACCCCGCTATCCCAATCGCATATATACCAATGGTCACGGGCCCGGCTGGGTCCGAAATATCACCAGCTGAGCGACCTTCTGATCTCGACACAGCCATCTAGCCCTGAGGAATCGCGAGTGCGATGAAACACGTGTCGGCTGGCTGTATGATCCATTAAAGGGCTCCACGAATTACCCTTCCACTGGAGCGTCTGAGAAAAACCTTTGTCACTTTTTCTTCTGTACCGAATGCTGTATTGTTACATAACAATCTGTATACTATTAATTTGAGTGCACCGGTAACAAAGTTAGTTAGTACACATTTTATATACTTTGTATTTAATTCTCAGATGTATTGATTAGATTTTTGTCAGAAAATAAATTAGCAATAAAATCACACTTAAGATGTCTTACTCAATTTGGTGCATTCAGTATTGAACTATTTTTCAGTTATTTGCCACTATTCTTTTTTGAATGACAATTAACTCAACATGAGCTAATAGTGGGTATGACACACTATGATTAGGTGTGTAGTCAATAATGATGAAACATGCCACTTTACCTGCTGCTTTTTAAAACCACCTCTGTCCAAGCGATCCCATAAAAAGCACGTTCACATACCTCCACAATCTTTCCCTATAAAGCCACACTATATGCTGCAGTGCTGCTGGTAGCAAATACAAGAAACTCAGATCATATAACTCTGATTCTAGAATGATTTGCCTAGCTACAGAAAAAAGCATGTATCAATTTTCAAAATCTCCTACATATCATACAAGGTGGTACATTTATATTTACGTTCATACTTACATACTGATGAAAGAAAGTCAACAGTACAGCCATTTGGGCATAGTCTTTCTCTGACACACACACACAGAAAAATCTGTATCTGCCTCTCTTGGACTATGCAAGTGTCAAGCAATATTGTTTAAATATGCAATATAACACTTTGTCCAGTCCAGTGCTTATTTTATTTTTTAATTTTATCGGAGTTTGACATAGAGCAAACTTGACCCAAAGGCATCAGGTATCAGAGCGCTTTCCATGAGCACTAGTTGCATTACACAAGGACACATTCATTTTTGTTAGGTATGGCGAGATTAAGTGATTTGCCCAGAATTACAGGGTGTTGAGCGTCCTTGCCGAGACTTGAACTCGGTTTCCCAGATTTGAGATCTACCTCCGTAGCCCTTAGGCCACATCCTCTCCGCAATTCTTAAATTCTGCTTATTTCTTAAAAGAAAGAGAGCTGTGCCTGAAGCTCTGCTCAGAAGTCTGCAGCCAGTGCAATTAAACACTGGTGCACCAATTACCAAAGCTGGTAGCTTTAAATCCACCTCACATCTCTATAATCCACTACCAAACATTCCCTGCCCCTTTATCTCACTCTTGCAGGTTCCTGCTTTCTTTCTTTATGAAGCATTTTGTTGACTTTCTCTACCACCGTCTGTCTGATCTCTGAGTTTTTCATATTTTGTTCTCAGTAAATACCTGATTCCAGTCCCCAAAAATAAGTTGTGGTGCACCCCTACCGACAGCCAACGCAGTAGCGGCTGCTACTGAACAGGGGTGGTGAGGCGGGGGAGGTGGGTAGCAGAGAGGGGATTAAAAAATAAAATAAAAAAAGACTTACCTGGGTGCCGCAAGCCTGCGCCTCTCCTTTGACGTATTCTCTGTGCCACAACAGGAAGCACATTGCCTCCCAGCATCCCCTTGCCCATCACAACGGTGCAATTGACCGTTGTGATTGCGTCTGAGCACCATGGTTAAGCACTCAGATGGGGACATGGAGGCTGTGCATGTTCCCTACTGGGCTGTGTAATGCAGCCTGGTGGGAAGCATGCAAAGTGCGCCGGCCAAACCATCCTGTGTACTTCAGATTTTTCCTAACACTCCTCCCCTGGTCCCTGGTCCCTGCTCTGGCTGCCCAGCACCACCCACTCCCTGCCCCACCCGCACCTAAGCAGGAAGGAAAACTAAAGTGTTAATGACGTTAGTTATTATCATTTTAGTTTTCCTTTTTAAACTGCTCCCAGAGCAGTGGGGCGACGCTCCTCCGCCTTAGCGGCGGAGCTGCTGCTGAACTAACGGCTCAAATTAAGCACTGGACTCCAATCATAGCTGTGTTACTCATATGATGGATATTCTCCAAGGAGCATGCGGCAGATTACTCACTGTCTCAACTTCATTGTGTGGAGTGCTGAGGTTCTTCACTCATGCTGGCATTTACAGATCTCTACACGTACCATCCTAAGCCAGCCATATTGTCATTCGCTTTGATACCCTACAGAGATTTCCAGCGCTCCTTTGCTATCTTTTTCTTTTTTAACATAGCCTTCCTGCAACGGATGCCTTGCAAGCCACTCTTCACAAGCCAGGCCGTTTCTGAATGCCTTTATCTCTGCTCTAAACATGCCGTGGCCCCTCGCCTACTCCCGTTGCCTGTTTTCAGATCTCGTATTTCTCTGGCATAAAAAAACTCCGCGAACACATATGTGTTTTTAGGTTCGCATTAAGCGACTGACACTGGAAATTGTCGAACCATAATAAGGGAGAAAGGTTTAAGGGTGAGGAACGACATTATGGTTGAGTGACATTTTCATGTTACTTTACACGGAAGGGGAAAGAGAGAGCGTGGTGAGTAGAGAGAGCGGAGTGTTGTGACATTTGGCTGACAGCAGGTACGGGGACCTTTCAATTGCATGGAGAAATGAAGAGGACATAATTGGCTTACAGTACACAACCTTTTCTGCCTGTTTTCATTTAGGTAATTAGAAGAAAAATAAGGAAGGTGAGACATGAAAGCAACAGAAAACGGCCCAATTAGTATATGTATTTGCTCAATTACGTTTGTAGAAAAAGTGAAACTATGGCCATTTACGCAAGACCCATACTGCTCCAGGTTGTCAATTACTAGAGAGGGTTGAAAGAGGAAGGGTAAATATCTGTGAGAACCGCGTCTGCGTGGCCCACATGCCAGACATCTGCCCAAACCACTGTTGTGAAAATTCCCTTATTAGATACTGAAGCCTCCCCCGCTGCTGCAGTCTGTTTAGCGCATCTTCTCCGTTAAGCTGTCCAGCCCTTAAATATGGTCTTGTGGAATCAGTAAACCGAATGAATATGGAAATCCATTAAAGAACTATTTTGAACTGAGATGAGGAAGATTGTTTGGGAGAAATAGGTACCCCTTTCGGAAGCTCCCGTGTAAATTAGAACAACTTACCGAAATCACGGTGGACTAGACACCCGGGACTTTTCGCTGAAGGAAAGAAAATGTTTTAAATGTATTGTGTGCTTTTACTCTACTTATCGTACCTTGTTCTCCGGTTCTTCACCTTTTGCGTGACAAAGATATAAACAAAACAAACAGCGTCACTGATGAGAAATAAAAGCAATGCGTCTTAACGTAGCAACGACGTCATAGTATGGTGATAGTGTGGCGAAAGTTGCAAGTTTGGCGCAAGGTGGCATGAAGTAGAAGGTCACACACGAATTGCAACTCACAAGGAGTAATATATTTAATAGCATGCCCTTGCGGGAAACCAGTGGCGTCACTAGGTTTGGTGTCACCCAGTGCGGGCAACTCATAGTGTCACCCCCTCACGACTATCTATGTAAGGTAAATTATTTTCTTAGGCATTGGCTCCCCTTTCCTGTCGATACAGTGGCGAACCAGAGCACAAGTAGCTGTTGTTCGCAGCAATTGTGTTTTTTTTCAGAAAATGTTTGATGCAAATGTTTCGCACACCATTAGTAAATAGTTTAGAGTCCCCAGGGGTCCGTCATCCGGGGACTTCTCTCCACAAAAGACCTGAGTGCCCCCTATCTTTGCACATGGGCTACATGTCCCAGCAGCCCCTCCCTCTGCCTTGGACTTGCGGGTAGGGGGGGGGGGGGGGGGTACAAATCCCCTCTAGTCAGCACCATCAGCTCAAATGACCCCTCTGCACCGGCTGGTCTTAGCTCGCAGATGCACATCTCTATGCTCCGGACCTGCGGAGGTCAACGGTTTCCAGCTTCTAAGCCCTGGGCGGTCCGGGCCAATGGGCCACAGAGGTCTAGTTCCAGACCCCCGCTAAGGGCCCGACAGCCCCAGACGAGCCCTCCTTCCATCCAGGGTCTCTCACAGGCTTTATTTTCAGGATAGCACAAAGTATGCAAATATAATTGTATAGCAGGGGTTACATAGTCAGTAAAATGGCGCCTCAAATGAATTGCGAATCAATTACAGGTGGCTACAGCAATGACAGCACAGAATAGCCAGCATGGTCCACCAAACGAGAAAAGTAACCAACAATTTCATTAAAAAGCGCTTGTGTATGTCCAGCCACTAATCATACGTAAAAGAAAGCCCTTGAACTCACTCACACAACAGGATGAAGAGTCTATAAGCCCAACCAAAACACAAGTACTCGAAGGCACCAACAGCCAAAATTATGAAACGCACCATAAACAAGATGAATATTGTGATATTTGCTGGTAAGGGAGATGCAGGGGAAATGCGCTTTCATGTACCACAGACACGACCCACATTAAGGAGGCATCCCTGGGACCCTGTAAACCACCCACACTGAAAGGGCATCAGTGCTCTCTCACCTGTGCCACAATGACGTGTCCCCCTGTAGTGCAGGGTGAGCCAGAGTCTGTGGTTCAAGAGGGAGGTCTCGCTGCCTGCCTCAGTGACTGTCATAGTGCCAGACTGCCCTGTATTGCCAGCAGGCGCCTCGTGCTTCAGCTCATCACACCTGATGCACGCACCTCTCTGGATACCCCTGCAAGCGCGAGCCCCGCGGCACCACCTTTGTACGCTCCACTGCTCTGATACCAGGACCCTCACCACCATGTATCAAAATGGGACTACAACCCTCCCCCCCACAAACACACACATACACACATTAGAGACCCACCATCCAAAATACTTCTCTATCCCCTCATGGAAGCTGTGGTTGGAATAGCTACAAAACAAGGTGTAAGCGCTAGGTGTCTCATCGTTGTCACCCGAGCGCTATACAAATGCCCCTGCGATGTTGCGTTCATTATTCATCCCTCCTTTCAGCCGCATCTACAGACCTTTCCCTGCTTGCAACTACCGGCAATAAAACAAACTCTGGCATTACTGAAATCTTTAATCCACTGAGTCCCAACATCTGCGCACATTAGGAAATATGTGTTTTCCTCACATAAGGTTTGGTGACCGGGCAGTACAAGGCCCTGGCTGGGGTTCAGCTGCGTGTTACCATGTCTGGTGTGCTTCGAGGCCCCACCGTGCAGTATAGTACCCTGGCTGGGCTCCTGGAGCCACCGTTCAGAGGACCTGCTCGGCACTTACTGACGTCCTGGTGCGGGTATTCACGGGACCTCCCCCAGCACCTCCTAGTGCGAGCGCTCGGAGCCGGAGGGCATCACTGCACAGCAAAGAGGAGTGAATTCCGTTCCCAGGCAGGCTGGAGCGGACGCGGTCGGATCGGAATTTACACCAAGCAGCATGTCCTGTCTCAGGCAGCAGCCTACACACGGGGCCCGACACTTCTGACTGACCTGAGGTCACATCCCCCCACCACGGCGCCACAGAGCCCGCAACGACTCTGCTGAGGGCGGGCCCTGCCCGAGTTTCCAGGCAGCAGAGGACATATTGTATAATTGTAGCACGGCTCCAAGAGATTTTTAACTGTTACTAAGCCAGGGCTGGCAAGTGAAGTCTGCCGGCCCAGGAACACGCACAGGTGTCAGATGTGCCTAGAAATGCGTTAGCATCACGTCCTAACTTGGCAGGCCTGCACGGTGTCACCCCGTGGGATGGTGTCACCCGGTGCGGTCCGCACCCCCCGCACCCCCTTAGTGACGCCACTGCGGGAAACAATATGTGTGTATGACATGCAGGAAGATTCATACCCGCATCACGGAACACCGCAGCACTGTGAGATGTGGCAGGTCTAACACAAAGCTGACAACTCACTTTGCAGAATTCGGACACACAGCAGAGGATCTACGGTGGAGGGTTATAGAGAAACCAACATGCGTGGCCAAGATGAGAGCAGAGCCATCTTTGTGAGAGAACAAAAATGGGTCTTCCGCCTCCGTAGTGATCTACACGGCCTGAACGATGAAATACCGTGGTATGCTTTGGGGAGATAAATAACCAAATATGGAAGTCCATCTACCCGACCTCATAGTCAATACTTCTCTTTTTTTTTTTTTTTTAAGTTCAAGTTTATTGAAACCAAAACATAGCATAGAATACAGAATGTAATACACTCAATCAATGAAAGGTATATGAGGTACAAAAATAA
Source organism: Lissotriton helveticus (assembly GCF_964261635.1). Classification (NCBI taxonomy): domain Eukaryota; kingdom Metazoa; phylum Chordata; class Amphibia; order Caudata; family Salamandridae; genus Lissotriton; species Lissotriton helveticus. Next base: position 789,668,624 of record NC_136057.1, on the reverse strand, counting down.
AATTGAGAAGGCATAATAAAACGGAATCAATAAACACCTATATCTAAGTCATGGAAAAGGAAAACAAGGGGGGAAAAGGAAACAAAACAAAAAGGGAAGTGAAGTATGAACATTTAATAAAATATAACATTGTATGCAGATATTAAAACTTAAATAAAATGTATACAATTGACAGCGAGTAATAAATAAGCATAACACTTTATAAATCGAAGGAAAAAGATAAATAAGCAAAATCATGGCGGCTTATGAACATCATCAGATGGATTTTGGTGGGTAACAATAGTATTTTGAGGAGAGGGAGAGGTTTTGGAGAGGTAAGTAGTAAGAGGAATCCATAATAGGTCTCGTTTAACAGCTAATTAAACGGGGGTAACATAATTGGTATCAAGCCTATGGTGAAAACAAATAGCATTCCACCAAACTGAATAACTGACTTTGGTAGAATCTTAATTGGGCAACTATTTTGCAGCTTCTGCGGCATACTTGTGCTAGTTGTGATGAGGCTCTGACTATGTAATTTAGTGACAGACTCTCCAGAGCAATAGACTTGGAGTACCCAATAATGTGCATAAATTATCAGAGATGTGGTCAGATTTCATGTTTGATATATAGTGACCTCCTCCCAGTAAGGGCAGCCCCTGATGAACTAACTTTATTACTCTGTTTTTCGACGACAAACTGTAGCAGCAGCCGTCGTTGTTGTCCCTATCCTGGACAACTTACCAACACCATGATGGGGTCCACCACGGGATATATAGAGTAATGTATATCAACATTCGTCGCTATCATTTATCATCTGACAGCTCACTAAGACTAAAAGTTTGGGACACACAGTAATACACATGGGCTTTTGTATGCACAAATGATCCCCTCAGGAAAGAAAAACTACCGATCCCGTCTGCACTACGTACGTAATGACGTCATTCGGCGTGATTACGCGGAAGTGCTGGGACCGGGGTAAACGCGAGGCAGGGTTTATTAACAGCAGCGCTACAACATGCCGTGATCTTCGGCGTCCGTGTATGGCGGGCACGACTTGTGCTGGAGCGATCCTACAGAACAGTGAGTGGGGCTACTAGGCGATGGTTGACTTCTCCAAGCGCCAATATGGGCTTTCGTTTTCTACTCGAGTCCCGTGTGAGCTGGGTGGAGACCGTTGACCACACAGTTTGCTCATTGTACTCCGTAGCATGGACATGTAGCGGAAATATAGTGAGGATACATTATACAGGCTTACTGTGGTCACATTGGGAATGCCTGTACCCTCTATATATAACTGGAGATAGGAGGGGGCGTTTGGGATGTATATGGCAATGTTTACATTGAGAACCAGCTTCATCTACTTGCATATGTCTCACCTTCGAACACAGGTTGTGTTCTTTGGAGCTTCACCCGCTGACGCCATTTCGAGCCTTAAGAATCAGTAGACTCGGTAAGACGCCTATGCCCGTTTTTTCATCTCGTGGGCTATTTTATTTACAGTGTATGACAGGATATGTAACTTGGGAATTTTGAAACCTTCTAATAGGGGTTGAGTGATTCCCCTTTTACATGCGGAGTGTCATGTCACCTCTGGAGCGTGTCTGTTATCGATATCAAAATTCTTTCTTTTTAAACTATTTGAGATTTTGAGTATAAAGTGATTTGGGGCTATCAATACCTAGTAATACTCTACTCAAGTATACTACAATGGATACAGTTTTGAAAATAATTATTTTCTATTGTAGTAATAATGAACCACGGTTGTGGAAGTACCCTCCATGTGGTTTCCTCTACCCATCACTGCACTGAGGTAAGAGGTGTACAAGGGCTGGGACAGTTAGACTGTCCTGACGAAGACCGGTGTGACCCACTCAATCAAGGGCACGGATCAACGGTCGAAACATGTTGACCACCGCAGTATAAGGAGTAGTGTTTGTGGATCTTGACTTCCTGCCTAAACACGTATACATCCTTCACTTTAATTTTAATCCTGACCTTGGGACCCTGGAATAAAGTACTTGTGGGTACCCATGAGCCAGTTTTAACAAGCACTTTCCAACTGCACTTTAAGTCTATCACTTACCCAGTCCGGACGGACGACACTAATCATTGTATCACTGTATGTCACCTATATGTTGTTTGTATCTGTTAATTTTGAGTAGTGTGTTTTTGTGTCCCCCCTCCCTATGCTCCGCCCCCTGCGTGGCTACGCGGGGGCGTACTGTAAGCAGACCCGATGATGAAGCATGTCACACACATTGTGTGTGAGTGAGGGCAGTTTTTTCAATTAATTTTGTCGTCTTTAGTCTTATTTTTGCGTCACTGTGTCTGTTGTTCCCCACCCCCTTTTGGTGTGTGTATGAAGTAGAAGCAGCCTTAGAGAGCTGTGTGCCGATTCCAACATTTATGGCTCTTAGCGCGTTATATAAGTGGGAGCGTTGCCTTTTTGTCTTTGCCAAGATGAGAAAAACGAGGGCAAATAGCATCAAATCTCTTGGGGCCTCATTTATGTAAAGTGACACATCACTGCGTGAAAACAGCGATGCGTCACTTTTCATTGCGCTCTCCTTGCGACACCAATGATGCGTCATATTTACAGTATGACTCATCATTGCGCAAGGAGTTACAGATACGTCAGTATTTCTGACATGTCTGTATGGCGCAAAAGTGACGCATTGCTGGAGTGTGTCACAAAAGTGACGCAACTCCAGCAATGTGTCCTTTCACATGGGGCAAGCCCCATGTGAAAGGGCCTGCCTCAGTCTTACGCCTGCTGTGAGGCAGGTGTAAGAAATTGACGCATTTGCATCCTTGAAGTGGCGCAGTGAAATCTTATAGATTTCACTGCGTCACTTCTATGACCCTTTCTTGCGTCAGAACGCCCCCCTGCATACATTATACGTGGCGCAGGTATGATGTAGCGCAGGGGTTTACAAAGTGACGCATCTACCTAGATGCGTCACTTTGTAAATATGGTGCAACAAGGCACATTTTTTACGCTGCTGGTGCGTCACAAAAAGTGACGCACCGGCAGCATAAAAGTGACGCACGGCCTCATAAATGAGGACCTTGCTGTGTACATTTACGGTTCGATGAGTTGATTCTTCAATTTCACTCTTCTTATATTCAGGGCTGCTAATCTGTCTACTTTTCTTCTACACAGTATATCAACTAAGATAAAGAAAACGTTAGATCTGAAAACACAGAAAAATTGAAATTAGGCACAAAATGTATGGGGTACACCTTGTGATTGCGCCTGTTTTAAAGATATGCTCTGAATATGGGAGTAAAGGTTAGATTTACTAATTTTTCATGTAACAGAACAATAAGATATTGTATTGTATTGTAATTGCATTTATATAGCGCTTACTACCCCTGATGAGGCATCTAAGCGCTTTTTCGGCGAGTAGCATGCTACTCTGGGACCCATAGAGGATTAGTGTTGAATTAGTATAGTGAAACATGCAAGTACATTTTAAGTGGTGGATAGGTTAGTCAGTTATTTGGATTTGGAACGATAGCAGAAGGATAGAGGAGGACAAAGGTTTGTATTTATATAGCGCTTGTTGACACATGCGATTGAGGAAGCCTACAAAGGATTCGTGGTGAATTAATGTGGTGAAATATGAAGTAATTTCAGTGGTGGATATTAATCAGTTACTTGGAGTGAGAAGGATAGCGGAGGGATAAAAGGGGAAGAAAGATTTGAATTCCTATAGCACTTGTTACTCCTGATGGGTGTCGCTTTTCTGGTGAGTAGCACACCACTCCGGAACCCATATAGGATTACTGTTGAAAATTTGTATAGTAAAAAATGTGAAGTAATTTGAGTAGTGGATATGTTATTCAGTTGTTTGGGTAGTATATTAGTATAGTTTAATATGGAATTTGAGAAGTGAACATGTTAGTCTGTTAATTTCGATTGAAAAGGATAGTGGAGGGATAAATGAGTGAAAGATTTGTATTTTTTTTTTTTTTTTTTTTAAGTCTTAGCAAAAGGAGGAGGCTTTTGGATGAGTAAAAATGAGTTTTGGAGGGGAGGACTCAGAAGAAAGAGTTTAAAAAGGTTTGTTTTAGGGGATCGGTATAGTAAAAGAGGTGTCCGATGATACAAGGAGGGGTAGAGTAGGAGAGAGTCTAGAAAGGGTTATTTTGGAAATCATAGTAGTAGTATGGGGTTTGGGTTAAATGAGAGAGTGGATGTAGAGGATATATTGATAGATGTGCAGTATGAGAGATAGGGTAGTGCACTGGAAGGAGTAGTAGAAGAAGTTTGAGATGAGTCAGAAGGTTGGGCTAGAAGATATATTGAGCGAAGTATAGGCTGAGAAATAGGCTAGTGCATTGGAAATGCTAAATAAGAAGAAAGTGATAAATATGTAGATCCATAATTACATTGAAAGTATATGTGTTGCTAGATTTACAAAGTGTGGTGGTGTGCAGTGTGTGTGTTGCTCGTTAGTGTTATTATGGTAGAAGAGAGAGGAGGGTGTTTGTTCGACAACTGATGGAAGGTCTGTTGGGTGTAATTACAGCAGGGAGAGTGTGTCTGAATGGGATGTAGTTATGTATTGGTGTTGATTCGTGTTGTGTTAGTGATAAGTGTATTGTTAGTGGTATAGGATAGAGTTGTGTACTGTTTGTAGGTGATGGTGGATATGTGTGGTAGTTGGGATAGTAGGGTGTGTAGATGTGGTTTGGTTGGGTTTGTAGTGCAGGCTGGTACATTAATCTGTGCATAGTGTTGTGCGTGGTGTACATTTGGTGTGAGTGTGTTGCTCTGTTTGTAGATGAGGATGGTGTGGGCTGGGTATTGCTAAATAAGAAAAAGGGCAGCATTTCTGGCCATAGTCCCGACCAGTCTCGAACAGGCTCAAACAGGCAACTGCCCTTGTCTTCTCTGCCCTTAACAGGCTCAAACAGGCACCAGCCCTTGTCCCCTCTGCCCTTAGCCTCGACTCCCGGGCTGAGACGCCCTAAGCCTGACCATTTTTATAGCCCTAGTAATCAGGTGACCCCTTCAGCCAATGAGAACCCTAGCCCTAACACTATCCAATCACAACACTAGCCCTAAAATCTAGGAACCAATAGGAGACCAGGACTTTACAGCCAATCTTAGCCCTAGTCCACGCACCCAATCAGTTCAAAGACCCTGATCTCTACATCCAATAAAGGCCCTAGCCCTACCAGTAGTCCCAAAACAAGTCCATGCAACCAATGGCACAGGTAGCCCTAGTACCTACTTCCAATAGAAAGCCTAACGCTACTCTAAGTCCACACCTAGTCCAGCAACCAATCACACCAGAAGCCCTAATCGTTACTTCCAAATAAATGTCTAACCCTAGGCCTAGTCCCACCCTACTCCCAACAACCAATAGCATAGGAAGCCCTAGTCCCTACTTCCAATAGAAATCCTAACCCTAGCCCTAGTCCCAACCCTACAATGATTGAATCACAGACCCAGAAACCAATCAGAACCCTCAAATACCCAACCAATGAGGACATTAACCCTAATCCAATAGAAACACCAGATACAACCACCAATCAGTGTAGACATGTACCAACCACTATCAGACCATATAAGGTCCCAGCGACCTCAGACAAGGTTTGCTGACCAGGGAGTTGGAAGCTGCTTCTACTGTTCAGAATCTCCTAGGAGACAGACAGGCTCAATCCACACTTTGGACTTCAGCAGGTAAGGGCCTCACTAACTTGAAATCTAACAATACTGTTTGAATAAAACTTTACTCCCCCTGCTGGCCAGAAAACGAAATGCACAGGCCCTAGTAAAAATGCTACATTACGCTAGAGAGAAAGCACACACCACCATATCTAAAACGACTGTCCTCCTGCTTGTGTCATGGCACGGTCTCCACCATGGTGCAAAGGTGAGTGTGCACTGTCTACCATACAATTTGTACGGGAGGAATACACTTTTAGTGCACATTTCAATGCACTAGCAAACGTAGAATGTTTACACGCATTGTACTGTGAGGGGCATCACACACGGAATACCATTTGTTTTTGTTGTAGAAATGAAATAGTTTCCTTGAGTTTACTCCTTCTTTCAATAGGTAATAATTTCTGACACAAAGCCCAGTCTGGCACTGTTAGTAGATCAGACCTAGTGTTAAACCCTTCAGGTATTTGCGTTTATCCACCCCAGTAATCGCCTCTGAAAGCGAATTGGTGCATACCACTTCAGCAACTCAGGGCCACAGGCCCATACCTACTGAGTATGGAATCCACATTCTCCGCCAAGGGTCGGAATGCATTGGCCCCATGTTGACAGAGCTATTGAACCTTTCCCTCACCTGCGGGGAGGTGCCTCCTCAGTGGAATTATACAATAGTAATTCCACTGTTAAAAAACAACAACCTTGAGTCTCTTTCCCCGAGTTACTGCAGGCCATTCTACTGACTTCCTGTAAACTCCAAGGTGTTAAAAAATTATGTCAATAACAATATTTCTGCCTTCCTCGAATCTAAGGAAGTTCTTTACCCTAATCAAATGGGGTTCTGACCACATCACAGCACTGGGACAGCTGTGCTGTCAGTGGTTAATGAACATAGGCATCTTCTGGATTAAGGAGGATCTGCAGCTTCCATCTTTTTAGATCGCAGTACTGCTTTTGATACCGTAGACCTGGACCATTCTAGCCTTATTCAGAGAATCTCCAATTTCGAAATCGAGGGCAGAGCACTACCGTGGCTCTACTTCTTGGAGAATAGAGCCTTCCAGGTCCTGGATCAGTTCCTTAGTTGTGGGATTCTTCAGGGCTCCTCCCTGAGACCCTCCCTTTTCAATCTATACATGCTCCCCATTGCTGATATTGTGCACTTATTCGGGTTGTCTTTAGTTTCCTATGCAGACAGCACCCAGTTTGTCATTTCAATCTCCCCGACCCAGGTTCTAGTAATCTATCTTTAATCTTGTGCCTTCAGGAGTAGCCAGTCGGATGTCTGGTTGTAGACTGAATCTCAATGAGGATCAAATTGAAGTTATGCTGCTGGGGAACAATTTTTGTAGCAGTGCCCTAAGCCCTCTACCAGACTGCCTGAGCAAGCTGCCCTCCCCAAAAAGCTCAATAAAGATCCTCGGGATGTTATTTAATTTCAGTATCACAATGGACAATCAAGCCAAAAAGCTTGCTGCTAGGGCATCTTGAGACTCCTGAGGATGGTTTTCAACCTTCTTCCTTTTTCAAACAGAAGGGCATTGCTCAGGCCCTTGTGTTATCGCGTCTTAATTATGGGAATGCCTTGTATCTCAGCTTGCCTCGCTGTGTTGTCACAAGTTTGCAGACTGTGCAGCAGACTGCTGCACGACTTCTGATGAACATCCCCAAACATCAGTCTGCAGCTAGAGTTCTTAGAGATCTCCACTGTCTCCCAGTGGATCAACGAGTTCAGTTGAAGACCCTATGCATTATGCACAGGGAAATCAATAACAAATGGTAAGATCTCTAGCCTCCCTATATCTGCCCGGAAGACTTCTTTGATCTTCTTCAGCACATCTACTAAGTGTTCATAAGAGCCGTAGATCCCAATGGGGTGGCCGTTCTACTTCTTTTCTGGTGTCTAAACTTTGGGGTAACCTACCTTTGGAATTGTGTGTACTGGAGCATGAACAACCCTTCCTCAAAACCTTGAAGACCTGGCTTTTCAGTGACTAATTTTCATAACAGCTACTGATAATTTGCTGTGTATGTTGCAGTGCTGGATAGCCTTTCCGTTAGCCTTGCGCTACATGCAAACTCCAGACTAGACTAGACTTCTGAAGCTAACAATCCTAGAGTTCCCATTAATTTGGGGGTTAAGATTTAGCAGCTATTTTGAGTGGAAGCTTGAGGATCCACTGAGATATGTGGAATAACCGGGTTAATAAGTAATTCCAAGTCCAATTCATATGGTAATTTCTATATTCCTCTCTGCAGATTCCCCAGGAGTTTTTAGCTGTTTTGAGCAGTCGGAAGTTCTGGGGGAAACAAGACAGGCCAGTGGCGCTTCTGAAAAGTTCATAATTTAATAGGCTCAGTTACTGTTGTTACCCGGTCCATCGGAAATAACAAGCCACTTCACTTGAGTGTGTAAGTGCTTGATTGTGGTCAAGTCTGTTGCTTACCTCGGTTTATCTTTAGCATTTCATTGTCCACAGACTGCTCAATTGGAGGTTTTAAAAGAGTTTATTCGGCTCTTCCTTAAAAACTACATTTTGGATGAGCAACATGCTATCATGTTCTGTCAAAGGTTTGCAAGGTATGATGAATTCAAAAGTATTTTGAACTGTTTACCAGAGAACAGTGTGGGTCTGCAAAGAAAAATGACAAAAAGGCCAAATGTGTTTCACCAAAACTAAGCTTAAGAAGACTGAAGGACACCCTGGAGGATTAACCATCGGTTCCACTAGTGGCTGAGACCTCAAAGATTATGCTATGGGTGTGGGAGCTGAAGAACTGTCAGCATTTTGTGATCACCAACTGTGAATTAAACCTTTTCCTACAAACTTGGAGACATGATGCTTTTGGCACTTTCATAAGGTCCTTCCTGGGAAGCGCTTTACTATCTGAGAAAGAAGGACAACATAAAAAGAGCAACATGAAAGAATCAAGAGACCACGGGGCATATTTACAATAAGTGGCGCATCCCTGCATATCAGCAGGGATGCGCCACTTATTGTGCGCCATGCCTCCGCCACCATGGATGCGCCGCATTTACAATGCGGCGCACCATGGGGCAAAAACGACACAGATGGTGACACATCTGTGCCGTAAAAGTGACGCATTGCTGGAGTTTCGTCGCAAGCGCGACGCATCTCCAGCAATGCTCTGGGGGGCCCTATCTTGTTAATGCTGCGTCAATCCTTACGCCTGCTTCAAGCAGGCGCAGGGTTTTGACGCAGCATGGGGCCCAAAGTGACTGAGTGAAATCTTGTAGATTTCACTCAGCCACTTTTATAAGGCGTTCCTGCGCCAGAACGCCCCTCCCTGCGCAGGAACGCCTCCTTCTGGCGCAGGGCTTTACAACGCGACGCATCTCCCAGATGCGTCACGTTGTAAATACCCCGCACCATATCGCATCTTTTGCGCAAAAGTGACGCAACGGCGGCATAAAAGACACGCAGCGGCGGCATAAAAGACACGCAAGGGGCTTGTAAATCTGCCTCAAAAGTGTTACTCCCCAAAAACTTTTATAAGCTCAACATTTGCATTTCATTACAATGGCAAAGTACATATTGTTCACTACACTTCCCCCCAAGCCAATAGCCCTAGCTCTAGTCTGTTTATCTTCTTTACATTCAGAAAAACAGCCATAAAGATGCTAATCCATAGTGCAAACAGTGAGCATTCCCCACCCTGTACCAAGGTACCACACCTATAACGAGACTCTAATTTTAAGGACCATTTGTACTTTTGCTGAATTTGCTTCGTCCCCTGGAATTTCTGTTTTTCCATTCTCCACCAATAAACTTAGCCAACATGTTCATGGAATCAAGGGATGTGTTGACTTTATACTCCTCTGATATTTTCCACAACTGCTTGGTTTCTTCTGGCATCCACAACATAACCTCCTCATTCTTCCACCTAAATTAATTGTTCCTGGGTATGGCGATTGGTACCTTATTTGGTGCTTGTTCTGATAAATTGTCAAAGACTGGAACATCTTCACCTTTATAAGTATTTTAGTCACCAGGTCATGGGACAACAAACCGAAGCAAGTATGAGTAGGGCCTCCTGTTCTAGTCATCTGGATTATGTGTATTTTGAGGGGAAATAAGGAAAATATACCCAGCACATCACTATGCTGTATTGACAGCTGTGTGCACCCTATGGGTCTATCTACACATATAGGAAAGTTACCATATTCTTTCAAAATGGCTGAATATGTATCTTTCAAGCACTTGACTATATCTTCCGTTTCACAGGCCCTAATACTATCTTTCCAAGACCGATTTTCATACTTTCCAATGAGGGGCAGTATAAGTGTTAGACCAGTCATCCTTAAGGCCGTCTCCCCCTATACATTTGCCTTACGCCTACATTTGGTAACTGACCCTGCTTTTGTTGGCCTTTGGACTAGTGCACTTTACCACTGCTGACCATTGCTGAAGTGCATATGCTCATTCCCTAAAATTTGGCAACCTTGTCTTACACCCAATTGGCACATTTAATTTACTTTAAGTTCCTAGTAACATGGCACTACCTGTACCCAGGCCCAGTGAATTAAATGGTACTAGTGGACCGGCAGCACTTGCTCCTTCCACTTAAGTAGCACACTAAACATGTCACAAGCCCACCATTGCAGCCTGTGTGTCCAGTTTAACTGCCAGTTTGACCTAGCAAAATAAACCATTTGCAAGGCCTAAGTCCTTGGCACTGCTCTGTTGGGGGCATTGTATTTTAAATTAGAGTGATTGGTACATGCTTGCATCTCGCAGTGTGCTGCTTTTAAATTTCACTGTTATTGCTTTTAGCCTGCACAGTACTTCTGAATCAAAGTTCAGTGGGTGGGGAGTACACACGGAGAGCGGGTCCTGCTCCTGCACGAGGATACTCTCTCACTGGTCCATCACGGCTGGTGCCGATTGAGCGGAGGGTGCTGCGAGTATTCCTCGATGACCCTAGCCTCACTTCCGGCCTCCCACTTCCGCTTGAGTGTGTGGTGCTCCGGGAGCGGTCTAGTGCTCCCACCACACACTCTATTTAACACACGTGCAACCGGCCGCGCAGTGGACACTAGTAAGTCCTTGGCGCTGCTCTGTTGGGGGCATTATATTTTAAATTAGAGTGATTGGTACATGCTTGCATCTCGCAGTGTGTTTCTTTTAAATTTCACTGTTATTGCTTTTAGCCTACACAGAACTTCTGAATCACAGTTTAGTGGGTGGGGACTACTCACGGAGAGCGGGTCCTGCTCCTGCTCCTGCACTGAGGATACTCTAGCCCTGGTCCGTCACGGCTAGTGCCGATTGAGCCGAGGGCGCTGCTAGTATTCCTCGGTGCCCCTGGCCTCACTTCCGGCCTCCCACTTCCGCTCGAGTGTGTGGTGCTGCGGGAGCGGTTTAGTGCTCCCAGCAAACACTCTATTTAACACATGTGCAAACTGACGCGCAGTGGCCACACGCAGGGGGCGCGCCAAAGATGCGCCTAAGGCAAGCCCATCTGTGCCCGTCCATGCCCGATTAGCGCGAGAGGCCAGGACCCCTGGATCTTTTATTAAGCAGTCCGTGGTTTATACTTCTGTGGAACTGCGGGACCTGAGAGGGGTTACAGCCCCGACGTGCCTCCATACTTTAACAGTTGATGAAGGTGCAGGGTGGTGTGGACACTGTGATTTCCATTTTGCAGCAGGCAGGGACAACAGACAAAGTGGGAAAGATAAGAGCAATACCCAGGACCCTTTGCTCTGCCTCTCCCTCAATTGCAGGTCCCTTAGCAAATACAGTTTTGAAATATACGATTTACTTATGGGCCAGAAACCAGTGGGGTTGTTCCTGGTTGAAACCTGGTTAAATGAACAATCTGCACCGGATGTCCTGGTCGCTCTACCGGAGGGGTATGCCATTCTCAGGTTTGACAGACTGGGGCAGGTCTCACCGTGATATTCAGGAAAGAATTCCAATTAAGGCTGGCTAGAATTACGCTGTCTAGCTGCGAAGCAACCTTTTTTAGTTTGAGTACGAATACCGTTAGCTCTATCGCAGGCCTGCTTCTGTATAGACCTCCTGGCCCAGCAAGAGCCTTTCGTAATGATCTAGCTGAGACGCTGCCCCCTTATGTCATTCGCTACCCTAATTTCATCTTGTTGGGGGATCTGAATCTTTATTTGGAGGATTTAGATAACAGAGATTCTCAGGAAATGCTTCAAGGGCTCCAGGCTATGGGGTTAACTCATTTGGCCAACTCCCGACTCATAACAAAGGTCATACCCTGGACAATATTTTTACCAATAGTACTGTGGTCGAAGCACTGCCACCAGTGCCCATAGTATGGTCTGACCACAGTGTTCTCCCTTTTACCATCAGGCACTCCTCAAAGAACTCCTGCAATTTAGGTAAGCGAGTGGCGGCCCCATTGGTTCGGAAATGGGATCCGTTAAGCTCTGAGGGTTTCGGGGATAAGTTGGCATCTAGTATCCCAGTTTTGGGGAGCGAAGTAGATATAGCTGAGCGGCTATGCTCTCTGTGGATCAAGGAGGCAGTTGATGCTATTGCTCCCTTGAAAACAGGTAAAACACCCAGAGAACCCCCTCCGCTAATAGGTTCTCGATGGAATTGGCCCTCATAAAAACAGATTTCAAGCGCCTTGAACGTTGCTGGAGGAAGAATTACCTTAATGAGAATAGGGCGCTTTATCTGGCAGCCCTAAAGATGTACCACCAACGTATTAGGAGAGTACGAAGGGAGTTTTACTGTGATTATATTGAAGCGGCCAAAAACTCCACTAAGAACATTTTTAATGTGCTAAGAGAACTGTCCTCTTTAGATCGCACAACAGCTACAGTGCCCGCCTCCACTGATTACTGCAATCAGGTTGCAGACTTCTTTGTGAGCAAGATCGATATCATCTATGCTGCCTTCCCGGAAAGTAGCAGGAATCATATACCTGCTCCTGCAATTGAGGGGTTAGGTAGTAACAATTGCTTTACTTTCCGCCCACCTGGAGTAAGTGGAGTTCTTAACCTTATGGAGGCAGTTAACTCTGGGTCGTCCCGTGACCCGATTCCAACAAAATATGTGAGGCTAGGGAAAGAAGAAATTGCTCAGGTCCTCTATTTGCACCTGAACACTTCTTTTAACTCTGGTAGGGTCCCTAGCAAATGGAAGCATGCTATAGTGGTACCATTATTAAAAAACCTTCCCTCGACCCTGCTCTCCCAGAAAACCTTAGACCTATATCTCTTCTACCCTATGTGGCTAAGGTTGCGGAGAAATATCTGAACCACCAGCTATCCCTATTTTTGGAAGAGAGACAAGTACTGCATGAAACCAAACATAGTACAGAGTCGGCTCTTCTGTTTGCTTCAGAGGCTCTAAAAATGGTGGCTGATGAGGGTAGAACTATTCCACTCAACCTCATTGACCTCAGTGCTGCGTTCGACACGGTCTACCATGGCCTTCTCTTAGAACAGTTGCGGGAGGCCGGGGTCGGCGGAGTGATACGGAGGTGGATTAAAAACTACCTGGAGAACAGGTCTTTCCAGGTACTCCAGCATCCTTTTGAATCCAGAGTCTGTCCATTGTTGCAAGGGGTACCGCAGGGTTCGGCTCTTAGCCCCACCCTATTTAATATTTACATGTGCCCCTTGGTAAATAGTGTGCTGAGACATGGGGTAAAACTGGTATCATATGCTGATGATACACAGCTGATAGTCACCCTGGAGCACGAGGAGGCGAGAACGGCTGTCAAGTTTAAGGCCTGCATAGGGGAGCTCGCCAACTGGATGAAGCTCAGCTGCTTGCAGCTGAATGCGGGAAAGACGAAGGGGATGGTGGTGGGTAAGCAACCATCCCTCTGGTCACACTTGTGGTGGCTGGAGGAGATGGGCCCACCCCTGACCCCTAAGGCCAAGGCTAAGAACCTGGGAGTGTGGTTCAATGACTCCCTTTCATTCTCTGAACAGATATTATCTGTGGCTGGCATTTGTTTTGGCACTCTGAGGATGTTGCAAAAATGTTTGGACCTTCTCCCAGTAGAGGCTAGACGGACGATTATACAGGCTCTTGTTACGTTGCATCTAGACTACTGCAACATCCTGTACCTGGGGGTGACCCAGAACAATTTGCACATCCTGCAGAAGGTTCAGAATGCGGCAGCCCGCCTAATACTGGATATCCCTAGGCGGGCCCCGGTTGGTAGAGGCTCTGAGGAAATTACACTGGCTGCCCATTCAAGCCAGAGTTACTTTTAAAGCTTTGTGTTTCACCCATAGGATTTTCTAAAAACAAGGGCTTAGCTTTCTGCACCCTCTTCTTACAGTCTACAGACCTGAACGCTGCCTAATGTCCCTGGGCACAGCAAGGTTGACTGTGCCTACGGTGCGGAAAGGTACGGGCAGGTGGGAGTTCTTTTGGATTCCTTGCGGCCAAAGCTTGGAATAACCTCCCTGTTGACCTAGGGAAGTGTCTTTCAGAGACGGTATTTTGAAAATACTTAAGACATGGCTTTTCCGTTTGACTTTAAATGGCCGGAATTAGGCTTGAGGTAGCCGTTCCATTAGGGGACCTGGCTGCAGGGTGGGGCGGTGGTCTGTGGTGCAGCCGCCATGTTCTAACTGGTGTTTAGCATGGGGGCACTCCGTTGGAGTAACCAGGCGCTCTATAAGCTGTACAATAATAATAATAAACCTTCCTTTTCAATACGTATAAGTCACCCCTACGGTAATCCTTAAACAGCCCATAGGGCATGGTGTGGTGTATTTAAAAAGTTAAACATGTACTTTTAAGTAAACATGTCATGTTTGGTGCCTGATAAAATGTAATTTAAAACTCTGTGTGATAACTTTCAATCAGGAGCAGGTAGGAATATTGGGATTGATGTCTAAAGAATTGTAATTTAAAACCCTCTTTAATGGTAAAGATCGATTTTAGGTCACAATCCGGAAAATACCACATTTAAAAAGTTGTTATTTTCTTGTCCCAAGCATTTTTGCCTGCAGCCTGTTATCCTGGGTCACATGAATAGGTGCAGCTTACAATTGGGCTTTGTGTATTGATCACAGACAATAAGACAAACTTGGAATAGGTGTTGGCAGGATTTGCCACCCGTGACTTGATAGAGGAGAGGAGCTGTCACCATCTATCACAATTACACATGACATGGCCTCTGCCTCAGCACACTCACAAAATATTTCACACTAGTATTTAGCAACCTGAGACAAGCTGGGGCCAGGACAGGGCGTCCGGAAATTCCAAACATCTCTGGAACTAGAAAACTCTAGAACCTTCTCCTACTTCAAAGCTGCCACCAAGTATGAATATTGGATTCTCAGGCCTAACTCTTCAGTACACATCTGGACCTGTGGAAGACTCAGAAGTACCTCTGTGCTGCTGTGCTGCAAGAAGGACTTTTACCTGCTGCCCTGCTGCTTGCTGTCTGAGTAAAATGGACTAGACCTGCATCTTGAACACAAGAATACCAGAGTCACCCAATGGGATAGTTAGCTGGCTTCCTGCTAACAGCCTAAGGGACACAAAAGTCTCTATCCACCTTGATCCCAGTACCTGGACTCTGTCTGCCATGATACTTGCCCCCCAAGCGGTGTCACTCCATTATTGGACTCTTGAAAGTGGGCCTGAATGTGCTGTGTCAGCCCAGCTGTGGTCTTGTGGGCAGAACCAATGCAGCACAAAGCATCTCCTCGCAGCTCAGTATCGGCACTACCATTTTGCGATGCATGCCCAACACAATACCTTACATCACAGCCCCTCGGACCCACTAATATGCTATGTCTCCCCAGCACAGGACTTCACACCGTAAGCCCCATAGACTCCTTCATCAGAACCCTTGCTGCACAGGACTTTGCACCACATCCTCTTCAGAATGCCACTGTACAAAGCTTCCCGAATGCAGTATCTTGCTATGCTCTGCAACCAGGATTTAAGGTACTTTGTTCAGTAGGCCTAACTTGGTCCCTGTATCCGGGCTGTACTCCTTTGTGGTCACGCTGAACATGTGACTTTGTCCCGGTCTGGCACAATCAGATAATCACAGGTGGCTCTTTGTACTTTTAAGCACTATTTTCACTTAAATCTTTAAAACAGCATTTTATTTTTTATTGTTTTGGTGTCAGATCATTTATTTTTCTAAATTACTGTGGGATTTTTCTTGTGCTATGTTTTTACTTTAGTGCTGTATGAATTGTTGCATAACTACATTAAAACATTGCATCTAAGATAAGCCTGACTGCTTTATGCCAAGCTACCAGAGGGTTAAGCATATGTTAATTTGGGGTTGCTGCATGAGTAGAGTTTTACCCCTTCAATGAATAACCCAATTCTCTACATTGGTGTTCAGCATAAAGGGTTAAGACTTGTGGCTGTGCAGTGCTACACACTGATTTTGTGTACCACTAACATCCCAGATAACTAAATTGATACCAGGTTGAGTTGCTTTTAATTCTCCTTTATTTGCTCTTTTGCTTTTTCTAAACTAATTTTCATTCCACCTGACAGTCTGTGACTGTTAGAAATGGGACTCTGGTTGGGTAAGGTATGCAGCCGGGCCAGACAGGAACCACCACTTTAGATGGTAAGTAAGATACACACTAACATTTTACCTGTGCTCACCCTCTGGTAGCTTGACACAGAGCAGTGAGGCTAAAATAAAGAAGCAATGTGTAAAGTATTTGTACAACACACACACACACACACACACACAATAATACAATGAATACATCACAAAAGGACTACACACTGGTTTACAAAAGTAGGTTATTGCAGTGTCAGCAAGTAATAATTTTCAAATTATGACTTTTTAGAGTTTGCATCTAAAACAGTGCTCAACACGTACCTCGTACTTCAATGATTTTAGACGGTTATGCTGGTGATAAGTGAACAAATCCAACATGGGGTCCTCCAGAGAGGTGACTGCCCAGTATCTTGTTCAAATAATACCTCCAATTTACTAGACAGTAGGCAGGGGCCCATGGGGGGACACTCAGCCCAAAACTGCTGAAATGGCTAGAGCTGTGTGCTAGGGAGCACCGTCTGGCTGTATGTCTCCCAGAGGCCCTTCTAATTCACAGTACCTTGCAAAAAGGGATCACAGAAGTCAGAAAGCCTTGGTTAGTGATGATGCAAGTGTCTGGGCTGCAGGGTTGGTCGGTGTAGAACACTTTGTTGTTCCTGGGGCAGACCAGCCTCCTTGACCCATGTCACAGGCAAACCAATGTTCCATTAGGGAACAAGACACTGGAGCGCCCCTGGGAGGTGGTGCTGTGGGTCCAAATAAGGTGGTGATTGGCTCACACAGCCTCAGAAGGTTGCAGCATGAGCCTAAGGTGAGGCACTTTTCCTGAACCAAGCAAAAGCACTCGATATGGGACCAGGCAATATGCTTGTTGTTTCACAACACAATGCTGGTCAAATCAAATTATCTTTATTCGGTTACCATAATTTGTAGAAAAACCATAAACGTACAGTTAAAAAACATTATCATACAATAAATACAATCAATACAGAACATACAACAATACATTTGCGAATTCATTAATTGATTTAGGCGTTGGATAGTTAAAAACATAATACTTTGAATTAAAATACCTGTGTGCCAGCAATTAACCAAGATTGGAGCGGTGATTGACACAAAACTTCAAAAAACAGGCTATAGATTTCCAGGAATTGGAGCGCTAAAAAAGCTGGGCGACAACTTCGTAAACCCATAGATCTCAGTATGGGGACAATCCATCGCCTACGTGGAATTACATAAAATCTACAGAACAACAATATATGGATTAACGATTGTGAAGAGATGTCCGCACATGGGCAGGCAGATAAATTCAAAGACCAATCATTCAGTTGAGGGAAGGAAATTAAGCGATGAAAAATGTTAAATCTAAAACGAGTCAACAACAATTTTTCAAACGAGTTCAAATTATATGTTAGATAGGGTTGCACAGTGAAGGTGGTCTGAATGGCTAATAAAGGCTGCACTGAGCTTTTTTCTATCTCATTAGAGAGTCGCAACTGCCCTAAGTGCAATACGCATAGCTTTTTAAAATCTTTCCTCGGCATCTCAGAGATAGTTAATGGGTGACTGAAGTATCTCGCGAGGCCTAGATCATAAAAGAATGTTTTCACGAAGACTAGCCATCTGATCTTATATTTTTTTTCAAGCATCAGACAGTCCTGAAAGAGGCGTCTTGATAGATCACACTGATCAGTTGACCAGACACGATGCCATAGCATGATCGGTTGAATTCCTATATTATCCGATATGTAGTCCAGCCCTAGCTCTAAGTGGCATCTGTATGTCGAGGTGCTCTGCGGAACTGCAAGTAGGTATCTCAAGAAGGTGTTCTCGACCTTCTGTAATGCATCCACATTAACATACCCCTATACCCCTGAGCCATAACTTGCAACACTAATACATTTGGCCTGGTAGATCTTTATCATTTCTGGTGGGGACCTCTTTCCTAGCTTCTGAGCAAGTGCCACAAGGGCAGTAGTAGCCCTCAGAAATAGCAGTTTCCTCACGTTGATAGCCTGTGTCCATTTAGACTTGTTATCTATTAAAATCCCTAAATAGGGGTAAGATGTTGTGCACTCTAGCGTAGTATTATTAACAGAGATATATTTAACTTTTTTGGGTCTGAGACCTGTGTGCATAACATAAGTCTTTGTTATGTTCACTTTGAGGTTCAAACTGTTCATGAAGCTTCAGTATTTGTTTAAGACCCGCTGAAGCTGGAGGGGCGTTCTTGCCATATTCACCGCGACGTGGCATATAATAGTGCTGGGATTGGCCGGCGACAGATTGTTGGCAAATCCTGACTCCCTTCAAACATCGCTGCTTCGAGCCCATTGGTGTAAAGTGTAAATAGGAAGGGAGCCAGGACACAGCCTTGTCTGACCCCCCTCTCTACCCGGAAAGACTTAGTAAGTTCTCCCCCAAGACCGTACCTGACTCTTGCTGATGCTCCCAAATAGAGCTCCCGTAAAAAGTTCACCAGTGGTGGATCCACACCCATTGCTAAAATGATTGACCACAATTTTGTGTGACTGACGCAGTCAAAGGCTGCAGTTAGGTCAACATAAACCATATGCAGGTACCCTCCTTTGGCTTGGACATATTTCCCTATGAGAAGTGAGAGGTTCAATGCCTGGTCCACAGTACCCAATCCCTCAAGAAACCCATACTGCAGGTCTGAAATTATTTTGTGGTCGGTGGACCTGTCCTGAAGTCATTCTAAGAGAATGCGACCAGCGACCTTACCGAGGGAATCTAACAGGGATATAGGTCGATAGCATGTTGGACTTTGTCGATCGCCCTTTTTAAAGATCGGTACTAAGATTGATGTGGACCAGGATTTAAATAAACCAACATTTTTAGCAGCTTCAAGCACTCTTGTGAGAATGGGGGACCATAGGTCTAGTTTATATTTAAAAAGATCCACTGCAACCCCGTTGGGCCCAGGTGCTTTCCCAGGTTTTGAGGCTTTCAGGGCATTTATTACCTCCGTATGTGTAATAGTTAACTGTATTGGGTATACTGATTGGCTAAAAGATGATTCCCTCCCATCACCCTTGAAGTGCTCTAAGTTTGCATCCGAAGCCTGGCTAAATGTTTTAGAAAAATGGTTGACCCATGTTTTGTCATCTACGGCAACATCTATCTTTGGAGAGTCACTTGTTTCAAGAAGGAAAGGGGATTTGACTACTCTCCAGAAAGTAGCGCTATCCTTCGTAGAGCAGCTCTTATGTAGTTTGTTCCATAAGCCATTTCTTATCTCGATTTTACGATTTTTTAGAGCCACATTATAAGCCTTTCTGAGTCTAATAATCTCTTCCTTGTTCCGATTGCTTTTATGTAGGGCAATTTTTAATGTTGAGTAAGCTTTTGTACACTCAGAATTAAACCCCTTCCTGGTGTTCCCTTTTTTTGATTGTTTTTGGGATAGCTCTTCTTCTATGGTACTAGTAATAGTATTATAACTAGACAGTATTTGTTCAGATGAAGAATTAGAGTCAAGACAGATTTCAAATGAAGGCATGGCTCGCTTAACTACTTTGGCCGTTATCGTCTCTTGATCTATTTTTCCCCATTTTAAAGAGAAACCATGAGGTCTGTCTAGTTTCAGAGTTTGCTGGTCCAAAAGACTAAAATAGTCTGGCGCCTCCATGAGAGTGGCAACACCTTTTCCCGTGATCCCATCCACTGGACTCGTCTAACCATCTTGAAGTCCTGGAATAGTTGTCTATGTAATCCTACCCTAGTGCTCAGCCAATGTAGCGATTTATTTTTGAGGGATAGCCATGATTCCTCATTGGGAGCTTGTTGGTTTGGTACGTTACCTAAAATGATAATCTGGGGAGTGGCTTCTGGTGGGAGATCTAAATGAGTATCCGCAGCTGATGGGTCAACAGGAAAAAGAGTCGCAGGGTAAACTTGTTTGTGCTGCTGAAGGGAGGTAGGTGATTGTACCTGAGATATAGTGACCTGTGGAGTTGTTAGTTTTGTTGTTCATGTTGGTCTGTGTTTTCGGGAGATACCGTGCCCTTTTGTCTTATGTCACTTTGGATACTTGCTCGTTCAGTGCTGTGATGCTTACAACAGGTTCTGTCCTCTTAGCTGAACTAACCGTAATTATTGGGGAATATGATTTCCCCATATGAGTGTGAGTATTTGAAATCATGTTGGCATTACCGTTACAGTTTAGATTTGGGCCCGTTGGTGTAAACTTACTAGTTAGAAGATTCTCCATGTTGGTCATTCTGGTAGATAACTGATCCAGCCTGACCCTTACATATGAGTCTAGTCTCTCCACCAGGATGTCAGATTCTGCATCTCAGACTGGAACTCGGATTGAGTTGTGGAACTACTAGTTGCTCTGACTTTTTGTTTTAGTTGGCTTTTAGACTGCTCTATTCGTTTTTTCCCCTGACGGGTGCATTTCACTTGTTTTTTCGATTTAAAAGAAGAGTGGACTACGATGCAATATCTTTGTGATTATCTCGTCTACCACTGGATCTTCGTTTTTTCACCTTTTTTTGAGGGGGTTGTGTGGGGGAGTCGCTAATAATAGACTGAAGCTCATCAGAGCTAGGTTGAATACATCCATTAGGTGGATTTTTTGCTCTTTTCCCTGAGCCTGGAGGAGTGATTTCTTCATGGTAAAGTGACTCCTGACTTAACCTGGAGGAAGTCCCTTCAATGGACTCCTCCACTGATAGAATCTGCTTATCTAGGGCTCCTACCGCTCCTGTCAGATAATTCAATAAAGTTTGCTGAGTGTCAGAACTTGACCTATTACCTCTGGGCAGCTTGGGGCTCACTAATTTCCTTTCACCCATGATTTAAACCAGTTTGCCCGAGCTCCCCACAAAATTCAATAAGAGCGATAGATGCCAACAATTGGTAAAGTTAATCCGAAAGCAAAACCAAGGGACCTGGCCCAGCCCGGCCTCTTCTGATCTACGGCGGGTAAGGACGGGCCCGCCCTTGGCCCGGGCTTCACCCAGGCGTGTCCCGCGCCGCGGGAGTCTGCGCTGCAATTTGAAGGCCCAGGGGCGGGGGAAGAGCCACACGCCACTCGCGAGACCGCGTTGCCCTCTAGGATGTAGAGTCCTGGGCAGCGTGCGATCCGCGAGGTGGAGGAGGCGGCAGGCAAAGCGAGCAAAGATCCCCCCCAGCACACAGCAGAAACCCCCACAAGCAGGATGACGAAAGTTCCAGGTAGGGAAGTCCAGACAAAGAAAGGATTGCTTCAGTTCAGCTACTGGACCTATGGGTTGTAGAGTCACACTTCAGTAGCAGGACAATGAAGTATTTGATTGCCCTGAGATATTAGTAACAAGGGGCAAGCCAGCAAACTCTTGGAGATCACTTTGGCAGAAGGCAGAGTCCACCTCTCCTTCAACAGAGTCAGGGAGCAGAATGTGACGTGGCAACAGTCAGAAAAGTAGTCCTTCTAGAAAAGCAGTACAGTTGAGTCCTTCAGGCAGCACAGCAGTTCCCCTGGCAGAGTTTAGTTACGAGTGCAGTAGTGTCTGATTTTAGGGGGTCAGAGACCCAGCACTTATACCCAAAAGTGCCTTTGAAATAGAGGTGAATTCAAAGCAAAGCCTTTGAATGGCATGGGTCCTGTCTACTAGCCTACCTGTTGGAGGTTGATCAGTGCTTTGTATTAGGTCAGGACACTACCTATTGAAGTGTGGGTGTCGGTTCTTCCCTTCCATCTTGCCCAAGAAGACCAATCAGCATGCAAATGAATGCAGCTGCCCTGACGTATCCTGTGTTTGTGGCTGTGTCAAGGAAATGCACAAAGTGTATCTGTCACCATACCCCAGAAGTCTTTTGGGGACAGGCTGTAAGGCACATAGAGTAGTAAGTGCAGAGAAATGTCTACTTTCTAAAAGTGGCACTCCTAAACTAGTAATGCCAAATCCAACTTTACTAGTAAAGAGGATTTCTCATTACCAATCCAAAGATATAAAACATAAAGCAGCTACTCCTCTGATATCAGGTATTACAGCTTAAATGTAATTTAAGGAATCCCCAATGTTATCCTATGAGAGGAGCAGGCCTCACAGTAAGAAAAAACGAATTTGGGTGCTTGACACTACCAGCACTTGTACAACAACCAGGTACATGTCCTACCTTTTACTTACATAATACCCTGCTCTTAGTGGTAACTTTCATGTAATAAAAGGGACGTTTAAGGTTTTGCAAGTAGTTTTGAAAGCCAAGTCAATTTTGGCAGTGCAACTGCCCACACAGGCACTGCAGCGGTAGGCCAAAGACAGGTTTGAAAGGCCACTTTTGACAGGTTTGAAAGGTTTACTAGTAGCATTCAACTTAAAGGCCATGGGTATATGGTATACCACTTTACAAGGGACTTACAAATACATTAACTATGCCAATCATGTATACACGAATTACACACCTGTTTAAGGAAGAGGCACATGCATGTTAACGCTGAGAAGCAGTGGTAAAGTGCTCAGAGTCCTAAGGCCAACAAAAAGATACAGCAAAATGTTGACGTAAAAAACAAAAATATTGGGAGATGACAACCCTAAGGATGCAAGGTCTTTAACAGTGATAATACCTGCAGAAATGGAATTCAAGCTCATCAACCTGTAGAGCTACACTGTGGATGAATTCAAGGGGTTCAGCAAGTAAAGGCACCAACAAGTTGGAGCATCATAAAGCTCTTAGAGCAAGGGTGGACAAAGTCCGCCCGTCATCCTAATGGGGGCCTAAGTCTCTGAGAGCTGGACATCAGAGCTAGACAAGCAGAGTTCTGCAACAATGGTGGTGGCATACCTGCAGTGTCTGAGGAGGACAAGAAGTTTCACATACCCAACAATCTCATGCCCAACTTTGTGGTAGGGGATGATACTGACAAGCGGTTTTCTGGTTATGATGTGGCACTCCAGATGAACAGGGCCCCATAAGAGTTTTGTAAAGTAAATATATGCCTACATTGGGGAGGGCAACCTTACTTACACTGGAGTTGGGGGATCACATGAAGTACACTCACAAGAAAAAAACTTCCTTGTTACCAAGTATGGGCTCAGCTCAAAGAAATACATCATTAGATAACCAAAAGCTGTAGAACCAGTCTTGGGTGGATTGTTTTGATTATGCCAGCAAGGCACTGAATGGTTAGGCGCAGGGTAGGGAAGTTGATGCTTTTTCTGGGTTGTTTAATCTGATACTGAGAGATCACATTTTCAATATATGTATTAAAGAGCTGCACTAGCACCTGATTGATAGTAAGCTCACTGATCCCAGGTAGCTTGCAAAGGAGACAGACATATTTGTCAGCACCAGTGTCCAAAAAGGCATCTGGGAGGTGCACCAGAAGGGTGATCAGGGGTCTCAATAGAAGAACAAGGAAAAACTTAAAATAAAGAGTTCTCTGAATGCTTCCAAAATAATTTCAATATGATCCAATAAATAAGGGATTCTTTGATCAAAAGACAAGGAGATTTATCCCGCAGGTTACCTATTTACAAATACTGGTAATCCAAAGGAGACACCAAATAACCCAAGATCAGACAGCTTGGGGAATAGGTGGTCCCAGTTAGTATGGGGGAGAGAAAAGAGGTTGCCTTTGTGTACCTAGAGAAGAGAAAGTTGGTACCAAAAGGCTATATGCCTTCCATTACATCTACGTACAGGCAGTGAGTCATCCATCAATGGGCAATGAGTAGATGCTCTGGGAAACACAGGAGTCAGCATGACTACTGTAAAGTTTCAGCTGTTGTCCTCAGAGCAGGTTCTCCATAACACATTCCACCAAATCATAGTCGCTGGCAATTGTGAGAGCCATCTACTTGTGGTTCCGGTTCTCTTTGAGTGGGGGGCGCTTGGTTCTCCAAAGGTAACTGTGAACCCTGTTATGCCTGTAGATTGTTTGCTGGGCAACAACATGGAGCACACTAACTGGAGGGAGGTAGAGATAAGGTCACACTTCGAAATGTTAGCATTGCTTGAATGGGTCTTTATGACTCCACAGTCCATGCATGCCTGGGAAGGGAGTCAAGGGAATCTGGAGCCTGAAACAATTGCCCAGACAGCTGCCAATAAGGAGAGGGGCAAGAGGCATGGGAATCCAGCCCCTCAAGTTCGCACAGAAGAGGTTGATGAGGGACCTGAGGAGGAGGCCCCCAACCCAACTGTGAAGGACACTGTCGCCCTGGGTGACCGGCCTGAGCCTGCTGATTGGCAAGCTGTGGATGTGCCCACCAGGGTGGAATTCTGCAAAGCGCAGAAAAACTGCCCCACTCTAGAGAACGTGAGGTGGCAAGCTGAGGCTCAGGCAGCAGGTGATACCTCTTGAGGGTACCTTGTCTATTGGGTGAATGACCTCCTATATAGCGAGCCATAGGCTTCTGGAACTGGGGCAGCCAGTGTGCTGGTGGTCCTCCAGTTTTACAGGATCTTCCTACTGGCTTTGTTAATAACATACCCCAGGCAGGACTTCTAGGGCAAGACAAGACCTTTGCACTGCTTGGTGCCCAATTCTATTGCTCCAGGATGAAGGCGGCCGCTGATGTATTCTGTAGGTCCTGTGCCACCTGCCAGGCTACTGGGAAGTCAGAAATTTTTTTTAAGACTCACCTGATCCCATTCCCTTTCATTGGCATTCACTTTGAGAGGGTAAGCATCAATATGGTTGGAGCCTTGGACCCCTGATAGCTTTAGGCAACAGGTTTGTCCTGGTCTTGGTGGACCATGTCACTCACTACCCAGAGGCCATAACTCTGAGGCTGGTGACTGCACCTGGAGTGACAAGGGCGCTTATGGGGATTTTTATCCTTGTATATTTCCCCTAACATCTAGTGTCTGATAGAGCCATGTACTTCATGTCAGCATACATGAACTTGGTGTGGGATGAGTATGAGGTAACATGCAAGTTCTCCACTCCCTATCACCCCCAAACCAATGGTCTTGTCGAGAGATTCAAAAACAACTTGAAGGGCATGATAATGGGCCAACATGAGCACATGAGGTGTAACTGGGACATCCTCCTTCTATGTCTTCTCTTTGTCTGCAGGTAGGTGCCACAGAAAGTAGAGGGATGTATCCCTTTGAACTCCTCTGTGGCCACCCTGTCAGAGAACATCTTAGCCTTGGAAATGAGAGGTGGGAACTCCTAGGAAACCTTCTGAGGATGTGGTCTGCTACATGATGGCCCTCTGCAACCAGATCCTCTGCTTCTGAATAAAGGCTTAAAGCAATCTTGAGGCCAGTCAATCATTCATGAAACCCATGTATGACCAGGAGGCCATAAAGCCTGTGGAACCCAGAGCCCTTTAAAATCGCTAGACAGTCCTATACAAGGTGAAGGAGAAAAATGGGGAGTCCACCTACTTGATGAGTCTCAATATTCCTAGAAACCCTTTAAGGGTATCCATGTGAACCATCTGGTGACAGATGAGGGAGTGGAGGTGAGGAGTCGCCTCTCCCTGGTGGGTCAATGGAAGGTTTCAAACTCTCCCCTACACTGACTGCAGAATAGCAGAGTGACTGCTACCAATTGCTAGAACAGTTTTCATCTGTGGTCTCCCTCGCCCCTGTACTCACACACCTGTGCATCTATGACATTGATACTGGAGACAAACAACCTAATAAGAACAAAACATACAGGTTCTCAGATAAGGTGAGGGCCAGTGTGATGGAGGAAGTCTCCAAAATACTGATGTTACTGCTGATTGAGCCCTCCAACAGTCACTGGACCAGCTCTGTTTCGCTGGTACTAAGCCTTCCCCGGGCACCACTGCAGAACATAGGTTCTATGTGGACTACCATCGTCTCAAATCTGAAAACTGATGTAAACCTCATTCCCCGAGCTCATGAGCTCTAAGATAGACTGGGCACTGCCAAGTTCCTCAATACTTTTGATTTAACATCAGGGTATTGGCAAACTGCTCTTAGCAAGGGAGCAAAAGAGAGGGCTGCTTTCTCAACCCCAGAGGGCAACTTTCAGCTTCAGATGATGCACTTTGAAATGACGAATGCCTCTGCCAACTTTCAGAGGTTAGTCAACAGGGTTCTACCTGGGAAGGATGCATTTTGTGCTGCCTAAATGAATGGCATCGTTATTTACAGCTCCTGCTTGGAGGACCACCTGTACCATCCCCAGCAGGTGCTTCAAGTCCTTCAGCAGGAGGGTTTGAATATCAAAGCTAGTGGTGTGAGGTAGGGCAGGGATCCATGATTTAAGTGGTCCACTTGGTAAGTAGGGGGAAGGTGCAGCCTCTCCAGGCCAAGATTGAGACTATCATAGCCAGGCAACCCCCTTAAACTGAGACTGAAGTGCAGGCCTTCCTGGGCCTCACTAGATATTGTTGGAGGTTTGTTAATGGAAATGGCACCATTGTTGCCCCCTTAAAAGAGCTGACTTTTAAGAACCAGCCCAGGCAGCTGTTCTGCTAGAAAGCTTTTGATACCATCAAGGAGGCAATGTGTATAGCACCTGTACTTAAGGCTCCTGGCTTCTTTAAGGAATTTACAGTGCAGACAGATGCTTCAGAGCATGGAATAGAGACAGTCTTATTACAGTTAAATGAGGAGGGCCTAGACAAATGGATATCCCTCATTAGCAGGAGGCTACTTGAACTGGAACAGAGGTGGAGTGTGATTGAAAGGGGGGCATTTGCTGTGGTCTGGGCTCTGAAGAACCTGAGACTATACCTGTTTGGGACTCACTTCCAGGTCCAGACATACCACAGACCGCTAAGATGGCTAATGCAAATGAGGGGTGGAAATCCCAAACTGTTCAGGTAGCCCATCTCCCTATAGGGAATGGACTTATGGTGGAACATTTTGCTTGATCAGAACATGCCAATGCTGATGGTCTAGCCAGATTATTCTGCCTTAGTGATGAGAACTCCCATGGGGTTGGGTACTTATCACCACTTTCAGCTGGGGGGACACGTGTCAGCCCTAGGGTGGTATTCCCTCCAACTTTTTGCCTTCCTCCTCAATTTTTCTGACTTTGTTTTTGTTGCCCTTAGGACTCTGAGAATGTTACCACTCCTAACCAATGCTAAAGTGCATGTGGTCTTTCCTCTAAACATGGTAATGTTGGCTGCTACCCAAATGGCATATTTAATTTACTTATAAGACCCTAGTATAATGCACTACAAATTCCTAGGGTGAGTAAGACCTTGACCTTAGTCACAGGCCTGCACTCTCCCCAGCAGCTCCATCGCCTCTGACGTCCCCACTGAGCCCCCATCCCGGGTGTTCTAGGCTGATGTCTGCCCTGTTGTATGTCGTGGCTGCCCTGCATGCCACGACACATTAATAGTTGGCCATCTCATTCTGCAGTTGCATTTCTTTATTGTAGTTGTCGTTATTGTGTACATTGTGTCCATATCTTTATTCTTTACTGTGTTTTTTGTGACTCTGCTCATTGTGTTCTTGCACTGTTATTTGACATTCGTTTGTTTCTAAATTACTGCTCCTCTCTTATCCCCTCGCCTTCCCCACCTCCTTGTTCCCGCCGCTGCTGCCCCTCGGCCAGTCCAACCTGCCCTCACCTGTTTCCCGCCTCCCAACTGAGCGTCCCTCCCCTCCCCTACATAATGCCTACTGCTGTGGGGGAGCGCTAGAAAGACCTTGACCTCAGTCACAGGCCTACGCTCTCCTCGGCAGCTCCATCACCTCCCACGTTGCCGCTGAGCCCCCAGCCTGGGTGTTTAAGGCTGCTGTCTGCCCTGTTGTGTGCCTTGGCTGCCCAGCATGCCGCCACACAGTAATTGCTGACCATCTCATTCTGCTGTTGCATATCTTTATTGTAGTTGTTGTTATTGTGTATATTGTGTTCATATCTTTATTGTTTACCGAGTTTTTTGTGACTGTGTTCTTTGTGTTCTTGCACTGTTATTAAGCATTTGTTTGTTTCTAATTACTGCTCCTCTCTTATCCCCTCGCTCTTCCCCACCTCCCTGTTCCCACTGCTGCTGCCCCACAGTCCCTCCCCTCTCCCCTCGCCCGTTTCCCGCCTCCCAGCTGAGCGTCCCTCCCCTCCCTTACATAATGCTGACCGTTACGCGGTAGCGTTGCTGGCACGCCAATGGCGCTCCTAAGGCATGCCCATCTGAGCCCATCTGTGTCCCGACCACGGCCAGCGCCAGGAACCTTGGATCTCCATGTCCCAACCGATATGACGCCGCCACCCACCATGCACTCGACCCTGGAAGACACACCGGCTGCCAGAGTTCCTCACCTAACACCACCCATGGACAATTCTCCTGCAGACACGGCCAATGATCGTTCAATATCAACAGCACCCCCTCGACCGCCAAAGGCCCACGGGACGCGCGCACCACCGAGCCCCTGACATGCAGCCTCCTCAAAGTACGCTCCATACACAGACACGCCATACATATCTGGGACCTGATCGACACCTTCATGCCCGATGTCGCCTTCTTCACGGAAACCTGGACCAATGCCACTTCTGGTCCCGACATTGCTGCTGCTATCCCCAATGGATACAAGCTCCAGAGGAAGGACCACCCACACTGCCAAGGAGGACTTGCCATCGCACACAAGACCTCCCTCCGACTCTCCAACTCCGGCACGAGTGACCCCACTCCAACACAGAACACCTCCACTTCCAGATCCTGACCACCCCCAGGACCACGCTACGCTGCACACTCGCCTACAGAACCCCGGGCCCCTGCACCCAGTCTGCAATAGCCATCACCAACCTCTTCAAACCCCATGCCATCACCTCCATGGACTACATCCTACTTGGAGACCTGAACTTCCACCTCGACAACCATAGCCAGCCCAACTCCACCTCCCTCCTTGACAATCTCTCTAACCTCAGACTGAAGCAGCTCGTCACCACCCCCTCACACAGAGCAGGACACACCCTCGACCCCATCTTCGCAGGAGGGTCAAAGATCCGCTTCAGCCACACCACATAGCCCCCTTGGACGTATCACCACTGTGTACATTTCACCTTCAACACAACCAACATACCCAATCCCGCCCCTCGCCCTCCATGAAGGAACTGAAGAAAAATCACAGAGGAACACCTCAACACCACTCTCCTCCTACACCCCCCATCGCCACGACCAATGCCAACTAAGCAGCAAGAACTTCACTACTGGATCTCCAGATGCGCCAACAAGCTTTCCCCCTCTGCCACCCCGCCAAACAGCACCCCCAGAAGGCCACCTAGTTCACCACTGAACTCCAAGCAGCCAGGGGCACCTGCAGACGCCTCGAGAAAACATGGCAAAACCGGAAAACCACAGAAGACCTGAACAACCACAGAAGCACCCTGAAGGAATACCACCAGCTCATAAGGGACACTAAACGGACCTTCATCAAGAACAAAGTCCATACCAACACAACCAACGCCAAGGAACTCTTCAACATCATACAGCAATTCACCAAACCCTCCAGCGAAGCCACGGACATCACACCATCCCAGGAACTATGCAACAAGCTCAGCTCCTACTTCCATCTGAAAATTATAGCCTTCTAGTGACCAGACGCCGTACACTACCCCCCATCGCCAACAATGAGCTGACCATCACTACCTGGATTCCCCCACTGTGGAACCCATTACCGCGACCATGATGAACACCCGCTCAGGAGACCCCATGGACCCCTGCCCACCGCACACCTACCAGGGGGCCGCTGCAGCCATTGCACCTGAGCTAGGTTGGACTATCAATGACTTCCTCCAATCTGGCATCTTCCCAGATGACTGGAAGCGGGCAGAAGTCAAGCTCCTCCTTAAAAAGCCCACAGCCGACCCCACGGACCTGAAAAACAACCAACCCATCTCTCTGGTCCTCTTCACATGCCAAAGTCAAAGAAAGACTCATAAATGCACAGATGACTACCTTCATCGAAGAGAGCTCCATCCTAGACTCCTCCCAGTCTGGATTCCGCAACAACCACAGCACCAAGACCGCCCTCCTTGCCTCCACTGACGACATCCGCATGCTACTCGACCAGGGACACACTGCTGCCCTCATCCTATCATACCTCTCCGCAGCTTTCGACACTGTCTCACATCGCACCATCGCAGCCAGACTGCACAACGCTGAGATACAAGGAACCACCCTCAACTGGATCCAATCCTTTCTCTCCAGCAGAACCCAGAGGATCAGACTCTTCCCTTCCTCTCCGAACCCACAGAGATCAACTGCGGAGTACCCCAGGGATCATCGCTTAGCCCCATACTCTTCAACATCTACATGGTCCCCCTTACCACCATCATCAGACAGCATGGGCTCAGCACAGTATCATACGCCGATGACACCCAGCTCATCCTCTCCCTCACGAAGAACCCCAAAGACACCAGGCTCTGCTTCCAGGAAGGAATGAAGGAGGTCGCAGCCTGGATGAAGGGTAGTTGCCTGAAGCTCAACTCAGAGAAGATGGAGGTCCTCATCCTAGGACCCTCCACCTCCGCCTGGGATGACACCTGGTAGACCTATGTCCTCGGGAATCCTTCTACCCCTACAGACCATGCTCGGAACCTCGGCATCATCCTTGACTCCTCCCTCGCTGTGACCTGCCAGATCAACACCATGGCCTCCACCAGCTTCAACTGCCTTCACATCCTCCGAAAGACATTCAAATGGATACCCTGAACACAGAAAGACCATCACCCACACACTCTTAACCAGCAGACTAGACTAGGGCAACGCCCTCTGTGCCGAAATCACCAGGACTATTCTACACAAGCTCAAAACCATCCAGAACACCGCAGCCAAACTCGTCCTTGGGACACCACGGCACGAATACATGACCCAACACCTATGAGACCTCCACTGGCTCCCCGTTGAGAAGAAGTAATTTTCAAACTTCTCACCCATCATCTTTTTCACCGAAAGTCTTGTACCATTGCAAAGTCGTGGTGGATTGATGTTTCGAAGAAGAATGATAGGCACGCCAATTTTCAATGTCAAAATGTGCTGTGGCATACTGGGCAAATCCAGTGAATTCAAGAATTCCGTTGGGTAATTGACAACTTCGTCTTGATTCATCACAGTATCGATGGACTTATACGTTGTCGCTTCGCCTGGTATTCCGTTTTGAATGCTGAAATTGATGGCATTTACATCTTTGTACGTAGCTGCTAATATAGCACATGCACTGAGCCGCTAATGATTTTTGTAATTCCGCGCAATATTTGAAAGATTCTGAGGGCCCTGGGGGGCCGATATTTTAAAAAAATTATGCCAGAAACCTTTGCGGAGTGTACTCAACAGCTTCCCAAAGTTTTATGGCGATCGGATGAATGGTGTAGTAATGCATAACAGACAGGCAGACAGACAGATATACATTCGTTTTTATATAGATAGATAATAAATGAAATAGTAATTATTTTTTATTTAAGGCAGCATTTTTTTATGAAGTCCTCTTTAGTAAGCTATCGGTTTTGTTTTAGGTCATTTCTGATGGGAGAATCTCATAGTTGGAAGCTCCATTGCATCGTGTAAGGTAAGTTTAATTTTCTTTGTTTAATCTTTAATTAAAAGGTAGTTTGAAGGTAGTTAAGTAGTATAGAGTGTATGTAGGTTTAGGATTTTGTGTTTTTGGTGAGCTTTAGGTTTTAGTTTTGCGTTTGTGAAATATGGTTAGTTTGTTAATCATTCGGTGTTAGAGTTTGATAGATATATTTAAGAACGTTTAGAGTATGGTGTTAGTGGTATTTTTATGGGTCTTTTAATATGATGTTAATGTATATTTGTGCAGGAGGGATTGTTTTATTTTCTAAAAGGTTTTTGTCCATTGGAATTTGTCATCGGAAGAAGTATGCTTTTTTTTATAAAAATAACTGTATATTAGTTTTAGTAAACTAATAATTATTTGACAGTTCCTTTATTTGTCGTGTTTTCCTGGAGTGTTTTGTTTTTAAAATATATTTTTCGGGTATTTTATGGTTTTCGTCTATGGACCTATTGTCGGTGGATTACTATTTATACAGTTGGATTTTTTTTCATTTTTGGGGGGGGATTTTTAAATATCTATTGGTATTTTTACACATTTTGATTTATTAATGGAAGTGTGGATTATCTTTCTTCAGCTACGAAAAAAGTAAGTCATTTTAAATATTTATACTGGGAGGGTAAATGTTATTAGTGTGGCCTTCCCACCCGGGTATCCTCAAAATAGTCCAGTAGGGGACTGAGATTTTGTTCATTTGTTTGGTAGTAGGGGATTTCTATTAACAGATTGTAGTGTTCAGCTACGTCAGTGACTGGGATGTGTGCTAGTGCTATTAGCTTTTTAATTTGAAAAGCAAAATTGCACTTTGTTGCATATTCTACACTTAGGGCCCAATTCCAATGTTGTTTGGAAGGCTGTGCTATTATTCTTTTTAGTGATGACATTGAGGGCATTTGGCCAGTTGCATGTTGTGGGACTCTGGGTAGTATGTCTTTAAGTATTTTGCCAGTAGGCTTTCGAGAGCTAGGGCTAGATTCTTTTAGAGTATATAAAGCATCTCAGACTTCAATTTCAGCTATTTTAGGGGGGTGGTTATATTCTATAACATATAATACAGTTGTTTCTTTGGTTGTAGCCCTCCCATAACATTTGTTTGGACAATATTTGCTAAATTTCCAGTTAACGTTGTCCCCTGTTTGCTTTTCTTTGATGTAAACATATCCCATATAACATAATAAAAACTTTCCTTTCTAGGAAGTGATGAATTTGGCCCCTTTAGTCATATTGATGTTTGAAATGCTAAGAGAAATGTATATAAAAATGAATACAATTATTTCTATGTTGTTTTATTGTCTAAAACATTTACATTTTCGAGATTATACTTACAATGTTGGATTTGATAATCTTTTGTAATGTTGACGGTTTTTCTTTGATGTTTACCTGTGGTGTTTCTTTATATTTCCAGCAAATAAAAAGAGTAATTTTAACTTAATTTGTTTAGGAGTGTTTTCATTTGAGGGGGGTAGGAATGCTTAGTTAGTGCTGTTCGTTGGGAGTTTTTAATGTTAATTTACTTGCGACTTATACTTACTTAGTTTGCAAGTTGATATTTTAAACTTTTCTGGGGTTTGTTGAGTGTCTTCTGAATTATCTGTAGAGAAGATATAATGAAAAAAAATGTATTAAATATTTTGTTATTATAAAAAGTGCTTTCAAATCATTTTTAATAGGTGCAGTTCCAAAATGATATTTTACTTACTTTGTGAAGTTCGAATCAGAGTTTTTTTTAATGAAGTCCAATGTTGCAGGAGCAATCGAGCAGAGTTTCCCCTTATTCTTGCTTTTATTGTTGTAGTGTAAAATAATGTTTGATTTACTTGGGTTTATATAGCGTTTAATTAATTGTTGTTTAAATCTTATTGGGTTATTTTAATTGTGTATGTATTTCATTGTTTGCAAGTGATTGTTTTAATTAATTTGGCAGTTGTTTCCTTATATGGGAATCGCTAATTAAGGTTTAGTTTGTGCTTCATTTTTTTCTGTATTTAAATGTGGTATAGTATATTATATGTTATTTATATTTTTTGATGTTAAATAGTATTTATTTATTTTTATATGTAATGTCCGAAAGAGTAAATCATTGTGTGTATTTAATAATGTTAGTTATTATTTTTAACTGTAATAGAATTTTCTGTTAATGTATTTATTTAATATGCCGTGTGTGTTATTGACATGATTTATATATTTTGGGGTATGTATTGTGTTATTATAATTATTATTGAGGTGTTGATTTTTTTTAAACGATAATTGTGTTGTCTATATTTTGGTTATCAATATTTGTGTTACTTTGTATGCTTTTTAAATCTTTTCGATATTAGTTAATGCATTATTTAGTGTATCGATATTAGAGCTATCGATGTTAATGTTTACCGGTAATTTATTTGTGTTTTTTTAACTAAGTATAGTATATCGATATTAATGTTATCGATATTTTTGTGTCGATAATTTGGTGAGTCGATATTGTGTCTGTCGATGTAATGTCAGTGATCTGAAGCAAACATTCTGAAGATTTCTTGGCTGCTGAGAGTGCTGGACCAGTTGCATATATTTGTCAACTCACCCTAATGCAAAGGTTTATATTCAGACTTAGTACGCTTTTAGGACGTTAAAGTCCTGCAGCAGGGCAAGGCTAGAAGTAGTAGCAGGGTATCATAATGCAAGTTGGATTTCCTTCAATGTCCCCCTGTGGCAGTTGTCAGTGTGGCAAAAAGTTGAGTGGTGCAAACCTGATTTCATTGTCTGACCTTGATTTCCGTATCCTGGGCACCTTTTCCTAAAGTACAAGGAGGAAAAAAGTGTCCAAAACCCAACTTTTTCAATGTTCTTGAAAAGTTCCTTCTGGTCAGCTCTGAAGTCTCTAAATCCACAAGGAAGGCTTCTAGTCATCAGGTCTCTATCCGGTCAGGTCTCTTACAGTGTGCAGTCCTCTGTGGAAGACCCTCTTGGAATCAGGAATTCTTCCATTTTTTGTGACTTTAAAGCAAGCAAATTGGACTTCAACCATTTGACCCGATGGGGAGAAATTACAGTTTCTGGGCAATAGCAGGGCTGAGTAGTCCTTCAGTGAGTACCTATTTTCAAGCAGGAGTCAGAAGATTTGTTCCAACACAGACCTTTTCGTAAGCTAGAATCTTTTGAGGCCCTGGAATGCTATGAGTTGGTGATGGTTGAGTTGCCAGATTTAAAAGACCCACTTTAATTCCTCCTTGCCACATAGCTTTCTACCCTTTCCCTATTAAAGGCAATTCATTTCCTATTCCTCTCAAGTTTCTTTTCCAAGCCCTACAAAAAACCCTGCACCCCATTTATTCTACCCTCATTTTCAATTTTTACCTTCCTCCTTCCCCTTCCCCCTATCCTCTGATCCTTTCAACTGCTTTTTCTATTTTAATGTCTCTACTATTGCTGTTTGTACCACCTAACTCTTGCTTTTCTCTTTTCCCTGCCAACAATTTTCTCCATCACATCCACAATCCACATCTTCACTTGTTACCTTTTCACTGTTCACTACCCCATAGAACAATGCCATGCCAACACCCCACCGGACCAGCTCAACTGCCTCGTGATCAATGCCAGATCTCTCTGCAAACATGCCACTGAAATCTGGGGAACCATCACCACCATCGCACTCAACACAACCTTTATCACAGATACCTAGCTCACCCCAACATCTGCCCAAGACATCGCCACAGCAACCCCCAGAGACTACAAGATGAAACATCAAGACCACACCAACAGGCATGGCGGAGGCACCACCATCATATACTAGGAATCAATCATCTGCACCATCCCAAACAACATCACCACACCGACTATGGAACACCTGGATTTTCAGCTTTATGATGACACCAAATTCACTGTCCAAGGCATTCTTGTATACATACCAACAGGACTAGTGATGCCATCCCCAAATTCATCACCCCACTCACCCTCACTACATCTTCCTGGGAGAACTCAACTTCCACCTGGATGAACCCACCAACATCACTGACCTTTTGAAAGACTAGACAACATCGGGCTCTAGCAGATTGTCACCCAACCTTCACACAGAGCAGGACACACACTAGACCCCATCTTCATGTCCAGCAGCAGAATTAGAAACAGCTACACCCCAGAACTCACCTGGACAGACCACTCCACCATATACTTCACCCTCACAAATTTGCACACACCACCCCAAACCGACACAGCACCCCCTATGACAGTTGTACAAAGGTAACCAAATAGCAATGGACTGACGCCCTCAGCACCTCTCAGCCCACCATCACCACCAATCTAGACCAAACAGTAGAGAATTTTGATGCCTGGATCACCACCACTGCCAAGCAAGTCACCCCACCAAACTAGCCAAAACACACAGACCCACCACGCAATCCAGCTGCTTCATGCCAGAACTCAGCACATCAAAATGCAAGTGTAAACAACTGGAAAGAAGATGATGAACCAGCAAAAACAACACTGACCGAGCTGCCTATAAATCAGCCCTCAACCATTACCACCACCAGGTCAAAGCCACCCTGACACACCGGTTTGAAACCCACAACATTCAAACCAAGGAACTCTTCACCATCGTCAGAGAGTTCATCTGCCCTTCAGCCATTGAAAACTCAATTCCTCCCACACAAAAACTCTGCGACTCCATCGCTGACACTTCCTGAAGATAGCAACAACCTACAGAAACTTTGATCCCGAACCCTATAACCTCTTCACCAACCCATCTACTTTGACCACCAACCACCCACTCACCGCATGGGAACAGCTTAGCACACTGACAACTACCACCCTGATGAACTCCATCCACTCAGGGGCACCCAACAACCTGGGCCACCACTGACTCTTCATCCTCAGAAGCAACAAGATGAGCTACAAGCTCACCATCGTCCTCAATGCCTCCATATCAACAGCCACCTCTCCTGACATATGTAAACATATGGAAGTCACTCCCATCCTCAAGAAACATTCACCAGACCAATTGGCCTCCTCCCATTCTCCTCTAAAGTCCTGGAGAAGGCAATCAACCTCCAACTCACAGACCATCTGGAAAGAATAAAACTGCTGAAACCCTCCCAATCGGGTTTCAGAACCAACCACAGTTCGAGAAAGCACTGATTGCAGCAAAAGACAACATATGAGACCTATGTGACAAAGGAGAGTCAGCCACCCTTATCCTCCTTGGTCTTTCCGCAGCTTTTGACCCTGTGTCCTACAACACACTCTTTGACTCACTACACCAGATTGGAATCATTGATGATGCACTCAGATGGATGGAATCTTTACTCATGAGATGCACCCACAGTCTGCATCCCTGCCTTCACCTCGCAAACCAAGCACATCATCTGCAGAGTATTCCAAGGCGTGTCCCTCAGCCCTACCCTTTTCAACATCTACATGACACCCTTTGCAAACATCGTCAGATCCCACAACATCAACATCATCTTCCAAGCAGATGACACTCAGCTCATCCTCTAACTCTCAGTGACCACCACCATGATGAAGTATAACTTTCACAACTGCATGAATCAAAACATAGATTAGAGAGAAATGCCTTAAACTCAACATGGACAAAACATAAGTTTTGATCTTTGGCAGACATACTAACCTGTGGAATGACTCCTGGTGGACAGTGGAGCTCAGACCTACCCCCAGGACAAAAGACCATGCCCGCAACCTCAGCATCATACTGGATAGCAAACTCTCCATGAAATGCCAAGTCAACGCTATCGCCTCAGCCTTCTTCCACATGAGCCAGAAAGCTCTGCAAGATTTTCAAATGCTTCCCCATCAGCATAAAGAAAATTGTGATGCAGGTCCTCATTATCAGCCAGCTCGACTATGGCAATGCACTCTATGCTGGAACCATACCCAAACTCATGCAAATATTCCAGACCATCCAGAGCGCAGCAGCCAGAGTGATCCTCAACCTCCCTAAGATGACATACATCACCCAGCACCTGAAAGACCTCTACTGGCTTCCCGTACAGAAGATATGCCAGGTCCAGCTCCAACCCACACCTTCAAAGCCCTCCACAACCAAGAACCTGAGGACTTGAACCACTGCTTGATCTTCCACCAACCAACCAGAAACCTCTGCTCCTTACACCTCATCAAGATACCACGTATCTTCTGCAGCCTCTCCAGAGGACACTCCTTGTGCTGCCTCACTGCCAAGGTCTGGAACAACTTCCCTCTCCACCTCTGCACCTCACCCTTGCTGAACCAGTTCAAGAAGAGGCTCTTCAACTGATACCAGCAGCACAGTGCCTGTATATCCCCCTGGTGTGATTAGCTGCACTATACAAATACTACTACTTCATTGATTGACAGGGTTTACAGGGAAAGAATAAACATCTTTGGCATATACAGGGAAGCCTGGGAGCTTAACTTTTACCATGCTCATGACGAGCTGAGATCGTCATAAGGCACGGTGCTCCGGTGCTCATGACGAATTCAGCTCGTCATGAGCCGTGGCACGCTCGCATGCGGGGATAATTCCCCTGCTGTGCTGAGCATTTCACCGGAGCCGGTGCACCTGTGACGAGCTCAGCTTGTCATGAGCACAGGAGGGCCGTGCCTCATGACGAGCTGAGCTCGTCATGAGCATGCGGGCGCTGGGCGCGCCCCCTCCCCTCCAGCACAGTGGGGGATTTACCCCTGCAGCGAAGGGGTTAACTCACCTACAAACCACTCCCACACTATCCATGCCTATGCTAAAATACTGAGTGCACTCCATTCCATGGACACAGGGACTTTTCAAGGGGTCAGTTTTGACATCTTAGGCATTTCACAGATGAGCCAATCTTGATGCTTGCATTCAGTACTGAGACGCATCAACAGAAAATTGGACCACTTTATCACCAAGCCACAGTCACTGCTAGAAAGCCAAAAAGTGGCAATGGAATTCTACACCTTTGTCTACTTCCCTTGTGTCTTTGGTGCCACTGATTACATCCATGTGTCACTTCAGCCACCTTAACACCTCAATTTTTATGGAACAGACAAATAAGGTATTTAATAATGTGCAAGGGGTCTCTGCTGCCAGGAGCTGCTTCAATGATGTCTACATTGCCTTTGACTGAAAGGACAAATAACATTTACAGATTCCATTAGTTGCTGGTTACTCGGAATATTGATGACATGTGGCTCATAGGTAAGTCACACTATCTTACACTGGTATTTCATGTAGATTGGAAGATGGGATCTCAGACATACTCAGGACTGCACCAATGTATTAAGGCACCTGTGGTGCTGTACTTTTATAATCAAAGCACATTTGAGAAAATTCCATGTCTTTGTTGTAGCTTCCTTTCCCCATGTCCCTAAACGCTTCAGAAATGCAAACAATAGATACAATTGGGCATACATACCATCATTAAACACACTTTTGTGGTCTTTAAGTCATGATTCAGATGTATTGACCAAATGGGTGGTTATTGGTGTACTCCCCAGAAGTTATATTCTTGATAATAGTAGCCTATTTTGTTTAGCACAAAGTAGTCATGTGGTGGGGCTTACATATAGACATTACCCATGATCTGTGGAAATATCCACGCTTTAGGGATGAGGTACAGAACAGAGGTCAGGGTAAAAAGGTATGTGTTCATTTTTTCACTTGACCTGCTAGTTTGGTTGATGCATTTATGTGGTTGGATAGTGGTTGGACAATGATGAATGCTAGACTATTACACCATTAATACATATCATCCTGAAACAGCACTGTTTAACTAAATAGTATCACAATCAAACATGCTGTTCTAAATTTATTATTACAAATACACTGAATTTTCATACATTTTAACCACTTAAACAGTAGGTGGAAGTATTTAAGCAAATATTGCAACACCTTAGTTACATACATAAGTAATGTGACAAAAAATATCTGCCCCCAACTTTTTTTGCAAATTTCCTTTTCTGGAAGTCCTTTTAGCATGGATAGTCCCTGCACTACATGCAGAGACCTCCATGTGGGAGGACACCTCAGACTATTGTGAAAACAGGAATTGACATGCAGGAACGTTTTGGTCATTCTGAGACATCTCCTAAAACAACATGCACCCCATCCTATTGCTTCTTTTTCGATAAACCCCCCAAACATGTGCAGCAAAGGACAAGAAAGTAGGGACCCCACTTAACTGAGAAAGAGTTGAATATCATTTGTGATGGGGTGGAGAAAAGTGCCCCTTTTAGCATGGTCCAACACAACAATAGGGCAACCCATAGGATAATGATCCATAAATCACATCATGTTTGGCAACCAAATGACTACTGCCTCATTATTTACAACATATACAGTAGTGTCTGACACCTTTTGCACAAAAATATATGGGAAATATAAACACTTAGCCATATATTGCAATTAATTCAGTTGTATAAATGCAGTTCAAAAACATTCACTGGTAAATATATACATATAAGAAGTGTTGTTGCGTCTACGTTTCGGTCTCATACACGGTAAATCCACCAGACCATCCTCAGGACATATGTGGACCATGAATCTGGCATAAAACAATATTTACATATTCAGATGACATATTTTGTAAAATACCTTGATTTCAAAATATGTATGTCTGCCTTCACCCAAAGCAAGAATAGGGCGCTCACAAGTGTACAAAACACCAAACTGATCAACTTCACCTCTAACTCAGTGTGCTAAAAAAGTGTAAAGCCCTTTCAAATAAAATCCATCACCAACTTTCATAGATTTTATATATTTCATATTACTGCCACCGGTGAAACACACTTCTTATTATATTGGTGGCATGCACAAAAGACGTAAAAGCGTAAACACCGCTACTCACAGGGACGCCAGGTAATTAAAGCCTAGATGTATCAAGCCTTTTGCAATTCGCAAAAGGCTTTTTAGCATGTTTTCACATGTATGAAAATTTCGCAAAATAAGGAATCGCTAAAATTTGCGATTCCTTATTTTGCCTAAGCATTTAAGGAATCGCAAAGTTTGCAATTCCTTAAATGCGATGTAAGTAGCTTTTAAAGTTTGCAAATTTGGGTTAAGATATCGCAAATTATCACCAATTTTTAATTGGTGGTAATTTGCGATTTCTTTAAAAAAAGCCCTATTTGTCATTTGTCAGGGTGGCATGTGACGCAC
This sequence comes from Lissotriton helveticus, assembly GCF_964261635.1. Taxonomy (NCBI): domain Eukaryota; kingdom Metazoa; phylum Chordata; class Amphibia; order Caudata; family Salamandridae; genus Lissotriton; species Lissotriton helveticus. Next base: position 789,627,879 of record NC_136057.1, on the reverse strand, counting down.
ATACATGCCCATAGGGCATGTATGTGCGCCACATGCTCACCACATGCTCAAACATGTAAATTTCAGGGGTGCAGCAGGGTGTCTTTGAGACACCCCTGCACCCTTGAAATAATTCTCAAATTGCGATTAGCAAATTGTGAATTCGCAATTTGAGAATTATTTCTGAATCATTCCTGTGGGCCTCGCAAAATGCGAATTCGCAAATAAGGAATAATAAGAAATCGCAAAAAAAATGCGATTTTCTACATACATTCCATTTTGCGATTTCTAAACAGCGATTCGCTAAAAATCGCTATTTAGAAATCGCAAATTGAAATCTTGATACATCTACCCCTAAGACCTCAACCGTAATGTCCTAAAAGACAACCACATCCAGCAATAAATGACTCCATGTTTACCTAATTAAAACCATCATTAATCACTACTTGTGACAGTCAACTTGTCTTACCTTACGCCACTTTATTAGTAGGTCTATAAATAAAGCACATATATGCCCATGAGTCACATTTACCTTTGATATCCTAAGTATTTCGGGCCACACGTTTAATCATAATATCAATGTGTGAGCGTTTAAACAGATGCACACAATACTTACACAAGAAGACTGCACTTGAATCTGCCAGTATTTATCTGTAAAGTGAACACAACAAGCGGAAAGCAGAAGTTGCCCTCGTGTTCACCATTACTACATCCAAATTCTAAATATTTCCATTGTATTGGGAGAGCCCAACTTACTTGGGGATTGCTGTATTACTCTGTCCTGTGCTCGACAGATTGACCGAGTACAGCCGCAGCGTCTCCGACGCTCTATGATCAATCCAGAACCACGTGATCTGGCGTCACACAACGTGTCGGACATTTTGAGACTAATGTTTTGCCTGACCCGCCATAGGATTCAGCAGCCAGTCAGGCAATCCATCTCTTGAAATACTGATTACGATCTACTTCCAATTTTAAATAAAATCCCTTTACCTATGAAACCCTCAGCTCTATAGGTTGCCAAGTGGTAGTCATGGTAATAATACACTATCGGATTACAGGGTTGCACACAATGTCAATTTTTTCAAAATTATATCTCCTTTCTCATAAAGTCTCCCCATTTGTAACTTCTGCAAAAGATACTTTATTGGATGAACAATTGGGCCACATAACCACATGTAGGCAAAATAACACTGACCATTATTATCTATTAATGTCCATCGCACTTCAAGTGTGACAATGTCACAATTTAGCCCAATTTCTCTATGAAGGACTCTGAACGGTTACTAAAGTATGCCTCTCTACAACCACGTTCAACACTTTCTCTGCAGTATTATCTGCCCTAATACCTCCATTCAGTCAGGATCACCAAGGCCCCTATTTACAGCTCAAATACTATCACCCAATAGGTGTGACAATAACATAATTTAGCCCACTGTCTCCATTAAGAGCACTACAGGGTGGCTAGAGTTTGCCATTCCACAAACCATTTCAATCGTTTCCCTACAGTTTTAGCTGCCCAAATCTACCTGTTCTCTTTCAGTATTTTGTCTCCTTCTTGAACTTTTGACGGTTTCAAAACAAACCATTTCATGTCTACTGGGGAATGTTGCTTTTCTAGATAGTGTTCTACCAATGGTGCTGTTGCAACTTTGCAACGGATACAAGACTGATGTTGCAATATTCGTTTTTTTTACTTCCTGCGTTACATGTAGTTGAAATTAGCGTGATTAGGTCGTTAGTGCAATACATAACCCGTAATCTCCTGGGCGGGGCCCCAGGAGCTGCGACGCTTCCTGCTGGACAGGGTGGTATGAATCTCAGTCCAGTGATGGTCAACGCTGTGATGGGCAAGCGACCCCAGGATAGGGATGATTTTCCTTTCTGGCTTGCCGAAAAGTTTAACCAGCTGGAAGCAGTATTTCCTAACACGACTCCTGGTGAGAAACACAGGATTCTGACAATTAGCATGCCGAAAGACTTGACCCCTGAAATCGGTGACTGCGAGACCTGGGGTAGAACATTTGCGGCAGTCTATGTGAGGTGTTACGGCACACTGCCTGTGACTGTTTTGCCGACGGTCCTTAAGCGTGTTCAGGATGAGCACGGACCTGAGGCTGCTGTTGAATTGGGTATGCGCCTTTGTGGCTCCTTTGATGTGGTTTACGATCTCATACTTGCTAATGTCAAGGGGGATGCGGTGAACTTTCAGGTAGCCAATGCTTTGCAGGCGATACCCGAGGTCGAGAAACCCGACAGTTAGCACGAATTATTGTGGCGGCTTATAAAACCGTGGGCCGCAATAGTAGGGGTCTCAAGCCTTTTTCTACAAAAGAGAAAAAACAACCCCAAGGGCAAAAGTCAGAAACTGACGAACAGCCGAAGACAAAAAACAAAATTGGCCAAAAAAACAAAAACAGGGTAAGCAACAACAATAGAGACAGGAGTCTCGTCCTGTGTCTCCTTTACCTGCGCCCACAGAACGTGTTTATGACTTGCACGATCGCGCGGCGATAAAATCACCTGATCGTTTTCAGGTTTCTGATCAACGCTCTCCTCGTTCTTTTCAGGAGTCGTCAGCCTCAACGACCGGTGGAGGAGGAGGCGGCAGGGGTCGGGGTGGTCAGCAAGGACGTGACCAGCCCCGCCCGAAAGACGGTAAAGGCAAGCAGGACGATTCTGCACTGAAAAGACCCCAGTTTCAGAAAAAGAAAGTCGCCGCTTTAACAGCGAGATATGCCACAGATAGTGTGAACGCAGACTTGGGCTCTGACCTTGCTGGACAGCGTGGCGGAGATCACCATTGTACGAGAGGCGCTCCGTCCACTACTGAAGGTGACAGCGACTGACCGTTATGTTGTTGTGGAGACAGCTGACACTAGGGTTGCTCTCCCTGACAGACTTTATGAAATAGTCCTGTTCATTACATACAACGTATCATAAAAGAGGTATTTTGGGAAAATCTTACAACTACCTATGACATTTGTTAGCGGAGGCTGACTGGCCCCCACCTTTTGTTCTCGCAGCTCCGAGAGGGGAGGAGGTAATCCTCCCTAGTTTCGCGCACACGGTCTCAAAGGAGCATGCGCTGAATTTTGCAGAAGAGTGGGCTAGAGCCCTTGCGCCGGCTCTGTACCGTACACACTGTGGTTGGGATAAATTTTCCCCGCACCACGAAATTCCTTTGTGGTCACAGCCACAGCCTCAACCACAATATCCCATTAGACGTGAAGCTAAGGCTTACGTTGCGGAAATCCTTAGCGATTTCTTTAAAAAAAGCCCTATTTGTCATTTGTCAGGGTGGCATGTGACGCACATACATGCCCATAGGGCATGTATGTGCGCCACATGCTCACCCCATGCTCAAACATGTAAATGTCAGGGGTGCAGCAGGGTGTCTTTGAGACACCCCTGCACCCTTGAAATAATTCTCAAATTGCGATTAGCAAATTGTGAATTCGCAATTTGAGAATTATTTCTCAATCATTCCTGTGGGCCTCCTGGCCCATAGGAATGCATTGGAAATTATTCCTTAATTGCGAATTCGCAAAATGCGAATTCGCAAATAAGGAATAATAAGAAATCGCAAAAAAAAAGCGATTTTCTACATACATTCCATTTTGCGATTTCTAAATAGCGATTCGCTAAAAATCGCTATTTAGATATCGCAAATTGAAATCTTGATACATCTACCCCTAAGACCTCAACCGTAATGTCCTAAAAGACAACCACATCCAGCAATAAATGACTCCATGTTTACCTAATTAAAACCATCATTAATCACTACTTGTGACAGTCAACTTGTCTTACCTTCCGCCACTTTATTAGTAGGTCTATAAATAAAGCACATATATGCCCATGAGTCACATTTACCTTTGATATCCTAAGTATTTCGGGCCACACGTTTAATCATAATATCAATGTGTGAGCGTTTAAACAGATGCACACAATACTTACACAAGAAGACTGCACTTGAATCTGCCAGTATTTGTCTGTAAAGTGAACACAACAAGCGGAAAGCAGAAGTTGCCCTCGTGTTCACCATTACTACATCCAAATTCTAAATATTTCCATTGTATTGGGAGAGCCCAACTTACTTGGGGATTGCTGTATTACTCTGTCCTGTCTCGACAGATTGACCGAGTACAGCCGCAGCGTCTCCGACGCTCTATGATCAATCCAGAACCACGTGATCAGGCGTCACACAACGTGTCGGCCATTTTGAGACTAATGTTTTGCCTGACCCGCCATAGGATTCAGCAGCCAGTCAGGCAATCCATCTCTTGAAATACTGATTACGATCTACTTCCAATTTTAAACATAAAATCCCTTTACCTATGAAACCCTCAGCTCTATAGGTTGCCAAGTGGTAGTCATGGTAATAATACACTATCGGATTACAGGGTTGCACACAATGTCAATTTTTTCAAAATTATATCTCCTTTCTCATAAAGTCTCCCCATTTGTAACTTCTGCAAAATATACTTTATTGGATGAACAATTGGGCCACATAACCACATGTAGGCAAAATAACACTGACCATTATTATCTATTAATGTCCATCGCACTTCAAGTGTGACAATGTCACAATTTAGCCCAATTTCTCTATGAAGGACTCTGAACGGTTACTAAAGTATGCCTCTCTACAACCACGTTCAACACTTTCTCTGCAGTATTATCTGCCCTAATACCTCCATTCAGTCAGGATCACCAAGGCCCCTATTTACAGCTCAAATACTATCACCCAATAGGTGTGACAATAACATAATCTAGCCCACTGTCTCCATTAAGAGCACTACAGGGTGGCTAGAGTTTGCCATTCCACAAACAATTTCAATCGTTTCCCTACAGTTTTAGCTGCCCAAATCTACCTGTTCTCTTTCAGTATAAGCAGACGATCCACATTTTGTCTCCTTCTTGAACTTTTGACGGTTTCAAAACAAACCATTTCATGTCTACTGGGGAATGTTGCTTTTCTAGATAATGTTCTACCAATGGTGCTGTTGCAACTTTGCAACGGATACAAGTCTGATGTTGCAATATTCGTTTTTTTTACTTCCTGCGTTACATGTAGTTGCAATTAGCGTGATTAGGTCGTTAGTGCAATACATAACCCGTAATCTCCTGGGCGGGGCCCTAGGAGCTGCGACGCTTCCTGCTGGACAGGGTGGTATGAATCTCAGTCCAGTGATGGTCAACGCTGTGATGGGCAAGCGACCCCAGGATAGGGATGATTTTCCTTTCTGGCTTGCCGAAAAGTTTAACCAGCTGGAAGCAGTATTTCCTAACACGACTCCTGGTGAGAAACACAGGATTCTGACAATTAGCATGCCGAAAGACTTGACCCCTGAAATCGGTGACTGCGAGACCTGGGGTAGAACATTTGCGGCAGTCTATGTGAGGTGTTACGGCACACTGCCTGTGACTGCTTTGCCGACGGTCCTTAAGCGTGTTCAGGATGAGCACGGACCTGAGGCTGCTGTTGAATTGGGTATGCGCCTTTGTGGCTCCTTTGATGTGGTTTACGATCTCATACTTGCTAATGTCAAGGGGGATGCGGTGAACTTTCAGGTAGCCAATGCTTTGCAGGCGATACCCGAGGTCGAGAAACCCCGACAGTTAGCACGAATTATTGTGGCGGCTTATAAAACCGTGGGCCGCAATAGTAGGGGTCTCAAGCCTTTTTCTACAAAAGAGAAAAAACAACCCCAAGGGCAAAAGTCAGAAACTGACGAACAGCCGAAGACAAAAAACAAAATTGGGCAAAAAAACAAAAACAGGGTAAGCAACAACAACAGAGACAGGAGTCTCGTCCTGTGTCTCCATTACCTGCGCCCACAGAACGTGTTTATGACTTGCACGATCGCGCGGCGATAAAATCACCTGATCGTTTTCAGGTTTCTGATCAACGCTCTCCTCGTTCTTTTCAGGAGTCGTCAGCCTCAACGACCGGTGGAGGAGGAGGCGGCAGGGGTCGGGGTGGTCAGCAAGGACGTGACCAGCCCCGCCCAAAAGACGGTAAAGGCAAGCAGGACGATTCTGCACTGAAAAGACCCCAGTTTCAGAAAAAGAAAGTCGCCGCTTTAACAGCGAGATATGCCACAGATAGTGTGAACGCAGACTTGGGCTCTGACCTTGCTGGACAGCGTGGCGGAGATCACCATTGTACGAGAGGCGCTCCGTCCACTACTGAAGGTGACAGCGACTGACCGTTATGTTGTTGTGGAGACAGCTGACACTAGGGTTGCTCTCCCTGACAGACTTTATGAAATAGTCCTGTTCATTACATACAACGTATCATAAAAGAGGTATTTTGGGAAAATCTTACAACTACCTATGACATTTGTTAGCGGAGGCTGACTGGCCCCCACCTTTTGTTCTCGCAGCTCCGAGAGGGGAGGAGGTAATCCTCCCTAGTTTCGCGCACACGGTCTCAAAGGAGCATGCGCTGAATTTTGCAGAAGAGTGGGCTAGAGCCCTTGCGCCGGCTCTGTACCGTACACACTGTGGTTGGGATAAATTTTCCCCGCACCACGAAATTCCTTTGTGGTCACAGCCTCAACCACAATATCCCATTAGACGTGAAGCTAAGGCTTACGTTGCGGAAATCCTTGAACAATTGGAATATCAAGGTGTGATTGAAACGTGTGTGTCACCAATGAATACCCTCTTTTTACTGTGACCAAGCCTGACGGATCATATCATTTGGTATTGGATTACCGCCATTTAAACTCACATTGCCGTACCTGTGCAGTACAGAATACTCACGGCTCTGCCTTAGTTGATAGTCTTGTGCGTAATCGGTTTAAGACCACGCTTGACATTTCCAACGTTTTTTATGCCCACCATTTGGATGGTCTGAGTTCCCAATGTACCAGTTTTACATGCGGCGGCGGCCAAAAATAATCCAGGCATTTACCGATGGGCTATAAAAATAGTCCTGGGGTATTTGCTTCCCGCATAGTCTCTCTGTTAGAGAGAATCGACCCTGATACGTACTCGTATGTGGATGACATTTATCTCACAGTCGACAAACTTTGGGAGCATCTGTGTCGAGTTGACCGCATAATTTGTAGCTTTGCAGACTTTGGTTACAAATTCATATTTGCAAAGTCACACATTGCAGAGTATACAGTGTTGTTCCTGGGCTATTAGCTCAACAATGAAGGTCGAGGATTGGCTCCTCACTTCTTGGTGAAATGTGCACAGCTGCGCGCTCCGACAACTCTGAAAAAATTACAGTCTTTGCTGGGATTTTTAAATTTCGGAAGGACATACATTCCGGAATATGCCCAGTGTATCAAGCCTTTGTATGCTTTGATACAACCTACTTTTACCAAATCCTGCTGGCTGCCTGAGCACTCAGCTATACTGCAATCTTTGCAGGCTGATCTGCTCGCTTCTAAATACTTATTGACTCATGATAACCACACCAACCTGGTGATAAGAATGGGAGGGTGGGTTTCATGTACCTTACTTTTAACGAAGGAGACACAGTACCTATTGCCTACAAGTCACACTTGTACACATCAGCAGAAGTGTGGTTTTCCACTATGGAGAAATTTTTAACAGCTGTACAGATGGCGATTCTTAAGGAACGTGCTCTGTCACAGGGAAAACGCATGTTGGTTGTTACACTGTGTCCTGCTTTGGAGGCAGTCACGAAAGCCAGTCTACCTAATTCTAAAGCTTTGCACCCTCGGTGGATACAATGGGCTGCTTCATTGACATCTCCGGATGTCCCATTCATTTTTGATACCTCCTTACGGTCGCAGGAGTTTTTACAGTATGAATTCGTTCATCCTGCGCCTTTGGCTATGCGGCCTTTGGAGGATTTCCCTTGTATCATATACACTGATGGTTCGGCGCAGGTTGCGCATAGTTCTAAACACGCCTACGTTTCCGCATGCGCCATTGTGGTAGGTGCCATGGTGAACGATGAGTTCAAGTCCAGAGTTGTGCACACGCAGACTCTAGGGGACTGCACTGCACAATTGGCAGAGCTTTGTGCTTTGATGCTTGCATTGGAGTACGCTGATCCTAGTGTGATGACTCTTATTGTGAGTGATTCTTAATACTGTGTCCAGTCTTACAATGAGAACTTGTTCTTTTGGATTCAGAATGACTTTCGTGGTTCCAAGGGTAGCACAATAAAACGTAAAATGATATGGGTCCGAGTGGCTGAGCTCAAAGAGCAGTTGCCTCTCGTGTTTGTAATTCATACTCTTGGTCATCAGCGCGTTGGAGTTCACGCTCTTGGCAACTCGCTTGCTGATGAGGCAGCGAAATCAGCGGTATCGACATATTTAGTTGCAGCTGTTACCCGGTCCAAAAGTAAGATTGATGATGATATCTTGGCGGCTGTTGCTGCCACTGAGAAGGGAGGTAAATATCCTAAAGGGTTCCCTTCGAAGTACACATACCACTTCAGTCCCGATAAGGTTCCTTATGTGAAAATACCTGACGTTGGGGAGAGATGGATTCCCAACACGGATCGCAGAAATACATTGATCACAGCGGCTCATGAAGGTGTTGCGTCTGCGCATGCGGACGTTTCGGCCACTGTGTCTCAATTACAACAGCGTTTTTGGTGGCGGGGACTCTACAAACAGACGCGCGATTATATCCTTCAATGTGACTTTTGCCAGCAGATTAAACCTTCAACTGCTGTGCGTCCGCCCCAAACACAGTTGTTCATATCTAATAAACCACTGGGTTGTGTTTACTTAGATCACTGTGGTCCTTTTTCTTCTGCTACTGCAGATAAGTACATCTTAGTAGCAGTTGATTCATGCACTCGCTTTGTATGAGTGTGGCCGCACTGCAGCGCTGATTCATGTACTGTCATAAGGGATTTGCGTGTCTTTATAGGCATTTTTGCCTGTGGTACCTTCCATTCGGATCAGGGTCCTGCTTTCGCCTCTAAGGCGAATAAGGATGCCATGACTTCGTTGGGGGTCCAAGTCAAGTTTTCGTCACCATACAGGGCTGAGGGCAACAGTGTAGTGGAACGAATGAACCGTGACTTAAAGCAATCATTGACTGCTCGAGTTATAGGCACTGGCAGGAATTGGCTGGCCTATCTCAATGGAGTGCAGCGTGCTCTTAATAATCTCCCTAGAAGGTCTATGGGTGGGCGGACCCCATACAAAATGCTCTTTGGTATCAAGATGTATGTACCGGACCTTGATGGTCTAGACTCGGTGGCTGATGCTACCTCCTTTGACGTAGATAAACATTGCAATGTTTTACAGACAGTACAAAAGACAAGAGACAGTCTTGCAAAGGAACATTTGCCCTCCACTTCGGATGATGCATTGCTGATCCCAGTAGTTGGCTGGCTACCCCAAGTTGGAGAACTGGTTCGGGAGACGATCGAGAACAAGAAATAATTTAATCCCTCTTACCGTGCTCCAGTTCCTGTGCTTGGTGTGAATGGCACGAGAACAGTCATTTTACCACCACTTCCAGGTCGTAAGGAAAACAGGTATATCTCCATTGACAATGTCAAGATACACAGAGTGGCCGATTATTCTTAGTATGACACCGGCAGTCTCCTGTCCTTCGATTGTAAGAAATTCTGTTTTGGCCACTGCTTCTAGTACTGAGCCGGATGTGGCCATCGAGATGCCTACAATTTCCAGTCCTTTATTGAGTACATTGCCTGGTACTCACCTTGATGAAATTGACTACACTTACCCAAGTGACTTATCAATGCCTGATTTGCAAACCAATTTGGCCACAGAATCCAGATTTTCATTTAACACTGTCTCACACACATCAGGAAATCCCTCACGGATTGCAGTATATACAAGTTTATTTAAAAAACATTTTTTAATTCCGCCTTGGACATATGTTTGGCTGGTACTTTTTTCAATTTACCTTTTTATGTCAATTGGTTCTGTGTTTTATTTTTTCCAAATTGTCAACGAACACTATGTCGAAGAGAGAACATGCATTCGACATCTCAATGGAACATTGGCTCCCCTTTCCTCGTCACATTCTGCCCACAGACTGAAGAGAGACTTGGCATTTGTTAACATGCTTGGCCTGTCCTAGATGGGATTGTATGGGATGCTGTTAAATTTCAAATACATGGCCCCACTGAAGTCATTAATGTCCCTAATGTGCTTAGAGTTAACATGGGGGATGTAGTTAAACAAAACATACGTTCTGATGATTGGGATGTCCAGTCCGTAGAGGCATTATTTTCTGATTTGAAATATTATGCTGACTTTGATGCTGAAGATTTGTATTTAGAATCTGCTAATTATGGTGATTTATTTTGTTTCCAACATTTTGGCAACCACTACGAACATAAAACTAATTCCAGAAGGAGTGCTGTCAATTATACACAGTGGGAACATTGTCCAGCTCCTTTGCAAGGCAGTTTGAGTACCTTTTTGAAAAAGTACAATTATTTTACCGACTTTAATCAGTCCAATCCTGCTTCATTTTATTTTAAAATGACAGAAAAGTCCATGTCCAAAGTTAGACTTACCGATACTAAGTTATTGTACTCGAAGTCCTTTCTAGACCAGCTAGCTGTTGGAGGCTACGAGTTATGGAAGGAAACAGTTGACCTTAAATCAGTGTGGGGTTCTAAAAGTTGACACGTGCAAGGCACTGAGGCTTTGCACCATGCATGTCTCATCCCAAATCATATGTTGTTTTTGAATTCTACCATTTCACAGACAAGTGCTTTGGATTGGCTACTTCTAAAAAATTAAATACTCCTTCCTTCCCTGATTTGGAAGAATATTCAGGTTGGAGTAATACTACAAAATTTTTGGTTAGAGAGTTGCAAACTCTATTACAAAATTCGTCCTTTAACATATCCAGTTTGGATCCCAAGGGTTGATTGATGTGGCACAAAAGTGCAGATTCGTGCCAACATCATTTTCTGGGTTTAGCTGATGGTTTTACACAAGTCAGGGCCGATCCTCGTTTTAAGAATGACCATTCTATCACCACTTATTCAGTAGGCAAAATATGGCAGAATTGGCTCAAACATTCTACCTTGGCATCAGTTAAACCGGATCTATCTAAGCTGACTGACAATGTTGATTTAAATGATTTCATAAAAGGCCCGGCTAGTGGTAGATCAAAGAGATGGATATATGCGGTTTATAATGAAATCTGGAAAACATCACAGATTGAGGCGGCTAACCGCCTTAGAGCTATTGATCAAGCTAACTTTGAGAAAGTGCTTGCAGTCTTAGATAATAGCATTAACACCCTTTCTTCCCGCATTTACACATTGGATAATATTGTGTCATCTGTTGTTGATATTGTGCAAGATGAAGTGTCTGTATTATACCATGGTCAGAATCAATTGCGTTCCATTATGCAGTTTGCGTGGACCCTGCAGACGCTTAAGGCCAGAAAAGTGCCTTGGAATTACATGAATGTCTCCTCTCTCTTTGCCCCGTTTAATTTGACTGACAAGCAGCGTTTGCTTTCAATGAGAGATGCATCTTTTTCAATGTTACACATTGAACGATTGGAGTCGTTACCATTCTCTGTGGCATAGACTGCTGCTGCAACGTGGCTTATCCACGGTTGAATAACTTTACCGTTTGCTCTGTTTAAATTTACAAATTGTGTGAAATATTTTGCCATTGGTAGATACGAACCTCTTGGTAGTTCCTACCTTCATGAAGCCTGGTCGCTTCCTTTTACATACAGATGCCTTAGGGAAGGAAAGGAAGTTTATCTCAAAGGTGAAGAGTGCACGAAAACACCAGATCACTCATTAATTTGTAGACATATACAATTACACAGCTCTTGCAACCAAGAACAGCCTAATTTAGCTTGTGTTTTGAAAGGTACCCCCGTTCCCGCAATCATCCCCACGTTCACACTACTGGCAAATGGCAGTTATTTACTTTTAAATAATGAGGATTGTTGTGGGTTAATAAAAGGCATTGCTTATGTGGTTACAGTCAGTTAACGGGTGGTTTGCTGTAAAAATGTTTTGTATCCACCTCCACATGGGAATCTGGATGTTTCCATCTGGCCGAGGATTCCGACCGTGAAGGCAGAGTTCAATGGAATGAGTAGAATAAGAGCTCTATTGTCACAAAAAGTAGTTGCCCTGACTTCGGCTCGTGAAACATTTGTCCTTCACGTAGCTAACACCCGCACAGAGGTGCAAGCTTTATTAAATACAGAACTACCTTTACATTTCAGTGAACTGATTCATACAATCTTTAACGCATCCTCCACATCGGGGCTGGCGCATTTTTTTAAAGTGGTTAGCAGTGGTCTTGTGACTTCTTTTGAAAAGATATTTGGAGTCATTCCTGCTTTCTTCCATTCAATCTTTTCTAGCCTCTTTGGTGGATTTCCCGTTTTACTGGAGCTGGCTGCGGGCATACTGGTGCTGTTTTGTTTCATTAAAAATGGATGCACATCCTGTGTTCCAAAACGAACTGTCATTGCTGGCACTGTTTCGCAACAGGATGCTTGAATAATATGGCACACTGCCGCTCGCCACCTTAAGTGCAACATATGGATTATCGTTTCGATTTTCCTATTTTACATGTGTCCAGCCTGTCTTTCATTGCCTGAGATGCGATTTCGACTGGGCCCTGGATTTGTGTCTCTGCAAGATGGTGTCTCCTAACGTGGATTTTAATCATCTCATGAGTCCCTTAGTTGCTCATGAGTTGCTTTGTTCCGACGAAGGGATTATGGCCTTGGCAGCGATGCATGGAGTACTGGGTCGTTGGAATATATTTGCAGCGGCGCAAGATTTCTTGGCACAAAGCTTCATTGAAACACCGCCGAGTTGTCCTCTAATGGTGCTAGAGGCTCCGGTAAATGAAGAGCATGAATGTTCTTTCCCGCTATTGAATTGGATGGCTGAATTATTTTCGTATGATAACAGTGACTTCCTTTTGGAAGCTGTTGCTGCTTATTTTTCATATTCAGTCCTGGGCTGAGACTAATCGAGGCCTTTGTTGACATTGAACTTTTTGTTATAATTTTTTTTTAAATTATGAATAACTTTTCATGTCCCAGACCTATTGAATTTGATCGACTTGAACGCTAAATTGTCATGATGGTGAGATTTTGGAGTTTTTTTGGGGTGTCAAAAATATTTTTTTCTCACTTCCTCAAATTTGAACTGACTCTCATTCTTGAACTCTGCATTTAAAAAATGAGCCCCTTATCTTATCTTATCTCTTCTTATCCGTGCTCGGATCATGGAGGGTGTCATATAGTTATGCTTTGCCTATATGCTTTGTTAAGTCAGCATGAGCTTATTAGGGGTTTAAACGCCATTTTACCTTTCTGCTGCTTCTGCACACGACACATACCTGTTATTGTAGCTTTGAGCCTAGTAGAGTGTTTTGATTCACACACAAATAATATGTTGTTACTCTGATATCATCTTTGCTTAGTGAGCCGTGTCTGTACAGTGAGTGCTGAAGCCTTCAAGGATATCTCGACACAGTTGTTGTGAGGTCTGATCTTCGCACCGGGAGACAACCTTTACAACGCAACTTTTACTAAGCAGTGCCATTACGACACAACTTTTACAACGCAAACCATTACAACGCGTTGCGCTGGGGGGCGCTCTAGGATAGGGAATAGGTTTAATTTACTATCCAACACCTTCCCTACTATCCACGGGGACTGGAGTTGGAATAGTAAATTAAACTATTCACTATCCAGCGCCCTAAAGCACTATGCGTTGTAATGGTATGCGTTGTAAAAGTTGCGTCGTAATGGCATGCATTGTGAAAGCATGCGTTGTGATGTCATACATCCCTTTGCACCTTCCTAGACATAACATACATGCAGCTGCAGCCAAATTCAGGCTTTAGGCGCGTTTTATATTGCTTTGCACAGAGCATTCACACACACTTGATGGTGCTTCGCATGCAGAGAGCTGGTGGAAGATGATGTGATCCCTTACGACTAAGATCTGAGGTATGGGCCCGCCCTGCTAAAACCTAAAGAGACCTTCTTAGATATAATATAATATGCTAGCTAGTGAGGGTTAGAATTAGGTGTTGTTTAAACCTATTCATTTTAGCCTTTTATTATGCTTTCACCTTTTGTTTTCTATGGACTAGTAACTATGCTGATTACTTTGTTTCTTATAATATGTTTGCTTGTATTAGCTAAGCTACTGCGTTTGAGAACACTGCATTAGTAAATAAACATTTCAAATGTGCACGCGTCCTCTTTTACTCCTTGTTCTGGATTGAACTGATTGTATAACGAAAGAGTGTTCATGTGTTCGACGTTACCTGAGGTATTCTAAGTCCATGTTCTGGTTTGTCTAAGCATTGGGAGTTTGTAATGACCAATGAGACACTGTAGCTAGTCTGGTAGGGGATTTTGGGTACTAAGGTGAGTTTTGGCACACCCTAACTCACTGAGGTTCCAAGTCTCTATGCACAGTCCTTCTTAGAGAAATTGGGCTAAATTGTGACATTGTCACACTTCTAGTGCGATGGACATTAATAGATAACAATGGTCAGTGTTATTTTGCCTACATGTGGTTATGTGGCCCGATTGTTCATCCAATAAAGTATCTTTTGCAAAAGTGGCAAATGTGGAGACTTTATGAGAAAGGAGATATAGTTTTGAAAAAATTGACATTGTGTGCAACCCTCTAAGCCGATAGTGTATTATTACCATGACTACCACTTGGCAACCTATAGAGCGGAGGCTTTCCTAGGTAAAGGGATTTTATGTTTAAAATTGGAAGTAGTTCGTAATCGGTATTTCGAGAGATGGATTGCCTGACTGGCTGCTGAATCCTATGGCGGGTCAGGCAAAACATTAGTCCCAAAATAGCCGACATGTTGTGTGACCCCCGATCACGTGGTTCTGGATTGATCATAGAGCGTTGGAGATGCTGCAGCTGTACTCGGTCAATTTGTCGAGCACGGGGCAGAGTAATACAGCGTTCCCCAAGTAAGTTGGCGGCTCCAAATACAATGGAAATATGTAGAATTTGGATGTAGTAATGGTGCACACGAGGGTAACTTCAGCTTTCCGCTTGTTGTGTTCACTTTACAGATAAATACTGGCAGACTCAAATGCAGTCTTCTCGTGTGAGTATTGTGTGCATCAGTTTAAATGCACACACATTGATAATATGACTAAACGTGTGGCCCGAAATACTTAGGATATCAAAGGAAATTGTGACTCATGGGCATATATATGCTTTGTTTATAGACCTACTAATAAAGTGGCGGAAGGTAAGACAAGTTGACTGTCACAAGTGGTGATTAATGATGGTTTTAGTTAGGTAAACATGGAGTCATTAATTGCTGGATGTGGTTGTCTTTTATGACATTACAGTTGAGGTCTTAATTACCTGGCGTCCCTGTGAGTAGCGGTGTTTACGCTTTTATGTCTTTTGTGCATGCCACTAATATAATAGGTAGTGTGTTCCACCGGTGGAATTATTATAAAATATATAAAATCTATGAAAGTTGGTGATGGATTTCAGTTGAAAGGGCTTTACACTTTCTTAGCGCACTGAGTTAGAGGTGTATTTGATTGTTTTTGGTGTTTTGTACACGTATGAGCACCCTATTCTTGCTTTGGGTGAAGGCAGACGATAAATATTTTGAACTCAAGGTTTTTTACAAAATATGTCTTCTGAATATGTAAATATAGTTTTATGCTAGATTCATGGTGCAACATATACCCTGAGGATGGTCTCGTGGATTTATTGTGTATGAGACCGAAATGTCGGCGCAGCAACACTGCTTTTGTGTATATATTTACCAGTGAATGTTTTTGAACTGCTTGTATGCAACTGAATTAATTGCAATATATGGCTAAGTGTTTATGTTGCCCATATATTTCTGTGCAAAAGGTGTCAGACACTATTGTATAAGTTGTAAATAATGAGGCAGTAGTCATTTGGTTGCCATACCTGATGTGATTTATGGATCATTATCCTATGATCTGTCATAAAAGAGATTTGAATATGTTTTGAGATTAAGTCTAAAATAAAAAATAACTGTTTTGATAAACAATTCTTGAGTTCTGTGGAATTATGTTCACTGATGTGACAAATTCAAAACGTTAAACAAAGTTAAACGAATCCTCAAGGATCACTTATGTCCTTTTTGCATGGTTGCCCCCAATTTTTGCCTCATGTTTGATGCTTCTTGACTAAGTGTGCCCTGGGTTCCTGTCAATCAGGTACCCATGGCCTCTATTATTTCCCCTAAACTGTACCTTTGCTCCCACATTGGCACTCCTCTGGCCTACATATAAGTCCCATGTAAAAGGTGCCAAGTGCACCAAGGGCCTTGTAGCCAGAATAAGTTTCAGAGGGCTGAAGCATATCTTTTGCCACCCTCAGAGACTCCTTCCCTGACCCATGCACACTGCCAGTGCAGTCTGTGTGCCTAGGGGAGATCCTAAAACTACAAAATGATATGGCACACATCCCTGAGTGTGATGCCCACCAAAACACTGCATGTGGGAGAGGTCAGTCACCCTTTAGCAGGCCGTACAGCCCTAAGGCAGGGTGCACTATGCCACATGTGAGGGCACAGTGGCATGAGCCCTGGGGCACTATAGAACCTGTGCCATTAACAGGTACTGTAAATGCAGTGAAGTCATTTTTAACCATGGGCTGGGAGTTTGGCACCCCAAACTCCACAGTTTCATGATGGCTTTACCGAAGACTGAGAAGTTTGGTATCAAACTTCTCGGCCCATTACACCCACACTGATGCCAATGATGGATTTAATACCAATTGCACTACCCCCTGAAAAACAACCTAACTCTCGTGTTCTGACTGAATGGGTGCTTGCCAGCTGCCACCCCGACATGTTTCTGGACCCCTGGGTCGAGAGCCTCCCACTCTTGGGATCCTTAAACAAAGCACATCCTGGCCACAGGTGCCAAGCCTCCTCCCCCAGGATGGACAGGGTCCACAACAGGGAAGTTTCAAAGTGTTTCCACCTTTGTTAGCTGACCCTGCTTTTGTTAGCTGAACAAGCAAGAAGAAGGACTGAAGAGTCATGCTGAAGGAAGAAGAGGAGGACACTAACTGCCTTGGCTCCCAAAACTTATTGCTTACCTGCAAACCGATAACCACATTTTTTTCCCGTACAATTGCATTGACTGTTTTTCCTCTGAAAAAGTTCTATGTGTTGAGTTTTGTTTATGTGGAAAGCCAAGCAATTGTTTTTAATGTTAAAGTGGTTTACTCACCTTTGTCTAGGAAATGTCCCAGTGTGATATCTAGGCATACCACACTGAGTAGAAAAAAGAATCTCAAAAGCAATATAAAAAGTAATCACAAATTAATTAACACACCTGTTTTGAAAAGAACAATGTTACTTACCTGTACCAAGTCCTTTTTGGTTCTAAAATTAAATTACAACTAAATAAGTATTTTTTATACAAACAATTGGTCTGAGTTCAATCTTTGAGTGTGTGACATAATTTCTTGCCTGAGTGTGTACAATAAATGCTTAATACTACCCTCTGATAAAGCCTTACTGCTCGCCCACAATACCACAAATAGAGAGTAAGGTGTTATCAACGTTTACCTCTGTAGGCCTTTGGGTATCCACTGGACTCTCTGCGCACTGTACTTTACTTTGGTATAGTATATACAAAGCCAGCTCTCTACATGGGGTCCTCTAAATGTCTCCTCAGCTTTATGTGGGTCCTGATACCCAGCAGAGCACTGCAACGTCAGGGATCAGCATGTGCTGCATCCACACCCGGCTAGGGAAAAAGTGCCTCAAGTGCAGAAGGACCTTAACTGCTAGGTAAAAATTAAAGCTCAAGGCATTCTTGATGTATGTTCCAAGCCACATTTGCGGCACCACAGGATGATTCCACTGCTCAAGAGGGTCCGTAGAACAGCCTGGTAACCCTTCAAAGCTCAACTGGAAACTTCAGAGCAGCAAAGAAGAGGAAAGTATAGTAAGTGTATATTAGCATAAGAGTGAATAAGTTCTGAAAGTGTTGTCCAGTCACGTCTCAAGTCCACTATTTGTTCTAAAGTTCCATGTTGACTGTAACATGAGTTGCCATAATCTAAAAATTGACTTGATATTGTTTCCTCACAAATATGCATTTAAATAGTTATTTGATGTATGCAAAACTAATCACCACAATTGAACAACATGGAAATGTTTGCATAACTTCAGATTTGTGATCCATGTTACATATTTGCAACAATTTTACAAGTTACTTCTAACATTTCTATTTTGATGAAGCATGTGAATCTATAGCTGACATTGTGTAACTTTATCTTGCTTTTAAGCATGTGGTAATATTGGTTTGTCAAATCCATGAAATGCATACAGATTGTTTTGTTAGTGGAATAAATCTTTTTTCTATTTTGAATAATGCTAAAGAGGCTTTACAATCAAAACCTTATTTCTTGGATAAGCAACATACAAAGAATAATCATTTTACATGTTTTTCAATGTTGATCTATCTCGTATTCAGGGATATATTCCTGAAAAGTGTATATCAGTCGCCAGTAGGTAGTTATAGTTAGAACCTAGGGGCCCATTAGGATCACGGGTGGATCGCCACCGCCCACATGGCGGATGCGATTCGCCTGTGATCCGACCCCGCCCGCCACCCACCTTACATTCCTTTTGGGGGGGTGACATGACCAATCAAGACCAAATATTCATAGACGATATAGCACTTGCCTTCATCAGGGGACCTCAATGAAGCTAATAATCTGCCTGAGTTAATGCAGCAATTGCAACAAAATCTGAGTAGGTTTAACCCCTTGGGCACGGCCGCAATTCTGCGCCCGTGCAGCCGTTTTATTGAGTGGGCGGGATCATGACGGCCCCCAGCCGTCATCAGCACACGCCCACCGTGATGCATGATGTACGGGGGCCGTCATCAGCATGGAAGGGGTTAAAGAAGAAAATGCAACACTTAAGGAAGAGTTGCAATAAGAGAGGGCACATTTCACACAATGGAGGTCTACAGAACCCATTGATAGTCGCCCATTTTTGACCAAGCCTGTGTTTGGAGAACTATTTCAGAGAGGGGAGCTTACATCTACTGACCAGAATCTGCATGTATTTGTCTCTACACCTAGTCCTGTGCCCTTAAGAGGTCCAGAATGCGTTCAAGGCAACAGTACTAAATTTGCAGCCTTAATGAGTCAATGTCAATTACATTTTTTAACTAAACCTCGGGCGTTCCCCAATGATGCTTCTAAAGCAGCACTTGTAATCTCTTATTTGCGAAGGGAATCCACTAACTGGGCAATTCCTTTAATAGAAACAAACGATCCCCTTTTGTACAACTTCTGCTTTTAAGGCTGCCATAATTAAGTTATTTACAAAACATGCAAACAAGAGACAATGAGATATTAAACATACAACAAAGTCCTAATGTCCTGCTGACCTATATCCCTACTTTCCATTGACTGGTGGCAGAAACGCACTGGCTAGAAGAGAAAAGATCATCCTTATTTTTTTAGGGTTAAGAGATTACCTTAAAGATTCCCTATAGGACATCATTGATCTGCCCCACAATTGTGCAGAGATGAGTGATATAGTGTAAATTCTAGATCACCGATTGGGTGAGTTAAAGGGTGACCGATCTCGCAGTATCAACAGAGTAATTGTTCTCAAAACCAAGAAGAAGAGTCAGACAGTAAGACTCTTGATACTGAACCTAAGCAGTTAAGGAGTACAAGGGGTCCACTATCTATTGTGGAAAAGGAATGCTGCTGCACATTAAGCCTAAGTCCTTATTATGGCAAACCTAGTCATTTCTCAAGGGAATGTTCTGCAAAACCAAAAAAGACTAAGTCTTTCGTTAGTGTAGAGGTTGATCAAGAACAGGGAAAACTGTGACTGTCTACCAGAAGGGAGCTCGTATCATCGAGAGAAGTCGAACAGGTCTCACAATATCTGACCAATGTAAAAACATAAATTTCATGGCATCTAACTATCTGAGTCACAGTAATCCTATCCCAACATGCTTATTGACCAACTGCCAAGCTCGGGCTCACAAAAGTTCCCAAAGAAAAACCTGAGCCTGTGAGAGCAGTAAATGACTCAGAATTGACGTCTGTAATAATTTGTTTTAAGAAAGAGGCTCTAACCCTGATATGCGAAAATTAGTATACTGAATGACTTGTCTTTGATTTAATAGTCACTCCCACCTTTGGGGAAATTTTAGGACTACCTTGGCTAGAACACCATAATCCAAAAATCAATTGAGTGCACCACACCGTAACCTTGGACTCGCCATTCTGCACTACTACCGGATACCAAGAGGCTCCAGAGATGGGAATACCTCTGCATTGTGCCTTGGTCCAAGGAACTGAAAAACTTAAACTACCCAAGATATACCAGGGCTTTCCAGATATTTTTAACCCTGTGAAATCTACCCAACTGACCCCACAGAGAGCCTTTAATTGCTGCACAGATCTCTGCCCAGGAGCAAGGCAGGTCTGAAGTAGAGTTTACACATCGACAGAACTTGAAACTCAATATCTATGGAAATACCTGGATGAACAACTAGAGGTAGGTTTTATACGCCACTCCAGGTCGCCTGTGTCTTCCCCACTCTTCTCTGTGCCCAAGAAGAATGGGGATTTGAGGGCTTGTGTGGATTATAGGGTGGTCAATAAGGTGACTATTAAGAACCACTATCATCTCCTGTTAACTCCGGTACTACTTTATTGCTATGCTCATCAGGTTATGTAGTGCTCTGACATAATTTCAATATTTAATCAAGAAGGTCTTGAGGGAGTTTTGGGATGTTTGTGCCGTCATCTACATTGACCAGATTCTGATTTACTGAAACTCAGAACAAGAACATGTACTGCATGTATGCGCCACCTTGCTAAATTAGACAAATATAACCTCCTTGTACGGTCAGTAGAGTTTCTGAGGCGTCACTTATCAAGTCAAGTCAAAAGAAGCTTTAATCGACTATGCAAGTCATAAAAGCGTTTTACTTAACAAAAATTAAAACAATACAGAGGTTAAAAACTTGAGTTAAAATGTTTGTGCAAAATGCAAGATTATAGACAAGCAGCACAAAAGCGAATTCCATAGCAAAACTAGAATAAAAACATAAAATCCATATATTTTTACAGTGTTTAAAATCAAGTTAAACCCCACACACCACTTTTAATAAGGTGTATTTACATGATTAGAGGAATGTTCCTATTTTCATTATTCATCCATACTTTGCTGGGATCGAATATGCCACATCCACCTTAAGAATTTTGCCACAAGGATTTCATACTTAGGTGATGGGCTATGCTACATGATCTCATGCCCATGTTCATGCAAGTATGAGGGGCAGACAAACAGCACGTGTGAATAGGTTTCTGCATAGTCAATACATATGTGGCATTTGTTAATTTCCATGGTGGACCATTTAGATGTAATGATCCAGATCTAAATTAAAAATACAGTTCCCAATTGAAGGGCTTTGTAATGGCATCCCAGTGGTGATCTAGACTGGGGCATGGTTTTATCTGCACAAAAGACCCTGAAAGAGTGGTAGAATCATGGCGCTTGATCTCTTCATGCTACCATTTCCCAGTATGTATCCTTGAGTGAGTCTCTTGGGAACGTAGAGCTGTAAGGATACTCCCACAAATGTGATAGGCCCATCTTGTTAAGAAGGCTTCTCATTTCTCACAACCAAATGATCTTGTAAAATTGATCTGTGTCAATAATATCTCTTAGACACTCAACAAATAAAGCCAGTTCCAGGGTACACCATAATCTACGCCAATATAGGATGGGCCTTGAACGTGCTAGTTCCGCCAGACCTTTCCTGCCTAAATAGCTCCTCAGTGGAAGGATGGGTGTGCTTTGTGGGAGACTAGTGATCGCTCGCATGAATGCATTTTCAGCAAATGTAAGCTGTGGCATGTACTCTAGATCTCACAGCTCTGCACCATTAAGGACTGAGCTCACCACTTTGCTGTTATAGATTTGAAGAAGAGGACTAAGAGGCTTGGTCAGGTAGGTTTTGAATTCTTTCCTTATGACTCCAGCTAACTGCCTATGTTTTAATGCCATGGCTTCTATGTGTTACTTCAATCTCATATCCTTCTGCTCGTATATATTTCATACCCTGAGTGGTAGATTTCAATCAATCAATCAGAGTACTTGTATAGCGCACTACTTACCCGTGGGAGTCTCAAGGTGCTGAGGGGGAAGGGGGGTGCTGCTACTGCTCGAAGAGCCAGGTCTTGAGGAGTCTACTGAAGGTGAGAAGGTCTTGGGTCTGCCGTAGGTGGGTCGGGAGGGTGTTCCAGGTCTTGGCAGCGAGGTAGGAGAAGGATCTACCACCGGAGGTCTTTCGTTGGATGCGGGGAACAGCAACGAGCTCGCGGCTGGCGGAGCGGAGCTGGCGGGTGGGGGTAGAAGCTGAGTCTGCTGTTCAGGTAGGCAGGCCCGGCGTTGTGGAGTGCCTTGTGTGCGTGGGTGAGGACCTTGAAGGTGATCCTTTTGTCGACGGGGAGCCAGTGTAGGTCTCTCAGGTGGGGGGTGATGTGGCTGTGGCGGGGGATGTTGAGGATGAGTCGGGCGGAGGAGTTTTGGATGCGTTGTAGTCGACGCAGGTGTTTGGCTGGGATTCCTGCATAGAGTGTGTTGCCGTAGTCCAGTCTGCTGCTGACAAGGGCCTGTAGTTTCTGCAGTTTGATGCCCAGATAAATAAATGCGTCAACCTGCCCAAGGGGAAGCCCATCCATCGTCAATCTACCCTTAAAGGATCTGTGCTGATTGAAGGCCATGAACGTTGTCTTAGCAGCATTAATTCTTAAGCCTCGTAAAACACAAAATTCTTCATAACGTCGCAGAACACGCTGTAGTTCACTTGGGGTTGTGGAAATAATCTGGGTGTCATCCGCGGACATTAAAATCGGGATCTTTCTTCCAGCTAAAACGGGTGCATCAGTGTGGATAGTACCAAGAAAATTTGCAACACCATTAATAAAAAGCAAAAACCATGTAGGGGCTAGCACACATCCTTGACGGACGCCTTTTTGTACAGTAAAGGGATCTGTTTTGTTTTCCTGCAACCCCCAATGGATTTGTGCATAATTATCATCGTGGAGGCAAGCGATGAAAGAAAGTAGGTCAAGAGCCATTCTCATCTGCTTCAGCACCTCCCACAATTTGCATCATGAGACCATGTCAAAAGCTGATTTGAGATCGAGAAAGTATATGCTGCCCTTGCCGAGAACTTTTGTCCGCCAATGCATTAGGAC
Organism: Lissotriton helveticus; assembly: GCF_964261635.1. NCBI lineage: Eukaryota > Metazoa > Chordata > Amphibia > Caudata > Salamandridae > Lissotriton > Lissotriton helveticus. Next base: position 789,604,670 of record NC_136057.1, on the reverse strand, counting down.
AAAACAAAAGACCTGATCAATTGTGCGAATGTGGGCCTGAAACTTGGTAGTAGAGGGCAAAGGATGGTGTTTTCATCTATCCATGCATGAACCTTGTCCAGGGCAAGCCAGGCCACCACTTTCTGTGTGGAATCCATGAGGCTTATTGGCCTATCATTACCAGGCAGGGATATATCTTCTTTTTTATATACAGGGATGATCTCCACCCGCCAGGTATCTGGGATTGGTACACCCTGGGCGATAGCGTTAGCTATTAATAATATGTATTGGATCCATTTGGGTCTGTCCTGCAAACAAATATCGTCAGGAATACAATCTATCCCCTTGCTCTACCTCCTGTAAGTGCTCTAAGAGAAGAACCAACATATGCTTCTTCAAATACTATATCAGAAGGATAAGGGTGAATCGGTAAGGGTCCACTATCCTCAACTTCATCACAAGAGTATTGAGAAGCGAAGTGACTAACCCACATACCTGAATCATTCTAGGTTTCCGGGGACTGAGATGCTCCTCCCATGCCCCATTTGACCAAATTCCAGAACCTCAGAGAGTTTCTGCTATCACAAGCTCGTTTTAATTCCAATCCTATCTTCATTCCAAGCTTTTTTGGCACAGTAAGTAGCCTTCTTATACATTGACCTAGCGGTTCGTACTCTAGCCACATCACTCGACTTGATTGCTTTACCAAGAGCACCACAGGCGTGTCTACAGTCAATATTATACCAGTGATGCTTTGACTGATTATCATTCGTCCTAGCCTCGCTCAGTCTTTGGAAATAGGTGATCATTTTTGAGAATAATAAGTTATGCAATTGTGTGAGTTCATTTAGCGGCTGGTGGTTAAGGAGGCATATCTCTATCGCTTTTACTGTGCTTTTCATCTCACCAGTTGAAGGATAATAATCCTGGTCACTCTAGGATCATATGCCACTTAACTTGCTGCATGTTGTTTGAAAGCTGAAGATCACTAATAATGAGTAGGGTGGCAGTTTGTGCTATTGCTCTTAGATCCCTGATTAAGAACCTAGAACAGAGTGGATCATGGTCACTCTCCATAAGTGACTGCATAACCATATCCTCATGGGTATGACATAGGTTCAGGCTAACTAGGAGATAGTCAATCCGGCTTGAGTGATTACCATTATTAAATGTGCTTGCCCCACGTCTGTTGGAGGGAGATCTACCATTGGCTGCCCTTAAACCATAATCTAAACAAACAGCTTTTCATTGAATGGGAGCCTCTGTCCATCGTTTAATTGAGGTTAACTCCAGGAGTGGTACACCCCATTGTTCATCCTCCTCCCTCTCCAGATCATTTTCCTCACTATCAAAGAGTTCTAATGTCGTGTCCACACCCCCAACTACAACCACTGCCGCTTCCCCTGAGATTGTACCTAGGAGCTTGCCTAAGGTATCGATGGTATCAGATCTCCGCCCTCATTGAAGCCTCTAGCATATACATTTAAGATGACAATTGTTCCGTATGAGTTGCATACCAACCTAATTGCAAGACTATCATTACTCTCTGTGGGTAATGCTAGGATCTTAAAACCAAAGTCCTGTCTAATCTAGAATGTAAGGCTCTCTAATGGACAATCCCTGCCAACCCGAGTAGCTGGGATATTATAGTTTAAATATCCAGGGTGGTAGTGGGGCTCTATGGACGAGGTCTCCTGGAAGGCACAGATATCAATCTGTTCTATGAAATTGTTCCTGTTAGGAACAGCACCCCTGTTCCTTAATCCAGCAATATTCCAGGATTGAACTGTGATGGTGCGTGACATTGGATGTGTATCTAGGGACAGGCCGTCCATAGGCCATAGGAATTATGAATCCTGACACCTGGTCTAACCCTCCAGGTGCTACCGGAAGAGGTCATTCCAATTAGAGATGTACCTTTAGAGCTAGAGATGATATTCTCACTAGTGTGTGCCGTTTTTCAGCCTGTGAGCTGGTGGCGAGGGGCGGAGAAAACCTTCAGTCTATCTCTCACAGGGGGACGTGATGAATTGAGGGACGACAGGGTGATTAGAAGTTGGTTTGCTAAACTCATCTGGAGGCTATATTTAAGGCAAATATTAATTTTGAAAAGATGTTGGATCAGTAAATCGAAGGCTACCAGATTCTCAACCAGGTCACGGTGGGTTAAAGTGAGAGCAATAGCATCCGAGACAGACCCCATGGTGGAGTATCACTTATCTCCGGCAAGCATCACTATAGACTCCAAAAAGGTAGAAGCCATTACCAATTGTCCAACTCCATCAAATGTTAAGGAAATTCAACAGACACTTGGCTTCGCCAATTTTTACTGTTTTTTCATCCCACACTTTTCAGAGATAGTGGTACCCATAACACAGCTGCTAAAAAAAGAAGCACTCATCCACGTGGTCTCTAGAAGCCAATCAGGTGTTCAAACTGTTCAAAAATAAATTCACCACTGCACCCATTCCTCAGTGTCTCATTCAAGATCAGCCCTATTATATCAAAGCCGATGCTTCGCAGGTAGCAGTTGGAGGAATTTATATCTCAAAAGAACCCAAGAACTGGCCACAGGCATCCAATAGCCTTTTATTCCAAACAATATCTACCAGCAGAGCAAAACTACATGGTGGTTGAAATAGAACTTCTGTCCATCAAACTGGTGTTCAATGAATTGAGGCATTACCCACATGGGGCTAAACATACAGTCACAATATTCTCAGAACATAAAAACGTACAATTCTTCAGCTCAGTTAAGGCTCTTACTCTTGTCAAATGCGATGGCTGCATTCATTTTTTGGGTTCATATTCATCATTCCCTGTTCCCCAGGGAGCAAGCAGTTACAGTCTGGTATTCTTTCTAAATTGGGATAATACTCACTCTTCACATTCCACATTAGACTCCCCTACTATCATTCCACCAGAAAAAATAATCACAGTCTGCAAGGGCAACAGCCTTATATAAAGGATATAAAAAACTAAAGGCAAAAGAATTGCTCAAAACACCTCACCATACTATCACTAACAAGTTGTTCCTTCACACTCAGAAACTGTACATCACTACTATAGAATTAGGACATCAGAGAATTCAGTGGAATCACAACACAGCATTAGCAGGGCACCCAGGTATATTGAAAAACACCAAGGAATTGTCAAAAAACCTTCTGGTGGAACATGCAGAAGGATATACAGGAATATGCATCAGGTTGCCCAAATTGTGCATGAAACAAGAACACTCACCTGCTTATTACAGCCTCTGCCTATAACCTAAGTTGCTTGGAACACCATTTTTTTTCTCCAAAAAAAACCTTTATTGAGTAGAATCAAGGCAGACACAGTACAACGTGCAATAACTCAGTGCATGGCAGAAAATTAAAGGCAAAACTTGTGCTCCAAGAAACAACAGCTCCAGTTGGTATCACAGCGAGAGAACAAGGATAGAGTATCACATCCCCAACCCATCAAGATCCATCCCATAGGGGGAAAATAGACCCAACATTATTGGCACTGAAAGGGCCTGAGGCGAAGGGGCAGAGGCGTCCACTACAGTGATGCAGTCACTAGCCAGCACCGGCCACCGCCGCGGACTCAGGGCCGGCGTGAAGTACGGGAGAGGCACGTCACTGAGGTGGGAGCGGGAGAGGAGGTAGGCAATCAAAGGGCCCCAGATATCAACAGGACGAGACCTGGCGGGCATTAAATCCCAGAACTCCGACAAGAGTGTCTGGCATCTGGAGGCATCCTCGAGCCAACTCTCGACCCTTGGAGCCGGCCTGCGACCCCAGCACATGGCCACCCTACGCCTAGCGAGGACCAAGAGCATTGCAATCAAGCATTGGTAAGCGTCAGGGCAAACCCTAGAAGGCACAAAGGAGGATCAGGCTGCACTGTCGTGCCAGTGATGTCAGAGATGGCAGAACAGACTGCCCGCCAAAACTCCGAGACCCTCGGACAAAGCCAAGCAAGATGCGCGAAGGAGCGGCACATCGCATACAGTTGTCACCAGGAATGAGCCCGAGCCTATGGAGCTGCACCGGGGTGAGGTAGAACCTATGCAGAAACTTAAAATGGATCAAGCAGAGTCGGTAGTTCGGGGACAGCTTCCTAATCTGATTACAACAATAAATCCAGTCAGCTGACGGGATCTCAACACCAAGGTCAGTTCCCCATGCCTCCCGAGTGCAATCAGAGGTGATAGAAGTAGACACCAGAGCAATAGCATAGAGTTTGGTCACTAATTTGTGTGGGGACGAGGAGGAGTAAATGAGTTCTAGAGCAGGCATAGTGGCAGGGGGCTGAGGAAAGGTGGAGTGCAGCTTCCGACACCTGGCACGCAGCTGGTAGAACAGGAGCGTATCCTGTGGTCCCGAGGCATCAGGAAGCGTAAAAAAAGGTATCCTTCGGATAGAGGTCCGCCACCGTCGCAAGGCCCAGGCGCACTGCACTCCTGGACATGCTGGAGGCCTGTAGGGAGGAGAAATCCGGGTGGTTTACGATGGGCACAGATTTAGCAGTGAGCAAGGGAACATCAGAGAGACGGAGAAGGCCGGACAAGGCCCATTGAAGCCTCGTGACTGTATCGACCTCAGCTCGGGGTCGCACCAGGGGCATGAATAGAGCCAGAAACCAGAAACCCAGACATAGGGAAAGTCAAGAGGGAAAGGCACGGTGTTGTCAGTCAGGGGGAAAAGTACAGATTTACCCCAGTTCACCTGGATGCCCGACAGCCCCCCAAACTGAATTATTTCACGAACAAGAGGACTAAGGTTCTCCTGGGGGTATCGGACAGAAAGCGTAATGTTGTCCGCATACATTGAAATGAGTAGAGCACGAGACGAGAAACCAAGGCCCCTGTGAGTGTGGTGCTGTCGCAGCCTGGCAGCCAAGAGCTCCATAGCTATAGCAAAAAGCATTGGCGATAGCCGGCACCCTTGGCGCGTGCTGCGAGCAACAGCGATAGGGACTGAAATCTGGCCGTTGATGTGGAGGCGTGCAGACGGGTCGGTATATAAAAAACTGAAGTGGTCACTGAAACCCATGCGTGGCAGAATGTAAAATAAAAAGGGCCATTCCAGCGTGTCGAACACCTTGGTGGCGTCAAGCAAGGCAGCAACGGCTGGTAGGTCAGGATTGATTTGATGCAAGATCCAGAAAATCATGCGGAGGTTGTGGGATGTCGCCCTCCCAGGAATGAAACCAGACTGGTCCGGAAGAGCAAAGGTAGGCATAAGCAAGAGAAGGCGGGAAGCGATCAACTTAGCAAAGATTTTGTTATCGATGTTTATAAGAGAGAGGGGGCGATAGGAGTCTCGGCGGTCCGGGGGTTTATCGGGTTTAAGAAGGAGGGTTAACAGTGCCTCGCGCAGGGAAGGCGGAGTGAGCCAGATTCAAAAGAGTCATTGTACATTGCAGCGAGATGTGGCTCCAGAAGGCCGGCAAAAGTCTTAAAAAAAGAGGCTGGCAGTCCATCTAATCCGATGTCCTTGTTGCCGGGCAGACTGCTGATGGCTGCCAGTATTTCTTCTCTGGAGAATGGTTCATCAAGGAATTTGCGATGGTGGTCCTCCAGCCAGACCAAGGCGATGGAGTCAAAATATTGATCAAAGTCCACTCGCAGCAGAGGTGTGCCAGCAGAGTAGAGTTGCGAGTAAAAATCAAGAAAACGGGACTTGATAACTTCCGGAGAGGTGGTCCTGTCCGATCCGCCGTCAACCAATGCCGTGACATAAGAAGCGGCACGTGGTGGGCGAAGAAGATAGGCAAGGGTGCGCCCAGGGCGGTCACCCTCACCAAACCGACACACCCGGCCCATCATGACAATTCACGACCAGCCTCGCGGAGAATTCAGTATGCTTCTGGCGCAATATCGCCAGTGTCTCTGGACTAGGGACAGCAGCCTGCGTGGCCTCCAACTCCCTGATTTCTCTCTCAAGCCTCTCCAGAGTAGAGCAAATAGAACGAAGAACACCTGCCTGATTGGAGATACACTCGCCGCGGATGACGGCCTTAAATCCCTCCCATAAGTTGGAGGCTGACTCCACAGAGCCCACGTTGAGATCAAAATAAGTGGTGATCATGGTCTGGATTTCCGCACAAAAGACAGGGTGTCGGAGGGCTGCAGGGGAGAGACGCCAGGTGAAAGCCTGCTTCGGAAAATGAGGAGGATGTATACGGAGTTGGACAGGAGCGTGGTCAGAGAAAGTGTGGGCCATGTGCCTCACGTCGGAGAGCCAGGACAGAACGTCCAGGGAGGTCAGCCAAAAATCTATACGAGTCCAGCAGCCCCGCACGCCAGTGAAGCAAGTGCCCTCCCGCACCTCGGGAAAGGAATGTCGCCAAACGTCGTAGAGGGCATTTTCGGTGCATATGGCTGAAAGGGCCACAGCGGCAAGCGGGTGAAAGGAGTGGGAGCCCGACCGGTCCAGAGCAGCAGAGGGAGTAACATTAAAGTTGCCGCCCCAGATTATCGCCGCTGGACCGCAAGAAGAGATGAGGTGACAAACTTGGGTGAAAAAGTCCGCATCATCGAAGTTGGGGCCATAAACAGCAGCAACTGTGACAGGTTGCGCCAGAAAAATCACGTATCTGCCCTCCGGGTCAAGGATTGCTCTGTCCGTCTGCCAAGGGAGACCCCGACGCATAAGAATAGAGACGCCCCTGAAGTATGAGGAATAGGTGGCAGAGTGAGATTCACCCCAATACCTGGAGCGGAGTTTGGATATAGTCCCCAACAACAGGTGGGTCTCTTGAAGGAGACAGAGATCAACTTTATGGCGCTGTAAACAGGCTTTACGATGATCATTCAAGCCCCGGATATTCCAGGACCAACATACCAGCTCAGCCATGAGGGAACAGTCGTGGGATTGACAGCAGGCGCACCAGTGGCGGGACCTCCCAAATAAGCACAGCCAACAGAGGAGAAGAGGAGGAGAGGGACGGTGTTCAACTGTACGGACCGGGGGGAGTGGAAGTCACCAGGGATGCGCCACAGGTGGGCAGAGCAAGCGCGACTGTGGGTGCGAGGTAAGCCAGCAATTAGTGGATAAACAGTGCCAAGAATGTAGATCTTTGTGGGGAAGAGCAACGGCTGGGCCCCAGGCAACACTAAGGGGAGATGACATAGCGGGAGAGAATGCGATCAAAGGAACAACAGGGTGACCTGGAACTAAAGGAGCAGAACAAGTTAGACAGCACAATAGGACATAGCAAGCAGCACTGAATGTGGGAAGCCAAAGCAGTGAGCATAACTGTATAAAACATGACAAATAAAAACAAGAGCGATTAAACAAGGCGTCAAGCATGGTACAGTGTCAAAAGTAGAACATGCAGATGCAGATGCAATATGGAGCAACAATACGGAGCCGTCACATCATTAGAGGGACAGAACAACCCCCCACACCCCCATGTCCCCACACCAATTCCTACACAAGAACCAAAAGCCAAGAGGCCCCATGAGGACCGCCCTACCCCCACCCACTCCAACCCCCCAATCAGGTTGAGAGAGCCCCCCGCCCCACCCCAGGAACCCAAAACTTGGAGAGGGTGACAGAACATCAGAAGTGGAAAATCACCCCAGGGAGGGCATGGCAGGACTCGGCGAACACCCCTGCAGTAAAGCAGGGTGGCCAAGCATGGGCGATTTGCAGCATCGAGAACAGAAATCATACTGAACAAAGAGGCATTGCCTGCACAGACAGTCAAAATAGCTACTGCAGCTAGCACTAACTTGTGAGGAACTAAAATGGGAGGTACATGGTCTCTTTAGTCCTTGAATGATAAGTCCTATGCCCCCGCAGATGAGAGAAGGAAATATTCCTAACGAGGAGAAGAAAGCAATGATAAGAACAATGCGCATGTGAAACAAGAATGACCCCAGTCCACACAGTTAGTCACTGTCACTTAAGCGGTTGGTAGCTTTGAGTGAAGACTCGGGGGAGAGGATTTGGATTCCTTATCTAGTCTTTTAGCAAAAGCTAGGGCCTCCCGCGGGTCAGGAAAAATTAGTGTCTTGGAACCTTGGCGGACCCTCAGCTTCGCTGGATAGGTCCGGGAGTAGGGGAACTTTTGTTATCGGAGGATGCGTTTCGCTGGCAGAAACTCTCTCCTAGCGGCCTGGACGGTCAGGGTATAATCAGGGTAAAAGGAAAGAGTATTGTCCTGATGTGCGATGGTGCCCTTGTCGCGCCGCCCGGAGAATGGCGTCGCGATCTCAAAAGTTCAGGATCTTGGCCACTATGGGACGGGGAGGCAGACCAGGGTCAGGCCGCGGGCCTAGGGACTGATGGGCTCACTCCATGACAAAACAGGGGGAGAAGACATCCCCAAAGAGTTCCTTGATGAGTTACTCGACAAAGTCCTCCATCCTAGAAATATTGGTTGACCCGGGAAGGCCCGGGAAGGCCCGTGAGGCGGATGTTACTGCGGCGGACGAGAGCCTCTAAATCTTCGTTCTTCTCACGAATCCAGCCAGGATCTTATCCATCTGGAGCAGCTTCTGTCTATCCTGGGTAGTCGCATCCTCCGTGTCGGAAAACCCTGGTCTCAACATGAAGGAGCCTGTTGTTGTGGGAGTCAGCTCGGGCCTTTACCGAATCGAGGCGAGCAGATAGCTGATTAAGTTGAGAGGCGATGCCGGTGACGGTTGACTTAACTTCAAGCATTATCGCCTTGAAGTCGTCATCTCGGCTAGGGGGGGATCCGTCGACCCTGCCGACTCAGCACCCTCCGAGCCCGCGCGTCCTGGCGAGAGGATTTTGGGAGTTCAAAGGCAATCTTAGGCTGCTTCGGGTCTGATTTCCCCATGGCGGAACGCAGCACTGTAGACCACGAGGCACGGAGAGTGAAGATGGAGTCACAGACACAGGAGAGTCAAGAGGCAATCAGGCGGAGAGACCGGCGAGGGGAGCACAGATGCAGGTAAGCTATTCATGTGTGAAGCCAGAAGAGCAGACAGCGCCCGAGCACCACCAGCATGGGAAGAAAGGAGGAAGCCCAAATACGCCACTGTGCGAGGTGGCTTCCAAGCTGGAGTGACTGGCGGTGGGGACGAGTCCCGTGCAGGCCCCACAGAACTGGGAAGCTCCAACCAAGCTGGGGGGAGCAATGAACCAAAGCAGGAGGCTTTTGGGAGATGGGCGGCAGGATCATCGCTCCCTGGTCTGGGCCTGGGAGAGAGGGGCCCAGCCCACCCCAAACAGCAGTAGGAGGCCCCAGAGGCTTAATATGCGATCAAGTGACAGAGTTCCAGGCTTCAAGGACGGCTGAGGCTAGGCGAGACACAGATGGGCCCAAACAGCTGCCGTCCGAGCCCAGGGGCTGCCCAGGAATCTCAAAAGCAGGTGCGGCCCGAGGCGTCTCACCACAATGGGGGGGGGGGGGCGTATGCCCCCACAGTAGACCACTGTGACAGCAATCAAAGGCGCTGAACTGGTCTTTCACATGATGCAAACCTGGGGAGGGGCGCAAGGCTGCGGTCACTCAACCCCCCACCACAGAGCAGCCGGGGCTGGGAGCAGCAGCACAGCACAGCAAGGCCCAACGTTGGGTGCGCCGGAGGCAGCAGAGGCGCAGTGACAGGCCGGCCCTCACAGTATGGAATAGCGGGGGCTCACGGAGAGCAGCAGCCAGCACCCGCCGAGGGAGAGGCGCCAGCGGGAGGAGCAAGGGAAGTGAGCCACACACACGGGGCGCAGCCCTGGCAGCGCGGCACCCACGCAGGGCCAGAGCCGGGGACCAGGCCGCAACCGGGCAGAGGATCAGGCCACAACCAAGCCACGGCGCTGCAAGGCTGGCCATGCAGCGAGCAGCCCCCAACCCCACCAGCGGACCCCCCAACAAATGCGCGGCATACCGCATAGCACAAGTTGGGCTGCAGCCTGGAGCTCCGATGCACACCGTCCCACAATCAATGTCGGCCTGGGAGGGGGCGCGGGCAGCCGCTCAGCGAGGGGGCCCAGCGCCAGCCACAGGATCCAGATCACAGCCAGGCGAGCACCCAGGAATGCCAGAACAGGATCAGTAGGTGCGCCGTGACCAGGTGTCTAAAAGCAGGCATAGATGTGCGGCAGGTGCGGCGACAACTGCAGGATAGTGGCGGATTAAAGTGCTTGGCCGACAGAGCCCACTTAGAGTGCGGCCATCTTGCAGCTGGCCAAGCCACGCCCCCAAGTTGCTTGGAACACCATTAGTCTGGATTTTATTACTAACCTTCCAGCAAGCAGTACATTCACTTCCATTTTAGTAGTTGCTGACATGTTATCAAAAATGAAACATTTCACCCCCCTCAAAAAGATAAACAGTGCCACAGTATTTAGTAAAATATTAATTGATCATATTGTAAGAATGCATAGTCTAACAAATAAAATCATGTTAGATCATGGAGTTCAGTTCACATTTAAATTTTTGGAGAACACTGCAATAAGTTAGGAATTGAGGTTGCCTTGTCATCTGCCTTCCACCCACACACCGACAGACAAACTGAACGGGGCAACCAATCCCTAGAAACTACACAAAGATGTTTACATGTACACAGGACAATAGGATCAGGCCATGACCCTTGCTAAATTTGATTATAATAACAGCACCTTCTCAACAACAAACTACAAACTCTTCTTCTTCATGTCAGGACAACATACTTGGGCTCTTCAAAATGTATATACTAGGAGTTTCTACTACGCTACCTTCAGTCACAAAACGAGTAGAACAACTGCATGAGATTCAAAAACACTCTAGGACACGTTTAACAAAAGCCAAATTGGTCATGAAGGCACAAGCTGACAAGCATAGTCCAAGCACTAATATGAAAGTAAGGAAACTGCTATGGTTATCAACACAACACCTACAAATAGAAGGCTCATAGAAGCTACGACCACAGTTTATAGATACTTATGACATTATCAAGATAATTTATCCAGTCACAGCCAAGCTATGGCTTCCTCTGAAGACACTATACACCCAGTCTTTTTCGTTTCAATGATTAACCCATACCATCCCCCAAGATATAAAAAGATACCCCACCCCCACCTGTTCTAGTTAACGGATAATAAGAATTCCAAGTTCACCGTATCCTGGACTCTAAACGATCTCAGGGAAAACAATATTACCTTATAAATTGAAAGGGTTATGACCATTCGGAGCATTCCTGGGAACTAACCTCCTCGGTTCATGACCCCCGTCTGTTGAGACAACTTCATGAACTGTGTCCCTACCAACTCAAAAAAGAACAATTGATGGATAGAATGCTGGACAAGCATCCTCTGACCGGTTTTGGACTTTCACTTCTCATCAGCCAGGCTATCTTGGCTCCAGTGGCATGGAGAGCATTTATTTATTTATTTATTTCGATTCTTATATAGCGCAGGAATTCGATCTCCGAGGAGATATCTCCGCGCTTTGTTACCGAAAGGCAGGGCTGAAACAATGATATCTGTATTGCAATAGCTGGAATTACTGGATGGAAAATAGATAAATCTTCAGACCTTTCCTAAATGCAGCAAGATTGGAGTTTAGTCTAAGAGTAAGTGACAATGAATTCCAGAGAGTGGGGCCTTTATATGAAAGGGCTCGACCTCCCTGTCTTTCTCTTTTAATCCTGGGGATCTGGAGCAAAGCTTGGTTTTCGGAACGTAGGTTTCTGCCTGGCTGATAAAGTTTGAAGATTTCAGTTAAATATCTAGGGCCAATTCCAAACAAGCATTTGTGGATGGTACAACATATCTTGAATTTTACTCTCTGGCGAATGGGAAGCCTGTGTAGCTTGTTTAGTAAGGGACGAGAGGGAGATCTTGCAGGGGCATTGAGTATCAACCTAGCAGCCGTATTTTGGGCTACTTGTAGCCTCCTCAACTGTTCCTCATTAGCAGATATAAGTAATCCATTGCAATAATCCAACCTGCTAATTACTAGGGTCTGTACAAGTGTTTTCCTATGGTGATCTGCTAAATAAGGGAGAACCCTTCTAAGTAAGCCAATCACCCTCATACAGATTCCTGTAACCTGTGTGGCATGGTCTTTAAACACCAGGGGTTGATCAAGCTTGACACCCAGATTTTTTACGCTTTCCTTTGGGCATGGAGCTGTACCTAATTCCGTAGGCCACCACTCAGGTGACCAGAGGAGTGGGGCATTCCCAAAGAGCATGACCTCCGTCTTACCCACATTGCATTGTAGGTAATTGGAGGTCATCCATCCAGCTATCGCTCTCATTCCAGCAGCAAAGGAATTTATTACTGCTGAGGTCATATTTTGGAATGGGAATAATAGCTGGGTGTCATCAGCGTAAGATATTGGCGTGAACCCATGTTCCCTTACAATATTCGCCAAGGGGGCCACATACACATTAAATAATGTGGGGCTTAGACACGAGCCCTGTGGAACCCCCTTAGTAAGCTCCCGAGAGATGGAGTAATGGGAGCCTAGGCGAACATTTTGGGAACGGGTGGAAATAAAGCTTTCTAACCAAGATAGGGCCATTCCACCCACTCCTATCCCCTCCAGACGACTGATCAGGGTTTCATGAGACACCGTGTCGAAGGCAGCGGACAAATCTAATAGCACCAGAATCATAGAGCCTCCTCTATCCTGTGCCATCCGGATGGTATTGGTCACGGAGAGGAGGGCTGATTCTGTGCTATGATTTGGCCTGAACCCAGATTGAGAAGGGTCCAGGCCATCCGCTGCCTCGATAAATTTAGAGAGATGAGAGTTAACATGTCTCTCAGTCATCTTACTCAGGTGGGGTAGGAGGGATATAGGGCGTAGATTATTGAGGTCCGACCATGGTAGCGCGGTGTTCTTGCGGATTGGGTTCACTACTGCCTTTTTCCAATCATTTGGAATCTTTCCTTCTTTAAGAGAAAGATTAATCAGTGTTTTAAGACTCGGAGCTAATAGGTTACCCAAAGGGGCTATCAATTTAGCAGGTAATAAATCTGTGGGTGAGCCTGATTTAATTAGGTTAAGAAGAGTATTTACTTCAACCAGACTGATCTCCGGGATTGTAGTCAAAGTAGGTCTACTTGTTCCACTTTTATTTGACTCGGAGCTAGAGATGTTGATAGTATCACTATTGTTTGATGCTTTAGTGATTTTTTCATAAATTAGGTCAATTTTTTTCTCAAAAAACACCGAGACCTCATCGCACAGGTTTTGACTAAAATCATCTGGGCTTTCACAAGCTATGGGCTTAACAAAGGAATGCAAGATTTTATAGAGTTCCCTAGTAGAATTTCCTGCCTCTGTTATTTGTAGATCAAGTTTATGTCTCCGGGCTTTTTTTTATATTTTTAAAATATTTAGATTGAGCCTCCAAATAGTATGTTTTACTAATAGGAGAATGTGATTTCCTCCATTTTTTCTCCAAACTTCGACATTTTTGTTTCTCAGTTCTTAGTTCTTCAGTATACCATGTTTCTGTTTTAGTTTTAGCACATTGCTTATGCAATTCTAGCGGTGCTAATAAATCAATGGCTTCCAAGAGTGCTTTATTGAATTTGGCTAAGCTTTGTTCAATGTTATCCTTTTCAGAGAAAATGGGCTCTTTCCATATTTTCTGTAATTCTTCAAGAGTTATTTTATGCCATTTCCGTTTCCATATAGCAGGAAGGGGTTTAGAAGGCAGCACACAACGACCATGTAGTGTGAAAGATAGCAAATAGTGATCAGACCAGCTAACAATAGTGGGAGGACAACATGTTATTTTAGTACAATTAGTTAAAATTAAATCCAAAGTATGGCCGCCCAAGTGTGTTGGGCCCTTATTCTGAATTTTAAGTCCCAAACTAGATAGATCACTAAGCAAAGATATAGTGTCAGGGTTATTTGGTGCATCTATATGAATGTTAAAATCTCCAAGGAGGATAAAATCTTCATTGGCTCTAAAATACGGAGCTAAAAGTTCCATGAGAGTTAAAGAAAAATCAGAGCATGAACCAGGAGGACGGTATACTAGTGCTCCTTTCCACTGTGATTTAGAGGAGTAGGAAAATCTGAAAATCATTGTTTCCATCTGAGCATTGCAGCGTTGATCAAGTACTGAGATCTTTACATTTTCCTTATAAACAACAGCCACACCTCCTCCAGTTTTAGACAGGCGGTCTAGGTGTTGAATCTTATATCCAGCTGGGATTCCTAGCATTATTGCGGGAATGGTGTGGGGTTTTAACCATGTCTCTGTAAGGAAACAGATGTCTGGCATATCAGAATTCATAAGATCCCATAGTTGTTGATAGTGTTTAGGTAAAGAACGTATGTTCAATAAGAAACACTTAAATCCTGAAAACCCTTTTTGACCAACGTAGTTAGCATTGAATGTGCTGGCTATCCCTAGCGGAGAGGGTGTCTGATGCGGATATTCTGATACGGCTATGGTGCCGGTACCAGTGAAGAGATCCCTTACTGGGCATGTATGCACAGCCTGAAAATGGCAATTAGCACAGGAAAAAGGACCCTCAAAGTTAGGCCAAGGATCTCGCATGCAAGTAGTAGTGAAGTTTGGAGCCAAACTAAGAAGTTGTTCCCTAGGATAGGATGTATTGGAGCTAACCTGTATCTCAGGAATGCCAGAGAACTTCGCCATGTCCCTTCGTCCCGTCCTGGCGCAGACGGGCTTTTCTTCGGCGCTTCTTAGGCGCGCTCGAAGGCGCCCCCTGCGCGCAACCGCTGCGCGCTTAGGGGAGAGGCGTGGCTGAATAGCCCTGCTAGCAGTAGCGACTAGAGCGCTGACCTCCGCTCTAGCAGAAGTGGAAGTGGGTGTGCCTGGCTCTTACCTGTCCGCCCTCCGCTCTACGGCAATAATTGCCGAGTCGGACCGGGGCGGGCAGGCTACAGTATCGAGCCCAGGCAATGCGGGGAGAGTGTTAGGTAAATTTCATGCAATTAACAATATGGACTCTTCAATCAATCACATATCTAAAAACGATACCAATTTTAAAATGATGCCAAGTTTAAAAATAATGCTTGCTAACTCCTCGCAGCCCTCGCAAATTAGACAGACAGTCTTTGTTCTCACTCTGCCAGCGGGTGAACAGTGGGTCGGGGAGACACTGCCACCGTCTCCCTACCGCAGCCACTCGTGCTTCTGTCCTGCCTAAATAGCCCTGATAGCAGTAGGGACTAGAGCGCTGACCTCCGCTCTAGCGGAAGTGGAAGTGGGTGTGCCTGGCTCTTACCTGTCCGCCCTCCGCTCTACGGCAATAATTGCCGAGTCGGACCGGGGCGGGCAGGCTACAGTATCGAGCCCAGGCAATGCAGGGAGAGTGTTAGGTAAATTTCATGCAATTAACAATATGGGACACATGTCTGGACATACCGGCCCCACTCGGGGTGACAAATGCAAAAAGAACAATTGATGGACAGAATGTTGTATAATGTCAGACATTCAACCCAGTACAAAGATCTGAGCCTAAATCCATAGTTATTTTGCTCCCCATGCCATTCCAGTTTAAACCCAGCCATATGTAAATCAGTCTTGATGCTGGTCCCTATGGGAACAGTCTATCCCGAACTGCAAGGCTAGCTTTTCCCTGGCCCAGAAACAAGCTTCCTGGGACCCATTTTGGTGTTTCAACCCTCATCAGCCTGACTAGTTTGATTCAAGTGGCATGGAGAGCATGGGACACAAGTCTGGGGGGGACCCACGTCTGGGCAGACCCGTCCCACTCGGGGTGACAAATGGAAACATTATAATTGATGGACAGAATGTTGAACAAGGCCAAACATTCACCTCCGTACAGAGATCTTGGCCTAAATCAATTGCTTCTTTACACCCCATGCCATTCCAGTTTAAAACCAGCCATGTGCAAATCAGTCCCCAAAACAGAACCCAGAATCCCTGTTTCTGGTCCAGGGAGGACCTGGCTTGTCAGTTTGGCTGAAATGTTCCCAGGAGGATCGGGGTCAAGACTAATTTGCATGTAGCTAGGTCCAAACTGGCATGGCGTGGTGAGCAATAGAAAGATGGATCAAAGCCAGATCTTTGTAACTGGGGGTGAGTGTTTGTATTGTTTAGCATTCCATCCATCAGTTGCTCCTTTTCCTTTTATCACAATATACTGACATGACTTTTATCATTCCTCCCAACACTTATGAATGAACAAATGTCTTGTACCATGACCATATTACTTGCTGTTGGTAATAGCTAGCTGCAGCTGGTGTTCCCCAGTTTGTTCGAAAAGGCTTAATAGCTTTTATAAATCTTTTACCATGGATATGCAAAGTCAGGTTTTAAGTGCAAAGAAAACATCCAGAAAATCCACCAGAATACTCTTCAAGTAACCAACATAGATGACCTCCGCAATATAGCCCTCATCAAATTAAATCCCTGTACCTGTTACTGCTATTAGCAATTAGAATATGCCCTTTGTGAACATTCTAAAACACCATCTAAAAGACAGCCTCATCAAATTTTTCATCTGCATCTATTTCTTGCTGTAAGCAATTAGAACACAGCAATTGTGAATATACTAAAATACGTTCTAGAAGTCAGCCTCATCAAATTAATCATATGCACCTGTTACATGCTATTAGCAATTAGAATGTGACCTTTATGAACATTCTAAAGCATCTTCTAGAAGGCAGCCTTATCACGTTAATTTTCTGTACTTGTTCCTGGTTACAAACAATTAGAAAGTGACCATTTAGAATTTTGTAAAACAGTCTTATTTAAAGACTGTCCATACCCCTCCCCTTCGCTTAGCCTCTTCACCTGCCACTTACCTTTTCCATGGCTTCCAAGGACTCTCTTTTACCAGCTCCCTTGATCCTCCTGCTTTGACTTCAGTGCAAAGACAGTCCCACATTAGTCTCATGCCTGGATGGAAAAAAGAATCAAGAAGAAAATGAGAGACGTATTAACAGATTTGATTTTACTATGCCCTGAGTGAGCTCAGTCGTAACATTCTGCTGCAAACAAAGATAACCAGTGTTTTTGTTCAACTTGTACATATTGAAGGCAGGGCTCTCTATGTAGTGTTCCAACCCCATGATTGATATATCTGGTTGGACATAGTTTGCTTGGAGTGCTTTCAGTCAGCTGATGTGCAGTATCTGTAGATTTTCACTAGGGATGTTAGACCAGCCCACAGTGACACATACACATGCTCTCTACCTTCTAAATTGTGTTGGAGTTGTACAGTGGGGTGAGTTTTGTATTTCATTGTGTTTTTCCTCTTCTCCACAAGAGGACTTCGAGTAGAATAACTGTTTGGGGAGTCTCTCAAAGAGGCATGGCTGATGTACATGAAGGCGTGGCTTACAAGCATGTAAACTGTACATCTGTGATTGGCATATTGTCCCGCACAAACAACATATTCCTACTTCTGTCATTGCACAACATCAATTTATCTGATACAACAGTTTAAATCACACCTACAAGAGGCAAGGACTATTAGATTTACCATTGGTTGATAGTTTCATTAGTTATTGGAGCAACAACTGTGAATTCATTGCATAATATTATGATAATGCTTCAGTTCTGACCTGACAACACTGGGAATGGAGTATTCTGAGTTTCTATGCAGTTACATCACTGGCAGTAGAAGGTGGTATTACTGCAGAGTTGCATTTAGTTTGCACTGATGGAAACCGTCTCTACATCTAAACACGGGCAGACCCCAGACCACTTCAAGCCCTGCTATACAACACTCACTACTCACTATTTCCACTATCCCTTCAGGCCCTCTCATGTCCTGCTTCTCATGAAAAGTATTGGCTAGATGTCCCAGCTTGATGAATTGGAAACATGTTGCTCACACCCCCCCCACTCATACTGAGCAAGCCACACCCCTACTTTTCCTTGGCGGTGCATCAATTTGATGAGGACTCCACATACACGAGTAGGTGTGAGACCTATTGGTGGTTGCGTCCATGACGGTATTGATTTTGGGTGTCATCGAGCAGGTACAGCAGGGGCAGGACATGAACAATAGGCTCCATGTCGGCATAGGGCATGGGAAGTTGTGTACAGATGAGTGTCGGCCATCTACCCCTCCCTTTCTGCCAGCTCTCATGAGGTGGTTGGCCAATCTCATCATGGTAATTGGGTAGGTCTGTAAGGCGGTTCACTCCCGACTGGCTCCATTGGTCCTTTCCGATGCCACCATGGTTGAAACTTCCTGGCGGAGTCAGAAAAACCGTGATGGTCATATTTCTGTGTGTTTGCAAGCATTGTAATCCGGAGGTCAGAGTAACCTCTTCTGACAAGACCGCAGCGGTCTCATCTCCTCCAATGGGACCTCGGAAGCCGGTCCGACCAACATCGTAATGAGGCCCTCTAATAAATGGATGCAGTTTTCATTTTCCTCTGAAGTATGGCGGTGGCAAAGCATTCCAAATTGCCGCAACACAGTAGTGTACTGGTAATATACAATTTGGTTATGCTTCTTCAGTTGAACATGAATATCTGGTCAGGGTACCACCATTATCCTCCTTTCTGATGGGGTGTGTTCTCTTTCTCTAGAGATCTTTAGGGGGATTCTTAGGGTATCACCCCGAACAAGCACTGGAGACTGCCTCTGAGCTTATAGTTTCACCATAAAACTCACCTGATACCCTAGTTCCTGTGTAGAACTAGATAACATCAGCACTCATTCAGAGAAAATGTTGGATAACAGAGACATCCCATTCATTAATCCCACTCCTATTGGTGAAACAGTATAGAAATCTATGGAAATTGAAGGGGTCACATTGACTCTTTCCACCCCAATGACCACATAAGCAAAAGCAGTGAAAGTGTTGGTAAGTTGTAGAAGTTAGATTTGTTATTCTAATTCCAAACTAAGCAACAGCTGTCAAAGTGTTGTCCTTTGGAACAGTTAGAGATACTATTCCTACTCTAATCAGAGTACCAGGGAACCACTACAAAGGGGGTAACAATCCTCTCAAAACAAACAAAGCCTGGGACTCTGTAAGAGAGTTAAAGAAGATAAACTAGGAATATGGACTATAGTGGAATTTGAACGTATAGTTGGTAATGACCCTATCATGATATGCACCAATTATGGGGCTAACCTAGATGATCCTGACATATTAAATTTTCTTAGAATTGAACTTACCCTATGGCCACGCCCCTTGATCCTTTGTGGAGATTTTAACATTCATTTAGATAGTAGTTTTAACTTAAATGCTGACCTACGATACCAGGGTAGGAAAGTAAAAATGTATACAACTTTCCAAAGTTAGTGAGAGAGCAGGGCCTGATTTATTGCTGGTATGAGTATAGGTCAGTGGATCCAGGATTCCCTTTCTACTCGGCCCCCCACAATAAACTAATGCTCCACTAATTGAAGTTGTATTGTCTGGGGCCACTAGGACTCAGAGGCCTTGGTCTTTCTAAAGGAAACTTCTGTGTGATTAACTTTACCTGGACCATATGATTAAATGGATTATTGAATTCTTTAATTTTAATAGAGGTTATCTGCCGACACTATAGTATGGGACACATTTAAGGCAGGCATTAGAGGTGAGACCCTAAATTTCTCTATTTTCTGACAGAAAGCTCTGCAGAATAAAATGGGGAAATGGTTCAAGCAGCTAGAAATGGCGAAACTAGAACTCATGAGAAGAGTTAGCAAAGGGCTCAATAAGGAGGAGTTTATGAGTATCAAATCCTAGGCAATCAAAACAGCAGTAAATGGAACAAGTATGCAGGGCAAAACACTAAGGTCACACACTAATATAAAATCGATATCTTTTTAATGAGACAGTGTAATAAAAAATCTTTTAAAGATCATACATCAAATTGAAACACAGTACATACAAGATTAAATACACGAATAAAAAACAACAGTTGCTCTTAAAGAAGAACAGTAAAAGAAATCAAATTAAAAAACAATATTATGACAAAAAGTGGCAATTAATATAATCTCGACGCGCGTTTCGGCGTATAAAGAACGCCTTCTTCAGGAGCCACACAATTTTCTGAAATACAGAATGGACAAAAAATGAATATTCAAACTACAATCTAAAAAGTACACACTCAATAACACAATAAAAAATTCATACTATCTTACATTTCATAATCTCAGTTACATAGCCCCATCAGCATAACATTGTCCCTAACTGACTTGGATACTTATTACATAATGAATATATAAAACACGAACAGAAATTCCAAAAATATATATCTGAGCATTAGTATGCTAATGAGTTTGCGGTAAAGTGATTCCCATTAAGGTAAAGGGGAAACCTAGTCCAACTTAGAACCAATAATGTTCACAAACTATCTAGGATAAACAAAGGAGAGGTTATGACGTACTCAATGCAAGGTTCTGCTTATTAATGCAATACAACCATACAGAAGGACTAGTGATAAAAAGCTTAATTAAAAACAGGTTTTCTAAAAACTCTCGTAGACAGTCTCACGATGAAGAAGGATATAATTTGAAGACTTCTTCGTGATAGATATAATTAGTCTTAAAATCAACCATAGGGCGGCCTGCACAAGGAACAAAGATGTATCATAACACATACTGGTAATGACTGGAGGTCAAGAATCATGATATAATCACAAATTATATACTCCGTTCACCTCGCTAAAAGCGGGCCGTGCTCTCCTATTTTGTAATTACTCCAGGTGTAGAAATGGCAAATAACGTCCTGGAAGTTTTCTGGAAACAAGTGGATGAATGTGCCGCACTGATTGTGTCTATGGAAAGGCAACGCAGAGTAATACATTCTAACCTGCTTTCACTAAATTTAATAGAATTCTCGTGTGGTTACATGCATCAACAAGTGAAGCAAAAATGAATGCTCACCTACAAACTCGTTTGAGTCCCCGACAAATGTATTAAAATATTCAAAATTAAAAATAAAGTGGAATCCCCGTCAAATGCCGCTATCGGAAAAAGTAGTTTCGTGCTGCCGATACAGATTCGGGTTGAGGAGACTCAGAGGATGTGAGTCTGAAAATCACAAAGGACAGATAAATGTATCAATCTACTCGGATATTCCTGTCATTAATTAAAAAGAATAAACGCGTGCGTGATGTCCGTAGACATCCATTTGGGTAGATAATAACTCACAGAGATATTGACGGCTTGAAAAACTGGAGGAGCTCAGACAGAAGATGGCTCCTGGCGTCTCTCGTCCGTTGAAAGAGATGTATCAACAAGCCGAGGTTTGACAGGGTTATAAATAGGTGCTGTAGGCGAGTCATGTGATAGACCGCCTGCTGAATTTAAAGGTGTATGGACAGCTATTCCAACCTCAATCGGCACATGATGTAAACCGGCCAATCAGACGTCAAGATACATTTATTTTACGCATATCCAAATTCTTAGATAGTATTGAGTCAGTTCTGCATAATAGCAAAAAGGCTTCATGAGGGGAAAACGATAACAGCCTTTGACCACAACAATATTGTTCTTATCTCGGTTGAAAAGGTGATAATATAAACCACAAGGACGGTAGCATGATCATTCGAAAAATGAACCATGTCAATATGTCCCTGAAAAATATGTCCTTACGCTAAGATCGCAAATATATCATATTAAGTCCGACCCTAGTCAACAAACCTAAATATTATTGAACTCTGTAATTCTCTATACTAACTGTCAAGACTCATCATGATTGGTATTGCAATTCCATACAGTATAAAGATCTTAGGGAGCCTGACCACTCTAATTGATTAAAATATCGCGTTTTCCCACGGGATTTCACTATTCAATCCCTTATTGAAAGTGTTAAGTACAAAAATCCAATACACTTTCTTCTTTTTACGAATGGCGCAGCCACCCTTACTATCGGGTGTCCTAATTTTCTCTAAAATACGCCATTTAAATTCATCCGGCTTGTGGTTCTGTTTAACAAAGTGTTTAACTAATGGTGCTGCAATCCTGTTTGTTCTAATTGCAGACCTGTGTTCTGTTAAGCCAACCTGAATAGGTCTTGAGGTTTCGCCAACATAGCCTAGACCACAGGGGCATCAAATGAAGTACACGGTGTTGGCTGTCTTACAATTCCACAGATCACAAGCTTTAACAGAAAAGCCATTGTGAGAGAACTGTTCACCCTCTAGAATACTAGCAGATGATTTACACGAGGAACATTTAACTTACCACGTAGTGGAAGGGTATTCAACAATGATTTCTGGTTAGACGTGGAATTTGTCAGTTTTTTTATCAAATCTGGAGTGAACAATGAAATCTTTAATATTCCTATTTCTTTTATGTGAAAAGAGGGGTTTCGCTAATCCGTTCCTTTGAGTAGGGTTGCAGTTCAGAATGTGCCAACTAGCATTGATGATCTGTTTAATACGATCATTTAGAGTAGAGTGCCTAGTAACACAGACTAATTGGTCATTGCTCTTCAAATGGATGTCTACGGACATCACGCTCATGTTTATTCTTTTTAATTAATGACAGGAATATCGGAGTAGATTGATACATTTATCTGTCCTTTGTGATTTTCAGACTCACATCCTCTGAGTCTCCACAACCCGAATCTGTATCGGCAGCACGGAACTACTTTTTCCGATAGCGGCATTTGACGGGGATTCCACCTTATTTTAAATTTTGAATATTTGAATACATTTGTCGGTGACTCAAACGAGTTTGTAGGTGAGCATTCATTTTTGTTTCGCTTGTCGATGCATGTAACCACACGAGAATTCTAGTAAATTTAGTGAAAGCAGGTTAGAATGTATTACTCTGCGTTGCCTTTCCATAGACACAATCCGTGCGGCACATTTATCCGCTTGTTTCCAGAAAACTTCGAGGAAGTTATTTTCCATTTCTACACCTGTAGCAATTACAAAATAGGAAAGCACAACCCGCTTTTAGCGAGGTGAGCCGAGTATGTAATTTGTGATTATATCATGATTCTTGACCTCCAGTCATTAGCAGTATGTGTTATGATACATCTGTGTTCCTTATGTAGGCCGCCCTATGGTTGATTTTAAGACTAATTATATCTATCACGAAGAAGTCTTAAAATTGTATCCTTCTTCATCGTGAGACTGTCTATGAGAGTTTTTGGAAAACCTGTTTTTAAGTAAGCTTTTTATCACTAGTCCTTCTGTATGGTTGTATTGCATTATTAAGCAGATCCTTGCATTGAGTACATCATAACCTCTCCTTTGTTTATCTTAGATAGTTCGTGAACATTATTGGTTCTAAGTTGGACTAGGTTTCCCCTTTACCTTCATGGGAATCACTTTACCGCAAACTCATTAGCATACTAATGCTCAGATATATATTTTTGGAATTTCTGTTGGTGTTTTATATATTCATTATGTAATAAGTATCCAAGTCAGTTAGGGACAATGGTATGCTGATGGGGCAATTTAACTAAGATTATGAAATGTAAGATAGTATGAATTTTTTATTGTGTTATTGAGTGTGTACTTTTTAGATTGTAGTTTGATTATTCCTTTTTTGTCCATTCTGTATTTCAGAAAATTGTGTGGCTCCTGAAGAAGGCGTTCTTTATACGCCGAAACACGCGTCGAGATTATATTAATTGCCACTTTTTGTCATAATATTGTTTTTTAATTTGATTTCTTTTACTGCTCTTCATTAAGAGCAACGGTTGTTTTTTATTTGTGTATTTAATCTTGTATGTACTGTATTTCAATTTGATGTATGATCTTTAAAAGATTTTTTATTATACTGTCTCATTAAAAAGATATCGATTTTATATTAGTGGGTGACCTTAGTGTTTTGCCCTGCATTCTTGTTCCATTCACTGCTGTTTTGATTGCCTAGGATTTGATACTCATAAATTGTTTTTCCCTGTCCTAGGAATTGTAATATTTTCCATCCAGGGGGTCCTTGTTTTTTCACAAATCAATAAGGAGGAGTGCCAGCATGAAATTTCAATTATTAAGGCCAAAATACATCACTATTTTTGTTCAGGGGTGGCTGCCAAATATATACAATATAGGGCAGAACAGTATGAATTAAGGGAGAACACATAGCAGATCCTAGCAAAACACTTACGACAATGAAAGGTAGCGAATAGAATAGTCAAAATTAAAGACGATCTTGATCAAACTCAAAAATCTGCAACGGAAATATTAGAAATTTAAAAAAATATTACGAGAAACTATACACGGAAGGAGGGATCCTATCAGATGGAGGACTCGAGGCAGCAGTTTTTAAGGATCTAGAAATGGAGGTGGTCACAGAGGTACAAAATGAAATTCTCGCATCGCTAATTCCCCTGTATTTTGACAGGACATTTCTTAAATCTTGTCAGCAGGAGATCCTGCAAATATTCCAAAAGGCACAAGGGGGATATTCCCCATGATCATGGCAGAAGATGGTTATAGCAGTATTTAAAAAAAAGGGGAAATCTGATTTGATACCAGCATTGTATCGGCCTATTTCACTTATAAATTGTGATAGCAAAATTTACTCTAAGATACTTGCAACTAGATTAGGCAAGGTCATTACTCCTCTCGTTTCTCCTCATCAGCATGGATTTGTTCCTGGCAGGGATAAAACAGAACATGTATGTCGGGTTATAGCTCTACTAGATTGGGTTAGGCCACAGATTCACCACTGAGGGTAGCCCTGTTGGACGCCGAGAAAGCGTTTAACAGAGTCTCATGGCGGGATCTGTGGTTTGCCCTACAATGGAAGGGATTCTGTGGATAATTTGTTGAGGTGATCAGGACATTATATCTTTCTCCAAAAGCTGCAATCTGTATATCAGGTCAGAACTCAAAGGAGTTAAATATTAGTAGAGGTTCAAGGCAGGGATGCCCGTGCTCACCTCTACTTTTCGCCCCCTATTTAGACCCTTTTCTGCAAAAATTGGAGCTGGACATTACTATTAAGGCGGTGAAGGTCAGTGATATTAACTATAGAGCACTCGCGTTAGCTGTAGACATCGCAGTTCTCACAACAGATGTTATTTCGGCAATTCTAGAAGTCAGGCTTTTAGCAGGACAGTTTTGAACCTTCTCAGGTTATAAATTAAATATTGAAAAAACACAAATCTTATGCTCTGGACTGGCTCAGACACTAGATCTCTCAATTGTCCAGGAGGCAGTTTACCTGGGGGTAAGGATTACAACAGCAATAGAAAAAATACCTGATAGGAATATTACTCCAATAATGGATAGTGTGAGTAAAAAACTGGAGAGGTTAGATCATCTTCGCGTCTCTCTTTGTGGTTGCAGTAACGTCATTAAAATGTCAGTATTCCCAAAGTTTTAATACATTTTTAGAACGGTTCCGTTACAATTCTCCTCATTCACCTTAGCATAGATCGATAGGATTTGTCGGAGATTCTTATGAGGGTACCGTAAACCAGGATGAGCGGCCAAATGGATGACCCTCCCAAAACAACGGGAGGATGGGCAATTCCCAGCTTTCTCTTTTATTATTGGGCGGCAATATTATAATACATTGGGATCCTTTTAGTGGGGGATAAAGCAGACTACCGAGAGGAGGCCAGACCAACAATATATGAAATAGGATTGGGGTGGGAAGTTAAGGAATGTCTGGTCAAGATCCTTGAACCTAGTTATTATGCTAAAATTAAATTAAACATTTTAAAATCAACTTACGGGTGTGGAGACAAGTGCGGCGAAAATGAGAGATTCCAAATTTAAATTCATATACACCACTTTCTGCGCCTGGCCTACTCCCACCAATCTTTCAGGCTCAAATTACTTTTAGATGGAGGGAAAAAGGAATTAGTAACCTTGGTGATCTGTGTAGTGGAGATCAGCGTATGTCTTTTTTGAATTTGTAGTAAAAAATTGTCATGGTTAAAAGGGACTTTTTCGAATTTCTGCAGATGCAAAGCTTTCTAGGTAATAATGAGAGCAGGATAAAAAGGATTTAGGAAAGGGTGTCCTTGGTGGAGTCAATCAGGAACAAGTCCAGGATTGGGAAGATCTATTAAAATTTAATTTAATCTGTCCCGGATGATCTGGAAGCTCAGAATAGCAAAAGGTAAAATAGGCTGCGTCAGGATGCAATATTTAGTAGAGGATTCATTGCAGCTTGCAAATCAGGTTTTATTAACAGGGAGTCTTAGAAGCCAACACTATATGTGAGCTATTGATCTATTTTATACTCCAGCAAAAGTAGCTAAATGGGTGAAAGGGGGAAATGGAGGAAAATGCAACATATGTGATCTAGTCGCTGCTGATACTTTATACATGCTCTTCACTTGCCCAAAAATGGACATCTTATTGCAGGAACTAGATGCCTTTTTAACTAAGATCTTAATCTTCCCGGTTTTAATCACTCCGATGCTATTTATTTCAGTGCTATTAGACAGTTTAGAAGCAAATAAAAGAAATAGATCAGAGATAGGGTTCCTGTGTATTGCTATGGCCATTGCTCACTCTTGCATAACATCTCAATGGATCAGCACAGATCCTCCTTCCTACTCCAATTGGAGATCTAGGATGCTAGCCATTTACAACATAGAATCTTCAGTTTATATAATAAAGGGTAGGAGGAAAAGGGAGTTTGAGCAAAAATGATGGGCTCCGATCAGTAATTTGATGAAGTAGTACATTTGTAAATATTTATTTTTGTATATCTATGAATGAATTATGATTTGCTATTGATTGTGTTTCCAAATATTTGAGATGGTCATTTCTTTTTTACTATGTATTCACAAATGTCATGGTATGTAATAATAAGCTGTTTTATTTTGGCATAATAAAAAATAGAAAGTAAACCAATCCAAATAATAGTAGGGAAATAATTGGACTCTGGTGGGGCAAATTTACTTATCCCATTCCAGTCTGTGCAACAGTAGGAAAGCGTTGACATTTGAAGGGATCAAATTTACTTTTCCATCTCAAACATAAGCAAGAGCATGGAAAGTGATGAACATTGGAAGCCCCAGGTTTACTACCCCAACTCCATTTTTTTAAGAAAGAAAAATGAAATGCAGAACAAAGTAAAGCAATAAAAAAAATTAATCAAATTAGATCAAAATAAATAGCATTTTAATCAAACAAGTTTTGTATACATATACATTTCAATAGATACAGAAAAATATAAATATTCAAAATTATTATACGTCCCTCTCTACTGCCCACAAAAAAGCCCAATAAGCAATTGAACTCAAGTAATCAATGAAAATTAAAAGTTAAAAAGAAATTAAATATTACATACAAAATTCATATACCCAATTCATATACACAATTTACTAGTTAAATAAACAAATCAATGAATTAACAATTATTAAAAAACAACAAATAATTAAACTACTAATTAACAAAAAATTTAATTTATTTACTTGTCAAGTATTAACTTACATTATATAAAAAAATTATATTAAAAACGTAATCTACATTTTAAATAACTTATCATCATAATCCTCTACTAACCCAACAAAGCTCTACTAAAGTAAAAGTTTCTAATGAAATGAAATGAATACATTTCAC
This sequence comes from Lissotriton helveticus, assembly GCF_964261635.1. Taxonomy (NCBI): domain Eukaryota; kingdom Metazoa; phylum Chordata; class Amphibia; order Caudata; family Salamandridae; genus Lissotriton; species Lissotriton helveticus. The sequence goes on along the minus strand of NC_136057.1, from coordinate 789,577,336 downwards.
ATAAAAATTTGAAACTATACTAAATTCAAATACACATATTAATATTATATACCTAATAGTAATATTTTTCAAATTATTCAAAATCATTAATTTATACATGTATTTATACATGTATTAAAAATATTATATAACAATATTTATACAATGAAAGTATATACATAAAAACGATATTTGTATATTTTTGGGTTACATTTTGTCACACTATCAAATAAATACATCCCCATACCATGTTCAATTAGCAACCTGCCACTCATTAAAATCAGACACTATGTAAGCATCAGGAGAAAACAATTTGAGAAAACCTACAATGCCTTGAAGAAGCTTCTGAATTGGCTTGACTGTGAAGTCTTGCTGGCAAATATGCACTGCAATACAGACAGCAGTATTGATGAGTTGCTCCCTACCAAATCAAGAAAAACATAAAAGGCTTAAAATCATATGATACATAGTTTAACAAATCAGGAATTAGCAGAATTGACACATACCAGTTGCAATCTGGATTGCAAGAGATGCAGTCAATATCTTCAAAGATATGCTACGTCAAAAGGAGACTCTACTAAAGTGTCATAAAGAAGACCCTGTGTGAGAAAAGCATCAGTGATGTTCCAAGTCAAATGAGGGAAACAATCCACATCTATGATGATATATCTAACCTAGACTCTATTAAGAATATCCCTGCATATTACAATAAAGCTGCAACTATTCTTGCATTTTTCTCGTCCAAAATGGGCTACTTTTGTAACAAAATAGCTTACGATTCTTCACAATCTCAATACTGACTCAACATTCCAACTTTGCTTCAGTCTATTCTCACATCCTTTAACTCAACGGTGAATTAGAAATTGCTGAAACTGGAATCCAAGACTAAAACTTCTAACTTGCCCACGGAACCAGTTCCTGCAAAATGCATCAAATAATTATTTCGTTTGCTTATAGGAGACCTCAGTTATATGGTAAATGCCATTCTTTCTAATTCTGTTTTTCTTGGCTTCTTATAACTCACCATCATCACCCTACTGAAAAAAACTCACACAGGAAGATCCATGCAAACGTTTATCCAGTCTCTAACCTACCCTACGTCAACAAAATCAGGGATAGAGAAGTTAAAAGACAGTTCCAGGAATAAGTGGTACAGAACATTCTTCTCCTATTCAGATCTGTTGTGGGGACAGTAACCACATTTTCCTGTATAAGACAATGTCTCTATTGATGAGTAAAAAAAAGAGCTGCAAGAGTTCTCTTCATCCTCTTTGTATCCTGCAAAACAGTGGGCCATGAAATTCTTCTGGTAAGTATGAAGTTTAGGGGAGGGGTGTGTGAAGCTGGTTCAGCTTATTTCTACCTCTTACTTTTTAAACACTCATGAAGTAAGCATCTGATTGTTGGAATCACTTCACCACTTAGTGGAGTGGTGTGGCTCACTGGTTAGAGGCGGCAGACCTGTAAGCAGAGAACAGCCCGGGACCAGGGTTCAATTCCCGACGCGGCAGGATCTTGGACCAGGGTCAACGGACTCGATAATTCTCGCCTCAGTGCCTACTCTAACCAGGGAACACACTCGGCAACTCTGGGCATTAAGCTTGCCTCATCTCTACAATGGCCCCACATACGCCAGGGATGCCTGGTTTCACCCTGGAGATACCCAGTAAGGGACCATCTCACAGGGAAAACCAGGACGGGTTTCCCAGAGGTCTACAGCGCCAGGACACTCGGTTAGAGTAACAGTGCGCTTTACAAGTATCCCACATTTACATTTACATTCAAGATTGTTGTAATGTGGTATACTCCAGATGTCACATATTCTGGCACTGTTTCCCAGCAAAACAAATATATTTTCAAATTAATGCTATAGGTAGTTAGGGGCATATTACCAAGGCAGGCAAAATAAAATTATCGGCGGTTTGCGGCCGCAATAATTTCATCGCCCTATTAGCAAGTGGTCGCTAACATCAGTTAGCGATAGCTTTTAGGTGATAGCGAGCGGTTTGGGGCCCGCTTTGTATGTCAGCGATATTTATTGTTAATGACATGCAAAGTGGGCGTACCCAACCTGTTAGTAACTGAAAGCAGTCGCTAACATCGCTATCGCCAATTATCAACGCAGGCGTAGCGATTAAAAAATTTGTGCTTCATATCACTAAAAACTAATGCCTGCTCAGACCACTTCTTAACCTGTATATCCAATGGGAGGTGGATATTCAGGTTAAGACCCTATTGGTGTTAGTGCCTGAATATCGCTGGATTCCCAGCTATATTCACGCATTTCGGCGCTATCGCCGGATATTTTATCGCATTGGAGATAAACGTTGCTAATAGCACGTTATCTCTGCGATAACTTTCGGTGATGCGCGGCGGTAAAAAAATTTTTGCTAAGCTTATTTAGCGATAAATATCGCTAGTTGTTGATAATATGCTCCTTAGACTCTCAAATTCACTTCAAGATCAAAAAATGGCTACTAGGAGGTTCTACATGTTCCCTGTTCACCAGCACTCATTTTATTTACTGACTCCGTCTTTTTTTCAGACAGACCCTTCATAATACATATCCTCAGTTAGAATCAAAGATTTTTTTCTGTCCATACATAAAAAATTAAGCCTTCACTTTTTGCAACCTGCTTCAGTTTACTAAATATTTGCAACACTGTCAAAGCAAAAATCAATACATTAGAATTCAGAAGACTGGACCACTGCTGTTGTCTTCAAGATGGCTTACCAAAATACTTGATTACTCAAAAAAGTGAAATGCTTGAATTGCTTCAGCCACCGGTAGTTATTCTAGGCTGTATTCTAATCCAACCCAAAAATGATTTCAGCCTTTCCAGCCCCCTATATTTTGGTGTAGCTTAGGTCCCATGGCATAGTGAGGACAGGAATCATGTTCTGGCATACCAGTCGCACATAGGATGTTGCTTTGAAGTGCAGAAAAATTGAATGGTTAAATTCTTGAATTAATCTAAGCCATTGGTTATTACTCTGGGCCACTTTCCAATCCACCGTTCTTTTTTTTCCACATGCTACCTCAGACAGGAACCAGTCATATGTAAATCATTCTCAATCTTGGACTATGATGTGTCTCCAAGTAACAGAAAGTGGCTGGGATTAATTTGAGTATTCACGTTATAACTGTTTTGTACTCTTCATTGTAAAGCCAAGAGTCTGAATGATATGCCCAGCCATGGGTCCCATGCCCACTGTGAAAGCAAGCTGCACTGACTGAAGAGAGAGAGAAACATAATGTGGTCTTATGTTGCTTGTGTTCCATTTAGGGAGTACTGGACTTGGATATATGGGTCAGAGTGTTCCTTAAGTGCGTGGATCAAGGCTGATTTGCATATGACTGTGTCTAAGCTGAGGGGGAATGGTGCGCAAAAAAGATGGCCTGGGATGAATCTCGAGATTGGATTAGATTAATTCTGGCAGTAGATCCATTACTTTTTTGTATTCTTCCGTAGGACTTGTTTCATCCACAAGGAAAGTTCATTATTTGGGCAAGCATACCCCTACCTCATCATATCACCACCAACCCATGGGGCTCGCCATCAAGAACTGTGGTTTATATAACTGCCTCCTTGTGGTGATTAGACCAAACTGGGGTTACATAGCCAGTTCTGACCATCAGGAAATCCCTCCGGATAGATTAGCTTCAAAGAGTGAAATTTGGCTTAAATATGTCTGCTGCACGAACAAGTGTTTGTCTATGATAATTCCTCACATATGACATTGAAAGATTATTTTTGAATCTAAGATTGATTAACATTGTACGGCTGCCTCCTTTTGTGTACCTGTGAATCTGCACACTTATGGGCATAATTATGAGCCCCTTTGCGTCACTCTTGAACAATGCAACTTGGTTCAAGAGCAACGCAAATAAAAAAGGAGAAAGATGGCATTGCGTGGCTTCATAAATTTCGAGTAATGTTGCATTACTCTGCACCTGAGAGGCATTTCCATGGTTGTTGTGTGGGTGTTCACATGCAGCATCCATGATTTAACACATTCCCAGATTTACAAGAACAAGTTAACTTGGGAATGCATCAAAAGATACACGTCCCCAGGAGAGCTGTACCAAGGAGAAATATCTCTATTTCTCCTTGTTCTTTTCTCTTTTTGTGTGCATTGTACACATAGAAAGAGGAAAAAGCCTCTCAGGATTGTTTATGTGCTGGAAGGGTCCCCACTCCTGCACAAAAACAATCCTTCATGCAATGCAGGGACCCAATGCACCCTGGTGCAAAGGTGCCTGCTTTGGTACTATAACAAACAACTGATGGACGGAATGATGACAATGCAAACATTCTCCCCCCGTCAAAAGATCTGGGTTAATTCCATCGTTCTTTTTCCCACTACAACACCCCAGTTTGGACTCAGCCATATGCAAATCAGTTTTGACCCTGTGCCCCATCGCAATCAGTCCGGACCGAACTGCCAGGCCAGGTCCTCCCTGGACCGCAAACAAGCATCCTGGGACTGGTTTCGGGGTATGTCACCCTTCTTCAGCCAGGCTAGCTTGAATCCAGTGGCATAGTGAGCAAGGAACCCACGTCTGGGCATACCCATCCCACTTAGGGCAAAAAGACTTACAGCAAACAAATGATAGACAGAATGCTGATAATCCAAACATTCTCCCCCAGTCAAAAGATCTGGGTAAAATTCATCGGTCTTTTGCCCCCTACACCACCCTAGTTTGGACTCAGCCATATGCAAATCAGTTTTGACCCTATACCCCATCGGAATCAGTCCAGACCAAACTGCCAGGCCAGGTCCTCGCTGGACCGGAAACAAGCATCCTGGGACCAGTTTCAGGGTATGTCACCCTTCTTCAGCCAGGCTAGCTTGAATCCAGTGGCCCAGATGAGCAAGGGACCCACGTCTGGGCATACCCATCCTATTTAGGGCCAAAAGTGTTACAGCAAACAAATGGTTGACGGAATGCTGACAATGCAAACTTTCTCCCCCAGTCAAAAGATCTGGGTTAAATCCATCGTTCTTTTGCCCACTACGGCACCCCAGTTTAGACTCCGCCATATACAAATCAATCATGACCCTGTGCCCCATGGGAACAATCAAGACCGAACTGCCAGGCCAGGTCCTCCCTGGACCAGAAACAAGCATCCTGGTACTGGTTTCAGGGTATGTCACCCTTCTTCAGCCAGGCTAGCTTGAATCCAGTGGCACAGTGAGCAAGGAACTAACGTTTGGGCATACACATCCCACTTAGGGCTAAAGGTCTTACAGCAAACAAATGATGTACTGAATGCTGACAATGCAAACTTTCTCCCCCAGCCACAAGATCTGGGTTAAATCCATTGTTCTTTTGCCCACTATGCCACCCCAGTTTGGACCCAGCCATATGCAAATCAATATTGACCCTGTGCACCATGGGAACAGTCCAGACCGAACGGCCAGGCCAGGTCCCCCCTGGACTGGAAACAAGCATCCTGGATATGGCTTCAGGGTATGTCACACTTCTTCAGCCATGCTTGCTTGAATCCAGTGGCACAGTGAGCAAGGAACCCTCGTCTGGGCATACCCATCCCACTTAGGGCAAAACGTCTTGCAGCAAACAAATGATGGACGGAATGCTGATAATGCAAACTTTCTCTCCAGTCAAAAGATCTGGGTAAAATGTATCAGTCTTTTGCCCACTACCCCAGTTTGGACCCAGGCATATGCAGATCAGTCTTGACCCTGTGCCCCATGGGAATAGTCCAGACTGAACTGCCAATCCACGTCCTCCCTGGACCGGAAACAAGCATCCTGGGACTGGTTTCCCGGTTTGTCACCCTTCTTCAGCCAGAATAGCTTGAATCCAGTTGCACAGTGAGCAAGGAACCCACATCTGGGCATACCCATCCCTCTTAGGGGAAAAAGTTTTACAGCAAACAAATGATGGATGGAATGCTGATAATGCAAACATTCTCCCCAATCAAAAGATCTGGGTAAAATTCATCGGTCTTTTGCCCACTACACCGCCCCAGTGTGGACCCAGCCATATGCAGACCAGTCTTTACCTTGTGCCCCATGGGAATAGTCCAGACCGAACTGCCAGGCCAGGTCCTCCCTGGACCGGAAACAAGCATCCTTGGACCAGTTTCTGGGTATGTCACCCTTCTTTAGCCAGGTTAGCTTGAATCCAGTGGCACAGTAAGCAAGGGACCCTCGTCTGGGCATACCCATCCCACTGTGGGCGAAAAGTGTTACAGCAAACAAATGATGGACGGAATGCTGATAATGCAAACATTCTCCCCAATCAAAAGATCTGGGGTACATTCATTGTTCTTTTGCTCACTGCACCACCCCAGTTTGGACCCAGCCATTTGCAAATCAGTCTTGACTCCGTCCCCATGGGAACAGTCCAGACCGAGCTGCCAGGCCAGGTCCTCCCTGGACCGGAAACAAACATCCTGGGACTGGTTTCAGGGTATGTCACCCTTCTTTAGCCATGCTAGCTTGAATCCAGTGGCACAGTAAGCAAGGAGCCCTCGTCTTGGCATACCCATCCCACATAGGGAAAAACGCCTTGCAGCAAACAAATGATGGACGGAATGCTGATGATGCAAAATTTCTCTCCAGTCAAAAGATCTGGGTAAAATTAATCAGTCTTTTGCCCACTACCCTACCCCAGTTTGGACCCAGGCATATGCAGATCAGTCTTGACCCTGTGCCCCATGCGAAAAGTCCGGACTGAACTGCCAGGCCAGGTCTTCCCTGGACCGGAAACAAGCATCCTGGGACTGGTTTCAGGGCATGTCACCCTTCTTCAGCCAGGCTAGCTTGAATACAGTAGCACAGTGAGCAAGGTACCCAAGTCTGGGCATACCCATCCCACTTAGGGCAAAAAGTGTTACAGCAAACAAATGATGGACGGAATGCTGATAATGCAAACATTCTCCCCAATCAAAATATCTGGGTTAAATTCATTGTTCTTTTGCTCACTGCGCCACCCCAGTTTGGACCCAGCCATATGCAAATCAGTCTTGACCCTGTCCCCCATGTGGAACAGTCCTGACCAAACTGCCAGGCAAGGTCCTCCCTGGACAGGAAAAAACATCCTGGGACTGGTTTCAGGGTATGTCACCCTTCTTCAGCCAGGCTAGCTTGAATCCAGTGGCACAGTGAGCAAGGAACCAACGTCTGGGTGTTCCCATCCCACTTAGGACGAAAAGTGTTACAGCACACAAATGATGAACAGAATGCTGATAATGCAAATATTCTCCCCCAGTCAAGTGATGTAGGTTAAATTCATAATTATTTTGCCGACTATGGCACCGCTGTTTGGAGCCAGCCATATGCAGAACAGTCTTGACCCTGTGCCCATTGGAACAGTCCAGACCGAACTACCAGGCTAGTTCCTCCCTGTTGGACTTGGCCCTCTTGGCAGGGTCATCCCTGAACTTTTTGCCTTCCTCCAATATTTTCTCTGACATGTTTTTGTTGGTTTAATGACTCTGGGCACTTTACCACTGCTGACCACTGCTAAAGTGCATATGCTCTCCCTACTGAAAAGTGTACTTGTAATTGATTTCCATGATTGGCTTATTTGATTTACTGTCAGTCCCCAGTAAAGTGCACCAGGAGTGCCAGGGCTGATAAATACAAATACTACTAGTGGGCCTGCAGCACTGGGCGTGCCACCCACAGAAGCAGCCTTTTAAAATGTTTCTAAGGTCTGCCATTGCAGAACCTGCGTGCAGTCTGGTACTGTCATGCTGACTGCGCAAATGTACCCACTTGCTAGTCCCTAAACCTTCCCTTAACTTCATATTATTCACCCCTATGGTAGGCCCAAGGGCAGGTTGCATTTTAAGCATAAGGTAGGACAAGCCCTGATGTGTGTGGCATGTCCTAATAGTGAATTACAGCCATTTTCGTTTTTTACTATTGTAAGGCTACCTGTTCTCATAGGCAAGAATAGGCTGCTGGAATTATTACACACTATAATCCTAGCAGGGTCAGGAAACATGGTAGAAGAACAAGTTTAATATGCCTGAACTCAGAATAATAAAATACTTCTTTTAGAAAAGTTTATTTTAATATCCTGTGTTTGCAAATGCTACTTTTAGAAAGTTAGCATTTGCTTGCCTGACCATTTCAGCCCGCCTCTGCTACAATGTGTATCTGCTGTCTGGTTTCTGTGAGTGACAGGGCTGGGGAATTCCAGGGGACAGTCTGGGCTGCCAGGTGGTGAATAGAGGGATTACCCCCAGGATAGGTGGGAGGAGTGCCCCTTGACTCTGAATAGGGCTGTGCTTTGCCACCACAATGCTGGCTCTACCTCCTGCGGAGCATCTGATGTCCCTGCCCTGCACCCTGAAAGAAGAAGACAGCTTCTTTTCAACAAAGTGCTCGAAAACTGGGTTGAACCAGGCTGAGGCCCCCTGGCCTGTAAAGACAAAAGAAACTGTGTATAAAAGTAGGAGCCCTGCTCCTAAACATTCGATCCTGTTTACGCCAAGAAGAAACTCTGCCCAAAGAGAAGGACCTGGGAAAGCTGCATGGAGGACTACTGTCTCTAGCCTGAGAGACTGGCCTGTGGTGGGTGCCTTGCTGCAAGAAGGAGAGAGGAGAAAAGACTGAAAGACTTTGTATCTACATGTGCATCTAAGTGAACAATCTCCAAGGGCTTGCTGGTGAACTTTCCCCCTGAACTGCACCCCAGGAACATTGGGCGCCAACCCCCTGAAGGAAGAGCTGATGACTGCTGCTGGTCTTTGCAGCGCTGCCCACAGAAGACGGAGTGTGCTGTGCGCCGCCATCGCGCACTCTGAAGAGTCTGGGTAAACCCCCCCTGTCCTACCAACCGCACTGTGACTTCTGCAGCCGAGCCGTAGCTCAACACGCCAAGGGAAGGACCCATCCGAGCTGAGCATCGTGACTCTGTGGCCCCCGAGCCGTAGGGTACAAAGTAAAGCTGGACTTCGCCTAAAGATTTGCCCCCCGTGCAACGCCCTGCTGGAAGCACCTCGCCGCTGACATCGCATTACGCCACTGCATCCTCCTTCAGGATCGGAACGGACGCCGAGGTCATGAGCCGCCCCACAACGCACCGCTGCCCTCCGAGAAGCAGAAACTACTGGGCCATCGAGCCGTAGCTCGCCGCGAAGGAAGACCGCACCGCGACGTGGGACGTCCCCTCTACGCCTGCTTTTGTCCGCCCCGAACCCCTGAGACCAAAGGTACTGTAAATAGAATCGCAGTACGAGTCGCACTCTCTCACTACAACTCGCACCGCCTGTGTTCATTGAGGCCCCTTTAACCCCTCACGCTGTGCGCTGTGTCCCGCTTCGCATCGTGTAAACCCTGAAGTACGGCCCGAACAAGCCCGGACGACTCGTACTCTTCCTCCGCATAGGCCGCGTCGTACGTGTCTAACGCGAGGCGCATGAGCATTGACAGGACTTTCCATTGGTGATCGTACGAGGCGAACAAGAGTGCTACGAAGCGCTCAGGCATTCGCGAACCGCGTAACAACGCTTGAAACATTGCATATCGTGCTGGGAAGCCGTTTTTTGAGAGTCCTATAACCCAATTTAAGTCCAGAACATTGCATTTGAGAACTGTGGCATTTTAGGAGTAACTGGAATTGTGAAGTTTGTATCTAAAGCCTGCTTGAGAGTTTTCATATAAAGAGTATATTTTTACAACCAATAGTCTTGTGTCTCTGTGTGGTGGATTAGTAATTTATTGTGTGTGTTATACCAAATGCTTAACCGTATGTGCTCTGGGGATTAGCTTGTCTGCTCGCGCCACGCCGCCTAGAGGGTGAGCAGGGGTTATTTCTAGGAGTAGTCCTTTGCCCTGACTAGAGGAGAGGGTCCCTGTTCGACACAAGTGTATACCTGCGCCAACCAGAGACCCCCAATTCTAACACTCCCTGGACAAGAAACAAGCATCCTGCGACCGGTTTCTAGGTATGTCACCCTTCTTCAGCCAGGCTAGCTTGAATCCAGTGGCACAGTGAGCAAGGGGCCCATGTCTGGGCATTCCCATCCCCCTTAGGACGAAAAGTGTTACAGCACACAAATGACGGACGGAATGCTGATAATGCAAATATTCTCTCCCAGCCAAAAGATCTAGGTTAAATTCATAATTCTTTTGCCAATATGGCACCCCTGTTTGGACCCCGCCATATGCAGATCAGTCTTGACCCTGTGCCCATGGGAACAGTCCAGACTGAACTGCTAGGCTAGTTCCTCCCTGACCAGAAACAAAAATCTTGCGACCGGTTTCTAGGTATGTCACTCTTCTTCAGCCAGGCTAGCTTGAATACAGAGGCACAGTGAGCAAGTTACCCAGGTCTGGGCGTACCCATCTCATTTAGGGTGAAAAGTGTTACAGCAAACACATGATGAATGGAATGCTGACAATGCAAACATTCTCTCCCATTCAAAAGATCTGGGTTAAATCCATTGTTCTTTTGCCCACTACGTCAAACCAGTTTGAACCCAGCCATTTGCAAATTAGTCTTGACCCTGCGCCCCATGGGAACAATCCAGACCGAGCTGCCAGGCCCGGTCCTCCCTCCACCAAAAACAAGCATCCTGGGACCGGTTTCAGGGTATGTCACCCTTCTTCAGCCAGGAAAGCTTGCATCCAGTGGCACAGTGAGCAAAGGCGCAGGGTCAAGACTGATTTGCATATGGCTGGGTCCAAACTGGAATGGAATGATGAGCAAAAAAAAAAGAATGTATTGAGGCCCAGATCTCTGTACTGGGGTGTATGTATGACATTGTTCAGCATTATGTCCATCAATTGTTCTTTTTGCATTTATCACCCCGAGTGGGACGGGTATGCCCATAGGTGGGTCCCGTGCTACCCATGCCAATGGAGTCAAGCTATCCTGGCTGATGAGGTCTGTAAGCCCGAAACCGGTCCTAGGATGCTTGTTTCCTGTCCAGGGAGGACCTGGCCTGGCAGTTCGGGCTGGACTGTTCCCATTGGGTGCATGGTCAAGACTGATTTTCATATGGTTGGGTCCAAACTAGAATGGCATGGTGAGCAAAATAACAATGGATTTAGGCCCCGATTTCTGTACTGTGGTGAATGCATGACATTGTTCTGCATTCTGTCCATCAATTGTTCTTTTTGCATTTGTCACTCCGAGTAGGACGAGTATGCCCAGTCGTGGATCCCATGCTCTCCAAGCCACTGGAGTCAAGCTATCCTGGCTGATGAGTGGCTGAAAATCGAAACCGGTCCTAGAATGCTTGTTTCCAGACCATAGAGGACCTGGCCTGGCAGTTCAGGCTGAACTGTTCGCATTGGGCGCAGGGTCAAGACTGATTTACATATGGCTGGGTCCAAAAAGGAATGGCATGGTCAGCAAAAAAATGATGGATTTAGGCCCAGATCCCTGTACTGAGGTGAATTTATGAAATTGTTCTGTATTCTGTCCATCAATTGTTCTTTCTGCATTTGTCACCACCAAGTGGAATGGGTATGCCCAGACGGGGGTCCTGTGCTCTCCATGCCACTGGAGTCAAGCTATCCTGGCTGATGAGGGCTGAACGCTCAAAACCGGTCCTAGGACGGTTGTTTCCAGTCCAGGGAGGACCTGGCCTGGCAATTCGGGCTGGACTGTTTCATTATGAGCAGGGTCAAGACTGATTTGCATATGGCTGGGTCCAAACTGGAATAGCATAGGTGAGCCACAAAAAGATGGATTTAGGCCAAGATCTCTGTACTGGCGTGAATGTATGACATTGTTCTGCATTCTGTCCATCAATTATTGTTGTTGCTTTGGTGCTAGGCCGCCCTTGTGCACCAGTGCATTGGAAAAGGCAGAAATGCGCTGCATTGCCTTAAATAGGGCACATTCCTGACCTTTCGAAATGCAGCAGCACAGGGAAGGTGACTTGCTCCTCTGCGCCACTTTTTCATAAGTAAGCCCCTTAGTGCACACAAAATGGTGCTAGTTTTGGGATATTCATTATAAACAGTGCATGTAAGCAATCAATATTATCAGGGAGACATTACATTAAATATGTATTTTAAAATTTGTACACATTTTAATTAAAGTTTTAAAATTACAAAATGTGCTTAGCACCAGATTATTGTTTTTTGGAAGTATGTATATAACAGAATTCTCACTTCTCCACGTGCTTCAGTTCATGAAGTTTCATATTTGAGTCATTTAAAAGTAATATGAGGGCTTGTACAAAGATGTTTGTTACTTTGCAATATAATGTCATGTATGTAACAGAACGAGATGAACCTTGGCATCGTTCCAGTTTGATCGCAGCTGTTGAAATATGTTAAGCAACAACTGTAGCAGTAGTGCTGGGCTACATATTAAAGTAAACTAACAGAAGTGCATCTAATATGGGTGCCCATCCTGCGTATCCAACACAACGTTTTCTCTGCACATCTATGACAATAGGAATTTATGAATCCAGGACATACTTTATCAGTATACACAGGGTTGTACTGATATGAGAAATAGGCCCGGGTACCAAAATAAAAGTTACCCCTATTAGTGAATTATATAGCTAAAAAACTGACCCATATTTTCAAATGTTGGCAGTTTTAAACTTGTTAAGTTTGCAAATTAGGGCAACATGCAAAGCATTTCATTGACGGCCCACTGCACGCTGTACATGTGTATAGCAAGATATAGAAGAATGCATAGCGATAGGATGTTAATTACCAGTTTTGAATCACCTGTAATTAGTGTTCATGACAAGCAATCCGCTTTGTTGAATCAGAACATATGTGTCAATTGACACAACATTTAATAGTTGTTAACGCGTTAACGCCAAATATTATAAGTTTCATAGATTACGAGGGGCAGATTTATGAGGCCCTTGCGCCTCTTTGCACCGCAATTGCGTCACTTTATTTGACGCAACGGCGGCGCAAACAATGCGCCCTATTTACAACGTGACGCATATAGGAGATGCGTCACGTTGTAAAGCCCTGCGCCATAAGGAGGCGTTCCTGCGCAGGGGGGGCGTTCCTGCGCAGGAACGCCTCCTAAAAGTGGCTGAGTGAAATCTATCAGATTTCACTCAGTCACTTTCAGGCCAATGCTGCGTCAAAACCCTGCGCCTGCTTGAAGCAGTGTCATGTATTCCTATAGGTCCTGAATCGATCCCCCTATTCCTGACCCTATTCTAGTTAAACAAACCAACAAGTTAACTAGCAGTCAGCCCATGAGGCTGAAAACCCCCATGATGCAGATACCGTTACCTGACGCAGTCACACTACGGCACAGGAACGTGTTATCTGATTAGGTCATAACACTTGCGATCTAATTAGACAAGCGATATTCCTCCAGCCCCTGATAAGGCATACGGAGTTCTCATAACAAATCAAACCTATGACAACCTGGCAAAACCCTGCGGCCATTGTTTTGATTTCACCGAGAACTTTAGTAAAAGAATGTGCTAACGAGCAAGTCGTATGACATCTTTATTGACGTATCTATGTCCATCCTTACGTCAATCTCGGCACCTTAAAGGTATAAATATTACCGATCTTGCCATATGCAAACACACGTGTGGTGACGAGACGGAGCAGCCATACTTGCCGAAGCGAAGAGCAGAGAAGACCCCGCTGGCACAGCCCCGCCTTTCTGACGCGCTGAGAGACGCGCTGCTTTCTCCTGCCGAGAATCCAGCACCGGCGTTTCCGGGTAGCCCTCGCAGTCAGCCTGGAATATCGAGACCAGAGAGAGAGATACCATTCCTCATTCATCCTAAATTCCAGGTACAGAACTGAATAACCCCTCACAGAGAATTCTTTAGTTATTCACTTGGCAAAAACAAACTTAACTTAAACTGTAACTATCTATTCCCGCCCACGTATTAGACTTAGGTCAGGTACACGGGGTAGGCGTATCTAGAAACACCAGTTGAGTACGTTTAGTCAAATGTATATGTGTATATAATATATTTTATTCATTTTAAAACATCTTATGGCTTAGAAACCATATCAATGTTTTTACAGTATTATTTTATACTATTGCTTTTAATGTATGCACTTTACTTAACTATAAGTATTGCAATAATATCGATCCATTTCTCTTGTATGAGAAAAGAGACTGATCAATAAATAACACCTTTTTATTGAACACGCCCGTCTCTTCCTTTTCTCTACATTCTGATGAGACTAAGAATGCACGTACTGACTGAGTAAAATAATTTGCCTTTTGTTCACACGACTCTCGAGATTGACTCTTGATTAGGGGAGAGCAAAGTTGTCATGTTCTATGGTTGTCAGAAACTAAATCCCTTCTTGTCTAATCAGGGAAGTTAATTCCTCCTTGAACATTCGAGAAAGTTTCTAGTGAACTCTGAGCTAAGCTGGCAAACCCAAAACTTTAAGTCTAGTATCGACAGTAGTAGACCTAGTTAATGTCTGGCCTAGGCCTTTACTGCTGTAGGTATTATTCCAATGCGCAGAGCCTATTGGGAAGATAGGAACTACACTACATGGCGCCCAACGCGTTTGGAAAGGGCGATAAAACTAACGTAAGACATTTAGAGTAACTCAGTCGTGCTTTCTCACTCAGACCCCTTTTCCCATAATACTCCAAAGACGTCTGGAGTGGGTGAAAGGTAATATCCGCCAAACCTCGCAGGAGGGAACTCCTATGTATGGTTCTTGGTATAGTCAACGTTGAAGGATAAACAGTTCCAACATATTGTGCATCTAATCTTTGTTTCCATAAGAAACCTGATCTGCAAACAAACAAAATAACCTTCAGGACAGTAAAATGTCAGAAAATGAAGAAGAAAGAGAGGCAGTTAGATTAGCAGCTGACATAGCAGAAGCTGATACTGCACTACAAAATGCAGACCCGGATATAATACTCATCCCGGTCATTAAAAGAAAATCTATAACCTTGAAACTTATAGAAAATGGACTGACACCTAGAGGTGGCACAGTCATATTCGTAATTGAGGCACACGAATATCGGCAGACAGAGGTATATTATTCATGGATACATTTTCCAGCAGCAAATGCTGTAACAAAGTACTTCCACTATTACAAAATAGAGGAACCTCCTAATGAGTACACTCCTTTCGAGGAGGTGGAAGTACCACTCAAATTCCAAGAGCATTTGCTCTTATTTGATGGCGCCCTAAAACATAATAATCACATCACCAGGCTCGGTCCTTTAGGTAGACCAGGAGCAACGTGGCCGGTCCTAGCCGGATACACACCACATCCAGACATCAATGGGATGTCTGCAGCAGAGCTGTTAACACAGCTAAAACAATTAATACAAATTCATAGACAATTAGTTCAGTATGTGATGCGGACATCAACAATTCAGCCAGCGATTAAACTTCCACAGCTGACCCCTCAACAGGGGAACACAAATAAAATTACACCACAGAACATCCAATCCTGCCTAGGTAAAGTACCGGCTAAACGGGAACAAATACCATTCTGGTTGGCACAGAAAATTACCCAAATAGAGGCGGTGTTTCCTGACACCACCCCGCTAGAAAAACACAGGATTCTGACTATCTGTCTCCCAATGGGAATCGCACCACACATAGAGGACTGTGACACTTGGGGTACAGTCTTTGCTTCCATCTACACAAAAACGCACGGTGTTCCATCCATTTCGGTGATACCAGATGTGCTAAAACAAATTCAAGACGAATACGGTCCAGAACCCGCTTTAACTCTTGGTATGAAATTACTGAAAGACTTCAAGCAGGTCTCGGCTATATTATTAGCCAACATAAAAGGTGAAGCAGCCAACGTGGCGATCTGCCAGAGGTTAAAAGAGACAGATATAGCAGACCAACCAGCTGAAATTGCCAGAATCATAGAAAAATCCTATGAGGAACTAGGTAGGGACAGTTTAGGTGGAATACCAGTAAAACCACAACTGACTGAAAGTCCAGAAAAAATATTTTTTAATAATAATTCACCAAAAAAGAACTGGGATGGAAACAAACAATCCAATCCTAAAGAAAAGAAATTCCAGTCCAGAGGAAGGTCTCCCAGGCGAAGGGAGAAATCTCCGAACCAAAGACACAGGTCACCCCAGAGCGACCCCTCTGGGAAAAGATATAACCTTAGAAATAGGGATAATATAAAAAAACCTGATAGATATCAAGACATTGATACGCGTCCCTCTCAATCTTTTCAGACTTCCTCGCAGAAATCGGAAAGAAGAGGACGATCAGAACAAAGAGAAGAGCACACCAAGTCCAAAGACAAGGAACCTGCTCAGCTAAAAAAGAAATTACAATTTCCAAAAAAGAAGGTAGCCAGTATCAAGGTAGTTAACAATGCCGAGAATACTGAGGACACAACTGAAAAACGGAGAGTGGGCTCAGACAATGCTAGACAGCGCAGCAGAAGTGAGCATAGCTCGCAAAGTCCTTATGAATCATCTGGAGACAGTGGACACGAATGAATATCTTCAAGTGGAAACTGCAGACACCAGGGTTAGCATACCTCACAAGATATACGAGATAACATTACGTATAGAGGGAGATAAGACTAGGAAAATAAGGGGACTATTTTGGGATAATCTCTCCAAGGGCTATGACATCCTTCTAGCTGAAAAAGACTGGCCACCAGAGTTTGTCAGGGAGTGCCCTCATGGCGAAGAAGTAATTATGCCTGCCTTCTCAAATCAAATTCCAATTCATAAAAAATACACACTTGCTAGAAAGTGGGCAGTGGCTCTAGCACCTGCTTTATATAAAAATCATGTAGGATGGGATGAGGACTCCCCTCCTCACAAAATCCAGTTAAATCACAACCTACTGCACAAAGACAGTACCCAATTAAGCAAGAAGCTAAAAAACAGGTAAATGAAATACTAGATCAGCTAGAATACCAGGGGGTGATTGAAACTTGCACCTCACAAATGAACAATCCTTTGTTTCCGGTCTTCAAACCAGACAATTCATATCGTCTAGTTTTGGATTACCGACACCTTAACACATGTTGCAAAACGTTTGCAGTGCAAAACTCACACAGTGCTGCACTAATGAATAACATAGTGCGCAAAAAATACAAAACAACCTTAGACATCTCTAATGGATTCTTTTGTCAAAACATAGCACCAGAGAGCAGATATTTAACTGCATTCTCAGTAAATGGCACTCAAAAACAATTCTGTCGGTTAGCCCAGGGGTACAAGAACAGCCCGGGGGTATTCTCAGCGAGAGTAACAGAATTACTTCAACTATATGATGATGAAGCATTATCTTATGTCGATGACATTTACTTAACAGATGATGACTTGGAGACTCACTTGAAAAGAGTGAACACCATAATACTTGGGTTCGCTGCAGAGGGTTACAAATTCAACTTTAAAAAATCCAGAATTGCCCATCTGACAGTCCTGTTCTTAGGATATGAATTATCAAGCGAAGGCAAAAGCCTGGCTGACAATTTCCTAGAGAAATGTGCCGTACTCCAAGCGCCTAGAACACTAAAAAACTTACAGTCGATTCTAGGCTTCCTAAATTTCGGAAGAACATACATTGCAAATTACGCAGAAAGGGTCAAACCCCTTTATGATCTAATTAAACCAGATTTTAAAAGATCCAATTGGACTCAAATACACACAGAAATTTTGAGATCCTTACAAACAGACATGCTAATTAAAACAAAATTAGAAACACGTGATAACACACGCAATCTTGTGATTCGAGTCATCCCAGGAAGATGCGGATTCACATACCTGACCTCTAATGAGGGAGAAAAGGTACCGATTGCATTCAAATCACACTTGTACACAGAAGCTGAACAGAAATTCAGCAACAAAGAAAAAATTGTTCTTGCAGTTCAAACCGCAATAGCTAGAGAGAAAGATCAAGCGGGCGGTAGACATATCACAGTCAGAACAGAAAAATCAGCCTTTGAGGCACTAACAACACCGTGGAATTTACCGACAACAGCATTGAATCCGGAATGGATACAATGGGTGAATTCTATCACAACGGACAAAGTATACTACTACTTTGATCAGGAACTAGAAGAATTGAAAAATCTAGAATATGAAGAAACATATCCTCTGCCAATCGACATTCTGCCTTTACGACATTACGCCTGTGTAATCTATACAGACGGACATGCTCAACCCTCCGTTTGGGGAGAACAAGCATACAACCCCACATGTGAGATTACAAAAGAAGTGTGGCGCGGAGGTAAACTAAAACCTCTATTAACAAAGACACACTCAGTAGAAAGTAATTCAGAACAACAAACTGATATATTAGCTTTAAAAATGGCGCTAGATAATGCGGATCGCGAATTCCCGACACTTATAGTGTCAGATTCATATTACTGCGTCAAATCATATAACAGCGATTTGCAGACATGGATTCAAAACGGTTACAAAGATGACACAGATGCACCAATAAAGCAGAAACTGCTCTGGGAACAAATAGCTCTTTTACAAAAAGAACTACCAAAGACTCACGTGTCTCACTCACTGAGTCATCAGCGTGATGGCGTTTACGTTGTAGGGAATTCATTGGCTGAGACAGCCACAGCGGCAGCCACTAAATCGGCTCCCGTAGATCGAAAAAAGCATACATTAAAATACATTGACGGTGAAACAGTGCTGGCAGTGAAAACGTCATCAAAAGGCGACTGCTCAGCGTTACCGATCAACTATCCACTCAATTACACATACATAATCGATGCAAACTCCATCCCTTTTGCTCAAATCCCTGGAGTGGGGGATAGAGTGATTCCAAACATGGACAGGAGAAACTTGTTAATCGCAGATGCACACATGGGCGAGGGTCTCAGACACCTTAAAATAAAAGATTCTCTGGAAGAATTACAATCACGGTACTGGTGGCCAGGCATGAGCCTGCGTCATACCATGTTTGTAAAAAACTGCCCAAACTGCAACAGAGATCGCAGTGGGGAGAGAAACAGTTTAAATACCTCGTCGTTCTACTCCAGGAAAAATCAGGAGTAAAAAGGAAGGGTTGCGATTAACATATACAGGCTAGTTCCACTTATAATGTAGATCACCAGCACTTGGCTGACGTCCGGACTGTTATACAAAGATTTGCGGGTCTAAATGGCATATACGCTAAGCGCATGCTACGTTTGACTATTGTTTTCACTCAAGCCCTCCAGCCTGGGGGGAAACATGGCCAAATGAGCATAGTCCAGCGGGAATCTTCTCACTTCCTTCCTGAGGGTACGGGACGGTGTAAAGAAAAAACCAAGGCATAAAGCAATCTATAGCGGAAAGGATATTAGGTTCGGGAGCTGGGTGGGTCAAACATCTAATAAGTGTCCAACGTAGTCTCAATAACTTGCCAAGAAATTCTCTGAAGGGATTCAGTGCGTACAAATTATTATTTGGAACTAGGATGATGATCTCTGACATTGATAGTCAGACTTCAGTGGTGAAAGAAAAAAGCTTTGATATCAAAGACCGTTTGGCTATTTTGCAGGACTTAAACAAAACAAGAAAAGACCTGAGCAACATAAAGTTGAAACAACAGCCAACAGCCACTGAAGAACCACCACCTGTCCCAGCAAGACCTGTCTGGATTCCAAAAGTCGGGGATCTAGTCAGGGAAAAGATCGCGGTAAAGAAGGAATTTGGGCCTTCTTACAGAAAAGCAGTTCCTGTCTTGTCTGTCAACGGGACAAGATCAGTTGTACTACCGCCACTTGCTGGTAAAAAGGAGAACCGAGTTGTATCCATCGACCTGGTAAAACCACAACATGTGGCCGATAACAAACAGTAGGCCAAGTGGACTCCCAATAAGTAGCAGAACACCAAGGTTTGCTACCAGTACAGAGGTCCTAACGAAGAGGCTCATCACATTCGAAACGCCTACAGAAGAACAACAAGGACTATGCAACAATGCAATAGAACTAAGACCTCTGAATACCCAAATAAAAACATTTAGCAGAGACACACCAATCTATAATGAAGTAACAAGTGAAAATGCAAGAAACAGAAATCCTGAACCAATTGGAACAATTGACAGAACTGCATCCGGCTACTTCATTAAACTTCGATGATTCCTCTGAGGGCTTCAGCGAATCAAAGACACAGCCATCATCAAAAACCTTTAAAGACAAAGCTATGGAACTTTTGAAACAACTGAAAGAAACATATCTGATTTCTCCATGGATTGAATTTTGGGTGGGTTTTGGTGCATTTATCCTCATACTTTGGCTCATCATGGTACTTACTTTGGGACGCTTCATTGAGGGAAAATATGCTAAAATGGACACAGCAAGTCAGAAAATCAACTTGATCCTCAAACCACACACATCTTCACACGTCGAGAAAAGAGAACTTTCTTCAGCCAACTTCACAGCCAATCCGATACCTGGTGGGGTAGCTTGGGACAACACTGACTATGAAATTTATGGCCCGGTCGAGATCCTGAAATATCCACACCAAATTAAGATCTCATTGAGTGACTTTGCAAAACCAAACTCATTTGCTGATGATTGGGACTTCGAAAGCATTAATAACATGATGTCTGACTTAGTAATGTCTGCTAAATTTACCAAACATGATTATTTGCAGGGTTCTACAAATTATGACAGTATGTATTGCTATAACCACTATGGTAACCACTTTTTACATAGATCTGCACAACCTAGAAATGTTTTAAATTATAATCAATGGGAACATTGTGCAACACCTCCAAAAGGGAGCTCAAGAACCGTTTACGACAAATATTCATATTTTTCAGGTTTTAACACAAGTAATGCTGAAGCATTTTATTTTAAATTGTCAAACAAGACAGGAACCAAAACCATGATAACCAACACAAAATTGTTATATTCAGACTCATTTTTTGAACAAATGAATACTTTTGGATTTGATTATTGGGACAAAAATGTTGAATTGAAAAGTGTTTGGGGTACAAAAGAATGGCAAGTACAGGGTATAGAAGCTTTGTTTAGAGCCTGCATGATCCCAGAACAAATGATATTTTTAAATGACACTGTTCAACAGACCACCTGTCTTGGCTTAGCCAAAATCAAAGATTTAAATAAACCGTCTATTCCAAAGCCAATAATGTTTAGCAATAACTCTGATACAGATGAGGAGATAGACGTAAACCAAATATTAAACCAAAACAGAACACATCCTGATTGGAAACAGTGGTTGATCTGGCCCACAGATACTAATAACTGTCAAGACAGATTCCTGAACAAAACACAGGGGTTCAAAATGACCAGGCCAGACCCTAGATATCCTCAAAGACATCACCCAGGGATAATAACCACCTACAGTGTGGGCAAACTATGCCTTCAATGGCTACAAACTTCCACACTGGCAGAAATTAAGCAACACCTAACTTTACTTACTGATGGTGCTGACTTGCGTGATTTCACTTTGGGACCACGCAAACAGCTTCAAAAGCGTTTCATAGCAGCCTCTGTATATGCAGCATACAATGAGGCCTGGAAGGTTACTCAAATTGAAACAGCAGAGAGAATACGGGAAATTGACCGTATTAATTTGGAAAAAATCACTTTCTGTAGTGGACAATGGGTTAATGACTCTGTCCTCCAGAATTTTTTCTTTGGACAGCATTGTGTCGTCAGCAATCGATATATTATCGCAAGACTTACTGCTATTACAACACGGTCAGTCACAATTGCGTTCTATTGTACAGCTTGGCTGGACGTTACAAAATCTTCGTTCAGGCTATGTGCCTTGGCGTTTAATCAACACAACGTCACTATTCCAAATCTTTAACCTTACTGATAGACAAATCAGTATGGCGCAAAAGGGTGCTGATTATACAATCTTGAGCATTGAAAAACTAGAAAGATTACCAATGACAATGTCAGAACGACCTGTCAATGAATGGATAATACATGGGATAATAAATATTCCAATCTCAACCTTCAGGTTTCAATACTGCCAAAAATATATACAGGCTGGCATGTACGAGTAATTGGGAAAGGGGTACCTTAAAACAACATGGAACCTGCCCTATTCACATGCATGTGTCAGTAATAAAGGACAGAAAGTGTTTCTTAGTGGCAACAATTGTGCGATGTCACTGAGTGGCACACTTCTGTGTAACGGAATTAGTTTGCATGGAGCCTGTGAAGGGAATTCATACAACCTTTCATGTCACCAGCAAGGCGCACCTGCAACAGAAATAGAACCATTCTTTCAAAGACTCTATAATGGGAGTTACATTCTTATTGTAGACCGCAGATGTTGTAGTCTTATGCCCGGGACTCCTTATCTAGTAACTACTACTGCGAAGGTCAAGTGCTGTGGACGCACATTGTTCCCCAGCTCCTTCCCAGACAGGGAGGCAAGGGCATGGCCCGATTTGAAAATTACTTCTATTCGAATAGATACTTTAAGCAGAATGAAAACAGTCCTTCTTCAGACGCCTACCAGGCTCTCGTCATCAAAAGAAACGTATGATCTACAAGTCGCAAGGACGACTGCAGAGATACATACATTATTATCAACTAATTCCCCCGTACATTTCGCGGAAATCCTGAATGAAATCTTAAATATTTCTGATACCAATGGGGTCTCAAAGGTATTTAAGACAGTATTTTCGATGGCATTAACACCATTCAAAGCCATACTGGGTATTTTTCCAGATTTCGTCCATTCAATTTTTGGCAGACTTCCCCTGATCCTGGGACTAATTGCAGGAATCCTATTCTTAGTCCTTATTTTTCGTTATGGCAACCCATGTCACAGACAAAACTCTTGCGACAAGGGAAGAAACAATCCTAGCCATTGGATACCGGGACCGGATATCAAAAATCCTGGGACTCTCCCGGCTTAGAGACCTGAACATGACTTGGTTTCTATCATTTCGACCAATGTGGCAAAGATGTGTTTTACCTGTATTGAGGTGTCTGCTATGCAGAGAAGAATGCGTGTTAGACACCTGTCTGACGCTACAATCGGATGCGCCGATGGATGCAGAAACATTGTTGAGCCCGATCAAGGTTCATGCTTTGTGCTGCCCTCAAAGGCTACCAATCCTGATGACGGCATTCGTGGAAGCTTCACCACTACGATTGATGGGTAGTGAAGTTCAAGATGAAAGCAGCATCGAACAGGTACGACCTTCTGTCAGTAATACAAATCAGAATGTCAATGGAGACAATCATGCGCAAGAATGCATGATTACACCTATTTCCGAGTTAGTGGAACTTTCCCAGGAAGCTGTTGACAGTTTTTTCGAAAGCCTAAATGATATGATGTTCTCACCCGAACAGAAATAGAGACTTTTGAGCAAGCTCGCACACGGCGTTCCCTGAATTCGGCCATCAACTTTAAAAATAAAGTCACATGAACATTTTCGCTCCAGTTCACGGACAGCAGTTTTTCCAGCAGCCACAAATATTTTTGCATATTTTTCGGGACACTATCTTCTGCTTAAAGTAAGAACTATTCTTAGAGAACTAAGGTTTCTAAATTTTAGATAGCTTATAGACATTAGCTGCCCGCTGGCTTGTTCATAAAGATATTTTATTCTGTGATGGAATGGTCTCGAAACTTTTTTTTGTAAGAAACCATTTCATGTGTAATTCTCATATACCAAATAAGCAATAATGTATACAAATGCGATTACTTTGGCATTTTTCTACAGCTTGAGTGCATACCATATATATATGTCTGCAATTTTTTTTCAGTATATTTGAAAATTTCAAAATGCATTTATGTATTTTGGGGTGGTAAGGTATACACACTACTCTATAGTATGTTGTACTATGTTATACTATGCCTAGATTAGTAAATATGTCCATAGTTAGCGTGGAGTGGGTGTCATGTATTCCTATAGGTCCTGAATCGATCCCCCTATTCCTGACCCTATTCTAGTTAAACAAACCAACAAGTTAACTGGCAGTCAGCCCATGAGGCAGAAAACCCCCATGATGCAGATACCGTTATCTGACGCAGTCACACTACGGCACAGGAACGTGTTATCTGATTAGGTCATAACACTTGCGATCTAATTAGACAAGCGATATTCCTCCAGCCCCTGATAAGGCATACGGAGTTCTCATAACAAATCAAACCTATGACAACCTGGCAAAACCCTGCGGCCATTGTTTTGATTTCACCGAGAACTTTAGTAAAAGAATGTGCTAACGAGCAAGTCGTATGACATCTTTATTGACGTATCTATGTCCATCCTTACGTCAATCTCGGCACCTTAAAGGTATAAATATTACCGATCTTGCCATATGCAAACACACGCGTGGTGACGAGACGGAGCAGCCATACTTGCCAAAGCGAAGAGCAGAGCAGACCCCGCTGGCGCAGCCCCGCCTTTCTGACGCGCTGAGAGACGCGCTGCTTTCTCCTGCCGAGAATCCAGCACCGGCATTTCTGGGTAGCCCTCGCAGGCAGCCTGGAATATCGAGACCAGAGAGAGAGATACCATTCCTCATTCATCCTAAATTCCAGGTACAGAACTGAATAACCCCTCACAGAGAATTCTTTAGTTATTCACTTGGCAAAAACAAACTTAACTTAAACTGTAACTATCTATTCCCGCCCACGTATTAGACTTAGGTCAGGTACACGGGGTAGGCGTATCTAGAAACACCAGTTGAGTACGTTTAGTCAAATGTATATGTGTATATAATATATTTTATTCATTTTAAAACATCTTATGGCTTAGAAACCATATCAATGTTTTTACAGTATTATTTTATACTATTGCTTTTAATGTATGCACTTTACTTAACTATAAGTATTGCAATAATATCGATCCATTTCTCTTGTATGAGAAAAGAGACTGATCAATAAATAACACCTTTTTACTGAACACGCCCGTCTCTTCCTTTTCTCTACATTCTGATGAGACTAAGAATGCACGTACTGACTGAGTAAAATAATTTGCCTTTTGTTCACACGACTCTCGAGATTGACTCTTGATTAGGGGAGAGCAAAGTTGTCATGTTCTATGGTTGTCAGAAACTAAATCCCTTCTTGTCTAATCAGGGAAGTTAATTCCTCCTTGAACATTCGAGAAAGTTTCTAGTGAACTCTGAGCTAAGCTGGCAAACCCAAAACTTTAAGTCTAGTATCGACAGTAGTAGACCTAGTTAACGTCTGGCCTAGGCCTTTACTGCTGTAGGTATTATTCCAATGCGCAGAGCCTATTGGGAAGATAGGAACTACACTACAGCAGGCGTAGGTCTTGACGCAGCATTGTGAAGATGGGGCACCCCCGAGCCTTGCTGGAGCTGCGTTGCGCTTGCGACACAACTCCAGCAATGCGCCACCTTTACAGCACAGATGCGTCACACATCTGTGCCGTTTTTGCCCCATGGTGCGCCGCATTGTAAATGCGGCGCACCATGGGTGGCAGAGCTGTGGCGCACTGTGGCGCACATTAATTGGCGCATCCCTGGGGATGCGCCAGTTAACATAAATCTGCCCCAGGGTGCCTATCTCTATTTTTATGTTTGTTTCTAGAGTGAATGATATTACTGAAAGCATCCCCTGACCAAGGATATTGTATATCCGAAATACATTGATTGGGTTTATAATATCAACAAGGAACAAAATTGTCTACTGATGTGACATAAGGAATTCAAGATTCAATGAATAAAATAAAATGTCTAATATAATTTCTTTCTAGGCTGGTTTGAATCAAAGATGGATGTTAGAGGAGCTTTGAGCTTTGGCCTTCAACATGAGTGCCTGGAGGCAGTCTGCTTGACTGAGAGACAAGAGGCTATCAAACTATGTGCATGTTCAGAATGGCAGTCAGCTTTACATCTGACTGCCATCCTGGTGGGAAACGGGACCGCCCGACAAGCTCACACCCTGAATCATGATGTAACCGCCTTCAAGGTGGTCGCAAAGTGTATATTTGTATTGCACATGCCGCAGTACAAAATATGCACCCGTGCATATCCCTGCACTATGTGGGGCACCATGCGATGCCTGCCACAAGGTGTATGGATATGTTGGGGGGCATCTAGGTCATGTCGGAGGGCCAGGGAGGAAGGGGGTCCCCCATGGCTGATAAACCGCCATGAAACGTCAGGTGTCAAGGGACATTGCAGTCCCTAAGGCGGTGCCTGCCAGGCACTGTTGTAGGGATACAAGTCCCTCTGATAGACCGACGGGCTCCTTGAGCCCATCAGATCTGTGCCAGTCGGTCTCTCCGACCGGGATCCATCTACCCAGCATCCTAATGTGGCGGGCGGTAATCAGAATTACAATGGCGGTGGGACCGCCACTGATGGGCTGTTGGCGGCGGTCTCACGTCATCATAATCAGGCCCTAAGTCACTGTACATATACCAACTTTAGCCATGATTGCTTCACTACCATAAGTCATATGTAGAGTACAAACGTTTAACAATATAAAAAATAAAAAAACTTTTCCTGTGTATTGAATGTTTTGTAGTGTCATGTTTCAAGTGTTATATATTTTTTTATCCATGTTGACACTATCATATGTTGTCAAATACAATGGTTAGTTGAAGTTATGTAAATAGTTCCATTTTATAAATTTCATTTTTTTCTGAAATAGTTACAGCACATATTATACAAGGTTTTCCTATAAGTTATGGTGTGTTATAATACATGTGATTATGCAATATCTATTAAAAAACAATCTAATTTCTCTATAATCAAAGATTTGTGCACACCCAGTCACTATTATGAAGAAATGGCTTCAGAACTCAACTTTATTAACTTATTACACTTGAGTGCTGACGTCACAATGCATGCGGGCAACGCCAGTGGCCGAGGGGAAAGGCAGGTCAGGTCCGAGAGCATAATTAACGGAGCTGTTACCTGACAAAGCAAAACATTGCTTTTCATTGTTCTGTTCCGTTTTTCAAGCTGAATAGTGACAGGCAGAAAGAAAATCTTTATGGCTTCTACACATGATGAGCAACTGTGCCTTGCATTAAACTGATTCTAATATATGTTTGCAACAATAATCTAACAGCTTTTTAGATGTGTTCAATTTTGACATACACACCAAGGATTTAAGGGGGTTGTGGCACAGGTGATGGTGTGACCATGTATTAAAATGAATAAAGTACCCTTTGCCATATATGATAAGGATACCTCAGTGTTCCTTAACGTCATAAAGGAAATCAGCCTTCAGCCTCATTCTTCTATACGGTAAAGGAAATCCTCAATGACTTCCAGTATCCTTATAATATACGGGCATGGGTTTCTTTATCCCTATATTTAATGTGTTATATTATGTTGTCAAAGAGGAACCTTTACAAAACTTTTTCTTTATTAAAAAATGTAGCTCAACATTTTCATATGCACTTATTTAGAGTGACATACTAATTTTAAGTGTGAAGAACACATATATTCAAAGCAAACTGTTTCCTGTACAGACATAAACCTTAGACACCGCGCAATACTCTCGTTTTATATTTTTTACAATGCACACATTACCACAAGAGCAGACGCTCATACCACCTCCTCTGCAATAGTTCTTCTGTTCAGCTTCCTGCAGTCCAATTCCCGCTACAGCCTGTCCGCTTGCTGCCCTCTGTTTGTGCTTCCTCTGCCCGTTTCTTGACTTCTTGTTTTTCTGCCCTCAGTTTAGCGGTATTCTGCTAATTTTTCTGACCTCTGTTTTGCATTTTCTGCTCTCTGTTTTGTCCTCTTCTGCTCTGTTTGCTTTTTTTGCTCTATCTTCTGCCCTCTGTTTTGCCATTTCTGCTAATTTTTCTGCCACCGTCTTCCCTTTTTCTGCTTGTTTCTTCACTGTTCCCACCGCTTCCCTCATCGCACTGTTTTCCTCCTCCCACCACCCAGAGCATCAGCCTCCCACCAGGGCGTGCTATATGGAGGCTGCTGCACAACCCCATTGAGCAGGTCCTCGTGCCAGCGCCCTCTGCGACAGTTCTCCTGTCCATCATGCCCAGTCTGCTACCCTCTGCTGCCTGTCTACCTGCTTTTCTCTTTTCTGCTTGTTTTTCTGCCCTCTGTTTTGCCTTTTCTGCTCATTTTCTGCCCTCTGTTTTGCATTTTTGCTAATTTTTCTGCCCTCTCTTTTGCCTGTTCCATTCCTGTTTCTGCCCTCTGTCTTCCCCTTGATGGAGCAGAGATTTCACCTAACAAATTTCATGACAAAAGAAATGATTATGACAACATTTAATGCAAATGATGAAAAAAGTATTCATAATTCTACATTTCTGAAAATGATATCAGATACTGCATCGTAAAAGCATGCAGATGGAAAGATAGTTTAGAAGTATTATGTGCTTTATTTTAATAGATGATTATTTTTATCAAGCATTAATGAGTGTTAATTATTTTTATTATGAATGTGACATTAAATGAAACAAAGAAATTCAATACGGAGTATAATAAAATTACCTGTGAAAAGGTATGAAACTGTTATTTCATGTTGTAACATGTACACCAAAAATGACAAAAGAAAACTAGGTGCTACACGTTTTTGTTTAATAGTGTCTTCATCAAACTCTCTCTAAGGTATATTTTATATCTGTAATCCTGGAACAATACTAATATGACGAGATCAATGAATATTTTCATATCTCTGTAACGTTGATACTTGCAAAATATTTTTAGGAGTACCTTATACTTACATGAAAATAATTATGACTAGCTTGGAAATGTTCTTAATGTGTTTTCCTATGAATTGAATATGATGGTCTCTTTATTAATGTGTGAATTACGATTCAACATAATTGTTATGTATTTGCTGTATTTCATGTAGGCCTCATTTTCTCTCTTTTTCTACTTAGCCTTTCTAAGGCAATCATGAACTAAATATTCCGAGGCATATGGGAATATTCAGCAAACTTACCATTTGTACTTCAGCCAATAACTGTTTCTTTTTGACATCCTTTGGACAGAACAGTGTGATTGTAGCAATTTTGCAACATCCTAGAACAGCTGCTTGGGAAAACGTATTGTGATACTTTAGCATTACTCCATCTAAAATATGCCATTGTTCAACATGTCTTATGCCTACCTGACATAAGGAAACTAGGTAATAGATTTACTTATTTTTTCCAGATTGTATCCTCTTCCCTGCTACTACCTTATCTCATATGAATTATTCAATAGTACTGAGTGGTATGACATTTTTGGTGATGCCAGAGGGTGTCACCCAGGAAACCAATAGAGTATAATTGCTCAAATCTTGAGTGAATGGGAGAGGCTCGATTTTGGACATCTTAGGACAGAAGCAACTTGTGACACAACTCTGCAATTGGCTTCTGACCAGTGTGCTAGGGCAGATTGAACCTTTTCGGCTGAAGGGTTCTCGTCATACTGCTGTGACATAGCTGTTACAGTGACGGAATGAGACAGAATGCTGTGTTGATTTACTGGAACTGATTCCTTGGAACTTTGCTGAACTTTCTTGAGGGTCTGTATTAGGCTCATCCAATTTCACCTATCAACACATACACTGTTTGATTCTAAATCTGCCTCGGCCGAGCTGGATATCTCTCTTAATATCCTTTAATTTAATTGAATCCCTGAGATGTGGTGTTAATTCATCAAATCCTTTACTAAACTGATATTAGGGTTGTATGAACTCATAATTTTAAATGCTAATAATACTTATCCCAAATCTAAATAACTAAACTTGAAAATTTAACTAACTTCTGCTGATTCTATCTCATAATTTCTTTGAGGGTAAATCTATGGGGTTTGAATTAATTATGAAAAGTTTTAGACAAATTCTTGACTGGTAGAGAAAGTAAACTGCTGATAACAATTAACCCATTCCTGGTACCATTTGGTAATTGTGAATCGTCCGAACATTTCAATCCATATCAGCACAGAACAACATCCAACGGAGGACCAAGGAGTGACAGGTATCAAGAGGTTAAGGAAATTGGTGCATGGATAATAATATTAAATTAATAAAGTTTTGGCCCAGTACAACTGTACAAGTAAAAACGTCTTTCAGAACTGGTTTGAAAGGGAATTTTCTCATTCACTTAGACACCTCAAGGGTATGTTCAGAGCTCTGCTCAGCAGAAAAAAAGGTTCTGTCATGTTGGATGTTGGCAGAACAATGCGCAGTAGAATTGTTTACACCCACACCCCCAGGAAATTATGTCAAAGAGGGTAGGATTGCCCCTTCAAACTTTTTTCCCTATTGGTTAGAGTTTCCCCCAACCACAAGATAGTGGCAGCCATGAATGCAGCATCCCTGCATTCCTTCTTCAGAACACATCTGGACCTGTGAAAGACAGAAGGACTGCACCTGCTGTTGAACTTATGAATAGAGACCTCCAGCGAGCCTTGCTCCCATTTGTATCCAGGGCAGAGACGTGGAACCCAATGGTCAGTTGACTACCTGCTATTAAGCTTCAGGGGCACAGAACTGCAGGAAGCCTACTTTTTCCAAGCGTGCAGCTGATCAGTTCCAACTGGATTGGTCCTAGACACAGCTGGTGGTTTCTAGGTGAGTAAATCCGAAACCCCCAATGGTGCTCACCATGTCTTTGCCCCTTGGCTGGTGTTAGAGTGTGCTCCTCTGACTATAAAACCTGTAAAACCTGACAACTAGAAACTTTTTCAGACTTTTGTCTTGAGAGATGTAGTGGAGACTGAGAGCAATGCTTTATCCGCCTCCACTGAGGTTGAATCATCCATTGGATTCAGCTTGCCAGTTCCCCCACTGAAAGTATTTCAACTTCCAGAAAAGTTTCTGAGTCCAAACATAGAGGGACTTCGTTGAGGCTGATGTTGAACAACATCTGACTGCTGATGAGACCTTCCTGAGTTCGGATTGTGGATATCAACCGCTTGGAGCTTCCTGCTGTCAACCATAGCAAGTTTCCCACCAGAGCTGAGGCTCCCACCAAGGACCCAGGCTTCACCAAGCAACCATCGTTGAGCCCGCCTTTAAACCCAGCCAGCAGTCCAAACTGCTGAAAACTAATCAAATAGAGCAGTCAAAAGGTAAACTTTCCATTGGGACTAATATTGTCCCTGTACCCAACCAGTAGTACTTCTCTGTTGGCCTTAACTTTTGATTTGGACCCTGTCTACTGCAACCAGCTAACCACAATAAACACATTTAGCTGCTATTTTGACTTTAAATGACTAAAAACCATGGGGCATGTTATCAAGCCTGTGCGATAAAATTATCGCCGCTTTATCGGCCGAAAACGGCCGAAAAAGCGGCGATAATGGGCTTGATTATGTGCGCTATGGAATTCCAATCGAAGCCCATGTTAGATGTCTTCACATCTAACATGGGCTTCGATTGGAATTCCATAGAGCATATTATCAAGCCCATTATCGCCCCTTTATCGGCCGTTTTCGGACGATAAAGCGCCGATAATTTTATCGCACAGGCTTGATAATATGCCCCCATATCTCCAGTTCTCTACATCTGACTTGTGTAGTTTTGATTAACCCTGGGTGGGTAACTCCGCTCCGCCAGCTTGCGCCGGAGTTTGCAGAGATTTGCCTACTCTGCTCTCTGTGGCCAACGCAGAGTAGGCAAAAACTCTGCCTCCAAGGTGGAGCGAAGTTAGCGTCTCCCTTCCCCCTCCCAATGATTTAAAAAGATATAAAGAAGGGGCTTACCTGTATTTCTGCTGCCTCCCCTGCTTGGCCTCCCTCCTTCTTGCTCCTCTCTCACGTCCTCACCCATCTACTTCCAAAAAACCCACTATGTTGTACGTCTTGCATGTGCGCATGCACAAGACTTACAATGTAGTGTTTTTATTTTAGGAAGATGGACGTGGATGCGAGAGAGGAGCAGGAAGAAGAGCATCCAGGCAGGGGAGGCGGCAGAAAGATAGGTAAGTCCCTTTTTTATATCTTTTTAAATCATTTGGGAGTGGGGAGGGAGCGGGGAGGGAGCGGAGCGGAGCACCACAGAGGTTTTTTTAAACTCCGTGGAGTTCCGCATAGAGACACTACGCCAGCTCCGCTCAGGTTTAGTTTTGATGTCTATTTGTTCAATACATGTTAGTATATTTTTAGAAATGTGAAGGGGATTTTTGTTGTGTTTTGTTTTCTACTTTTTAACTGTTTTGGGACTGATAATGCTTGCCATATTTCTCCCAAGTTATGCCTGACTGCTCTCTGCCACAGCTACTAAGAGTTGATCTCAGATTTACATTTATGAAACTCTACCAAACCTGGTACGGAATTGTGACATTATTGGGTGAGGACTACCATCCTCATGTCTAATAATACACTTTCTCACAATATATCCATAAATAGTAAAAACATATACATTTCAGAATTGTGGCAGTGGCACTTAGGAGAACTGTGATAGGACACAGACATAATTACAATGGATTAAATGAAAGTTACATATATAAAAAAAAAATATTTTTTAGATGGAGAAATTGGTCAGTGGACAGACAACGTCTAAAATTGAGACAGGGTGAAAATATGTTACAAATTAGTGTAGATATTAGGTCATTGTATTGTGGACGCAGAGGGATAACCTTTTAGGCATACACTGATATGATTTGAGAGAGTGTTAGTTAATGGGACAAAATCTAATCAATCCACAATTGAATGCAATGGGCACATGGGTATAGAGAGTGGGTGACAAGAAACATAGATTTGTACTTATCAAAGCAGCTGAAGACTAGATGGGTACATTTAATAGCATATGTATGCAGTGAATACACATATCAGTTCTAGGGGTGAGGCACATTTGCATAATTTACTTTTGTATAATTATGCAAACATCCAGCACAATTGAGCAAAATGAAAGTCCATCATTTTGTGCTATATTTTAGTGTAAAATGCATCCTCAAATCAATTTTTGTTTAGAGGATATATTTAAACAAGAGCACCACAAACATCCGCCTGCATTCTATTGTTCCCATGCATTTGCAGTAATTTTTGTATTGTAAATTATCATGAATGGCACCCTTCACTGTAAATTTCTATGACAATTGGCACATGATTACGCAAAGTTGAGTAGGGGCGTAATTTCAGGAATTTCAGGTAACAAGCATAACATAAAACTCCAGAAATTACACAAATTATGCTAGTATATTTTACATTTTGACCAGGTCTAATCAGTTGTCTGTTAGAAAGTGTGTTTAACACATGTAGAACATGGGTCTTTTATGTTTTGGAAAAATATGTTATGTGCACTTATAGAGAGAAAAATAAGGTTATGCAAATTTCAAATGAGTTGGTGGAAGATTTATCAGACTCAGCCATCCATCATTTGGCTCTAGGCAGTCCTCATGTCAGCACATTATTTGGAGGGGAAGAGGAGGTTGTGCGAGTTAGCAGAGGGATTTGCAATAGAACACCTACAAAGTAAAAGTTACTCTGCTATGGATAGGCGCATTAGAAGTGTAATAAATTACAATTATTTACAAAGGTTATGGTGAGAACCGTTGGTCTCAGCATATATTAAACTCACATTAATGTCAGAGTTGTGATAAAACACACAAAGAAATTATCCTGAGTGATATCAGTGTAGCATACCCTTGGTAAAAATGTTTTTAAATGTGAGGCTATGTTGCTGCCCTTCCACACTAAAGGCTACTTGTTTTCAGCTACTATTTCTTTTTTTTATAGCCAAACATGGCTCAAGAGGATATCAAAGATATGTATGCTGATCTGTGAGGGATATGAAGAATTTCGGTTCTTACCTGGCCTGAAGTTGAGATTTCTCTAACCAGAAAGGTTAATTAGCATGTCAGTGTCCAAGGTGGAGAGATTACCTTCATCAAGAGTGGTTCAAAGGAAACAGGATCCACATCTGCCACTAGGATTAGCTTTTGTCACCGGATCCTGGAATATTTCTCATTCACCAGCCTTCTCTCTTTTCCTACTTTTTTTGAGGTCCCCCACACTGCATACCTCCACTCTCAATGCTTTAACTCAGTCTGTCATCTTCCTCTATATGTCTGCCTTCACCACACAATTGAAGTAGTAAGTCAGGAGTCCATGTAGCTTCCTTTAGTGATCAAGTATTTGTCAGGAAAGCTCCGATTCATGCCTTTCATAGGGGCTATTAGGATGGTGGTCGGAAAAATACCCGACCACCATGGAAGCGTAAAACAACCGACCGCCGGGACCGTGGAAAACCCAGCGATCAAATTAGGATCATCCACCAAAAAACACCGACCGCGGCAGAACCGGGACACTCAAAACTGCCCGTAGCAGGCGGTGATATCCTAAATCTGTTTGTGGCGGTCGGATACGCTGCGGAAAACCACCAACCCGCCGCAAGCATAGCAGAGACACCGCACAGGAAATTAGGATATCCCCAATGGTCCCGCGGTATGTTCAGCTGTTTCCTACCACACTAGAATGAATGGGAGAGCCAGCGGAAGAGCTGCAGCATAGCCATTGCTGCGGACGATCAGTGGCAAATATGGCGGACGAAGCTTAAAAACCACAATAAGGCCAAACAGTGCACAGAGCAAACTAGCCATGCCCCCCATATGCACAATTGCAAAAAACACAGTTGATGGACAGAATGTAGAACAATGTCATACATTCACCCCAGTACAAGGATCTGGGCCTAAATCCATCGTTTTTTTGCACTCCAAACCACCCTGGGTTAGACACTGGCTATATGCAAATCAGCTCTGACCCTGTGCCTCATGGGAACAGTCCAGTCCAAACAACCAAGCCATGTCTTTCCCAGACCGGAATCAAGCATCCAAGGACCGGTTTCTGGCTATCAGCCTTCATCAGCCTGGATAGCTTGACTCCAGTGGTGTGGAGAGCCTGGGACTCACGTCTGAGCACACCCAGCCCACTCGGGGTGAAAATTGCAAAAAACACAGTTGATGGACAGAATGTAGAA
This sequence comes from Lissotriton helveticus, assembly GCF_964261635.1. Lineage (NCBI taxonomy): Eukaryota > Metazoa > Chordata > Amphibia > Caudata > Salamandridae > Lissotriton > Lissotriton helveticus. Next base: position 789,542,631 of record NC_136057.1, on the reverse strand, counting down.
CAATGTCATACATTCACCCCAGTACAATGATCTGGGCCTAAATCCATCGTTTTTTGCACTCCACACCACCCTGGGTTAGACACTGGCTATATGCAAATCAGCTCTGACCCTGTGCCTCATGGGAACAGTCCAGTCCGAACTACCAAGCCATGTCTTTCCCAGACCGGAATCAAGCATCCAAGGACCGGTTTCTGGCTATCAGCCTTCATCAGCCTGGATAGCTTGACTCCAGTGGTGTGGGGAGCCTGGGACGCACGTCTGAGCATACCCAGCCCACTCGGGGTGAAAATTGCAAAAAACACAGTTGATGGACAGAATGTAGAACAATGTCATACATTCACCCCAGTACAAGGATCTGGGCCTAAATCCATCGTTTTTTTGCACTCCGCACCACCCTGGGATAGACACTGGCTATATGCAAATCCGCCCTGACTCTGTGCCTCATGGGAACAGTCCAGTCTGAACTACCAAGCCATGTCTTTCCCAGACCGGAATCAAGCATCCAAGGACCGGTTTCTGGCTATCAGCATTCATCAGCCTGGATAGCTTGACTCCAGTGGTGTGGAGAGCCTGGGACTCACGTCTGAGCATACCCAGCCCATTTGGGGTGAAAATTGCAAAAAACAAAGTTGATGGACAGAATGTAGAACAATGTCATACATTCACCCCAGTACAAAGATCTGGGCCTAAATCCGTGGTTTCTTTGCACTCCACACCACCCTGGGTTAGACACTGGCTATATGCAAATCAGCTCTGACCCTGTGCCTCATGGGAACAGGCCAGTCCGAACTACCAAGCCATGTCTTTCCCAGAACGGAATCAAGCATTCAAGGACCGGTTTCTGGCTATCAGCCTTCATCAGCCTGGTTAGCTTGACTCCAGTGGTGTGGAGAGCCTGGGACTCACGTCTGAGCATACCCAGCCCACTCGGGGTGAAAATTGCAAAAAACACAGTTGATGGACAGAATGTAGAACAATGTCATACATTCCCCCCAGTACAAGGATCTGGGCCTAAATCCATCGTTTTTTTGCACTCCACACCACCCTGGGTTAGACACTGGCTATATGCAAATCATCTCTGACCCTGTGCCTCATGGGAACAGTCCAGTCCGAACTACCAAGCCATGTCTTTCCCAGACCGGAATCCAGCATCCAAGGACCGGTTTCTGGCTATCAGCCTTCATCAGCCTGGATAGCTTGACTCCAGTGGTGTGGAGAGCCTGGGACTCACGTCTGAGCATACCCAGCCCACTCGGGGTGAAAATTGCAAAAAACACAGTTGATGGACAGAATGTAGAACAATGTCATACATTCACCCCAGTACAAGGATCTGGGCCTAAATCCATCGTTTTTTGCACTCCACACCACCCTGGGTTAGACACTGGCTATATGCAAATCAGCTCTGACCCTGTGCCTCATGGGAACAGTCCAGTCCGAACTACCAAGCCATGTCTTTCCCAGACCGGAATCAAGCATCCAAGGACCGGTTTCTGGCTATCAGCCTTCATCAGCCTGGATAACTTGACTCCAGTGGTGTGGGGAGCCTGGGACGCACGTCTGAGCATACCCAGCCCACTCGGGGTGAAAATTGCAAAAAACACAGTTGATGGACAGAATGTAGAACAATGTCATACATTCACCCCAGTACAAGGATCTGGGCCTAAATCCATCGTTTTTTTGCACTCCGCACCACCCTGGGATAGACACTGGCTATATGCAAATCAGCTCTGACTCTGTGCCTCATGGGAACAGTCCAGTCTGAACTACCAAGCCATGTCTTTCCCAGACCGGAATCAAGCATCCAAGGACCGGTTTCTGGCTATCAGCATTCATCAGCCTGGATAGCTTGACTCCAGTGGTGTGGAGAGCCTGGGACTCACGTCTGAGCATACCCAGCCCATTTGGGGTGAAAATTGCAAAAAACAAAGTTGATGGACAGAATGTAGAACAATGTCATACATTCACCCCAGTACAAAGATCTGGGCCTAAATCCGTCGTTTCTTTGCACTCCACACCACCCTGGGTTAGACACTGGCTATATGCAAATCAGCTCTGACCCTGTGCCTCATGGGAACAGGCCAGTCCGAACTACCAAGCCATGTCTTTCCCAGACCGGAATCAAGCATTCAAGGACCGGTTTCTGGCTATCAGCCTTCATCAGCCTGGATAGCTTGACTCCAGTGGTGTGGAGAGCCTGGGACTCACGTCTGAGCATACCCAGCCCACTCGGGGTGAAAATTGCAAAAAACACAGTTGATGGACAGAATGTAGAACAATGTCATACATTCACCCCAGTACAAGGCTCTGGGCCTAAATCCATTGTTTTTTTTAACTCCACACCACCCTGGGTTTGACACTGGTGATATGCAAATCAGCTCTGACCCTGTGCCTCATGGGAACAGTCCAGTCCGAACTACAAAGCCATGTCTTTCCCAGACCGGAATCAAGCATCCAAGGACCGGTTTCTGGCTATCAGCCTTCATCAGCCTGGATAGCTTGACTCCAGCGGTGTGGAGAGCCTGGGACTCACGTCTGAGCATACCCAGCCCACTCGGGGTGAAAATTGCAAAAAACACAGTTGATGGACCGAATGTAGAACAATGTCATACATTCACCCCAGTACAAGGATCTGGGCCTAAATCCATCGTTTCTTTGCACTCCACACCACCCTGGGTTAGACACTGGCTATATGCAAATCAGCTCTGACCCTGTGCCTCATGGGAACAGTCCAGTCCGAACTACCAAGCCATGTCTTTCCCAGACCGGAATCAAGCATCCAAGGACCGGTTTCTGGCTATCAGCCTTCATCAGCCTGGATAGCTTGACTCCAGTGGTGTGGAGAGCCTGGAGCTCACGTCTGAGCATACCCAGTCCACTCGGGGTGAAAATTGCAAAAAACACAGTTGATGGACCGAATGTAGAACAATGTCATACATTCACCCCAGTACAAGGATCTGGGCCTAAATCCATCGTTTCTTTGCACTCCACACCACCCTGGGTTAGACACTGGCTATATGCAAATCAGCTCTGACCCTGTGCCTCATGGGAACAGTCCAGTCCGAACTACCAAGCCATGTCTTTCCCAGACCGGAATCAAGCATCCAAGGACCGGTTTCTGGCTATCAGCCTTCATCAGCCTGGATAGCTTGACTCCAGTGGTGTGGAGAGCCTTGGGCTCACGTCTGAGCATACCCAGCCCACTCGGGGTGAAAATTGCAAAAAACACAGTTGATGGACAGAATGTAGAACAATGTCATACATTCACCCCAGTACAAAGATCTGGGCCTAAATCCGTCGTTTCTTTGCACTCCACACCACCCTGGGTTAGACACTGGCTATATGCAAATCAGCTCTGACCCTGTGCCTCATGGGAACAGGCCAGTCCGAACTACCAAGCCATGTCTTTCCCAGACCGGAATTAAGCATCCAAGGACAGGTTTCTGGCTATCAGCCTTCATCAGCCTGGTTAGCTTGACTCCAGTGGTGTGGAGAGCCTGGGACTCACGTCTGAGCATACCCAGCCCACTCGGGGTGAAAATTGCAAAAAACACAGTTGATGGACAGAATGTAGAACAATGTCATACATTGACCCCAGTACAAGGATCTGGGCCTAAATCCATCTTTTTTTTGCACTCCACACCACCCTGGGTTAGACACTGGCTATATGCAAATCAGTTCTGACCCTGTGCCTCATGGGAACAGTCCAGTCCAAAACTACCAAGCCATGTCTTTCCCAGACCAGAATCAAGCATCCAAGGACCGTTTTCTGGCTATCAGCCTTCATCAGCCTGGATAGCTTGACTCCAGTGGTGTGGAGAGCCTGGGACTCACGTCTGAGCATACCCAGCCCACTCGGGGTGAAAAGTGCAAAAAACACAGTTGATGGACAGAATGTAGAACAATGTCATACATTCACCCCAGTACAAGGATCTGGGCCTAAATCCATCGTTTTTTTGCACTCCACACCACCCTGGGTTAGACACTGGCTATATGCAAATCAGCTCTGACCCTGTGCCTCATGGGAACAGTCAAGTCCGAACTACCAAGCCATGTCTTTCCCAGACCGGAATCAAGCATCCAAGGACCGCTTTCTGGCTATCAGCCTTCATCAGCCTGGATAGCTTGACTCCAGTGGTGTGGAGAGCCTGGGACTCACGTCTGAGCATACCCAGCCCACTCGGGGTGAAAATTGCAAAAAACACAGTTGATGGACAGAATGTAGAACAATGTCATACATTCACCCCAGTACAAGGATCTGGGCCTAAATCCATCGTTTTTTTTGCACTCCACACCACCTTGGGTTAGACACTGGCTATATGCAAATCTGCTCTGACCCTGTGCCTCATGGGAACAGTCCAGTCCGAACTACCAAGCCATGTCTTTCCCAGACCGGAATCAAGCATCCAAGGACCGGTTTCTGGCCATCAGCCTTCATCAGCCTGGATAGCTTGACTCCAGTGGTGTGGAGAGCCTGGGACTCACGTCTGAGCATACCCAGCCCACTCGGGGTGAAAATTGCAAAAAACACAGTTGATGGACAGAATGTAGAACAATGTCATACATTCACCCCAGTACAAGGATCTGGGCCTAAATCCATCATTTTTTTGCACTCCACACCACCCTGGGTTAGACACTGGCTATATGCAAATCAGCTCTGACCCTGTGCCTCATGGGAACAGTCCAGTCCGAACTACCAAGCCATGTCTTTCCCAGACCGGAATCAAGCATCCAAGGACTGGTTTCTGGCTATCAGCCTTCATCAGCCTGGATAGCTTGACTCCAGTGGTGTGGAGAGCCTGGGACTCACGTCTGAGCATACCCAGTCCACTCGGGGTGAAAATTGCAAAAAACACAGTTGATGGACCGAATGTAAAACAATGTCATACATTCACCCCAGTACAAGGATCTGGGCCTAAATCCATCGTTTCTTTGCACTCCACACAACCCTGGGTTAGACACTGGCTATATGCAAATCAGCTCTGGCCCTGTGCCTCATGGGAACAGTCCAGTCCGAACTACCAAGCCATGTCTTTCCCAGACCGGAATCAAGCATCCAAGGACCGGTTTCTGGCTATCAGCCTTCATCAGCCTGGATAGCTTGACTCCAGTGGTGTGGAGAGCCTGGGGCTCACGTCTGAGCATACCCAGCCCACTCGGGGTGAAAATTGCAAAAAACACAGTTGATTGACAGAATGTAGAACAATGTCATACATTCACCCCAGTACAAGGATCTGGGCCTAAATCCATCGTTTCTTTGCACTCCACACCACCCTGGGTTAGACACTGGCCAATATGCAAATCAGCTCTGACCCTGTGCCTCATGGGAACAGTCCAGTCCGATCTACCAAGCCATGTCTTTCCCAGACCGGAATCAAGCATCCAAGGACCGGTTTCTGGCTATCAGCCTTCATCAGCCTGGATAGCTTGACTCCAGTGGTGTGGAGAGCCTGGGACTCACGTCTGAGCATACCCAGCCCACTCGGGGTTAAAATTGCAAAAAACACAGTTGATGGACAGAATGTAGAACAATGTCATACATTCACCCCAGTACAAGGATCTGGGCCTAAATCCATCGTTTTTTTGCACTCCACACCACCCTGGGTTAGACACTGGCTATATGCAAATCAGTTCTGACCCTGTGCCTCATGGGAACAGTCCAGTCCGAACTACCAAGCCATGTCTTTCCCAGACCAGAATCAAGCATCCAAGGACCGTTTTCTGGCTATCAGCCTTCATCAGCCTGGATAGCTTGACTCCAGTGGTGTGGAGAGCCTGGGACTCACGTCTGAGCATACCCAGCCCACTCGGGGTGAAAAGTGCAAAAAACACAGTTGATGGACAGAATGTAGAACAATGTCATACATTCACCCCAGTACAAGGATCTGGGCCTAAATCCATCGTTTTTTGCACTCCACACCACCCTGGGTTAGACACTGGCTATATGCAAATCAGCTCTGACCCTGTGCCTCATGGGAACAGTCCAGTCCGAACTACCAAGCCATGTCTTTCCCAGACCGGAATCAAGCATCCAAGGACCGCTTTCTGGCTATCAGCCTTCATCAGCCTGGATAGCTTGACTCCAGTGGTGTGGAGAGCCTAGGACTCACGTCTGAGCATACCCAGCCCACTCGGGGTGAAAATTGCAAAAAACACAGTTGATGGACAGAATGTAGAACAATGTCATACATTCACCCCAGTACAAGGATCTGGGCCTAAATCCATCGTTTTTTTGCACTCCACACCACCCTGGGTCAGACACTGGCTATATGCAAATCAGCTCTGACCCTGTGCCTCATGGGAACAGTCCAGTCCGAACTACCAAGCCATGTCTTTCCCAGACCGGAATCAAGCATCCAAGGACTGGTTTCTGGCTATCAGCCTTCATCAGCCTGGATAGCTTGACTCCAGTGGTGTGGAGAGCCTGGGACTCACGTCTGAGCATACCCAGTCCACTCGGGGTGAAAATTGCAAAAAACACAGTTGATGGACCGAATGTAAAACAATGTCATACATTCACCCCAGTACAAGGATCTGGGCCTAAATCCATCGTTTCTTTGCACTCCACACAACCCTGGGTTAGACACTGGCTATATGCAAATCAGCTCTGGCCCTGTGCCTCATGGGAACAGTCCAGTCCGAACTACCAAGCCATGTCTTTCCCAGACCGGAATCAAGCATCCAAGGACCGGTTTCTGGCTATCAGCCTTCATCAGCCTGGATAGCTTGACTCCAGTGGTGTGGAGAGCCTGGGGCTCACGTCTGAGCATACCCAGCCCACTCGGGGTGAAAATTGCAAAAAACACAGTTGATTGACAGAATGTAGAACAATGTCATACATTCACCCCAGTACAAGGATCTGGGCCTAAATCCATCGTTTCTTTGCACTCCACACCACCCTGGGTTAGACACTGGCCAATATGCAAATCAGCTCTGACCCTGTGCCTCATGGGAACAGTCCAGTCCGATCTACCAAGCCATGTCTTTCCCAGACCGGAATCAAGCATCCAAGGACCGGTTTCTGGCTATCAGCCTTCATCAGCCTGGATAGCTTGACTCCAGTGGTGTGGAGAGCCTGGGACTCACGTCTGAGCATACCCAGCCCACTCGGGGTTAAAATTGCAAAAAACACAGTTGATGGACAGAATGTAGAACAATGTCATACATTCACCCCAGTACAAGGATCTGGGCCTAAATCCATCGTTTTTTGCGCTCCACACCACCCTGGGTTAGACACTGGCTATATGCAAATCATCTCTGACCCTGTGCCTCATGGGAACAGTCCAGTCCGAACTACCAAGCCATGTCTTTCCCAGACCGGAATCAAGCATCCAAGGACCGCTTTCTGGCTATCAGCCTTCATCAGCCTGGATAGCTTGACTCCAGTGGTGTGGAGAGCCTGGGACTCACGTCTGAGCATACCCAGCCCACTCGGGGTGAAAATTGCAAAAAACACAGTTGATGGACAGAATGTAGAACAATGTCATACATTCACCCCAGTACAAGGATCTGGGCCTAAATCCATCGTTTTTTTGCACTCCACACCACCTTGGGTTAGACACTGGCTATATGCAAATCTGCTCTGACCCTGTGCCTCATGGGAACAGTCCAGTCCGAACTACCAAGCCATGTCTTTCCCAGACCGGAATCAAGCATCCAAGGACCGGTTTCTGGCCATCAGCCTTCATCAGCCTGGATAGCTTGACTCCAGTGGTGTGGAGAGCCTGGGACTCACGTCTGAGCATACCCAGACCACTCGGGGTGAAAATTGCAAAAAACACAGTTGATGGACAGAATGTAGAACAATGTCATACATTCACCCCAGTACAAAGATCTGGGCCTAAATCCGTCGTTTCTTTGCACTCCACACCACCCTGGGTTAGACACTGGCTATATGCAAATCAGCTCTGACCCTGTGCCTCATGCGAACAGGCCAGTCCAAAATACCAAGCCATGTCTTTCCCAGACCGGAATTAAGCATCCAAGGACAGGTTTCTGGCTATCAGCCTTCATCAGCCTGGTTAGCTTGACTCCAGTGGTGTGGAGAGCCTGGGACTCACGTCTGAGCATACCCAGCCCACTCGGGGTGAAAATTGCAAAAAACACAGTTGATGGACAGAATGTAGAACAATGTCATACATTGACCCCAGTACAAGGATCTGGGCCTAAATCCATCTTTTTTTTGCACTCCACACCACCCTGGGTTAGACACTGGCTATATGCAAATCAGTTCTGACCCTGTGCCTCATGGGAACAGTCCAGTCCGAACTACCAAGCCATGTCTTTCCCAGACCAGAATCAAGCATCCAAGGACCGTTTTCTGGCTATCAGCCTTCATCAGCCTGGATAGCTTGACTCCAGTGGTGTGGAGAGCCTGGGACTCACGTCTGAGCATACCCAGCCCACTCGGGGTGAAAAGTGCAAAAAACACAGTTGATGGACAGAATGTAGAACAATGTCATACATTCACCCCAGTACAAGGATCTGGGCCTAAATCCATCGTTTTTTTGCACTCCACACCACCCTGGGTTAGACACTGGCTATATGCAAATCAGCTCTGACCCTGTGCCTCATGGGAACAGTCCAGTCCGAACTACCAAGCCTTGTCTTTCCCAGACCGGAATCAAGCATCCAAGGACCGCTTTCTGGCTATCAGCCTTCATCAGCCTGGATAGCTTGACTCCAGTGGTTTGGAGAGCCTGGGACTCACGTCTGAGCATACCCAGCCCACTCGGGGTGAAAATTGCAAAAAACACAGTTGATGGACAGAATGTAGAACAATGTCATACATTCACCCCAGTACAAGGATCTGGGCCTAAATCCATCGTTTTTTTTGCACTCCACACCACCTTGGGTTAGACACTGGCTATATGCAAATCTGCTCTGACCCTGTGCCTCATGGGAACAGTCCAGTCCGAACTACCAAGCCATGTCTTTCCCAGACCGGAATCAAGCATCCAAGGACCGGTTTCTGGCCATCAGCCTTCATCAGCCTGGATAGCTTGACTCCAGTGGTGTGGAGAGCCTGGGACTCACGTCTGAGCATACCCAGCCCACTCGGGGTGAAAATTGCAAAAAACACAGTTGATGGACAGAATGTAGAACAATGTCATACATTCACCCCAGTACAAGGATCTGGGCCTAAATCCATCGTTTCTTTGCACTCCACACCACCCTGGGTTAGACACTGGCTATATGCAAATCAGCTCTGACCCTGTGCCCCATGGGAACAGTCCAGTCCGAACTACCAAGCCATGTCTTTCCCAGACCGGAATCGAGCATCCAAGGACCGGTTTCTGGCTATCAGCCTTCATCAGCCTGGATAGCTTGACTCCAGTGGTGTGGAGAGCCTGGGGCTCACGTCTGAGCATACCCAGCCCACTCGGGGTGAAAATTGCAAAAAACACAGTTGATTGACAGAATGTAGAACAATGTCATACATTCACCCCAGTACAAGGATCTGGGCCTAAATCCATCGTTTCTTTGCACTCCACACCACCCTGGGTTAGACACTGGCCAATATGCAAATCAGCTCTGACCCTGTGCCTCATGGGAACAGCCAAGTCCGATCTACCAAGCCATGTCTTTCCCAGACCGGAATCAAGCATCCAAGGACCGGTTTCTGGCTATCAGCCTTCATCAGCCTGGATAGCTTGACTCCAGTGGTGTGGAGAGCCTGGGACTCACGTCTGAGCATACCCAGCCCACTCGGGGTTAAAATCGCAAAAAACACAGTTGATGGACAGAATGTAGAACAATGTCATACATTCACCCCAGTACAAGGATCTGGGCCTAAATCCATCGTTTTTTTGCACTCCACACCACCCTGGGTTAGACACTGGCTATATGCAAATCAGTTCTGACCCTGTGCCTCATGGGAACAGTCCAGTCCGAACTACCAAGCCATGTCTTTCCCAGACCAGAATCAAGCATCCAAGGACCGTTTTCTGGCTATCAGCCTTCATCAGCCTGGATAGCTTGACTCCAGTGGTGTGGAGAGCCTGGGACTCACGTCTGAGCATACCCAGCCCACTCGGGGTGAAAAGTGCAAAAAACACAGTTGATGGACAGAATGTAGAACAATGTCATACATTCACCCCAGTACAAGGATCTGGGCCTAAATCCATCGTTTTTTTGCACTCCACACCACCCTGGGTTAGACACTGGCTATATGCAAATCAGCTCTGACCCTGTGCCTCATGGGAACAGTCCAGTCCGAACTACCAAGCCATGTCTTTCCCAGACCGGAATCAAGCATCCAAGGACCGCTTTCTGGCTATCAGCCTTCATCAGCCTGGATAGCTTGACTCCAGTGGTGTGGAGAGCCTGGGACTCACGTCTGAGCATACCCAGCCCACCTGGGGTGAAAATTGCAAAAAACACAGTTGATGGACAGAATGTAGAACAATGTCATACATTCACCCCAGTACAAGGATCTGGGCCTAAATCCATCGTTTTTTTTGCACTCCACACCACCTTGGGTTAGACACTGGCTATATGCAAATCTGCTCTGACCCTGTGCCTCATGGGAACAGTCCAGTCCGAACTACCAAGCCATGTCTTTCCCAGACCGGAATCAAGCATCCAAGGACCGGTTTCTGGCCATCAGCCTTCATCAGCCTGGATAGCTTGACTCCAGTGGTGTGGAGAGCCTGGGACTCACGTCTGAGCATACCCAGCCCACTCGGGGTGAAAATTGCAAAAAACACAGTTGATGGACAGAATGTAGAACAATGTCATACATTCACCCCAGTACAAAGATCTGGGCCTAAATCCGTCGTTTCTTTGCACTCCACACCACCCTGGGTTAGACACTGGCTATATGCAAATCAGCTCTGACCCTGTGCCTCATGGGAACAGGCCAGTCCGAACTACCAAGCCATGTCTTTCCCAGACCGGAATTAAGCATCCAAGGACAGGTTTCTGGCTATCAGTCTTCATCAGCCTGGTTAGCTTGACTCCAGTGGTGTGGAGAGCCTGGGACTCACGTCTGAGCATACCCAGCCCACTCGGGGTGAAAATTGCAAAAAACACAGTTGATGGACAGAATGTAGAACAATGTCATACATTGACCCCAGTACAAGGATCTGGGCCTAAATCCATCGTTTTTTTGCACTCCACACCACCCTGGGTTAGACACTGGCTATATGCAAATCAGCTCTGACCCTGTGCCTCATGGGAACAGTCCAGTCCGAACTACCAAGCCATGTCTTTCCCAGACCGGAATCAAGCATCCAAGGACCGGTTTCTGGCCATCAGCCTTCATCAGCCTGGATAGCTTGACTCCAGTGGTGTGGAGAGCCTGGGACTCACGTCTGAGCATACCCAGCCCACTCGGGGTGAAAATTGCAAAAAACACAGTTGATGGACAGAATGTAGAACAATGTCATACATTCACCCCAGTACAAGGATCTGGGCCTAAATCCATCGTTTTTTTTGCACTCCACACCACCTTGGGTTAGACACTGGCTATATGCAAATCTGCTCTGACCCTGTGCCTCATGGGAACAGTCCAGTCCGAACTACCAAGCCATGTCTTTCCCAGACCGGAATCAAGCATCCAAGGACCGGTTTCTGGCCATCAGCCTTCATCAGCCTGGATAGCTTGACTCCAGTGGTGTGGAGAGCCTGGGACTCATGTCTGAGCATACCCAGCCCACTCGGGGTGAAAATTGCAAAAAACACAGTTGATGGACAGAATGTAGAACAATGTCATACATTCACCCCAGTACAAGGATCTGGGCCTAAATCCATCGTTTTTTTGCACTCCACACCACCCTGGGTTAGACACTGGCTATATGCAAATCAGCTCTGACCCTGTGCCTCATGGGAACAGTCCAGTCCGAACTACCAAGCCATGTCTTTCCCAGACCGGAATCAAGCATCCAAGGACCGGTTTCTGGCCATCAGCCTTCATCAGCCTGGATAGCTTGACTCCAGTGGTGTGGAGAGCCTGGGACTCATGTCTGAGCATACCCAGCCCACTCGGGGTGAAAATTGCAAAAAACACAGTTGATGGACAGAATGTAGAACAATGTCATACATTCACCCCAGTACAAGGATCTGGGCCTAAATCCATCGTTTTTTTGCACTCCACACCACCCTGGGTTAGACACTGGCTATATGCAAATCAGCTCTGACCCTGTGCCTCATGGGAACAGTCCAGTCCGAACTACCAAGCCATGTCTTTCCCAGACCGGAATCAAGCATCCAAGGACCGGTTTCTGGCCATCAGCCTTCATCAGCCTGGATAGCTTGACTCCAGTGGTGTGGAGAGCCTGGGACTCACGTCTGAGCATACCCAGCCCACTCGGGGTGAAAATTGCAAAAAACACAGTTGATGGACAGAATGTAGAACAATGTCATACATTCACCCCAGTACAAGGATCTGGGCCTAAATCCATCGTTTTTTTGCACTCCACACCACCCTGGGTTAGACACTGGCTATATGCAAATCAGCTCTGACCCTGTGCCTCATGGGAACAGTCCAGTCCGAACTACCAAGCCATGTCTTTCCCAGACCGGAATCAAGCATCCAAGGACTGGTTTCTGGCTATCAGCCTTCATCAGCCTGGATAGCTTGACTCCAGTGGTGTGGAGAGCCTGGGACTCACGTCTGAGCATACCCAGTCCACTCGGGGTGAAAATTGCAAAAAACACAGTTGATGGACCGAATGTAAAACAATGTCATACATTCACCCCAGTTCAAGGATCTGGGCCTAAATCCATCGTTTCTTTGCACTCCACACAACCCTGGGTTAGACACTGGCTATATGCAAATCAGCTCTGGCCCTGTGCCTCATGGGAACAGTCCAGTCCGATCTACCAAGCCATGTCTTTCCCAGACCGGAATCAAGCATCCAAGGACCGGTTTCTGGCTATCAGCCTTCATCAGCCTGGATAGCTTGACTCCAGTGGTGTGGAGAGCCTGGGACTCACGTCTGAGCATACCCAGCCCACTCGGGGTGAAAATTGCAAAAAACACAGTTGATGGACAGAATGTAGAACAATGTCATACATTCACCCCAGTACAAGGATCTGGGCCTAAATCCATCGTTTTTTTGCACTCCACACCACCCTGGGTTAGACACTGGCTATATGCAAATCAGTTCTGACCCTGTGCCTCATGGGAACAGTCCAGTCCGAACTACCAAGCCATGTCTTTCCCAGACCAGAATCAAGCATCCAAGGACCGTTTTCTGGCTATCAGCCTTCATCAGCCTGGATAGCTTGACTCCAGTGGTGTGGAGAGCCTGGGACTCACGTCTCAGCATACCCAGCCCACTCGGGGTGAAAAGTGCAAAAAACACAGTTGATGGACAGAATGTAGAACAATGTCATACATTGACCCCAGTACAAGGATCTGAGCCTAAATCCATCTTATTTTTGCACTCCACACCACCCTGGGTTAGACACTGGCTATATGCAAATCAGTTCTGACCCTGTGCCTCATGGGAACAGTCCAGTCCGAACTACCAAGCCATGTCTTTCCCAGACCAGAATCAAGCATCCAAGGACCGTTTTCTGGCTATCAGCCTTCATCAGCCTGGATAGCTTGACTCCAGTGGTGTGGAGAGCCTGGGACTCACGTCTGAGCATACCCAGCCCACTCGGGGTGAAAAGTGCAAAAAACACAGTTGATGGACAGAATGTAGAACAATGTCATACATTCACCCCAGTACAAGGATCTGGGCCTAAATCCATCGTTTTTTTGCACTCCACACCACCCTGGGTTAGACACTGGCTATATGCAAATCAGCTCTGACCCTGTGCATCATGGGAACAGTCCAGTCCGAACTACCAAGCCATGTCTTTCCCAGACCGGAATCAAGCATCCAAGGACCGCTTTCTGGCTATCAGCCTTCATCAGCCTGGATAGCTTGACTCCAGTGGTGTGGAGAGCCTGGGACTCACGTCTGAGTATACCCAGCCCACTCGGGGTGAAAATTGCAAAAAACACAGTTGATGGACAGAATGTAGAACAATGTCATACATTCACCCCAGTACAAGGATCTGGGCCTAAATCCATCGTTTTTTTTGCACTCCACACCACCTTGGGTTAGACACTGGCTATATGCAAATCTGCTCTGACCCTGTGCCTCATGGGAACAGTCCAGTCCGAACTACCAAGCCATGTCTTTCCCAGACCGGAATCAAGTATCCAAGGACCGGTTTCTGGCCATCAGCCTTCATCAGCCTGGATAGCTTGACTCCAGTGGTGTGGAGAGCCTGGGACTCACGTCTGAGCATACCCAGCCCACTCGGGGTGAAAATTGCAAAAAACACAGTTGATGGACAGAATGTGGAACAATGTCATACATTCACCCCAGTACAAGGATCTGGGCCTAAATCCATCGTTTTTTTGCACTCCACACCACCCTGGGTTAGACACTGGCTATATGCAAATCAGCTCTGACCCTGTGCCTCATGGGAACAGTCCAGTCCGAACTACCAAGCCATGTCTTTCCCAGACCGGAATCAAGCATCCAAGGACCGCTTTCTGGCTATCAGCCTTCATCAGCCTGGATAGCTTGACTCCAGTGGTGTGGAGAGCCTAGGACTCACGTCTGAGCATACCCAGCCCACTCGGGGTGAAAATTGCAAAAAACACAGTTGATGGACAGAATGTAGAACAATGTCATACATTCACCCCAGTACAAGGATCTGGGCCTAAATCCATCGTTTTTTTGCACTCCACACCACCCTGGGTCAGACACTGGCTATATGCAAATCAGCTCTGACCCTGTGCCTCATGGGAACAGTCCAGTCCGAACTACCAAGCCATGTCTTTCCCAGACCGGAATCAAGCATCCAAGGACTGGTTTCTGGCTATCAGCCTTCATCAGCCTGGATAGCTTGACTCCAGTGGTGTGGAGAGCCTGGGACTCACGTCTGAGCATACCCAGTCCACTCGGGGTGAAAATTGCAAAAAACACAGTTGATGGACCGAATGTAAAACAATGTCATACATTCACCCCAGTACAAGGATCTGGGCCTAAATCCATCGTTTCTTTGCACTCCACACAACCCTGGGTTAGACACTGGCTATATGCAAATCAGCTCTGGCCCTGTGCCTCATGGGAACAGTCCAGTCCGAACTACCAAGCCATGTCTTTCCCAGACCGGAATCAAGCATCCAAGGACCGGTTTCTGGCTATCAGCCTTCATCAGCCTGGATAGCTTGACTCCAGTGGTGTGGAGAGCCTGGGGCTCACGTCTGAGCATACCCAGCCCACTCGGGGTGAAAATTGCAAAAAACACAGTTGATTGACAGAATGTAGAGCAATGTCATACATTCACCCCAGTACAAGGATCTGGGCCTAAATCCATCGTTTCTTTGCACTCCACACCACCCTGGGTTAGACACTGGCCAATATGCAAATCAGCTCTGACCCTGTGCCTCATGGGAACAGTCCAGTCCGATCTACCAAGCCATGTCTTTCCCAGACCGGAATCAAGCATCCAAGGACCGGTTTCTGGCTATCAGCCTTCATCAGCCTGGATAGCTTGACTCCAGTGGTGTGGAGAGCCTGGGACTCACGTCTGAGCATACCCAGCCCACTCGGGGTTAAAATTGCAAAAAACACAGTTGATGGACAGAATGTAGAACAATGTCATACATTCACCCCAGTACAAGGATCTGGGCCTAAATCCATCGTTTTTTGCGCTCCACACCACCCTGGGTTAGACACTGGCTATATGCAAATCATCTCTGACCCTGTGCCTCATGGGAACAGTCCAGTCCGAACTACCAAGCCATGTCTTTCCCAGACCGGAATCAAGCATCCAAGGACCGCTTTCTGGCTATCAGCCTTCATCAGCCTGGATAGCTTGACTCCAGTGGTGTGGAGAGCCTGGGACTCACGTCTGAGCATACCCAGCCCACTCGGGGTGAAAATTGCAAAAAACACAGTTGATGGACAGAATGTAGAACAATGTCATACATTCACCCCAGTACAAGGATCTGGGCCTAAATCCATCGTTTTTTTGCACTCCACACCACCTTGGGTTAGACACTGGCTATATGCAAATCTGCTCTGACCCTGTGCCTCATGGGAACAGTCCAGTCCGAACTACCAAGCCATGTCTTTCCCAGACCGGAATCAAGCATCCAAGGACCGGTTTCTGGCCATCAGCCTTCATCAGCCTGGATAGCTTGACTCCAGTGGTGTGGAGAGCCTGGGACTCACGTCTGAGCATACCCAGACCACTCGGGGTGAAAATTGCAAAAAACACAGTTGATGGACAGAATGTAGAACAATGTCATACATTCACCCCAGTACAAAGATCTGGGCCTAAATCCGTCGTTTCTTTGCACTCCACACCACCCTGGGTTAGACACTGGCTATATGCAAATCAGCTCTGACCCTGTGCCTCATGCGAACAGGCCAGTCCAAAATACCAAGCCATGTCTTTCCCAGACCGGAATTAAGCATCCAAGGACAGGTTTCTGGCTATCAGCCTTCATCAGCCTGGTTAGCTTGACTCCAGTGGTGTGGAGAGCCTGGGACTCACGTCTGAGCATACCCAGCCCACTCGGGGTGAAAATTGCAAAAAACACAGTTGATGGACAGAATGTAGAACAATGTCATACATTGACCCCAGTACAAGGATCTGGGCCTAAATCCATCTTTTTTTTGCACTCCACACCACCCTGGGTTAGACACTGGCTATATGCAAATCAGTTCTGACCCTGTGCCTCATGGGAACAGTCCAGTCCGAACTACCAAGCCATGTCTTTCCCAGACCAGAATCAAGCATCCAAGGACCGTTTTCTGGCTATCAGCCTTCATCAGCCTGGATAGCTTGACTCCAGTGGTGTGGAGAGCCTGGGACTCACGTCTGAGCATACCCAGCCCACTCGGGGTGAAAAGTGCAAAAAACACAGTTGATGGACAGAATGTAGAACAATGTCATACATTCACCCCAGTACAAGGATCTGGGCCTAAATCCATCGTTTTTTTGCACTCCACACCACCCTGGGTTAGACACTGGCTATATGCAAATCAGCTCTGACCCTGTGCCTCATGGGAACAGTCCAGTCCGAACTACCAAGCCTTGTCTTTCCCAGACCGGAATCAAGCATCCAAGGACCGCTTTCTGGCTATCAGCCTTCATCAGCCTGGATAGCTTGACTCCAGTGGTTTGGAGAGCCTGGGACTCACGTCTGAGCATACCCAGCCCACTCGGGGTGAAAATTGCAAAAAACACAGTTGATGGACAGAATGTAGAACAATGTCATACATTCACCCCAGTACAAGGATCTGGGCCTAAATCCATCGTTTTTTTTGCACTCCACACCACCTTGGGTTAGACACTGGCTATATGCAAATCTGCTCTGACCCTGTGCCTCATGGGAACAGTCCAGTCCGAACTACCAAGCCATGTCTTTCCCAGACCGGAATCAAGCATCCAAGGACCGGTTTCTGGCCATCAGCCTTCATCAGCCTGGATAGCTTGACTCCAGTGGTGTGGAGAGCCTGGGACTCACGTCTGAGCATACCCAGCCCACTCGGGGTGAAAATTGCAAAAAACACAGTTGATGGACAGAATGTAGAACAATGTCATACATTCACCCCAGTACAAGGATCTGGGCCTAAATCCATCGTTTCTTTGCACTCCACACCACCCTGGGTTAGACACTGGCTATATGCAAATCAGCTCTGACCCTGTGCCCCATGGGAACAGTCCAGTCCGAACTACCAAGCCATGTCTTTCCCAGACCGGAATCGAGCATCCAAGGACCGGTTTCTGGCTATCAGCCTTCATCAGCCTGGATAGCTTGACTCCAGTGGTGTGGAGAGCCTGGGGCTCACGTCTGAGCATACCCAGCCCACTCGGGGTGAAAATTGCAAAAAACACAGTTGATTGACAGAATGTAGAACAATGTCATACATTCACCCCAGTACAAGGATCTGGGCCTAAATCCATCGTTTCTTTGCACTCCACACCACCCTGGGTTAGACACTGGCCAATATGCAAATCAGCTCTGACCCTGTGCCTCATGGGAACAGCCAAGTCCGATCTACCAAGCCATGTCTTTCCCAGACCGGAATCAAGCATCCAAGGACCGGTTTCTGGCTATCAGCCTTCATCAGCCTGGATAGCTTGACTCCAGTGGTGTGGAGAGCCTGGGACTCACGTCTGAGCATACCCAGCCCACTCGGGGTTAAAATCGCAAAAAACACAGTTGATGGACAGAATGTAGAACAATGTCATACATTCACCCCAGTACAAGGATCTGGGCCTAAATCCATCGTTTTTTTGCACTCCACACCACCCTGGGTTAGACACTGGCTATATGCAAATCAGTTCTGACCCTGTGCCTCATGGGAACAGTCCAGTCCGAACTACCAAGCCATGTCTTTCCCAGACCAGAATCAAGCATCCAAGGACCGTTTTCTGGCTATCAGCCTTCATCAGCCTGGATAGCTTGACTCCAGTGGTGTGGAGAGCCTGGGACTCACGTCTGAGCATACCCAGCCCACTCGGGGTGAAAAGTGCAAAAAACACAGTTGATGGACAGAATGTAGAACAATGTCATACATTCACCCCAGTACAAGGATCTGGGCCTAAATCCATCGTTTTTTTGCACTCCACACCACCCTGGGTTAGACACTGGCTATATGCAAATCAGCTCTGACCCTGTGCCTCATGGGAACAGTCCAGTCCGAACTACCAAGCCATGTCTTTCCCAGACCGGAATCAAGCATCCAAGGACCGCTTTCTGGCTATCAGCCTTCATCAGCCTGGATAGCTTGACTCCAGTGGTGTGGAGAGCCTGGGACTCACGTCTGAGCATACCCAGCCCACCTGGGGTGAAAATTGCAAAAAACACAGTTGATGGACAGAATGTAGAACAATGTCATACATTCACCCCAGTACAAGGATCTGGGCCTAAATCCATCGTTTTTTTTGCACTCCACACCACCTTGGGTTAGACACTGGCTATATGCAAATCTGCTCTGACCCTGTGCCTCATGGGAACAGTCCAGTCCGAACTACCAAGCCATGTCTTTCCCAGACCGGAATCAAGCATCCAAGGACCGGTTTCTGGCCATCAGCCTTCATCAGCCTGGATAGCTTGACTCCAGTGGTGTGGAGAGCCTGGGACTCACGTCTGAGCATACCCAGCCCACTCGGGGTGAAAATTGCAAAAAACACAGTTGATGGACAGAATGTAGAACAATGTCATACATTCACCCCAGTACAAAGATCTGGGCCTAAATCCGTCGTTTCTTTGCACTCCACACCACCCTGGGTTAGACACTGGCTATATGCAAATCAGCTCTGACCCTGTGCCTCATGGGAACAGGCCAGTCCGAACTACCAAGCCATGTCTTTCCCAGACCGGAATTAAGCATCCAAGGACAGGTTTCTGGCTATCAGTCTTCATCAGCCTGGTTAGCTTGACTCCAGTGGTGTGGAGAGCCTGGGACTCACGTCTGAGCATACCCAGCCCACTCGGGGTGAAAATTGCAAAAAACACAGTTGATGGACAGAATGTAGAACAATGTCATACATTGACCCCAGTACAAGGATCTGGGCCTAAATCCATCGTTTTTTTGCACTCCACACCACCCTGGGTTAGACACTGGCTATATGCAAATCAGCTCTGACCCTGTGCCTCATGGGAACAGTCCAGTCCGAACTACCAAGCCATGTCTTTCCCAGACCGGAATCAAGCATCCAAGGACCGGTTTCTGGCCATCAGCCTTCATCAGCCTGGATAGCTTGACTCCAGTGGTGTGGAGAGCCTGGGACTCACGTCTGAGCATACCCAGCCCACTCGGGGTGAAAATTGCAAAAAACACAGTTGATGGACAGAATGTAGAACAATGTCATACATTCACCCCAGTACAAGGATCTGGGCCTAAATCCATCGTTTTTTTTGCACTCCACACCACCTTGGGTTAGACACTGGCTATATGCAAATCTGCTCTGACCCTGTGCCTCATGGGAACAGTCCAGTCCGAACTACCAAGCCATGTCTTTCCCAGACCGGAATCAAGCATCCAAGGACCGGTTTCTGGCCATCAGCCTTCATCAGCCTGGATAGCTTGACTCCAGTGGTGTGGAGAGCCTGGGACTCATGTCTGAGCATACCCAGCCCACTCGGGGTGAAAATTGCAAAAAACACAGTTGATGGACAGAATGTAGAACAATGTCATACATTCACCCCAGTACAAGGATCTGGGCCTAAATCCATCGTTTTTTTGCACTCCACACCACCCTGGGTTAGACACTGGCTATATGCAAATCAGCTCTGACCCTGTGCCTCATGGGAACAGTCCAGTCCGAACTACCAAGCCATGTCTTTCCCAGACCGGAATCAAGCATCCAAGGACCGGTTTCTGGCCATCAGCCTTCATCAGCCTGGATAGCTTGACTCCAGTGGTGTGGAGAGCCTGGGACTCATGTCTGAGCATACCCAGCCCACTCGGGGTGAAAATTGCAAAAAACACAGTTGATGGACAGAATGTAGAACAATGTCATACATTCACCCCAGTACAAGGATCTGGGCCTAAATCCATCGTTTTTTTGCACTCCACACCACCCTGGGTTAGACACTGGCTATATGCAAATCAGCTCTGACCCTGTGCCTCATGGGAACAGTCCAGTCCGAACTACCAAGCCATGTCTTTCCCAGACCGGAATCAAGCATCCAAGGACCGGTTTCTGGCCATCAGCCTTCATCAGCCTGGATAGCTTGACTCCAGTGGTGTGGAGAGCCTGGGACTCACGTCTGAGCATACCCAGCCCACTCGGGGTGAAAATTGCAAAAAACACAGTTGATGGACAGAATGTAGAACAATGTCATACATTCACCCCAGTACAAGGATCTGGGCCTAAATCCATCGTTTTTTTGCACTCCACACCACCCTGGGTTAGACACTGGCTATATGCAAATCAGCTCTGACCCTGTGCCTCATGGGAACAGTCCAGTCCGAACTACCAAGCCATGTCTTTCCCAGACCGGAATCAAGCATCCAAGGACTGGTTTCTGGCTATCAGCCTTCATCAGCCTGGATAGCTTGACTCCAGTGGTGTGGAGAGCCTGGGACTCACGTCTGAGCATACCCAGTCCACTCGGGGTGAAAATTGCAAAAAACACAGTTGATGGACCGAATGTAAAACAATGTCATACATTCACCCCAGTTCAAGGATCTGGGCCTAAATCCATCGTTTCTTTGCACTCCACACAACCCTGGGTTAGACACTGGCTATATGCAAATCAGCTCTGGCCCTGTGCCTCATGGGAACAGTCCAGTCCGATCTACCAAGCCATGTCTTTCCCAGACCGGAATCAAGCATCCAAGGACCGGTTTCTGGCTATCAGCCTTCATCAGCCTGGATAGCTTGACTCCAGTGGTGTGGAGAGCCTGGGACTCACGTCTGAGCATACCCAGCCCACTCGGGGTGAAAATTGCAAAAAACACAGTTGATGGACAGAATGTAGAACAATGTCATACATTCACCCCAGTACAAGGATCTGGGCCTAAATCCATCGTTTTTTTGCACTCCACACCACCCTGGGTTAGACACTGGCTATATGCAAATCAGTTCTGACCCTGTGCCTCATGGGAACAGTCCAGTCCGAACTACCAAGCCATGTCTTTCCCAGACCAGAATCAAGCATCCAAGGACCGTTTTCTGGCTATCAGCCTTCATCAGCCTGGATAGCTTGACTCCAGTGGTGTGGAGAGCCTGGGACTCACGTCTCAGCATACCCAGCCCACTCGGGGTGAAAAGTGCAAAAAACACAGTTGATGGACAGAATGTAGAACAATGTCATACATTGACCCCAGTACAAGGATCTGAGCCTAAATCCATCTTATTTTTGCACTCCACACCACCCTGGGTTAGACACTGGCTATATGCAAATCAGTTCTGACCCTGTGCCTCATGGGAACAGTCCAGTCCGAACTACCAAGCCATGTCTTTCCCAGACCAGAATCAAGCATCCAAGGACCGTTTTCTGGCTATCAGCCTTCATCAGCCTGGATAGCTTGACTCCAGTGGTGTGGAGAGCCTGGGACTCACGTCTGAGCATACCCAGCCCACTCGGGGTGAAAAGTGCAAAAAACACAGTTGATGGACAGAATGTAGAACAATGTCATACATTCACCCCAGTACAAGGATCTGGGCCTAAATCCATCGTTTTTTTGCACTCCACACCACCCTGGGTTAGACACTGGCTATATGCAAATCAGCTCTGACCCTGTGCATCATGGGAACAGTCCAGTCCGAACTACCAAGCCATGTCTTTCCCAGACCGGAATCAAGCATCCAAGGACCGCTTTCTGGCTATCAGCCTTCATCAGCCTGGATAGCTTGACTCCAGTGGTGTGGAGAGCCTGGGACTCACGTCTGAGTATACCCAGCCCACTCGGGGTGAAAATTGCAAAAAACACAGTTGATGGACAGAATGTAGAACAATGTCATACATTCACCCCAGTACAAGGATCTGGGCCTAAATCCATCGTTTTTTTTGCACTCCACACCACCTTGGGTTAGACACTGGCTATATGCAAATCTGCTCTGACCCTGTGCCTCATGGGAACAGTCCAGTCCGAACTACCAAGCCATGTCTTTCCCAGACCGGAATCAAGTATCCAAGGACCGGTTTCTGGCCATCAGCCTTCATCAGCCTGGATAGCTTGACTCCAGTGGTGTGGAGAGCCTGGGACTCACGTCTGAGCATACCCAGCCCACTCGGGGTGAAAATTGCAAAAAACACAGTTGATGGACAGAATGTGGAACAATGTCATACATTCACCCCAGTACAAGGATCTGGGCCTAAATCCATCGTTTTTTTGCACTCCACACCACCCTGGGTTAGACACTGGCTATATGCAAATCAGCTCTGACCCTGTGCCTCATGGGAACAGTCCAGTCCGAACTACCAAGCCATGTCTTTCCCAGACCGGAATCAAGCATCCAAGGACCGGTTTCTGGCTATCAGCCTTCATCAGCCTGGATAGCTTGACTCCAGTGGTGTGGAGAGCCTGGGGCTCACGTCTGAGCATACCCAGCCCACTCGGGGTGAAAATTGCAAAAAACACAGTTGATTGACAGAATGTAGAACAATGTCATACATTCACCCCAGTACAAGGATCTGGGCCTAAATCCATCGTTTCTTTGCACTCCACACCACCCTGGGTTAGACACTGGCCAATATGCAAATCAGCTCTGACCCTGTGCCTCATGGGAACAGCCAAGTCCGATCTACCAAGCCATGTCTTTCCCAGACCGGAATCAAGCATCCAAGGACCGGTTTCTGGCTATCAGCCTTCATCAGCCTGGATAGCTTGACTCCAGTGGTGTGGAGAGCCTGGGGCTCACGTCTGAGCATACCCAGCCCACTCGGGGTGAAAATTGCAAAAAACACAGTTGATGGACAGAATGTAGAACAATGTCATACATTCACTCCAGTACAAGGATCTGGGCCTAAATCCATCGTTTTTTTGCACTCCACACCACCCTGGGTTAGACACTGGCTATATGCAAATCAGCTCTGACCCTGTGCCTCATGGGAACAGTCCAGTCCGAACTACCAAGCCATGTCTTTCCCAGACCGGAATCAAGCATCCAAGGACCGGTTTCTAGCTATCAGCCTTCATCAGCCTGGATAGCTTGACTCCAGTGGTGTGGAGAGCCTGGGACTCACGTCTGAGCATACCCAGTCCACTCGGGGTGAAAATTGCAAAAAACACAGTTGATGGACCGAATGTAAAACAATGTCATACATTCACCCCAGTACAAGGATCTGGGCCTATATCCATCGTTTTTTGCACTCCACACCACCCTGGGTTAGACACTGGCTATATGCAAATCAGCTCTGACCCTGTGCCTCATGGGAACAGTCCAGTCCGAACTACCAAGCCATGTCTTTCCCAGACCGGAATCAAGCATCCAAGGACCGCTTTCTGGCTATCAGCCTTCATCAGCCTGGATAGCTTGACTCCAGTGGTGTGGAGAGCCTGGGACTCACGTCTGAGCATACCCAGCCCACTCGGGGTGAAAATTGCAAAAAACACAGTTGATGGACAGAATGTAGAACAATGTCATACATTCACCCCAGTACAAGGATCTGGGCCTAAATCCATCGTTTTTTTTGCACTCCACACCACCTTGGGTTAGACACTGGCTATATGCAAATCTGCTCTGACCCTGTGCCTCATGGGAACAGTCCAGTCCGAACTACCAAGCCATGTCTTTCCCAGACCAGAATCAAGCATCCAAGGACCGGTTTCTGGCCATCAGCCTTCATCAGCCTGGATAGCTTGACTCCAGTGGTGTGGAGAGCCTGGGACTCACGTCTGAGCATACCCAGCCCACTCGGGGTGAAAATTGCAAAAAACACAGTTGATGGACAGAATGTAGAACAATGTCATACATTCACCCCAGTACAAAGATCTGGGCCTAAATCCGTTGTTTCTTTGCACTCCACACCACCCTGGGTTAGACACTGGCTATATGCAAATCAGCTCTGACCCTGTGCCTCATGGGAACAGGCCAGTCCGAACTACCAAGCCATGTCTTTCCCAGACCGGAATTAAGCATCCAAGGACAGGTTTCTGGCTATCAGCCTTCATCAGCCTGGTTAGCTTGACTCCAGTGGTGTGGAGAGCCTGGGACTCACGTCTGAGCATACCCAGCCCACTTGGGGTGAAAATTTCAAAAAACACAGTTGATGGACAGAATGTAGAACAATGTCATACATTGACCCCAGTACAAGGATCTGGGCCTAAATCCATCTTTTTTTGCACTCCACACCACCCTGGGTTAGACACTGGCTATATGCAAATCAGTTCTGACCCTGTGCCTCATGGGAACAGTCCAGTCCGAACTACCAAGCCATGTCTTTCCCAGACCAGAATCAAGCATCCAAGGACCGTTTTCTGGCTATCAGCCTTCATCAGCCTGGATAGCTTGACTCCAGTGGTGTGGAGAGCCTGGGACTCACGTCTGAGCATACCCAGCCCACTCGGGGTGAAAAGTGCAAAAAACACAGTTGATGGACAGAATGTAGAACAATGTCATACATTCACCCCAGTACAAGGATCTGGGCCTAAATCCATCGTTTTTTTGCACTCCACACCACCCTGGGTTAGACACTGGCTATATGCAAATCAGCTCTGACCCTGTGCCTCATGGGAACAGTCCAGTCCGAACTACCAAGCCATGTCTTTCCCAGACCGGAATCAAGCATCCAAGGACCGCTTTCTGGCTATCAGCCTTCATCAGCCTGGATAGCTTGACTCCAGTGGTGTGGAGAGCCTGGGACTCACGTCTGAGCATACCCAGCCCACTCGGGGTGAAAATTGCAAAAAACACAGTTGATGGACAGAATGTAGAACAATGTCATACATTCACCCCAGTACAAGGATCTGGGCCTAAATCCATCGTTTTTTTTGCACTCCACACCACCTTGGGTTAGACACTGGCTATATGCAAATCTGCTCTGACCCTGTGCCTCATGGGAACAGTCCAGTCCGAACTACCAAGCCATGTCTTTCCCAGACCGGAATCAAGTATCCAAGGACCGGTTTCTGGCCATCAGCCTTCATCAGCCTGGATAGCTTGACTCCAGTGGTGTGGAGAGCCTGGGACTCACGTCTGAGCATACCCAGCCCACTCGGGGTGAAAATTGCAAAAAACACAGTTGATGGACAGAATGTAGAACAATGTCATACATTCACCCCAGTACAAGGATCTGGGCCTAAATCCATCGTTTTTTTGCACTCCACACCACCCTGGGTTAGACACTGGCTATATGCAAATCAGCTCTGACCCTGTGCCTCATGGGAACAGTCCAGTCCGAACTACCAAGCCATGTCTTTCCCAGACCGGAATCGAGCATCCAAGGACTGGTTTCTGGCTATCAGCCTTCATAAGCCTGGATAGCTTGACTCCAGTGGTGTGGAGAGCCTGGGACTCACGTCTGAGCATACCCAGTCCACTCGGGGTGAAAATTGCAAAAAACACAGTTGATGGACCGAATGTAAAACAATGTCATACATTCACCCCAGTACAAGGATCTGGGCCTAAATCCATCGTTTCTTTGCACTCCACACAACCCTGGGTTAGACACTGGCTATATGCAAATCAGCTCTGGCCCTGTGCCTCATGGGAACAGTCCAGTCGGAACTACCAAGCCATGTCTTTCCCAGACCGGAATCAAGCATCCAAGGACCGGTTTCTGGCTATCAGCCTTCATCAGCCTGGATAGCTTGACTCCAGTGGTGTGGAGAGCCTGGGGCTCACGTCTGAGCATACCCAGCCCACTCGGGGTGAAAATTGCAAAAAACACAGTTGATTGACAGAATGTAGAACAATGTCATACATTCACCCCAGTACAAAGATCTGGGCCTAAATCCATCGTTTCTTTGCACTCCACACCACCCTGGGTTAGACACTGGCCAATATGCAAATCAGCTCTGACCCTGTGCCTCATGGGAACAGCCAAGTCCGATCTACCAAGCCATGTCTTTCCCAGACCGGAATCAAGCATCCAAGGACCGGTTTCTGGCTATCAGCCTTCATCAGCCTGGATAGCTTGGCTCCAGTGGTGTGGAGAGCCTGGGGCTCACGTCTGAGCATACCCAGCCCACTCGGGGTGAAAATTGCAAAAAACACAGTTGATGGACAGAATGTAGAACAATGTCATACATTCACCCCAGTACAAGGATCTGGGCCTAAATCCATCGTTTTTTTGCACTCCACACCACCCTGGGTTAGACACTGGCTATATGCAAATCAGCTCTGACCCTGTGCCTCATGGGAACAGTCCAGTCCGAACTACCAAGCCATGTCTTTCCCAGACCGGAATCAAGCATCCAAGGACCGGTTTCTGGCTATCAGCCTTCATCAGCCTGGATAGCTTGACTCCAGTGGTGTGGAGAGCCTGGGACTCACGTCTGAGCATACCCAGTCCACTCGGGGTGAAAATTGCAAAAAACACAGTTGATGGACCGAATGTAAAACAATGTCATACATTCACCCCAGTACAAGGATCTGGGCCTAAATCCATCGTTTTTTTGCACTCCACACCACCCTGGGTTAGACACTGGCTATATGCAAATCAGTTCTGACCCTGTGCCTCATGGGAACAGTCCAGTCCGAACTACCAAGCCATGTCTTTCCCAGACCAGAATCAAGCATACAAGGACCGTTTTCTGGCTATCAGCCTTCATCAGCCTGGATAGCTTGACTCCAGTGGTGTGGAGAGCCTGGGACTCACGTCTGAGCATACCCAGCCCACTCGGGGTGAAAATTGCAAAAAACGCAGTTGATGGACAGAATGTAGAACAATGTCATACATTCACCCCAGTACAAAGATCTGGGCCTAAATCCGTCGTTTCTTTGCACTCCACACCACCCTGGGTTAGACACTGGCTATATGCAAATCAGCTCTGACCCTGTGCCTCATGGGAACAGGCCAGTCCGAACTACCAAGCCATGTCTTTCCCAGACCGGAATTAAGCATCCAAGGACAGGTTTCTGGCTATCAGCCTTCATCAGCCTGGTTAGCTTGACTCCAGTGGTGTGGAGAGCCTGGGACTCACGTCTGAGCATACCCAGCCCACTCGGGGTGAAAATTGCAAAAAACACAGTTGATGGACAGAATGTAGAACAATGTCATACATTGACCCCAGTACAAGGATCTGGGCCTAAATCCATCTTTTTTTTGCACTCCACACCACCCTGGGTTAGACACTGGCTATATGCAAATCAGTTCTGACCCTGTGCCTCATGGGAACAGTCCAGTCCGAACTACCAAGCCATGTCTTTCCCAGACCAGAATCAAGCATCCAAGGACCGTTTTCTGGCTATCAGCCTTCATCAGCCTGGATAGCTTGACTCCAGTGGTGTGGAGAGCCTGGGACTCACGTCTGAGCATACCCAGCCCACTCGGGGTGAAAAGTGCAAAAAACACAGTTGATGGACAGAATGTAGAACAATGTCATACATTCACCCCAGTACAAGGATCTGGGCCTAAATCCATCGTTTTTTTGCACTCCACACCACCCTGGGTTAGACACTGGCTATATGCAAATCAGCTCTGACCCTGTGCCTCATGGGAACAGTCCAGTCCGAACTACCAAGCCATGTCTTTCCCAGACCGGAATCAAGCATCCAAGGACCGCTTTCTGGCTATCAGCCTTCATCAGCCTGGATAGCTTGACTCCAGTGGTGTGGAGAGCCTGGGACTCACGTCTGAGCATACCCAGCCCACTCGGGGTGAAAATTGCAAAAAACACAGTTGATGGACAGAATGTAGAACAATGTCATACATTCACCCCAGTACAAGGATCTGGGCCTAAATCCATCGGTTTTTTTGCACTCCACACCACCTTGGGTTAGACACTGGCTATATGCAAATCTGCTCTGACCCTGTGCCTCATGGGAACAGTCCAGTCCGAACTACCAAGCCATGTCTTTCCCAGACCGGAATCAAGTATCCAAGGACCGGTTTCTGGCCATCAGCCTTCATCAGCCTGGATAGCTTGACTCCAGTGGTGTGGAGAGCCTGGGACTCACGTCTGAGCATACCCAGCCCACTCGGGGTGAAAATTGCAAAAAACACAGTTGATGGACAGAATGTAGAACAATGTCATACATTCACCCCAGTACAAGGATCAGGGCCTAAATCCATCGTTTTTTTGCACTCCACACCACCCTGGGTTAGACACTGGCTATATGCAAATCAGCTCTGACCCTGTGCCTCATGGGAACAGTCCAGTCCGAACTACCAAGCCATGTCTTTCCCAGACCGGAATCGAGCATCCAAGGACTGGTTTCTGGCTATCAGCCTTCATCAGCCTGGATAGCTTGACTCCAGTGGTGTGGAGAGCCTGGGACTCACGTCTGAGCATACCCAGTCCACTCGGGGTGAAAATTGCAAAAAACACAGTTGATGGACCGAATGTAAAACAATGTCATACATTCACCCCAGTACAAGGATCTGGGCCTAAATCCATTGTTTCTTTGCACTCCACACAACCCTGGGTTAGACACTGGCTATATGCAAATCAGCTCTGGCCCTGTGCCTCATGGGAACAGTCCAGTCCGAACTACCAAGCCATGTCTTTCCCAGACCGGAATCAAGCATCCAAGGACCGGTTTCTGGCTATCAGCCTTCATCAGCCTGGATAGCTTGACTCCAGTGGTGTGGAGAGCCTGGGGCTCACGTCTGAGCATACCCAGCCCACTCGGGGTGAAAATTGCAAAAAACACAGTTCATTGACAGAATGTAGAACAATGTCATACATTCACCCCAGTACAAGGATCTGGGCCTAAATCCATCGTTTTTTTGCACTCCACACCACCCTGGGTTAGACACTGGCTATATGCAAATCAGCTCTGACCCTGTGCCTCATGGGAACAGTCCAGTCCGAACTACCAAGCCATGTCTTTCCCAGACCGGAATCAAGCATCCAAGGACCGGTTTCTGGCTATCAGCCTTCATCAGCCTGGATAGCTTGACTCCAGTGGTGTGGAGAGCCTGGGACTCACGTCTGAGCATACCCAGTCCACTCGGGGTGAAAATTGCAAAAAACACAGTTGATGGACCGAATGTAAAACAATGTCATACATTCACCCCAGTACAAGGATCTGGGCCTAAATCCATCGTTTTTTTGCGCTCCACACCACCCTGGGTTAGACACTGGCTATATGCAAATCAGTTCTGACCCTGTGCCTCATGGGAACAGTCCAGTCCGAACTACCAAGCCATGTCTTTCCCAGACCAGAATCAAGCATACAAGGACCGTTTTCTGGCTATCAGCCTTCATCAGCCTGGATAGCTTGACTCCAGTGGTGTGGAGAGCCTGGGACTCACGTCTGAGCATACCCAGCCCACTCGGGGTGAAAATTGCAAAAAACACAGTTGATGGACAGAATGTAGAACAATGTCATACATTCACCCCAGTACAAAGATCTGGGCCTAAATCCGTTGTTTCTTTGCACTCCACACCACCCTGGGTTAGACACTGGCTATATGCAAATCAGCTCTGACCCTGTGCCTCATGGGAACAGGCCAGTCCGAACTACCAAGCCATGTCTTTCCCAGACCGGAATTAAGCATCCAAGGACAGGTTTCTGGCTATCAGCCTTCATCAGCCTGGTTAGCTTGACTCCAGTGGTGTGGAGAGCCTGGGACTCACGTCTGAGCATACCCAGCCCACTCGGGGTGAAAATTGCAAAAAACACAGTTGATGGACAGAATGTAGAACAATGTCATACATTGACCCCAGTACAAGGATCTGGGACTAAATCCATCTTTTTTTTGCACTCCACACCACCCTGGGTTAGACACTGGCTATATGCAAATCAGTTCTGACCCTGTGCCTCATGGGAACAGTCCAGTCCGAACTACCAAGCCATGTCTTTCCCAGACCAGAATCAAGCATCCAAGGACCGTTTTCTGGCTATCAGCCTTCATCAGCCTGGATAGCTTGACTCCAGTGGTGTGGAGAGCCTGGGACTCACGTCTGAGCATACCCAGCCCACTCGGGGTGAAAAGTGCAAAAAACACAGTTGATGGACAGAATGTAGAACAATGTCATACATTCACCCCAGTACAAGGATCTGGGCCTAAATCCATCGTTTTTTTGCACTCCACACCACCCTGGGTTAGACACTGGCTATATGCAAATCAGCTCTGACCCTGTGCCTCATGGGAACAGTCCAGTCCGAACTACCAAGCCATGTCTTTCCCAGACCGGAATCAAGCATCCAAGGACCGCTTTCTGGCTATCAGCCTTCATCAGCCTGGATAGCTTGACTCCAGTGGTGTGGAGAGCCTGGGACTCACGTCTGAGCATACCCAGCCCACTCGGGGTGAAAATTGCAAAAAACACAGTTGATGGACAGAATGTAGAACAATGTCATACATTCACCCCAGTACAAAGATCTGGGCCTAAATCCGTCGTTTCTTTGCACTCCACACCACCCTGGGTTAGACACTGGCTATATGCAAATCAGCTCTGACCCTGTGCCTCATGGGAACAGGCCAGTCCGAACTACCAAGCCATGTCTTTCCCAGACCGGAATTAAGCATCCAAGGACAGGTTTCTGGCTATCAGCCTTCATCAGCCTGGTTAGCTTGACTCCAGTGGTGTGGAGAGCCTGGGACTCACGTCTGAGCATACCCAGCCCACTCGGGGTGAAAATTGCAAAAAACACAGTTGATGGACAGAATGTAGAACAATGCCATACATTGACCCCAGTACAAGGATCTGGGCCTAAATCCATCTTTTTTTTGCACTCCACACCACCCTGGGTTAGACACTGGCTATATGCAAATCAGTTCTGACCCTGTGCCTCATGGGAACAGTCCAGTCCGAACTACCAAGCCATGTCTTTCCCAGACCAGAATCAAGCATCCAAGGACCGTTTTCTGGCTATCAGCCTTCATCAGCCTGGTTAGCTTGACTCCAGTGGTGTGGAGAGCCTGGGACTCACGTCTGAGCATACCCAGTCCACTCGGGGTGAAAATTGCAAAAAACACAGTTGATGGACCGAATGTAAAACAATGTCATACATTCACCCCAGTACAAGGATCTGGGCCTAAATCCATTGTTTCTTTGCACTCCACACAACCCTGGGTTAGACACTGGCTATATGCAAATCAGCTCTGGCCCTGTGCCTCATGGGAACAGTCCAGTCCGAACTACCAAGCCATGTCTTTCCCAGACCGGAATCAAGCATCCAAGGACCGGTTTCTGGCTATCAGCCTTCATCAGCCTGGATAGCTTGACTCCAGTGGTGTGGAGAGCCTGGGGCTCACGTCTGAGCATACCCAGCCCACTCGGGGTGAAAATTGCAAAAAACACAGTTGATTGACAGAATGTAGAACAATGTCATACATTCACCCCAGTACAAGGATCTGGGCCTAAATCCATCGTTTCTTTGCACTCCACACCACCCTGGGTTAGACACTGGCCAATATGCAAATCAGCTCTGACCCTGTGCCTCTTGGGAACAGCCAAGTCCGATCTACCAAGCCATGTCTTTCCCAGACCGGAATCAAGCATCCAAGGACCGGTTTCTGGCTATCAGCCTTCATCAGCCTGGATAGCTTGACTCCAGTGGTGTGGAGAGCCTGGGGCTCACGTCTGAGCATACCCAGCCCACTCGGGGTGAAAATTGCAAAAAACACAGTTGATGGACAGAATGTAGAACAATGTCATACATTCACCCCAGTACAAGGATCTGGGCCTAAATCCATCGTTTTTTTGCACTCCACACCACCCTGGGTTAGACACTGGCTATATGCAAATCAGCTCTGACCCTGTGCCTCATGGGAACAGTCCAGTCCGAACTACCAAGCCATGTCTTTCCCAGACCGGAATCAAGCATTCAAGGACCGGTTTCTGGCTATCAGCCTTCATCAGCCTGGATAGCTTGACTCCAGTGGTGTGGAGAGCCTGGGACTCACGTCTGAGCATACCCAGTCCACTCGGGGTGAAAATTGCAAAAAACACAGTTGATGGACCGAATGTAAAACAATGTCATACATTCACCCCAGTACAAGGATCTGGGCCTAAATCCATCGTTTTTTTGCGCTCCACACCACCCTGGGTTAGACACTGGCTATATGCAAATCAGTTCTGACCCTGTGCCTCATGGGAACAGTCCAGTCCGAACTACCAAGCCATGTCTTTCCCAGACCAGAATCAAGCATACAAGGACCGTTTTCTGGCTATCAGCCTTCATCAGCCTGGATAGCTTGACTCCAGTGGTGTGGAGAGCCTGGGACTCACGTCTGAGCATACCCAGCCCACTCGGGGTGAAAATTGCAAAAAACACAGTTGATGGACAGAATGTAGAACAATGTCATACATTCACCCCAGTACAAAGATCTGGGCCTAAATCCGTTGTTTCTTTGCACTCCACACCACCCTGGGTTAGACACTGGCTATATGCAAATCAGCTCTGACCCTGTGCCTCATGGGAACAGGCCAGTCCGAACTACCAAGCCATGTCTTTCCCAGACCGGAATTAAGCATCCAAGGACAGGTTTCTGGCTATCAGCCTTCATCAGCCTGGTTAGCTTGACTCCAGTGGTGTGGAGAGCCTGGGACTCACGTCTGAGCATACCCAGCCCACTCGGGGTGAAAATTGCAAAAAACACAGTTGATGGACAGAATGTAGAACAATGTCATACATTGACCCCAGTACAAGGATCTGGGACTAAATCCATCTTTTTTTTGCACTCCACACCACCCTGGGTTAGACACTGGCTATATGCAAATCAGTTCTGACCCTGTGCCTCATGGGAACAGTCCAGTCCGAACTACCAAGCCATGTCTTTCCCAGACCAGAATCAAGCATCCAAGGACCGTTTTCTGGCTATCAGCCTTCATCAGCCTGGATAGCTTGACTCCAGTGGTGTGGAGAGCCTGGGACTCACGTCTGAGCATACCCAGCCCACTCGGGGTGAAAAGTGCAAAAAACACAGTTGATGGACAGAATGTAGAACAATGTCATACATTCACCCCAGTACAAGGATCTGGGCCTAAATCCATCGTTTTTTTGCACTCCACACCACCCTGGGTTAGACACTGGCTATATGCAAATCAGCTCTGACCCTGTGCCTCATGGGAACAGTCCAGTCCGAACTACCAAGCCATGTCTTTCCCAGACCGGAATCAAGCATCCAAGGACCGCTTTCTGGCTATCAGCCTTCATCAGCCTGGATAGCTTGACTCCAGTGGTGTGGAGAGCCTGGGACTCACGTCTGAGCATACCCAGCCCACTCGGGGTGAAAATTGCAAAAAACACAGTTGATGGACAGAATGTAGAACAATGTCATACATTCACCCCAGTACAAGGATCTGGGCCTAAATCCATCGTTTTTTTTGCACTCCACACCACCTTGAGTTAGACACTGGCTACATGCAAATCTGCTCTGACCCTGTGCCTCATGGGAACAGTCCAGTCCGAACTACCAAGCCATGTCTTTCCCAGACCGGAATCAAGCATCCAAGGACCGGTTTCTGGCCATCAGCCTTCATCAGCCTGGATAGCTTGACTCCAGTGGTGTGGAGAGCCTGGGACTCACGTCTGAGCATACCCAGCCCACTCGGGGTGAAAATTGCAAAAAACACAGTTGATGGACAGAATGTAGAACAATGTCATACATTCACCCCAGTACAAGGATCTGGGCCTAAATCCATCGTTTTTTTGCACTCCACACCACCCTGGGTTAGACACTGGCTATATGCAAATCAGCTCTGACCCTGTGCCTCATGGGAACAGTCCAGTCCGAACTACCAAGCCATGTCTTTCCCAGACCGGAATCAAGCATCCAAGGACTGGTTTCTGGCTATCAGCCTTCATCAGCCTGGATAGCTTGACTCCAGTGGTGTGGAGAGCCTGGGACTCACGTCTGAGCATACCCAGTCCACTCGGGGTGAAAATTGCAAAAAACAGTTGATGGACCGAATGTAAAACAATGTCATACATTCACCCCAGTACAAGGATCTGGGCCTAAATCCATCGTTTCTTTGCACTGCACACAACCCTGGGTTAGACACTGGCTATATGCAAATCAGCTCTGGCCCTGTGCCTCATGGGAACAGTCCAGTCCGAACTACCAAGCCATGTCTTTCCCAGACCGGAATCAAGCATCCAAGGACCGGTTTCTGGCTATCAGCCTTCATCAGCCTGGATATCTTGACTCCAGTGGTGTGGAGAGCCTGGGGCTCACGTCTGAGCATACCCAGCCCACTCGGGGTGAAAATTGCAAAAAACACAGTTGATTGACAGAATGTAGAACAATGTCATACATTCACCCCAGTACAAGGATCTGGGCCTAAATCCATCGTTTCTTTGCACTCCACACCACCCTGGGTTAGACACTGGCCAATATGCAAATCAGCTCTGACCCTGTGCCTCATGGGAACAGTCCAGTCCGATCTACCAAGCCATGTCTTTCCCAGACCGGAATCAAGCATCCAAGGACCGGTTTCTGGCTATCAGCCTTCATCAGCCTGGATAGCTTGACTCCAGTGGTGTGGAGAGCCTGGGACTCACGTCTGAGCATACCCAGCCCACTCGGGGTTAAAATTGCAAAAAACGCAGTTGATGGACAGAATGTAGAACAATGTCATACATTCACCCCAGTACAAGGATCTGGGCCTAAATCCATCGTTTTTTTGCACTCCACACCACCCTGGGTTAGACACTGGCTATATGCAAATCAGTTCTGACCCTGTGCCTCATGGGAACAGTCCAGTCCGAACTACCAAGCCATGTCTTTCCCAGACCAGAATCAAGCATCCAAGGACCGTTTTCTGGCTATCAGCCTTCATCAGCCTGGATAGCTTGACTCCAGTGGTGTGGAGAGCCTGGGACTCACGTCTGAGCATACCCAGCCCACTCGGGGTGAAAAGTGCAAAAAACACAGTTGATGGACAGAATGTAGAACAATGTCATACATTCACCCCAGTACAAGGATCTGGGCCTAAATCCATCGTTTCTTTGCACTCCACACCACCCTGGGTTAGACACTGGCCAATATGCAAATCAGCTCTGACCCTGTGCCTCATGGGAACAGCCAAGTCCGATCTACCAAGCCATGTCTTTCCCAGACCGGAATCAAGCATCCAAGGACCGGTTTCTGGCTATCAGCCTTCATCAGCCTGGATAGCTTGACTCCAGTGGTGTGGAGAGCCTGGGACTCACGTCTGAGCATACCCAGTCCACTCGGGGTGAAAATTGCAAAAAACACAGTTGATGGACCGAATGTAAAACAATGTCATACATTCACCCCAGTACAAGGATCTGGGCCTAAATCCATCGTTTTTTTGCACTCCACACCACCCTGGGTTAGACACTGGCTATATGCAAATCAGTTCTGACCCTGTGCCTCATGGGAACAGTCCAGTCCGAACTACCAAGCCATGTCTTTCCCAGACCAGAATCAAGCATACAAGGACCGTTTTCTGGCTATCAGCCTTCATCAGCCTGGATAGCTTGACTCCAGTGGTGTGGAGAGCCTGGGACTCACGTCTGAGCATACCCAGCCCACTCGGGGTGAAAATTGCAAAAAACACAGTTGATGGACAGAATGTAGAACAATGTCATACATTCACCCCAGTACAAAGATCTGGGCCTAAATCCGTTGTTTCTTTGCACTCCACACCACCCTGGGTTAGACACTGGCTATATGCAAATCAGCTCTGACCCTGTGCCTCATGGGAACAGGCCAGTCCGAACTACCAAGCCATGTCTTTCCCAGACCGGAATTAAGCATCCAAGGACAGGTTTCTGGCTATCAGCCTTCATCAGCCTGGTTAGCTTGACTCCAGTGGTGTGGAGAGCCTGGGACTCACGTCTGAGCATACCCAGCCCACTCGGGGTGAAAATTGCAAAAAACACAGTTGATGGACAGAATGTAGAACAATGTCATACATTGACCCCAGTACAAGGATCTGGGACTAAATCCATCTTTTTTTTGCACTCCACACCACCCTGGGTTAGACACTGGCTATATGCAAATCAGTTCTGACCCTGTGCCTCATGGGAACAGTCCAGTCCGAACTACCAAGCCATGTCTTTCCCAGACCAGAATCAAGCATCCAAGGACCGTTTTCTGGCTATCAGCCTTCATCAGCCTGGATAGCTTGACTCCAGTGGTGTGGAGAGCCTGGGACTCACGTCTGAGCATACCCAGCCCACTCGGGGTGAAAAGTGCAAAAAACACAGTTGATGGACAGAATGTAGAACAATGTCATACATTCACCCCAGTACAAGGATCTGGGCCTAAATCCATCGTTTTTTTGCACTCCACACCACCCTGGGTTAGACACTGGCTATATGCAAATCAGCTCTGACCCTGTGCCTCATGGGAACAGTCCAGTCCGAACTACCAAGCCATGTCTTTCCCAGACCGGAATCAAGCATCCAAGGACCGCTTTCTGGCTATCAGCCTTCATCAGCCTGGATAGCTTGACTCCAGTGGTGTGGAGAGCCTGGGACTCACGTCTGAGCATACCCAGCCCACTCGGGGTGAAAATTGCAAAAAACACAGTTGATGGACAGAATGTAGAACAATGTCATACATTCACCCCAGTACAAGGATCTGGGCCTAAATCCATCGTTTTTTTTGCACTCCACACCACCTTGAGTTAGACACTGGCTACATGCAAATCTGCTCTGACCCTGTGCCTCATGGGAACAGTCCAGTCCGAACTACCAAGCCATGTCTTTCCCAGACCGGAATCAAGCATCCAAGGACCGGTTTCTGGCCATCAGCCTTCATCAGCCTGGATAGCTTGACTCCAGTGGTGTGGAGAGCCTGGGACTCACGTCTGAGCATACCCAGCCCACTCGGGGTGAAAATTGCAAAAAACACAGTTGATGGACAGAATGTAGAACAATGTCATACATTCACCCCAGTACAAGGATCTGGGCCTAAATCCATCGTTTTTTTGCACTCCACACCACCCTGGGTTAGACACTGGCTATATGCAAATCAGCTCTGACCCTGTGCCTCATGGGAACAGTCCAGTCCGAACTACCAAGCCATGTCTTTCCCAGACCGGAATCAAGCATCCAAGGACTGGTTTCTGGCTATCAGCCTTCATCAGCCTGGATAGCTTGACTCCAGTGGTGTGGAGAGCCTGGGACTCACGTCTGAGCATACCCAGTCCACTCGGGGTGAAAATTGCAAAAAACAGTTGATGGACCGAATGTAAAACAATGTCATACATTCACCCCAGTACAAGGATCTGGGCCTAAATCCATCGTTTCTTTGCACTGCACACAACCCTGGGTTAGACACTGGCTATATGCAAATCAGCTCTGGCCCTGTGCCTCATGGGAACAGTCCAGTCCGAACTACCAAGCCATGTCTTTCCCAGACCGGAATCAAGCATCCAAGGACCGGTTTCTGGCTATCAGCCTTCATCAGCCTGGATATCTTGACTCCAGTGGTGTGGAGAGCCTGGGGCTCACGTCTGAGCATACCCAGCCCACTCGGGGTGAAAATTGCAAAAAACACAGTTGATTGACAGAATGTAGAACAATGTCATACATTCACCCCAGTACAAGGATCTGGGCCTAAATCCATCGTTTCTTTGCACTCCACACCACCCTGGGTTAGACACTGGCCAATATGCAAATCAGCTCTGACCCTGTGCCTCATGGGAACAGTCCAGTCCGATCTACCAAGCCATGTCTTTCCCAGACCGGAATCAAGCATCCAAGGACCGGTTTCTGGCTATCAGCCTTCATCAGCCTGGATAGCTTGACTCCAGTGGTGTGGAGAGCCTGGGACTCACGTCTGAGCATACCCAGCCCACTCGGGGTTAAAATTGCAAAAAACGCAGTTGATGGACAGAATGTAGAACAATGTCATACATTCACCCCAGTACAAGGATCTGGGCCTAAATCCATCGTTTTTTTGCACTCCACACCACCCTGGGTTAGACACTGGCTATATGCAAATCAGTTCTGACCCTGTGCCTCATGGGAACAGTCCAGTCCGAACTACCAAGCCATGTCTTTCCCAGACCAGAATCAAGCATCCAAGGACCGTTTTCTGGCTATCAGCCTTCATCAGCCTGGATAGCTTGACTCCAGTGGTGTGGAGAGCCTGGGACTCACGTCTGAGCATACCCAGCCCACTCGGGGTGAAAAGTGCAAAAAACACAGTTGATGGACAGAATGTAGAACAATGTCATACATTCACCCCAGTACAAGGATCTGGGCCTAAATCCATCGTTTCTTTGCACTCCACACCACCCTGGGTTAGACACTGGCCAATATGCAAATCAGCTCTGACCCTGTGCCTCATGGGAACAGCCAAGTCCGATCTACCAAGCCATGTCTTTCCCAGACCGGAATCAAGCATCCAAGGACCGGTTTCTGGCTATCAGCCTTCATCAGCCTGGATAGCTTGACTCCAGTGGTGTGGAGAGCCTGGGACTCACGTCTGAGCATACCCAGTCCACTCGGGGTGAAAATTGCAAAAAACACAGTTGATGGACCGAATGTAAAACAATGTCATACATTCACCCCAGTACAAGGATCTGGGCCTAAATCCATCGTTTTTTTGCACTCCACACCACCCTGGGTTAGACACTGGCTATATGCAAATCAGTTCTGACCCTGTGCCTCATGGGAACAGTCCAGTCCGAACTACCAAGCCATGTCTTTCCCAGACCAGAATCAAGCATACAAGGACCGTTTTCTGGCTATCAGCCTTCATCAGCCTGGATAGCTTGACTCCAGTGGTGTGGAGAGCCTGGGACTCACGTCTGAGCATACCCAGCCCACTCGGGGTGAAAATTGCAAAAAACACAGTTGATGGACAGAATGTAGAACAATGTCATACATTCACCCCAGTACAAAGATCTGGGCCTAAATCCGTCGTTTCTTTGCACTCCACACCACCCTGGGTTAGACACTGGCTATATGCAAATCAGCTCTGACCCTGTGCCTCATGGGAACAGGCCAGTCCGAACTACCAAGCCATGTCTTTCCCAGACCGGAATTAAGCATCCAAGGACAGGTTTCTGGCTATCAGCCTTCATCAGCCTGGTTAGCTTGACTCCAGTGGTGTGGAGAGCCTGGGACTCACGTCTGAGCATACCCAGCCCACTCGGGGTGAAAATTGCAAAAAACACAGTTGATGGACAGAATGTAGAACAATGTCATACATTGACCCCAGTACAAGGATCTGGGCCTAAATCCATCTTTTTTTTGCACTCCACACCACCCTGGGTTAGACACTGGCTATATGCAAATCAGTTCTGACCCTGTGCCTCATGGGAACAGTCCAGTCCGAACTACCAAGCCATGTCTTTCCCAGACCAGAATCAAGCATCCAAGGACCGTTTTCTGGCTATCAGCCTTCATCAGCCTGGATAGCTTGACTCCAGTGGTGTGGAGAGCCTGGGACTCACGTCTGAGCATACCCAGCCCACTCGGGGTGAAAAGTGCAAAAAACACAGTTGATGGACAGAATGTAGAACAATGTCATACATTCACCCCAGTACAAGGATCTGGGCCTAAATCCATCTTTTTTTGCACTCCACACCACCCTGGGTTAGACACTGGCTATATGCAAATCAGCTCTGACCCTGTGCCTCATGGGAACAGTCCAGTCCGAACTACCAAGCCATGTCTTTCCCAGACCGGAATCAAGCATCCAAGGACCGCTTTCTGGCTATCAGCCTTCATCAGCCTGGATAGCTTGACTCCAGTGGTGTGGAGAGCCTGGGACTCACGTCTGAGCATACCCAGCCCACTCGGGGTGAAAATTGCAAAAAACACAGTTGATGGACAGAATGTAGAACAATGTCATACATTCACCCCAGTACAAGGATCTGGGCCTAAATCCATCGTTTTTTTTGCACTCCACACCACCTTGGGTTAGACACTGGCTATATGCAAATCTGCTCTGACCCTGTGCCTCATGGGAACAGTCCGGTCCGAACTACCAAGCCATGTCTTTCCCAGACCGGAATCAAGTATCCAAGGACCGGTTTCTGGCCATCAGCCTTCATCAGCCTGGATAGCTTGACTCCAGTGGTGTGGAGAGCCTGGGACTCACGTCTGAGCATACCCAGCCCACTCGGGGTGAAAATTGCAAAAAACACAGTTGATGGACAGAATGTAGAACAATGTCATACATTCACCCCAGTACAAGGATCTGGGCCTAAATCCATCGTTTTTTTGCACTCCACACCACCCTGGGTTAGACACTGGCTATATGCAAATCAGCTCTGACCCTGTGCCTCATGGGAACAGTCCAGTCCGAACTACCAAGCCATGTCTTTCCCAGACCGGAATCGAGCATCCAAGGACTGGTTTCTGGCTATCAGCCTTCATCAGCCTGGATAGCTTGACTCCAGTGGTGTGGAGAGCCTGGGACTCACGTCTGAGCATACCCAGTCCACTCGGGGTGAAAATTGCAAAAAACACAGTTGATGGACCGAATGTAAAACAATGTCATACATTCACCCCAGTACAAGGATCTGGGCCTAAATCCATTGTTTCTTTGCACTCCACACAACCCTGGGTTAGACACTGGCTATATGCAAATCAGCTCTGGCCCTGTGCCTCATGGGAACAGTCCAGTCCGAACTACCAAGCCATGTCTTTCCCAGACCGGAATCAAGCATCAAAGGACCGGTTTCTGGCTATCAGCCTTCATCAGCCTGGATAGCTTGACTCCAGTGGTGTGGAGAGCCTGGGGCTCACGTCTGAGCATACCCAGCCCACTCGGGGTGAAAATTGCAAAAAACACAGTTGATTGACAGAATGTAGAACAATGTCATACATTCACCCCAGTACAAGGATCTGGGCCTAAATCCATCGTTTCTTTGCACTCCACACCACCCTGGGTTAGACACTGGCCAATATGCAAATCAGCTCTGACCCTGTGCCTCTTGGGAACAGCCAAGTCCGATCTACCAAGCCATGACTTTCCCAGACCGGAATCAAGCATCCAAGGAACGGTTTCTGGCTATCAGCCTTCATCAGCCTGGATAGCTTGACTCCAGTGGTGTGGAGAGCCTGGGGCTCACGTCTGAGCATACCCAGCCCACTCGGGGTGAAAATTGCAAAAAACACAGTTGATGGACAGAATGTAGAACAATGTCATACATTCACCCCAGTACAAGGATCTGGGCCTAAATCCATCGTTTCTTTGCACTCCACACCACCCTGGGTTAGACACTGGCCAATATGCAAATCAGCTCTGACCCTGTGCCTCATGGGAACAGTCCAGTCCGATCTACCAAGCCCGGTCTTTCCCAGACCGGAAATAAGCATCCAAGGACCGGTTTCTGGCTATCAGCCTTCATCAGCCTGGATAGCTTGACTCCAGTGGTGTGGAGAGCCTGGGACTCACGTCTGAGCATACCCAGCCCACTCGGGGTTAAAATTGCAAAAAACGCAGTTGATGGACAGAATGTAGAACAATGTCATACATTCACCCCAGTACAAGGATCTGGGCCTAAATCCATCGTTTTTTTGCACTCCACACCACCCTGGGTTAGACACTGGCTATATGCAAATCAGTTCTGACCCTGTGCCTCATGGGAACAGTCCAGTCCGAACTACCAAGCCATGTCTTTCCCAGACCAGAATCAAGCATCCAAGGACCGTTTTCTGGCTATCAGCCTTCATCAGCCTGGATAGCTTGACTCCAGTGGTGTGGAGAGCCTGGGACTCACGTCTGAGCATACCCAGCCCACTCAGGGTGAAAAGTGCAAAAAACACAGTTGATGGACAGAATGTAGAACAATGTCATACATTCACCCCAGTACAAGGATCTGGGCCTAAATCCATTGTTTTTTTGCACTCCACACCACCCTGGGTTAGACACTGGCTATATGCAAATCAGCTCTGACCCTGTGCCTCATGGGAACAGTCCAGTCCGAACTACCAAGCCATGTCTTTCCCAGACCGGAATCAAGCATCCAAGGACCGCTTTCTGGCTATCAGCCTTCATCAGCCTGGATAGCTTGACTCCAGTGGTGTGGAGAGCCTGGGACTCACGTCTGAGCATACCCAGCCCACTCGGGGTGAAAATTGCAAAAAACACAGTTGATGGACAGAATGTAGAACAATGTCATACATTCACCCCAGTACAAGGATCTGGGCCTAAATCCATCGTTTTTTTTGCACTCCACACCACCTTGGGTTAGACACTGGCTATATGCAAATCTGCTCTGACCCTGTGCCTCATGGGAACAGTCCAGTCCGAACTACCAAGCCATGTCTTTCCCAGACCGGAATCAAGCATCCAAGGACCGGTTTCTGGCCATCAGCCTTCATCAGCCTGGATAGCTTGACTCCAGTGGTGTGGAGAGCCTGGGACTCACGTCTGAGCATACCCAGCCCACTCGGGGTGAAAATTGCAAAAAACACAGTTGATGGACAGAATGTAGAACAATGTCATACATTCACCCCAGTACAAGGATCTGGGCCTAAATCCATTGTTTTTTTGCACTCCACACCACCCTGGGTTAGACACTGGCTATATGCAAATCAGCTCTGACCCTGTGCCTCATGGGAACAGTCCAGTCCGAACTACCAAGCCATGTCTTTCCCAGACCGGAATCAAGCATCCAAGGACTGGTTTCTGGCTATCAGCCTTCATCAGCCTGGATAGCTTGACTCCAGTGGTGTGGAGAGCCTGGGACTCACGTCTGAGCATACCCAGCCCACTCGGGGTGAAAAGTGCAAAAAACACAGTTGATGGACAGAATGTAGAACAATGTCATACATTCACCCCAGTACAAGGATCTGGGCCTAAATCCATCGTTTTTTTGCACTCCACACCACCCTGGGTTAGACACTGGCTATATGCAAATCAGCTCTGACCCTGTGCCTCATGGGAACAGT
The DNA here is from genome assembly GCF_964261635.1 of Lissotriton helveticus. Lineage (NCBI taxonomy): Eukaryota > Metazoa > Chordata > Amphibia > Caudata > Salamandridae > Lissotriton > Lissotriton helveticus. The sequence continues at coordinate 789,499,257 of NC_136057.1, read as the reverse complement.
CCAGTCCGAACTACCAAGCCATGTCTTTCCCAGACCGGAATCAAGCATCCAAGGACCGCTTTCTGGCTATCAGCCTTCATCAGCCTGGATAGCTTGACTCCAGTGGTGTGGAGAGCCTGGGACTCACGTCTGAGCATACCCAGCCCACTCGGGGTGAAAATTGCAAAAAACACAGTTGATGGACAGAATGTAGAACAATGTCATACATTCACCCCAGTACAAGGATCTGGGCCTAAATCCATCGTTTTTTTTGCACTCCACACCACCTTGAGTTAGACACTGGCTACATGCAAATCTGCTCTGACCCTGTGCCTCATGGGAACAGTCCAGTCCGAACTACCAAGCCATGTCTTTCCCAGACCGGAATCAAGCATCCAAGGACCGGTTTCTGGCCATCAGCCTTCATCAGCCTGGATAGCTTGACTCCAGTGGTGTGGAGAGCCTGGGACTCACGTCTGAGCATACCCAGCCCACTCGGGGTGAAAATTGCAAAAAACACAGTTGATGGACAGAATGTAGAACAATGTCATACATTCACCCCAGTACAAGGATCTGGGCCTAAATCCATCGTTTTTTTGCACTCCACACCACCCTGGGTTAGACACTGGCTATATGCAAATCAGCTCTGACCCTGTGCCTCATGGGAACAGTCCAGTCCGAACTACCAAGCCATGTCTTTCCCAGACCGGAATCAAGCATCCAAGGACTGGTTTCTGGCTATCAGCCTTCATCAGCCTGGATAGCTTGACTCCAGTGGTGTGGAGAGCCTGGGACTCACGTCTGAGCATACCCAGTCCACTCGGGGTGAAAATTGCAAAAAACAGTTGATGGACCGAATGTAAAACAATGTCATACATTCACCCCAGTACAAGGATCTGGGCCTAAATCCATCGTTTCTTTGCACTGCACACAACCCTGGGTTAGACACTGGCTATATGCAAATCAGCTCTGGCCCTGTGCCTCATGGGAACAGTCCAGTCCGAACTACCAAGCCATGTCTTTCCCAGACCGGAATCAAGCATCCAAGGACCGGTTTCTGGCTATCAGCCTTCATCAGCCTGGATATCTTGACTCCAGTGGTGTGGAGAGCCTGGGGCTCACGTCTGAGCATACCCAGCCCACTCGGGGTGAAAATTGCAAAAAACACAGTTGATTGACAGAATGTAGAACAATGTCATACATTCACCCCAGTACAAGGATCTGGGCCTAAATCCATCGTTTCTTTGCACTCCACACCACCCTGGGTTAGACACTGGCCAATATGCAAATCAGCTCTGACCCTGTGCCTCATGGGAACAGTCCAGTCCGATCTACCAAGCCATGTCTTTCCCAGACCGGAATCAAGCATCCAAGGACCGGTTTCTGGCTATCAGCCTTCATCAGCCTGGATAGCTTGACTCCAGTGGTGTGGAGAGCCTGGGACTCACGTCTGAGCATACCCAGCCCACTCGGGGTTAAAATTGCAAAAAACGCAGTTGATGGACAGAATGTAGAACAATGTCATACATTCACCCCAGTACAAGGATCTGGGCCTAAATCCATCGTTTTTTTGCACTCCACACCACCCTGGGTTAGACACTGGCTATATGCAAATCAGTTCTGACCCTGTGCCTCATGGGAACAGTCCAGTCCGAACTACCAAGCCATGTCTTTCCCAGACCAGAATCAAGCATCCAAGGACCGTTTTCTGGCTATCAGCCTTCATCAGCCTGGATAGCTTGACTCCAGTGGTGTGGAGAGCCTGGGACTCACGTCTGAGCATACCCAGCCCACTCGGGGTGAAAAGTGCAAAAAACACAGTTGATGGACAGAATGTAGAACAATGTCATACATTCACCCCAGTACAAGGATCTGGGCCTAAATCCATCGTTTCTTTGCACTCCACACCACCCTGGGTTAGACACTGGCCAATATGCAAATCAGCTCTGACCCTGTGCCTCATGGGAACAGCCAAGTCCGATCTACCAAGCCATGTCTTTCCCAGACCGGAATCAAGCATCCAAGGACCGGTTTCTGGCTATCAGCCTTCATCAGCCTGGATAGCTTGACTCCAGTGGTGTGGAGAGCCTGGGACTCACGTCTGAGCATACCCAGTCCACTCGGGGTGAAAATTGCAAAAAACACAGTTGATGGACCGAATGTAAAACAATGTCATACATTCACCCCAGTACAAGGATCTGGGCCTAAATCCATCGTTTTTTTGCACTCCACACCACCCTGGGTTAGACACTGGCTATATGCAAATCAGTTCTGACCCTGTGCCTCATGGGAACAGTCCAGTCCGAACTACCAAGCCATGTCTTTCCCAGACCAGAATCAAGCATACAAGGACCGTTTTCTGGCTATCAGCCTTCATCAGCCTGGATAGCTTGACTCCAGTGGTGTGGAGAGCCTGGGACTCACGTCTGAGCATACCCAGCCCACTCGGGGTGAAAATTGCAAAAAACACAGTTGATGGACAGAATGTAGAACAATGTCATACATTCACCCCAGTACAAAGATCTGGGCCTAAATCCGTCGTTTCTTTGCACTCCACACCACCCTGGGTTAGACACTGGCTATATGCAAATCAGCTCTGACCCTGTGCCTCATGGGAACAGGCCAGTCCGAACTACCAAGCCATGTCTTTCCCAGACCGGAATTAAGCATCCAAGGACAGGTTTCTGGCTATCAGCCTTCATCAGCCTGGTTAGCTTGACTCCAGTGGTGTGGAGAGCCTGGGACTCACGTCTGAGCATACCCAGCCCACTCGGGGTGAAAATTGCAAAAAACACAGTTGATGGACAGAATGTAGAACAATGTCATACATTGACCCCAGTACAAGGATCTGGGCCTAAATCCATCTTTTTTTTGCACTCCACACCACCCTGGGTTAGACACTGGCTATATGCAAATCAGTTCTGACCCTGTGCCTCATGGGAACAGTCCAGTCCGAACTACCAAGCCATGTCTTTCCCAGACCAGAATCAAGCATCCAAGGACCGTTTTCTGGCTATCAGCCTTCATCAGCCTGGATAGCTTGACTCCAGTGGTGTGGAGAGCCTGGGACTCACGTCTGAGCATACCCAGCCCACTCGGGGTGAAAAGTGCAAAAAACACAGTTGATGGACAGAATGTAGAACAATGTCATACATTCACCCCAGTACAAGGATCTGGGCCTAAATCCATCTTTTTTTGCACTCCACACCACCCTGGGTTAGACACTGGCTATATGCAAATCAGCTCTGACCCTGTGCCTCATGGGAACAGTCCAGTCCGAACTACCAAGCCATGTCTTTCCCAGACCGGAATCAAGCATCCAAGGACCGCTTTCTGGCTATCAGCCTTCATCAGCCTGGATAGCTTGACTCCAGTGGTGTGGAGAGCCTGGGACTCACGTCTGAGCATACCCAGCCCACTCGGGGTGAAAATTGCAAAAAACACAGTTGATGGACAGAATGTAGAACAATGTCATACATTCACCCCAGTACAAGGATCTGGGCCTAAATCCATCGTTTTTTTTGCACTCCACACCACCTTGGGTTAGACACTGGCTATATGCAAATCTGCTCTGACCCTGTGCCTCATGGGAACAGTCCAGTCCGAACTACCAAGCCATGTCTTTCCCAGACCGGAATCAAGTATCCAAGGACCGGTTTCTGGCCATCAGCCTTCATCAGCCTGGATAGCTTGACTCCAGTGGTGTGGAGAGCCTGGGACTCACGTCTGAGCATACCCAGCCCACTCGGGGTGAAAATTGCAAAAAACACAGTTGATGGACAGAATGTAGAACAATGTCATACATTCACCCCAGTACAAGGATCTGGGCCTAAATCCATCGTTTTTTTGCACTCCACACCACCCTGGGTTAGACACTGGCTATATGCAAATCAGCTCTGACCCTGTGCCTCATGGGAACAGTCCAGTCCGAACTACCAAGCCATGTCTTTCCCAGACCGGAATCGAGCATCCAAGGACTGGTTTCTGGCTATCAGCCTTCATCAGCCTGGATAGCTTGACTCCAGTGGTGTGGAGAGCCTGGGACTCACGTCTGAGCATACCCAGTCCACTCGGGGTGAAAATTGCAAAAAACACAGTTGATGGACCGAATGTAAAACAATGTCATACATTCACCCCAGTACAAGGATCTGGGCCTAAATCCATTGTTTCTTTGCACTCCACACAACCCTGGGTTAGACACTGGCTATATGCAAATCAGCTCTGGCCCTGTGCCTCATGGGAACAGTCCAGTCCGAACTACCAAGCCATGTCTTTCCCAGACCGGAATCAAGCATCAAAGGACCGGTTTCTGGCTATCAGCCTTCATCAGCCTGGATAGCTTGACTCCAGTGGTGTGGAGAGCCTGGGGCTCACGTCTGAGCATACCCAGCCCACTCGGGGTGAAAATTGCAAAAAACACAGTTGATTGACAGAATGTAGAACAATGTCATACATTCACCCCAGTACAAGGATCTGGGCCTAAATCCATCGTTTCTTTGCACTCCACACCACCCTGGGTTAGACACTGGCCAATATGCAAATCAGCTCTGACCCTGTGCCTCTTGGGAACAGCCAAGTCCGATCTACCAAGCCATGACTTTCCCAGACCGGAATCAAGCATCCAAGGACCGGTTTCTGGCTATCAGCCTTCATCAGCCTGGATAGCTTGACTCCAGTGGTGTGGAGAGCCTGGGGCTCACGTCTGAGCATACCCAGCCCACTCGGGGTGAAAATTGCAAAAAACACAGTTGATGGACAGAATGTAGAACAATGTCATACATTCACCCCAGTACAAGGATCTGGGCCTAAATCCATCGTTTTTTTGCACTCCACACCACCCTGGGTTAGACACTGGCTATATGCAAATCAGCTCTGACCCTGTGCCTCATGGGAACAGTCCAGTCCGAACTACCAAGCCATGTCTTTCCCAGACCGGAATCAAGCATCCAAGGACCGGTTTCTGGCTATCAGCCTTCATCAGCCTGGATAGCTTGACTCCAGTGGTGTGGAGAGCCTGGGACTCACGTCTGAGCATACCCAGTCCACTCGGGGTGAAAATTGCAAAAAACACAGTTGATGGACCGAATGTAAAACAATGTCATACATTCACCCCAGTACAAGGATCTGGGCCTAAATCCATCGTTTTTTGCGCTCCACACCACCCTGGGTAAGACACTGGCTATATGCAAATCATTTCTGACCCTGTGCCTCATGGGAACAGTCCAGTCCGAACTACCAAGCCATGTCTTTCCCAGACCAGAATCAAGCATACAAGGACCGTTTTCTGGCTATCAGCCTTCATCAGCCTGGATAGCTTGACTCCAGTGGTGTGGAGAGCCTGGGACTCACGTCTGAGCATACCCAGCCCACTCGGGGTGAAAATTGCAAAAAACACAGTTGATGGACAGAATGTAGAACAATGTCATACATTCACCCCAGTACAAAGATCTGGGCCTAAATCCGTCGTTTCTTTGCACTCCACACCACCCTGGGTTAGACACTGGCTATATGCAAATCAGCTCTGACCCTGTGCCTCATGGGAACAGGCCAGTCCGAACTACCAAGCCATGTCTTTCCCAGACCGGAATTAAGCATCCAAGGACAGGTTTCTGGCTATCAGCCTTCATCAGCCTGGTTAGCTTGACTCCAGTGGTGTGGAGAGCCTGGGACTCACGTCTGAGCATACCCAGCCCACTCGGGGTGAAAATTGCAAAAAACACAGTTGATGGACAGAATGTAGAACAATGTCATACATTGACCCCAGTACAAGGATCTGGGACTAAATCCATCTTTTTTTTGCACTCCACACCACCCTGGGTTAGACACTGGCTATATGCAAATCAGTTCTGACCCTGTGCCTCATGGGAACAGTCCAGTCCGAACTACCAAGCCATGTCTTTCCCAGACCAGAATCAAGCATCCAAGGACCGTTTTCTGGCTATCAGCCTTCATCAGCCTGGATAGCTTGACTCCAGTGGTGTGGAGAGCCTGGGACTCACGTCTGAGCATACCCAGCCCACTCGGGGTGAAAAGTGCAAAAAACACAGTTGATGGACAGAATGTAGAACAATGTCATACATTCACCCCAGTACAAGGATCTGGGCCTAAATCCATCGTTTTTTTGCACTCCACACCACCCTGGGTTAGACACTGGCTATATGCAAATCAGCTCTGACCCTGTGCCTCATGGGAACAGTCCAGTCCGAACTACCAAGCCATGTCTTTCCCAGACCGGAATCAAGCATCCAAGGACCGCTTTCTGGCTATCAGCCTTCATCAGCCTGGATAGCTTGACTCCAGTGGTGTGGAGAGCCTGGGACTCACGTCTGAGCATACCCAGCCCACTCGGGGTGAAAATTGCAAAAAACACAGTTGATGGACAGAATGTAGAACAATGTCATACATTCACCCCAGTACAAGGATCTGGGCCTAAATCCATCGTTTTTTTTGCACTCCACACCACCTTGGGTTAGACACTGGCTATATGCAAATCTGCTCTGACCCTGTGCCTCATGGGAACAGTCCAGTCCGAACTACCAAGCCATGTCTTTCCCAGACCGGAATCAAGCATCCAAGGACCGGTTTCTGGCCATCAGCCTTCATCAGCCTGGATAGCTTGACTCCAGTGGTGTGGAGAGCCTGGGACTCACGTCTGAGCATACCCAGCCCACTCGGGGTGAAAATTGCAAAAAACACAGTTGATGGACAGAATGTAGAACAATGTCATACATTCACCCCAGTACAAGGATCTGGGCCTAAATCCATCGTTTTTTTGCACTCCACACCACCCTGGGTTAGACACTGGCTATATGCAAATCAGCTCTGACCCTGTGCCTCATGGGAACAGTCCAGTCCGAACTACCAAGCCATGTCTTTCCCAGACCGGAATCAAGCATCCAAGGACTGGTTTCTGGCTATCAGCCTTCATCAGCCTGGATAGCTTGACTCCAGTGGTGTGGAGAGCCTGGGACTCACGTCTGAGCATACCCAGTCCACTCGGGGTGAAAATTGCAAAAAACAGTTGATGGACCGAATGTAAAACAATGTCATACATTCACCCCAGTACAAGGATCTGGGCCTAAATCCATCGTTTCTTTGCACTGCACACAACCCTGGGTTAGACACTGGCTATATGCAAATCAGCTCTGGCCCTGTGCCTCATGGGAACAGTCCAGTCCGAACTACCAAGCCATGTCTTTCCCAGACCGGAATCAAGCATCCAAGGACCGGTTTCTGGCTATCAGCCTTCATCAGCCTGGATATCTTGACTACAGTGGTGTGGAGAGCCTGGGGCTCACGTCTGAGCATACCCAGCCCACTCGGGGTGAAAATTGCAAAAAACACAGTTGATTGACAGAATGTAGAACAATGTCATACATTCACCCCAGTACAAGGATCTGGGCCTAAATCCATTGTTTCTTTGCACTCCACACCACCCTGGGTTAGACACTGGCCAATATGCAAATCAGCTCTGACCCTGTGCCTCATGGGAACAGTCCAGTCCGATCTACCAAGCCCGGTCTTTCCCAGACCGGAATTAAGCATCCAAGGACCGGTTTCTGGCTATCAGCCTTCATCAGCCTGGATAGCTTGACTCCAGTGGTGTGGAGAGCCTGGGACTCACGTCTGAGCATACCCAGCCCACTCGGGGTTAAAATTGCAAAAAACGCAGTTGATGGACAGAATGTAGAACAATGTCATACATTCACCCCAGTACAAGGATCTGGGCCTAAATCCATCGTTTTTTTGCACTCCACACCACCCTGGGTTAGACACTGGCTATATGCAAATCAGTTCTGACCCTGTGCCTCATGGGAACAGTCCAGTCCGAACTACCAAGCCATGTCTTTCCCAGACCAGAATCAAGCATCCAAGGACCGTTTTCTGGCTATCAGCCTTCATCAGCCTGGATAGCTTGACTCCAGTGGTGTGGAGAGCCTGGGACTCACGTCTGAGCATACCCAGCCCACTCAGGGTGAAAAGTGCAAAAAACACAGTTGATGGACAGAATGTAGAACAATGTCATACATTCACCCCAGTACAAAGATCTGGGCCTAAATCCATCGTTTTTTTGCACTCCACACCACCCTGGGTTAGACACTGGCTATATGCAAATCAGCTCTGACCCTGTGCCTCATGGGAACAGTCCAGTCCGAACTACCAAGCCATGTCTTTCCCAGACCGGATTCAAGCATCCAAGGACCGCTTTCTGGCTATCAGCCTTCATCAGCCTGGATAGCTTGACTCCAGTGGTGTGGAGAGCCTGGGACTCACGTCTGAGCATACCCAGCCCACTCGGGGTGAAAATTGCAAAAAACACAGTTGATTGACAGAATGTAGAACAATGTCATACATTCACCCCAGTACAAGGATCTGGGCCTAAATCCATCGTTTCTTTGCACTCCACACCACCCTGGGTTAGACACTGGCCAATATGCAAATCAGCTCTGACCCTGTGCCTCATGGGAACAGTCCAGTCCGATCTACCAAGCCCGGTCTTTCCCAGACCGGAATTAAGCATCCAAGGACCGGTTTCTGGCTATCAGCCTTCATCAGCCTGGATAGCTTGACTCCAGTGGTGTGGAGAGCCTGGGACTCACGTCTGAGCATACCCAGCCCACTCGGGGTTAAAATTGCAAAAAACGCAGTTGATGGACAGAATGTAGAACAATGTCATACATTCACCCCAGTACAAGGATCTGGGCCTAAATCCATCGTTTTTTTGCACTCCACACCACCCTGGGTTAGACACTGGCTATATGCAAATCAGTTCTGACCCTGTGCCTCATGGGAACAGTCCAGTCCGAACTACCAAGCCATGTCTTTCCCAGACCAGAATCAAGCATCCAAGGACCGTTTTCTGGCTATCAGCCTTCATCAGCCTGGATAGCTTGACTCCAGTGGTGTGGAGAGCCTGGGACTCACGTCTGAGCATACCCAGCCCACTCAGGGTGAAAAGTGCAAAAAACACAGTTGATGGACAGAATGTAGAACAATGTCATACATTCACCCCAGTACAAGGATCTGGGCCTAAATCCATCGTTTTTTTGCACTCCACACCACCCTGGGTTAGACACTGGCTATATGCAAATCAGCTCTGACCCTGTGCCTCATGGGAACAGTCCAGTCCGAACTACCAAGCCATGTCTTTCCCAGACCGGAATCAAGCATCCAAGGACCGCTTTCTGGCTATCAGCCTTCATCAGCCTGGATAGCTTGACTCCAGTGGTGTGGAGAGCCTGGGACTCACGTCTGAGCATACCCAGCCCACTCGGGGTGAAAATTGCAAAAAACACAGTTGATGGACAGAATGTAGAACAATGTCATACATTCACCCCAGTACAAGGATCTGGGCCTAAATCCATCGTTTTTTTTGCACTCCACACCACCTTGGGTTAGACACTGGCTATATGCAAATCTGCTCTGACCCTGTGCCTCATGGGAACAGTCCAGTCCGAACTACCAAGCCATGTCTTTCCCAGACCGGAATCAAGCATCCAAGGACCGGTTTCTGGCCATCAGCCTTCATCAGCCTGGATAGCTTGACTCCAGTGGTGTGGAGAGCCTGGGACTCACGTCTGAGCATACCCAGCCCACTCGGGGTGAAAATTGCAAAAAACACAGTTGATGGACAGAATGTAGAACAATGTCATACATTCACCCCAGTACAAGGATCTGGGCCTAAATCCATTGTTTTTTTGCACTCCACACCACCCTGGGTTAGACACTGGCTATATGCAAATCAGCTCTGACCCTGTGCCTCATGGGAACAGTCCAGTCCGAACTACCAAGCCATGTCTTTCCCAGACCGGAATCAAGCATCCAAGGACTGGTTTCTGGCTATCAGCCTTCATCAGCCTGGATAGCTTGACTCCAGTGGTGTGGAGAGCCTGGGACTCACGTCTGAGCATACCCAGCCCACTCGGGGTGAAAAGTGCAAAAAACACAGTTGATGGACAGAATGTAGAACAATGTCATACATTCACCCCAGTACAAGGATCTGGGCCTAAATCCATCGTTTTTTTGCACTCCACACCACCCTGGGTTAGACACTGGCTATATGCAAATCAGCTCTGACCCTGTGCCTCATGGGAACAGTCCAGTCCGAACTACCAAGCCATGTCTTTCCCAGACCGGAATCAAGCATCCAAGGACCGCTTTCTGGCTATCAGCCTTCATCAGCCTGGATAGCTTGACTCCAGTGGTGTGGAGAGCCTGGGACTCACGTCTGAGCATACCCAGCCCACTCGGGGTGAAAATTGCAAAAAACACAGTTGATGGACAGAATGTAGAACAATGTCATACATTCACCCCAGTACAAGGATCTGGGACTAAATCCATCGTTTTTTTTGCACTCCACACCACCTTGAGTTAGACACTGGCTACATGCAAATCTGCTCTGACCCTGTGCCTCATGGGAACAGTCCAGTCCGAACTACCAAGCCATGTCTTTCCCAGACCGGAATCAAGCATCCAAGGACCGGTTTCTGGCCATCAGCCTTCATCAGCCTGGATAGCTTGACTCCAGTGGTGTGGAGAGCCTGGGACTCACGTCTGAGCATACCCAGCCCACTCGGGGTGAAAATTGCAAAAAACACAGTTGATGGACAGAATGTAGAACAATGTCATACATTCACCCCAGTACAAGGATCTGGGCCTAAATCCATCGTTTTTTTGCACTCCACACCACCCTGGGTTAGACACTGGCTATATGCAAATCAGCTCTGACCCTGTGCCTCATGGGAACAGTCCAGTCCGAACTACCAAGCCATGTCTTTCCCAGACCGGAATCAAGCATCCAAGGACTGGTTTCTGGCTATCAGCCTTCATCAGTCTGGATAGCTTGACTCCAGTGGTGTGGAGAGCCTGGGACTCACGTCTGAGCATACCCAGTCCACTCGGGGTGAAAATTGCAAAAAACAGTTGATGGACCGAATGTAAAACAATGTCATACATTCACCCCAGTACAAGGATCTGGGCCTAAATCCATCGTTTCTTTGCACTGCACACAACCCTGGGTTAGACACTGGCTATATGCAAATCAGCTCTGGCCCTGTGCCTCATGGGAACAGTCCAGTCCGAACTACCAAGCCATGTCTTTCCCAGACCGGAATCAAGCATCCAAGGACCGGTTTCTGGCTATCAGCCTTCATCAGCCTGGATATCTTGACTCCAGTGGTGTGGAGAGCCTGGGGCTCACGTCTGAGCATACCCAGCCCACTCGGGGTGAAAATTGCAAAAAACACAGTTGATTGACAGAATGTAGAACAATGTCATACATTCACCCCAGTACAAGGATCTGGGCCTAAATCCATCGTTTCTTTGCACTCCACACCACCCTGGGTTAGACACTGGCCAATATGCAAATCAGCTCTGACCCTGTGCCTCATGGGAACAGTCCAGTCCGATCTACCAAGCCATGTCTTTCCCAGACCGGAATCAAGCATCCAAGGACCGGTTTCTGGCTATCAGCCTTCATCAGCCTGGATAGCTTGACTCCAGTGGTGTGGAGAGCCTGGGACTCACGTCTGAGCATACCCAGCCCACTCGGGGTTAAAATTGCAAAAAACGCAGTTGATGGACAGAATGTAGAACAATGTCATACATTCACCCCAGTACAAGGATCTGGGCCTAAATCCATCGTTTTTTTGCACTCCACACCACCCTGGGTTAGACACTGGCTATATGCAAATCAGTTCTGACCCTGTGCCTCATGGGAACAGTCCAGTCCGAACTACCAAGCCATGTCTTTCCCAGACCAGAATCAAGCATCCAAGGACCGTTTTCTGGCTATCAGCCTTCATCAGCCTGGATAGCTTGACTCCAGTGGTGTGGAGAGCCTGGGACTCACGTCTGAGCATACCCAGCCCACTCGGGGTGAAAAGTGCAAAAAACACAGTTGATGGACAGAATGTAGAACAATGTCATACATTCACCCCAGTACAAGGATCTGGGCCTAAATCCATCGTTTCTTTGCACTCCACACCACCCTGGGTTAGACACTGGCCAATATGCAAATCAGCTCTGACCCTGTGCCTCATGGGAACAGCCAAGTCCGATCTACCAAGCCATGTCTTTCCCAGACCGGAATCAAGCATCCAAGGACCGGTTTCTGGCTATCAGCCTTCATCAGCCTGGATAGCTTGACTCCAGTGGTGTGGAGAGCCTGGGACTCACGTCTGAGCATACCCAGTCCACTCTGGGTGAAAATTGCAAAAAACACAGTTGATGGACCGAATGTAAAACAATGTCATACATTCACCCCAGTACAAGGATCTGGGCCTAAATCCATCGTTTTTTTGCACTCCACACCACCCTGGGTTAGACACTGGCTATATGCAAATCAGTTCTGACCCTGTGCCTCATGGGAACAGTCCAGTCCGAACTACCAAGCCATGTCTTTCCCAGACCAGAATCAAGCATACAAGGACCGTTTTCTGGCTATCAGCCTTCATCAGCCTGGATAGCTTGACTCCAGTGGTGTGGAGAGCCTGGGACTCACGTCTGAGCATACCCAGCCCACTCGGGGTGAAAATTGCAAAAAACACAGTTGATGGACAGAATGTAGAACAATGTCATACATTCACCCCAGTACAAAGATCTGGGCCTAAATCCGTCGTTTCTTTGCACTCCACACCACCCTGGGTTAGACACTGGCTATATGCAAATCAGCTCTGACCCTGTGCCTCATGGGAACAGGCCAGTCCGAACTACCAAGCCATGTCTTTCCCAGACCGGAATTAAGCATCCAAGGACAGGTTTCTGGCTATCAGCCTTCATCAGCCTGGTTAGCTTGACTCCAGTGGTGTGGAGAGCCTGGGACTCACGTCTGAGCATACCCAGCCCACTCGGGGTGAAAATTGCAAAAAACACAGTTGATGGACAGAATGTAGAACAATGTCATACATTGACCCCAGTACAAGGATCTGGGCCTAAATCCATCTTTTTTTTGCACTCCACACCACCCTGGGTTAGACACTGGCTATATGCAAATCAGTTCTGACCCTGTGCCTCATGGGAACAGTCCAGTCCGAACTACCAAGCCATGTCTTTCCCAGACCAGAATCAAGCATCCAAGGACCGTTTTCTGGCTATCAGCCTTCATCAGCCTGGATAGCTTGACTCCAGTGGTGTGGAGAGCCTGGGACTCACGTCTGAGCATACCCAGCCCACTCGGGGTGAAAAGTGCAAAAAACACAGTTGATGGACAGAATGTAGAACAATGTCATACATTCACCCCAGTACAAGGATCTGGGCCTAAATCCATCTTTTTTTGCACTCCACACCACCCTGGGTTAGACACTGGCTATATGCAAATCAGCTCTGACCCTGTGCCTCATGGGAACAGTCCAGTCCGAACTACCAAGCCATGTCTTTCCCAGACCGGAATCAAGCATCCAAGGACCGCTTTCTGGCTATCAGCCTTCATCAGCCTGGATAGCTTGACTCCAGTGGTGTGGAGAGCCTGGGACTCACGTCTGAGCATACCCAGCCCACTCGGGGTGAAAATTGCAAAAAACACAGTTGATGGACAGAATGTAGAACAATGTCATACATTCACCCCAGTACAAGGATCTGGGCCTAAATCCATCGTTTTTTTTGCACTCCACACCACCTTGGGTTAGACACTGGCTATATGCAAATCTGCTCTGACCCTGTGCCTCATGGGAACAGTCCAGTCCGAACTACCAAGCCATGTCTTTCCCAGACCGGAATCAAGTATCCAAGGACCGGTTTCTGGCCATCAGCCTTCATCAGCCTGGATAGCTTGACTCCAGTGGTGTGGAGAGCCTGGGACTCACGTCTGAGCATACCCAGCCCACTCGGGGTGAAAATTGCAAAAAACACAGTTGATGGACAGAATGTAGAACAATGTCATACATTCACCCCAGTACAAGGATCTGGGCCTAAATCCATCGTTTTTTTGCACTCCACACCACCCTGGGTTAGACACTGGCTATATGCAAATCAGCTCTGACCCTGTGCCTCATGGGAACAGTCCAGTCCGAACTACCAAGCCATGTCTTTCCCAGACCGGAATCGAGCATCCAAGGACTGGTTTCTGGCTATCAGCCTTCATCAGCCTGGATAGCTTGACTCCAGTGGTGTGGAGAGCCTGGGACTCACGTCTGAGCATACCCAGTCCACTCGGGGTGAAAATTGCAAAAAACACAGTTGATGGACCGAATGTAAAACAATGTCATACATTCACCCCAGTACAAGGATCTGGGCCTAAATCCATTGTTTCTTTGCACTCCACACAACCCTGGGTTAGACACTGGCTATATGCAAATCAGCTCTGGCCCTGTGCCTCATGGGAACAGTCCAGTCCGAACTACCAAGCCATGTCTTTCCCAGACCGGAATCAAGCATCAAAGGACCGGTTTCTGGCTATCAGCCTTCATCAGCCTGGATAGCTTGACTCCAGTGGTGTGGAGAGCCTGGGGCTCACGTCTGAGCATACCCAGCCCACTCGGGGTGAAAATTGCAAAAAACACAGTTGATTGACAGAATGTAGAACAATGTCATACATTCACCCCAGTACAAGGATCTGGGCCTAAATCCATCGTTTCTTTGCACTCCACACCACCCTGGGTTAGACACTGGCCAATATGCAAATCAGCTCTGACCCTGTGCCTCTTGGGAACAGCCAAGTCCGATCTACCAAGCCATGACTTTCCCAGACCGGAATCAAGCATCCAAGGACCGGTTTCTGGCTATCAGCCTTCATCAGCCTGGATAGCTTGACTCCAGTGGTGTGGAGAGCCTGGGGCTCACGTCTGAGCATACCCAGCCCACTCGGGGTGAAAATTGCAAAAAACACAGTTGATGGACAGAATGTAGAACAATGTCATACATTCACCCCAGTACAAGGATCTGGGCCTAAATCCATCGTTTTTTTGCACTCCACACCACCCTGGGTTAGACACTGGCTATATGCAAATCAGCTCTGACCCTGTGCCTCATGGGAACAGTCCAGTCCGAACTACCAAGCCATGTCTTTCCCAGACCGGAATCAAGCATCCAAGGACCGGTTTCTGGCTATCAGCCTTCATCAGCCTGGATAGCTTGACTCCAGTGGTGTGGAGAGCCTGGGACTCACGTCTGAGCATACCCAGTCCACTCGGGGTGAAAATTGCAAAAAACACAGTTGATGGACCGAATGTAAAACAATGTCATACATTCACCCCAGTACAAGGATCTGGGCCTAAATCCATCGTTTTTTGCGCTCCACACCACCCTGGGTAAGACACTGGCTATATGCAAATCAGTTCTGACCCTGTGCCTCATGGGAACAGTCCAGTCCGAACTACCAAGCCATGTCTTTCCCAGACCAGAATCAAGCATACAAGGACCGTTTTCTGGCTATCAGCCTTCATCAGCCTGGATAGCTTGACTCCAGTGGTGTGGAGAGCCTGGGACTCACGTCTGAGCATACCCAGCCCACTCGGGGTGAAAATTGCAAAAAACACAGTTGATGGACAGAATGTAGAACAATGTCATACATTCACCCCAGTACAAAGATCTGGGCCTAAATCCGTCGTTTCTTTGCACTCCACACCACCCTGGGTTAGACACTGGCTATATGCAAATCAGCTCTGACCCTGTGCCTCATGGGAACAGGCCAGTCCGAACTACCAAGCCATGTCTTTCCCAGACCGGATTTAAGCATCCAAGGACAGGTTTCTGGCTATCAGCCTTCATCAGCCTGGTTAGCTTGACTCCAGTGGTGTGGAGAGCCTGGGACTCACGTCTGAGCATACCCAGCCCACTCGGGGTGAAAATTGCAAAAAACACAGTTGATGGACAGAATGTAGAACAATGTCATACATTGACCCCAGTACAAGGATCTGGGACTAAATCCATCTTTTTTTTGCACTCCACACCACCCTGGGTTAGACACTGGCTATATGCAAATCAGTTCTGACCCTGTGCCTCATGGGAACAGTCCAGTCCGAACTACCAAGCCATGTCTTTCCCAGACCAGAATCAAGCATCCAAGGACCGTTTTCTGGCTATCAGCCTTCATCAGCCTGGATAGCTTGACTCCAGTGGTGTGGAGAGCCTGGGACTCACGTCTGAGCATACCCAGCCCACTCGGGGTGAAAAGTGCAAAAAACACAGTTGATGGACAGAATGTAGAACAATGTCATACATTCACCCCAGTACAAGGATCTGGGCCTAAATCCATCGTTTTTTTGCACTCCACACCACCCTGGGTTAGACACTGGCTATATGCAAATCAGCTCTGACCCTGTGCCTCATGGGAACAGTCCAGTCCGAACTACCAAGCCATGTCTTTCCCAGACCGGAATCAAGCATCCAAGGACCGCTTTCTGGCTATCAGCCTTCATCAGCCTGGATAGCTTGACTCCAGTGGTGTGGAGAGCCTGGGACTCACGTCTGAGCATACCCAGCCCACTCGGGGTGAAAATTGCAAAAAACACAGTTGATGGACAGAATGTAGAACAATGTCATACATTCACCCCAGTACAAGGATCTGGGCCTAAATCCATCGTTTTTTTTGCACTCCACACCACCTTGGGTTAGACACTGGCTATATGCAAATCTGCTCTGACCCTGTGCCTCATGGGAACAGTCCAGTCCGAACTACCAAGCCATGTCTTTCCCAGACCGGAATCAAGCATCCAAGGACCGGTTTCTGGCCATCAGCCTTCATCAGCCTGGATAGCTTGACTCCAGTGGTGTGGAGAGCCTGGGACTCACGTCTGAGCATACCCAGTCCACTCGGGGTGAAAATTGCAAAAAACAGTTGATGGACCGAATGTAAAACAATGTCATACATTCACCCCAGTACAAGGATCTGGGCCTAAATCCATCGTTTCTTTGCACTGCACACAACCCTGGGTTAGACACTGGCTATATGCAAATCAGCTCTGGCCCTGTGCCTCATGGGAACAGTCCAGTCCGAACTACCAAGCCATGTCTTTCCCAGACCGGAATCAAGCATCCAAGGACCGGTTTCTGGCTATCAGCCTTCATCAGCCTGGATATCTTGACTCCAGTGGTGTGGAGAGCCTGGGGCTCACGTCTGAGCATACCCAGCCCACTCGGGGTGAAAATTGCAAAAAACACAGTTGATTGACAGAATGTAGAACAATGTCATACATTCACCCCAGTACAAGGATCTGGGCCTAAATCCATCGTTTCTTTGCACTCCACACCACCCTGGGTTAGACACTGGCCAATATGCAAATCAGCTCTGACCCTGTGCCTCATGGGAACAGTCCAGTCCGATCTACCAAGCCCGGTCTTTCCCAGACCGGAATTAAGCATCCAAGGACCGGTTTCTGGCTATCAGCCTTCATCAGCCTGGATAGCTTGACTCCAGTGGTGTGGAGAGCCTGGGACTCACGTCTGAGCATACCCAGCCCACTCGGGGTTAAAATTGCAAAAAACGCAGTTGATGGACAGAATGTAGAACAATGTCATACATTCACCCCAGTACAAGGATCTGGGCCTAAATCCATCGTTTTTTTGCACTCCACACCACCCTGGGTTAGACACTGGCTATATGCAAATCAGTTCTGACCCTGTGCCTCATGGGAACAGTCCAGTCCGAACTACCAAGCCATGTCTTTCCCAGACCAGAATCAAGCATCCAAGGACCGTTTTCTGGCTATCAGCCTTCATCAGCCTGGATAGCTTGACTCCAGTGGTGTGGAGAGCCTGGGACTCACGTCTGAGCATACCCAGCCCACTCAGGGTGAAAAGTGCAAAAAACACAGTTGATGGACAGAATGTAGAACAATGTCATACATTCACCCCAGTACAAGGATCTGGGCCTAAATCCATCGTTTTTTTGCACTCCACACCACCCTGGGTTAGACACTGGCTATATGCAAATCAGCTCTGACCCTGTGCCTCATGGGAACAGTCCAGTCCGAACTACCAAGCCATGTCTTTCCCAGACCGGAATCAAGCATCCAAGGACCGCTTTCTGGCTATCAGCCTTCATCAGCCTGGATAGCTTGACTCCAGTGGTGTGGAGAGCCTGGGACTCACGTCTGAGCATACCCAGCCCACTCGGGGTGAAAATTGCAAAAAACACAGTTGATTGACAGAATGTAGAACAATGTCATACATTCACCCCAGTACAAGGATCTGGGCCTAAATCCATCGTTTCTTTGCACTCCACACCACCCTGGGTTAGACACTGGCCAATATGCAAATCAGCTCTGACCCTGTGCCTCATGGGAACAGTCCAGTCCGATCTACCAAGCCCGGTCTTTCCCAGACCGGAATTAAGCATCCAAGGACCGGTTTCTGGCTATCAGCCTTCATCAGCCTGGATAGCTTGACTCCAGTGGTGTGGAGAGCCTGGGACTCACGTCTGAGCATACCCAGCCCACTCGGGGTTAAAATTGCAAAAAACGCAGTTGATGGACAGAATGTAGAACAATGTCATACATTCACCCCAGTACAAGGATCTGGGTCTAAATCCATCGTTTTTTTGCACTCCACACCACCCTGGGTTAGACACTGGCTATATGCAAATCAGTTCTGACCCTGTGCCTCATGGGAACAGTCCAGTCCGAACTACCAAGCCATGTCTTTCCCAGACCAGAATCAAGCATCCAAGGACCGTTTTCTGGCTATCAGCCTTCATCAGCCTGGATAGCTTGACTCCAGTGGTGTGGAGAGCCTGGGACTCACGTCTGAGCATACCCAGCCCACTCAGGGTGAAAAGTGCAAAAAACACAGTTGATGGACAGAATGTAGAACAATGTCATACATTCACCCCAGTACAAGGATCTGGGCCTAAATCCATCGTTTTTTTGCACTCCACACCACCCTGGGTTAGACACTGGCTATATGCAAATCAGCTCTGACCCTGTGCCTCATGGGAACAGTCCAGTCCGAACTACCAAGCCATGTCTTTCCCAGACCGGAATCAAGCATCCAAGGACCGCTTTCTGGCTATCAGCCTTCATCAGCCTGGATAGCTTGACTCCAGTGGTGTGGAGAGCCTGGGACTCACGTCTGAGCATACCCAGCCCACTCGGGGTGAAAATTGCAAAAAACACAGTTGATGGACAGAATGTAGAACAATGTCATACATTCACCCCAGTACAAGGATCTGGGCCTAAATCCATCGGTTTTTTTGCACTCCACACCACCTTGGGTTAGACACTGGCTATATGCAAATCTGCTCTGACCCTGTGCCTCATGGGAACAGTCCAGTCCGAACTACCAAGCCATGTCTTTCCCAGACCGGAATCAAGCATCCAAGGACCGGTTTCTGGCCATCAGCCTTCATCAGCCTGGATAGCTTGACTCCAGTGGTGTGGAGAGCCTGGGACTCACGTCTGAGCATACCCAGCCCACTCGGGGTGAAAATTGCAAAAAACACAGTTGATGGACAGAATGTAGAACAATGTCATACATTCACCCCAGTACAAGGATCTGGGCCTAAATCCATTGTTTTTTTGCACTCCACACCACCCTGGGTTAGACACTGGCTATATGCAAATCAGCTCTGACCCTGTGCCTCATGGGAACAGTCCAGTCCGAACTACCAAGCCATGTCTTTCCCAGACCGGAATCAAGCATCCAAGGACTGGTTTCTGGCTATCAGCCTTCATCAGCCTGGATAGCTTGACTCCAGTGGTGTGGAGAGCCTGGGACTCACGTCTGAGCATACCCAGTCCACTCGGGGTGAAAATTGCAAAAAACACAGTTGATGGACCGAATGTAAGACAATGTCATACATTCACCCCAGTACAAGGATCTGGGCCTAAATCCATCATTTCTTTGCACTCCACACAACCCTGGGTTAGACACTGGCTATATGCAAATCAGCTCTGGCCCTGTGCCTCATGGGAACAGTCCAGTCCGAACTACCAAGCCATGTCTTTCCCAGACCGGAATCAAGCATCCAAGGACCGGTTTCTGGCTATCAGCCTTCATCAGCCTGGATAGCTTGACTCCAGTGGTGTGGAGAGCCTGGGACTCACGTCTGAGCATACCCAGCCTACTCGGGGTTAAAATTGCAAAAAACACAGTTGATGGACAGAATGTAGAACAATGTCATACATTCACCCCAGTACAAGGATCTCGGCCTAAATCCATCGTTTTTTTGCACTCCACACCACCCTGGGTTAGACACTGGCTATATGCAAATCAGCTCTGACCCTGTGCCTCATGGGAACAGTCCAGTCCGAACTACCAAGCCATGTCTTTCCCAGACCGGAATCAAGCATCCAAGGACCGGTTTCTGGCTATCAGCCTTCATCAGCCTGGATAGCTTGACTCCAGTGGTGTGGAGAGCCTGGGACTCACGTCTGAGCATACCCAGTCCACTCGGGGTGAAAATTGCAAAAAACACAGTTGATGGACCGAATGTAGAACAATGTCATACATTCACCCCAGTACAAGGATCTGGGCCTAAATCCATCGTTTCTTTGCACTCCACACAACCCTGGGTTAGACACTGGCTATATGCAAATCAGCTCTGGCCCTGTGCCTCATGGGAACAGTCCAGTCCGAACTACCAAGCCATGTCTTTCCCAGACCGGAATCAAGCATCCAAGGACCGGTTTCTGGCTATCAGCCTTCATCAGCCTGGATAGCTTGACTCCAGTGGTGTGGAGAGCCTGGGGCTCACGTCTGAGCATACCCAGCCCACTCGGGGTGAAAATTGCAAAAAACACAGTTGATGGACAGAATGTAGAACAATGTCATACATTCACCCCAGTACAAGGATCTGGGCCTAAATCCATCGTTTCTTTGCACTCCACACCACCCTGGGTTAGACACTGGCTATATGCAAATCAGCTCTGACCCTGTGCCTCATGGGAACAGTCCAGTCCGATCTACCAAACCATGTCTTTCCCAGACCGGAATCAAGCATCCAAGGACCGGTTTCTGGCTATCAGCCTTCATCAGCCTGGATAGCTTGACTCCAGTGGTGTGGAGAGCCTGGGACTCACGTCTGAGCATACCCAGCCCACTCGGGGTTAAAATTGCAAAAAACACAGTTGATGGACAGAATGTAGAACAATGTCATACATTCACCCCAGTACAAGGATCTGGGCCTAAATCCATCGTTTTTTTGCACTCCACACCACCCTGGGTTAGACACTGGCTATATGCAAATCAGCTCTGACCCTGTGCCTCATGGGAACAGTCCAGTCCGAACTACCAAGCCATGTCTTTCCCAGACCGGAATCAAGCATCCAAGGACCGGTTTCTGGCTATCAGCCTTCATCAGCCTGGATAGCTTGACTCCAGTGGTGTGGAGAGCCTGGGACTCACGTCTGAGCATACCCAGTCCACTCGGGGTGAAAATTGCAAAAAACACAGTTGATGGACCGAATGTAGAACAATGTCATACATTCACCCCAGTACAAGGATCTGGGCCTAAATCCATCGTTTCTTTGCACTCCACACAACCCTGGGTTAGACACTGGCTATATGCAAATCAGCTCTGGCCCTGTGCCTCATGGGAACAGTCCAGTCCGAATTACCAAGCCATGTCTTTCCCAGACCGGAATCAAGCATCCAAGGACCGGTTTCTGGCTATCAGCCTTCATCATCCTGGATAGCTTGACTCCAGTGGTGTGGAGAGCCTGGGGCTCACGTCTGAGCATACCCAGCCCACTCGGGGTGAAAATTGCAAAAAACACAGTTGATGGACAGAATGTAGAACAATGTCATACATTCACCCCAGTACAAGGATCTGGGCCTAAATCCATCGTTTCTTTGCACTCCACACCACCCTGGGTTAGACACTGGCTATATGCAAATCAGCTCTGACCCTGTGCCTCATGGGAACAGCCCAGTCCGATCTACCAAGCCATGTCTTTCCCAGACCGGAATCAAGCATCCAAGGACCGGTTTCTGGCTATCAGCCTTCATCAGCCTGGATAGCTTGACTCCAGTGGTGTGGAGAGCCTGGGACTCACGTCTGAGCATACCCAGCCCACTCGGGGTTAAAATTGCAAAAAACACAGTTGATGGACAGAATGTAGAACAATGTCATACATTCACCCCAGTACAAGGATCTGGGCCTAAATCCATCGTTTTTT
Source organism: Lissotriton helveticus (assembly GCF_964261635.1). Classification (NCBI taxonomy): domain Eukaryota; kingdom Metazoa; phylum Chordata; class Amphibia; order Caudata; family Salamandridae; genus Lissotriton; species Lissotriton helveticus. Next base: position 789,477,226 of record NC_136057.1, on the reverse strand, counting down.
TGCACTCCACACCACCCTGGGTTAGACACTGGCTATATGCAAATCAGCTCTGACCCTGTGCCTCATGGGAACAGTCCAGTCCAAACTACCAAGCCATGTCTTTCCCAGACCGGAATCAAGCATCCAAGGACCGGTTTCTGGCTATCAGCCTTCATCAGCCTGGATAGCTTGACTCCAGTGGTGTGGAGAGCCTGGGACTCACGTCTGAGCATACCCAGCCCACTCGGGGTGAAAATTGCAAAAAACACATGCCAATGACACAAACACATGGCAAAAAGAAAAATACAATTCCCAGGACAACACACTTGCCAGGAATACCCCATTTGTACACACCCACATAGCTGAGTATAAAACCAGCCCCATCCCTGACCACAATCCTTTGCAATTTTCCAAGAATGAAGGCCACCAACCCTCACAACAAAGGATAGGCAAAGCAACACACCATCAATACCCACACTACACACAGCACCACCACCACCTCACACCTGCACCACCAACCCCCAGCACATCAAACGCCATACACATCACTACCACACCCACCACTCACACCCCTGTACCCCAAACACTTTGCACACCACACACCATGTCAACACATAAAATGCCCAAATTCACAGAGAGTGAGTTGACAGACATGGTAAACGAGATAGCCAGAGTGGAACCACAACTGTTTGATAGCCTGGTCCAATAGACATCATTAGCCACAAAGACACAAATGTGGGCCAGGATAGTACAAAGGGTCAATGCAGAAGGGACCACCCCACAATCCAAAAAGGAGATCATGAAGTGGTGGCATGATCTGAAGAGGGTTGTCAAAGAGAAGAGAAGCAGCAAGAACTGTGAGCTGTCTGACAGGACTGGCAGTGGCCCTCCCATTCCACCAAACCAATTCACAGCATGAGAGGAGAAGGTGCTTGCCAAACTGCATCCAGAGAGTCTCACAGGAGTAGCCGGGGAGTGGAGGATTGTAAGTACAAACAAATGACTACCACCACACTGATATGAACAGTCCTGCTCAACTACAAAGCTACACCACCTAGGACAAATACCATTAATCTGCACCACACATTCACAAAACATGACTCACAGATCCAACATTCACACACTCACATTCACCCCAAACATAGCCACCAAGACTAAAATGGGGGCATGCGTACAGGCAGCCAGCACTACACTTCCCACCATGCCACTTGTCCCACACCCCAGCCTGATGGAACACTCTCCCCACCCAGAAGCACTTGGAAGACATTGCAATGTTCACTTTCACTTAACAGGTAGGTAACCATCCTCCATGGGAAGGCTGTTTATGGATGAGAGGCCTGTACCACTACTCCCACCATGCCCCCTGTCTCACACCCCAGCAGGATGAAGCACTCCCCCTACCCCACCCAGAAGCCGTCGGAAGCCATTGCAATACACCCAACAAACTAACAGGTAGGTAGCAATCTTCCCTGGAAGTGTGTGTGTGTGTGTGTGTGTGGGACTGCACTACTACTCCCACCAGGCCCCTGTCCCACACCCCAGCATGATGGAACATTCCCCTCACCTCACCCAGAAGCACTTGGAGGCCATTGCATTGTTCAACTTCACCTAACAGGTAGGTAGTCATCTTCCATGGGAGGGCTGTTTTGGGGTGGGAGGCCTGTAACACTACTCCCACCATGCCCCCTGGTCAACACCCCAGCAGGATGGAATCCGCCCCCATCCTACCAACCAGCATGTGTCAGCCATTACAACACCCTCATCAAAATAACAGAAAGGTAGCCAGCTTCCATGTGAGTGTGTTTGTGTTTGAGGCCTGCACTACTACTCCCACCATGCCCCCTGTCCCACACCCCAGCAGGATGGAACACTATCCCGCCCCACCCAGAAGCACTTGGAAGCCATTCCATTGTTTACCTTCACCTAACAGGTAGGTAGCCATCTTCAATGAGAGGGCTCTTTGAAGGTGGGAGGCCGGTATCACTACTCCCACCATGCCCCCTGTTTAATACCCCAGCAGGATTGGGCCTTCCCCCACCCCACCCACCAGCATGTGTCAGCCATTACACCACCCTCATCAAAATAACAGGTAGGTAGCCACCTTCCATAGGAGTGCGTGTGTGTGTGAAGCCTGCACTACTACTCCCACCATGCCCCCTGTCCCACACCCTAGACGGATGGAACACTTCCCCACACCACCCAGAAGCACTTGGAAGCCATTGCATTGTTCACCTTCACCTAACAGGTAGGTAGCCATCTTCAATAGGAGGGCTGCTTGGGGTAGGAGGCCTGCACCACTACTCCCACCATGCCCCCTGTTCAACACCCCATCAGGATGGAGCCCTCTCCCCACCCCACCCACCAGAATGTGTCAGTCATTACACCACCCTCATCAAACTAACAGGTAGGTAGTTATTGTCCATGGGTGTGTGGGTGTGTGTGTGTGTCTGTGTGTATGTGTGTGTTAGGCCTGCACTACCTCTCCCACCATGTCCCCTGTTCCACACCCCAGCAGTGTGGAGCACTTCCGCACCCAGAAGAACTTGGAAGCCATTGCATTGTTCACCTTCACCTAAAAGGTAGGTGGCTATCTTCCATGAGAGGGCTGTTTGGGGGTGGGAGGCCTGTACCACTACTCCCACCATGGCCTCTGTTCAACACCCCAGCAGGATGGACCCCGACCCCCACCCCACCCACCAGCATGTGTCAGCCTTTTTACCACCCATATCAAACTAACAGGTAGGTAGCCATCTTCCATGGGAGTGTGTGTGTGTGTGTGTGTGTTTGCGGTCTGCACTACTACTCCCACAATGCCCCCTGTTCAACACCCCAGCAGAATGGAGCCCTCCCCCACCCTACCCACCAGCATGTGTCAGCCATTACACCACCCTCATCAAACTAACAGGTAGGTAGCTATCTTCCATGGGAGCGTGTGTGTGTGAGGCCTGCACTACTACTCCCACCATGACCCCTGTCCCACACACCAACATGTTGGAACACTCCCCCCACCCAGTGGCACTTAAAAGCCATTGCATTGTTCACCTTCACCTAACAGGTAGGTAGCCATCTTCAATGGGAGGGCGGTTTGGGGGTGGGAAGCTTGTACCAGTACCTCCACCATGCCCTCTGTTCAACACCTCAGCAGGATGGAGCCCTCCCCCCACCCCACCCACCAGCATGTGTCAGCCTTTACACCACCCTTATCAAACTAACAGGTAGGTAGCCATCTCCAATGGGAGTGTGTGTGTGTGTGTGTGTGAGTGTGAGGCCTGCACTACTACTCCCACCATGCCCCCTGTTCCACAATCTAGCAGGATGGAACACTTCCCCCACCCCACCCAGAAGCACTTGGAAGCCATTGCATTGTTCACCTTCACCGAACAGGTAGGTAGCCAACTTCAATAGGAGGGCTGCTTGGGGTAGGAGGCCTGCACCACTACTCCTACCATGCCCCCTGTTCAACACCCCATCAGGATGGAGCCCTCCCCCCACCCCACCCACCAGAATGTGTCAGACATTACACCACCATCATCAAACTAACAGGTAGGGAGCCATTGTCCATGTGTGTGTGTGTGTGTGCGTGTGTATGTGTGTGTTAGGCCTGCACTACCTCTCCCACCATGCCCCCTGTTCCACGCCTCAGCAGGGTGGAGCACTTCCGCACCCAGAAGCACTTGGAAGCCATTGCATTGTTCACCTTCACATAAAAGGTAGGTAGCCATCTTCCATGAGAGGGCTGTTTGGGGGTGGGAGGCCTGTACCACTACTCCCACCATGCCCTCTGTTCAACACCCCAGCAGGATGGAGCTCTCCCCCCACCCCACCAACCAGCATGTGTCAGCCTTTAGACCACCCGTATCAAACTAACAGGTGGGTATCCATCTTCCATGGAAGTGTGTGTGTGTGTGTGTACGGTCTGCACTACTACTCCCACCATTCCTCCTGTTCAACACCCCAGCAGGATGGAGCCCTCCCCCACAACACCCACCAGCATGTGTCAGCCATTACAACACCCTCATCAAACTAACAGGTAGGTAGTCATCTTCCATGGGAGTGTGTGTGTGTGAGGCCTGCACTACTAATCCCAACATGACCCCTGTCCCACACCCCAGCATGTTGGAGCACTCCCCCCCCCACCCAGAAGCACTTGAAAGCCATTGCATTGTTCACCTTAACCTAACAGGTAGGTAGCCATCTTCAATGGGAGGGCGGTTTGGGGGTGGGGAGCTTGTATCACTACTCCCACCATGCCCTGTGTTCAACACCCCAGCAGGATGGAGCCCTCCCCCCACCCCACCCACCAGCAGGTGTCAGCCTTTAAACCACCCTTATAAAACTAACAGGTAGGTAGCCATCTTCCATGGGAGTGTGTGTGTGTGTGTGTGTGTGTGTGTGAGGCCTGCACTACTACTCCCACCATGCCCCCTGTTCTACACCCTAGCAGGATGGAAAACTGCCCCCATCCCACTCAGAAGCACTTGGAAGCAATTGCATTGTTCACCTTCACCTAACAAGTAGGTAGCCATCTTCCATAGGAGGGCTGCTTGGGGTAGGAGGCTGCACCACTACTCCCACCATGCCCCCTGTTCAACACCCCATCAGGATGGAGTGCTCCCCCCACCCCACCCACCAGAATGTGTCAGACATTACACCACCATCATCAAACTAACAGGTAGGTAGCCATTGTCCATGTGTGTGTGTGTGTGTGTGCGTGTGTATGTGTGTGTTAGGCCTGCACTACCTCTCCCACCATGCCCCCTGTTCCACACCTCAGCAGGGTGGAGCACTTCCGCACCCAGAAGCACTTGGAAGCCATTGCATTGTTCACCTTCACCTAAAAGGTAGGTAGCCATCTTCCATGAGAGGGCTGTTTGGGGGTGGGTGGCCTGTACCACTACTCCCACCATGCCCTCTGTTCACCACCCCAGCAGGATTTAGCCCTTCCCCACCCCACCAACCAGCATGTGTCAGCCTGTAGATCACCCTTATCAAAGTAACAGATGGGTATCCATCTTCCATGGGAGTGTGTGTGTGTGTGTGTGCGGTCTGCACTACTACTCCCACCATTCCCCCTGTTCAACACCCCAGCAGGATGGAGCCCTCCCCCACCCCACTCACCAGCATGTGTCAGCCATTACACCGCCCTCATCAAACTAACAGGTAGGTAGCTATCTTCCATGGGAGTGTGTGTGTGTGAGGCCTACACTACTAATCCCAACATGACCCCTGTCCCACACCCCAGCATGTTGGAGCACTCCCCCCACCCAGAAGCACCTGAAAGCCATTGCATTGTTCACCTTCACCTAACAGGTAGGTAGCCATCTTCAATGGGAGGGTGGTTTGGGGGTGGGAAGCCTGTACCACTACTCCCACCATGCCCTCTGTTTAACAACCCAGCAGGATGGGGCCCTCCCCCCACCCCACCCACCAGCATGTGTCAGCCTTTAAACCACCCTTATCAAACTAACAGGTAGGTAGCCATCTTCCATGGGAGTGTGTGTGTGTGTGTGTGTGTGAGGCCTACACTACTACTCCCACCATGCCCCCTGTTCTACACCCTAGTAGGATGGAAAACTTCCCCCACCCCACTCAGAAGCACTTGGAATCCATTGCATTGTTCACCTTCACCTAACAGGTAGGTAGCCATCTTCCATAGGAGGGCTGCTTGGGGTAGGAGGCTGCACCACTACTCCCACCGTGCCTCCTGTTCAACACCCCATCAGGATGGAGTGCTCCCCCACCCCACCCACCAGAATATGTCAGCCATTACACCACCCTCATCAAACTAACAGGTAGGTAGCCATTGTCCATCGGTGTGTGTGTGTGTGTGTGTATGTGTGGGTGTATGTGTGTGTTAGACCTGCACTACCTCTCCCACCATGCCCCCTGTTCCACACCCCAGCAGGGTGGAGCACTTCCCCACCCAGAAGCACTTGGAAGCCATTGCATTGTTCACCTTCACCTAAAAGTTAGGTAGCCATCTTCCATGAGAGGGCTGTTTGGGGGTGGGAGGCCTGTATCACTACTCCCACCATGCCCTCTGTTCACCACCCCAGCAGGATTTAGCCCTTCCCCACCCCACCAACCAGCATGTGTCAGCCTGTAGACCACCCTTATCAAAGTAACAGGTGGGTATCCATCTTCCATGGGAGTGTGTGTGTGTGTGCGGTCTGCACTACTACTCCCCCCATGCCCCCTGTTCAACACTCCAGCAGGATGGAGCCCTCCCCCACCCCACCCACTAGCATGTGTCAGCCATTACACCACCCTCATCAAACTAACAGATAGGTAGCCATCTTCCATGGGAGTGTGTGTGTGTGTGGCCTGCACTACTACTCCCATCATGATCCCTGTCCCACACCCCAGCATGTTGGAGCACTCCCCCACACAGAAGTACTTGAAAGCCATTGTATTGTTCACCTTCACCTAACAGGTTGGCAGCCATCTTCAATGGAAGGGCGGTTTGGGGGTGGGAAGCCTGTACCACTACTCCCACCATGCCCTCTGTTCAACACCCCAGCAGGATGGAGCCCTCCCCCCACCACACCCACCAGCATGTGTCAGCCTTTACACCACCCTTATCAAACTAACAGGTAGGTAGCCATCTTCCATGGGAGTGTGTGTGTGTGTGTGCGACCTGCACTACTACTCCCACCATGCCCCCTGTTCAACACCCCAGCAGAATGGAGTTCTTCCCCACCCCACCCACCAGCATGTGTCAGCCATTACACCACCGTCATCAAACTAACAGGTAGGTAGCCATCTTCCATGGGAGTGTGTGTGTGAGGCCTGCACTACAACTCCCAACATGACCCCTGTCCCACACCCCAGCATGTTGGAGCACTCCCCCCACCCAGAAGCACTTGAAAGCCATTGCATTGTTCACCTTCACCTAAAAGGTAGGTAGTCATCTTCAATGGGAGGGCGGTTTGGGTTTGGGAGGCCTGTACCACTACTCCCACCATGCCCCCTGTCCCACACCCCAGCAGGATGGAGCACTCTCCCACTCCACCCAGAAGCAGTCGGAAGCAATTGCAGTGCACCCAACAAACTTACAGGTAGGTAGCCATCTTCCCTGGGAAGGTGTGTGTGTGTGAGGCTTTTACTACCACTCCCACCATGCCCCCTGTCCCATAGCATCATCAATCTAGAGCCTTCCCCCACCCCACCCAGTAATTGATGGAAGCCATTGCAAGACATCAAACAAACTAACAGGTAGATAGACATAACATTCTGTCTCATTAAACCATTGAGCAGGCTGTAAGCCTACACCACGCACACACAGATGTGTCACACTACAAAGCCAAATGTTAGCACATAACAGGTAAGTTGCCAGTACGTGCACCCACACATTTGTCACAACCAATATGGTGCCATTTGACAACACAAGCCCTCTCATTGCACTAATATGCACACCCACCCGATGGCCACGCATAGTGTGCACACAGGTAAGCTAAGTAAACTGTCACAGCTACCAAAGTGTGACACACCAATGCACATGTAGAATGAAGTCTGGTCACAGTCATGCACAGCAGTGCTTGACATGTGCATCTCCATAGTCATGCACAGCAGTGATTGGCTTGTGCATCACCATCGGGCCAAAGCAACAAGGACCATTCCAAATTTAAGAATCAAGATATGCACATGACAGGACAAATGTATGCTGGAGATGACAACGGCCAGTGCATGGCCAGATGTAACGTCTGCCAGTTCAGAAAAATCTACAAACAGTCCTCAATGAAAAACATGTTGTGCCAGACCCTGGATGGCAACAGGACCCTGCAATCATAAATTATGCATGGGTCGCATGGTATGCATTGACACCTCACACCATAGACAAGTAATGCATGTATCATGTCCGGAGGCACAGTAGTGCACATAGCAAACAATGTGATGATCAGTCGATTGGGTAGTGTACAAACAGTGGATGACACACAGCTAACACAAAGCTTACGGGGTGCATTAAAATTATCATTTCTCATCTAACCCACAGGTGACCAAGAACTCACTGCAGAGGACAACACCAGCAACCTGCAGAGCCAGTCTCCCCCGGTACATGGACTCTCAGATGTTGACTCCAAGGATTCTCTGGATGATGAGCTCCACGCAGGCTAACCTGGTGTGCCAGGGAACTACAGGTCCCAGGACCCCATCCTCCCCCCCTCACATCTGCTGCAACAACTTCACTGCAGACCTCTGGTGGTAGGGCCTGTGTGTCCTCCTCCACCACCAGTGCCGCCTGCAACACCCTTCCTATCCCAGAGGATGACCACCCCACACCACCGACTGAGGATGGCAGGGAGAGGATGTGGATGCTCACAGTGGTGAGGCAACAGGTCCATGGCAGCAGGGTTGTTGGGAGGGCCAGGGTCACCCACAGACACCAGGAGGCTGGGACCCAATCCCTGGAACACATCACCAGAGTCCTTGGCGCATATGAACAAGCCCGGGGACAAAGTGACCGGTCGGACGACCTGTTACGCGAGCTCATCCTGCTGATGAAGTCCATCGACACATGCAATGGACAAATGGTAGACCTCGTGGGCCAGCAAGTGGCGTTACTGAGGGACAGGTCTGCGCCACAACCAATACGTCCACCTCCCTCTGGTGGGCCGCAGGATGACAGTGCACCATCCTCCCTTGCAGCCACAGAGATGGGGAGTCCTCAGATGCCACTGGCCATGCAGCAGGGTCCCCCCTGCCAAGCGACCGAGGGGTCGTCCTAAGAAGAGCCTGGGAGTATCTGGAGGAAAAGCACCTGTAAAACGCCAGTCACGGGCCAGCCCTGATGGCAAACCTCTTCACCAATACATTGACCATTTGGACAGTCCTTCCCCACACTACTTTGTGAATGGCATCTGTCTGTTGGACTGGGCGACCACATCAATGTGGTAACTACTCTATTATCTCATTTAGCATGACTGTCAACTCAGTGCTCCACCTCTACCTCAATGGAAATGTACACCCCCCTCACATGTCAACATTGAAAATAAAAAACCTTACACACATGTTGTTGTGTCAGCTCCGTCTTTATTGCAGGATGTACAGTCTTCAACATGTCCATAAGGTATCAGGAGTATGTACTGCATGTAGGCAAGGATGAGTTTAAGGCACCTAGGGAACAACACTCACTGGTGTGGGTGTGGCATCACAGACATCACACAACACCTACCATCTACATAAGCCAACATGCAGATGTTACAGTGGGCAACAAGTGTCAACATACATGTCCCATATACGTTCCAAAATGACATGTCCTAGAAACATTGCCACACACTGCTGAGTCTACAACTGGCTGTTGTTACAATTCTCACATACCCCTTCACGACAACAGCAATATTATCAGACAATGGGTTTGTTGTACATTGTCACCCACCTTCAAGTGAAGAAGCAGGTGATGAGCTGTTGACGCATGTCACCACCTTCCTCCTCTTCACTGTCCTCATCACTGGACTCAAGTTGGTGTGCAGGCAGGGGCCTTGTGTCCTCATCATCATCCAGGAGCAGGGGAATCTCCTTGCGGATGGCTAGGTTGTGGCGCATGCAGCATGCCACTATGATCTGATGCACCTTCATGGGCTAGTATGCCAATGCACCTTTGATCTTGTACAGGCAGCGGAAACGTGGCTTGAGCTGATCAAAAGTACGCTCCACCACATGACATGTCCTCCCATGGGCCTCATTGTAGCGGAGTTCAGCCATGTTTCTGGGATTCCGCAGTGGGATCAGCAACCAGGGATGGTTGGGAAATGCAGGGTCACCTAGGTATGACAAATAGACATTGTAATGTTGCAGAGGAAGAGGCCAGCAGCTCATACCCCCAGCACACCATACGACTAGGCATTCTCACCCACAATCCATGCGTGCTCTGGAAGTGGATTTTGCCATCAGCTGGGGCACAATGCCCTTCCGCAGGATATAGGAGTCATGGGCTGAGCCTGGGAATCTGGCGTGGGAGATGATCATATCCGCCAGGCACACCACTTGCACATTTATGGAGTGATAATGTTTGCGATTCCTGTAAATGGGCTCACTTGCCTGTGGTGGCACAAGACCGATATGTGTGCAATCAATGCACCAACAATATGGGGGATGTGCCCAAGGGGATAGAAGTCTCCCTTCAGAGCTGACAATTCAGCATCCCTGGGGAAATGGATATATCTGTCCTTGTAGATCATCATGGCGGACAGAACATCACGCAGCACTATGCTAAACATCAGTTGTGACATCCCACCAGCGCTGGCCACTGTCTCCTGGAATGATCCGTTGGCAAAAAAATGCAGGGCTGCCATCACCTTATAAGTTGGGGTGAAAGCTGTTGGATATGTCCGGCGAGGCTGCAGGTGGGGCTCCAACATATCACAAAGGGTTTTTAGGGTGGCTATATCCAGATGGAATTTTCAGATGATCACCACATCCTCCATGTCCCCCAGCACTGTCAAGTGACAAAGTAGATTTGGCCTCCTCCTCGTTGAGATGAAAGTGTACACATGTCAATGCCATCCATCATGAGATGGGCACAGTTTATCACGTTCTGGATGACACAGCGACAACTATGCCTGACTCAGTAAGTGAGGGAAACACAAGCTTATATGTAGGGATGTGTTAAGCTACACAAAGGGCACACCTCTCAAATTACAATACACAAGTACCTCAGACACCACATAGGTCAATGTGATTGCACATAGTGATATGGCCACATTTCACATGTGCACGCCTGTGAGCATGTCATCCAGCAAATGTGTAACAAATCAACACCACTGTCTCATACTTAGCTGCTGTACCTGTCACACCTTCATGCATTATTTCAACCTGCCACACATCCACAAGACAATGACCACAATTGGCACAGGATTGACAATTGTGTGTATGATCAGACATAAGAGGCTATGCAAGAAACTACATCATACAGAGAGACAAGCCTTGCTGTGATTAACACTGCACCTAAACACACTGACTTGTGTACACATTCTGGAGTCCACTACAACACTGTCCTGCCTCATCGACCATCAAGTTCATTAGTGACATGTGAGGGAGTACAGGCCAATCTACGACACACATACACAAACATGTGTAGCCACCAGTGGAGTCAATGGAACATTGGCATCCTGTGCACAATGATGTGCCATTGACCATGTGGCCAGTGTGCACTGTTGATGTGTGCCAGATGGCCATTGCCATTGTATGGCTCCCAAATCACGGTAGCTACCGCCTGGCCCCAGCGGTGTGTCACCAGCACCCCCATTCACACAGGTGCGGAATATTGGCATGGAGACATGCCCAATTGGAGGTTGGCATACTCCGCCACCCAAATCAAGGTGCCTCATGTGATTATATGGCAACCAAATCGCGGTAGCTACCACCTGGCCCCTGCGGTGTATCATTACCATGGAGCATACCCTAGTGCCAATGGGAACGATGATTGTGGTGGCATGATGCAATTTTGAAAATCGTGGTAGGCGTGCTCCGCCACCGTGGAGGTGGTCATTGGATGCTTATGAAAGATGCACCATTGCGGTAGCGCACACCGGGCCCCTGCAGAGTGTCACCGCCATGGAGCAAGCCCTAGAGCTAATGGGAATGATAATTGCAGTGGCATGAAGTAATTTTAAAAATCGTGGTACGTGTGCTCTGCCACTGCGGAGGCGGTCATTGGATGCTTTTTAGAGAGGCAGATCTGGAACACCAATCTCTGCAGCTTGGCAACTTTGAAACAACCCCAGGGGGCTATATATGTGTGGAAGGGAGCCTCACCTTTCTACTGCTCCCAGAGCCTGCTGCCAGAGACCCCTGACCTGCTGCCGCTGCCGCCAGGGACTGCTGCCTGAGAGCCCTCATCTGCTGGTGCCTCCAGGGACTGCTCCCTGAGAGCCCTCATCTGCTGCTGCCTCCAGGGACTGCTGCCTGAGAGCCCTCATCTGCTGCTGCCTCCAGGGACTGCTGCCTGAGACCCCTCACCACCCAAATCCACCACTGTTGTTCCATGTCCACAGTGATGGCAAGGACAGACAAGATCCATGCCAGTCCATTCACAAGTGAGGAGCTTGAGGTCCTGGTGGACAAGGTGCTCACACAGTGCCCAAGGCAGTATGGTCCCCCAAATGTCATGGTAAGACTCAAAAGTGGAGGTGTAGGGCGGGGGCACACATGTAGTTGGACTGATGCAGTATGTGCCTGAGGGTGTGGGGTTGTATCATGCACTGACAAACATGCGGTCTCCAGGGGGAAGGTGTGTTTCCCAATGTCACAGGTTACCCTGCCTGCAGTTGTAGTTATGAGTGAACTGTGTTGTGTTTTCAGCCATACAGTGACGCAGTAGGTTGTTAATGCAGGATTCAGAACAGTGATTGCGTGGCTGAATGGCTGTGTGTGCCCCTGTTGTCCGTCTTAGTGTGAGCCCAGATGGTCAGCACAGTACCCGCCCACAAAGACAAGGACACATCACTTCACTTACTGTGTAGTTCCTAAATTGTTTCTCATTGCACTCCAGCTATGCGCCATCTCAGCCCTGCAGATTGCACACAACCGGCCTTGTGTTGAGGTATTTCTGATTGTGAGTCCATGTCCCTCAATGCGACACCCATGACATAGTTATCGATTCAAAGGGCAGGGACATTGAGTGTTGCGCAGTCTTGGACACAGTGAGTCCACCCCCAGACACAGGTCGATATGTGATGTATGTGTTTCTCTACCAAACAATGGACTGGAGATGTGTGCAGGCCACATAGGGGTTTCAGTGCTGGCATCCTGCATGTGTGTGAGATGTGCAGGGACTGTGTTTTCCATCACAACAGCATGCAATCAGATCAGCTTATCCCATGCAGATGTCCCATGTGAGATGTCCCCTAGTCTATGATGGACATATCGTTGAATTTGTAAGGAGTTTGTGTCTTGCTGCTATACTGATGGATGTTGGTACATAACACTGTGTCACTGATCATTTCCCCCTCTTGTCTCCCATGCCTGCAGCTCAAGATACACCAGTGTAAGGCCGTGTGGAGGGCCATTGCAGCAAAGGTGCTAGCTCTGGGGGGTCACTATCCAACGGCACACCCACTGCCACAAGAGGTGAGACGACATCAGCCGTCTGGCAAAGTTCGTGGCAGAGATCACCTTGGGGCTGCTTCCTCGCACTGGGTGGTTGGCACGGCACAGCATGACACCACTAATGGGACACACCTTGGTGGTGACTCAGCCTGAGCTGGATGCACATTAGAAGGAGCATCAGCAGCAAGGCAGGAGTGAGTATTTGGGGATGGTGACTTTGGCTGGGAGTGGCTGCATGAGTACAGAGCCTGTGCCGGCGCTGGCCTATATGATGTTGGTGGTATGATGATGTAGCATGTAAGTGGCTGCTGGGCTGGGTGCCAGTGTCATGCATTTGCCCTACCTGTAATTATAAAGGTAATTTGAATGCTGTGCATTTCCATTGCAGTCTGAGTTGTGCTCTTCAGGTTTCTTCAGCATTGGGAATCGAGGGAATCACATTGGGAGGGAACAGCAGTGTTCCCAATCTGAGTGTGACTTCATCAATGCGTCCATTGCATGCACCCAGACTGTTGAGGCCTAGACATCTGACAACAATGTGCACCAGTGTTTGGGCCCCAAAGTACAACATGGTGGTTAGCATGGGCTCTTCGCCGTTGTGGACTGTCATGTTGTAGTCCGTGTCTGTGTTGTCCCCTGCTGTTCCAACCAGAGCTGTCAATGTCAACAAGTGGTGTGCCCCCTTCATGTCCCTAGGTGTGCACAGAGCTAGGTGTGTGTCTGGTTACCTAGAGCCACAAGCAGGTTGTTGTGCTATGTGGCCATCACATTGCACAATCATGACTGTCAATCTGGTTTCCATGCACTGTTTGGGTCTATGTAGTGAGTTGCCACGATGTGATTTCAGAGGATGGTGTGCAACATGTAGATTTGGTCATCTTTTGTAATGCATTGTTTGCATAGGTTTGGTCTGTTGCTGCCACTGACCTGACCCTGCATCTCTCTCTCATGCAGAATCTCCTGTGGTCACGGAGGGACAGGAGCCGGACACCAGTGGGGGTGAGCACAACAGCTGCACAGGAGCCCGGTGACTCAGATGTCACCAGCGCCTCAGAGGGGGACCAGAGTCTGCAGGAGTACCACATCAGATGATGCCAGTGGGGCTGCATCCATGTTTGTGGGCACAGGGAATGGGGACTCTGCATCATCTTCAACCACACAGCTGCCATTGTCCACCGCCATTGTCCACCCTCCCAGCCACTTCCTCTAGTGCTGCCCATGTCCAGGTTAGTAAGAGGGGACAAGTTTCCTTCACACCTGGCACCGCTGCCCCTGCCCCTGTCCCCCCTGCTGCTATCAGTGCTGAGTCAGTGGAGCTTTTGCGCCACCTGTGTGTAGGCCAGACAGCTCTCCTCAATGCCTTCATTGACCATGACAAAAAGTTGGCCCAGGTGGTTGCTTTCATGGTGGGCATACATTCAGATGTGGGTGGGCTGCACTGTACTGTCCAGGCTGTGTCCTCCACAGTGACGTCTGCCCTTCAACAGGCACATACTCCCAGTCCAGCTCTGGGGCCTTTGTCAACCCCCCAGGTTGTGGCCACGTCTGACGATAGTGACCATGGTCCACAGACATCAAAGTCCCAATACAGCACATGTAGCACACAGCAACAACAGCCCAAGCGGTCCCGCCCACAGGCACCATCCTCACAGAAGAGCAAGGACACCCCAGAGCGCAAAGACAAAAGCCCGTCAGGCAACAGCAACGACAAAAAAAGCAAAGAAGCAGACCTCAGGCTCACATGCCTCAGAGGCATACCCAACTAAGGACCCTCCTGTCCATAAAGCATCTCGGAAAGAGAAGCATGCAGTCTCTGTGCCCACTGAGGAGGCATGGCAAGGATACACCTAATAAGGGCTCCAAGGAAGATTCACCCACCACCTTGACTCCCTTCCCAAGCCCAGTGAAGCAGGGGAAGGAGGACACTGTAGGGGTTATACCTGGCAAACAGGGGATGGAGGGTCAAAGGCGAAGCCAGGCGAAACGTTCCGCTGGATCCAGCCCGTCCCCATAGGAAGTGCCAGTGTCTGCACCTGATGCAGCTTTGTTTGTGAGTGTGCCTGTTGTGTCCACACCACTTTCCATTAATCCCAGACAGGGAAGCCATTTATAATCCCCATGAAGTAGAAAGCCACCCCTCCACAATCCCCCAGCCACACTGTTTCTCACGTCAGCATGACTCCACCTCCTTATGCCACTACATCACCTGGTCCAACCAGCCCTCCAGCTTGACAAGCCACTGATAGCTCTTCCTCAGCTGGGCCGCTCTCTCGTCGGTCAAGTGCTCCTACTGTGCCCGACACACAGCCAGCTCCCAGTCCGCCTGAGAGCCAAGTCTGAGTGGTAGTCCCCCGCACATACCTGTCTCTCACACAGGTGGGCCTGTACTGCACATTGTTTCCCCTGACTGTGTTGCTGATCACATAAAAGTACAGTCACACACATTCCCTGTGCAGCCTCTCATGTACTCGCTCTGCACTTTGCCCTGGACACTGCCTTTGTTGCTCTTTGCTGTGTTGGACTATTCTCTGTGCAGCCTCTCATGTACTCGCTCTGCACTTTGCCCTGGACACTGGCCTTGCTGTTTTGCCCTTGCCTGTGCAGTCTCTCATGTACTCACTCTGCACCTTGGACTGGTCACTGGCCTTGCTGTTTTGCCCTTGCCTGTGCAGCCTCTCCTGTACTCGCTCTGCCCTTTGCCCTGGACACTGGCCTTCCTATTTTGCCCTTCCCTGTGCAACCCCTCATGTACTCACTCTGCACCCTGGACTGGCCACTGGCCTTGCTGTTTTGTCCTTGCCTGTGCAGATTCTCATGTACTCACTCTGCACCCTGGACTGGCCACTGGCCTTGCTGTTTTGCCCTTGCCTGTGCAGATTCACATGGATATGCTGTGCTCCCTGAACTGTCCACTGGCCTTTCTCTTTTGACCTTGCCTGTGCAGCCTCTCATGGACATGCTCTGCATGTTGTGCCTTACTCTTCTCTACTGTTGGTGCCTATCTGTGCAATATGTGAATACAAACAATTACTCCTGTTGTCTGTGTTGTCAGTGTCCTTACTGAATAAAGTTATTTTAGTGTGTGTATATGGTTGACAGTGCCCCATGCTCTGTGTGCCACTTCAACATTGCCAATGTCTTTGCTGACATACTCTTTTTTTACAGGGGTGGCAGGGACTTCAGTTCTTCATGACACTGATACTTGTGGTGTCTATGATGTCAATTTTACCTGTAATGCAGTTGTCATGTTCATGGTTTGTAAATGTTGGCTAGATTCTTCATGTGTCGGGTTGGGTGCAGTGTCAGAACAGAGTGTGATTCTGTCCACAGGTTTGCAGGCAGGCTGGCCAGTGTCATCATGTATGTGTGGTAGTCCTTTATGTGTGCACAGCAGTGCATGTGTGTGGTCATCTTGTGATGGCCTGTCATCCTGGTCCCATGGCCTACCTTAAATGTGTACTCTTGAGTAGTCAAGAGGTGTGCAGTGTGAAGGGTGTGACTTTGTAGGGAGTGTTGATGTGTGTGTGCCCCTGCATTGTCAACTACACACATGTGTCACCCAGGATTTGGGTGCCTCTTGTTTTCATTGTTCAGCCCAGTGAATGTGGTTGTATGCACATGTGTGAGTTGTATGTTGTGCACTGTGCAGTGTGTTGGTGTGTCCATGCAGTTCTGTCTGACTCCTACTTGTTGTTTTTGTCACTTGCACGTCAGTGTTGTGTTTTGTTGATCATCCATGTGTCTTGATACTGTTTGTGTAGACTGTGCAGACCTGCTGCTCCACACTGCCATTGTGGTTGTGTTTTTTCATGCATTGCTGTCACATGGTGCCGTTTTGCCTCCAGTATGGCATGTTGTGTATGGTGTCATGCCATCCCCTATCTGTGCTTCAGATGCCTACCCATTGTGGGTCTGAACTCCCTCTGTTTTTGTATGGTGCACTCCTGCCATGTCCACTACTGATGTGCAGTACACTTCACTTAGCTGTCAGCTGTCCCCTTGGTTTCTATGTGTGTGTGCCTCCTCATCGCCTCATTTGTGTCACTGTGCTTTGTGATGCTGTTCTTTGTCCAGGAGCAATGTGCCACTCACTATATTTACCCAATTGTTTATTTGTGATGTTCCTGTGCTATTGTGCAGTCATGGTTGCCAATCTGCTGTTCAGCTTTGTGTGTTCTGTCTAGTCCTCTGGTCAAGTTGATTCCACCTTTGTATCCCAGATTTGTGCATTAGTTGTTGTTGAGCTGGATGTATGTGTGTTGGCTGTGGTATTGCTTTACTTCCTGGATGTGCTGTTGTCTTTGTGCTGTGCTGATTTGTGTTGTGTGGGTTGATGTTGTGTCACTCATGTCTGTGTGTGACTGGTATGCTTGGTGTGCACACACTGCTTGTTGTGTGTGCAGTGCTGTGTGTATGTTGCCTTGTCGTTGTCTTATGTGCATCCCCTGATGTCCTGCAGTGTTTGCTCTGATTTTTTTGTATGTGCATCTGTTGTTTGTTTGATGTGGCTGTGTTGTTCGTTCTCTGATGGTGCACTTCTTGTGTGTGTTGTGGTATATTGTCTGTGCATTGTTCCTGAGTGATTAGGTTGTGCACTCCTGTTGTGTCTGTGCTCCCATTGCCTTTCCACAGTTTGGTTGCATGGGACATGTCTGTGTTTGTTGTTGTTCTGTGTCAGTTTCTGTGGGTTATCTGTTTTTCTGTTGTTTTCATGTAAATATTTGTTCTGGCATCCCTGTGTGTGTGTGATGTTTGTGGCTACACCCAGGGTGTGGGTTTGATTGTGTGTGTACAGTCTGGCAAGTATTGCCAGTCTTCAGTGTGTTTGGCACTGGTGTTGTGTGCTGCTGGTGTGAGGGTGTATGTGTGTACATTTCTCCTGGTGTGTAGCAGTCATGGTGTGTGTCAATGGGCCCTGTGTGTTGTGCTGCTGGTGTACACCTGTGAAGTGGTTGTATGCACGTGTGGCTGTTCACAGTTTAACTTCAGGGCCTTCCTTTCATCCTTGTGCCTATACATGGGTTGCCTTGCTGTCTCCCTGTGTTGTTGCACTGTGGTGTCTTTGGTTTGACTTTACTGACTGTATCAGCCATGTGTGATTTGATGGTTTTGGGGGGGGGGGGGGTTCTGTGTTCCTTGTCTTGCATGTGATGTGCACATGCTTATTGTGTGTCTCCATGGCCCTCCATTTATGTGCATCCCACTTTGGCTTTACTATTTGTTGTGTTCCATTGCTGTTGGCATTTAGGGTGTGTATGTGTCTGTGTGTCAATCTGTGGTATGTATGTGTGACTATGCAGGATGTGTGTCCATTTGTACGTTTGTTCCTTGTATGTGTTCATTTGGTACTTGTACTCATTTATGTTTCCTTGAGTGTGGTGGTGTGTGTGTTTCCCTGTCCCTGTGCTACTGTGTTGTGTGATCTGTGTTTCTGTGCAGCTACTCCTGCAATGGTTGACTCCCTGGTTGTTTGCTGTGTGGTGCAGGGTGTGGTTTGACCTGGAGTGTTGTATTGCATGGGGTGCACAGGATGGGCACATGGCATGTGCCTTCATGGGGTATGCTAATATGTGGTGGGAAGAGGTGTGGCCCTGTGGTTTTTGTGCCTTGCCCATGCCTTTGACTGGCCATGCCTTTTGCATTGTGCGCATATATTCCCATCTGTTCAACGCTGCAGTGACGTGACCGGGACATTGCTGCAAGATCACAGTGTATGTGTATCCTGGATGCGAAGGGGTGACTTAATGGCAGGTGAGTCATGTGTGGGTGCCCTTGTGGATGTGTTCCTGTCCCCACCAAGGTGTCTGATGTGGATTTGGACCCTGTGTCAGCCCATGTATTGTGGGTTGTGTTTGTGTAATTGCATACATGCGGCAGCGTCCGCAGCGGTCCATGAGTTGCTGGTGATGTAGCAGGTACAGCACCGGAAAAATGTGTAGAGCTGGGTCTATGGCGGTGGTGACCGGGTGGTGTGGACCTGGACTCTTGTTTCACGGTCCGCTGCCGAGCCTTCGCCGTCTCTGATTGTGCGGTGTCTCCGCTGTGGTGCGTCTGCTTGTTTCAGGCATCCTAATTTGTGGAGCGGGGCGTATGTCATTCCGCACGGCGGTGAGCCTCCATTGGCTCCCACCGCTGCGGGCGCACTTTAAAGGCGGTGTGCGTTGCACCGCTGCGGATGGGAAATTGTCTATATTTGGCGATACTAATATGTTGGACATGAGTACTGCTCGCGGGTGGGAAAATGCATTTTTCCGCACCGCCAGCACAGCGGTGGTGCCACCGACCGACATCCTAATGGACCCCTTAGTCTGTGCCGAATCCTGCCAGTGGCAATTCCCTTCCTTTATAAACCTCCTATTCAACTGACTTCTACATGCATATGACTGCTTTTCTTCTCGTAGGTGTACTTGCACACTATTATTATTATTATTATTGTTATTATTATTACCTTGCCTTATTCCATTCTATTTAATTAAATACCATAACGTCCTACATAAGGTCAATTTTTGCTCTCTTTTGTGAGGAGAATGAAAATGTCGGCTCATAGAAATCCACATCATGTAACAAATATGTGCTCCCAATAACTTCTGTGTGTTGCATTGCTTTATTTATACTTTGTCATTCTTAGAGCCCTTAAAAAATTAAGTAGTGGATCGATAAAGATTATCTATTTACTGCACATCATTACTTTATCACTCCCATAATTACAATAATGGTTGCTGATGAAAATTCTATTTATGTGAATCATTTTATACTTGTTATTTATTATTATTAATGTTACCTTTATTAGCTTCTTACCCTTCAGTTCATATGATGTATCTATTACCTGAATTTTTATTTCAGAGTCGTGCTATTATACTGTACATAATCCTATCAAACACTGTCCTTCATGCAACATTTTCAGTGATCTATTGGCACTGAAGCCTATTAATGAATGAGCTTCATAGCTTACTAATACTTTTTTAGGTATCATTTTTAATACATTTCTGATCTGTTATTGTGTGCAATTGACTCTGTGCAAGACTTATTTTTACTTTAGGACAAAGTACTTGTAAATTACATTAGCTTTATCTTTAAAATGCATTCAATGCCAACGAAAAACCACAGGAGTGATCACCTTGCCATAATGCAAAGGCTTTGTTCTATTAGACCTTTTTTGCCATTTTCACACACACTTGTATTTATTTTACAGTTTTGGGGTTTTTAGTTCATAGGTAAATGCATTTTAACTCTGTATCTATTGTGCACTACAATGACGAGAATGTGTAATTATTTGTATCCTTACTTAAATAGATGCTGAATTTCAAACAACGGATTGACTTAGTAGCGGTTTAGAACACTGAAAATTCAGAATTTGAGTTACTGTAATTGTAAACAATGAATTTCTGTTATTCATAACATTTACCTAGTAGGTAGTTATAGTTAAAAACTTGTTTCTATTCAACATTTTTCTTTTCTTTTTCCAATAACTTTGGTGCCGGTTGTTGAATCTTCGCAAAATGTTAAAAACATATGGCTTGCCCCGGTCAGCTCCTATCCTGGACCTTTCTGGGTGATTTGGCAGCAGTGGCCGAGAAAAAAGTGGGGTCCCAAAATATGTTTTCTCTATGTTATTTCCTATAGGAAATTTTAGAAATGACTACAGCCCAAACTGCTAAACGGAATTAAACCAAATTTGGCAAAAAGGTAGCCCTTGGTTCAAAAAAATACCTTTTTGTTAAATGGTGTAGATCCATTTTGTAGTTCCTGAGAAATTAAAAAAATAGAGGTCAAAAAATCAATTTCTCATAGTAAACTTTAGACACTGTTACAACCGAAACTGCTGAATGGAATTACCCCAAATTTGGCAAAAAGGTAGCCCTTGGTTCAGAAAGAGACCTTTTTTTGAAATGATGTTAATTCGTTCAGTAGTTGCTGAGAAAATCAAAAAATAAAAGTTTCAATATCTATGGCTGCAGTGGATCTGCGCACCCTGCTGATCACGAGCTGCATTCTAATTGTCTGTCAACACTCCAAACCAGGAAGTGTTGGAAGCCATCTTGTGACTCTGTAGAACCGAGTCACAAGAAAAGAGAATAAGAAACGCAAAAAATAAGAAAAGGGGGCAGGGTAGAAACTCCCTTATCCTCTAAGCCGGCTCAGGGGGTCCCAAAAGGAGCCCCAGGGACCAAAAAAGCATTAAAAATAAATAAAATCAGCAGAATGCGCACTGGGTGCGCGATTCCGGCCGAGAAAATAAAAAAAAAAAGCGTGGGCTCCCGCCCTTTGTTTAATTGAAGCCCCCGGGTGGGTCAGGTCCCGGGGGCAGTAAAATAATGTGTGGGGGCTCCAATCCCTCCCACACTGCCCCAGGGACTGCCACCCCTGGGGCTTTTCATAAATATTTGCGGGGGCGCACAGACCCCCGCAGCCCCGGGGAGTGCCACCCCCGGGGCTTGTTTTTTATTCTGGGGCCCCCCTAAGCGTCGGGCACCACCAACCCAGGGGCTTTTAATAATTAATTTGTGGGGGGCACACAGCCCCCCGCTGCCATGGGGACCACCAGCCCCGGGGCTTTTAAAAAAATTTATATACATGTGTGGGGGCCCCCCACATCCCCCGGGGACCTCCACCTCCCCAGGGTACTAATATTGAAATGCGGGAGTCTGTAACGGATCCCTGAGCCCCGGCTACCACCACCCCGCGGGGCTTTGTCAATGTTGGGAGGGGGGCTGTGCAGCCCCCCCTCCTAGAGCCAGTGATGGCCCAGTGGACCGACACCCCGCAGGGCCGGCTACTGCAGTGTCCAGGGGTGCTCACCCCCTGGACACTGCTGTTTGCTATGGCAGGGCGGGACCCATGCGGCTCCCGCCCTGTTATAGCAATCCGTGGTTTGTATTTTGGAAGAGAGAACAGCAAACCTGCTTTCTCTTCCAAAACCCAAACCACATTGCTTTTCCACACGGGGAGCTGCATGTCAGCAGCTCCCCATGTGGAAAAGCAATGCCGGCTCTTGCAGGACGCGGGCAGCCAGCAGGGACAATGGGGGAATTGGGGCTCCCCCCGCGGTCCCCAACGAGAGGCCAGACAATGGGGAATGGGGTCCTTGGGGCCAGAAGTTGCAAGGGAGGGGGGCCAGGTGGCACCCCTCAATCATAATAAAGTATATTTTGTAAATAAAAACATGCAAAGGCTGGCCCTGGGGGATGGGGTCCCGGGGCCATAAATGGCCTGAGGAGGGGGGCCACGCAGCCCCCTCCAAATAATTTGAAAAAAAAAACACTGGCCATGCCCAGGGGGATGGGGTCCCCGGGGCCAAATATGGTGTCGGTATGGAGGCCACATTGCCCCCTTCCATTTAAAAAAAAAAAATAGGGGTCAGGCCCTGGAGGATGGTGTCCCCGGGGCCCATAAAATATAAAAAGTATAAAAATGTATTTACACGCGATCGTTCCAGGGGCCCGCCCACTCCAGCAACACTCTGCAAACACGCCCTGTGGCGTGTTTTAAGTTGGGGAATTAATTCCCCTTCAATACTGGGGCTCCCTGGGGGCGAACTAGCCTACTAGGTACCTCCAGTAAGCGCCACAGTGCTGCATTGCAGAGTGGTGGTCCAGGCCATGCCCCTTTCTAGACCTCTCTGAAATGCAGCTCTGTGGTGCTTACTGGAGGTACTTGGTGAGCTCGTTGGACCCCAGGGTCACACAGGATTCAAGGGGACTTTATTCTGCAACTTAAAACGTGCCACGGGGCGCGTTTGCACAGTCAGCGGGGCTTGAGGTGACCTGTGCGCACACATGCCCTGTGGCACATTTTAAGCTGGGGGATTAAGTCCCTTTGAATCCTGAGGGTCTCTAGGGTCCAACAAGCCCATCAGGTACGTCCAGTAAGTGCCACAGAGCTGCGTTAGAGAGAAGTGTAAAATGGGGCATGGCCTCTGAAAAACTCTCTGCAAGGCATCTCCCTGGTGCAAACTGGAGGTACCTGGTGGGCTAGTTGGACCCCAGGGACCCACAGGATTCAATAGGGCTTAAAACGCACCACTGGCGCGTTTGCGCAGTGGTAAAGGGAGGAAGCGGGGCCTGAGGTGACATGTGCAAACATTCCCTGTGGCGCATTTTAAGTTGGGGAATACATTTCTCTTCAATCCTGAGTGTTCCTGGGGGCCAACTAGCCCACCAGGTACCTCCAGTAAGCGCCACTGCGCTGCGTTGCAGAGAGGTGGCCCAGGCCATGCCCCTTTTTACACCTCTCTGCAATGCAGCTCTGTGGCACTTACTGGAGGTACCTGGTGGGTTAGTTGGACCACAGGGAACCTGAAGATTCAAGGGGACTTAATCCCCAAACTTAAAACGTGCCACAGGGCGCGTTTGCACAGTGGTAAAGGGAGGGGGCGGAGGCTTGTGACATGTGTGCAAACACGCCCCGTGGTGCGTTTTAAGTTGAGGAATTAATTCCCCTTCAATCCTGAGGGCCCAAGGGGGCCAACTAGCCCACCAGGTACCTCCAGTAACCGCCACAGGTCTGCGTTGTAGAGAGGTGACTCATGCCATGCCCCTTTTTACACTTCTCTGTAACACAGCTCTGTGGCACTTACTGTAGGTACCTGGGGGGCTAGTTGGACCTCAGTGACCCTCAGGATTCAAGGGGACTTAATCCCCCAACTTACATCGCACCGGGGTGTGTTTGCAGAGTGGTGGAGAAAGGGGCATGGCCTTTGTCTACCTCTCACCAATCCCACTGCGTAGGGCTTACTGGAGGTAAAAGGTAGACTAGCTGGCCCCTAAAGGACCACCAACAGTGAAGGGGACTTCAATCCCTGTCCAAGAGCGTGCCAGGGTGTGCGTTTGTAGAGTGGTGGGAAAAGTGGGCATGGCCTGGTACGAGTTCTTGACAATGCTTCTGTATGGGACTGACTGGAGGGAATAGTTTGGGAAGTTGGACCCCAAGGATATCCTTGGGGGCCCACTACCCCTCTTGTTACCTACAGTAAGTCCCACACAGTGAGTTTACTAAGACGTCTTCGGAGGCCATGGCCCCTTTATCTACCACTCTGCAAACATGCCTTGTGGCAGACTAAGGGATGGGGATGAAGTCCAATTTAGTCCTGAGGGAGTTTGGGGGCAAAGATTCCCTCGAGGTACCTCCTGTAAGTCCTACACAGCGAAATTCCTGAGCGTTGGTTGAACGCCCAGCACCCTTTCTCCATAACTTGGCAAACGCGACTACTAGTTAAAGTAGCATATTTCTGCTCCTCTGACTTAGAGGTAATTTTAATCCCCCTGCCCTAATATGTACTATGGGCTTACAGAGGAGGTCATGCTAATCACTGGGGTACCCCAATGCATAGTGTTCCCTAGTGTATGTATGTGTTTTCACTGTATTCTAAGGGTCTTTTAGCATAGCACTGGCTCTAGGCCTGGTTAGTTAGAGTCAGTTAACACCAGTACCCGTCAGAAAAAGTTGTGGGCACAGGATGATTTTGCAACAAGGCCTCTTTCTGCTCCTCTGTTGATTCTTTCTGCATATGTCTTGCTTCTTCCTGCACATGTCTTTGTGGACTTCTGTTGCTTCTTTTTGCATTTCTTCTTTCTGTGTGTTTTTCTTCTTTCTTCACATGTTCTACCTCTGTAGGCATAATTAAAAATTAGCATTTAAAAAACCTTTGAAAGTCACTGAAAAAAACATAGGTTTCAGGCACGTTATAGTTCCAAATTAGCTTTTAAAAAACCTTTAAAATTCACTGAAAAAAATCATAGGTTTCAGGAACATTATAGTTAGAAATTAGCATTTAAAAAACCTTAGAAATTCACTGAAAAAACATAGGTTTCAGAGGCGTTATAGTTAGTTGGACATTTCACTCATACAAAATCATAGAAATTCCCCCGTTATAGTTAGTTCAGCTAACTATAACTCACGCCCCCGCAATGCACTGCTGTTGACGTCACATTTTACATCACTCATGACATGGTCAGTGATATATATATATATATTCACTGAAAAAACCATAGGTTTCACACCAGTTATAGTTAGCTGGAAATTTTACTCGCATAAAACCATTGAAATTCTCACGTTATAGTTAGTTGGACTCACTATAACTTGCGCGTGCAATGCACTGCTGATGACGTCACATATTACATCACTCATGACATGGTCAGTGACATCACTCATGACATCACTGATGACACCATCCAGTGAATGTGTGTCTTTCCGAGAAATAAATATGTGTTATATATGTATATGTAAAAATTGATGGAAGAATAAATGTTTAAATAAGTGTTTAGATGTTTTTTGGTTTTTTTAATTGATTGGTTAACTGGCTTATTAATTGTATCTTAGGCAATACATATATTAGTGAGTAATGTTTAAATATTTAAATATAAGGATTAGTGTTTCACTTTCTGTATAAGTGGCTGCATGGGTTGGTGAGTAGCTACATGTGTATGTATATGGGTTATTAGATGTTTGTTTTAGTATCAGTATGAGTGTTTGTATGGTTTGGTGGGGGTATTACTTAGCACATAGATGCATGAATAACTGACTCTCTGTATGTGTTTTGAAGACAGCATATGTGCAGGACTGTATGGGTGGATGAGTATGTATATGTGTGTGTTAGTGAGTGAATGACTGTCTCACTAGTGTCTTTATCAGTAACTACATATGTTTTAATCTAGTATATGTGAATATTGATGTATGTAAGTGAGTATATGTGAGAGTATGAGATTGTAAGAGTTCCTGTTTAAATAAGTATGTGTTTTTATAAGTGATTGTTTAAGAGAATAAATATGTGTAAATTCCCTTAGAAGTAAGGTGGTAGTGTGTGTATAGCTCTATATGCAAATAAATGGATGTTCAATAGTTTATTTGCATGTGTGAGTATGAGTGTGAGTAACTTTTGCATGACTGTCGGTGTGTAACAGGATGTATAGGTGTATCACTACATATGATGAGTGAGTATATGTATGAGTGACTATATAGAGCTGTTGATGAATGAGTGGATGTGTATATAGATGGTGGAATTATTGAATTGGTTGTTGTAACTGATATGCGTATCTCCATTTTTTAGAAAAATGTAGTTTCTATTTTTGAATATGTGTTTCAATGGTTACATTACAGTGAAAGGAGGTCTGTCACTGTGTCACAAGGATGGTGTCATCAGTGATGTCACGAGTGATGTCACGAGTGATGTCACTGACCATGTCATGAGTGATGTAATATGTGACGTCATCAGCAGTGCATTGCACGCGCAAGTTATAGTGAGTCCAACTAACTATAACGTGGGAATTTCAATGGTTTTATGCGAGTAAAATTTCCAGCTAACTATAACTGGTGTGAAACCTATGGTTTTTTCTGTGAATTTAATAGGTTTTTTAAATGCTAATTCCTAACTATAACTGGTGTGAAACCTATGGTTTTTTCAGTGAATTTCATAGGTTTTTTAATAGCAAATCTCTATAGGTATGAAATGTAATATTTTTTATAACAAATTTTTTATTGTATAATTATGTAATAGTTTTATTTATTTTTTTTGTTTTGCCCCGGAGCGCTCCCGGGGCGTGTACTGATGCGCTCACCGGTAAGCGCAGTGCTACGGCGCGCCCCGGGGCGCGTACCGGTGAGCGTCCCGTTAGCGCTATTCCCGCGAACGAAAACAACATCGTGACGTATCGCGTAGCCGCGTGATGCGTCATATGACCGGGGCGCGTAGCGTAAGCGCGTCGGGTCATGTGATCTGAAAATAACACTTTTCATTGGTGCAGATCAGTTTTGGTTTCCAAATGATGAAAGCCCGCAACATGTGACTTGAAAATAACACTTTTCATTGGTCCAGAACAGTTTTGTTTTCCAAATGATGAAAGCCCCCACCTTTTTTCCTTATTCTGACTTTGTCCTTTGACAGAGGACGACCTGTTTGGAGATCTGTCTCTAATCTTTTCTACTTTAAAATGGCTACAGTAGCAGCAGCAGCTGGAGCATCTGCACCACCACCACCACCACCAAGAGGACCACCACAACATCACATTGGTGGTCAAGAAGAAGAAGAGGAGGAGGAGGATGAGGAGGGGAGAAGGACATTCCTCCCAGAAGACAATACCCCATATATGCCAAAGGAGCACATTGTATGGGAGTTTTTTTCCATCCCAGAGGGCAAGAAGAAAGTGAATGCGCCCAAGGTAACTTGCCGAAACTGTGGCATGGAACTTTCAAGGGGCAACCCTAATAAAAAATATTCATTTGGTAATTACACCATGATTCGGCATATGCAGCGCAAGCATCCCAACAACTATGCTGCTGCAGAGGTGAGAGAACTGGCCAGTAACCCTCCCCAATCTTCACCCCGCACCTCCAAAAGAAAGGTACCCACTCCATTGGCACCAGACACAAGGGAGACGATCCCAATCATACAACCACGGTTTGGTGAATTCAGGGTGACATGTATTTTTTGTGGTAAGACCATCAGCTATGGTGAGCAGAGCGTAAAGCTCATCGTCCTTGCTGGTGACAACCACAATTGCTCCAAAAAACCCTAATTTTCTCCTGATTTTTTTTTTGCTCCAGTTGAGCCGTTTACAATTCCCTTTTTTTTGTTTCTCCCCATAAAAAATACAAAAAAATATAAAACTGTTTTGAAAAACCAAAAAAAGTAAAAAAATGTTAAAAAAAAAATAAAAAAAATATAAAACATCAAAAAGAATTAAAAAAACTGTTCTTTTTAGAACTACCTCCAATTTATTAAAAAAAGCTATATTTTTTAAAAACTCTGTCATTCATTTTTCTCCAGGGTACGCGCACCGGGGCGCGCACCCAAAAAAAATAATGAAGGAGTGAGCATGAGGGAAGGGGACAGAGAGAGTGATGTTAAGAGAAAGAGAGCTAGAGGGAGCAACACAGATGGACTGTGTATTACATAGTAAGACAGAGAGAAGGTATAATAGAGTGTAAGTGAGAAAAAAAATGATTAAGGGAGCGAAAGAAGGGAAGAGAGAGGAAGAAATCTAAAGCAGAGGTACTGGGAGAATGTGAGTGGGTGTTGAAAGTAAAGGGAAGGACAGTAAAGGATGGGGAATGAAGGGTAGTGACGGAACCGGAGTAAAGGAACAACGGTGATGGAGGGTTAGAGCAGTGACTGTAAGTAAAGAGGGGTTAAAGAGGGTGGATAAAAGTGAATAAAGGTAAGACATGGGGAGTGACAGAGAGAAAAGAGAGAGAGTAAAGGAAGGAGTGACTGAAAGGTAGTGATTGAATCAGCAAAGAAAGGTAAGTGAGGGAGTGTGGGTGAGTTGTAGGGAGTGAGCATGACGAAAGAGTATTGACAGAATGAGGGGACAGAGACAGCGACGATAAGAGAGACAGAGTGAGGGAGCCGAAATGAGGAACTGTGAGAACAGACGGACTGAGAGAAGGAGTGACAGGAGTCAAGTAAATGATTAAGGGAAAGGGAATGAGTGAGGGAGCAAAGGAAGGGAACAGAGGGTAAGGGAAGTAAAGCAGTGGGACTGAAAGAAGTTGAATGTGGGAGGGGAGTTAGGGAAAGGGGAGTAAACATGGAGGATAAGAATAAGTGAGGGAAGCAGAGTAAAGAAACAGGAGTGAGGTAGGGTGAGAAAATAGTAGTGAGGTTAAAGCAAAGGGTGATGACAAACTACATTTATTTACTCACACTTACCATATCATTAATGCAACTTTAATTACAATTTTTAACTACATTTTGTATCTGTGAAAGAGAGAAGAAACAATAAGTTATAATTAGTAAAATATGTATTTTAAAATAAAAGATACAAATGGAGAGGTTAAAAATCATAACAGTGTATTTAGAAATAAAGTAAGAGTGAAGGACACAGAAAGGGAAATAAAGTAAGGTAGAAGGACAAACAGAGGGAAAAAGAAATAGAAGGAGAGCAAATTACTAAGAGTAAGGCATATAGATACACTGACAGAGAGGAAGAGAAGAAGAGAGAAATGAACTGCAGGTAAGAAAGATACTAAAAGAATGTGAGTTAGCAAAACTAAATCAGGAAACAGGAGTAAGTAAAAAGATAATGACTAAGAGGGAAAGGAGTCTCATTAAGGATGCATTGAGAAGAATGAGGAATGGAAGATAACTGAGAGTAAGTGAAGGAGAGTCATTGAGTGAAGGCATGAAGGGAGAGAGGATAATATAGAAGGATTGAGGGAAAAGGAGTGAGGAAGTTAGTAGACAGAGAGACTAAGAGAAGGACTGAGTGAAGTGGAATACAATGAGTGAGGAAAGGAAATGAGTAAGGTAGCAAAAAAAGGAAAGAGAAGGGTAGAGGACTAAAACAGTGGTACTGAGAGAAAGTGATTCGGTGATGAAAGTAAAGAGAAGGACACTGAAAGATAGGAAATGAGGGGTAGTAATGGAACCAGAGCAAAAGAAATGGGATGAAGAACGATGAGAGAGGAGCAGTGAAGTTGTTGTAAGAGAAATGATAGAAGGTAGATAAACACAAGTGAACATAACACAAGGAGAGTGAGGGACTGAGGACATAGAGGTAGTGAACGGAAAATAGAGAGAAGAGGTCAAAAGAAAGGAGCAAAAAAAGATAAGCGAGGGAGAGTGGGTGAGCTATAGTGATAGAGTGCGACAATACTGCTGAGTGAGTAAAGAGGAATTACTAAAAGAGCAAAAGAGGAAAAGACGGAAAAGGGAAGTAAAGCAGAGAGACTGAAAGCTGAAAATTGGTGCAAGGGAGAGAGGGGATGCAAACAGTTGAAATGAAAATGAGGGGTTGTGAAAGAAGTGCAGTAAACGAATGGGTGTGAAACAGAGTGAGAGAAAGACATTATAAGTGAGTAAAAAGAGCTGAAAGAGAATGCAAAAAGCAAAGTGAGTGTGAGACAATGGGAATACAATTTAAATTACACAATACAAACTATAGAATAACGTGTATAACATGTTACATAGTTTATTTTTGCTGTTCTCAGAATATATTGAATTTCACTTAAAACAGTGAGTTCAAACTACTCATCATATGTCAGCGGGAAAAAAAAACACAATCAAAAAGATTGTGTTTTAAAAAAAAAATCTAAACTTAAAAATCACAAATGTGCACTAATCTTTCATTCACTTACTTTTCCTTTAGGCCAAATAGTACATCATGAAGGTCCTTTTCATTGGAAAGTACTCTGCTGTTCTCTAAAAATTCCATTTCATCGACTTTCTAGAAGAAAAGCTTGAAGAACATCTGAAATATGTTTTAATGTTTTCATATACTCCTTGTGTTCAGTCATGACTTTTTCCTCATTCCTTTACCTTTCCTTAAGGCCAAATAGTGTCAGATGTATTAGTATGTTTTCAAATTACTCAAAACAAACTCTGAAATTACCGTTTTCCCAACGTTCTGAAAGAAAAGCTCATACAACATTTTCACAATGTTTAACTGTTCATATTTCCATCTCTGGCTCACTGATATTCCACATTTCCTATAATACTGATATCACTTACTATGAGATCCACTTACAGTACCTATATGACAACTAGAATTTTTATATTATCTTGAACACTTTTACTCACAATATAATTTTAAACAGCAAACTAACTTTTATTAACTGCTCCCGTCTTCATAGGGCAATTACCTTTACTTAAATTTTGGTTCTAAAAACACTAGGTATGAATTTTTTAAGTCAAAAGGCAAACGTTGTTTGAAAGTCAAATGAGTGTCATTACAGTGGGTCCAACCTTTACGACATTTTAAATAACATGTGTAATGCCCTGATGTTGTTGAAGGACCGTCATGATAAATAATAGCTACAGTTGCAAAAGTTCTTCCTGAAATTGATAACTGAGAAGCCACAACATTTTTAATAGAAGTTGACAATTTACTTCCTTCAGGTCTACATCGTTGGAACATTAAAATGACATATTTACCATAAGTTTGTAAAAATAATGTGGACAGCATTGCAGACTTACATTGGGTACACACCATATTGTGATCAGCTGCTTTAACTAGATTATTAAAAGGCACTGATTTGCAGTCTGGTAAAGTCAAATATATAAATCTTTCAGTGTCTATTCTAGTACTACTTGATAAAGTACAGTTGTCGCAGTCATGCTGCCATTGATAAGAAAGGCTAAAAAGATTTTTTATATCTACACCTTCATCTTCCAATACATCAAACATATTCATTAAAAATTCCTGACAATCCTGCTGAATATTCTGTGAAAATTGATTTTGACCAGAACATATGTCTAGAAGATTTCGAATTTCTGAAACACTTTCTATTTTTGCTCTATCACTGCTACATTTCTCAAAAACAGAATTCAATAAACAGCAGAATGTTTCATCCCGATTTTCAACAATCTGTTCTTGTAAATTTTGAAGAAAAAAACCAACATTAAGCACTACATTAGCATAGCAGTTGACACCAGAAGTGTTTTCAAACTGAAATCCAACAACATCTTCAACAGAATCCTTTTTCTTTCTGCTTACAATTACAGTTTCATCTACTTTTTGTCTTTTTGCTACTACCTCACTGCAATTATTCTCATTTCTTCTTTTTCGGCCTACCACACATTTTTCAAACAGAGGATATTGAGGCAAATGTGGAGCATACTCTCTTCTTAACCTATTATATTCTTTAACACAATCTAGATCAGCACAAATCTTTGTTTCATCACACTCAATCAAGTACAATCCTGATAAAGTTCTGACTCGTGATAATGCCACATATGCCATACCCTCTTTAAACACAGAACTTCCAATGTTCACCAAAGCAGTATCTACACTTAAACCTTGAGATTTATGAATGGTTACCGAATATGCCAAACAAACAGGAAACTGTTTTCGGCGAACATATAAGTCTTTCACAAGCAAAAATCTAGCTGAACAACGACCAATTTGTTCTATTTCGTCAATGCCATCAAATGTAATTTTTAAAATTTCAATTCCATCTCTATTTTTGTAATTCACAAAATCAACAACATGACCCATTGCTCCATTTACCAGACCTCTTTCAACATTTAAATTTCTTCTCAAAATGATACGACAATTTAAACACACATTCAGAGTCTTTTCAAAACCAGCAGTTTTAGATATACTCTTCTCTAGTGAATCCAATTTTGATTTAAAATTTTCAGACAAAATAATTGTTGCTCCCATATGCTCCATTTTATCTATAGCTTACAGTTTCACAATCTCTTCATTTTCTAACTTTAACATTTTGTGGTTGAAGATGGAACATTCTTGCAGAGTTGGCATCAAGCATATCCCAGATTTGTTCTCAGTAATTTTCTTAAAAATATTCTCTGGAAGAATGTTTTCATTTGGATACAAATTTGAAATTAATCAAGCATGTAATGCTTCTTTCCCATGCTCACTTACTTTTCCGATTCTTACATCTTGTAGAATATTTTTATAATCTTCATCCTTTGCCTGACGCATATTTTGAAGCAGTTCTGCATATTTGAAATTCAACCATATATTAATGTTTCCAATGCTTCCTAGGCACTTCCTGGTATCTTCATGCGTGACCATTTTAAACACTGGTTGTCCTTTCACTGGAGTCAACTGCAGTAGATCTCCAAAAACAATAATGTGTTTTCCTCCGAATAAGACATCATAGTCTGTTCTAAGAATTTCTTGCATTCTCAAATGCACGAAAGCAAGCATTAGATTTGAGACCATGCTTACCTCATCAATGATAAGAAGTTTCATTTTCTTTAGGACTCTCGAAACTTCAGAACAAGCATCTCCAGATAGCTTGTGGTATTGTAATTTGTTATCATGCTCAACTGGTAGCATCAGTAAACGATGTAAAGTAATCCCTTTAATGTTATGTGCTGCCAGCCCAGTTGGAGCCGTAACAACACAAGACAGCGGTGATGCAGTCCTTTTCTGCAGATAAGTTGCAATTGCTTTAATCAGAAAACTTTTTCCAGTTCCCGCTTCTCCACTCACATACAGTCGGACAGGCTTAAATGATGTACATGAGCACTCTTTTTTCTCATGACTGAATCCATGTTCAACCTGTTCTGTGACTTCGTCATATATCTGTTTCTGCTCAAGGTTTAGTTGTTTCACCAAATCTTCTAAGTTAACTACATCCTCTTCAGCTTGTTCCATAGCTCTTTCCACCTCATCCTTGGCAGTGGCAGCCTCATTTTGAATAATTGGTCCTCCTAGTGGATCCTGACTCAATGAAGTAGAACTCTGACTGTCTTGAGAACTGTCTCTCGCAATCTCTGCAGCAATTGTTGCTTCTTGCTCTATTTCTTCGTTCAACATTTGCAGATAATTAGGAAAAACAGGACATTCTATGGTATCCTTGGTTGCATTAAAAGAGTCTTCGTAACAGAGAAAATCTCCAAGTAGTTCCTCTTTTATACGCCATGGTTTAAAGAGTTGCAAAAGAGCCAAATAGTAAAATTCCCTTTTGTCTTGATTTTCGCAACTTAATTTTCGATTATTAATCAAATGACCTTTTCTCTGTTTCACTAGACATCCTTCACATCCAATGACAGCATATATTCCATTATTGATATCTTCTCTGATGTTCCTCTTATAAATATATCTTTGCAGAACTTCATAGAGACAAGCGTTCTCAAGGTAAGGACTTCTATTTGGATAGTATGTATCCAACATGTTTGTCTTCAAAATATCTGTACATTCTGGTTCTTTCTCCGCCAAATACTCTATTTCTTGTACAGTTTTCAAAACTCGGTTTCGTGTTGCAGCAAGACCTAGACTCACCCAAATGACGGTTCTAGATTTGGCATATAGACTTGCTGATGACAATCGATCAGAACATTCATATGCTCCAATTTCTCGATGTGACAACATCTTCAAACTGTAACTGTATAATTTCTTGCTTAGACTCTTTTCATGTGAAATATCCTCCCACATTTCCTTCAGTTCTGTCTTTTCTTTTTTTGTGAAGTAAGATGTCACATATCGAGCCACAGCAATAAAGTTGTCAGCAACGAATTGAATATCCATGTTAGCATTCCACATGGACAAAATCACTGGGTTGAAGTCGTTGATGTACTTGGATTCTTCGTTTCTTTTTAAATTGTATGTATTTTTGGGTGATTTCCTCGTCACAGTATGTTGTAGAGAAGACATCAAATTATTTACTCTTCCTTTAGAAATCACTGGTCGTGGAAAGCTGAAACGACATTTTGTGTAGAACTTTTCCTTGTTTTTGTATTTTCGACGACAATACTTCCCACAACGATGGGATTGAAAGCGTAAAACTTGTTGCCTTAAACTGTTTTCCTCTGTAGTTTTCGGAACAGCACATGTTGAATACTCTTCAATGAAACTCATCACTGTTTCATCCGAATCTGTTCCAAATTTGGGTGCATCTTTAATACATAACAACATATGTATGTGAGGAGCACCTCTTGCTTGATACTCCTTTCTCCAAAAGAAATCCAAAACCTCTCCAAGGGGAGGTATTTTTTTTGTTGTTAATGAAAGACATCATAGCTTCAAATCTATGATTGAAAAATCTGCATACATTCACTGGATCCAAAGAACACAGTTCTCCAGGTGTTTTGAATTCTATATTTTGTATATTTGCATTTGCCTCGCGTATAAATTGAAGTAAGTCGTCCCAGGCATACTCGGCACAGCTAAGAGTGAGGAACCATGTAGGAATTCCTAGGTTTCATAGCATACATTTCAATTCCCCATGACGGCGGTACCAATACTCGTTTGTACCACGCTGACATGCCATGAGATTGATTAGATGAGATTCCAAAATATTGTCTTGCAGATTGACTTTCTCCATAAAGTCCCTTGCCGGAACATTTTGCAGATGTGCTCCACTTTTCAGTATGTGGTTTACTGCATAAGAAAGCCCAGACAAGTCACTTTCATACAGTAGATGAAACAAATATGGGATGCATTGACGAAACCTTGGATCTTCAGCATATAATCTTAAAGTCTGGTATTCAGATGCTGGAATTTGAAGTGGTCGATCGTCATATCGTCCACCTCGACCTGTTGGAAATAGCTGTGGAAAACAACGAGCTTCCAAACTTTCTTCCCATACACTAATGGGACTTCCTTTTGCTGATTTCATTTGAAACAAGTCAATTGCATTCCCCATTACTTCTTTGGAATGCAAAGGATGAACAGTATAATGTTCATATATTTCTTCACTTGTAGACACATCAACTTTTTCAATTTGGCCAGTTGAACAATCACTGTCTTCATCTGCAGCTGTTTCCTCTGCTCCAACACATACATGTTTGTAGTACTCATTGTTTTTGACCAAATAAAACGTTGCCTTTTTGACTTTCCTAACATCCACTAAATCTTGCCAGATTTTCTTACTCTTTGTCGGAACCCCATTAACTAGAATAACCAGAGGTTCCTCTTCCACTTTCTCTACACCAATTGTATCAATATTTTTCTTGAAATCTAGAGGCAAATAAACATCTCTTCCCTTTAATCTTCTCTGTAAATCTGAAGGAGGCAATTTCCCTATCTTAGGCTCCATGCGAACAATTGCCTAAAAAGGATGGACACATTAAATCAAAATAGACTCATATGTATTTAAATCCATCAATTCAGGAGGAATGTCTACCAACTCAAGATTATTATGAACAGCTCTAGGAGGCATTGTGTTTTGATTTAATTTATTATAACAATATTTACAAATACGCTGATCAGAACTCAAATCAAAAGAATTCTCCACCCACAAATAAGTTGCAAAATCCTTCCACTCATAATTATTTATCTTTTCACTTTTAACATATAAATCAACTAATCCAGTTTGATGCTTATAATGAGTTTGTCGACAACACACACAAGTAAAATTAGGCCTTTCACTTGATTTCACCTTAAACCTGGTAATTTCCTGGTCAAACTTTTCTGTACTTGAAATCTGTACATTGTCTTCTACATTACCTTGTATTACTGTGTCAATTTCTACACTGTCCTCTTTTTCACAAAAATAACAAATCTCAATTTCTTCACAAATCTTCTACAGATCTAATTCAGTTCCATGCAAAAGAGCACTGTTTAATTGTTTAAGCTTAAGTGCTGGACTTTTTGAATAAGACAACATTTTCACTAATTTCCACTCTCTCACTTCTCTCTCAATTTCTAGATCCATCCCTGGCCACCAAAATGAACACCAAATCCTTTCCTTAGTTTTTACTATTCCTAGATGACCCTGATGAGCCTCTTCAATCAATCTTTTCCTCAAAGATCTTGGAGGAATCAACTTAGACCCTCTTAAAAGGATTCCATTCTCCACCGATAATTGATTTTCAACCAAATGCCATACCTTAGAAAAAGAACTGTCCAAATCTGCATTACCAATAACCAAAGCAATTACTCCGCTAATTTCAGAATCCTTACCAATTTCCTCTAACCACTCCTCCTCAAGTATAGTACCCGAGGTAATTTCACATACATTGACTTCATCTTCACATATTTCCTCTTCATGATCAACTCCCTGTACTTCATCAACCAAACGTGAAAGACAATCAGCTGACACATTCTCTACCCCTGGTATATAGTCAACACCAAAATTAAATTCTTGAAGACCAAAAACCCATTTTCTTATTCTTGAAGAAACACTATCTAAACCTTTCATCATAAAAACTTCTCTCAATGGTTTATGGTCTGTACAGACTTTAAATTTCAAACCCCAAAGAACATTTTTAAACTTTCTTAGAGCCCAAAATATAGCCAAGGCCTCTTTTTCAATAACTGAATAGTTCAGTTCTGCACCCCACAAACTCCTTGAAGCACAAGCAATACGTTTCTCTTGCCCATTCCTTCTTTGTTTCAAAATAGCACCTAAACCCTTAGAGCTTGCATCTGTTACCACAAAAGTTTCCTCAAAAGGTACAAATGCTTGTAAGTCTGGAGCATAGACCAAATCTTTTTTAATATCCTCAAACTCCCTTTGACATTCTTCAGTCCACTTAAATTCCCTGTTCTTTCCTAAAATATTTCTCAAATTACTTGATTTTCCTGCTAGATTATTTATGAATTTTCCATAGTATTCAATCATTCCAAGAAAAGAAACCACTTCTTCCTTGTTTTTTGGTGATACTAATTTCTCTATAGTATCAACCAACTCTTTATTAGGTGAGATTCCAACTGCTGATATTTTATGACCTAAATAATTCACCTCGTTGACTGAAAACCTTTTTCATATTTTAATGTCAAACCAGCATTTTCAAAATCTTTTAAGTACTATTCTTAGTGTTTTATCATGTTCTTCCTGATTCACACCATGTATTAACAAATCATCCTAATAGCATTTTACAGATTTCACTCCTTTTAAAATTGAAGCCATGACACATTGAAAAACCGACGCAAGACCAAACGGCGTTCTCTTATACTTAAATGCACCCATCGGAGTGATAAATGCAGTTAAATCTTGTGAACACTGCGTCAATTCTATTTGATGATATGCTTGTGTAAGAACACGAGTTGTGAATTCTTTTGAATCACCTAAAGATGTTAAAAGTTCATCTATGTTGGGTAAAGGAAATTTATCGACTACAACCTCCCTGTTTAATGATCTTAAATCACAGCACAATCTTATCTCGCCATTGGGTTTATTCACGACAACTATTGGCGCCAACCATTCCGTTGCTTCTACAGAAGTAATGATATCTTGTTTCTACAATTTTTTTAATTCCTGTTCCATTTTTTCTTGTATTGCTATTGGAATTCTCCTTACTTTTGCAATAACATGTACAGCATCCTTTTTCAATTTTATACAATGTTTATAACCTTTTAAACATCCTAAACCTGGTCGGAAAAGTTCGGGAAATTCTTCAATGATGCAATTCACTTTAGATTTCACCTCTTGAATTTGAACCTGGGGATAAGAATTTGGATTCAAAATAACACCAAGTAAACGTTGATGAGGCCACCCAATTAAACAATCACCAAGTTTTGAAATATAGACCTTTCCCACAATTATCCTTTTCCCCATTTCTATGGATGCATTAAAATAACCAATCACACTAATGGGAGCACCCCCATAACCACCTGGACATACATCATTCTACAAAGCTTATTCTTACTTTTAAAATATTCCTCATAAATTTCTTTAGGAATAATTGTAATGCGTGCACAAGAATCAAATTTCATCTCTAATTCCATACCATCAATCTTGACTTTACCAGTAGGATGATCTTTCTAACTTTTATCTTTTACCTGACATATAACTTCTTTTATTTCTTTGTTGACCAGTTTTTTTTTCCTTTGTTTTACAGAATTTTACAAAATGTCCTTTTTTCCCACACCCATGACATACAAAACTCATTGCTGGACAAAACTTTGAGTTTGCCTCTTTTACCTGAGAAACATCCTCCTTCACCTCTTCCACCTTCTCTTCTAACTTTCCTTTGTCATTCTTTAACTCATTTACACATTTCAACATATGCTCAAATCTCTTTGCTATACTAATTACTTCTTCCAGAAGTGGTTCGTCCTTTAGCCATAATTCCTCTCTGATCTTATCCTCTCTACACTTCAAAACAAACTGATCTCTTATACGCTCTTCATTCGCTGCACCATACTTACAGGTAGAAGACAATTTTCTTAAAGCAGTTATATACTCCTCAACTGACTCATCTTTTCCTTGTTCACGTTTCCCAAAATGATATCCTTCCATTATTGTACTCACACGAGGTAAATAATGTTTATCCAGTTGCAACAAACACACTTCATACTCATCTAACCCCCTTTGTTCCTGTGGAGACAAATCCCGTAAATTTTCAAGTACTTCCTGTCCCTCTCTCCCTAGACAATGTAACAACAACAAATGTTTTCTCTCTGCACTTAAATTTGTGCTACAAACCTTAGCATAATATGCAAATATCTTTTTCCACTTACTCCATTTAACTTTTGTTTCTCCTGGATCACTTAAAAAAAACAGAGGTGTAGTTACATTTTGCATTTCTAATTTTTGAAAATATATAACCCTTACTATGCACTATATACTTTCTTAACACTAATTCCTATTTACCTATATATATTCCACATAAAATCACACCATTTCTAAACATAAACTACTAAAATAGAAAATATACAATGCACATTTTTCTTCCTTAAACAATATATGATGTTAAACCTATGTCGATGTGCAAACAATCTAAAAACAATTCCTTATTCCTTAATTAATTCATTTAAACTTGCGTAGATGAAGACTTCAGATGACTTCTTCATTTCACTCGCCCAAATTCCTCAGTGTTTTTATAACTACCGCTTTAAATCAGTTTTATTTTCCAATGTACTCTTTCAAATAACGTTGTACAAGAAGTCTAAAATCACACGCAGATCTTCCGATTCCCTTCACAACGTTATGACGTATCTTCATGCGCAAGGTCTCACACAGTTTTCCCATTTCTCTTCACAACGTTGTGATGTATCAAGCCACTCCTGCTCACGCGCTGTTTCCCATTTGTCATTCACCGAATCCCTCAGTCAGATTCTATAACGTCATCACTTCACTCGAGCCAGTGAACTAGAAAGAGCTCCTCAAACTATCAAAACGGTAACGGTCAACTCTTATCTTTTCACGATGTTTAACTCAATTCTTACGTTTTTCTCATTTTCCAACAACGTATTGTTCAGCTATTTTCCCTTTCTACTTTCACCACAATACTTTTACATAAAACTGCCGCTGGAGAAGTTATTTTAATTTTCCTTACTTCTCTTTTTTTAACACTGCCGCTTTAGAAAGGGAAAATTATAAATACTTTTCTTTTATCCACACTTCGAATACTTTAAAATTTTCAAATTCCTTCCCAACCTCCAATTAACTTAAATTACCGCCGCTGGGGAAAACTTTAATTTTCCCAAAAAATACTACTGCCGCTGTGGAAGTTTAAACATAAAATTGATTACACTTATGAATTTTAAAAGAATACACTTCCAAAAATGTTCCTCTTTTCTTCTTCAAGAAATAACAATTCTCTTCTCGATAATTACAGTCAATCAAACATGAAACCACTTAGCTTGATGTTAAGGTGCTCTTCTTCTTTTCTACATCCAGTCCTCATCGCCGATGAAAAGTTATGAATAAATACAATTAAGAGTGTACTCTTGTTATCAGGTTTATTCATATACACCCTAACCATCAGCTAGCAAACAGCAACTGACAAAAGTAGAATCCCCAAACATCAGGTACTCTAGGTTCTAAAGAATGCACAGGTAATGAAGATAGAGAGAATACTACAGATCTGATATGAACAGATTAAATAAGTGTGGTACCAGGACGCAGCCCTGTTTTAATCCAATAGTAGTATACACTTTTCTCGATAGGCAGGTACCTTTACCAAGTTTTACTTGTGTCCAGGTGTTGGAATAAAATAATAACCATCCCCTCAGTATGCTCTCTGGTATTTCCCAAGCTTTTAACTTTGCCCACAGGTGATTCGGGTCCACACTGTCAAAGGCAGCTTTTAGACCTATAAAACACAGGTGCAGGTCCTGTTTCTCACGCTGGCATTTTTCGGCAACCATTATAATAGATAGGATATTCAAAGTTGTTCCAATTCCTTCTCTGAATCCCGTTTGATTAATTGGAATCAGGTCTCTTTCTCCGGACCAGTTTACCAGGTCTTTCAGAAGTAATGATGCGAAGTATTTAGCTTCAACGTTCTGCAATGCGATTAATCTGTAATTGAGTGGGTTAGTTCTTTCTCCACCTTTGTATATGGGCATTATTATAGAGCCTTGCCAGCTGTCCGGAACTTGGTTATTGATCTGCACATCGGCAAAGAGTTTCTCAAAGTGAGAGCTCCAGTATTCTGTTGCGTGTTTGTAGATCGCTTGCGGAATGCTATTCGGCCCTGGAGCCCCGTTGCTTTTACCCTTTTTAATTATTTTTGCTATCTCCTCTGCAGAGTAGAAGTCATGAATTACTACTGGCATGGTTGTTTTGCGTTGGTCTATTGTTAAGGACTGACGGCGACTTTCTTCATCAGAGTTCATTTTTTTCAGTTTTTACAAAATGGATTGTTTCTGTGGGGCTTTTGATAGGTTTTCTTTAAATTTAAGCAAGAGGAAGCTGACCCATTCCGTTTCCTGCACATTCGATGTTAAGGTGTTTCAAAGTCTAGTCAATTGATTTATTGTCTTCCAAAATGTATTTGAATTTGGGTGCTTAATGCTAAATAGCAATTTAGACCAAAAGCTCTCAGTTTTCCTTTTTTCGAATTCCCAGACCTTCTTTTTGTATTCTTTTCTTTGTAGATGAAAAGTCTCCAATAGTCGTCCATCTGTGTTATTTCATTGTAGCTCCTTTTGTGTTCTTCGTAAGGCCCTTCTTAGATCTTGCACCTCTGTTGGGAGTTTGCTAACTAGACAGGGTCTTTTGTCCTTCATATCCGGGACTTTCATTTTCGTCTTTAGTTTCTCTAAGAAGAGAGACCAGTCTTGAATCCTATTCATTGGAGCACTTCCTAATTCAGCCAGTATCTCCATTATTATCGAAAACCACTCAGTTTTATTTGTATTTGTCCAATGTATGCGTTTTTGATTAATTGTGTCCATTTGGCCCTCAAGTATGTGAGATGGTTGAAATCTTTCCATGCAGAATTTAAATTTGATGTGTTGCATCGCATGATCACTCATGGGGGTATAATCTCTGTGAAAACTGGCTAGAAATGAAATTAGCAAAAGACTTAGAATTGTAAATCCATATGTTGATTGGGCCCGCGGGCCGTAGTAAGTTTTTTTTGACGGACGGTCTTCATCTATCCTTCCATTCAGTACTCGCATACCTTGATACTCAAGATCTGTCACTAATTGCTGGCCCAGTCGGTCCGTTCGTGTCCTCGCCCCAACTTGAGACTGTTATGGGACACACCAGTACATATTATCTGCTGTCAGTATTTCGTCTTCTTCTGGTGAAAATATCAGGTTTGAATTGAAGTCGCCAGTCACTATTATATTCCACGAGGGCTCAGTACTGCGAAGGCCCGTAATTACTTTGCTCAGTAGAGCATTTTTTATCATTTTGACTGGGAATTTAGGTTGTGTATAGTAATTAATCAAGATTGTGTTCCTCTTGTTAGATGCATTTTGTTCCGAAAATTTAATTAGTTGGATACTTGGGTCAGGAGATTTAAGCTGTTCCGAATTAATTATTAAGGATGTAGATACGTAAACTGTCAGGCCGCCTATTGCGCGACCATAGTTTTTACATTTTTCCCCTGCTACAGTATAGTGGACGAAGCCTGCTAGCGGGATATCTTCTTGCAACCATGTTTCTTGTAGGGCAATTATATCGCAATTAGCTCACTTTTCTAAAGCTACTCCGTCCTCTAGCAATTTTTTTGCCACTGCTATGTTCCACGATAGTAAATGAATGCCATCAATTGCTACGTGTTTCTCCCTTTCGCTCTTAGGTCAGTTTTTCCTCTTATTGTTTAGTAAGCTGGGAAACCAATTCCATTGATCCGTTGTTATTATGGACTCCCCTACTCTATCTACATCTACTCCTTCCTGGTAGTGGGATTTCTCACTTCTGCCTTTAGCATTGTATAAAATTGAGTAGACTTGCTTTTGAGGTGCGCTCTTATCTAATTTTCTGTTAGTTTGCTGTCTGCAGGATTTCTTTGAGGGAAACAGATAACGAGGAGTACTGGGCATTGATAATTGTATGTCCCATGTTTGAAATAGGTCCGATCTTCTTAGTATCGATTGCACTATCCCTGGCGTTTTCCAGGTGGTTAATGTTTGTTCTTTTGTTTCATCATTGTTCCCCTGAAGAAATTGTATCAATTCTAGATCTGTAGATTGAATATCGCTTAGTTCCTTAATTTCGGCCATAAGTTTCAAAATATTGCTCCTATTCAAAATGTCATGACAGCCCTGTGTCTCGTACTCAGGTTTTTCAAATTATTTGGTGATATTTATCGTCGAGTTTGTAGAGCCTGTCATTATTTCTTTTCCATCGTGATAATTTGGCTGCATATTTTCCTGATTTGATATACAAAAGCTTAATTTGCTTTGATTCAAATTGCATTGTGTTTCTGATGTACCTCTTGATGTTTGACATTGGGGTGCTTCAGCTGTATCTTGGTCTACCATTTCTATCGCTGTTTGTAGTGAAGAGACAGTCTTTACCTTTTCCACTACTTCTGTACAATGTTCCGTGTGTGTTTGGATGATTCCACAATCTGATACCCTGATTGTAGGTGGGTCCCAAGCTGGTTTATGTACGTTCAGCTGGATTTGAGGTTTTAATATTGGTTTTGTCTCAGTTGTTTTAGGGTGCCCCTCTGTGTAATGGCTTCCTAAAGCTATAACTTTATCCTGAGGTTGCATGCTCTTCTGGGTTTCTATTACCTGCATCTTTTCTTCAATACAAATATGGCAGATTTTTTAGTCTTCCTGATTTGTAGTTCTACTATTGTTTTCGTTGGATCCAGACCTGGTTATTAAGTTTGCGGTTGACGGCACTTTCTGCTTATATTTCGTCGTTTGTGAGGAACTAACCTCTCTTTCTAATATTTGTGAGCCCTTAAAGTCTTAAAGATCTGATTTGTGTCAATAATCTTTTCATCTCCTCCTGCAGTAGAGATGGCTAAGTTGTTTAATTTTATTTCCGGGCTTAGATTTAGAAAATATAGGGTATATTCTGATACCAGACAGCGACTCTGAAACACATTTTTTGTTCCTAGCTTTCCTTTCTTTCTTTCGTTGTCTCTTTGATTGTATTTGCTTTTTTGGTTGTAGAACAATAGCATCATTTGCTGCTATTTCTTTTGTATCATCCTTACTTTCGACATTACCAGGTTTAGTGATTTGTTCTTCGTAGTTTTGCCCTAAGGTAAGGTAAGCATCCATTTGAGGTTGCTGCTTATTTATAGGAGCTCTGTGTCGTTCTGTCTCAGGTGCTAGATTGATAAAGCATTTATTTAAGGTAAGAATCTGTTCTAGCATTGTTGGTAATAAGCTCGATTTATCTAGAAAAGGTCCGCAGGTACAGGGGAGTAATTGATTGTGCTCTTTTGATTAAATTATTTGAATTGTCCAGTTTCATGTTTATCCCAGCTATTTATGATGCAATTACATTCATTAAATCTATTTGTATGTCTAATTTATCTGATTGCATTATTAACGTTGTTGATGATGTTTGCAATGCTTGTAGAAGTGGAGTAATAAAATCTGGTTGCCCTTCAGTGTTCAGGGAATTTACATTGTCCTGGTTTTTGATGACTTGTGATGTCTCTCGTTTAGTGATGGTGATGTATTTACTCTGAAGTCTGTAGGCATATGTTGGCTTTCATTGTGACATATACTGGCTGATTGATACTCCGCTTCTTTACTTCCAGTTTCTTCCTCTAAGGCTGCCTCTTTATCTACTGTATTTTTGTCGACCGATGGCTCCTCCGTTTTGTATAGCATGGATTAAGTCAGAGATGAGCAAGATCCTCAATGCTTGAGTGTAAAGATTGTGTAGAGTTTGGTTGACCTTTACTTAATACTTCCGAATTTGGACTAGTTATAATATCCGATATAACCTCACTAATTAGTGTCCTGTGACCCTTACATCTTTTTGAGGTTAACGGAGGGTCTTGCTGCGTTGTTATGTTTTTAAAATCATTGGAGACCATATGTACTGTCGCTAGTGTGATAAGGCTATTTTTTATTGGAATTTTCTAATTTTTTTTTTTTTGTCTATGTCTTCCAGAAGTTCTGTCCTTGTAAGCAAGTTACAATTTTCGCTAAGTTGTAGATTTGAGTTCTCAGGAGTCGTCATTTGAATTGCATCTTCCCTCCTCTGATCAATCCCTGCTGGATGTTTTAAGGGAGCTATAGGAGTCATCAAAACCGGGACTT
This sequence comes from Lissotriton helveticus, assembly GCF_964261635.1. Lineage (NCBI taxonomy): Eukaryota > Metazoa > Chordata > Amphibia > Caudata > Salamandridae > Lissotriton > Lissotriton helveticus. Next base: position 789,432,425 of record NC_136057.1, on the reverse strand, counting down.
CCCCTGTTGTTGCAACCAGGGCTGATCCAGGGTCCTTTAAGAATTGAAATCGTAGATTCTGTGTGTTTTTTTTATTTGAAACAGCCTTTTCAAATAAAGAGGCTATTGGTGAGATTAATGGGTGTACATTAGTGCTGCATGTATACATACAATTTTCACAATGATGTTCCCATTTATAACAAAGGCAAAAAAACATTGTCTATATCTACACCTTCATTTTCCAACACAGTAAGCATATACATTAGAAATTCCTGAGCATCTTGTTGGATATTTTGCGTAAATTGTGTGGAACCAGAACATACATCCAAAAGATTGCAAACATCACGAAGACTTTGTATTTCACTTGTATCAGTTCTCAATTTTTCATAAATGGAATGCAACAAGGAACAAAACCTTTTTTCCCGATTCTCCATAATTTGCTGTTGCATACCTTCAAGAAAGAATACAACATTGACCACCACATTAGCATAGCAGTTGACATCTGCACTATTTTCAAACTGATAACCAACAATCTCTTCCATAGTGTCCTTTTTCTTTTTGCTTGCAGTGAAAACATTATCATGTTATTTCCTTCTCCATACCTTCACTATAGATATTCCAATACCTTCTTTTTCAAGCTACTACATGCTTTTCAAATACAGGATATTGACCTAAATTAGGAGCATGTCTTCTTCTTAACCTATTATACTCTTTTACACAGTTTGCATCTGCAGTAACCTTTGTGTCATCAAAATCAATCAAAAACAAACCAGATAATGTTCTGACTCGCGACAAAGCAACATATGCCATACCCTCTTTAAACACACTATTTCCAATGGTCACCAAAGCACTGTCAACACTTAATCCTTGAGATTTATGAATAGTCACTGCATATGCCAGAGAAAGTGGAAACTGTTTTCTACGGACTTATAAATCTTTAACAAGCAAAAAACGAACTGAACAACGACGAATTTGTTTAACTTCTTCAATATGATCAAATTAAATTTTTAAGAATTCAATACCATCTTTATTCTGATAATTAACAAAATCCACAACTTTACCCATTGCTCCATTAGCTAAACCTTTTTCTATATCCAAATTATGCCTTAAAATGACTCGACAGTTTCTAAATGCATATAGATTCTTTTCTAAACCAGCAGTTTTCGATATCAATTTATCTAAAGAATCCAATTTTGACTTCAGTTTTTCTGTCAAAATAATAGATATTCCTTGATCTTCTCTTTAGTCGATGGCTTCCATTTTTATTATTTCTTCATTTTCTAGTTTCAAAAGTTGTTTGTTAAATATACAACACTCGCGTAGTGTTGGCATTAAGCAGATTACAGATTTGTTTTTTACAATTTTCATGTATATTTTCTCAGGAACTATATCTTCATTTGGAAACAAGTTGGAAAGTAATCGAGAATAGTATCGTAATCAACATCATTTGCCTGTCGCATATTTGTAATGGGTACTTTGTATTCAAAATATGACCAAATGTTCACGTTTCCAACACTACCCACAGACTTTCTGGTGTCTTCATGTGCGTACTGGTTGTCCTTTTACGGGAGTAAGTTGCAGAAGATCTCTGAAAACTATAACATGTTTTCCTCCAAATAACACGTCATACTCTGTTTAAAGAATTTGCTGCATTCTTAAATGCACAAAAGCAAGCATTAAGTTTGAAACCATGCTTACCTCGTCAATATTCAGAAGTTTCATTTTCTTCAGCACTCTTGAAACTTCACAACAAGCTTCTCCAGATAGTTTGTGATATTCCAATTTGTTTTCATGCTCCACAAGTAGCATTAGTAAACGATGTAATGTAATTCCCTTGATGTTGTGTGCTGCCAACCCTGTTGGAGCAGTTGCAACACAAGACATATGTGACTCAGTTGTTTTCTGTAGATAACTGGTGATTACTTTAATTAAGAAACGTTTCCTGTTCCAGCATGTCCACTCACATACATTCGGATAGGTTGAAAGGATGTACATGTGCATTCTTTCTTTTCCTGAAGAAATCCATGGTCGATCTGTTGTCTCACTTGCTGTTAAATTTCTGTTCAACGTTTAAAATGTTCTTCCAAGTTTGCTAAGTCCGTTTCATCTTCTTGAGCTTGATGCATTGCTGTTTCCACCTCATTCGTGGCGATGGTGGTTGTCCTAGTGGAACCTGACTCAGCGCAGCAGAACTTTGACTGTCTTGAGGACTGTCTATAGCAATCTCAGCCGCAATTGTAGCTTCTTGATCAGTTTCATCATTTAACATTTTCACATAATGTGCAAAAGCACTGTATTCTATGCTATCTTTACAAGCATTGAAGGAATCTTCATAGCTCTGGAAATCTCCAAGTAATTCCAGTTCTGAACGCCACGGCTTGAACGGTTGCAAAAGGGCTAAACAGTAAAATTCCCTTTTATCAGCAGTGTTGCAACTTAGCTTCCTTTGATTAATCAAATTTCCTTTTTTGTTTGTTTTACTAGACGTACTTCGGAACCAATGACTCCATATTTTCCATCATTGATGTTCCCTGTAATATTCCTTTTAAAAGTGTAGTTTTGCAGCACTTCATAGAGACACATGTTCTCAAGATGATGACTTCTGTTTGGATAATATGTGTCCAACATTTTAGTTTCTAAAATATCTGTACTTTCTGGATCTTTTTCTGCTAAATATTAAATTTCTTCAACAGTTTTTCAGTACCCGATTTTGCATTGCTGCAAGCCCTAGACTCACACAAATTATTCTTCTAGATTGGGAGTAAAGACTTGCAGTGGAGTAGTGTGGCTCACTGGTTAGAGGCGGCAGGCCTGAGAGCAGAAGTCAGCCTGGGACCAGGGTTCAATTCCCGACGCGGCAGGGTCGTGGACCTTGGTCAGCGGACTCGATAATTCTCCCTTCGGTGCTTACTCTAATCAGGGGTTCCACTCGGCAACTCTGGGCATTAGCTTGCCTAATCTCCACAACGGCCACACCAATTCCAGGGATGCCTGGCTCCACCTTGGGGACTCCCAGCAAGGGACCATCCCACAGGGAAAGCCAGGACGGGTTCCCCAGAGTGATACAGCGCCGGGACGCCCCGTTGCTGGGGCAGCTGTGCGCTTTACAAGTATACTACATTTACATTTACATTTACAGATGATAACCAATCTGAGCATTCATATGCTCCAATTTCTCTATGCGATAACATCTTCAAACTGAAACTGTATAATTTCTTACTTAGAGTCTTCTCTTGAGAAATCTCTTCCCACATTTCTTTCAATTCCGTCTTTTTGGGTTTTGTAATGTAAGACGTCACATATTGAGCAACAGCAATGGAATTGTCCGCAACGTATTTAATATCCATGTTAGCATTCCACATGGACAGAATAACTGGATTGTCATCATTTATGTATTTGTATTCTTCGTTTCTTCTTAAGTTGTAGTTGGAGACTTTCTTGTAATGGTATATCGCAAAGATGACATAAAACTGTTCACTCTTCCGTTGGATATTACAGGAGGTGGAAATGCAAAATGACATTTGGTGCAGAACTTATCCTCAGACTTGTACTTTCGTCGACAGTATTTTCCACATCGGTGGCTTTGGAATCGTAAGACTTGTTCTCTTAATTTGTTTTCTTCTGTTCTTTTGGGTACAGCACATGTGGCATATTGTTCAATAAAAGACAAAACAGTATCATCCGCTTCTGTTCCAAATTTGGGGGCATCCTAGATCCATAACAGCATATGTATATGAGAAGCACCTCTTTCTTGATACTCCTTTCTCCAAAAGAATTCCACAACTTCTCCAAGAGGAGGATTTTTTTTTCTGCAGATAAAAGACATCAGAGCTTCAAATCTATGATTGAAATACCTGCATACAGTAACATGATCCAATGAGCACAATTCCCCAGGTGTCTTGTATTCAATATGTGGTTAGTATTTGGTATTGATAAAAATATCCGTGTAGAAATCAATCCAATCAAAGTCTTTGCGTCATCTGTGTGTATCTTACAGGGGTATGTATAGTGGCTCCTATATTGGAAAATGATTCAATAGGGCTTTAAAAATTTTGGGTATGCTGCATGAACAGTTCCTGCCGAAGGCTCAGTGTAGTATTTATTCCAAATTGGAACAGCGTCTGTAGCTTTGTAACGGTTGACGAGTCTGGTGGGCTGCTCAGTGTTCAAATATGTGCAGCTGCGTGGTGTCTGAGGCAACAGGCTGGTGGGCTGCTCAGTGTTCAGATATAATTTACAACAAGGGGTGGTGATGGACAGAGTCTCTGAATTAAGCAGAATACTCTCACCCAGTCAAGAGATCAGGGCTAGATCCAACACCGTTTTTTAGCTCATTGCACCATCCCAGTTTCAGAACCTGGCTGTATGCAAATTAGTCTGTCCCTGGCCCAGTGCATCATGGGAACAGGGCAGACCAGACTACAAAAGCCAATTCTTACACTGGGAAGGAAACAAGCTTCCGGGGACCGGTTTCTGGCATTTCAGCCGTCTTCAGCCCGGCTTGCTTGAATCCTGATGGTGCAATGAGCAAGGGACTCACATCTGAGTATACCCTTCCACGCTTAGGGTGGACAAAATAATTTACAACAAGGGGTGGTGATGGACAGAGTCTCTGAATTAAGCAGAATACTCTCACCCAGTCAAGAGATCAGGGCTGGATCCAACACCGTTTTTTAGCTCAATGCACCATCCCAGTTTCAGAACCTGGCTGTATGCAAATTAGTCTGTCCCTGGCCCAGTGCATCATGGGAACAGGGCAGACCAGACTACAAAAGCCAATTCTTACACTGGGAAGGAAACAAGCTTCCGGGGACCGGTTTCTGGCATTTCAGCCGTCTTCGGCCCGGCTTGCTTGAATCCTGATGGTGCAATGAGCAAGGGACTCACATCTGAGTATACCCTTCCACGCTTAGGGTGGACAAAATAATTTACAACAAGGGGTGGTGATGGACCGAGTCTCTGAATTAAGCAGAATACTCTCACCCAGTCAAGAGATCAGGGCTAGATCCAACACCGTTTTTTAGCTCATTGCACCATCCCAGTTTCAGAACCTGGCTGTATGCAAATTAGTCTGTCCCTGGCCCAGTGCATCATGGGAACAGGGCAGACCAGACTACAAAAGCCAATTCTTACACTGGGAAGGAAACAAGCTTCCGGGGACCGGTTTCTGGCATTTCAGCCGTCTTCGGCCCGGCTTGCTTGAATCCTGATGGTGCAATGAGCAAGGGACTCACATCTGAGTATACCCTTCCACGCTTAGGGTGGACAAAATAATTTACAACAAGGGGGGGTGATGGACAGAGTCTCTGAATTAAGCAGAATACTCTCACCCAGTCAAGAGATCAGGGCTAGATCCAACACCGTTTTTTAGCTCATTGCACCATCCCAGTTTCAGAACCTGGCTGTATGCAAATTAGTCTGTCCCAGGCCCAGTGCATCATGGGAACAGGGCAGACCAGACTACAAAAGCCAATTCTTACACTGGGAAGGAAACAAGCTTCCGGGGACCGGTTTCTGGCATTTCAGCCGTCTTCGGCCCGGCTTGCTTGAATCCTGATGGTGCAATGAGCAAGGGACTCACATCTGAGTATACCCTTCCACGCTTAGGGTGGACAAAATAATTTACAACAAGGGGTGGTGATGGACAGAGTCTCTGAATTAAGCAGAATACTCTCACCCAGTCAAGAGATCAGGGCTAGATCCAACACTGTTTTTTAGCTCATTGCACCATCCCAGTTTCAGAACCTGGCTGTATGCAAATTAGTCTGTCCCTGGCCCAGTGCATCATGGGAACAGGGCAGACCAGACTACAAAAGCCAATTCTTACACTGGGAAGGAAACAAGCTTCCGGGGACCGGTTTCTGGCATTTCAGCCGTCTTCGGCCCGGCTTGCTTGAATCCTGATGGTGCAATGAGCAAGGGACTCACATCTGAGTATACCCTTCCACGCTTAGGGTGGACAAAATAATTTACAACAAGGGGTGGTGATGGACAGAGTCTCTGAATTAAGCAGAATACTCTCACCCAGTCAAGAGATCAGGGCTAGATCCAACACCGTTTTTTAGCTCATTGCACCATCCCAGTTTCAGAACCTGGCTGTATGCAAATTAGTCTGTCCCTGGCCCAGTGCATCATGGGAACAGGGCAGACCAGACTACAAAAGCCAATTCTTACACTGGGAAGGAAAAAAGCTTCCAGGGACCTGTTTCTGGCATTTCAGCCGTCTTCGGCCCGGCTTGCTTGAATCCTGATGGTGCAATGAGCAAGGGACTCACATCTGAGTATACCCTTCCACGCTTAGGGTGGACAAAATAATTTACAACAAGGGGTGGTGATGGACAGAGTCTCTGAATTAAGCAGAATACTCTCACCCAGTCAAGAGATCAGGGCTAGATCCAACACCGTTTTTTAGCTCATTGCACCATCCCAGTTTCAGAACCTGGCAGTATGCAAATTAGTCTGTCCCTGGCCCAGTGCATCATGGGAACAGGGCAGACCAGACTACAAAAGCCAATTCTTACACTGGGGAGGAAACAAGCTTCCGGGGACCGGTTTCTGGCATTTCAGCCGTCTTCGGCCCGGCTTGCTTGAATCCTGATGGTGCAATGAGCAAGGGACTCACATCTGAGTATACCCTTCCACGCTTAGGGTGGACAAAATAATTTACAACAAGGGGTGGTGATGGACAGAGTCTCTGAATTAAGCAGAATACTCTCACCCAGTCAAGAGATCAGGGCTAGATCCAACACCGTTTTTTAGCTCATTGCACCATCCCAGTTTCAGAACCTGGCTGTATGCAAATTAGTCTGTCCCTGGCCCAGTGCATCATGGGAACAGGGCAGACCAGACTACAAAAGCCAATTCTTACACTGGGAAGGAAAGAAGCTTCCGGGGACCGGTTTCTGGCATTTCAGCCGTCTTCGGCCCGGCTTGCTTGAATCCTGATGGTGCAATGAGCAAGGGACTCACATCTGAGTATACCCTTCCACGCTTAGGGTGGACAAAATAATTTACAACAAGGGGTGGTGATGAACAGAGTCTCTGAATTAAGCAGAATACTCTCACCCAGTCAAGAGATCAGGGCTAGATCCAACACCGTTTTTTAGCTCATTGCACCATCCCAGTTTCAGAACCTGGCTGTATGCAAATTAGTCTGTCCCTGGCCCAGTGCATCATGGGAACAGGGCAGACCAGACTACAAAAGCCAATTCTTACACTGGGAAGGAAACAAGCTTCCGGGGACCGGTTTCTGGCATTTCAGCCGTCTTCGGCCCGGCTTGCTTGAATCCTGATGGTGCAATGAGCAAGGGACTCACATCTGAGTATACCCTTCCACGCTTAGGGTGGACAAAATAATTTACAACAAGGGGTGGTGATGGACAGAGTCTCTGAATTAAGCAGAATACTCTCACCCAGTCAAGAGATCAGGGCTAGATCCAACACCGTTTTTTAGCTCATTGCACCATCCCAGTTTCAGAACCTGGCTGTATGCAAATTAGTCTGTCCCTGGCCCAGTGCATCATGGGAACAGGGCAGACCAGACTACAAAAGCCAATTCTTACACTGGGAAGGAAACAAGCTTCCGGGGACCGGTTTCTGGTATTTCAGCCGTCTTCGGCCCGGCTTGCTTGAATCCTGATGGTGCAATGAGCAAGGGACTCACATCTGAGTATACCCTTCCACGCTTAGGGTGGACAAAATAATTTACAACAAGGGGTGGTGATGGACAGAGTCTCTGAATTAAGCAGAATACTCTCACCCAGTCAAGAGATCAGGGCTAGATCCAACACCGTTTTTTAGCTCATTGCACCATCCCAGTTTCAGAACCTGGCTGTATGCAAATTAGTCTGTCCCTGGCCCAGTGCATCATGGGAACAGGGCAGACCAGACTACAAAAGCCAATTCTTACACTGGGAAGGAAACAAGCTGAAATAGCTGTTGGGACACGAACTTGATATTTAAAAACCGGTGCTGATAAGACAGCATGGTGGCGTGTAAAGCAGCGGGCTGAGGCAATTGTAGAAGTATAGACTTGATTACAATCGCCGATACTGATAGAGCAACTTGGCGTTCTGAAACCCGCTTCTGCGTGGCGTGTGCTGCCTCGTAATAATCCAGAAGACTTCCTTTTTCTTTCTAATTTTGTCTCCACCGTTATTGTTTGGGATGTGGATTCTTTCCAAAATTCGCCATCTAATGTCTGACGGTTTATGTTTGAATTCGGAAAAGTGGCTGACAAGGGGAGCAGTGTGTTTCACAGTTCTTATGCCATAAGCAAGCATTAAGTTTGAAACCATGCTTACCTCGTCAATATTCAGAAGTTTAATTTTCATCAGCACTCTTGAAACTTCACAACAAGCTTCTCCAGATAGTTTGTGATATTCCAATTTGTTTTCATGCTCCACAAGTAGCATTAGTAAACGATGTAATGTAATTCCTTTGATGTTGTGTGCTGCCAACCCTGTTGGAGCAGTTGCAACACAAGACATATGTGACTCAGTTGTTTTCTGTAGATGTGTTTCACAGTTCTTATGTCATAAGAACTGTGAAACACACTGCTCCCCTTGAACGCACTGTTCAACTCATTTAACTTTAGTGCTGGACTTTTTGCATAATACAATCTTCTGACTAACTTCCGCATTTGAGTATGATGTACTGCCAAAATCCTGAAATAGTGAAAAACACCTTGTAAATGTAAATGTAGTAGTACTTGTATAGCGCCCGAATCGACCCCTGAAGGGGTATCCCAGGCGCCTGTACGCATACCGCTGTGGAACCCTTCCTGGCTTTCCAGGTGAAGTGCCCTCTCCTGGGCACCCCCAAGGTGAAGCCAGGCATCCTAGCGTTGTTGGGGCCGTTGACATACTTTCCTAGAAAGACATGCCAAAGAATGACCTTGCAAACCAGTATTTGTTCTTACTCTACAAGGGTCTAGGCCTTGCAACATCTTAATCTTTTGTTTAACACTTTTTTTAGTATATGTTCGTAAGAAATTGCGTAAAAGATCAATAGATTCTTGTTGTACACTACAAATACTACTGCAATCCCAAGTAAGCAATGGAGCTTTAGGATGTCTACCTAGAACTTCATGAGCTATCACTTCTTCTGTATTTCTGGGAACCATTTTTTCTTTCTCAATTGAACAACCATTTCTGACATCATAAGCTCAACCACTAGTGTCAACTGCATGCAACAAATCATTGGTCTGAAAATAACTCTCTTCATTAAAGAAAGGCTCAGAAATTGAACTGTGTTACCATTCCCCTAAAAAAACATCACAAAAATGAGTTCTATTAATTACTCTTTTCCTCTTAATATTGGCCTTCATTAAATGGATTGGTTTATCTAGTGATCGAATTCTGTTTAAAGCTAAAATAAATCATTTCTTCTTTACTTCAAAAGCCTTTTGAACAATAGATTCAATGTGCTTCTTCTTTTTATAAAACAGTGCTCTCTTTTTATATTTCTTTTTATCTTTCAGTAAATTATGTACTACTCTATTATACATTATTTTTTTACGGATTTCTTTATATTGATTTTCTCTTCTTTTGGTATAAGTTGTATCCTTTGTATGTATATTGCCTTTTTTCCGTTCCTATTCTTTGCACTATTTTTGTGCTTGGGACATTTTCAGTGTGAGGTTCCGTGACGATTTGAACCCGTGTCTTTAACATTGTCGCAAATACATAATTTTGGTATCAGTGAACCGCAAATGATCCATTTAGTATATCCTGGTGTTTTCGCTATGCTACGAGCAAGAGCACTCCTGTTACAAACACATTTCTGTTCTTCCCATGGCATCCATCTTAGATTACGGCAGACATTTTGTATTCTTTGCCCTCACATAGTCAATGGACACGCAATGACCTCTTTCAATTAAGGACACATAGGCTTTAGCAGGCAATTCACCTTGCTAGTGACACGTGCACCTTAGGCAAGCAACGCTGTGGCAGCATGACTCAGCAAGAGCTGCCTCCCCAGCCTGAGGCCAGTCCTGCTATACTGGTTCTCGTGTCCGTTGGCCTGATCATGATTAGGCGGCCGAAGCTGGTATCCTTGCCCATTTACGACCCCCAAACATCTCTTATCCTACTGTTCTATCTTCTGCACCTGGCTCTGCTCCTTTCCTTCTGGGCCTTTATTAGGGGGAGGTAACGAAATTTACGATGAGGCAGTCCGGGTCTTGAATGAGAAATTGACATGGGATTATGATGGAATAGTGGGAACCCCTCGTTCGTAATGTTTTGACATCAGATATTGTTGACGATCCCTGTGCAACGCCAAATATTTATTGTTTAAGATACAAAGGTTTTTGAATGTGCTAACATGTAAAGAATTTGCCTGAAACCCAATATTCAGTATATAAGGAGCAACCCTCTTTGTACAAATTGAACAGGCTCCTAGATACTGCCCATGTGTAGTTTCTGTGACTTCTGTGTCCCTGCAGTAATAAACCTTTGGTCTTTGACGCCACCATCGAGAAGCCCGTGTTTCTGTTTGTTTGTGCACCGAGGCAGGTAGAACTCCGGGGTCTTCGGGTGTTATCCCTGACACCTCTGGACGGAACCAAAAAGTCCAGAACTCCAATTGGCGCCCAACGTTGGGCGACGTCATTCGGTACCGGTCCAAAAGCCTGAAGAGTTCGAGAAGCTTCGTGTGAAGATTCCAGAGGGAGGCGCCCCACTTCATCGATCCCGGCATATCGCAAAAGTGGCCCGACGTTCTCTTCCACGAGGGTTCCCGTTCGGATGGCTACAGTGGTCCGTTGCTTTGACCGTCGCCCTGTCTTGGACCCGAGGTGCAGTCCTTAGTACGGCGAGACGTGACGGGTTTCTCCTTGGTGACGTCTTCAGTGCCTCAGTTAAGTATTAAGTGGTTGCTAGTTGGTTACTTCGTAAGGGTTGCTCCTGTTTGGATAATCCTTTTAGTTTTTGGTTTGGTTTGGTTTCGTAAGATTATCACTGGTTGTTCTGGTTAAGATAATCATTTGGTTTAGTTTGGGTATCGATACATTTGTTCGCTTTGGTAGGCCTAAGTTCTTGGTTCGAGTGCGCACCTTTTGTTTGTGTTTTGTCTGTTCTGTGTTCCGGATTATAAAATGGTAAGTCGGAAAAAATGTATGTTGTCTTGTTTTAGTTGCAACAGTGATTCCCAGTTGGAGGACTCGTGTTCGGTTCCTCCGATTGGAACTCCCCTTTATGATCTATATTGCAAATTTGGTGTGGGCCCTATCTCTTATAACGAGGTATGGATCCACTATACAGAGAAAGATGGTGTCCTTAGTTGGCCACTGCATGGTAGTTTTGAACCCCAAGTTCTTGATAATTTAGAAACGAAATTGTTCAAGAAGAAAGCCCGGCCGGCAATGTTTGATTCTTTCCGTTATTGGCGAAAAGAATCTAAACAGAGAGAAATTAAAAAGTTGAAGAAAGAACAGAAAAAGCAAGAGTTGACTTTAGAACAGTCTGCTAAGCAGCTGCAACTCAACGAGTCTGAGAAAGCGATGGAGGTGGCCAATAGAGAGCGTAATTTAGCGATAGACAAGTGCTATCCTGCTTTGCCATCGAGTACAGCTAAGATAGTAGAGGACCCCGAAAAGGATCCCCTGTTGTCTTACTTGTTACGATCACCCCCACCGTATGCACAGGGTGCTACGGCTCCACCTATACCGAATTTTCAATTACCGGTTGCTGGACAACCTGGTGTTCCTGCTCCTCTGAATCAAGTTCCTGTACCTCCTGTGGTCAATATTAATGTTCCTTCGACACCCCCTCTTCCAGGGTTGCCGGTTTCTTTACCTATACCTGTATCGCTCACACCTGCTAGTTCACAGGCTATTTTGCCCGCTACTCCTACTGTTCCTGATCTATCTGTTCCAACTGCTACTCTATTTACTGCTTCTGCTAATATTATGACTCCACTTTCTGTTCGTCGGAGAATCACTGATTCTGTCTCTAATATTCTATCTCCCTTCTATAAAACTCTGATTAAGACTCCTACCTCTGACTCTGTGCAGAGACGTAGTCAGCTTCCCAGTACTGAAGAGCGAGGAATATTAGATTCCACTGCTCTTAGATGGGTTTCGAAAGTTGGAAGATATAATGTACAAGATGTATTAGATACGTTTATGCAATGGAACGAACCGACACAACGATATGTGTTCGATGAAATGTGCTTCCTTCTACGTGAGGAATTGGAAAAGGATGACCCTGAATCAAATCTAGAAGAATTAATTAATGTTCAGAAAGAGTTTGCTGCAGGTATGATAGTTGGTCAAAATATAAAAGAAGCGATGGAACTGATTTTAAGTTATAGGAATGACCCATCCCTTCGTTCACCGAGGGAGTTAGAGAAACGTAGTACGAAACAAAATCGTCAATACCCAATGAGGGAGGTTCCACCAATTTGGCGTGAAGCTGTGCAAGCTAATGTAAACCTTGGTATTGCAGCCGCTCCAGCCCAATTCCAGAGAGTATGGATACATATTCCATGGAAGCGAGCTGAAGTATTAGCAGTGAAACAGGCCTTGCCAGATCCGCGTAAAAATCCTGCAGGATACTACAAAGAGTTGGCTCAGACAGTTGACGCTTGTGTATTGAATCTAGCTGACATAGATCTGCTATTTGGTAATGTAGTACCGCAACCAATTTGGGCTAAGATTCGTAAAGAGAATCATCCAGTTGCCCTAGGTGGTGATTGGGCAGCTATAATTGCAGCGGATGGTCAACAAATAGGTGGTTCTAAACCTGAACCCTTAATTGCTAATTTGCCTGGTAGAATAATCGATTTAATGAAAACCCTGATGCCTGCATTACGCGTTAACTGGGACAAATTGTCCGCGTGCAAACAGAAGAAAGACGAAAGCGTCTCCGACTTTTTCACAAGATTCGAGGAGACTTTCGTGGATCATAGTGGTCAGGATATGAGCACAGAAGGAGGCCAGAGATTATTTGTTGATAAATTTGTGCACAATCTGTTGCCAGAACTTAGTGGTAAATTAAAGAATTCTGAAAGTGCGTGGGCTGTCTCTACGACTGCGCAAATACTTGCGACTGCCCAGTACTATGAAAATAGGGATAAAGAGGAGAAAGAAAAATCAGATAAAAAGACGAAAGATTTAAAAACTAAAGTTCTTTTACAGCAAGCATATCCGCCTCGCATGAATAATTCTCATACACAGCAAGGGTCATATCAAAGGACGGAGTATAATTCTCAGAGGCCACAGTACCAATGGAATCAGTGTGCTTATTGCAAAATGGAAGGCCATTATAAGACTGAGTGTCCAGTCTTAGCGCAAAATAATGCTGCGACAGCTCAGAGAGGTCGTGGTAGTTCTATACAAAACTCTAGAGGTCGAGGACGAGGTGCTATGCCTCCACAGACAAGTGATCGCCCTTCTAATCATTTCGATCAGCGAAATGGACAATCTGCCCAACAAAATAGGTCTCAACAGTATCATGTTGAAGACTACTATGAAGCTAGTGAGGAAGTTCAGCCAAGAGAGTACTAGGACAGCCATGGACAAAGAGAGGGAGTAGTATCAGTTCCAGTAGATCAGAGTGGGCCTTATGTCGCAGTAGCAAAATCAGGTATAGTCGAACCGTTTCTGTTGGATACTGGTGCAGCAAAAAGTTCTATCATACATGCGAAACTCCCTGGCGCACCTTTGTCTGGCTCAACAAACGTTTCAGTAGGTTTTTCAGGCGCCCCTGTTCACAACCCTGTTTCTGGTCCTTTGTCTATTTCTGTTGGACCCCGCCACTTGAAAGCTCCCCTGATTTTGACGACAGGTTGTAATGAAAATCTGCTTGGTTTAGACTTGTTAAAACGCCTGTACGCGACATTGTACTGTTCTCCGGCAGGAGTACAGCTTACGTTAGGTAAAAGAATAATTTCTCCGATGTACTTGTCGATGGATGCGCTCCCACCAGAGCTGCGTTCTCTCCCTGATACTCTTTGGGTGACTGGTCCTAATGATGTAGGTCTTTTAGAAATTCCACCATATGTAGTAACTTTGAAAGCGAATGTAAAACTTCCACGAATTCCACAATACAGAATCTCTAGTGAAGGTGAACGCGCACTTTTATTAATTGTGCAAGATCTGATTGAGAAAGACGTTGTAGAAGAAACTAGAGGTAATGTCTGTAATAGTCCTGTACTGCCTATTTTGAAACGAACTGACCCAACAAAACCTCCAGTATATAGGTTTGTAATTGATCTTAGAGAGGTTAATAAAATTGTGATTCCACAGTTTCCTGTGGTTCCAGACATTACTGCATTGTTAACGTTGATTCCTGCTACAGCAACATGGTTTTCGGTTATCGACTTGAAAAATGCCTTTTTCAGCATTCCGATAGCCGAGGAAAGCAGAGATATCTTCGGTTTCTCTCTAGGAGGACGAAGCTTCAGGTTTAAACGTGCTCCACAAGGTTATTGTGAAAGCCCGTCCATTTATAGTCAAGCATTAAAAAGCCAGTTAGACTCCTTTGTACTTCCTCCTGGTTCTGCTTTAGTACAATATGTCGATGATCTTCTAGTGGCTGCCGATGACAAGGAAACTTGCAAAACAGCTACAATTTCTTTATTGCATCATTTATCAAATTTGAATCACAAGGTGTCACCTTCAAAAATGCAATACTGTTGCCAAGAAGTGACCTACCTAGGTCATCTCTTGTCAAAGGAGGGAAGGAAGTTGACCCCAGAGAGAATAAAAGCAATTACACAGATGAATGTTCCTAGCACGCAGAGAGAAGTACGTGCCTTTTTAGGTATCACCTCATATTGTAGGCAATGGATCCCAAATTTTTCTCTTTTGGCAAAACCGTTGGTTGCTTTGACTGGGAAAAATGTTCCGAGTCCAGTGCCATGGTCTGCCGAATGTCAGGAGAGTTTTTCTGAGTTACGAAATGCACTGTGTTCAGCTCCTGTATTGGGTACACCCGATTACAGTAAGCCATTCACGCTCTATGTCCATGAGAGAGAAGGTTGTGCGTTGAGTGTTTTGACACAGAAATTTGGTGATAAACAACGCCCTTGTGCGTATTTTTCATCAACGTTAGATCCGGTAGCTAGAGCGTTGCCTAGTTGCTTGAGAGCTACAGCCGCAGCTGCAGCCTCCATTCGACAATCTGCTGGTTTAATAATGAACAACATGCTAGTGGTTATGGTTCCTCATGCTGTGGATACACTCATGAACCGAACCAAGACGCAGCACCTTACCAGTGCTAGATTATCAGGTTACTAACTGACATTGCTAGCGAGTCATATTCAGATCGAAAGATGCAATGTATTGAATCCAGCAACATTGTTGCCGACTAGTCAAGAGTCGAGTGATTCCGAACCACACGACTGTTGTTTCAGAACTGAGGAAGAAACAAAAGGACGAATTGATTTAAAAGACACTCCGTTATCAGATCCAGATGGCACGTTGTATGTTGATGGGTCTTGCTTCAAATTGGAGAATGGTGATGTGACTACTGCCTATGCAGTAACGACTTTGAGTACGATTGTGGAGACTGCAAGAGTGAGTCAGAATTCTGCCCAGGCTGCAGAATTGATCGCGCTAACAAGAGCGTGCGTTTTAGCTAAGGGAAAGAGAGTGAATGTGTTCACAGATAGCCAGTACGGGTTCGGCGTAGCCCATAGTTTTGGCCGTTTGTGGAAAGAGAGAGGTTTCATTACGTCCCATGGGACTAAGATTCAACATGGTCAGCTAGTTAATGACTTGTTGGAATCTCTAACCTTGCCGACTGAAGTTGCGATTGTGAAATGCAGTGCTCATAAAGCAATCACGGATGATGTTGGTCGTGGGAATGCTTTTGCTGATGAGACTGCAAAACAGACAGCTAGAAATATGATGAGTAGAATGTATGTTGTAACGTCTGCAAGATGGATTTCTGAGTCTGGAATGTGTGAGGACACAGTGGAAAGCGTGAAAGAAATTCAGAAAGAGGCGACTGAGGAGGAAAAGCTTGCATGGAAAGAGAGCACGGGTAAATTGGACCCGAGTGGGTGTTGGATTGACTTGTCGGAACAACAGCGTTGGATGTTGCCTGATGCGTATGTGCTTGCAGTAGTAACGATGGCACATGGAGCAGCGCACATCAGTTCTAAAGGGATTTGTAAGATGTTGGCTCCAGTTTGGAACAATGATGGGATTAGTAAGTGTGCAGAGAGAGTGGTGAGAAATTGTATGGTATGCTTGATGCATAATCCTGGCAAGGGAATCCCCACACCTGCAGGTCACTTCGCTCCTCCTTCCTGCCCCTTTGAAGTGATTCAGTTAGACTTCATTCATATGGATCGTTGCAACAATCTAAAGTACGTCCTAGTGGTAGTTTGCGCGTTCTCCAGATGGATCGAAGCATACCCACTGAAGGACAATACTGCTTTGTCCACTGCCAAAATCCTTCTTAAAGAATACTTCCCCAGATTCGGAATGCCACGGATTGTATGGTCAGATAACGGAAGTGAGTTCGTAGGGAAAGTTATGCAGAGTGTGTGTGCCGGCCTAGGGATTAGACAAAAGTTTCACAGTGCGAATCATCCCCAGTCCGCGGGTTTAGTTGAGGGTTACAATGGCACCCTTAAACTGAAACTTGCTAAGATACAGGCATCCACGGGTTTGCCCTGGCCAGATGCACTGCCTTTGGCTTTGTTATCAACAAGAGCAACTGTACATTCTAGAGTAGGGCTTAGTCCATATGAAATAATTTTTGGTCGTCCTGCAAATGTTTGGGGGGTACCTAGACCGAAAGAATTTAAGCAGCTGGAATACCCAATGTTAATTGATTACCTTTTCGACTTGACTGCTAAATTGAGCCTTATTCACCAACAGGTTTTCGATGCATTGCCAAAGCCACCGGAGAGTCCAGGTCATCAGCTGAAACCTGGGGATCAAGTAGTCATTAGAAATTTTGCAAGAACGAAAAATCTTCAGCCCAGATTCGTTGGCCCCTTCCAAGTCTTATTGGCGACGAGAACTGCTATTCGTGTGGCCGGACGGAAGAATTGGATCCACACGACACACGTCAAACGTGTGCCTCTGCCACTTCCTTACGACAACTGGGTAAAGAAAGGAATCAGTGCCTCTGAAGCAGAACAAATACCCAGTTTCATCCCTTTCAGTGATGCAGAACTGATCACTGATACATCAAACTCCGGCTCTCCTCCTGAAACTGCTCTTTTGAACCCTGAACATTTGCCATCTGCACCAAAAGAACATTTGCCATCTGCAAACGTGAACATTGCAACGTCGGCTGAAAATACATTGTTTCCAGATCAGACAGCTCCTGCAAAACTGAGATACAACCTGCGATCTCGCAATATGGACAAATAAAGCAGGAAACTGGCTATTTTCACATTTGAATTTTTGATACATTGCCTCCAGCCAGGAAGTTTGCTATTATTTTGTTGTTTTAAATTTTGCCTTGCCGTCTGGGTAGCCGTAGGGTCGTGGCTGTGTGCTTAGTTGAATCTGCGGGGGTCAGACACAAGGTCGATCTTTCTGTTAGTTCTGGGAACTCCCAGGGCTGATAGAGGCATTTTCATCTACGTACACATCATCAGTGGTCACGAACGGATTATAGAAGATGGAGCTTCCTGAGCTGCAACGAAAGAATGTAATTTATGTTCGCAGAAATAGACTGTACAGAATACTTCACAGCAAATGCTTTCTAATGCAATGTGCAGTTACATTTTTAATTGTTTTGATAACGTTGGTGGGTGGAATCATCTTTGGTGTGCATTTGATTTTTATGCCGGTAACTACAGTACCTCCCCTTGATCCTACTACTTCTACGGTTTCTTCTATGCATTCTTTTCACTCGTTTCCTGAACACGAACAAGCTCGACGCTCAGAATTTATTAACAATACATTTGTACAGCTCTTGCATCAACACCAACTGGTAGTTAATACTACAGACTGCTGGGTGTGTGGCTTGATACCTCACACTATGGATAAAGGCATTCCCTATCTAGTCTTGCCTTTTAGCTATAATGGATCATTTCAGACCATTTTTTCCTATGCCCTTGAGACCTATCCTTCGCGTCCACCACGGTCCACTAAATACAACTCAGCCAACAAAGCTTTAGTCCAGGGAATTATTGACATGATTAAAGACGTCAATAATACTCCATCTTACCCTAGAGATGAATTACGGGTGTATTTGAGTTGGAACTCTACAGAGTATCGCCTTAGTTTGGGAGAAAGCAAGCGTAAAAGCTCCACTTCAGTCTGGGTCGTGCCTCACCGAGTTCAGGTCTGTTTGCAAGGAAATGGGAGAAATCTGAGAGCTCAGCTAGGGAGGAGTGAGTGCGTTGAGACTTACGTATTTCCGTCTAACTCCTCCCCTGCCTTCCTTACTGCTAGGGGTACTTACTTCATCTGTCAAGACAGAGCGTATACATGGCTGCCTGCTGACTTCTCAGGTTCATGTTATATTGCTCGATTGTTACCTCCGACATACACTGCTTCTTCAGATTATCACAAGACCAGAGTAGCAAGAGGTGTCTTCAGCAAGGAAGATACCGCTGGTCAGGAAGCTGGAGACTTCTTCAAAGGTTTCCTTCCGTTTTGGGGGCCTATGGCCAATAGTAGAAATCTACGTCAACTAACACGGGTAGTTGAATCTACTATTACAGAAACTGCTGGTGCCCTTAGTAACTTAACAGCTGAGCTTCAGGCGGATCGTCTCATGACGTTGCAGAACCGTATGGTTCTAGACGTAATACTTGCAGATCGAGGTGGGGTATGCAGAATGATCCAATCGAGCTGCTGTGTTTTTATTCCCAATAATGCTCCAACCGTCTATGAAGCGATCTCTAAGCTACACAAGATTTCCGACTCTATACACGTAGACAAGGGAAACTGGTCCTTCATGGAGTGGTTTTGGACTCTGGTATCAGCGTGGGGATGGAAGGTTCTGATGGTCATTGGTGTCATCCTAGTATTTCTGTTTTCATGCTGCCTGATTATCCAATGTGGTCCCGCTTTGTGTAGTCTCTGTGCTGCAACTTGTTTCAGAAAACCACCTACATTTGGAGAGAAGGTACGAGACAAGATGATGATGCAACAACATGTCACTGACCTAATGAGCATAGAGTTAGATTCTGACATAGACTGAGTAATTGCCTATGTAAGGGCAAAAGGAGGGTCTGAGGTTCCGTGACGATTTGAACCCGTGTTTTTAACATTGTCGCAAATACATAATTTTGGTATCAGTGAACCGCAAATGATCCATTTAGTATATCCTGGTGTTTTCGCTATGCTACGAGCAAGAGCACTCCTGTTACAAACACATTTCTGTTCTTCCCATGGCATCCATCTTAGATTACGGCAGACATTTTGTATTCTTTGCCCTCACATAGTCAATGGACACGCAATGACCTCTTTCAATTAAGGACACATAGGCTTTAGCAGGCAATTCACCTTGCTAGTGACACGTGCACCTTAGGCAAGCAACGCTGTGGCAGCATGACTCAGCAAGAGCTGCCTCCCCAGCCTGAGGCCAGTCCTGCTATACTGGTTCTCGTGTCCGTTGGCCTGATCATGATTAGGCGGCCGAAGCTGGTAGCCTTGCCCATTTACGACCCCCAAACATCTCTTATCCTACTGTTCTATCTTCTGCACCTGGCTCTGCTCCTTTCCTTCTGGGCCTTTATTAGGGGGAGGTAACGAAATTTACGATGAGGCGGTCCGGGTCTTGAATGAGAAATTGACATGGGATTATGATGGAATAGTGGGAACCCCTCGTTCGTAATGTTTTGACATCAGATATTGTTGACGATCCCTGTGCAACGCCAAATATTTATTGTTTAAGATACAAAGGTTTTTGAATGTGCTAACATGTAAAGAATTTGCCTGAAGCCCAATATTCAGTATATAAGGAGCAACCCTCTTTGTACAAATTGAACAGGCTCCTAGATACTGCCCATGTGTAGTTTCTGTGACTTCTGTGTCCCTGCAGTAATAAACCTTTGGTCTTTGACGCCACCATCGAGAAGCCCGTGTTTCTGTTTGTTTGTGCACCGAGGCAGGTAGAACTCCGGGGTCTTCGGGTGTTATCCCTGACACCTCTGGACGGAACCAAAAAGTCCAGAACTCCAAGTGCTTTGAACATTTTCAGTATTCTTTCTGAGTCTAGTAATATTTTTAATAAAGTCCTTGGTGGTCTTAACAGAAATGTTTCTCTTTTTAGCCAGATTATGTTGGTCATCCAAAACTTGTGGTTGAGTTGTCTTCAAGTAAGTATCCTTTATCTGACCTTTTCTTTTTCTTACTTTGTCCGACATGATAGCTTTATTTAAATGATGATAAACAGTATCTGTAAAAAATTATCATAAATAAATGTATATTAATACCTTTGTAAATTATACTTTTTATTACTATACAACCACATTTTATATAAATATTGACTAAGAAATTGTAGATTTTAAATACAAGCGTAAAGGTGGTTACAGCACTGTATGTATATTGCATAGGAGTTTGAAGCATTCCATACCCTAAAGTCTCACTTAATTCCGTTTTACTTTGCTAAAAGAATTACTACATCATACTCATAGAGTCACAATGGGATTGCAAGAGCACTCACAGAGTGTTTCCTGGACTGTATGGATAGTAACTGGGGAATTGTAGGCCTGAAATACAATTGTGAAGGTGCTTAGATCACTACATGCATAGCCCTTAGGAGTTTGAAGGACTACGTGCCCTAAATCCTGGCTCACTGCATGAGTACATTACTTATGTGTCTGCAAACACAACAAGCACGCATATGATTCTCTCAATATTCCCAAATGTACACTGACTCACAGTGTGATTCTAGACCAGTAACAGTATCCCTTGCACTTAACTGAAAGGATTACTACATGCTACTGAAAGAGTCACTATGGGTTTGTCAAAAGCAGTCACAGGGTGTTTCCTGGAGTGTAAGGATACTAGCTGGTGAATTATAGGCCTGAAATACAAGTGTGAAGGCGCTTAGATCACTACATGCATAGTCCTTAGGCGTTTGAAGCACTGTGTGCCCTAAAGCCTGGCTCACTGCTTGAGTACATGTACTTATGTGTCTGCAAACACATCCAGCAAGCAAATGATTCTCTCTCAATTTTCCCAAATGCACACTGACTCACAGTGAGATTCTAGACAAATAACAGTATCCCTTCAACTTACTGAAAGGATTACTACATGCTACTGAAAGAATCACTATAGGTTTGCAAGACCAGTCACAGGATGTTTCCTAGAGTGTATGGATAGTAACTGGGGAATTGAAGGCCTGACATACAAGTGTGTAGGAGCTTAGAAAACTAAATGCATTGTCCTTGGGAGTTTGAAGCACTGTGTGCCCTAAAGCCTGGCTCACTGCATGAGTACATGTTCTTATGTGTCTGCAAACACATCAAGCAAACAATTGATGCTCTCTCAATTTTTCCAAATGCACTCTGACTCATAGTGTGATTCTAGACAAATAACAGTATCCCTTGCACTTTACTGAAATGATGACTACATACTACTGAAAGAGTCACTATGGGTTTCCAAGAGCAGTCACAGGGTGTTTTCTGGAGTGTATGGATACTAACTCGGGAATTGTGAGCCTGAAATACAAGTGTGAAGGGGGTTAGATTACTACATGCATAGTCCTTAGGAGTTTGAAGCATTGCATGCCCTGGCTCATTGTATAACTAAATGTACTTATGTGTCTACAAACACATCAAGCAAGCAAATGATTCTCGCTCAATTTTCCAGAATGCACACTGACTCACAGTGTGATTCTAGACAAGTAACAGTATCCCTTGCACTTTACTGAAAGGATTACTACAACCACACATACCAAATGCTTTTCTCGCAATGCATTACAAATGAACACCCACTCACAGTTCGATTTTACAAAAGCAACACTATTCCCTAGTCTACAAGAGTTAGGATGAATCCATACATTTCAAATATTTCATTACTACATTTGAGAGTACAAGCCTGACACCTATTAACATACATAAGCTATGACTGCTTTAAATTCTACTAAATCCTCCATCCAAATATTTATTTATATATATCCATTCTTCAATGCAAATTGCTATATATATAATGCATATTTAAATAACGAAGCAAACCACATTCACTGGACGATGTCATCAGTGATGTCATCAGTGATGTCATTTGAGATGTCATCAGTGATGTCACTGACCATGTCATGAATGATCTAATATGTGACATCATCAGCAGTGGATTGCGGGTGCGCGAAATATAGTTAGTACAACTAACTATATAGGAGCAATTTCAATGGTTTTGTATGAGTGAAATGTCCAGCTAACTATAACACCCCTAAAACTTATAGCTTATAGTGAATTTCAAAGGTTTTTTAAAAGCTAATTCCTAACTATATAAGGCCTGAAACCTATGGTTTTTCTAGTGAATTTCAAAGGTTTTTTAAATGCTAATTCCTAACTATATAAGGCCTGAAACCTATGTTTTTTTCAGTGAATTTGCAAGGTTTTTTAAATGCTAATTCCTAACTATATAAGGCCTGAAACCTATGGTTTTTTAAGTGAATTTGCAAGGTTTTTTAAATGCTGAATCCTAACTATATAAGGCCTGAAACCTATGGTTTTTTCATTGAATTTCGAAGGTTTTTTAAATGACAATTTTTAAATGTATTAATTGTTATTTTTTTTATACTGATTTACTACATTTTTGCAGGCAGGTGTTCAGAGGGCACGCCCCCTTTTTACAATGTTCTGCAGCACAACCCCTGGTGCGTTTGCAGAGGAGGAACTAATTCCTCTTGCATATTGGGTGTCCTTGGGGGGCAACTAGCCCACCAGGAGCCTCCAGTATAAGCCAGGGAGCTGCATTACAGAGAGGTGTAATGAGGCCACACCCTTTTTACACCTCTCTGCAACGCAGCCCCCGGGCGTGTTTGCAGAGGCGGAACTAATTCCCCTTGCATACTGCGGGTCCCTGGGGGCCAATTAGCCCACCTGAAACCTGCAGTATGCACCAGGGGGCTGCATTGCAAAGAGGTGTAATGAGGCCACACCCTTTTTTACACCTCTCTGCAGCGCAACCCCTGGCGTGTTTGCAGAATAGGAACTAATTCCCCTTGCATACTGAGGGTCCCTGGGGCCAAGTAGCCCACCAGGAGCCTCCAGTATGCGCCAAGGGGCTGTGTTGGTTTCCCCCGGGGGCGGCGGTCCCTGGGGCAGTTTGGGGGGGATTGTGGACCCCCACACTTCTTTATCACTATGCCGCAGACCAGGTTTTTTTTTTTTTTAAATGTGGCCCTTTTTTGTCCTTGTGGGACCACCTGGGCAGGCCTAGGGGTTCAGGGTGTATCTACCGTGCCCCCTTTTTGTGTTCTTCTTTCTTGTGCCTCGGTCTATCTACACGCACACATATACACATATAGATATATGCATATATATGCATTTATATATATATGCATGTGTATATATATATACAAGTCAAAAAGGCTTTATTTCGATAAAAATTTATCATAAAAGCTTCATATGAAGTATATATATACATACATATATAAACATATATAATCTGCATATCTATATAAATACAAATATAAATGCATGCATACATACACATATATGCATACATATGCATGTTATTTACATGAAAGTTTGAAAAACACTATTAAAAGCAAAGCTAAAAAGCCACCTCATTACAAACAGAATGGCTTTTACTTAAACGAGGGGGAGATCTATTGCATTTTCAATGCTTGTTTACTTTGGTTCCATCAAGAAGGCATTCAGATGTGTCACACATTTGCCATAAATTCTGAATGTTAGCACTCTAGTTGCTCATTATATCACTGTAGTAAAGCTACTGCTCACCAGGGAAGTCTGCTGCTGGTATTCAAAGTGCATGTTTCAGTCTGCATGTCAGAATGTTTTTAATGAAATAGAAGAGGATTTGAGAAGTCACTCAAAATGTGCCCTAATTTTTCTTTCTGAAGCACTAATCATACATTCTATGGCAAAATGAACCCTCTCATTTTATTCCTTTTTAAATTAAATGTTTTCAGACTTACCACTTCATTCCAATCAAGATTTCTGGTGTGCCATACTTTTGTCATAAGTAAGACTCTTAGCGCTCTAGTTGTTCTTTAGAACACTCTGGGACATTCTGTCATTGGGCTATACTTGGGCTACATCTGGTGCTATTTGGGCTACATTTGGGCTCTTTTGTCTCTGGTGGCCATCTTGGGAGACTGCATGTCAGAATTTTTTAAAGAAATAGAAGAGGATTTGAGAAGTCACTCAAAATGTGCCCTAATTTTTCTTTCTGAAGCACTAATCATACTTTCTATGGCAAAATGAACCCCCTCATTTTGTTCCTTTTTAAATTAAAGGTTTTCAGACTTACCACTTCATTCCAATCAAGATGGCTTCTGGTGTGCCATACTTCTGTCATAAGTAAGACTGTTAGCGCTCTAGTTGTTCTTTAGAACACTCTGGGACATTCTGTCATTGGACTATACTTGGGCTACATCTGGGTGATATTTGGGCTACATGTGGGCTCTTTTGTCTCTGGTGGCCATCTTGGGAGACTGCATGTCAGAATTTTTTAATGAAATAGAAGAGGATTTGAGAAGTCACTCAAAATGTGCCCTAGTTTTTCTTTCTGCAGCACTAATCATACTTTCTATGGCAAAATATACCCCCTCATTTTGTTCCTTTTTAAATTAAAATTTTTAAGAGTTACCACTTCATTCCATTCAAGATGGCTTCTGGTATGCCATACTTTTGTAATAAGTAGGACTGTTAGCGCTCTAGTTGTTCTTTAGAACACTCTGGGAGGCTGTAGTAGAACACAAAGGAATCAACTGACAGTCTCTGTCCTTGTTGGATGTACATGTTTTACTGAGAATGTCAGACTTCATTCTCACATGACTGAGAAAGATAATGTGAATTTACAGAAAATATGCTTTCAGTTTAGCTTATAGATCCCCTTCCAAACCACTGTGGGAAAAGCATGAGATAATAGTTTTCTTTCAAACATGATTCATGATATCCCAGCAGAAGGCTTTTTCACATGGTAAAATCACCTTAGAACACACCACAATTCCTAAAATGAGTATTAAGTCAGAATGAGGTCGCACACTGCTTGTCCCATCAGCGTGCGACCCCGAAGCATGATGGTCGATGTGGTCAGTATCAGCGGGTGCGCTTCTACCCGAGTTTAGAGTCTTGAGGGTGTTCACTGGTGTGCTTGCCATCCCTGGACACGTGTTTCACGTTCATTAACGCTCATCAGCAGGGATTAGGCGTGTGCACGGGGCTGCTGCGTGGGCTGCCGAAAATATACATAGGTCCAGATACCTCTTAAGGCGCGCAGGTGCGTTGTCTCGAGGTCGTCACCTCCACCGGCTCAAGGGAGCCTGTATAAATAGTAAGTCAGAATGAGGTCGCACACTGCTCGTCCCATCAGCGTGTGACCCCGGAGCATGATGGTCGATGTGGTCGGTATCAGCGGGTGCGCTTCTACCCGAGTTTAGAGTCTTGAGGGTGTTCACTGGTGTGCTTGCCATCCCTGGACACGTGTTTCGCGTTCATTAACGCTCATCAGCAGGGATTAGGCATGTGCACAGGGTTGCTGCGTGGGCTGCCGAAAATATTCATAGGTCCAGATACCTCTTAAGGCGCGCAGGTGCGTTGTCTCGAGGTCATAACCTCCACCGGCTCAAGGGAGCATGTATAAATAGTAAGTCAGAATGAGGTCGCACACTGCTCATCCCATCAGCGTGTGACCCCGGAGCATGATGGTCGATGTGATCGGTATCAGCGGGTGCGCTTCTACCCGAGTTTAGAGTCTTGAGGGTGTTCACTGGTGTGCTTGCCATCCCTTGACACGTTTTTCGCGTTCATTAACGCTCATCAGCAGGGATTAGGCGTGTGCACGGGGTTGCTGCGTGGGCTGCCGAAAATATTCATAGGTCCAGATACCTCTTAAGGCGCGCAGGTGCGTTGTCTCGGGGTCGTCACCTCCACCGGCTCAAGGGAGCCTGTATAAATAGTAAGTCAGAATGAGGTCGCACACTGCTCGTCCCATCAGCGTGTGACTCCGGAGCATGATGGTCGATGTGGTCGGTATGAGCGGGAAACTATCCCGAAACCTGGGCCAGGTCTCGGGTCTAGAGATCTTGGGGACAATGAGTGCCTACTTGCACCAACTTTGTTCCTACTCTTCGAACTACACGCACTTCAAATACCAGAGTGCTTAGGGGCGATCCGGAGGAGAGGCTATCGGTGTGCGATCTATTGTGGTATTCTACTTATAGCGCTCCCATGAGCCCCGAGCTGACGAGCTCCTGAAGACGCACCTGCGCTTCGGAGAGGCATCAGGGCCTGTGACGGATACTTGGCGGCCTTCTCATCCACCCCAAGTACTTCTCTACTTATGAGGGAAACTATCCCAAAACCTGGGCCATGTCTCGGGTTTAGAGATCTTGGGGACAACGAGTACCTACTTGCACCAACTTTGGTGAACCACTTACAAACTTTGTTTCTACTCTTCGAGCTACACGCACTTCAAATACCAGAGTGCTTAAGGGCGATCCGGAGGAGAGGCTAGCGGTGTGCGATCCATTGTGGTATCCTAAAATGAGTATGGTACCATCAACAAATGATTTATAATGTAACTAAAGTCCTAAAACCTTCTATTAACTGCAATGCTTTTTAATGAGGTGCTATCATGTATATTGGTCCCAAGATGGCTGCCAACACTTCTTAGATGAAGAATTTGAATTTTGAAAAAAAAAAAATTTTTGCCTTGGGGGTCCTTGTGGGACCCTCTGAGCAGGCCTCGGGGGTCAGGGTGATTCTACCCTGCCCCCTTTTTGAGTTCTACACGTTTGTTTTTCAGCTTTCTTGTGCCTCAGTCTACCGAGGTACAAGATGGCTGCCAACAATTTCTGTTTTGGAGTGTTGACAGACATTGGCAGCCAATCATAATGCACCTCGTACTCGGGAAGGTACAGAGTACAGTAAGCTTACAGTAAGCTTATATATATATATATCTGTTTTTGAAGTTAATTTTCATAATAACCACTGGAGCAATTTTCATCAAATATAGAAAAGGCACTTCTGCGTACCAGTCCCTACAATTTTGCAAAGTTTGGAGTAATTCCATTCAGCGGTTCGGGCTGTAGCCTTGTCTTTTCATCCTATGGAAATTAACATGGGGAAAACACGTTTTGGGGCCCCCCTTTTTTCTCAGCCCCCGCATGACGAATCCCCCTGAAACTTCCAGGGAAGAAGGGGAGCGGAGCTGGCCTACATTTTGGAAAATTACACGCAAATTCCTCAACCGGCGCCAAAGTTATTCCCCAAGGAATGTTGCGGATTTCCTATGGTAGCTCGGTCCTAACTATATATACCTACTGGCTATCGCAAGTAGGTAATATATATTTATATATATATATATATATATATATATATTCCAAACCACTCTATTCCTTAAGACAGCGTGCTCAGTCATCCAGTTCTCACATCCTTAATGGGTGGAATCTAGCCCCAACATTAATTATTAGAACAAAATGATGTTGCACTCCAGTAATACTGATTTCAAGGGTTTTATTCACCACTACCTAGTGACCGTCAGTCGGAGCCTTTCTGGGCAGCATCGTAATCGGCCCAAATGCCAGGAACTTAAA
This sequence comes from Lissotriton helveticus, assembly GCF_964261635.1. Lineage (NCBI taxonomy): Eukaryota > Metazoa > Chordata > Amphibia > Caudata > Salamandridae > Lissotriton > Lissotriton helveticus. The sequence goes on along the minus strand of NC_136057.1, from coordinate 789,404,787 downwards.
ATGCAGCAGAAGACGTACACCTAATTAACACAGAGTCCTTCTTCTGGGTTTATCATACTGCCCAGCAGAGAATTATGAATTTGTTACCACAAGGATTTATGTGCTCAAATTCATTAGATGTTTGAAACAAAATTTTTTTTTAATTTGCTCAGGACAACCAAAGGACAAAAGAACACACAGGACTGGAAACCCACCTCTGGATGAACTGAATATTGGTGATTTAACCACCATAGTGCACATGCAGGATTGTGATACAAGTTAAAATATGTTGAATCTATGTTAGATGAACAGGGCATAGCATTTGATCACAATGCCCCCACTAATTTTAAACCTAAATCCAAATTCACTCTGACGCTTGGTTTTGATATGATTGATGCATTTTATGAGAAGATTGTATCAGATCTTAGGAGGCTAGAAAAGAACAAATGCAGATCCAACAGCAACATCAAATGGTTGAAAAGAAGAGCTATTGTATCACTGGCCAGACACACCAGCATAGTAATCAGACCCGTGGATAAGGGCGGGAATGTAGTAATAATGCCCACAGACATGTACATAACAGAAGCACAGAAACAATTTAGCAATGTTGATTTATCTGCCAGCATCACCATGAAAGAATACAAAGTTAGTATTAGGCAATACTGTGACAAATTAGGTGCATGGAAAACCAGGGGTTTGAATGAGATAGAAGAATACCAATTCTTAAAGAATGTTCTCCACAGGATACCCATACTATACCTTCTAAGAAGGTACATAAGTCTACTACTAACTCACCAGAAAGGCCAATATATTCTTCTATTGGTAGTCTGTTGGAGAACACTTCAAAGTATATTGATAATTTCTCGATTCCTTTTGTATGTTCTCTAACTTCACATATTGCTGACACCAGGGTTTATTCTTAGAAGGATTCATGGTATACACTGGGAAACTGATTTTCTTCTGATGAGCCTGGATGTAAGGGCATTATAACTAGTAATCAACATCAGGATGATATGAAAGCAAGTGATTATATCCTGAAATCCAGACCCCTCAGTCTTTTCTCTCACATTCAAATTCTCCTTGAAATAATGACATTTTTTTAAGTGATAATATATTTTCTTTCAATAAGACACTATGCAGACAATTACAGGGTACTGCAATGGGCACCTGCTTTGCCCCCAGATATGCAAATATTGTCATGGGCTGGTGGAAGGCTCAGGTGTCCACCGCACTTCATCTAAGGCAGGACATGGAGAGAGAGGTACTTTGGAAACAATTTATTGACAACCTCGTCCTAATTTGGCAGGGCGTTGAGGAGAATGAAAACAGATTTGTTGAACATCTGAATAAGAATGATCTTAATCTTGTATTCACTGCAAACCTTAGTAGGGAACTCTTGATGTATAGGTTGCAATAATAGACAAGAAGGTCACCTCTAATTGACATCATAAATGCATTGCAAGCAATAGCCTACGACACACAATTGATGGATGGAATGCAGACCAAATCAAAACATTCACCCCCAGTAAAGACATCTGGGTTAAATTCATCATTCTTTTTCTCACCATGCCACCCCAGTATAGACCTGGCCATATACAAATCAGTCTTGACCATGCGCCCAATGGGAACAGTCCAGCCAGAACTGCCAAGCCCAGTCCACCCTGGACAGGAAACAAGCATCTTAGGACTGGCTTGGCAGTTCGGGCTGGACATTGTTCTGCATTCTTTCTATCAATTGTTGTTTTTTCATTTGTCACCCTGAGTAGGACGGGTATGCCCAGACGTGGGTCCCGTGTTCTCCATGCCATTGGACTCAAGCTATGCTGGCTGATGAGGGCTGAAAGCTCGAAACTGGTCCTCGAATGCTTGTTTCCAGTCCATGGAGGACTGGGCTTGGCAGTTCGAGCTGGACTGTTCCCATTGGGCGCAGGGTCAAGGATGACTTGCATATGGCTGGGTCCAAACGGGAATGGCATGGTGAGCAAAAAAACGATGGATTTTGGCCCAGATATCTGTACTGGGGTGAATGTATGACATTGTTCTGCATTCTGTCCATCAATGGTTGTTTTTGCATTTGTCACCCTGAGTGGGATGGGTATGCCCAGACACGGGTCCTGTGCTCTCCATGCCACTGGAGTCAAGCTATCCTGGCTGATGAGGGCTGAATGCCCGAAACCGGTCCTAGAATGTTTGTTTCCAGTCCAAGGAGGACCGGACATGGCAGTTTGGGCTGGACAATTACTATTGGGCTCAGGGCCAAGACTGATTTGCATATGGCTGGGTGCAAACTGGAATGGGATGGTGAGCAAAAAAACAATGGATTTTGGCCCAGATCTCTGTACTCGGGTGAAAGTATGACATTGTTCTGCATTCTGAATTGATACCTGCACTGAGGAATTGTAATGATGATAGCACTTTCCAAGTAGGCAGGCTAAGATGATGGAACAATTTCATTAATGTGTTGGTTGCCCCGAATAGGTGTTGAAAAAAGGAGCTTAGAAGGTATACACATGTACCAGAACTGAGATTCTGTATGGAACAGACAGAGTAGTGGAAACTGACACTGACAAATGCATGAGTGACACTATACTCTTCACTACATACAATGCCAAATCAGGAAGCACATGGGGATATACTGAATAAAAACTGGGATCTCCTATGCAAAGACTTAGTCACTGATGACATACTGGGGCATGGACCCAAGATCATGCATGGTAGAACTGAATCCCTGAGAAATATGCTTCTAAAACCTAACATTTGTGTGGAGGATGGCACACAAGATGTACTGGGCAGACCCCTATCAGTTTTCTTGTACGTGGCAATTGTAAAGCCTGTGAGAAATTAACTAACTATAATGTATTCTTCAGATCCCAGAAACAAACAAGGTAAAATCCATCACTAAGTTCATTACACCTTATGTGGTATACATGCCTGAGTGTCCTTGTGGCCTCAGGTATGTAGGCTGTACCATACATCTGGTACACAATAGAATCCTTGAACACACTGCAATGGTAGGAAATCTTTGAGGTTCCATGGGACAGACCACATTTTATCAGGTCCTTGGGGAAGACCGTATTACCACACTCAGGAAATGGGAATCTAGATTGGATATTGAGCTTGAGTCTAAGGTTCCACATAGTTTGAACTCAGACGAAAAGTTACATGTTCATGTGGACGCATTTAATGTATGAGATATAAATTCTAGTAAAGGCATTGTTCGTTGGTTATATTAACATTACATTAACATTACTGTATTTAGGATTTTAAATGCTCCCGTTAAAATGTATGTAACCTTTCTATGTCTTTTATTTTCAGTGGGAAGAGGAAGGGACTCCCATGTGACATGCTTGTTTTGAGGGGAGGCCCTGACTGGGGCATCCTACCCTTTACTTCCTGAGCACAAGTAACACTTGATTGATATTCACACTTGTAATTCTTATTTTATTGGACTAGTAGTGTTTTATAGCTTATAATCTGGTTAGTTCAGTAAACACAGCCCACTTGAGCAGCATTGTGTACTTTGGCCTCCCTACGGGACCTTCACCTTCTTCTACCTGATCACATTCACCCCAATGGTCAATAGACCAGACCCTTTTCAGCTGCTCATTAAGGGGGCAGGAATCAGTATTGCTGTTGCCCACTGGGGTGATATTCAGTATTTCTATTGCTTTTCAAATGAACTGTTATCTCTGGAATATCTGGTGATCTCCCTGACCTTTTTAGATGCCCTGGTCACCCCAATCCTTAATACTTTTCTTATAGAAAGGGGTTGTATTTGGCACACATTGGCTCTATATTTCCTTTTAATATGTTTATGCTTACTTTTGGAGTGCTGTCCTGGGTATATTATACAGGTCCTGTTTGGGTGTGCCGACTTTTGTCATTGCAGCATTACCTTTGGGAGGTGGTTTGCACATGAAAATGCAGTATGCATTATGTGTATGGATAAAGGATTTCCTGCATTTATTACACTAGTGACAGAGGATTCTTTATGAAAATTATAACATATTAGTATTTAGACTTAATTCTTCCTTTAAATTGCATTTCTGTACAAACAGTTGCACTACAGAGTGCAATATATAAACATACTAGTCTTATTTTGATGTTTGGTTCACTTTTGTATATTTTAAGGCTCTTTACGATGTCAGGCTGAATGCCGCTGCCCGACACCTTCTCAGATTCAGGACCGACCGACTTGTGATTGGCAGTTACGATCAACAGATTACAATACGACCGAACACTGCTCTGTTGGATTCCCATTGTTTGCTCTGGGAGCTCTTGTCACGCCCTAGAACCGTAACAACAAAAAGAGAGAAGGAGGGTCAAAGGGAAATTTTAAAGACCAACCCGAATTCACAACCCCAATAACTAGATTATTAACAACACAACAAACCGGGGGTCTAGATGCCTCAATTAAGGCAAATCAAAAAACACTCTCTTTCTGGTAAAGTGTTTGCCTATATCGCACCAAAGAGGGAACTCAAACAAAAGGAACCTGAGTCTCTACGTGATATTTGGTAGGGATCAGCCTATGACAGAATCTGGGTAATCATCAACTCTTCAAGGTGATCAATATTATCATTTGGTCAGCCAGTTCAGGGGATGGTGAGTCACTTGATCATAGAGCACACCACGCCAGTATGTACGAGGCTGGATCTCGCCCAAATTCAATCTAGAAAAGTGAAGTGAGTAATAGTATAATTGCCCACTGAAAAAAACAGGGAGGGAAAGCAGTGCAAGACAAAGTGAGTGGTGAGTTAAAATAAGGTGGTGTGCCCCAGTATAGAACTTTTATTAAGGATGCGGACAAAACCCCCTAATTAAAAACAGAACAGTGCAAACAGCAGTTTAAACAAATAACTGCCAAAAAAGGGTCGACATGTTTCAGCCAAGCGGGCTAATCGTCCCCAGGCTTTCTTCAGGGCCTCTGCTCTTTTACAATTGCTACTGCATTAGTGAGAATGAACACATCTATACTATAGAATACTTGCTGTGATTAAGTGAAAACATAAAAAATCAGATCCTCCACATCAAGGGATGCAAATGGCATCTGTAATAAATCAAAATAGACAATTATGAGTCTCCAGTTCCTTTTTGAATTGCCTTTGGTTAATAAACTTGCAACATGTAATGAATTAAAATTCGCTCACCCAGCTTGACAGGGGACTGGACCTCACCTCACCTGGACCATGCTCAGAGTGTTGAGGCCCCGCTCTTTAAACAGTAAGATGAAACAGAGAAATGCAAGAAGTGGAACCATGGAACTAAAAGATAATCAATTTCCACAAGAGACCATCAGCTCAAATCTCTATTTATTAACTAAAACTGTCCAGAAGGCAATCTATCCTTGACAGTTAACAGTCTTTCATGCAGCACCCAATGCAACTACGACTTCACAATATACAATGGTTTTCTGATAAACATGGCTTCACCTCTAGCCCGTCTTCTCAAAAATATAGACTTTACTTTAGGACTTATAAGGGTATCTACTGGAGATTTGCAAGATTAAATGTAAGTACCAGTAACCATAGATAGTTTGTTTAAAAAGAAGAGAAATCTTATTGGTGTAATGGCTGTGTCATATCTCAAAATATCATGTACTCGAGCGTACCTCTCCGTCGGTACCTCAAGAGTGCTCTGATTCTAGGGGGAGGCACCTGACTTGGAAAGGAGGCTCCTTTAAATATCGTCGAATCACGAGCGTGTTGTTTCTCTCACTCGTTTCTCAAGCAATTGCTCACTTCTTCTTTGACAAGATTCTGAATATATCGGCTCTCTGTCAATAATAAAAACTAGCATAGTGGAGCACTTTGGAGCATTCTTCTCTGGGCGAACCTACACTGTAAGTTGTTATTATCCCTGGATGTTGTCTCTGGATATATCTTGGATCTGGCCTAGTTATTGTAAACTCTTGTGTCTTGTTCAGGAATCTATCTTGACAGTTATTCGTGTCTGTGGGCCAGATTAACTATTTTTTCCAATCAGGATTAGTTCTGTTTTGTTGTAAAATATATTTCACGTCTACCTCCTCATCTGTAGTTCAGGTGCGGGTTTAGGTATGGACGGTTTATTCAAGCCTTTTATTTTAGCAGGGTAAGACAAGATGTCTGTTGAACAGTGCCATTTAAAAACATTATTAGTTCTGGGATGATGCAGGCTCTAAATAAGGCTTCTAAACCTTGCACCTGCCAGTCTTTTGTGCCCCAGACAGTTTTTGTCTCAATGTTGTCTTTCCAAAAGTCAAAACCTAATGTGGACAATCGAGCATAAAAGGCCCCAGAATACATTTGCTTAGTATTAGTCAACATACTTTTCATTCCTGTCTTATTAACATTTTTAAAGTAAAATGTTTCTAGTATTGTGACATTACAGCCTGAGAAGTATGGAAATGTTTCATAAAATGTTCTAGAGCTACGCTTTGGTGGCGTTGGACAATGTTCCCATTGATTATAAGTTAAAACATTTCTAGGGTTTGTAGATTTGTGCAAATAATGGTGACCATAATGATTAAAACAATACATTTGTTCATAATCTGATAAACCTTCTTAGTATTCATGTTTTGTAAAGTTTGCTGATATTCCTAAATCTGTCATCATTTTATTAACAGTCTCAAAGTCCCAATCATCAGGAAATGTACTGGGTAAAACAAAATCACTCAAGGAAACCTTAAATTGGTGTGAAATCTTCAACAGCTTGACCGGACCATAAATGTCATAGTCAGTTCTGTCCCATGCTATACAACCTGGTAGAGGAACAGCTGTGATGTTTACTGAAGACAGGTCTCTTTGCTCACGATGAGATGATTTGTGTGGCTTCAGGAGCAAGTTGATGTTCTTACTTTTATAAGCAATATATCCCGAGCAGTTGCAATCCGCGTTAGGAAAAGCAATAAAGAAGAAAAAGTCTTTCAGTATCAATCTTCTTCTTTTAATGTTCTTAAAATGATATTTCTTCAGATCTTTAGCCTTTAGCCAACACGTGTTTCGTCTACAGCAGTCTATGCCGATAGACTTCATCAGGGCTGTCTGATTGTTAGAACTAGATCTGTATTTCTGATTGGATTTATCCCATAGACAAATTCAATGTCACTCGTAAAATCTTAAAAGGACTATCCAGTCCAATGAAGTAGCAGAATGAAATTAATGTTCTTGAATCGCAAACCCACGTCTGGGTTGGTCAAATCCCACAACTGTGTGCAGTTGAATCTGTATCTCACGAGTATTCAGGGCGCGGTGACATTGAATTTGTCTATGGGATAAATCCAATCAGAAATACAGATCTAGTTCTAACAATCAGACAGCCCTGACGAAGTCTATCGGCATAGACTGCTGTAGACGAAACACGTGTTGGCTAAAGGCTAAAGATCTGAAGAAATATCATTTTAAGAACATTAAAAGAAGAAGATTGATACTGAAAGACTTTTTCTTCTTTATTGCTTTTCCTAACGCGGATTGCAACTGCTCGGGATATATTGCTTATAAATGTCTTATATGTAGTTTACTACATTGTTTTTGACGCTGGATAGACGTCACTATTGTCCCTTGTAGCAATATTGAGAATTGATTTAACTTAAATATTAGACATTTGTGCGCAATTTGAAGAACCTTCTATCTTGTCTTTTTTCAAAAAAATGATGTTCTTACTTGCTGTGTCCATTTTACTATATTTTCCATCTATCAGCTTTCCCAAACTTAAAACACGAATGAGCCAAAGTAGGAGAAAAAGTACACATAACACAATCCAAAATTCAACCCATGGTGAAACCAGATATGAATTTGCAAGCTGGTGAAAAAGTTCTGTTACTTGTTCCTTAAAAGTTTTATTTGCTGGTGTTGTTTTGGGCTCACTGGGATCCTCAAACAACGTATCAAAGTTGATGAAATAGCCTGAGGCAGTTCTGTCAATTGTTGGTATTGCATCCGGATTATTTGAAATTGCTGGAGCTGCTTGTTCCTTTGACATATTTGTATAGTCAGATGCTACATCATTGTACACTGGAGTTTCTTGACGAACTGTTATTTGGGTTTCAAGAGGCACATGTTCCATGGCTTTGTTGCATAGTCCTTTTTTCCTCACTGCAGAATCTTCAACGGTGATGAGTCTTTCAGTTTGAACCTCTTGGATAGTAGCTAGATTTGGTTGTCTGCTACATCTTTGGAGTCCACTGGGCCTACTACTTATTATCGGCCAAATTATGTGGTTTTACCAGGTCAATTGATACAAACCGGTTCTCCTTTCTTCCAGCAAGGGGCGGCAGTAACCCTGTTCTTGATCAGTGGATTGCTAGTACAGGTACTGGTTTTCTGTAAGAAGGTCCAAATTCCTTCTTATCCGCTATTTTCTCTCTGACCAGATCCCCAATCTTTGGAATCCAGACAGGTCTTGCTGGGACGGGTGGTTTTTCTTCAGTGGTCATTGGCTTCTGTATGGTGTTGCTTAGACTTCTTCTTGTTACATTTAAGTCCTGCAAAACAGCCAAACGGTCTTTGATATCAATGGGTTTTTGTTCTACCACTGAAGTATGATGATCAAGGTCTTCGACCATCATTCTAGTACCAAAAAGGATTTCATATGGAGTGATTCCACCCGGAGAATTTCTTGGCAGATTGTTAAGACTACGTTGGACACTTATTAGATGTCTGACCCAACCGTCACCCGAGCCTAATACCCTGTCTGTTATAGATTGCTTTATGTCACGTTTTTTTTCTTTCCACAACTGAATTTCCCTCAGGATGGAATGGACTTGAGTACCGCAATGCTACACCCAAGCTGGCCATGGCCTCTTTGTAAGTTCGAGAGCTAAGCGCAGGACCCTGGTCAGAATGTAGCGGGCCGATTGCGCATGTGCCGATAAAGACTCGCAAATCTTGTATAACAGTTTGGGCTTCAGCCGTGCGCTGAGGCCACATCCAAATGAATCTTGAGCATGAATCCACTGCGACCATGATATATTTATAGCCGCCATCCCTTTGTAAGGGACCACAGTGGTCCAGGTAAACACATGCTAATGGTTTATCTGAAATGAGAAGGGGCGTCTGAACCGAGCGTTTCACTGTTGGCAGATTTCACATTCCAAAACATAGTTTTGGGTCTGTTTCCTTATGCGCGGCCACTGGTATCTTTGCTTTAATAACGACACTGTGGCAGAAACACCTGCGTGTACAGAGCCAAGCCCTTCATCTGCTGCTTAGATCAGTCCTAATCTGTGTTCCATGTTTGGAATTACCCTATCCCCCACTCCAGGGATTCAAGCAAAAGGAACATTATTTGCATCAGTTATATATGAGTACTTGAGTGGAAAGCCTTTTGGGAGTGTTTTACCACTGTCTTTTATTGAAGCAGTGACAGCTTGCATTATTTTGCTGTCTATTTTTGTTTTTGAACGAGTGATTGCAGCTACGGAAGCAGCTTGCACAGCTGCCTTCGTGGCTTCATCAGCCAATGAATTCCCTGCAACGTGAACGCCATCACGCTGATGACTTAGTGTATGGATCACGTGAGTCTTTTGTAGTACTTTCTGTAACAGAACTACGTGTTCCCAAAGCAATTTATGCTTAATTGTGACACCTTTTGCATCTTTGAAACCGTTTTTAACCCAGTTCTGCAAGTATTCATTGATAGACTGGACACAGTAATACGAATCGCACACTATGAGTGTGGGGAATTCGTGATCGGTATTTTCAAGTGACAGCTTGAATACTTGGAGTTCAGCTCACTGAGCTGTACAATCTCCTAAAGATTGAGTTTTTGTGACCATAGGTCGGAATTTACCATCGACCTTTGACAATCGCACACGCTGCACTATAAGCTTGTTTTCCCCCAATTGCGGGTTGTGCTGATCCATCTGTATAAATTATACATCCGTAATGAGGCAGAATCTCTGTGGGCAGAGGACATTCTTGTTCGTATTGTAGAAATTCTTGAGTTTTCAAGTAGGGGTCAAAAACGTATTCAACGTCTGTTGCAGTAAGAGAATTAACCCATTGTATCCATCTCGTATGTAAAGCTTTTGCATTCGGAATGCTTGCTTTTGTCACTGCCTCTAAGGCAGGTACAGGAGTAACGACCTTTATGCGTTTTTCCTGCACAAGGGCTCTCTCTTTTGCTACTGCAGTTTGAACCGCCGTCAGAATTTTTTCTGTTAAAGTGAATTTCATTTCAACTTGTGCGTACCTTTTCACCTTTATTAAAGGTCAGGTATGTGAATCCGTATGTCCCTGGAATGATTCGGATTACAAGGTTGCATACGTTTACGTGTGTCTGTAAATGGGTTGTGGCTAACATGTCTGTTTGCACTGAAGGCAAAATTTCTGTGTGTTTTTGAGTCAAATTAGTAGGTTTGAAATCAGGTTTGATTAATTCACAGAGAAGTTTAACCCTTTCTGAGTAATTTAGAATGTAAATTCTTCCGAAATTCAGGAAGCCTAGAATTAACTGTAAGTTTTTCCGCGTTTTTGAATGTTGGAGCAGCACACATTTTTCTAAAAGGTTTGCTGCCAGGCTTTTGCCTTCACTTGAAAGTTCGTATCCTAAAAATAGGATGTTAAGATGGGCAATTCTTGAATTTGTACCCTTCAGAGGTGAATCCAAGTATTATGGTGTTCACCCTGTTCAAGTGCCTGTCCAAGTCATCGTCTGTAAGATAGATGTCATTGACATAAGATAATACCTCATCATCGTACATTTGTAGTAACTTCGTTACTCTGGCTGAAAACAACCCTGGACTATTCTTGTATCCCTGGGGGAGACAACAGAAGTGACGCTGTGTCCCCATAATTGAGAAAGCGGTCAAGTACCTGCTTTCAGGTGCAATGTTTAGACAGAAGAAACCGTTTGAAATATCTAATGTGGTTTTATATTTTTTGCGCACTATGTTATTCATCAGTGCTGCACTGTGTGCGTTTTGTACTGCAAAAGTTTTGAAACAAGAATTTAAATGTCTGTAGTCCAAAACTAGACGATATGTATTGTCTCGTTTGAAGACAGGAACCAAAGGATTGTTCATGGACAAGGTGCATGTTTCAATCACCCCTTGGAATTCAAGTTGATCTAGGATCTCCCTGACCTGTTTTTTAGCTTCTTGCTTAACTGGATACTGCCTCTGAGCAGTAGGTTGATTTTTTAACTGGATCTTATGGTGAGGAGAGTCCTCATCCCATCCCACATGATTTTTATGTAATGCTGGAGCATGGGTCACAGCTCATTTTCTGGCATAGGTGTATTTTGTATGAGTAGCAATATGATTGGAGAAGGCTGTCATAATGATCTCTTCGCCATGAGAGCACTCCCTGACAAATTAGGGTGACCAGTCTTTTTCAGTCAGAAGGATGTCATAACCCTTAGATAGTTTTTCCAAAAAGAGTGCTTTTATTTTTCTAGTTATGTCCCCCTCTATCCGGAGTGTTACTTCATATAACTTATGGGGTACACTAACCCTGGTGTTGGCAGTTTCAACTTGAAGGTATTCATTCATGTCCACTGTCTCCAGATGATCCTTCAGGATCTTGCGAGCTATGGTAACTTCTGCTGCCCTGTCCAGCATTGTCTGGGCCCACTCCCCGTTCTTAAGTTGTGTCCTCAAGATCCTCGGCATGTCTGATTTTTAGACTTGCTACCTTCTTCTTGGTGTATTGAGTACTATCGGGAAATACTGCCTCGATTTGAGTAATTTTTTGAGCTAACCAAAATGGAATTTGCTCCCTTTTTGTTGGTAATTTACCACTGACTGATTGTATAGTCTGTGGTGTAATTTTGTTTGTGTTTCCCTGATGAGGGGTTTGCTGTGGAATCCTGATAGTCGGTTGGACTGTTAGAGTCCGTATGACATATTGTAAAAATTGTCTATGTATTTTAATTAATTGTTTTAGCTGAGCTAATAATTCTACATCTGTCATTCTTTCAATGTCAGGATGCTGTGTATAGCTTGCTAGTAGTGTGCTGCTCCTGGTCTACCTAGTGGACTGAGTCTGGTAATGTGATTTTGATGTTGTAGGCGCCTTTAAACCAGAGCTGATACTCTTGGTAAGTTAGTGGAATTTCAATGTCCTCAAAAGGAATGTATTCCGCTGGAGGTTCCTCTATCTTGCAGAAGTGGAACACATGTGTTCTTGGATTTGCTTCAGGGAAGATAATCTATAAATAGAATACCTCTGTCTGCCAATATTTGTGTGCCGCTATGACAAATATAAGCCTACCACCTCTTGGTGATACGCAATTTTTTATAAGCTTTATGGCTATTGTTTTCCATACATTTTCCGGGATGATTATAGCAGCCGTATCGTCTTGTTGGAAACCTGTAATGTCTAAACCCGATTGGGCTGCATTTACTGCAGCTCCACCGGTTGCGTTGTTGTCCTTATTCGACATTTTGTTGAAAGTCTTGCAGAGCAAGTTTCAAGGAAACAAAGATAAGGTGCACAATATTTTTGGAACACTGTATCCTTCAACGTTGAATAAAACCAAAAACGAATACATAGGATTTTCGTCCTACTCAGTTATGGCGGATTTTATCCTTTAACCCACTCCAGACGTCTATTGGAGTATTTCACGGGAAAAAGGGGTCTCTGTGAAAAGCACAACTGAGTTACTCTAGTATCTAGCGTTAAATTAGTGCCTTACAAAACATTGGGCGCTATGTAGTGAAGTTCCTATATTCCCAATAGGCTCAGCGCATTGGAATAATATATCCTATAGATGTGACGTAGGACTTATGTCTACTAGGTCTCTATCGAATATATTAACCCCTTCCATGCTCATGACGGAACGGTTCCGTCATGAGCTACGGTTGAGCTGTGCTCATGACGGAACCGTTCCGTCATGACCACGCCCGTTTTTATTACGGCCCAGCACCGGAGGGGGAATCGCGGTCGCGCTGAAGAGGTTAAACTTAATTGTGAGTGCCAGATAGCTCAGAGGTCACTAGAAACTTCCTCAAATTCACAAGAAGGGATTAGTTTCTGAAAACCGCATAAACATGACAACTTTGTTTCCCCAAGATGAAACTGATCTTCAGAGTCGTGGAAACAATAGATAGATATATTACTCAATCATTCGTGCATGCTTCATTTTATCAGAGGTGCAGAGAAAATAGAAAGACGGGCGTTTTCAATAAATGTATTTATTGAACAGTCTTCTTTCTCATGCAGAAGAAATGAACTGCTACAATAGTAATACTGGCCATAAAATATAATGCGTACAGCAAGAAGAGTATTATAAAATAATACTGTAAAAGCATGGTATGGTTTCTAAGCCATAAAATACATACAAAATAAATAAAGGCTAAAAGTACTCAACTGGTGCTTCTAAAATACGCCTACCCCGATGTACCTAACCTAAGTCTAGTACGAGGGAAGAAGTAAGTGAGGTGTAGCATAAGTTTAGTATTCTTTTGCCAAGAATCTATCCAAGATTTCTCTTAGGGTCTAATCAGCTCCGTACCTTGGTTTAGAATGACGGAGGTCTGGTATCTCTCTGTCTCAGGACTCGATTTCCCAACACCCTGCAAGGGGAGCTTGGACACACTGGAGCTGGATTTCTCAGCAGGAGAAAAGACAGTGTCTCTCTCAGTGCGTCTGCTAGAGGGTAGGCTTCCTTCGGCACTTACTGTAGCGAGATGCGTTGGACAAGTAGATAGTCGAACTGCTCCAAACCACCGTGTGTTTGCTTGGGCAAGTGGGGGCATATTTATACCTTAAAGGTTCCGAGTTTGACGTAAAGGTGGACATAATAACTTCAGCAAAGAGTCTCAGTTCTTTGAAAACTCCATGAGTTCTTGGACAAATCAATATTCAAGCAAAGGGAAGTCCCTAACTGCTGAAGCCGAGTTTTCCAAGAAATCGTTGTGGATTTTCGGAACTAGTGGAAGTAGCCATGCCGTATTTGGACTGCATGATTTATATGCCTATATAAGGACATGGTGATTTATGCCTATATAAGGGCACAAATCGAGAAAATTATACTAGGGTCCTAAAATGCTAAACAACAAGACACTGCGATGTTAGGCCTGAGGCACGTTTACAGGACTACTCATGTGGGTGGAACAACCAGTGCTGCAGGTCCACTAATAGCCTTTGATTTATAGGCCCTGGACACACAAAGTGCACTTTACTAAGGGCTTACCAGTAAATCAAATATGCCAATCATGGAGCACCAATCAGAATTACAAAATACAAAGAGAGCTTATGCACTTTAGCACTGATTAACAGTGGCAAAGTGCCCAGAGGCCTAAAGCCACCAAAAAGAGGGTTAGAGAATTGGGAGGCAAAACGTAAAATGTGAGGAGATGCACGTACAAAAAGCCAGGTCCACCAAGTATAGATTCTACACTTTTTAGCAATATAAAAAGGATTATGTGGTCGAAATGTAATACTGGAATTTCTGTGTGACTGGAGGAAATCATGTTGAAAACAGTTTGAAAACACTGAAATTTTGCAATACACGTTAATTGTCCCACTCCCTGGACTTCTCAGGACCCCAGGTAGTTGTAAGTCCAGGGGGCTAAAATGTAAGCTAATTGTTTTAGTTGTCATTTGATATACATGATATAGCTACGAAAGGTTTTTTTTTACAATGAATTGTAGATTATCAGGCTTTGATGTCTAGAAGTTTTACTTTAAATCATAAATAAAGTGTGTGTGTCGACTTACAATGCCTCACACGTGTTGATGCTAAGATTCAATTTTGTCCAGCAGGTATCTAGAGGGGCATAGGGTTCAAGGAGGTGGGAGTTCTTTTTATATCCAGTTACTTGTCTACCACGTTTTCAGTCCGAGAATGTCACTCTTCGTAGTCCATGATATTAATTCCGTTATGATTGCTCACAACTACAGTTCCTTGTCTTGCTTAATTGGAGCACTTTTCATGTTGTACTGTATGAGTAGAGCATAGTACAATACATCATATTAATTAGTTAAAAAATGTTTACATGACATATTTTGCTTGTACGCATGCTGAAGGTAGATGGTGCACAACAAACTTCATTGACAAACTGTGCACAATATGATATCAACAGTTCATTGAGCGTCTGTGTCAACAAACTTTATAATTAGTGAAATAAATGCAGACCAAGTCAAGCAAACAGCTAACATTAAGTGCAAGTATAAATGGTAAATTGTTTTTTTGTTTTAGTTTTGGAATATAATAATGCATGCCCCTTTCACAAAAATATGCCTGGTTCCACTTTATTAATGACAGAGAAATGCACCAAGGTAACTTTGCTCCCATAAGCGTCATCAACGCTCAGATTTAATGATGAAATTGAATATTTACTGAGGCATATTCTGTTAATGTATGTTTGTTTCAAGATTTTTCACCATGCAGCCCATTAGGGTGAGCTCAAATATGCAGCATTGTCTTCCTGTACAGGTGGGATGGTAATAAATAATGTTTTAGCATTCACTATCAAAGACTTATTAAGAAGTGGTGGACCAGA
This sequence comes from Lissotriton helveticus, assembly GCF_964261635.1. Taxonomy (NCBI): domain Eukaryota; kingdom Metazoa; phylum Chordata; class Amphibia; order Caudata; family Salamandridae; genus Lissotriton; species Lissotriton helveticus. The sequence goes on along the minus strand of NC_136057.1, from coordinate 789,389,378 downwards.
CACACTCATCAATTTACCTGGTCATTGTGGTGAGCTTCATCATTTATTTTGAAATATGCATACAAATTGAATGCCATGGGTCTGTAGGGACCTGGTATCCTCCACTGAATTTGCCATTTGTATGGGGAGAGTGAGCCAATAGAAGACTTAAATTAGTTTGGAAAGTTAACAATGGCGAATTACAATGCAAGTTTCCTTCATAATGTAGGTAAATTTGTGGGCTATGTCGAAATCAATGCATTGGGGGCAATACTTTAGAATGACTTTCAAGTAATGAACATGGTTTGATTTATTAATCCAGTTCTTTAGAAGGCATGGACACTGTTCTGCATTTCCCCCAAAAACTGACAATCTTTTAGATGTATGTGTATTACCTCTGCAGCCTTCTCCATGTGACCTAGAAAAAGAGGTTGGTCAAATAAAAATGTATATCAAATTAGTTTGCAGTAAAATGCAAGGCAAAGACAACATTCATTAGAGGCTTATGCTGGACACAGTAAGCAAAATGGCTCTTTTTTATTTTCTTTCCATGCATCGTAGACAGTAGGAAAGTAGCTCTTTAAAAACAAAAAGTACTGTCGATGGGAGAAATTTGTGAGCATGCGAGCAACTGTTCTGTGTGTATGTGTGTGGGAATGTGTAAATATGTGCATATATATTTATATACATATATTTATGTGCATATATATATATATCTGTGTATGTACATATATATGTATGACTATATACATAGAGAGAGAGACAGAATCTACTTAGGACAAACAATAATATGCCAGAGTGTGATGCTGATGTTGCAGAACACTCTACACACAGAAAGTTTAAACTAAGCAATAAAGTGCAATAAATGACCAGCAATAGTTCATGAAAAAGCACATTATTTTAAGTGACTTAAGTCCAACTTTACTTTTCTATTGCTGAGGGTTGGAAATAAATCAACATCACTATAAACAGAACAATACATGCATTGGTGACATTATTTTTTTAACTTATGTATTAGAAGTTCGCTGTACTATTTATTCAATTTATGGTACTGACTTGGTACTTTGCAAGGCAGAAATTTGTCACCACAGTCTTTGTAAAACAATTTTTGATTGATGATTCGGATCAGCGGACAGGGGCAAGGCTGGGCAGTGCTCTCGGAAGCATTACTTATATTTTCCTCTCAGTCCCCCTGCAAAAGAGCTTTGCGCACCTTTTGCTTGGGATTTGTTCCTCAGAACCGTGCGGACATTATGGCATGGGCCTGGTGATATCAGCAGGCCCAGTCTCGATAATAGTGTCTCCCATAAGAGCTGTGCTGATACATTGGGGCTTTAACCCCTCCCGTGTTCATGACAAGCTCAGCTCGTCATGAGGCACGGTTGCGCTGTGCTGATGACGAGCTGAGCTCGTCATGACACGTGCGGCGCTCACAAGCGGGGCTAATTCCCCCGCTGTGCTGAGCGTTCTGAAAAACGGGCGTGGTCATGACGAGCACAGCACATCGCCACCGTGCAGCGTGACAAGCTCAGCTCATCACAAGCACCGTGGTGCTGCGCGCGCCCCCTTTCCCCAGCGCCGTGGGGGAATTAGACCTGCGGCGAAGGGATTAAAAGTACCATGACCACATTTCAGTGTCCATCCCTAATTTAAAGGTGGACATTCCAACTTGTACTCTGCCATTTACATGTTTTGTAGTGTACGGTGCCTGCACTGTAGCCCAGGGGCAATTCTGTCTTCTGTCAGTATCACGTTGTCTCTTGATAACGTCTTGCATTAGGTTTCAATTGCTTAAGTCGTACAATATATGCTTTAAGCACATATTCCAGCACCTCTTGATATGACCTTTGGAGATATCATTGTTTTAAAAGTTGTGAAGAGCAGTAATTCTTTGTCGGCGTTGTGGTTTGATTTATCCCATTTGTTCTTGTTTTTTTCCTGTGTTTCTGGTCTGTCTGCCACTTCCTCAATGAACACTGCATAATTGTCCATCTATATACCAGCTTATTTTCTGTTTTTCCCCACCAATTGACAACTGCAGAGACCTTTCTCTATTGTGGTTCAGGCCTAATGAACACATGGCCCATCCTTGAACTACGACAAGATTCCTATTCCTCATACTGTCTAGCTCCTAATTTCAATGATGATCACACTGCGAACTGTACTCGGAAACTGTTAGAAATGTGATTTCCGGTTGGCTAAGGCTTATGCCAAAGCCAGGCAGAAACCACCATTCTAGTCAGAGCAAGGGAGTTACATGCTGAAGATAACCCCTGCTCACCCACTTGGTCGCTTGGCACGAGCAGTCAGGCTTATCCCAGAGGCAATGTGTAAAGAGTTTGTTCAACACACACACGCACAACAGCAACACATTAGGCACACCACAAAAGAAACTCCACACAAGGTTATATCAAAAATAGCCATTTTTATTATCCAAAACACATTAGAATTAGAATCACACATGTACACTGTGCCAACTGGCACCATCTAAAAGTTTACAGGGGATTATATACATGGCAGGGCCAATCGGGCCACTGTCAGAACCATCACAAGCATAAGTTGTAAAAATAAAACACATCCAGTGACTACTGGTAAAATAATAAACTCAGCATTATCACTAGAATAAACACATTATGCAATCTCATTAGGCCTAAACATCGTAGCATGACATTTGCATTAGGCCTCATCCTAAAAGATCATCGCATAAACACATTATGCATCTCTGTAGGCATAAACTGTGTGCCCAGTAACACAAGCAAAATATGCTGCTTGGTCCATAGACCCTAAATTGCAAGGGGCCTAAATATCTAGCCAAAAAACGAAGAAAATACCAACCAACCAGATTTCTGCACTTGACAAGTAACTAACTCCTAGCAGTACCTAAAGTGCGTACAGTAAGGAGAGGAGGCAGAGCCTTCTCCAAACTAGGCCCTGAAACCTGGAATGCTCTACCGCTATATCTCCGTATGGAACAAGATCCTAAGAAGTTTTGCAAATCTCTTAAAACCTGGCTTTGCCAGTTCTTATGACAGACCTACCATGGGCATCTGAGTATCGGCTGGCGCTGCGAGACCTACGGGTGATACATGCGCCTAACAAATACCAAAATACATACGTACATACACTGCAAAAGTGCACACAGCACCTTGTACTACACCCTGAAATGACCCCAGGCAAACTGGCCTTTCACTGGGGCTCAAATGCCTTCCAAATGGCCCTCAAGCTGCCAATGCAACAAAATCACTGGTGTGCAAATGCATTGGAGGTGTGGGGTGCAACTCACCCCTTCCCAACAATAAGCCCCCGTTGTTACAGCTGCCCACGCACTCGTGGCAGAGCTGAGGAATGCAAAAAAGGCTCTGGCACTATTGTGCATCGTGAGCCCCGCTCTGGGACTCGACACACAAAACTTGCCCCACGTTGCAGCTGCCCGCAACTGCGGTGCAGCTGTGAAGAACAGGCACAAATGAGCACTGGCACCTATGGTGCCTCTGGAGCCCTACTCCTGGACTCCTCCGAATTGCCACAAATCGAATTGGTCACCGGCACCCCGGTGCCTCCGGGAGTGCCAACACTGCTCTGTTCTGCCCCACTCATGGGGACAGGTCACGGCTGGCTCCAGGCACCGGCAATGTGCCTCAGTGGGGCCCCTGCTCCCAGGGATTCGCCTCTCTACCCACTAGGACACCGCAGTGTCTGGCAGGAGCCTGTTAGGCTCCGGTCCTCTGTCGGCATTGGGTGAAGCTGCGCCCCTGAGCAGGCAGACTTGCCTGACTTACGGCCCGGGCATGTCCCGACCTGGAGCAAAGTCTCCTGTTCTTCGTCTCCCTCTCTTGGTTTTGGGTGCCCTCCAAAGCGCGGTAGGCTACCACTAATCACTTTGTACAGTGAGCCTTCGGTGGTTCCCATCTGATGGGAGGCCACAAGACTTGGCTACTTCTTCCGCTTGCATTTACAGAGGCGGGGTAGGCTCCTGCCCTTCTTCTGGCACTTCCCCTTACCTTGCCCAGTCCTGCCCATAACCAGGCACTAGCATGCCTGACTTCCAGCCCCCGATCTCGGCGGTGGCTTCACATCGGCTCCTCTCTCCTGTGCAAAAGCAGGGTGGGTTCCTGCTTTTTTTTTCAATTAAAGCAACAGGATATAACCAAAAGCGGGGTGGGCTCCCGCTTCACCCCAATGCATAAATCAGTGGGGTAGGCTCCTGCTTGCAGTGACATCCAGAATGCGGGGTAGGCTCCAGCACAAAGCAGCATAAATGTGGGCTGGGCCCCCGCCAACAAAAGCAGCATAAACGCAGGATAGGCAACCGCTCTTCCCACAGCAACATGCTGCAAGACACCAGCTACTCTCTTCCTGGTGATAAAAAGATAGCACTCACAAGGCGCTAGGGTTCTCCAGGTTCCAGGGACAAGGGCAGGCGCAAAAAACACATGGCCCTCCAGCAGGGATGCAGTCCCTCGTGGCGGTTCATCCTGGGGCCCAGCAGCAACTGGTCCCAAGGAAGCACAACCTTTTCATGGGGTCACAGCTCCAATATACATAGTACATTTTTTTTATCCCCTTTGCACAGGGCTTGGGGGAACCAGCCTGAACTGGTTCTGGTGTTTTTTGGAGAACTCTGTTGACAAGGCTCCATTCCCCTTTGTCATGTGGGGGTTAGGTGATCAGGCCCTCCACAGGGGGGCGGAGCCAGCATTCACCCCAGCAAGCACAGACCTCTTCAGGGTCAGGGGACCACTCCTCCCACTACTCCAAATGCAGGTCTTCCATTCAACCTAGCGCTGACTCACCTCTCCGGAGCCACACACACCCACACACACCTTACAAGCCACTGTCACTTCAAAGCCAGACATGCAATCCACATCAGGCAGGCATACATATAGCACACATAAATGCCATCTTCTAAAAGTGGCATTTCTAAAATAGTGATAATTGATCTGCACACACCATAGCAGAGCATTTATTATTACTATTCCAACCATACCAAACTTGACCATGCTGCTCCTCTCATATCAGGAATTAGCACTGAAACACTTATCAGGGAATTCCCTATGCATTCCGATGGGAGGGCAGCCCTACAGCAGTGAGAAACCAAAATGGCTGTTTGTCACTACCAAGACATGTCACGCACTTAAGGTACATGTCCTACCTTTTACCTACAGTACACCCTGTCCATAGGGCTAGCTAGGGCCTACCTTAGGGGTGACTGACGTAGTAAAAGGGGGGTCACAGACATGGCACACACTTTAGGTGCCACGTCACAGAGGCAGTAACACTGCGCGCACAGGTCCTGCAATGGCAGAGGCTTGAGACAGGTTTGAAAGGCTACTTTGGTGGGTGGCACAATCAGCGCTGTAAGCTCACCTGTAGCATTTAATTTACCAGCCCGGGTTCTTGAAATACCACTTTAGAAGGGACTGACAGGTAAATGAAATAATCCAAACAGGTGTAGACAAATCTTACCATGTTTACCACAGAAAGCACCAACACTTTGCATTGGACAGCAGTGCTAAAGTGCCTCAGAGTCCTAAAACCTCCAACACTACATCAGAAAAAAGGCTAGGAGGAAGACAAAAAGTTCAGGGATGGCTCTGCAAAAAGGGCCAAGTCCAACAGAAGTGATCAGAGATACATTACTTTTCCTGAGCAGTACTGCTTACTTTTGCACTCAGCTTATAACAGGTGTGGTTTTCAAGAACGTATTCACACTTCACTGAAGCACAACTTTGAATTTATTGTGCTTAGTGATTTTATTGTTTTAAATATTGGGAAGAGAATTAATGCACCGACACACAGACTAACAGTTTTGTTTTGTTCTCATTTTTTCTTGTTTCCAGTTGGCTGACTTCCTGAGAAAGGGGAATCATGCCCACCGATCGCCCAGCCCATTCGACCACCTCTATTTATAATAAGGGAGAGTTCTGTCCTGTGGAAGAAAGGAGCAAGGAAACTCCTGTCCTAGTTATGAAAAAGGCCCAATTGTGTCCGAAAAATGTCATACGATTGTCAGCCCAGAATAGTTACCTGCATCCGGTTGCCACAGAGCTTTAGTGAGCAGGGCGTGCATGTCTGTACCTGGCGTGGGCCCAGTGTCCAATCGGAGAAGGTTCCAAGGTTCGGTGTGGTCGGTGTCAGGTGTTAGTAAGCTTGAGAGTCATGCTTGCTTGCACCAGTATAGGAAGAGGTACGGCAGAGTGGTTTTTGTATAATGCCCATGTCTACTGGTTGCTTCTTTGCTACTCCCTGATGGAATCTTAAAAGCAGGAGTCTAATAAAGGACAACCACAGGGCACCAGTAGCTTGCTTGCTGGTTCGCAGTAGTTCAGGCAAATTCAGGAACATGCGCTGTTTGCCTGCTAATGTTGCACTGCAAAACACTGTGCGCCCATTTTTGTGAGACCAAAGTTGTGCAGAAGAAGCACATAGCTTAATGTTTTGCTAACTAAAGAATGTCATGTTGCTGCCTGGTAAGAAGTCTGAACAGCTCAGACAACCTTATGATGAATGCCAGTCCGTGGTTTAATTCATTAAAGGCAAAAGCAGTAAAAACACTTGCAGGGATACTGAACAACACCCAAGATACATTAGAAAGACACGTTGCATTTACAATTCTTTCTTTCTTTCTTTCTTTTTTTCTTTCCTTCTTTCTTTCTTTCTTTCTTTCTTTCTTTCTTTCTTTCTTTCTTTCTTTCTTTCTTTCTTTCTTTCTTTCTTTCTTTCTTTCCCCTCTCTGTTCTCTCCTCTCTTTTCCTGTCTTTCCTCTCAACTTTGATCATTATATCCCTTTTCTTCACAACTTCTTTCCATTCCTCTTTTACTGCTTCACTCCGTCTTTTCTTTTTCACATTCCTCTTCCCTATGACCTTATGTCCTCTTTCATTTGTGCCTTTTTTCCTTTCCTTCCCTCCTTCGTTCCTTTCCCCCTTTCCTTCATTTCCCTTTGTATTTCCATCACTTGTATTCTCTGTTCCTTCTTTCCTTTACTTCTCCTGTTTTCCTATTTTCATCCTGATCTTCTCTCCTTTGTACCTCGATACCTTCTTTCCTTGGTTCGTTCTTTCCCATCCTTCTCCACGTATGTCCTACTTTCATTTCTTTCAACCCTTCCCTTCTCTTGAGGAACATGCATCAACTCTCATGCAGGGCATGAGGACTGCTGTACATGGTATTTACACAGCAGGCAGGCGTCGGAAAAGATGGATGCCCTTAACCTTTCCCTGTTCCTGATGTTACTAAGCTCAGGTCAAGATCGTCAACAGAGGCTGATCGTGTTTGAGCACATATGTTTGTGAAGCAGTGTTGCATATTTATATACTCTGGCCTCTTCAGGCCCCGATACCTAACACACAGAAGCTGCACACGCTCTTTCAGCTGATGCATGGTACTAGCAGCAGGTACATACACTCAGGTAAGTAGTACAAGCAAATGTACTGTTTGGGAATCATTGCATGAGCGGTTTGACCCTTTTTAAAATGCATTCGTTTATTGCAAATATAAGTAAAATAAATTCTTACAAACTGAATAGAGTGTAGGGATGAAGTGTATCAACAATGATCATTGATAATTCATACTTGATTTGCCACTTTGGATTTTCAAAATATATCTGAATAACGTTGTTCACACAATTGAGACGTATTGTGTTTTATTCAATAGTCGCTGCGATGTACACCTTATCAGTAAAACTAAAAAAAAACGCACTTGCTCAGAAGGTTCTCCAGATTAAGACAATAATGTAGAATAACGTAGTGAGAGGTTAATTTTCCCTTAAATTGGTGAATTCCGCCAAATTTGGTACGTTGATTTAGCTCAGAACTCTGATTTTGCATTGAGATTCCACGAACTACAACAGAACACAGGGGCATATTATCAATGGGGTTTATCTCTGCTTTTTTGGCTTTAAAAGCCAAGAAAGCGGAGATAAAATTATTTCCCTATTACCTAGCTGTCGCTAACACCAGTTAGCGACAGCCAGTAGGAGATAGCGACCATCTTGGGCCCCACTTTGCATGTCAGTGAGATTTATCACTAATGACATGCAAAGTGGGCGTGCCAATATGTTAGCGACTGGAAACAGTCGCTAACATCGCTATCTCCTATTACCAACTTTTGGAGATATTCGCGCTAAGCGCGAATATCTCCAAAAGCTAACACCTGCCCTGAGCAGTTCTTAGCCATGTTATCCAATGGGAGGTGGATAACATGGCTAAGACCATTCGCTCGGTAATGCATGAATATCGCTGACTTTTCAGCGATATTCATGCATTGCGGCCGTTTTTTATCGCATTTGCGTTAAACCTTGGTAATACCAAAGGTTTATCTGCGATAAAAATCGCCGCAGCTCAGCGGTAAAATTTTGTCTCTAACCAAGCAATAGCGATAATTATCGCTATTGCTTGGTAATATGCCCCACAATTCGTGCCCCAGTCTGACAAGGGATTTGGTGGTAAAACTGGAGCAAATGTGTGCACTTTTTTGTGGGCCTGCAGCAACCAAAAGATGTCACTGTCTTGCATAATTGTAGTGTTCACAACCCTACAATACTGGGGTCAAGCGTTTACCAAAATATAAGACATTGACAAAAGTAATAAATAAAATTCATCGCGTAGAATGTTGCGGAAGTACATGTCAAAGCACTGTCAAGTCGTAGAATGACAGAAAATCACAATGAAAAACTAGAGAATGTGCGATTGTAACTAGAAACCAGTGGGTCTGCTTTCTGCCCCGCATCAGCAGCTGTCGCTATTGCCTGCCTTAGCTCTCTCCACTGGCTCAGAGGCTGGAAAAATGGACACTGTACAACTGAAAATAGAACTAATTTAACAAACATTAACAACAACGTTCACAAGACAAAGTTTGGCCTCAAGCAGAAGACTGCAGCAGTTTACAGCACATCAACGGACGCGGGAAGAAGATACACATGTGATATTTTAAATGACAAGTTGCAAAAATTAGAAGAGGGTTAAAAACAGAAAATGCCTTATTGGCAAACAGCAGCTAAACACTTTTCATCTTAAAAATAGTCGCTTTTTAGATAGCAAAGCTTAATATAATGTATACCGTATCAGGAAAGATGGTAGAGGTTCATAGAACTATAGTGTTCATCGGTTGTGGTTTGAATATGGAAAAACAAAAAAGCTGAAAAAAAAATCTATTTTGGATCTTTCCGGTCACGTCCACATTTGAGATTTAGCACTACAAAGTCTGCGTGTGACCGCGATCTAATGTAATACTGAGGTAAATAAGTTAGTGTGTAATAGTATGGAGTCTACATTTTGCAAGTGATGGAATAATGAACCAGTTTAACAAATGAAAGGGACATTCATCAGAAAGCAAAACATTAAATTCTATTCACACGCCAGGGAAACACATACAGATGAGTATTAACACCTTCTTTGGCTTTATAAGTGAAGAGTGAAAAGAAAATCCAAAGATAACATTAGATACTAATTGGTGAAGTGTTGTATTAGTGAAGAAAATGACAAGAAGGAAGACCTAGAGGGGTGGCAGAAATGCTATTAATACTATACAATAAAAATGGAATAAATGAACATCAGGACTAGCAGATAGAAACTGTCCACTGCATGCAATAGTGTCGACAGGCCCCTCCCGTCCCCCAGAATTGGAATATTAATTTTATTTTACGTCTTCTCAGGAAATGTGACAAAGGAGAACGGGGAAGCTAGAACTGCCAACCTTCAATTTTTGGAGCATGAGATGTGGAACGGACGTGTTTTCAGCAAGTACCGGATTTTCTCTTCCTAGTATTAGCAGTCAATTTTCCTTAAATTACAGTTATTCAATGAAGTTTTATATGTAGTGACTCAAACAACCAACTTCTAAGCAATTTAAACCGGGGCTGGGCAAAATTGCATAAATTTTTCTTGTGCAGCACCTGCCGAAAACTAGTTCGAGTAGAAAAGGTCTCTCATTAACTCATTTACCTTTGACCCAACCTTCTGCTGGTATCTCGCAAGGCTCTTTAACCCAAGATGCGTACTTGGGTGAAAACAATATGCAAAATCATATAATGCAAATTTGCGAAAAAATTTAATGAATTTTCATGAATTTTGTTAATTTGTCCAGCATAATTAAAATTTTGCTCAGGTTTGATTGAAGCAAGGTAATGTGTAGAAGTATGTTAAATGTGCCTTTCTTAACCTTCTTTATTTCATCTGTTTCATCACTAACTTTTCAAAAAGAGAAAAATGGCCATAATCCTACTCACTGCATGATTCTTTATCGATCATTATGTTTTTTTTTGCGTGAGTTAACATCTATTTGGAGCTAGCCACAAGCACACATAAAAACAGACACACACACTCAAACATATACACACACATGTGTGTTCACAGGATAGGATAGGATGATATTTGTAGAGCGGGCTTACACCAAAGGGTGTCAAGGTGCTGAGCAGACAGACGAGGAGAAAGAGAGATACGCTTACTGATGGAGAGCGAATGAAAGGAACGAATCCCATTCCTGGCAGACTGATGCTTCGGAATATTAAGAATCAGCCTTACTGCTGTCTTCGCACTTATATATGTAATATTAATTAGCTTACTAAAACTTTTAACTCATTTTGATATCTAGAGTTGCAATGTAATGACATGTTATTGGAAGAATGTAGTACCACTTCAATCAATCAATCAATAAAACTTTATTTCGGATTTGTTTTGCAAACCATAAAAGTGCAAATGCAGCGTTACAAAATTACCACTTTACATGAGGACACTACCTTGACCATTAAAGCCAAAGAAAGCATGCGTCAAATACTCCACATGTAAATGTGCAAAATAAGTGGTAAACCTAATTCTGCTATGAACACCTCACTTACGCCTTCAAAAGTCTAAAACAGGTATATATTACCTAGGTGCACGAATATGGTATTATTATTCTTGAATCAGTGAATTGGACCTGAATTATCACTCACCTTTAAATCAGGGTTTCAGTATTTTTTTCCTATATTCCTAATTGTGGACCTGTTTCTGCTCTCCGACTTCACTTGCCCACATGATAACAAAACACTGCCACACCAGACTATTACTTGCCCATCCTATTTTACAGTCGATTGACTGCATGGCACTGGTAGGCAAATGTGTAATTCAATATCCCCTCTCGTGAACAGTTTTTATTTTGAATTTCAATTAACCCAGTGTGTAATTCATTCTTCTTTTATTTGTATTGTTCAGAAAGTTAACCAAAATAAACGGTTTCATTCTATAAATCCAATAACTGTAGATTGTTAGTCAAAGTAAAAAGCAAATCCTAAAGAAGTCTTAAACATACATTTCCAACTCCCTCTCATGTCCCAATTTCAGTACCACCCCTGGGTTCAAGCTCTGTGCGGATATCTATGGAAGGTAAACCAAGTGAAGACATTATGTAGGAAGGCAAAGAAAAGGGATACAAGTAATAAAAGTAAATTAGAGAGGGGGAAGATAGGACCGGTCAACAAAAGCAAGGCAGTCTAGTTCTCCTAAGAAGCCATATGCTTCATTCACTCTTTCCGTCTATTCTCACGTCAGTCATCTCTAGAGGTAGCATTCTCCATGTAGCCCCTGGTTCCCTATACAATGTAGATACCCTCTTCTTCCAATAGCTGCCCCAGACCTCATCAAATGTCGTTATTTGACAATTTATTTGATAAACCATTTTTTCACAAGATGCCATGTTGAATAATTCTTGGCCCAAGTCTCGTAAGTCAGGCAGTTCTTTGTCCTCCATAACTTTAATATGCAGAGTTTAGCAACTTCCATTGCAGTTGGAAAAAGATGGTTGCAATATTCTCTACTCCTGCACTAAGGGTCTGATTTAGAGTTTCGTGTATAGGTACTCTATCACAACATGTTACATATCCCACCCACCTCATTACAAGTGCATTAGGATATAATTCTCTTGTAATATGGCAGACAGGATATGCATCACGTTTGTGATGGAGTACTCATCAGCCAAATTTCAAATTAGGCCTTAAATGTTCCATGTCCTTATCTGGCTGGTCACTTCTCCAAAACACAGCCCTCGGACATAAGCCCACAACTCCACCCTTTTAGGAGACCTGTGTAAAATGTTGCAGGACCCACATTTCTGCAGAGGAACTCACAGATATTTATCATGTGTTACCTGCAATTCGTGCTATACTACTTCCTGGTATTCAATTTGTAACCTGTGATCACCACTTTTTTATTTGCATGGCTCCGGGGCTTGTGAAAGTGAAATGTTCTTATTTAGCCCTGAATATGTCCCTTTTGTAAGTCACATAGGTTCACAAATATGTGTGGACCAGAGAGTTTATAAATGCAACACAACTATGAATGTTCCAAAATCCTGCAGGACAGAGTGCATATTTTGTTTGAAGTACTAGAAAGATTTCAACGTTCTCTCTATGAGTTGTTGCTTGATGTTTCTAATCTGTCTGTATAGGTTTTGATTCCGCAATGACTCATGGTCATTACTTCATAACTGGGTCCCTATTTTTATTACAGTGTTCCCTATCAAACCTCCAGGTGTGCGGTGCCAGGCATGAGTCATGGCAATTGAAGCTGGCTCAGATCTGTCTGATAACTGGTTGTTTTATGGGTTGAGCAAGACATTCCTCCAGCTTTCCCATAGAATACCTGTTTTACCTTTATCCACCTCAAAGTTAACAAATACTCATGCAGCAAGTTTCTCACTTGACAAGCTGAAACAACAACCACTATGTCTCTAAGGGTCCAGCTACAAGTCTGGAGGTCCAAGGACTGCCAGACTCCTGGTGGGACAGCGGTGGTGGATCAACCTCCTCATTAGGAATTGGTTATTCAGACTGCCCTGGGACTGCCAACGTCACCAGGGAACCGCGTTTCCCTGGAGGTGGCATGGGGTTCAGAGGCCACAAACAGCTTGGGGGGACTGCCTTGGTCCAGCTAAGCATATCACAAGTTTCCTGTCCTTCAAGGTTGGCTCCTTCTACATGTAAACCAAGGAGAAGAGGAAACAAAGTGGACATGTGCCTCCTCCACTTGTGAATGCACACACGGGGAAATAATATGTGCCCCCCCTGTGTCCATGCACAAAAGTTCCTGCACGGCATGGACCTTGTGAGAAATTCCCATTGCTGTGAGTTTTTCAAAGGTGACACAGCCTTAAAAAGAGGCCCCGGCCTGGGACCACCAACCGCTTACCTGCCAGACTACTTAAAAGTCATAATCTGGTGGGCGGGCGGCTGCGACCTTCAGCAAAGCAGTGGCACGATTGTTTGAACCGAAGCGCCACTGCTCTGCCAAAAGTCATAATCGGGCCGTAAGCATGCCAGTGTGGGCTCTCCTATTCAGACATTTCCAATCTTAGTTTCCTTCCCTGACAGATAAATGACACTAGCTGTTTGGTCACCTTGTTCATTATTGCCATTGGTATTCATAACAGCAGCATTGCAAATAGGCAATTAGACATGGTGCTACATTAATTATAACCACCTATTCTTTCCCCCATATTTGCTACATTTGCATGGTCAATTTAATCAGATATTCTTTTATTGTGTCCATCCGGAGTCCTATTACCCTCTATCATATTGTCCAATTTCTGTTTAAAAATGTCCAACAATAATTTAGTCTGGATTCTTTCAAACAGAAGAGGTGTTTCCCAAGGGATGTGGCTGTTGCTGTTGTGGTTAATAGAAGAGCCCTGCACTTCCACCAACAGCCTTACTCTTTTTTCTTTTGGCAAATGCTCACATATGTAAGTTTACTACTTAGGGCTCGATTGTGATGCGGTTAGGAAATCTTCCCGATCAAATCGGTTTGGAAATGGTTTCCAACCGACTTGGATAGGGAATTTCCAACCGACCGAGTATGATGCATCTGGATGCTTCCAGATATGATTTGGTTGGACTCTCATTGACTTCTATGGGAGGCTATGTTCCTAACCGCATCGTAATCTGGACATCGGTCGGGAAGACACGTTCCCGATCTGATTCGGAAGGAGCAAATGCTGTTAGGAGGCCTTCCTAAACGCATCATAATCGGGCCCCAAGTAGTAAATGTTGGAGGGACCAGGGGTTGTGGCTGGAAAAGGGGGCAAACCTACTACTAAAAAAGGAGAATTAGGGAGAGGTTTATAGAGAGGTTTAGGGAGGAACATGCTACCACCCACAAAAGAGTAAGACCATTCCTGTTCATAAGCTGCACTTTTAAATTTACTTCAACCAAAAAGAACTCACAACAATAGTAAATGTTCTCCAGCTCAGAACATACATTGTCAACTATTGGTACTGCAATGCTCTTTGATGTTATCTGTTTTGGTATTAATACTTGAATTTTCAATAAAAATCACTTACAAAAAAAGTATGTGACAGAAATTACAAAAAGGTACATATATTAATTTTGACTAATTAAATTATTTTTAAGGAAAGTTATATTTTAAGTTTAAAATGTTACTAAAATACTTTATAATAAAGCCATATTTATTTTTATGCGTTTTAAAATGTTTTACTCAAAAATAATCATCTGTTTACATCTATTTAAAAAGTCAGAATAAATAAATTTAACATTATTTACCGTGGGGTTCTATTTTAAGTTCCTGCCTCTATTATTTTCTCCGGGAGGATGCAGTAGAATAAGTTTTTTATTTTTTTAAATTTATGTAGCACAAACTTGGCCAAAGGGCGCTGCAGTGCTTTATATGTAAACTAGACATTTTATGTTTTTTGAGACATGGAGAGGTCAATTGATTTGTCCAGATTCACAAGATATTTAGCACTGAGTTCCCCTGTTTTAAAGTTGACGGCTCTAGCCTTTAGGCCACATGTAGTAAACATCAGTGGGAACTTACTACTGCTCCTTTTTGGCTGTAATAACTTTTTCTCCATTCCCTGTTTTCAGTTGCTGAAGACATGCAAGTCTACACTTTTGAATAACTTTACACAAGTTAATAGTAGATATCCAAAACCAGTAAAGTACTCCAAAGTGTAGGAGTAAACATGGATATTTAAGTTACTTACATGTGTGAGTTACCTTTGCAAAAAACCCCAATAGTATTCAGCCAGGTCTACCTATGTCTCTGATACACTCAGTGGTAGTCCTTTTCTGATCAGAATAGCGACTCCCCTCTTGTGGAAGGATCCGCTAAAATGTTATTCTCTCCCCACTCAGTCTCTCTTCTTCACTTTCTATGTTCAATGGATGAGTCTTTTGTACCAAGGCGATGTCTGAACAGCTGTTATGAAGATAGGATGTATTGTTTTCTCTCAATAAAATGAGTCAAGCCACTGACATTAATCGAGATGATTGAAAGAAATCCAAAAATATGCATGGGCAGGAACAGATGAAGTCATGGTGGTCTTTCCCCAAACTATATAAATCTAACAGGAAATGACAATGTACCAACGAGTCAAATATTACCAGAGGGTACCTGGGTAGAAATGTATTGGGGTAGTGTGTGTTTTAAGCATTAGATGTGGAGAAACAGTAATTTAGAGGGTTCCAATTGCATCCCAAACCCAATATGGAACAAATATAAACCACTTATGTACCACAAAACATGAGAGTGAGGACAAATCAGGCTATTACACTGGGGATTTCCTTACTTGTGTGAGGGTACTAGGGGGCATATTCTCAAGGACTTATTGCCGAGTTATCGGCACTTTAGCACAGCAAAAGTGGCAAAAGAGTTATCGCCCAATTCTCAAGCTGGAGCAACTGCCGATATCGCCAGTTTTCCAGCGATAGCTTCCGTAAAAAACATTGCCACAGATGAGAGTCATAACTAACGCTAATGAAATACAGAGTAGGCTTTCCCGTGCAAAAACACACAAAAAGACCACTTTGCGATATTTTCAATGATCAGCCAGATCGGCGATGTGATCCAAAAACAGGCGATAAGGTGCATTAGCAGCAGGGATTTAACACCTGCTTTTTACTGGTGTAAAGCCGGACGATAACCTGAAGTATGAAAGGAAGCCCAGCCCAGAGCCACATCTGAAGACCAACACATGTCATGGAGAAACTGATCATGCAGTTCAGAGACCCAAGAGGGCCACACCACCCACCGCCACCACTCCCAGGACCACCCCCATGCTCAGGATCCTCCCCATCGGACAACCACCGAGGCAGAGCAGAAAAAGACAGCATCCGAAAACGCACCACCCTCAGAGACTTAATGCCAGAGGATGTCATTGCCCACTACAGGCTCAAAAGGACAACCATCCGCCGCATCCTGACCCACATTGCCCACAGGCTGGCGGTACCAACACAGCAGACAACCAACATCCCCTCACAGACAAAGCTGCTGGCTGTGCTGCACTTGTTGGCCTCTGGTACCTTCCAACCGGAGGAGTCTCACTGCCAGCCCTATCAAACTTCCTCACACATGTCTTGGATGCAGGTCCACAAAAGCAATAGCGGGCCCCTGTATCCGCACACATTCTAGTCCCAATTCGTAGGGTTCCTGCCCAACCAACCCAAACCCCAGCCGTTGCCTATCACCTCTGTTCTCCAGATCCAAGATTGTAGTTTCAAAAATGGGTGTGCGCCAGGTCACGAAGTCCAGTAGTCAACAGTATTGGAAAAACAGTTATTTATTAGAAAAACATAAATTAACAATACAAAAACATCGGCCACCGCATTCCATTCCCAACGGGGAACTTCATCAGGGCAACTTATGGATCCAATTAACTGCATATGGTCCGGCAAGTCCCCAATACAATTCCATATTCCGAAAGTCCATATTCAGAAACCTGCTGGATAAATGGTGACAATGGTCAAGCAGCCGTATAGTCACAAACGTAATCTGTTACAGTGTATTGCTCTTGGACGAACAGGAATGCTTACAGGTATGATCAATCCTGCACAAAAAGACCGTAACAGAACTTTGTGTGGTCGTAACGTTTGTAGGAAAGAAAAGGAAGGTTACAACCACATGTGGGTGGTGGAGTTCTGTCTCCAGCACTCTGTGACACTGACACATCGGGGTGGAGATGTGGATGTGGAAGCAGCAGCAGCATTCATCTTCGCCAGGCCTAGTGGCAGCTATGCCATGATGAGGGTCTGCAGGGCATGGTAGATCCCAGCTACATCATGCTGGTGTGCAGCTGTGGCAGCCATTCTTTCCGCTTGCACCTGCTCCATGTTCTCCATGGTCCTCCGCTTGTGTCCCAACTCCCAGATGACACAGCTGGTGCCACTCTGACTAGACACTTGTCCTTGTCTCTCAGTCAGGAATCCAGCAATTCCTGACTGATGGGAGAGCTCTCCATGCTCTCCCATCATTGGAGAGCATGGAGGGGGTTGTGGATGTTCGTTAGGGACTGTAAATGGTCCCTGATGAGACTTAGACACCCACGTATGGCATCTAGTTTGACTGCCATGTGGTCAAACCCCACCCGCACCTGTTCAGCCATCTTCTCCTGGCACCCTAACACATGCCGTTGGAAGGTCATGTTTTGTTCGTGTGGCTCCTGGGAGACAGCTGTGGTTATTGTTGCTTTCTGTTGTGTGGTTTGTGTAGGGGGTAAGGTCTCCTCGATGCAGATGGGCTGCCATGCTCCTGGAGGTGGGGTGCCGAGGCTGTCCATGAGCTGCTGGAGGCCAGTGGTGTCGATGGTGGGGAGGTCCACTACGTCATCTGTGAAGAGTTGTTGGGTCTGCTCTGCAGGAGGTGTTGATTCTTCTTCTGCAATGTGAGGGGGTGGTGCAGGTTAACATTGTGTTCACATGTATGTGGACGCATTGTACAAGTTTACATACAGACTGCAATGTACATTGTGACTGTTTGGGAGGAGCTGCCTATATAATGCGGGACAGTGAACATTTCGGCAACATCACGAATGTGTGATCATCTCCCATTTCCCTGCTATGGCAGATGTGATTGGCCAGTTTCTACACACAAGCTGCAGCAGTTATGTCCTCTGTTCTGTTGTGAACGTGTTGCAGTTTGTACCACATTGTTGTTCTTGTTGATGTGCACTGCTTCCTATGTGTGTGTGCTGCAGTGTGGGAGAATCACCCCTGCAGCTCTAAATTTGCTGTCCCTTATCCCTTTCAGGCGGTGCGCCTTTCAATTCTGTGCTTATACAGTGCTGAGATGTTGCAGACTTGGGTAAATTGGGCTCTTGGTGGGTGTTGGGACTCTTGGGCATAGTTTGTCAGTAGATGTCTTGTTGACCTCAGGGGTTGTTTGTGCACGTGGATGTGTCAGAGTGTTACCTGCTCCTTTACGCATGTGGTCCATACTCAGCCACCTCAGTGTTGTGGCGTGCACAATGTCATGATAATGGGACTGCAGCCATGCTAATCATCTTGCAGTGTCACTTGCATTGTCAGTGTGGGTCACGGACCCGCAGCTTTGCTGGGTTCAGCACATGTGCATGGGTTTGTTGTGAGATTAGTGATGTGTGGGAGGGCCCCCTCTAGGCACATAGTCGACGGGGGCCGAATTGCAGTTTGTAGGTGTGCTGCAGTGTGCCAAGGGGATCAGGGACATGCTTCAGAGTCATTGTGGGTGTGCACTGTGCTATGCTAAATTGTGCATGTGTGCCATTGTGCCCATCTCCCCCAACGCCCCAGGCCCTGGTCATTACTCACCCTCTTGCTGTTGTGTCGGCTCCTGTTGAGCCGTGTACTTTCCCCCAACTCCTGCCACCGTTTCCACACTGATAACTGTGGAAACCATTTCCTCCATCTCTATGAGGACCTCCTGTGGTGCTGGACTCCCACCTCCAGTCTGCATTGCTGCCTTCTGGTTGATGGCAAGTTATTGCTTGGTTTTGCGCTTCACATCATTGCAGCGCCTCTTGACCTCTTCCATTGTCCTCCTCAGCACTCTGATTGCAGTCACCTTGTCCATCTTTTTGTCAACAATGACACATTGGAGGTGACAAACAGTTGTTGATGGTATCTTATCACCTTCGTTATCAGGATCCTGTTTTCCTGCGGACTGAACCGCGTCTTCCTCTTCTTCTTGTCCTTGCCCTTCCCTGACCCTGAAGTCCCGGTTTTGGCCTCCGGGGGGCTTCTGGGGTTCTGGTCGTCCTCTGTCCTGCTCCGGCTACCTACATTGTGCTTCGCAGTTATTATGTTTTGGTTTGTGTTTTTTTATTCTGCTTTTATGGTGATTTTCCAGCCTGATGTGTGTTTATTGCAGGTCTGGTGCTGCGTATCGCTGCTTCTCTTATCGCGGTTGGGCCCACTGCAACTTTTTTCACCTTCCGGTTTAGATTTTTATCGCCGTCCCCGTAACTTTATCGTGGACATTTGACGTGTTATCGGGAAACTATAGCATGTTACCGCCGTATTGTGAATAGGACGTTAATAGGAAGTTATTTTCCCGCGTTAGGCGGTGATATGAAACATTGCGTTAACGTATTTTGGCGATGATTATCACACTTTCTTGAGAATATCTCCCTAAGACTTTCATCAGGTGAGTTTTTGATGGACAAGGCTTGAGGTCCACCTGCTGTGATGTCTATCATCCACTAAAAGAAGATGGAATGAAAAGAGTTGAAGCCCCATTGGTATTTTAGTTCAATCAATAGGATATGAAACAGGTGAATGTTGTGCTCAGTGAACATGCCTTATAACAACAAAGCAGTAATACTAATAGCCTGAGTTATTTGTTTACAAGCCAACTAACTTCCCTATCTTAACCTAATGTTATAGTATACCAGATATCTGCTCAATGAGATGTCCCCAACTTTAAGAATCAATGTGAACTCCAAGAAGGATCTATGCTTGTATATCACCAATACATATTTGCTTTTGAAAGAGTCTTATATGTGAGCTTGTTTTCTGGATGAGCCTCCAAAGTGCCTTTGCTGGTAACCTTACTTTGATTCTCATAGGGGAGTGACATTTGGGGTGTTTTCACTTAGACCCCTAAGGCACACATTCTGGTGAATTCTTCAATTTGTTTCTGATGTCTTGACTGGGCCACTGTTAGATCAATTTCTTTAGGCCATTGTAAGTGATCCATTTTATCTGCCTTTTGAGATGTGTCCATGTTGGTAGAGTCAATTGTGTCCAAAAACTCTTGACTACTTGATAGAGATGTGAAATTCCATGGTGCATCACATGCAGGTTTGTCAGCATGGTTGCAGAATCAAGTAGGTAATAATGAATGTCCATCTTTTCTAGTTCTGATTTGAGAGCCAGGATTATTTTCTGTATTGTTGCACTTTAAAATGTTCTTGGAAGTGAATATTTTATGTTTCCCATATGAAAATGGACCATGTTGTTTTGCAGCCAAAATGATGGATCAAATATCAAATATCTTTTTTTGAGTTCAGGAATAAAATTAAGTAAGAAAGCCATCATGTTGTCATTCTCTAACATTCTAGAATTCCTGAAAATGGATTAAAATGTCAATACCCGTCCTCCAATTTAGCTATCTCTTTCTGCAAATACCAATGGTCTTGCTCCCTATTCATGGTGGTCACCAATTTCTGCTCAATGGATCAAAGCTTGGCTTCGGTAAGCAAAAGCTGAAAGAGGCTATGTTTGTACTTTTTGAGAGGACTTCTATGGATCTGTTTGATGTGTTTTCCTTCACAGTGCTCATGGACACCCTTAAGGCCTTCAACTCTCTTAAGATCGTCTCAAAGGTAATTGCTTGTGCCATTATTTCTTCCGAACAGAATTTCCCATGGTTCTAAGGTGTGTCTCCTGGATATTAGGGCTTGTACTGTCAGTTTCAACACCCATCCATACATAGATGTTCTCACTAGGCCTCTATGGTGGTATTGCTTTGAGGCCTCCGCATTCAACTCTGTTTGGTGGGTCTTGATACTGTCTCTGACCCGAGTGAGAAGGCCTATATTTTGCATGTCTACATACCAATAGAGCAGAAAAGAGGCATAAATCTGGGACCCCCGCATGATATGGGCATTAGCATCATGACAGCACATGCCCACCACAGGGACCACGTGACCTAGAAGACATTTGAGTCATGCACCTCTCAGTATTACAACTACTCTTAAATAGTGCCTTCTGAATTTGCTAAGTCAGCATACAGGAGATAGAAAATCAAATTGGCAGCACATATTAAACCATTAGTGACATAATTTACAAGCATTTGGAGAAATATTATTCCCTTAACATTTTACAAGCCTTTAAAATTATGCTCTGCTCTGTTTGCTTTTGACCGTGTTTCATTACAGGGTATTTCCTCACACTATCTACCTTCAGAACATTAAGTCTACTTACCCTGGGTGAGACAGTAACACAGATTCTCACATATGTTATGTTACCGGCTAAATGAGCACTGACTGAGTTTGCAGTTGTATTGTGGCCTAATCCTGGTTTGCACGCATGTTATGTTAGTATGGCTTATTAGATGTTTAAACGCCATTTTACCTTTTGCCGCTTTTGCACAGGACACTGACTATAGCTGTTTCTGTAAGTTAGGCTTCGTGAATGTTTGCACATGAGAAAAGGCTTGTTTTCGACATCCCTAGACTTACATCGTGCCCCTAGTCTTCACAGTGAGTGCTGAAGCCGTCAATGTTATCATAACATGGTAGCTGTTATTCAAAATGATAGGCTAACATTTTTTAGAGACAACAAATGGCAGCTGCGAGCCAACTGAAATCCTGGCGCCTTTATTATCATACTGCAGCCATGAATTCACAGACTTGGAAGATTTTCCATTTCCAGGGAAGCAGAGAGCTTTTGTTGAGCCTGATGTGATTTACTCTTGCTGAGCTGAGAGGTAATGGGGTCCCCCAAACAAGCCTAGGAGTCCTTCTATAGCTTATAAACATAGTTCCTATATAGGGAGGGTGTTATAACTAGGCACTATACGACCTGTTTTCACCATCATTGTAATTTGATTTCTCCCTTTGTGTTTTATGGAATCGTAACAATGCTGACCATATTATTTCTAATCCTATGTCTGCTTATGTTGGCAAAGATGCTGCACATGAGAGCACGTCGTTAAAATAAATATTTTAACCTTGCCCGTGTCTCTTATTTACTCCTGTTGTGGACTGGTATGAGAGTATAAAAAAAGAGTGCTCTCACTCCCCACCATTCCTGAGTTGGTCCTAAGTCGCGTGTTCTAGGTTGTCTAATCATTGGTTACTTTGCTATAGGACGAAGAGCTAATGTGACACTGATGCTAGCTGGTTGGGGTTTTTCTAGGTACTGAGGTGAGTTTCTGGTACACCACAATTCACTGATGTCCTGGGTATCTGTGCACAGTTCTGTGTATGAGCAGGATCCTTGCAACATGGCACACCTATCGTAGTGGTCTTATTGTGAGAATCTCGAGTAGTGCTTATATCAGTCCACGAACCCCTCACTATTGTTTCCGGTTGACAGCGGTGACAGATAAACCTACCTATAATTACATGGGACTTTTCAAGCTTGATATTTCAAAACGGTTTCTATTGAATTACTACTAACCCTGGGCACAATACAACGCTCCGCCCACGGAGTGTACGTAGTGTTGCCTACTTCGCACTTTGCAAAGTAGGCGTAGTAGGCAACAATACGCACGCTCCGTGGGCGGAGCGAAGTTGCCCGCCATCCCCCTCCCTCCCGCCCTCTTCTACATGGTTCTTTTACTTTAAAATACATTTTAAAGTAAATTAAAGCACTTACCGTCTATGCAGCGTCCCGGAGCTCCATCTTCAGATGACATGGTGAGTTCTTCTATGCAGCATAGACGGTAAGTGCTTTAATGTACTTTAAAATGTATTTTAAAGTAATAGAACCATGTAGCAGAGGGCGGGAAGGAGGCGGGCGGTGCGTAGTGGGGCTACGTGAAGTGTGTGGGTGGGCGTAGTGCCCTCCCCACTTCACAAAGCTTCACGTAGCCCCACTACGCTCACTACGCCCACCGTTAATTACTACCCAGTCGTGCTTCATTATATTGCATTGTACTTGTCTTTCACTGTGTCGGTTTGGCTGCGGTTGATATCCCAGTACACAGTCGCTTGGCTGTGCGCAATCATTTGCAGGATTTCAACATCTCTTTGGAAGGCATGGCAGTGGTTTTTGTTGTATCTGCTGACGCTGCGTACCTGTTTGAGCTGTTTTACTCATGGGTCACGTTTCCTGTGGTTGATGGTAATACTAATGTGTTTCACACTTAAACTCTGACTGCCGTGCCTGCAGATTACGCTCCATATAGGACAAAGGAAGTTTCCATTTATGCTTGGCAGCATAACGTTTGGTTTAATGGTGCCATCCCACAAGTTATAACAGCGGTCAGGATGGGACCGCTGTCAATTGCAGGCACTTCTAGGCCTGTTTTAGCTGGTTATACCCCACACCCTAATGTGGGGCATTGTACACCTACTGAGGCCCCTTATTGCCTCTGCAGTGTCAGTGATAAGGGGTTCAGTTCATTATATTTCCCGCAACTTCCCGGGTGGGGCCCCGGGTGGTGCAGCGCATCCAGTTGGACCAAACGGACTGAAGCTTAGTCCCATTTTGGGTAATGCGGTTATGGGCAAGCGTCCCCAGGATAAGGGTGAAATGCCTTTATGGCATGCCGAGAAATTTGACCAACTGTAGGCGCTATTTCCTGATACGACTCTTGTGGAAAAACACAGGATCCTTACAATTAGTTTGCAGAAAGACTTAGTGCCGGACGTAAATGACTGTACCACTTGGGGTGTGATTTTTGCTTCGGTCTATACTAGGTGCTTTAGCACCCCGTCAATGGCTGTCCTGCCCTCCGTCATTAAACGCCAGTCAGTCAGTCAGTCAAAAATACTTTATTCGGTTCATAACAAAAACCATAAAAGTATACTACAAAATTCATCAGGGTCAAGACATTAAGTTAAAAAGATATGATACATTGATTAATAATCCATTCATGGCAATTTCATATATGTTTAAAAAGAAGAAATATACATTATAAATACTAATAAAAACAGTAAACCCAGCACAAAAAGCACCTTAAAAGAGATACAACGCTGACTCCTTGGTCCTAAATGCATAGCTATGTAGTATCCAGTTAATTTTCCTCCTCAATCTCAATGCTATTGTCAAACAATTTGCTATATTAAAAATATCCCATACATTTGACAACAGCTGTAAATATAAAAGGGCAGGTTTAACTTGTCTAAAGCCCTTGTCTTTAATGAGGGGAATGATATACTTTTTACGAATAGGGCATAAATGCTTACAAAAAAAGAAAAAATGTATAGTATCTTTGATAGAGAAACCGTCACAAGAACAAATCTCCAGTTCTGAGTCCTTTGTCCAACCTGGTCGTTCTGTAAGGAGAAGGTGAAATTTGTTCAATCTAAACTTGGTCAATAAAAATTGATGATTCATGTTATTGACGATTCTCAAATAAGGTTCTATGCCTCTAGTAGTTGTTAACAATTGATGAGCCCTTACTGTTGGTTTGCATAGTTCATTTTCGTCTCTTGCCAAATATGCCAATTGTTTATATGTCTCTTTGGCCCATTTTAAATCCCCTTTCAGCAACTTGTTTGGGCAATTAAACAGTTCCGGTCGGCCCAATCTAGTTGCTATTTTTTTAATATAATTGAACCAGGGGATAGAGTGGCCATGCTCCAATGCTAAACAGTCCCTCAGGATCTCATGATTCGGTTCTAGATCCTGGTTCAGCCAAATTGAGATCCATTTCAGTTGCGGTGCTAAGGCTATGCGGTCTTCCAAGTATTCAACCCCACACTCTTGGTGAACAATATATCCAGGTGTAGACTGGGGGACACATAACATAGATTTCAAAAAATTTGTCCTCAGCCACCTGCAAAGCCTTTACACTTTTTAGCCCCGACAGGTCCGCTCCATACATGGCTATTGACGTACACTTGGCCTCAGCAGTTTTCAACACTGCCTCTATAGGCTTCACACCCAGTTCACGAGCGAAATCCAAGACAGCCTAAATAGATCTAGCAAAGGCATTACGTTTGGCAGCCAACTGGGGCAACCAAGTAGAGTTCTCATCAAAGATCAGCCCCAGGTAGGGAAATCTTGTAACCCTAGATAAAACATTCCCTTCACAATTCATAGTCATGATTTCTTTTGGTTTACTACCCACAATCATTACATGAGATTTAGGAAAATTTACAATGAGATACAGCGCCTTCATAAAAAAAGCGAATACATTTAAAAGACGTTGCAACCCCACTGTTGTGCGTGCTATTAAAGCGGCATCATCGACATAAAGTAGTGCCGGAATAGAAATTTTGCCAGCCTTTGGTATGTCTTTACAGGCTTCGGTTAGAACAGCACCTAGGGCGTTAATGTAAAGGATGAAAAGTAAGGGGGCCAAAATACAGCCTTGCCTAACTCCATTAAAGATCCCAATTTTACCCGTGCTGTTACCCAGATGATCATACCTAACTGTAGCCGTAAGATCCCTGTGTAAGTCAGCAAGAAAATACTCAATATTTTTATCAACCCCTAACTTGAGGAGCAATTCCCAGAGTTTGGACCTATTCACTTGGTCAAAGGCCGAGGAAAGGTCCATAAATGCAAAATACAGGGTGCCCCTTTTAGCAATAGTGTATTTCCCTATTAACAGTTGAAGGTTGAGCACTGATCTATAGTGTAGAAACAACAAGAGAGGAAGGGTTCAGGGACACTCCTATACCCCAGTCAAAATATCATTTAAACAACAAAGGAGTGACTCAAACAGTGAAAAATAGCAAAATGAGACACAGAAAAAGCACGTGGGTGTGTAATAGAAAAAGAATCACAATGATTTTTATAAAACCCTCACTCACCCATCTATTGGGTGACATGCTTCATCATTGGGTTGTTCACCGGGTATGCCAAGTGCATGCCCGGTGTGCTACTACACCTGCAACTGCAGTGGAGCTGGTTACTAGAATAAAAGCAGTGCAAAAAAGTGATAGTGAATTTAGAGTGTAAGAATAAAAAAATGCGCGTTCCAACCTAGACTTAATTTTAATAAAGGTTGAAGCGGGCACGATGTTAAAAGAATTGACGGACAGGCTTGACTATAAATTTGAGTCAAAGAGTCCTGCTTAATGGTTCAAATGGTCGACATGTTTCTGCTCATAGCGGCCCCTTTAGCCGAGCTTTCTTCAGGACCAAACTGCGACACTGGGCGGTATACACACGCTAAGGCGTACCCTAACCTCAGTGTACTAGAAAGAGAAAGGACTCACTGTTTTTTACCGGATCACCCTGGTATTTCCAGGATATTGCAATCTGTGGAATAAAGACAGAGAAACAGGGCCAAACATATAGTCATGGACATGAAAAAATGCATGGGTTCCTTTATCCACCACAAATTATTTTATAACACACCACCGATTTATGTGCTCTTCAAGAGTTTACTTCTCCTCTTTTTTTTCCTTTTAAATGGGGTTAATTTGTTTGTTTTTGATCGGGTTACAGAAGGGAGTTCCCTCTTCACTCTCTCAAACAAGCCACTTTGGAGGACGCCAAAAAATGCGCCTACAACTGTGTTCATACAATTAGTTAAACACGGTGTGATTTTATAAAGTATCACGATCACCACATTTGGTTTTCAAGGAATTGTGCAAATCTAAAAACTATCAACAAATTAAAAACCACAGTACTCGCACATCGGACCTGGGGGAAATACGTAAAAAAGGAGAAAAAAAGGCTATTTATAATTACGTGAAAGCACAATTGTCTTCACTTCATAGGTCGGTGGGGCGGGTTATCTTCACACCGGAATAATCTGGTGAAGAGAAAGGGATGGCGATGTCACAACCCGTCTAAGCCTCCAGAGCGGGTAAGAGCTAACTGCGGACGTATCCGTTTGTCACTCACCTTCATTCCGGTGACTCCCCGTATTTCCACCTTCGTAAGGCACTGCCACCGCCTGAATACTGGAGGATGCGAAGTGCTGACCGGGGGATATCGCGCTAACTGGCACACGTGATGATCCCACCGAATCGGCAACTACGTCCTTGATGACGTCAGGCGTGCTGGTTTGTTTTCAAAGGATTTTAAAGGGGAAGTAGATAAATAATCCCGATCAGAATAACTTTATCAGTCATTTTAAACTGAACAGACGCTCGTATTAACAGTTGGTTACTTTACTAGAGGGTAGTTTGCAATATCAGTAAAATAGAACAGAGCGTTCTCGATTGCACATGAAAAGGGGGCACTTGCTACTTTTAAAGCACATTCATTGATCAGAAACGTGCTGCTTTGTATATGGAATGATCTGGTTGCCTAAGGCAATCTCAAGTAAAGAAGGTTAACGATGCCTTACACTACCCCAAGGGATATTATCATTAAGACCCTGTAGGTGTGTCGAGAGGCGGTACACCCATCGTTGCTCCTTCTCAAACAGGGATTCCTGTGTCATTGTGGCAGTCACTATCTGTTCCACTATTGTCCATCTGATGTCATTAGGGCTATGATTCTTTTCTTTGTAGTGTGTTGTAAGTTTTGTCATATCCTTAAGACACCTGACATTACTGCGATGTTCAGTGATCCTGAGTTTTACACGTCTTGTAGTCATTCCTACATAACGCAGTCCACAGGGGCAAGTTATAAGATAGACTACGTTTGTGGAATTACAATTAGTGTGTTGTCTTAAGTGCCATGTTTTGTTTGGTTCTAAAGCCAAAGTTTTAGTTGCAGATGTCAGGTGGCATACACTGCACCCGCCACAAGGATAGTGGCCTAGTACCGGTGGGAGCCCTCACGCATTAAGTACTGTGTTTGCAGGTTGCACCATTTGTTTAGTCGGCCGTGTGTGGACTAAGGAGTCCCTCAAACTTCTTGCTCTCCGATAGGAGAAGAGGGGTTTATTCCAATTGTGGTTGTTACTCGTGAGGATCGACCAGTGTCTGTTTATGCATCTACTAACTGTGTTGGAGAGACAGTTATAAGTTGTGACGCATGTCAGAGGGATTTCATTATTTTCAGGCTTCGGATAGTCCTCAAGTAGGGCCTCACGTTGCTGATTTCTAGCCCGTTTACAGCTTTTCGGCAGGATTCTTTGAGGATAACCCCGTGCTTGGAGTTTCTCTGACAGTTGTCCCGACTGGTTTCTGAAATCTTCAGTCTCACTACAATTACGCCTCAGGCGTAAAAATTGCCCATATGGGAGATTTTCCCTAAGGGGGCGGGGGTGAAAACTGTTGAAATGTAGGAGATTGTTTTTGGATGTGGGTTTTTGATAATTTTCTGTTTTGAGATGATTACCTACTCTAGTTATTGTAACATCTAGGAAAACCATGGTGTTAGGATTGTTGTTATTTGTAAATTTGAGGTGGGTATTGCAAGTGTTGATCCAACAGAGGAACTCTAAAAGAGCAGCTTCAGTACCATTCCAAATGACCAGCACGTCGTCGATATAACGACGCCAGAAGGTGATGTTAGTTAGAAATGGGTTAGAAGCATGAAGGATATGTCTGTTCTCAAAATTATGAACATACAGCCCGGCCACGCTCGGGGCACAGGTACTACCCATCGAGGTCCCCGTTGTTTGGAGAAACAGGTCACTTTGGTATTGAAAGAAATTTCTTTTCAGAACAAGAACTGCACAATCCACCGCAAAGGAGGGTGGAGTTTTGTAACTCCATTCTGAGTCATTCAGGGCATCTGTAAGGACCATCAACGTATCATCCTGTGGGATGCAGGTGTAAAGGCTCTCTATGTCTAAAGAGACTAGGAAAATGGGACCTTCTGGTAAAACAATTTCATTGAGCATGGCTAAGAGACTTTTCGTGTCTTTTAGATAGGTAGCCGTTTGTTGTATTATTGGCTTTAGAAAAAAATCACAGTATTGAGATAAAGGCTCTAGCAACGACCCGATCCCAGACACAATGGGTCTTCCAGGAGGAGGGACCCTGTTTTTGTGTGTCTTGGGTAGGATATAGAAATATGGAGTTTTACCATCCAATTTTGTCAGAAAATTCGCCTCATGTTGCGAGATCCAATCCTTGTGTTCTGCTTCAGATGTTACAATAACTAGAGTAGGTAATCATCTCAAAACAGAAAATTATCAAAAACCCACATCCAAAAACAATCTCCTACATTTCAACAGTTTTCACCCCCGCCCCCTTAGGGAAAATCTCCCATATGGGCAATTTTTACGCCTGAGGCGTAATTGTAGTGCGACTGAAGATTTCAGAAACCAGTCGGGACAACTGTCAGAGAAACTCCAAGCACGGGGTTATCCTCAAAGAATCCTGACGAAAAGCTGTAAACGGGCTAGAAATCAGCAACGTGAGGCCCTACTTGAGGACTATCCGAAGCCTGAAAATAATGAAATCCCTCTGACATGCGTCACAACTTATAACTGTCTCTCCAACACAGTTAGTAGATGCATAAACAGACACTGGTCGATCCTCACGATTAACAACCACAATTGGAATAAACCCCTCTTCTCCTATCGGAGAGCAAGAAGTTTGAGGGACTCCTTAGTCCACACACGGCCGACTAAACAAATGGTGCAACCTGCAAACACAGTACTTAATGCGTGGGGGCTCCCACCGGTACTAGGCCACTATCCTTGTGGCGGGTGCAGTGTATGCCACCTGACATCTGCAACTAAAACTTTGGCTTTAGAACCAAACAAAACATGGCACTTAAGACAACACACTAATTGTAATTCCACAAACGTAGTCTATCTTATAACTTGCCCCTGTGGACTGCGTTGAATGACAACAAGACGTGTAAAACTCAGGATCACTGAACATCGCAGTAATGTCAGGTGTCTTAAGGATATGACAAAACTTACAACACACTACAAAGAAAAGAATCATAGCCCTAATGACATCAGATGGACAATAGTGGAACAGATAGTGACTGCCACAATGACACAGGAATCCCTGTTTGAGAAGGAGCAACGATGGGTGTACCGCCTCTCGACACACCTACAGGGTCTTAATGATAATATCCCTTGGGGTAGTGTAAGGCATCGTTAACCTTCTTTACTTGAGATTGCCTTAGGCAACCAGATCATTCCATATACAAAGCAGCACGTTTCTGATCAATGAATGTGCTTTAAAAGTAGCAAGTGCCCCCTTTTCATGTGCAATCGAGAACGCTCTGTTCTATTTTACTGATATTGCAAACTACCCTCTAGTAAAGTAACCAACTGTTAATACGAGCGTCTGTTCAGTTTAAAATGACTGATAAAGTTATTCTGATCGGGATTATTTATCTACTTCCCCTTTAAAATCCTTTGAAAACAAACCAGCACGCCTGACGTCATCAAGGACGTAGTTGCCGATTCGGTGGGATCATCACGTGTGCCAGTTAGCGCGATATCCCCCGGTCAGCACTTCAAACGGCTACCTATCTAAAAGACACGAAAAGTCTCTTAGCCATGCTCAATGAAATTGTTTTACCAGAAGGTCCCATTTTCCTAGTCTCTTTAGACATAGAGAGCCTTTACACCTGCATCCCACAGGATGATACGTTGATGGTCCTTACAGATGCCCTGAATGACTCAGAATGGAGTTACAAAACTCCACCCTCCTTTGTGGTGGATTGTGCAGTTCTTGTTCTGAAAAGAAATTTCTTTCAATACCAAAGTGACCTGTTTCTCCAAACAACGGGGACCTCGATGGGTAGTACCTGTGCCCCGAGCGTGGCCGGGCTGTATGTTCATAATTTTGAGAACAGACATATCCTTCATGCTTCTAACCCATTTCTAACTAACATCACCTTCTGGCGTCGTTATATCGACGACGTGCTGGTCATTTGGAATGGTACTGAAGCTGCTCTTTTAGAGTTCCTCTGTTGGATCAACACTTGCAATACCCACCTCAAATTTACAAATAACTACAATCCTAACACCATGGTTTTCCTAGATTTTACAATAACTAGAGTAGGTAATCATCTCAAAACAGAAAATTATCAAAAACCCACATCCAAAAACAATCTCCTACATTTCAACAGTTTTCACCCCCGCCCCCTTAGGGAAAATCTCCCATATGGGCAATTTTTACGCCTGAGGCGTAATTGTAGTGAGACTGAAGATTTCAGAAACCAGTCGGGACAACTGTCAGAGAAACTCCAAGCACGGGTTATCCTCAAAGAATCCTGACGAAAAGCTGTAAACGGGCTAAAAATCAGCAACGTGAGGCCCTACTTGAGGACTATCCGAAGCCTGAAAATAATGAAATCCCTCTGACATGCGTCACAACTTATAACTGTCTCTCCAACACAGTTAGTAGATGCATAAACAGACACTGGTCGATCCTCACGAGTAACAACCACAATTGGAATAAACCCCTCTTCTCCTATCGGAGAGCAAGAAGTTTGAGGGACTCCTTAGTCCACACACGGCCGACTAAACAAATGGTGCAACCTGCAAACACAGTACTTAATGCGTGGGGGCTCCCACCGGTACTAGGCCACTATCCTTGTGGCGGGTGCAGTGTATGCCACCTGACATCTGCAACTAAAACTTTGGCTTTAGAACCAAACAAAACATGGCACTTAAGACAACACACTAATTGTAATTCCACAAACGTAGTCTATCTTATAACTTGCCCCTGTGGACTGCGTTATGTAGGAATGACTACAAGACGTGTAAAACTCAGGATCACTGAATATCGCAGTAATGTCAGGTGTCTTAAGGATATGACAAAACTTACAACACACTACAAAGAAAAGAATCATAGCCCTAATGACATCAGATGGACAATAGTGGAACAGATAGTGACTGCCACAATGACACAGGAATCCCTGTTTGAGAAGGAGCAACGATGGGTGTACCGCCTCTCGACACACCTACAGGGTCTTAATGATAATATCCCTTGGGGTAGTGTAAGGCATCGTTAACCTTCTTTACTTGAGATTGCCTTAGGCAACCAGATCATTCCATATACAAAGCAGCACGTTTCTGATCAATGAATGTGCTTTAAAAGTAGCAAGTGCCCCCTTTTCATGTGCAATCGAGAACGCTCTGTTCTATTTTACTGATATTGCAAACTACCCTCTAGTAAAGTAACCAACTGTTAATACGAGCGTCTGTTCAGTTTAAAATGACTGATAAAGTTATTCTGATCGGGATTATTTATCTACTTCCCCTTTAAAATCCTTTGAAAACAAACCAGCACGCCTGACGTCATCAAGGACGTAGTTGCCGATTCGGTGGGATCATCACGTGTGCCAGTTAGCGCGATATCCCCCGGTCAGCACTTCGCATCCTCCAGTATTCAGGCGGTGGCAGTGCCTTACGAAGGTGGAAATACGGGGAGTCACCGGAATGAAGGTGAGTGACAAACGGATACGTCCGCAGTTAGCTCTTACCCGCTCTGGAGGCTTAGACGGGTTGTGACATCGCCATCCCTTTCTCTTCACCAGATTATTCCGGTGTGAAGATAACCCGCCCCACCGACCTATGAAGTGAAGACAATTGTGCTTTCACGTAATTATAAATAGCCTATTTTTCTCCTTTTTTACGTATTTCCCCCAGGTCCGATGTGCGAGTACTGTGGTTTTTAATTTTTTGATAGTTTTTAGATTTGCACAATTCCTTGAAAACCAAATGTGGTGATCGTGATACTTTATAAAATCACACCGTGTTTAAGTAATTGTATGAACACAGTTGTAGGCGCATTTTTTGGCGCCCTCCAAAGTGGCTTGTTTGAGAGAGTGAAGAGGGAACTCCCTTCTGTAACCCGATCAAAAACAAACAAATTAACCCCATTTAAAAGGAAAAAAAAGAGGAGAAGTAAACTCTTGAAGAGCACATAAATCGGTGGTGTGTTATAAAATAATTTGTGGTGGATAAAGGAACCCATGCATTTTTTCATGTCCATGACTATATGTTTGGCCCTGTTTCTCTGTCTTTATTCCACAGATTGTAATATCCTGGAAATACCAGGGTGATCCGGTAAAAAAACGTGAGTCCTTTCTCTTTCTAGTACACTGAGGTTAGGGTACGCCTTAGCGTGTGTATACCGCCCAGTGCCGCAGTTTGGTCCTGAAGAAAGCTCGGCTAAAGGGGCCGCTATGAGCAGAAACATGTCGACCATTTGAACCATTAAGCAGGACTGTTTGACTCAAATTTATAGTCAAGCCTGTCCGTCAATTCTTTTAACATCGTGCCCGCTTCAACCTTTATTAAAATTAAGTCTAGGTTGGAACGCGCATTTTTTTATTCTTACACTCTAAATTCACTATCACTTTTTTGCACTGCTTTTATTCTAGTAACCAGCTCCACTGCAGTTGCAGGTGTAGTAGCACACCGGGCATGCACTTGGCATACCCGGTGAACAACCCAATGATGAAGCATGTCACCCAATAGATGGGTGAGTGAGGGTTTTATAAAAATCATTGTGATTCTTTTTCTATTACACACCCACGTGCTTTTTCTGTGTCTCATTTTGCTATTTTTCACTGTTTGAGTCACTCCTTTGTTGTTTAAATGATCACTGATCTATAGTGCCTCGACCTTTCCTGAATCCATACTGTAGGCATGAAAGGGTATATGTGTCCTCCAGCCAAGATGTTACTTTGCTAAGGACCACTCGCCCTAACACCTTCACTTCAGCATCAATGAGGGAGATAGGGCGGTAACAGCTAGGATCACCCCTATTTCCCTTCTTAAAAATGGGTACAATGACCGATTTGGACCAAGTGTCCGGTATACCCGCCAAACAGACCCTATTAAAAACATTAGTTAAAACTCTAGACCAAGTCTTGACATCTGATTTAAAGAGGTTGGCAGGAACGCCGTCGGGACCCGGGGCCTTATTGCTAGTCATCTTCCCGATTGCGTCTGCCACCTCGAGCTCTGTGACCGTTAAAGTATAGGGATCTGAAATAGTGGTGGATGTAATCCCCACTCCCAGATGTTCCCCTTCATAGACTGACTTAAAATGTGCACACCACGCCTGTTCTTGAATATCACAATCTAATTTGTTGTTGCAGGAATCACTGAAAAAGGTTTGTTTACGACAGCCCAGAATTTAGCACTATCCCTGAGCACGTCTACGGAGGTCAGTTCTTCCCAGGCCGCCTCCCTGATCTCCTGTCTTCTCGTATCCAGGGCTTTCTTATAACTTTTCTTTAATAGGGCCATGGTAGCCCTGTTCACAGGTTTACAGTTTAGTGCGGCTTTTAGTTATTGGTTAGCTGACAAGCAGTTATGGTCAAACCACCCCAGCTCAGCAGGGTCCTTAACTTTCCCCATTCTTGTAAGGTCTGCAGAGACCTGGGTACAGATTGTTAAATATGCCTCTAAAACCTCCTCATTCCCTGCTTCCGAGTTCAAACATGTTTCCAACTCAGGTCCTACTTTAGATATTAAGTTAGCATGGAAGTCTCCAGGTATGATTCTGCTCCATCTAAGTCAACGGGCCTGATCTGTTGGACGAATATCCGATTTGTCCGTTCTATTCTGATCTATCGTAGATTTCACAATCAGATCCGAAACACTGAGGATCACTGGATTATGGTCACTAAAATGTGACCACATGGGCAGATAACCCTGTATCCTATCCCCTAATGTTGAACTAATGAAGATATAATCGATAACAGAGTTACAACCATTCCCCTTAAAGGTTGTCCAACGTTATTGGGAGCATCAACCATTATCTGCCAGGATTGTCTCAAGAAGACCACCCTGTACAGAATGTTCGAAGTGAGTGTCCCCTAGTTCTACGGGTCCTAATTGGTCTAAGGACAGACACTCGTCCAGACATCCATGAATATTAAAGTCTCCCATGATTATAAAGAAGCAATGATTTTTATTAACCTCCTTATAATCAGCTAAGAACGAATTTAATGTGGCCAAGTGATCGGTCGCGGTGACTCTGTCAAAAGAGTTATAAAAATTAACAATTAAAATCGTTCCCACCCCACTCAAGCAGATTTGTACTGCCAAGCTGTTTCGTGAACCAGTATCTAGTTGAATGTGAGTACCAGGAATGGCAGCCGAAATTAAGGTGACCAAGCCACCCTTCACCCTCCCCATGTTAGATTGAACTGCGGGGATGGAATAACAAGAGTAACCATCCAGACTCAGTATATTACCTGTATCCCAGGTTTCCTGTAGTTCGATATTATCGCCCATGCTGGTGAACTCTCTCCAAGCTGGGTCGTCTATTTTGTTTTTAAGGCCAGCAACATTCCAAGTTACCAGCTTTAACACGGTGTCCCGTGGACCTTTAGCATTAGCCGTTGTCGCTGCGATGGGGGCACTAACTGCAGCGACAGGGGTGGTAATAGTAGTTTGGCTCCCTAGTCACTCGTTTTCACCCAAACTAGAGAGATTATCAAATCTGTTTAGAACGGGGACGGAGAAATCATATGGCAATCTCCCTTTATATATATCTCTATTCATTTGTCTATTCTGGTGTGGTGGATAAAAGAAGCCCAGTGGGAGTAAATTCATGTAATCATTTTGAATTCTGGCTGACCCTGCCTGTCTCAATATGTCGTCAACCAGCCTGGGGGATCTAAAGCTGATGACGACACAGTCACCCTCTAGGCTTTTTGTAGTCTTACCCACCCAAGGAACCCTTCTTACCATCTTAATATTATTTTCCAGATGATTACCCAGGTCTGTTTTGTTTGACAAATAATAAAGGGTTTTATTTTTTAATGAGGTCCAG
Organism: Lissotriton helveticus; assembly: GCF_964261635.1. NCBI lineage: Eukaryota > Metazoa > Chordata > Amphibia > Caudata > Salamandridae > Lissotriton > Lissotriton helveticus. The sequence goes on along the minus strand of NC_136057.1, from coordinate 789,353,911 downwards.
TGTTCGTTTTGACCCACCTTAATTTTCGGGACATTTGCGAGAATTATCGTGTAGGGGCAAGCCTCAACTGGTAAATTTAGTGGTAACTCTCTCTTCTTATGGGGCTGTGTTTGTGGATTTATACTCCCTGCTGGCCCCCGAGGTCCCTGTTTCTCACTCATGGCTCCAGTAACTTTTGGCACCGAAATGGAGATACTTGGTACCAAGCTTTGAGGTATTACTGAGGGGACCAAATTCTCTGTGGGACTGGCAACACACACAGGAGGCGCCACTAAATTTGTACTGCTGTCCTTAGTGAAAACAGTAGCACCCCCTGCTGCGTCCATGTACTTGTTCAAGAGTCCACCAAATCTATTTACCTCAGCAGACATCCGATCACGTTTTGCTACTAACGGTTTAATAATACCCTTAATCTTTAAGTCAATGAGGCTAGCTAACTGGTTGAGCTGTTCATCATCCAATTTTAAAGAGCTAGAACCCACTGCTACATCATCCTCCTTTTCTAGATTTTTGATTGGTGTAACCGCTTTTTTTCTAATGGAGCGGGTGCCCATACGTTTCGACTGTGTTTTTCGGCATGCTCTAACCGCTCTCGGGGCAGGGGTCGGCGGAAGCTGTACCGCTGTATCTAACGAAACGTCCAGCTCAACATGTTCAGATGTTTCCCTATCAGAAACCTCGGGATTAATGGGATTGCTACAGTCACCCAGTCCCACTACAACCGGAGAAGTACACACGGTAGGTGGTAAAGGGTCGCAGCTTAAACCTAAAGATTGTCATCTGTCACTATTTATTTTATTAACCACCTTGACCAGGTAGTTATCCAAGGTACCAGAAACAGGTAGAACACTATGTTTTGACATGCTACAAGCTACAATAGGGGAAACCACAATGCAAGTCAAATATATAACACAGTATATGCAACTTCCACACTCGTCACTATAAAGATACTCTTAATTAAGCTTATCTCAGCATTTAAACTAAAGCCATGTATATTGTGGGATCTCACTGTGTTTGTAGGGAGTGAAATGGAGAGGTCACCTCTGAATCCAGCACCAAAGTCTATGGCCCAGCCCTGCCTCGGTTTGCCACGGACGGCCACAGACGGCCCGCCCTTTGCCCGGGCTTAGCCCGGCACCGCCCGCGTGCGTCCCGCGGGGCGGGAGGCGTTCGCTGGTCTTATGGCGCCTCTGGGTGCGTAGAGGAGCGTCACAACCTCCCCTGGGCTGCTGGAAGCTGTAGTCCGCTGGCCGGGACTATAGCGTGCGGTGGGCGGTGAGTGTCAAGCGGCTGCAAACGACTGGTGCCGTTTCCCTCACGGCGTCGTCAGGCTCCAAACAGTGTCATTAAACGCGTTTTGTATGAACACAGACCAGAGATGGCAGTAGAGTTGGGAATGCGACTCGTGGGTGCGTTTGACATGGTTCGCGATCTCATCCTCGCTAATGTTAAGGGAGATGCGGTAAGTTTCCAGGTGTCTAATGCTTTGCGCTATGTTCCCGTACCGAAAATTTTTACGCAGGCGTATAAGACCATTGGCCGTAATAGTTTGTGTGTTAAGCCTTTTGCCAAAAAACAAGCCCAGCAGCAAGCTCAGTCGGCGTCTTCTGATAAAGATGATCGCCAGAAAGTTCTGAAACAAAATTGGAGTAAGAATGAAAAACAGGGGAAACAGCAACAGAAACAGGGGTCCCGTACTGCTTCACCTACACCTGCCTCTACTGAGCATACATATGAGTTGCGCGACCGCCCTACGATTCAGTGACCTGATAGATTTCAGGTTCCTGAACAACGTTCTCCTCGCTCTTTGCAGGAAACATTGGTCTCACCCACCGGTGAAGGAGGCGGCGACAGAGGACAAGGTGCCCAACAGAGCTGTGAGCAGCCACGCAAGGCTGATGGAAAAGGCAAGCAGAACAAGTCACCACGTTAAAGGCCCCAGTTTCAAAAGAAGAAAGTTGCTGCTGTAACAGCGAGATATGCCACGGATAGTGAGAACGCACTTCGGATTCTGACATGGGTGCTGACACTGTTGGACAGCGCAGTGGAGATTACCATAGTGCGAGAGGCCCTGCGTCCACTACTGAAGGTGACAGCGACTGATAAATTTGTCGTAGTTGAGACAGCTGACGCCAGAGTGGCTCCCCCTGAAAGACTTTTGGAAATTGTCCTTTTAATTGAAGGTGACATACAACGTACAATAAAAGGGGTATTTTGGGATAATCTGACTACTACCTATGATATTTTGTTGGTGGAGGTCGACTGGTCCCAGACTGTTTGTCTTAGCTTCTCCGCAAGGGGAGGAGGTAATCCTCCCTAGTTTCGAGCACACTGTGCTGAAGGAGCAGGCCATGCATTTTGCAGAAGATTGGGCTAAGGCGCCTGCGCCGGCGTTGTACCATACTCACTGTGGTTGGGACACATTTTCCCCCAGACATGAGATCCCCTTACGGTCTATGCCACACCCTCAACCCCAATACCCCCTGCGACGCGAAGCGAAAGCTTCCGTAGCAGAAATCCTTGAGCAATTGGAATATCAAGGTGTAATTGAAACATGCGTGTCTCCGATGAATAACCCTCTTTTTACTGTGACCAAGCCAGATAGCTCTTACCGTTTGGTGTTGGATTACCGTCACCTTAACTCCCATTGTGGTACGTGAATGGTGCAGAATACTCTCAGTTCTGCTCTTGTGGATAGTCTTGTGCGCAACCACACTTGACATATCCAATGTTTTCTTTGCCCACAACCTGTCCCCTATTAGTAGTCAATGGACAGCTTTTACCAGTGGTGGCAAACAATGCCAATTTCGTCGTTTGGCTATGGGCCATAAAAACAGTCCAGGCGTCTTTGCCGCCCACATAGTCTCTCTTTTAGAGGGACTCGACACAGATCCATGTTCGTATGTGGATGACATCTATCTCACAGACAACGAATTATGGCCGCATCTGTGCTGTGTAGACCGCATAATTTGCCGTTTTGCGGATTTTGGCTATAAGTTCAACTTTGCAAAATCTCACATTGCTGAGCACACAGTGCTGTTCCTGGGCTACGAGCTCAACAATGAAGGTCGGGGTTTAGCTCCTCACTTCCTGGAAACATGCACACTTTTGCGCGCTCCTACAACACAGAAAAACGACAATCTTTACTGGGCTTTTTGAATTTTGGGCATACCTATATTCCCGAATATGCCCAGCGTATCGAGCCTCTATACACAGTGATACAACCTACTTTCTCCATATTGTGCTGGATGCCTGAACATTCAGCCATCTTGCAATCTTTGTAGGCTGATATTCTAGAATCTAAATTCTTGTTGACTCATGATAACCACACCGACCTGGTGATAAGAATCGTACCAGGGGCGGTGGGTTTCACGTACCTAACTTTTACTGAGGGTGGCACAGTCCATATCGCTTACAAGTCACACTTCTACACCTTGGCTGAGTTGCGGTTTTCCACTGTGGAAAAAGTTTTGACAGCAGTGCAAATGGCAATTCTTGAGGAACGTGCACTGTCGCAGGAAAAGGGCATTTTGGTTGTTACTTCATATCCTGCCTTAGAGGCAGTGACGAAAGCCAGTGTACGGAATTCGAAAGCTTTGCACCTGCGGTGGAAACAATGGGCCACGTCCTTGACATCCCTGGATGTCACTTTCATTTTTGATTCCTCTCTGCAGACGCAGTTCTTACAGTATGAATTCGTTCATCCTGCTCCTCTGACAATGCGCCCAGTTGAGGATTTCCGTTGCATCATTTACACTGACGGAAGCGCGCAAGCGGCTATGGGTTCAAAGCACGCATATTCTTCGGCCTGCGCAATTGTGGTTGGTACTATGGTGGAAGGTGAATTCAAGTCAGATGTCGTGCATACACAGACATTAGGGGACTGTACCGCCCTTTTGAGCTTTGTGATCTGATGCTTGCATTGGAGTACGCAGATCCCAGTGTGACTACTTTTATGGTAAGAGACTCTTACTACTGTGTTCAATTCAATCATACAAAGACAATCTTCCCTTTTGGACTCAAAATGATCATCTTGACTCCAAAGGTCGCACAATAAAACATAAAATGATCTGGGTTTGAGTGGCTGAGCTTAAAGAACGGCTGCCACTCGTCTTTGTAATTCATACTCTAAGTCACCAGCGTGTCGGAGTTGACGCTGTTGGCCATTGTCTTCTGGATGAAGCTGCTAAGAGAGCAGTTGCAACATACTCAGTAGCAGCAGTTACACGTTCCAAAAGTAAGATTGATGATGACATCTTGGCAGCTATTGCTGCAAAAGAGAAGGGAGGTAATTACCCTAGAGGTTTCCCTTCTAAACACTCTTATCATTTACATCCATATAAAGTTCCCTATGTGAGAATTAACAACGTTGGTGACAGGTTAATCCCCAACGCGGACCGCAGGTAGTCTTAGATCACAGCAGCCCACGCTGGGTTGGCCTCATCACATGCCGGCGTGTCAACTACAGTAACTCTTCTCCAGCAACGTTATTGGTGGTGGGGTTTGTACAAACAGACGCCTGTTCATGTCATTCAATGTGGAATTTGTCAGCAGATTAAACCTACTTCTGCATGCCCGCCCCAAACACAGTTGTATATATCTAACAAACCGCTTGCCTGTTTTTATTTAGATCACTGCGGTCCTTTCTCATCTGATACTGCATATAAGTACATCTTAGTTGCAGTTGATTCGTGCATGCGCTTTTTGTGGTTGTGGCCGCAACCCAGTGCTGATTCCAGAACTGTCATAAGGGATTTTTTGTCTTTGTGGGAATTTTTGCGTGTGGTAACTTCCATTCAGACCAGGTTCCAGCATTTGCCTCTAAGGCAAACAAGGATGCCATGAGTTCTTTGGGGGTCCAAGTCAAATTTTCATCTCCATATCGGCCTGAGGGCAATAGTGCTGTGGAGCGGATGAACCATGACTTAAAGCATTCCTTTACAGCTAAGGTATTAGATACAGGCCGAAACTGGCTAACCCACCTCAATAGCGTTCAGGGTGCACTTAATAATCTCCCTAGAAGGTCTCTGGGAGGGCGGACTCCATGCGAAATGCTCTTTGGCATCAAAATGTTTGTTCCGGACCTTCAGGGTCTAGACATGGCGACATCTGCCGCATCCTTTGACGTAGATGAACATTTTAATGTTTGACAGAACCTACAAAAGACAAGAGACAGTCTTGCAAAGCAACATTTGCCCTCCACATCTGATGCTGCATTGCAGATTCCGGTAGTCGGCTGGCTACCCCGAGCTGGAGAACTGGTCCGAGAGAAGGTTGAGGACAAGAAGGAATTCTGCCTCTCCTATCGAGCTCCAGTTCTTGTGCTTGGCGTGCAGGGTACAAGAACAGTCATTTTACCTCCTCTTCCTGGCCGAAAAGGGAGCAGGTACATCTCCATTGACAATGTCAAACTACAGAGGGTGGCCAATTCTTCTTAGTATGACACATGCGGTCTCGTCTCCAGCAATGGTGCAAAACTTTGTTTTGGCCCCGGATCCTGCCATCTGGCCTGATGTTGCCATTGAGATGAATACAATTCCAAATCCTTTATTGAATCCACCTGCTGGTGATCCTCTTTATCATACTGAATATACTTACGCCACTGACTTGTCTATGCCTTGTCTATGCCTGATTTGGAGACCCGTGTGGCTAATCAATCACGTTTTTCTTTTGACACTGCCTCTACCACATCGAAGTCCCCTTCAAAAGTTTCGATTTTTGCTACTTGGTTTAAAAAAAAAATTTGAATCCCCCTTGGACTTACATTTGGCTGGTGCTTTTTTCAATATTCTTATTCATGTCCATTAGATTGTGGTGTATTTTTTCTGTTTTATGAATGGACACTATGTTCAAGAAAGAACCACAATTAGACTGATTGATGGAACTTTGGCTCCCTACTTCTCTTTGCACATAATAAAGAGGGACCAGACATTTGTGAACATAACTGCTTGGCCCATTTTTGATGGGATAATATGGGATGCTGTAAAATTCCATATTCAGGGTCCAACTGAGGTTATTAATGTCCCTAATGTACTTTGTGTCTCTATGGAGGATGTGGTTAAACAAAATATTTGCTCTGATGATTGGGATGTTCAGGTCGTAGAGGCTCTATTTTCTGATTTGAAATATTATGCTGCCTTTGAAGCGGAAGATTTGTATCTATATTCTGCTAATTATGGCAATTTGTTCTGTTACCAGCACTATGAAAGTAACTTTCGGCATTAAGCAAACATGTTTGGAAATGTGGTGAATTACACACAGTTGGAACATTGTCCCGCACCTGTTGAAGGCAGCCCCAAAACTCTGTTAAAAAAGTTTTCTTACTTTACTGATTTTGATCAATCAAACCCAGATGCATTTTATTTTAAGATGACTGAGAAGTCATCTTCCAAGGTTAGACTTACCCACACAAAATTACTGTACTCTAAGTCCTTTATTGACCAGTTGGCTGTTGAGGGCTATGAGCTGTGGAAGGATACTGTTGATCTTAAATCTTTTTGGAGTTCTAAAAGTTGGCAAGTGCAAGGCTCCGAGGCTTTGCATCGTGCATGTCTCAACCCGAACCATATGTTGTTTCTGAATGCTTCTATTTCTCAAACAACCTGCTTTGGATTTGCTACTTCTAAAAAAATTAAATGCTCCTTCATTTCCTGATTTGGGTGAATATCCCAATTGAAGGCTGGTTGCTGTGGCAAAAAGTGCAGATCCAGCCATCACAGTTTTCTGGGTCTGACCCCTGGTTATACAGAGGTTAGAGTAGATCCTAGTTTCCAGATTCAACATTCGGTCACCACATATTCTGTAGGCAAGTTGTATCAGAGTTGGCTCAAACACTTTACCTTAGCGTAAGTTAAATTGCACTTGTCTAAACTGACTGACACCATTGATTTGAATGATTTTGTAAAAGGTCCTGCAGCGAGCAGATCGAAAAGATGTATATATGCTGCGTACAACGAGATTTAGAAACTGACTCAGATTGAAGCTGCTTCTAGGCTCAGAGCTATTGATCTGGCCAATTTTAAAAAGAGTACATGCCATTGTAGATAATAGCATTAACACCCTTTCTTTCCGTATTTACACGTTAGATAATATTGTTTCATCTGTTGTTGATATAGTACAAGAAGATGTTGCAGTTCTGTACCATGGACAAAATCAATTGTGTTCTATTATGCAGTTCGCATGGACCCTTCAAACGTTAAAATCTGGGAAGGTGCCTTGGGAATACATCAACACGACTTCATTATTTTGGCCTTTTAATTTGACTGTTAAACAACAATTTATATCAATGAAAGATGATACATTTTCCTTGTTACATATCGAAAAATTAGGACCATTACCATTTTCTGTGGCAGAAACAAATTCGGCAGTTTGGCTTATCCATGGGTTAATAACTCTACCTTTCCCTCTGTTCAAATTTAAATAATGCATGAAACACTATGCCATAGGCAGATTTGAGCGTTTAGGTAGCGCTTTTCTCCATGAAGTGTGGAATCTCCCATTTACATATAGATGCTTGAGGGAAGGAAAAGAAGTTTATTTGAAAGGTGAAGACTGCACATCCACACCGGATCACACGTTAGTCTGTAGAAGTCTGCAGTTGCACTCTTCATGTAATGTTAAAGCCCCTAATCTTGCGTGTGTTTTGAAAGGCACCCCCACCCCGACTATTACACCCGCTTTCTCGTTGTTAGCAAACGGTAGTTATTTGTTATTAAATAATGAAGATTGCTGTGGTATACTTGCGGGAATTCCATACATCGTTACTGTTTCCCAACGTGTTGTTTGCTGTAAGAATGTTATGTTTCCTCCTCCACATGGGAGGCTCGATGTATCCATCTGGCCTTCTATTCCAACTTTGAAAGTAGAGTTCAACAAGATGAGTCGAATAAGGGCTCTTTTGTTCCAGAAGGAAGTCGCCCTCACATCTGCGCGTGAAAGATTCGTCCTTCACGTTGCTAACACTCGCACTGAGGTACAGGCCTTATTAAATACAGATCTGCCCCTGCATTTCGGTGCTTTGATTCAGACAATCTTTAATGTCTCTTCTACCACGGGCCTGGCACACTTTTTTAAAGTAGTGACTTCTGGCCTTGTGACCTCATTCCAAGCTATATTTGGTGTGGTGCCAGCATTTTTTCATTCGATTTTTCAAGTGTCTTTGGCGGTTTCCCGTTAATCTCGCTTTGGGAGCGGGCGTACTGCTGTTAATTTGCTTACTCCAAAATGGAAGCACATTCTGTGCCCCACGGCCGTCTGCCCAAGCTGCTCCAACTTCGTAACCGGATGCTAGAATACTATGGATTGCTACCTCTGGGGACTCGGAGTGTGGCGTATGGGTTATCTTTCCGGTTCTGTGTGCAGCCTGTTTCCCATTGCCTGGATTGCGGATTTGAATGGGCCCTGGATTTGTGTCTCTGCAACAGGGTGTCTCCTGACCCGGATTTTAATCTACTAAGGAGTCCCTTAGTTGCTCATGAACTAGATTGTTCTGGTTTCGGGATTATGGCCTGTGCAGTGGCTCATGAGGTCCTGGGCAAATGGAACATATGGACTGCGGCCCATGACTTTCTGGCACGCAGTTAGCTCGAAGAAAGCCCGAGTTGTCCCCTGATGGCTCCGGCTATTGAGGAACATGTATGTTCATTTCCATTACTGAATTGGATGGCTGAAATGTTCACGGATGATAACAACGACTTTCTGTTGGAGGCGGTTGTAACATACTGTGCCTATACGCTGTTGGATTGAAGTGCGACGTTTTGCTTCATAGACACGTATGGGACTTGTAATTTTTTTCAATGATGTCTTAAATATTTTTCTACTTTTTTGAAATCTTATTCAGACCCTGGTCACCCATGTTTGTTTTTATTATTGGATACTTTTTAATTCTGATTTTTACTACCAATTATCATGTTAGGCAACATTTCTGAACTTGGTTCTGTCTCATTCGAACTTGAACTCTGCGTTCTCTAAATATGGCCGCCTTTATTGTGCGTTCTCCGATCAAGGGAGGATTTAATGTGGCCTAAGCCTGGTTTGCACGCATTTTATGTTAGCATGGCTTATTAGAAGTTTAAACGCCATTTTACCTTTTGCCACTTTTGCACACGACACTGCATACAGCTGTTTTTGTAAGTTACGCTTCGTGAATATTAGCACATGAGAAAAGGCTTGTTTTCGACATCCCTAGACTTACATCGTGCCCCTAGTCTGCGCAATGAGTGCTGAAACCGTCAAGGTTATCATAACATGGTAGCTGTTATTAGAAATTATCGGCTAACGTTTTTTAGACACAACAAATGGCAGCTGTGAGCCAACTGAAATCCAGACGCCTTTATTATCACACTGCAGCCATGAATTCACAAACTTGGTAGATTTTCGGTTTCCAGGGATGCAGAGAGCTTTTGCTGATCCTGATGTGATTTACTCTTGCTGAGCTGAGAGGTAATGGGGTCCCCCAAACAAGCCTAAGAGACCTTCTATAGCTTATAAACATACAGCCTGATTCATGTAGGCAATAGCGCTCGCAAAAGGGCCAGATTCTGAGAATCTGGCCCTTTGCGAGTGCGATTTTTGCATTTGGTATTCATGATCCCAAATGCAAAAATCGCAATTTAAGAATTAGCAAATATGCGAGGAATAGCATTTAAGGAATCTCTATTAGAGATTCCTCAAATGCTATTCATGACACATTAAAAAATTGCGAATTTGCACTTTTGGGGCCGCTATTTACCGAGAGGTCAGACCTGTCGGTAAATAGCAAAAACTCAGAAAAATGCTTTTAAAAGCATTTTTCTAAGTTGCATGTTGCACACACACATGTCCTTTGGACATGTGTGTGCGCAACACCTGTTCAAATGTGCATTTTAGGGGTGCTACAGGGCGTCCTTTGGACACCCCTGGCACCCTTCAAATCGCTATCTTATTTGCGAGTAGCAAATTGCTACTCGCAAATAAGGGATACTCCCCATTCATTCCTATGGGCCTCTTGGCCCATAGGAATGAATGGGGAGTTTTTGCGAGTAGCAAATTGCTACTCGCAAATAAAGAACATGTAGGAATCGCTATTTAATTAGCAATTCCTACATGAATGCCGTTTTGCGTGTCCTCAATAGCGAGTCGCTATGATTCGCTATTAGGGCCACGCAAAACGGCCTGTACATGAATCAGGCTGTTAGTTCCTATATAGGGAGGGTGTTATAACTAGGCACTATACAACCTGTTTTCACCATCATTGTAATATGATTTCTCCCTTTGTGTTTTATGGAATTGTAACAATGCTGACCATATTATTTCTAATCATATGTCTGCTCATGTTGGCAAAGATACTGCACCTGAGAGCACGTCGTTAAAATAAATATTTTAACCTTACCCGTGTTGCTTATTTACTCCTGTTGTGTACTGGTATGAGAGTATATCAAATGAGTGTTCTCACTTCCCACTATTCCTGAGTTGGTCCTAAGTCGCATGTTCTAGGTTGTTCAATCATTGGTTACCTTGCTATATGATGAAGAGCTAATGTGACACTGATGCTAGCTGGTTGGGTTTTTTTCGAGGTACTGATGTGAGTTTCTGGTACACCACAAACTGATGTCCTGGGTCTCTGTGCACAGTTCTGTGTATGAGCAGGATCCTTGCAACACAGTCATTTTACCTCCAGTGCTTGAATTTTTGATTCTGAAAAATAATGAAAGACACAAGGAGCAAAGTTATCTCTGGTCCCGTCCTGCCAGGTATTGATTTTTTCCGCTTGAGTGTGAGGTGACTCATCTCAGGCAATAGGTGCCGAGGCAGTTAACAAAGAGCAAAGGTCTTCCATGTCCAGTTTGCTCCAATTTCTGGCTAAGAAGTTGCCTAAAGGGGAGGTGGTGTCAGAGCGGGCAAAGGGGATGACAAAGGTAACCAGATGGTGATTCGACCTTGTACAAGGAGCTACTTTTAGGTGAGAAATATCCCAGTTGGCGGTTCAAACCTGGTCAAGGGTATGCACTTTGACATGGGTAGCGACTTTTATATGTTGAGTACAGTTCATTTCCATTAAAAGTTCTGAGAATTCAAGAGAACATGGGCTTTCATTTACATCATTAGGCCAGTAGTTAATGTCCCCAACAATTAAGTCTCGAGAGTTATTGACCACCAGCTCGGCTATCCTGTCGGCCAGCACCTGGGGAAATGTGGGCATGTGGGATGGGGGTCTATAGAGTAGCACACAAATAAATGAGAGGTCCTGAGACTTAAATTTTAGTGAAAGGCTATTGACTAGGGGGATGCCTAAGGAGACCAGGGAAGTAAATTTGTGTTTCGGGTTGATTATAGCTGCCACCCCTCCTCCTGCCTTCTCTGCAGGTCGGTCAGCCTGGAGAAATGTCGTAGTTATCGGGGAGTGCCGCAAGAATGTCAGGGCCCGATTCCTCTGTCAGCCATGTTTCAGAAAGAAAGAGGATGTCTAGCTGAACAGTGTCAAGCAGGTGGTATATCTCATGCTGGTGTTTTACAATAGATCGTGTGTTTAAGTAACATACTAGTAGTCCTATTTTCACCTGATGTATGGGGCTAGATGGAGCTATTGAGCATTTGTTGTTTAAGGGAGGCTTATGGACTACAGTTTTTAGAGACATAGCGGGAGGGGGGTTCCCCTGCGGGTAAATCCCAAGTGAGTTTAATTTATCATTGGTACGAGGGCTAATATCCGCAGCTCCTTGCCATTTTTTAAGTTCTAATGATGAATACGTTAAAAAACGAGCATAGTGTATGGCCCCTGGCCCCGGCTGGACGTGGACGGGCGCAGACGGGCTTGCCTTTGGTGCTTTACCGGCGCACCCGCTGGCTGCGTTCGCTGTGCGCGTCCGCGTGCGCGTCCGCTACACGGGAGTGAAAGCATTAATTTAAATAGTATTGCAGGATTCCGCCCTCTCCGGTCTCCAACCCGGAAGAGGGGAAGTTGCTGATGTCGTGGCCGGTACTCCCTCCACTTCAACCGGGATAAGTACCCGTGGTGGACAGGGGAGCAGTGCGGGTCGAAGTGCAGGGTGAAGTACATGGCTTTCAATTATAAAAGCATTTTAGTGAAGTTAAAATAATGCAAATCGCTCCCAGCAAACAGCATAGAACACACACTCACCTGAAAGATGCAACGCGCGTCGGCTGTGCGGGAGTGAAAGCTTTGATTTAAATAGTGTTGCGGGACTCCGCCCTCTCCCGTCTCCAACCCGAAAGAGGGGAAGTTGCTGATGTCGTGGCCGGTACTCCCTCCACTTCAACTGGGATAAGGACCCGTGGTGGACCGGGGAGCAGTGCGGGTCAAAGTGCAGGGTGAGGTACAGTGATTTCAATTATAAAAGCATTTTAGCAATGTTAAAATAATGCAATTTGCCCCCAGCAAACACCCTAGAACACACACTCACCTGAGAGATGCAGCGCGTCCCACAATTTGGGGATGATTGTATTGGTCCAAAACTCTAAGGGCCCGACTACGTGTTTAGTGGTGTAGCACCCGGTCCGTCCTGCTGCATCACCACCAAACCCATGGTGGGCCCCTGACAGATTAGGAGTTATTCTCATGTCTGGCGGGCTTTGTTTTAGATGTTTTCACAGTGGTGCCCTGAAAATGGGCATCACAATGGATGCATCAAAAACAGTTCCTGCATGGCATGGACTGAAAAGTCGTTGCTGTGCATGCACACAGGGGGCCACATGTTGTGCACCCCTGTGCTCATCCTCATGCAGGGCCCCGTTATTTTCCACTCCACCATGGTGTACATGGAGTAGAACCTCCATGAAACTGGCGGTGGAGAGAAAACTCGTCATATGTTTGGCCGGTCCGCAGCGGTCTCGCCAAGCATAATACTACCTCCTGATTGCCGTAACACCAACATGGAACAGCAATTCCCGGAGCTGTGGCGGTCCCATCTCCCATATCGTAATCATGCAGTTGGGAGACCGCCATGCCCCCACGAGTCTGGCGGTCCGTGGACCACCAGACTCGTAATTGGGCCCTAAGTCATTAGGTATCTGTAGGCAGATCGGTTGACATATTTTGGAGAATTACTTTTGCAGGTATACCCATGTGTGTTATTTTAATTTAAAAGGAAGGAAGTACTGTTGTTCCCCTCCCTTTTTCTTTGGTTATTCTTACCAGTAATTGGTCATAGTGGCTCATTAATAGATACATCTAATGGACCTTCCTAGCCTTTCTCCAGGGGTATTAAATTTGTCAATGCAACAAAGGAAAAACACAACTGTAGGCTGAGCTCTGTGGCCTTTCACTCATTCCTCTTCAATCATTGTGGAGGGAGAAGGAAATTTTGTGATCGATCCAGTTTCCTTGAAATATAGTCTTATAACTCAATTGTGAGGGGGGGAAGGATCACTTGTCCTGCTAACCTGGGTTTTACAGGTAGATGGGATGTCCCTTGGTAAAAAACCCTCATGCACGTGAGTAGATGTTTTTCTGGTAGCGGTATATCTTGATTCTCCGCTATGTTACTCCCGTGTCTGCATAATCATAGGGTTAGTAGGTATGCAGCCTCCGCCTGGAGGTAGTTAACCCAAGGTTAAAAGCAGTAGTGTCCAGTGATAAGTGGTGATTGTGAGGTTAAAATAACTCGGACAGCCAGATTGTGATATTTATTATTCTGGATTCGAGTTAAGTGGTGAAAATATATAGTGGATATGCGTAAAGAGAATTGTTAAGGTTCTCACGCTATCGATTTTCAAGAGTTTAAAAGGTCGACATGTTTCAGCCCTGTTCGCCTAGAGAGGTCAGTGGGCTTTCTTCAGGACCGTGTGAGAAGTGAATTGTAAAGCAACGTACTAGTCCTTTACACCTTTTAGGTCAATTGTGCCTGTAAATACAAATGGTGTAGGTAACCTTGGGGAAGGTAGAGGTTTTTTACCAAGGGACATCCCATCTACCTGTAAAACCCCGGTTAGCAGGACAAGTGATCCTTCCCCCCCCTCACAATTGATTTATAAGCCTTTCACTCATTGTCAATTTCATACTCAACTGCTTTGTCATTCACCAACCCCACTCTTTCCCAAAATGCACACCAACAGGCTCGCAGTGTAGTAAACTTTTATGACTATTGCTGCCATTAATTTCTATTAGCAACAAACTCAGCTACTTCCCATCTCAAAGGTTTGGTGGTCTCTTTCTTTGTGGGTGCTTCTGCTTGATGCACAACAAACACAAGTGGGGGTCTTTTCTCCCCTGTGTATTTGGATGATCCTTCCTGCCAGGTGAGTCACCCCACGCTTCCTTTGAGCCAGTCACAAGGAACATTTTTGGTTGATCCACCAGGGTCTCTCAGTGCCTTCAGTGAATCTACATCACCTTCTACGTCTTCTACTAAATCAATGCAAAACCAATCCCACAGGACCTCAATATTTTCTTATGTCGGCTGCCGTTAGCTGAGCTTCAAGGATAAATCACCCTCTTCTTGGGTATGACACACATAATTCACCCTCTTCTTGGGTATGACACACATAATTCAATTGTTATGCAACTACATTTGTTTTTAGAAGATGAAATAATTGAGATGGGAGATAACGTAAGGGCACTTTTTTTTAGCTCAAGTAAATATGTACTCAATTTCGCACATGGGTGTATGTATATTATATTCCTCTTCTCATGCCTGCCTAACTAGAGATTTGCTGGCTCATTCAGTCTTCCTGCCTGAACAAACACACACAAAATCAACCACATCCATTAATTTAAATTCAAAGAAATCCTCATTTTTGAATTCTTGCAAACCCTTCTGAAATTCTGTTACTATTTTCCAAATTAATGGAATCTTGCAATGTATGCTACTGGATTCTGGCAAGGGAAAAAATCTCTCTCCTCAGGCAAGGTGCTAGCCCTTGAGTGGCAGGGACAGCTTTTCCAATGTAATGGGATCTTACAAACTCTGCTACATGGGGTAGCAGGTAAAAGCTGCTTCCCCCACATCTTCCTGAAACAAAGTAACACCCTAGGATTTCACAAATCAGCTCTAAATTGAAACTTAGCAAACTTGGAATATAATTATCATATCAATATGTTATATTAAACCACTGATCTGTGAGTCCCATTGGAGGTAGAGAGCAGGCACAGGGATTGGTTTTCAAGGCTTAGCCGTGCTGGTTCTTATTTGAGCAGGAGCAGCGCTTAACACTCTTTGGGACTGGGTGTCCCCAGCCAGAACTGGTACACGGAAATATGAAAGGAACCCTCCTTTTCAGAATTTGCAGTACGCCCACCCTCTACTGTCTCTGGAAGGAGTGGGAGGGCATTTTTACTGCCCTGGAAACAAACTCCACGAAGCCCCAGAGAGAAAAAGTCTCGAACCCTGTTCAGGCAGGGTTGCATAGGCAAGGCGAGTTAGAGAGGTTGCATAAGGTGGGTGTCACTGCCTAAATCAAAGATGCCATATTACTGATCTTTAATAGATATTACATAGGAGCAACCCACGGTCTCACTCATATGTTTGCTTGGTATCTACAGTATTTTCAAAATTGCAGAATCAACTTTAGTCTGCAAAAGCTTTATCTAGGACTTAGTGCTGCCCCTAATTATCTCTGACTTCGTAGACAACCTTTGATGTGTCTGGTGCCACAACTATGCCTGTTCCCCCTTTTTCCTGTGGGATGAACATGCTCAGGATTGCCAGTTATTCACCTTAGGCAAATGTCTCCCCGGTCTCCTTCCTTTACTTGGAAAAGACTAGTCACATGGTCTTCAAATAGTCCTATTTTATCAGAATGGTTTTGATCTATCAGATGAGCAGCATAGTAATTAACCTTGCCCTGCAGAGTGGTTGCTTGAGCAGAATCTCACTGAGGCTTGGTCCTGTACCTATTGCAAAAAAGGAAATACAGAAATGAGTGCAAATATTACCAAATGTATTTTTTATTTGCCCTCTGAACCATTTAAACCTAATCATTTCTCTTAGGTGAGCCAATTTAAAATTTTCAGCAGTAGTCACTCAATGGTAAATACATTGAAAGGCTATAGGCTTATATTTTTGTCAAAAGAGGACATCTTTTATTTTGGATGCCCAATTTAATTATAACTAAAGCAATAACCAATGTATACATTTTCCAGCTACATTTTATTGCAGCATTTGAATGATGTTACTTACCATCGGGTAGCTTGAATAATTAGTATGTGTATTAGAAATAGGACTTTGGGGTGAGAAATTCGATAAGTATCTCATCAGGATAAAGGCAAAAAATGTAGATTATGTTTAAAAGGGCTAATACAGTTCCCGAATTCATAACTCACCCTGACTCAATATGGACTGTTGACAGTTAAAGGTAGGACATGGAGTAATGATGATTATGAGATCTTAGCATTCATAGAATGTCTGATTAATCTTTGATGGTTACGTTTTGTGTACACAGTTTTACAGAGAACATATTATGATCTGAGGGGAATAAGAAAACTGTAAAAGACATTGTAAGGTTGTGAACCAAAATGCAAAATAAACACAATCAGTCTCTCTGAAACAGAGGGCTACAATCTGTGGTCAATCTTTATGTGAAGTCCACCTCGTATGGAAATACAAGGAAAAGTGGAAAAAAGGGGCAGCTTTTGGGAACATAGATACAGAGCCAGACATGAGCCTTGATTGCTTTGATCCCCAACTTTCACCCAATACCATAATCCTCCCGAAATTTCTCAAATGTTCATTTTGTCTTCATATAAATAGCAAACTCCAGATATCGGTGAGTGAAACACAAGAAACATTCAAAATCACCTAAAGAGGCAGAACAATCCAATTGTTCCCAGGATCATGGCAAAATGATTGTATAGCCCCAATTGCCAGTTTTAGGAGTGTAGGACAGCACAGGACACAAGATCGAAGCCATCAAAAACTGGAGTAAATCATCTTAACAATGGTAGCCACAACAATATGCACTTCTATCTCTCATTGATTATTTTCCCATTCCATACGTGAGTTCAGTTACATACAAATAGTCTCTGAGATACACACATGATGCAAACAACTTCTCACGGAGACCAGTTTGCATTTATGCACTTCCCCTCTATCCAATCACTAAAATGCACAAACCAAAACATCATAGCTCCAACTCATATTTCTTCACTACATGCCACACTTGAGTCACAAAAAGACAATAATGACACAATTGAAACACAGATCACAAAGGCCACATAACATATACAAATTCAAGTATTCCGTAAGAAAGGACAGCTACTCTCAGAAATGAGAAATTCTCCAATTTTTGTCTAGGTCCCCTCATTTAGGCCCATGTGATTTTTCTGGCTTTATCACTGCTAAAGAGTAGTAAAGCAGCTCCACTTACCACTTTAAACATATGCTGCTAATTGGAACTCACTGTTTGACCTATTTAACTTCACTCTAAGCTTATTGTAAATGGTGCCTAAATCCATCTGTGGCCTGAAAAAGGATATATCATGTGTGGACTGCAGTTTATATTTATGTCACCCAAACAAAAGACAAAAGTTTGTCTGCCAGTAGCACCACTACTTAAACTGCAGTTTAAATGCAATGAATGGCTTAAAAAATGCCTTTTTATAGAGGAAAAGCTTGTATTTAGATGTTCAGAAGTCACTCAAATGTGTGCTGTGAAGGTCCACAGTGCAAAATGCTTTTAAATGTAACTAGGGGACATGTCATATTGGGTTAAGTTTGGTCTCACAGTAAAACAAACCCAACAGATATTTTTATTGCTGTGTGAACGTTGCTATACCGTGCCACTAAAAGGACCATTGGGCATGAACATCTTCATTTTCTTTCTTCACCTGTGAAAATGCTAGAAAATGGATTTAAAGTTATTTCTTTCCTAATTTTCAAAATCTGACTTAATGTTGAAAGCATATTTTTGATAACATAATTGATCAAAAAAACTGCCACCCTGGAGTTTTTTTTTCAGGGCATAGGGTCAACAGTCTTTTTTCTGTTTGGTACCACCTTGCTTTCTCTGCCTGTCCTAAAGGGATAAAAAAAAGTTCCTTGGACCGTACCATATAAATAGGGTGGACATTTTGATGTACCTACTCTTATGATCCAATGTCTATGAGGCAACAATTTCACAATTGCAATTCATTTTATTATGATTTGGAATTCCGAAGAATTCCACATAACATTACAATAAAACATTAATTTATCAAAAAATCAGTATTAGAAACCCATGAGGTTACACCCTGTAATAATCCTACATTACACACAGTACATAATACATTTTTCATTAAACCCCTAACTTTAGTTACGAATAAATACTGAAATAAACAATTTTCCTAAAATTACCTCCTCCCTAAAGGGACTAATCTCTGATGATCATTAAATATGTCACTTCGAGAGACAGAAATCTTCTAATCATTATCTAGTGAGAAACACTATTGGCTGACTCCCTAATTTGATGAAGAGATCTAATCTAATCTACAATTACATTTGGACAGCGCATGGTTAAGAAATTATGTATAGTTCATCCAATGGACGTTTAACGATAATCAAAAAATAGTTATTAAAATCTTATTTTTAAAATCATATTTTTGGGAGATACATTTTAAATGAAGATAGCGGACGGTTTTTATAAAATACCATGTAAAGTGCCCATGCATTCTACATTGTGCTGACGCAATAAAACCTTAATCTTTATCCAGGGATTATACCTGATTCGACCCTTTTGGCTTTAGCCCAAGATTAATAAACTCAGCTACATTTATACAAATGTTATCCAATATACAGGCAGCAGATTAACAAAGGCAAGAGCAATTAAAACATTTCTTATGTCGAGGACAGAGAACAGTGTTATCAACAGATGATTTTGTAAAGTGCTACTGAGAGTGGAAATATATCAAGATAAAGGGCTAGTGCATAGATGCCCTAATCCTGGACGGAGCCCAGAATGATTATCTTGCATCAGTATAACCAAAATAACTCAAAAGCTGCACAAGAAAGCAAACAGGATTGTTAAACACACTAATAAATAATTGTTACTTGTTAGATCTGGGGGTCTCTAGTTGGCAGAGGTAGGTACCACTGTCCAAATAGGGACCCTTGCTTCTAGTCAGGGCAAGGAGATAACCCTCTGAGATAACCCCTGCTCACCCTCTAGGTAGCTTGGCACGAGCAGTCTAGGCTAACCAGAGGCAATGCGTAAAGTATTTGTACCAACACTCACAGTAACACAGTGAAAACACCACAAACTGACTCCACAACAGTTTAGAAAAATAAAGGTCTTTTTTAATCTAAACTACACAAGACCAAAACGACAAAAATCCAACATACACAGTTCAAGAATATGGTTTCAAAAAGAGTTCTTAAGGTTGCGTTAAAGTTCTTCAAGTTGCGGTAAAATAAACCACAGATGCGTGAAAAGTTCACAGTTGCGTCACGTTTACTCACAGTACCTTTAGTTGCAACAAAGTTCCAAAAGCAGAAGCTGGTGCGGTGGAAAACAAGCGATGCGTTGCTCCTGAGACCCTGGGGAGGCGATGCGACAGCCCCGCTGCAGCAGCGGGCGTGTTGCGACGAATCCGGTCTGTATGGGGAGGAAGGCCACTTGTATGGATTCCGGTGCGTAGGTTCCGTAGGAAGTCTGTTCTCGCAAAGGCACGATGCGACGATCTCGTAGGGGCTGCGACGATCTCCGGGGCGACGATGCGCGGTCCAGCGGGGATCCTCTCTCTCGCAGCTCCTCGATGCGTTGATTCTGCGACGACACTCGCAGCGACGTGATGCGACCCGCAAGCAAGCGGTGCGGCGATCTCACCCAGCGACGAAAGGCTCTGCGACGATACTCGCAGCGATGTTCAATTCTCCCGCACCGGTCTGGTGCGTCCCGCAAACGAAGGATGCGACGGCTCTGGCAGCGGCGTCAGGCGCTGCGACGATCTCGACCTCCGTAGCGGCGGGAAACTTCTCGCACTGTCGGGGATGCGCTCCGCAAGCCAGCGATGCGACACTTTTCAAGTTCAAAAGTCACTCAAGCTTAGTTTCAAGCTTCCCAGCACAGGTACA
This sequence comes from Lissotriton helveticus, assembly GCF_964261635.1. Classification (NCBI taxonomy): domain Eukaryota; kingdom Metazoa; phylum Chordata; class Amphibia; order Caudata; family Salamandridae; genus Lissotriton; species Lissotriton helveticus. The sequence continues at coordinate 789,333,929 of NC_136057.1, read as the reverse complement.
ACCTCCAGAGGCCCCACAACTGGATCAAGCACTCTAGGAGGGACAGAACTCTCTCAGCAGAGTTCAGGGAAGCTGGGGGTGAAGTCCTTTTGTTCCTGGGACTTCAAAACAGGGAGCCAGCTCTTCTCAGGCCCTTGGAGATTCCTTCAAGCAAGGGGACACAGCACAAAGCAAAGTCCTTCCCCTCTCCTTGGCAGCAAAGCAACAGGTCAGTCCAGCAGAGCAACAGCAGGACAATCTTCCTTCTTCAGTTTCAGGTTTCTCCTTGGCAGAGGTTCCTTCTTGATTTCCAGGATGATCTAATTTTCTGTTGTCAGGGGTCCTGTACTTATACACCTAAAGTCTTTGTTCTCTTGGTGCATGTGGGCCCTGAGCCCGGTCTAAACCAGTTCTGGGTGGATCCTGAGCACTTTGTTTTGCTGGCTGCATCTTTCCTTTCAGAGTGAGGGGCAGGGTCCTCAGCCGCCCAGCAGGGGGGTGGAGCCAGCATTGTGGAAGGCAGGCACAGCCCTATTCAGCCCAGGTGCTAACTCCTCCCACCACTCCAGTTGCAACTGCAGTCATTCAGCCTAGTGCTGACTCATCCATCCTGCTGGGGAATTCCCCAGCCCCTGTCACTCACAAACCAGACAGTCAATACACAAACAGCCCAAGGCACACAGAAGGGTTAGACAAGAGAACAGCAACTTTCTAAATGTGCTGTTCTCAAACACAGGATCTAAAAACAATCTTTCCTAAAAGATGTGTTATTAAATTCTGAGTTCAGGGATACTAGATACGTATGTCCTATCTTGTTCCTATGAGAAGAAATGCTGTTAACCACTGTAGCCAGCATCCCCCATGTTAATCTATGGAGCAAGATAACCTTACAATAGTGAAAAACGAAAATGGCTGTAATTCACTACCAGAACATGTTACCTGCACCAGTACATGCTCTACCTTTCACATACACTGCACCCTGCCCAGGGGGGTACCTTGGGCCTTCCATAGGGGTGGCTGATGTGCACAAAAAGGGAAGGGTTAGGCCTGGTCAGTGGGGACACTGACCAGGAGGACATGGCAGTTCTAAACTGCCATAGGCACTGCAGTGGCAGGCCTGAGACACCATTTTAGAGCTACTCCTGTGGGTGGCACAATCAGTGCTGCAGGCCCACTAGTAGCATTTGTCATCACCTGCCCTGGCACACCCAGTGCACTTTACTAGGGACTTCATGGTGATACAAATATGCCAAACATGTATATTCAATCAGAATAACAATTTACACAGGGAGCACTTACACTCTGGCACTGATCAGCAATGGCAGAGTGTCCAAAGCATCTAAACCAGCAAAAACGAAATCCGGCACAGCATCAAAAATACAGGAGGTAGAGGCAAAAAGATAGGGGGAAACCACGCCAAAGATGCCAGGTCTAACATTACTTATCGTATGTTTCACGAGTTAAAAATGCTTAAAGTGCTAAAAAATGCTAAAACAAGGGAAATTATACAAGGTACTACATAATCCACTGATCACCCTACTTATTGGCTTCTAATAGACATTTGAAAATTCTTTAAAAAAACAGAAAATCTTAAAACATATCTGGTCTGACGGAGGGTGCAGAAGAAAGTTGCGTGCCTGTTCTGCTGTTGAAATATTATATTGTAAAAAACCATGCCTTAGAAATTTGCATCGTATTGAACTAAGTGCTGGGCACACAATCAAAACATGATTAAAATCTTGGATACCACCATTGCATAAATCACAAAGTCTTTCATTTTTGGGAATATCTTCCCAAGCTCCTGTTACTATCCTCAGCGGCAACAAATTCATTCTGGAGAGTAGAATCACTCTGCGTACACCATGATTCAGGTTCCAAAGAACATACGGCTGAGGATTTTTAATAATTGAGCTCTCCACTATGCAGTCCAGTCTGCCATTCCCTCTGCATATTTTCAAATCTCTTTCTCGTGAGATCACATATATGGATTTTTTAATTAATTGCTTTAATGCTATTTTGTTTAAAACTGCTGCCCCTACTAAGTCCAAACCAAAAATGCTTAACGCTTTTAAATAGTTTCTAAAAATTACACTTTTACACAATAAATTATTAAAAATTTCCTTGTGCGATGCTAACCTTAACAGGTTTTCTTGACCATTTATCAAAGCGTTACACCACCTTAAAGTCCCTGCCAATGACAAAACATACGTTGAGAGAAGGCCAAATTCGAGCCTAAGAGCCGCAATTAATGCAGCATGACTCAGGTTACATATTTGACGCCAAATTTTACCTTCCACTTTCTCAAACTTAGCCAACTCACATTCGTCAATTGTTTCACATGCGTAATTTAGGGTCGGCGGAATCTTTATTTTGTACACTGCAATAGTATGTGAAAAATGTCTTTTCCCGCATTGCTTATACAAGTAGTTAATTGCCGATGCTTGTGAAATAGCTTTACTTTTGCAGTGATCTAAATGTCTGTTAGCAGAGCACCTATTTGTAAAAAAAAATCCTAAATAAGGATAAAATGTCACTATTTCCATATTTTCATCCCCCAAAAACCATTTCAGATTTGATCTAACCTTACAGCCTTTCTGACTAAAGATCATCACCTACTCTTAGAAGTGTTTATTTAAAAAAAATATTCATTAGTATACCTGACCAGCTCCGTCAGAGGTCTTTGCAACCCGATTGGAGTAAGGTCCAAGATGATTGCGTCGTCAGCATACAGCAAACAACTTAATTTTAGATCACCCACTTGTGGAGGGTCCCCTTTACTCTCCCCTACCCGGCTTGGAAGGTCATTTATGTAGATTGAGAAGAGTAAAGGGGCCAAGAGGCACCCCTGCTACAACCCGTTGTGGGTGGTGATTTTCTTTGATAGGCCTTGGGTCCCCCCTAACAGAACTTGAGTCCAGGTAGAAGAGTGGAGTGCGATTATTACTCTTAACAAATTCCCTGGGATCCCCATCCTTATCAATTTCCTCCACAGCGTCCCCCGATCTACCCTATCGAACGCTGTGGAGAAGTCAATGAAAGCTGTATACAGCGGAAGCCTCCGACCCACAGGATATTTATCAATTAGGGTTTACAGGACAGAGATGTTGTCTAAGGTGCCACTATTCTTCCGAAAACCAGACTGTTCAAGGGGAATTAGATTATTACCGAATACCCACTCTTGTAGGTGGACAAGAATGCTTTTTGCAAAGAGTTTTCCCGTTGCGTCCAAAAGGGAGATTTGTCTATAGCTTGCAGGAGAATTTTTAGGGCCTTTCTTATATAGTGGAACTATTATACTGCCCTTCCAGGAATTAGGGATATCCCCAAACTTATAACAATGGACGAACAGGGGATGTAACACCTTTGCCCAATCGCCACAATCCTTTTTTATTATGGCAACAGGGACATCATCCGGCCCCATTGCCCCGCAGTATCTCGCCCCCTTAATATATCCCTCAAGTTCGCACATTATAGGTGCTTCTACCTCTTTTACCGAAAATGTGGACCTATTGAACCCCTCAACCCCAGCATCTATAGGATTGGTGGCGTACAATAGGGATATGTAGGTAGACCATTCAGATTCAGAGATCAACATGGGCTGAGATTTTACTCTACTGTCACAGTATTTGGCAATCAATGCCCAGTACTTTCTAGTATTCCCCTAGAGTGCCACTTCCCGAAGGTTAACCCATTTTTCATCTTCAGAGGCCCTGCGATATGCAGCTATTTTCCTTTTCCGGACCTGTTTTAATCTATATATCTCTTTTTGTCTTGACGGCCTTGGGTCTATAAATTGGGCTCTGATCAACCCATTTATCTTATTATTAAGAGTTTTAATTTCATTAGGAAGTGTAGCTTTGGGGGCGGCGCTATCACCTTTCATCTTTCTTCCCAACTTTCTGACAGCAGTCATGACTCTTTCGTATCTCACGATCGGGTTCTCCCAGGTGAAAGTGAACGCAATGTTCTTAAATACCCAATGAAGATTCGGAAGGTTCTTATGTGACCAATAAGAGCGGCCATTACTTCGAGAATATGATAATATCTCATTCCTCTGATTCCATAGTTCAGATTTCTCGAAGTTTAAAGCTATCTTGACAGCCAATATGTTGTGGTCACTCAAATTAGTAGGAAGAACCTTAAACTGGGAGCATGCCCCGAACAGTTGAAATGACACTGCCATATAGTCGAGAAGGGAATTGCCATATGACCCGTGAAAGGTGAGGGCTGCAGGTGAGTCCTCTGGGAATCTGCCATTTAATACTATAAGATCAAGGTTTCTCAAAGTTTGCAACAGTAAAAGGCCACGTTTATCAGATCTTAAATTGGAAGGGAATACTGCCTCTGGTATAAACCAAACCTCCTCCAGGTCCAAATTTGAAAAGGATACGATTGATCTATTATTAATCTTGGCATTAAAATTTCCTACCATCAGGATGTACGCTCTATCATCATTGCTACATAACTTTTGCACAAAAGTGCAAATAGAGTCGACCAGTGGGGTGGACGCCTTCCCAGGAGGAATATATACATTTACCACATACAGAAATGTTACACATCCCAAGTTGTCTTGATCTAATTTTAACTTTGCACAGATACAGCAATTTGATGGATGAATAAATATCTCAGGGACCCATACTAACTCGCAACTTAGCAGGATGGCTAAACCTCCACTAGCATGCCCCTTTATAGATTTTTTTGCTGCACTACAATACACGTAGTAGTTATCTAACTGGAATTCTTCAATTGCCCACGTCTCTTGGAGGCAGATTATTTTAGGGTCTAGGAGTGCTAAAGAAATAAGCTTAAAATGTTCTTTTCCTAGCCCCGCCATATTCCAAGACACGATTGTTCCTAGTAGGCTACCTCCGCTCAATGCGGATAGGGTTGGTAGATTTAGCCCCATTCAAAGTGCCTGCGATCCAGTTCCATTTTGACACCTCATCTTCACTATCAATGCCAGAAAACGGATGTATGACGTTATAACGCATACTTTTACTCCGCAGACCATTACAACGCGACTTTTACTCCGCATACCGTTACAACGCATAGCGCCTTGGGGCGCTGGATAGTGGTAAGTATAATTTACTATTCTAACTCCAGTCCCCGTGGACCCTAGGGAAGGTGTTGGATAGTAAATTATACTTATCCCCTATCCTAGAGCGCCCCCCAGCGCAATGCGTTGTAATGGTATGCGGAGTAATGGTCGCGTTGTAATGGGTCTGCGGAGTAAAAGATCCGTTGTAACGGGTGTATACCCCAGAAAACTCATGAACCTCGGGAGCTACTACCTTTATTTTTCTTATACCCGATCCCCTCCCAACTGTAATTTCCAAATCCTCAAATTTAGTGGTCATATTCTCACCCTCATAGTCATTTAATTCTATCCCTTGCCAAAAATGAGAAGTTTTGAGATGCTTCAAGGGAGCACCCTGGGATGTGGGGCAGACAATGACATCTATTCCTCTTTTCCTAAAGCCATCCGCATTTGCTAACACAAGGGAAGACACCACCCCTGAAGTAAAGATTGCTTTGGTGACCTGAGGAATGTCCCTCCAGTCTAAAATGACCAACTCAATATTTTTAGAGGAAATTAACTTTAGATCCTCTATTTCCGATAGAATTCCTAGTAGGGCCCTTCTATTCAATGTCATTGGCTCAGCATCAAAAAGAGGGATACAAATTAAGGCATTATTCACATGCCCAGTACCTAACTCTGGGGACCTGAATTCATTTGTATCATAAAGACTCCTAATAGAATCAGTGGATTTACCCCCTTTATTGTTATTAACCGATGTAGTTATATTTCGACTAACCCCCCCACCATTACTTATATTAGGCTTCGTGAAGATCGGGGCGAGACCCACAGATTCACATGCGGTCGCACTTAGTTCTATACTCGGGGATGGTGCAAAGATTTTTATATTATCCACCGTCGCTCCTATGCTACTCTCCAAATTAGAGGCCCTTCTTTTCCTAGCCTCACCCAACCCATTTTCATTCTGGGAAATACTGGACCTACTAGTCAGACTAATCGGCTGGGGGATATTATCTTGCTCCTCAGTTGTACTCAAATTCGTCCTCTGTTCTGCCACTGTTGATGTATTATTTTCATCACCAGGAGCAAAATTAGAATGATCCAATTGTACTACACTTTGGAACCGCAGCCTTCTCTGCTGACGCTTTGGGAACCGGCGATTTTTCCCCTTCCTTTTCCTCCTACAATGGTTTTTAACACTTCCCTCACTTACTAATAAATGTTCCCCCACCCCAGAGGCTTCTAGAATATTAATTATTTCAGCTGAATCATGAGGTTTAGATTTTTTTGACTTGCTCATATTAAAGATAGGGAAAACACGCACTGTATCTGTCACTGAAGAGACCTTTACATTTACACTTTTCCCCTCAAAGGGGACCTCTGCAGAGAGTCATTAACGATAAATTGAGATGGGCTTGGAGTTAGATTTTTTCAAAGCGGCGAACATCCAACATCCACCAACTGATTGGAGTCATTAACGATAAATTAAGATGGGCTTGGAGTTTAATTTCTTCCAAGTGGCGAACATCCAACATCCACCAACTGATTATTCTGTTCCCCTAACCCTAAGCAATTAGCCGCATCACGTATTCTGCCATTAAATTGACAAGGATTGTTACATATAGGGGAGGAACACTTCGCACATACTTGGCTATGTTGTTTAAGATCTAAAACCCTTCCCAAAATGGGAGTTAGGACTTTGAGGATATGATCCGTGTTAGAGGCACTCTTCTCCAGCAGGGACAAAATTGCCGCTAAATTTTTTTCCAATTTGGTAAATGTATACGTTAGCCCCCCTGAACCTGCATTCTCGTTCTTAGACAGTGAAAACGTGGAGTTCCCTACTCGATTATCACAGGGCATAGATAAATCATGAAAATCTGATGTCAAAGAGAATTTAGTAGGTGTACTGCTATACATAATTGGCATGTGTAAATGAACTCCTGCTTGAGGAGACAATATTTCCTTATTCGAGTGGGGGTCTATAACCAAACATTGAGCACCCGATTTTTCTAACTGCTTCAATCGTTCAGTGTTCTTTTCCAATTGAATGGCAATATCCGGAAGAGTGAGGTCTTCTGTTTTTGCCTGCCCATTAAGGTCACTATGGACTTTCTGACGTTCACTTTTAGGAGAAAATTCGCTTCTTTTTATTGATGAAGAGCAGTCTAGTAAACTCCTTTGAGATACGCTTACATTGTCATGTACTTTTTCAAAAAGGGTTATCAAATCTGCTAGTGGAGAAAGAAGGGTGACGTCCTCACTTTCGCCACCCTTACTCTGCATGGCAACTGCCACCTCTTTCCTAGATAGGGCCAATTCCGTCTCCAAACCCGAATTTTTCTCCACCCCGTCTTGATATGACTCAACAGCTTGACTTACGATAGAAGGGGGTGCTACATTGCCTACGTCCCCATTAGATTTCTGTATTATTATTACAGGAAAGAGTGCTTCTGATCTTGATATATGGCTATCTACTTTATTCTCAGCTATTCTTTCGGAGTCCATTATCACCTCCATTGAATTATCCTAATTTCCCACAGCTCCAAGATCTTCGTTGTTTTGCCCTGTTCCGCTCTTAAACCTTCTTCCCTTTTTAGAGAACATTGATGTTATTGATGGGTATGATTTTAAAAGAGATAGATGAGCACCAATTCTGCGTCTACGGATTAATTTTTGAGGTTTTGGGGGACTCCACGAATTCTTGTCACTCTTATCACTATGGTTAATAACTTCTAGAGGGTTTACAGATTTTACTTTAGACTGTGAACGCAGTTTTACCATGGCAAAAGAGGTGATCACCACTTAAACTTAAGGTTCCTCCAGCTAAAGATGTGACAATGCTAACAGGGGAAAGCAATTCGTTCCAAGAGAGAGGATAACTGAATGATAACTAAATAAAGACAAACACTGCCTTAGGACAGTTTTTACGTGGCGTTATATCCGACACAGAGTATTCCTCAGATAGCCCCCAGAAACCTCTGAAGACCCCCACGGCTATTTTGCATGACACCGTACCAGAGGCCTGGGCGATTCGGCGGTAGCCCAATCAGAGCCGCACGCCGACCCCCGTCTGGCAACTGGGGCTACGGTGACTATGATGACTGTGGTAGACTTCTCGGGTCGAAGTAAACACTCGGAGATGAGGAATAAAACCAACACACGCCCCACCCTAAGTATTGTACAAGACTTATATCCGGATTGTATCTAAAATTAGTCAATAGTTACTCCCAGTGTCCAAAACAGTCAAGGCAAAAGACGCCTGAGACGCCAAAGTCTAAGTTCAAGGTTCAAGAACCACGGGTCCATGACCCACCGTCCAAGGTACAAGGTCCAAGGTCCTAGGTCCAAGGTCCAAGGTCCACGATCCACAATCCACAGACCGATGACGATCAAAAAGAAGATGTAGGACTGATGAAAACCGATAAGACAGCCACCACTGCAGAACCACTGACACAAATCCACAGCAGACCTGAGGCGATCAAGACAAGGCAAGTCACCTGGTGCAGCACGATATAGCACAGAGCGGATAGCGCAGAGAAGGCGAGCGAGGAATGAGTCCACGGCTAGAGAGAAGGAGCGACGGGCGATGGAAACACATACAACTCGTACAGCTCGCAGCCGCCCCACACGCCCAGCTCACCTCATTTTTTCCTCACTATCAATCTCTCGCCTCCTACACTTTCACGCCACTTCTTACTTCAGATTACTGTGCTTCACAAAACGCACAGCAAAGCTCACAAGGGCCATCCAATAAAGTCATTAGGGGGTCATTGGGGGGTCCACCACTCCTCTCCTCCTCACCTTCTCACCTCCTCAACTCCGCTTCGCCCCTTCCCCTGCCTCGCCGACCTGCGGGGCTTTATTGCCGACTTTTCGAACTTCCTGCTGCTTCCTGCTGATGTCTCACTTCACTCGACGTGGTCCGCCGCCTGCTGGCCAAACCCCGCGGGCTTACCTCGGGTCTTACTTCACCCGGTGCGGCCCGTAGGCCGACCACTGACCGCTGGCCAAGCTCCCACTCTCACTCCCGCTGCAGGGGGGGGGATTAACGAAATTACAGAGGGTAGCGGGTTGCGGAGTTACGGTTACGGGCGAAGATTTCCTTTTTCTTGATAAGCCCGCTACACTCCACGCCGCTGCCGCTCACAAGCCGCTCACAAGCTCCTCCTCCTACAACCGAAAAGCAGGCCACAAACCTCCGTGTTACCTGATAGGAATGTCTATGAGGCTATTGGTATAAGAATTCGAAAGTGCTGCAAGATGTGGCACCTATTGGTGGAAACATGATGGTCCCCCAAATTCGATAGAGTTGGAGGATCATCAGTTTGGTGCAAACATTTGAGAAGAATACCTTGTCTACCAAACTCTAAATTTCCTCTTAATTACAAAGGTAAAACTTTGGACCAAAGTGGGACAGCAAATCTAAATGACCCACAACAAAACCTCAGTGGCAGCAATATGCATTTTTGTCTCACTCTGAGCTTTTGGTGCCAAAACCAATGCCTTCAACAGGAGATCAATAAGGATGTACCCGACTTTGAGGGGCAATCGACTACCTGCTTAGAATATCCGTCCTCCACACCATCACAGTCACCTTATAATTGTACCTCAGTTCCATTCCACTGTGAACATATCCTTATGATTGGTGCTTAATTTTTCTAGCTTCTTTTTGCCCTAACACTTTACAAATTAATATTCTGGTTACCTGTAATTGGGTTTCTGGTTTAGGGGGTGTGAACTCTTGTGAAGCAACAACCACAATCTCTGTCAGGGTGAACAACAAAAAGTCACTAAAATAAACTGCGCTTAGAATTCTGGTAGATTGAAACTAAAACCAGTCAGGCTTAAATTAGATTAACTGTGTAAACTATTTATTCCGAACTTAAAAAGTCATAAAGTGAAAACACAACACAAGAAAAAACCCTCACCAACTTAGAAAAACAAAGTAAAATGTAATACATTATTTGAGACCAAAATGACTAAAATCCAAACAGTGGAACTGGAGTTGGTAATTGTAAAAGTTTTTAGAAAAAACTGATGCCTAAAATATCAAAGCAACAATTGTGGTCATCTAGTCGCGCAAGACCGATGTAAAGTCAAATGTTATTGCAGACCTCAAAAAAGCATGTTTTGGATTTACGAGGTGGGTTGGGCCTACTCTTGGCTTGCCTTTGGACTTAGAAGAAAATTTGAGGAAAAATGCCTGAGAAGGTAAAGTTCAGTGAGGCATGGCAGCGAGCGGTTTGCAAGGAGGAGGAGTCTTTGTTGCAGAGCAGTTAGACTAATTTGCAGTGAAGATTTCTATGTTCAGACTTTGTCACTTTTTGGAGGTAAAATACCTTCAGCTGGATGTGGCTGCAGACTGTAGCCAATGAGGGTTCCATGAGGCCAGATACCCCATCTGCAAGTATCCACAGGCCAGGATTTGCTGCTGTGGTGAAGAGCAGTGATGCGCCTTGGATGACTCGGTGAGCAGATAGGTCCAAGTCTCCTGTTGGTTCTCAGGGAATTTTGTGGCTGAAAACTATTCATGTCCCAAATTTTGCCTTTAGGCCCCTTGCATACCTTTAGTACTATTTCCAAGGGTTCCGTACAAGGTAGGAACCACTTGGGGGTACAGGGTTCAAGATTTTAGGCCCTCCTGGTAGGTCGCTCCCCCGCACAGCTCCACCTGTGTGCCCCTGCCCCAGCTGCTGCTGCTGAGGACTCACTCGTAAGTGTGCTCATCCTCCATTTTTGTGCCCCGTTTTTTTGCTCTCTGAGCCACTGTTTCCCACTCTTTTGTGCCCTGTCTTTTTGCTTCTGTGCCACTGTTTCCCCCTCTTTTGTGCCCTGTCTTTTTGCTTCTGTGCCACCGTTTGCCCTCTTTTGAGCCCCGTTTTTTGCTTTCTGTGCCACTGTTTCCCCCTCTTTTGTGCCCCGTTTTTTGCTTTCTGGGCCACTGTTTCCCCCTCCTTTGTGCCCCGTTCTTTGCTCTCTGTGCCACTGTTTACCCCTCCTTTGTGCCCCATTTTTTACTCTCTCTGCCACTGTTTCCCCCTCCTTTGTGCCGTTTTCTGCTCTCTGTGCCATTGTTTCCTCCTCCTTGTGCCCTGTTTTTGCTCTCTTTGCCACTGTTTCCCCCTCCTTTGTGCCCCGTTTTTTGCTCTCTGTGACACTGTTTCCGCCTCTTTTGTGCCCCGTCTTTTTGCTCTTTGTGCCACTGTTTCCTCCTCTTTTCTGCCCTGTCTTTTTGCCTCTGTGCCACTGTTTCCCCCTCTTTTGTGCCCTGTCTTTTTGCCTCTGTGCTACTGTTTCCCCCTCTTTTGTGCCCCATCTTTGTGCCTCTGTGCCACTGTTTCCCCCTCCTTTGTGCCCCGTTTTTTGCTCTCTGTGCCACTGTTTCCCCCTCTTTTGTGCCCTGTCTTTTTGCCTCTGTGCCACTGTTTCTCCCTCTTTTGTGCCCCGTATTCCTTTCTGTACCACTCGTTTCCCCCGCGGCTGTGCCCCCTGCGGCTCACCCCCTGTCTGTCCACTGCCCATTTGCCGCTCCCTCCTCCCGCCTCCCAGTTGCTCTGCCATCCCACCTCCCCATATATGCCGGATGCTGCGTGGTTAGGAGAGCGACCCCTGACCCTCCTGCTAGGCCACTCCCTCGCACAGCTCTGCCTGTGTGCCCCTGCCCCAGCTGCCGCTGCTGAGGACTCACTCGTAAGTGTGCTCATCCTCCGTTTTTGTGCCCTGTTTTTTTGCGCTCTGTGCCACTGTTTCCCCCTCTTTTGTGGCCGGTCTTTTTGCTTCTGTGCCACCCTTTCCCCCTCTTTTGGGCCCCATTTTGCTTTCTGTACCATTCGTTTCCCCCCCGCTGTGCCCCCTGCGGCCCTGCCCCCTGTCTGCCCACTGCCCATTTGGTACTCCACCTCCCAGCTGCTCCTCCCTCCCACCTCCCCATATATGCCGGACACTGTACGGCCGTGCCGCTGGCGTGCCTAAGGCAAGCCCGTCTGCACTCCTCCGCGCCTGGACCGCGCTCTGCCCAGGAATGCAGGCCCCTGCACACACCACGACGCCCGCCTCTGCTACGATCCCAGCACTCTCCATGCACTCAACGCCGGACGATCTCGCACCTGCTGCCAGGCCACCCTGAAACGCACCCAAGGACCCTTCTCCTGCTGGAACTGCAGCTTTACCAGCATCCGGCCAGCCAACCGGCCCAACATGGAAACCAACTTCCTCAGATGTATCCTGCCAAACACCTGCTCCACCTGCAAACACGCCGTCGAACTCTGGGACCTACTCGACACCAACGTCCTAGACGTCGCCTTCCTGACGGAGATCTGGCTGACCCCCTCCTCGGCATCTGACATCGCCATAGCCATTTCGGAATGCTATAAGATCACCCACAAGGACCGCACCAACAGAATAGGAGGAGGACACAGAAACACTCTCGAAATCTCTACACATGCCGAGGACACGCTCTGCACCGCCGAACACCTGCACTTACAGATCCACACTGACCCCAACACCACCCTCAGAGGCACCCTCATCTACAGACTCCCCCGGACTCCGACCGCAGTTCAGCAACTCAATCAAGGACCTCGTCAGCACACGCGCTCTCGCCTCCACGGACTACATCCTCCTCGGGGTCCTGAACTTCCACCTCGAGAACAACAACAACGCCAACTCCTCCACCCTGATCGACAACCTCAGCAACCTTGGACTCAGACAACTCATCACAGCACCCACACACTCTGCTGGCCACACGCTTGACCCCATCTTCTCTGCGAGCACCTACGTCTTCTTCAATCACACCACCGAACTCCACTGGACCGACCACCGCTGCATCCACTTCACCTTCCGGAAACCCACCACACACCACCGCACCCAGCAGATGCCTTGCCGCAGCTGGGGCAAGATCACCGAGGACCAGCTAACTGCCGCCCTTGCCCAGAGCCCACCCACAGACCCAACTGACCCAGACGCTGCAGCCCGCAACCTCAAACGATTGATCAACGACTGCGCCAACACCTCACCCCGCTCAATAAACCCCCAACACCCACACCAGCAAGAGAGCCAGCTGGTTCACCGAAGACCTCCAGGCCTCCAAGCAAATCTGCAGAAAACTAGAAAAAAACTGGACCCACAAAACAACACCAGAAAGCTACACAGCCCACAGGAACGCCTCCCGCCAACACCACCAACTCATCAGAGCCGCCAAAAGGACTGCCTTCAGAGACCGCCTAGACAACAACGCAGACAACAGCAGAGAGCTCTTCAGTATCATGAAGAAACTCTCCAACCCCAGCTCCAACACCAATGACATCCCACCGTCACAAGACCTGTGCGACTCGCTGGCAACCTTTTTCCATCGCAAGATCGCAGACATCCACGACAGCTTTGACGCCGTCACCACCCCGGCAACAGCCAACACCCCCACTCCCACGACCACCCCCACACCAACCACCTGCTCGCCTGGACCAACATCAACAACAACGACACCATCAAGATCATGAACACCATCCACTTCGGATCCCCGGAAGAACCCTGCCCACATCACATTATCAACAAAGCCAGCATCTCCTTCGAGACTGTGACCTTCCCAGAGAGCTGGAAGCATGCAGAGATTATTGCCTTACTAAAGAAACCTAAGGCGGACCCCAAGGACCTCAAGAACTTCCGACCCATCTCCCTGCTCACCTTCCCGGTGAAGGTCATCGAAAAGGCCATCAACAAACAACTGACCAGCTTCCTCGAAGAAAACAACATCCTGGAACCATCCCAGTCAGGGTTCTGCAGCAACCACAGCACCGAAACTGCCCTCATCGCCGCCACCGACGACATCAGGATCATGCTCAATAATGTCTCTCCTCATCCTCCTGGACCTGTCAGCCGCTTTCATCACAGTCTGCCACCGCACACTAAGAGCACACCTCCGCGATGCCGGAATCCAAGAGAATGCCCTGGACTGGACCACATCCTTCCTCTCCGGGAGAACCCAGAGCGTCCACCTCCTACCCTTTTGCTCTGAAGCCACCGAGATCATCTGCGGAGTACCCCAAGTCCAATCTCTCAGCCCTACGTTGTTCAACGTCTACATGGCACCACTCGCCCAAGTCGCCCGACAGCACGACCTAAACATCATCTCCTATGCCGATGACACCCAGCTGATCCTCTCGCCCACCAAGGACCCCCACACTGCCAAAACCAACCTCCAAGAAGGAATGAAGGCCGTTGCCGACTGTATGAGGAACAGCCGACTGAAGCTGAACTCGGACAAGATGGAGGTCCTCATCCTTGGCTCTTCCCCCTCCGCCTGGGATGACTCCTGGTGGCCAACAGCACTAGGAGCACCACCTATACCCACCAACCACGCACGAAACCTAGGGGTCATCCTCGACTCCACACTCTCAATGACAAAGCAGGTCAACGCCGTCTCCTCCTCCTGCTTCAGCATTCTCTGCATGCTTCACAGGATCTTCAAGTGGTCCCCACCGAAACTAAAAGGACGGTCACCCAGGCCCTCGTCAGCAGCAGACTGTATTACGGCAACGCACTCTACGCAGGAGCCCCGGCCAAACTCCTGAAACAACTCCAACGCATCCAGAACACCTCGGCTCGCTTGATCCTGGACATCACCCATGCACACAAGGTACTCCACAACACCGGACCAGCATACCTCAACAGAAGACTCATCTTCTACATCCGCATGCCACGCCCTCACTGCCGTCCCCTGCATCCTAAGAGTGACTGCCGGCAGCAAATCATTCTCCCAACTCGCCGCCAAGATGTGGAACACCCTCCCCATCCACCTAAGGCAGACTGAAGACCTTCTAACCTCCAGGAGACTCCTCAAGACCTGGCTCTTCAAACAGTAGCAGCATCCCCCCCCAGCGCCTTGAGACCCTCACGGGTATGTAGTGCGCTTTATAAATGCTATGATTGATTGATTGTGTTCCTGTAGCACAGAACAGAAGGTCCGCAAAACTAGCCCTTAGAGCCACTCTAGAAGTCCTGGGTCAAGCAGCAAAACAGTCCTTTGAGGGATCAAGGCAGGGTTCAAGCAGCAGGGCAGTCCTCTAAAGTACAAAAGCAAGCCTCAAGTAGCAGACAATTATCATCCTCTGAAGTACAGAGCTGGGCTTCAGAGTGTCATTTTCAGGTTCAGGAGTAAGTTGAAGATTGGGGTTAAAGGTCCTATTTTGATTACTGGGTTCTAGCCTTGGAATAGAAGAAACTTATAGAGTGCCCCCCAGACTGTTCTGGAATTGCCTTCCTCCCTGCCCTGGCTACAAGGTGCCTGAGGTGACAAAAGACTAATGCGAACATCTTTGTGAGTGTGCTGAGGCAGCTCCTTTGAAATGTAAGTGGGGCAGGGAATGCTTCCACCCCTCCCATTCTGGCAGAATGGCCTATCCTACCAACACCTTGCCTCCTTCATTGTCTACGAGGAATTTACAAAGGCCAACTGTCACTATAATCAAAGTTGTGACCCAGCACAAGGGCTGCAGGTAGCTGTCACAGTAGTGAAAGACAAATGTGGGAGTTGTTTACTACCAGATATGTAAAATGTAAAAGTACATGTCCATCTTTTAAAATACACTGCACCCTGCCCTATGGGTGATTAGAGGACTGACAAAAAGCTTATTTTGTCTGCTCAAATTGGCACATTAAAACTATACACTTTAGTAGTGGTTAGCAGTGGTGGAGTGCACAGAGTACTAAATAAAAAAAACTATTTTCAGCAAACAGGAGGATAGTAGGCAAAGCGTTTGTGAGAAGACCATCCTAACGCTGACAGGTTTAACATTAACCTTAGCAAATTTTGATGATCTTGTTTTTTCTCACTATATTATTTCTATTTTCTAAATTGTTTTGGGAATTTTATGTTATGTTCTTTGTTTTGTTGTTACTGATTGAACATACCATCCAGTTCCCTGGAAAACTGCCTTCTGCCTCTGCCATAACTACAATGGGTTGCACAGTGATTCTCTCAGAACTGTGTTTTTCATAACCAGAGTGGATTTGGTAAGATGGCAAGGGTACTGTTATGCTAGTCACTCATCTGCACTCCAGTTTGTTCCTTCCTTGATGCCGACTGTTCCCAAATCCCTCCAGAAATTACAAGAATGGCAAGGAAAAGCATGCTTACCATTCCAAAAATTCCCCAGGCGACGGGGGATGGGAGTGACAGACAAGAGAAACAAGAAACTTGACTCCGTCCTAGGTTTTCTGCTGACGTGCTGGATTTTCTCTCAGGAAGTCTCCCGGAGGAATGGGGTGAAGGAATAATCTGGTCTTGGAGAGGATGCCTGGATGTCTGGATATTTGTTGTTGAGTTACACTATGGGAAAAGAAACAACTTACTTACTATTGCACCGCGTTCATACATGTATTACATTAGCCTGGAATACATGTACTCTTTTAAATGCCTACCAATTTCTAATTGGGTGAAATCCTCAGGTTCCGTGACTTCAGAAAAAGGCGTCAAAGGTCATGCTATTTCAAATGTAACTTTCCAAGTACAATCTAGGGCACAATATTAAGATGCAAAACGTCAACACCATTGTACTTAATTAGGATCATAACCTACGATACACATTAGAAGACATCGCCAACATACCTGCTTGTGTCTGGTCTTATTTCCAAAATGATTACTTAACTAAAATGAGAAGAAACAGAAGAGAAAAAAAGGCACTAATGCACATATCACTATTTACACACTTTCTTAGTGTTGACTCAATGTCTATCGACAATAAGTGTCTTAAATGACAGAGTTACAAACTTTCTCAAAATAAACTGTCTTTGTTGTTGACAGGTTTATAAAAAGAAAGTCTTTCAATATTTTGTATACTTCGGTCACTCTTGGGTACACGTGCAATGTTCAAACAAGTTTTGAGAACCACTATAATGTTGTCGCGATTATTTATGGCTTAATATGTCCGTAATTCGTCTGGCAAGGTTCAAGAATCCAACATAGTCTTACCGCGATAGTAATTTCTTTGAATATGTGCTTAGAAGTCCGGGCAAGGGTTTGAACAATAATAATTGCCTTACTGCAAAGCGTGTAAGTATTTTTACAAACTCAGTTTACCATTCTCTAGCGACCGATTCTTGTATTCATTGTGTTTCCTACTAGGGCCCGGAAGAAGAGCCGGAGGACTGGAATCTGTGGGAGACCAGAGACCGGAAGATTCTCTGGAGCTGCAAGGACGACGAGGGCAACACTGGAGCAGACGAAGCTGACGAGTCAGGTGAGAACCAGGAACACAATATCGAAGCGTATAAGCAGGAACGAGCGTGGTTTAAATACCTGAATGCTCGTCTCCTGTTTCCAAATACACGTGTGCACGTTGAGGCAGTTTACACATGCGCATGTGCTACGCTTGTGATTAGAAAGCATATCATTTTGGCAACAATCAAGGACACGTGATTTCTAACGTAATGCAGAAAACATAAAGGGTAATAACATAATGCTGCATAACAATGTACATACCACCACATAAGTTTACATGGTAAAGAACTTAAATCATGTGCTGGTGAAACAATTATAAAACACCTCTTTCATATTGCTATTATTTGTGTCACACATGCTAACCTTGCAAAGTCGCTGATAAATTCTTTCCACCCATAACAGGTACCTCATTCCAAAATAACCCAATTCATGACATCTACCCAGTTTTAAATGGGCTCTGTTTTCTCACCAGGGGCATGACATGAACTATAAATGTTACTGCATTTTGTGGCTTAAACATCATACAACATTACACTAGACTCAATCTTTGTGCAATGACTCCTTGTAAAAAATAAGTCATACTTCAAAGACTTATCCTAAATTCATTAACCAGGGCACTAGTTGTCCCAACTAGCTCCTTACTCTGTGTTTCCATGTATACCTTCCAGAACCACTGCTCCCCACCCCGAACAACACATTGTAGTTACTTAATGTCATGTACACTTGAGTTGGCAAGAGTTTGCTCCTTTACATAAACCTACAGTATGGAAGATCACGCCTCTACTACTATATGAGATTACCTTCACAAAATTGAGTACTATGATACAATTCTATGTCCCTGCTCCACTCAGTGATTGTGCTGTAGTCCTGCAGTGCAATTTCATATTTTCTTTAAGGAAGCATTGATGTTAACAAACATTGATATTTTTATTCTTTGATGTAAAATATATTCTTGTTGAGTAATTGATGGCAACAAGAGGATACTTCCTTTCTCTGAGGGATCACCCCAATGCACCCTTGTTATTCTCCTCACCCTTCCACAACCATCTTTGCTGCTTTGTTCATTATTGTGCTAGGTATCATTTACTTTTTGTTCCTCACTATTTTATCAAGTTTTTTCCAGCCAGTGCTGTTAATTTACAGCACCATAAATGTAATTTTGCGTTGTTGTTTACAGAGGCAGTTTGAACAGAAAAACAATGACATTGCTGTGTCTGTTTTGAGGAATTCACTTTCTATATAGAGCTATACGCATAGTTCCCTTCGTCCTACTCAAACCTAAGTGAATGTGTTTTTAACTCTTTCAGGTCAGGCACAATAATGCACCCAAAAAGCAATATGATGCTAGACAAAGAGGATTAACTAACTAAAGAAAAATATCATACAAAACCCTAATGATGAGTCAAGACCCTTAAATATTAAAGAGAGGATATAGTAACTACCATTTTCTTGAACTAAAACACACCTCCTATCAAATGAAATGTAAAATAGTGAGGACCTAATTTATGAGGAATTGGCATAGGGCAGCACCCAAATCTTCTTGCTGTGCTGCCCTATGTCAATGTGAAAGGGCAGGAATACACTGTATTTACGAATCTTGTCTTTTACCCCTGAACTGGTGCCAACTTTGCTGCCGAGTACCAACATAGGCACCATGGTGCAAGGGTACCTCAGTTGCATGCAGGATTGTTTTTGTGCAGAAATGGGCACCTTCCTACACAAAAATAATCCCAAGAGGTGTTTTCCTCTTTCTATGTGTACTGCAGAAAGCAGCACAATGGTAAAGAGGAAACAACAAGGAGAAATACAAATATTTTCCCTTGTTATGCCTGCTCTGGGGAGGCGTAGCGCTGTGGCACTGTCCCAGCTTACACAATTAACTAAATCAGGGCCCGCATCAAAATCCATGAGTTTTGCATGGGAAAACCCACCCCAACTTCCATGGAACACATCCTTTAGGCAGACTATAGCAAGGCAGCGACTTGCGCTGCTTTGTCTTACTACATTTCTATGAGGCCATTCAAAGCCAGTCAGAATGGCTTTGTGTCACCTCATAGATATCATTGAGAGGCTTCTGCTGCCGGAGTGTCAAAAAAGTGACACTCCGGTGCCACAAGCGTCACATAAATAAGCCCCAGTGAGCGTCTAAAATGCTGTTAAATTGATGAAAAAGCTGTTTACTTCAACAGTGTAATATTGACCTCTGTCAGGTGTTTTGTTCAGAAACACACACATGCTGCTGCAACTGTTAACTAGTGTCATATGCTAGGGTGTATTCAAAGCATTATGTGATACAATATGGATGCAAATTCGCTGAAATTCACACTATATTATTCTTCCGCTCTATCAAATTGGTCTGAGAACAGAGCATGAGCACATAATAAACATTCTTCTTCTTCACTCTGCTTGATCAAAAATAGGCACTAACAAGCGCGTTTGAGTTTATCAAAGCCATAATTCACTCTGGCTTTTACATTAACCCTTAGATTTGCTTTGGACCTTGAAGTCCTGCACTGGTGCATGGGCTGCCATGTAATTGCCCGGTTCATACTGGGGATAATTGCTTAATTAATCAAATATATGATTGTTGATAAAAGAAGTTTGCATAATTAAAGGAAAAGGATTAGCATTTAACAGGATGCATGCACACATTCCTCACGAATGGATTTCAGAGTCAGTAATTATTCCATTAGCCTAATGAAGAATGTGATTAATTCACTATGTTGAAGTAGTATTTGCCACATGAAAAAGTCGTAGACACAAATCTCAATTTCAAGACTAGGAATCATATCAGACAACAAAAATGCTTGTGTCATAAAGGATAAAAGAACAACCCAACATGAACTGCTTACTACTTCATATCCCTTAAATCTTCCAATGTATCGGTGATCTGTGAAGGATATCATTTTTTTTAATGCTTTATGTGAAGAGTTCAGGTATTGCCGGGGACTGCTGTATGATCCCTCAATGCCATTTACAGGATGTTGATTTTTATTTTTCGATTGCAGGCGATGTCACATCAAGAGAATGCAGGGAAGAAGAAATAATGCTTTCATCCTTTTACAGACTGTGGGCATTTATAGAAATTTGAATGGATGGATTCATGTTCTCTTTCACAAAGCCATTCAAATGTTCATATTTAATTGCCATTTTAGCCCTGCCGATTTTAGTGAACACACATTAATCACATATAAAAAAATATTGGGCCTCATTTATGAGGCTCTACTGGCACTTTTGCGTCACAGGAACATCACTTTTTTGACGTCCGGGGGCGCAATGAGCTTTTGGCATAATTATAAGGCCACGAAAAGCCACATTTAGTGGCTTTTCAAGGCCTTATACATATGTGCACTTTCACGCAGAAAATTGCGTGAAAGGGACGTTCCATGGGTGTTGCTGGGTGTGTTCCCAGCAAAATCCATGGCTTTTTGACACTCCCCTAGATTTACGAGAAATAATCGTAAGTCTGAAGCAGGCCTAAAAACGTACGCCTCTCCAGGGGAAGCATAAGGGAGGTACAACAAGGAGAAACATCTTTATTTCTTCTAGTTTTTTATCTTTATATGTGTGCTGCATTCTGCAGTACACATAGAAAGAGGAAAAGCCTCTTGTGACTGTTTTTGTGCAGGTTGATTTCCTTTCCAGCACAAAAATAATCATCCCCACAATGCAGTCACCCTTGTACCATGGTGCAAAAGGGTCTGCATTGGCACATGGTAGCCCATTGTGCACCGGCGCACGGGAAAAGGATAGAAATGCGCCGTATCTAATAGATATGGCGCATTCCTGTTCTTTTCTTTTGACGTAGGGCAGCGCAGCAGCAAGGTCTGCTGCACTGCCCTATGGCAAAAAACCCACAAATGAGTCTCATTTTTATAAGGTTTAAGAAAGTTATGGATAGGAAACTGGTTAGAACACCAGCTGTGAATGGCGATATGTACAAGACCCATCAGCGATTTTGAATTTGGAACAGCTTTTCTGTTTCACAAACCCTGTTTTGAAGAAAAGTAGCTGCCACCATATAGGAGTAAGTGAGCACAGATAAACCCACTTGAGGATAGGGCACTGTTTAAAATGGAGAAGATGAACCTTGCCACTCAAACAAAATTGGAGAAGTCCTTTTTCTGAAAATAATTTACAGGGATCACATGTGAAAAGATGAGCATCTCTCAATTAAAACGGATATGAGAGAACACCTTAGTGACTAGAAAAACTTTTTCCCTCTGAAAATTTCTCAAATATAATGCATGGTTTGCTAACTGGCTAGCCTGATTCACCAACTCTCTGTAAACTCACCAGCTATAGTTTAGCGATCTAACTATAAATTGTGCTCCAAGGTTAAATCAAATTTTTAATAACAGCACTAATAATACCCTCATAATATCATAATCATATACAGCATAGAGTTACTAAGCGTAAATGTCTGGTTCCATAGCATGGCGATAGCACAAGCACTGGAGGAAAGTGTGATTGTTGAAATGTATATAGTGCTCCATTTAAAAAACATTAAAGTTTGGAGTTCAGGCATTACTCCACATTATACATGGTAACGGCTGAGCTAGCTAAGCTGGGGGATATTTACTATTTTTTCATGGAGTAGAATTGCACCATATTTACAAAGGTATCAAGTATTTCTGCTCTGTACTCACACTTCCATAATCTGTGCTGCCTACCGCCAACGCAGGCACCCTTGCAGCATTATGCAAGAGTGCCGGTGTTAAAAGCTGAATAGTCTTCTACAGCAAGGTATACCTTCCTGCACAAAAACGATCCTTAGAGGCTCATTCCTCTTTTTATGTGTACTACAGAATGCAGTACAATAAAAAGAGGAAGTGATGACAAAATTTAAAGAAAGTCCTTCTTGTTACAAATGTGACAGGTAGGCACACCACTTTGGACAGACTCAGCTTTCCAAGTATTTGTTAATATGGGCTTTTGTCCAAGTATGTGAGTGGATGCATAGGAACACCCATCCTCAAGCCATGTAATGCCTACCCCACACAAAGTAATGCAAAGCAGTGCTTTGCACTGCCTCATGTTCCTTTGTATTTACTAAAACACTTAAACCTTTGTATGTTTTAATACATGGCAAAATGATTTTGTATCAGGAATGTGCTACAAAAGTGATGCAACAGTGATGCAAAATCATTGTAAATCTGGGCCCTGATGTAGGTTACAGAGGAATGGTTGGAAGAAGGTTGAGGCTTGAAGCCAAAGCATTTTCCCAAAAACCTAAGAGAAAGGCCAAAACCTCTTTTGACAACAGATTATCCACCAGTATATATCTAGGCACCTGGCCCTGGTAAGTAGTTGTAATACAGTGTGATAGACAAATTATGTGTAGCGAGAAACTTTATAAGGTGTGGATGTTTTTTTCAGAATTGCTGACGTTTCTCAGGCATTTCACATTACGGAATAATTTACAATGTGAGGGTGTCTGACCTAGAAGTGGTTTATCTCACATTGGCATTGTAAGCATGGCTCCAAGGTTTTGCACAATTGTGCCTATCTTTGGAATATGTGTAGTGTATTTCATTAAACTATAGAGAGAATACCTAGGGCCTAATAATGTGTGCACTTTGAGTGGCAAATGTATATCTTTCAACCTCTTGACTTAAAATCCTGAGTCATGTGACGTTTTGGAGATGGTAATCTTATTAAGGTGAACACAAAATTGTCTAGGGTGCATTATTGTGACTAACCTGAAAGAGAGAAAAAAAATATTCTTTCAGGCAGTCCAAGCTTTCAGTAGGAAGAAAGGGAACTATGGGTGCAGCTTTATATAGAAAGTTAATTCCTCAAAACAGAAAGAGTAATGTCATTGTTTTTCTGTTCAAAATTGCTTCTGTATGCAACAACAACACAAAATTACATTTATGCTGCTGGAAAAAGGCAGCACAGACTGGGAAAATATGAAATAGTGATGAAAAAAGAGTAAATGATACCTAGCACATTAATAAACAAAGCAGCAAAAATGGTTGTGGAAGATTTGAGGCTCAACGTAGAGGCAATATGGAAAGCATGTAGCCTTATGCCTAGAACAGTCAACGTCAAAGCTGGGAAAAAGCCTTGGCAACTCTGCTCAACATCCTGTGATTCTGGGCAAATCACTTAATCTCCTCATGCCTAACAAAAATGAATGTGTCCTCATGTAACAAATACTTGTGCTATGTAAAGCTCTCTGAATACTCAATATCTTCGAGTCTAGTTCGTGCTAAATAAAACTCTAAACCAAAAAAGAAAAACATTTAAAGTATTGATGCTTTATACAAACAGTATAACGTGAAAACATGCCACAAGAAAAATACCAAAACAATCAAGAAAAAATAGAGCAAATTTTTATAAATTATTTTACACCAAAACAACAAAAATCCAATCAGTAGAATAGGAGTTTTGAATTTGTTAACTTTAAGGTAAAAAATAGCACCTAAAAGTTCAATGCGCAAACCGCGGACATCTATTCGCTTGATACTGGTTCAAAGTCGAAATATTTGGCCGAACACGATGGAGCTCGAGTCAGATATATAGAGTGGATTTGGGCCTATTTGGCACTTACCTTCGGATTTAGAAGAAATTTCAGGAAAAGTTTTCTGAAAAGGTAGTAATTCAGTAGGACAAGTCTGAAAGCAGTTTCTGAGGAGGAGGCATCATCGATGGGGAGTAGCTGGATGAAGTACTGGTGAGATTTCCATACTTCAGTCTTAGTCTCTTTTATGGAAGTTGAAAGTCTCTTTAATGGAAGTTGAAAGTCTCTTTTATGAAAGTTGAAAATCTCTAGCGGATTGAGGTTGGAGGCTTTAGCTGACCAGGACTCCATAAAGCTGGATACCACTTGGGCGAAGGACAGCTGATCAGAATTTGCAGCTATGCAGAAGAACGTAGTGGGAGCTGTCGCAAAGTCCAGCCAATCGGCAATGCACCTTGAGCTGGTAGACGTCCAGGATGGTCACGATTTCCTATTGGTTCTTATAGCAGCTTTCCGCCAAACATTTTTTGACTCATAAGCTTTGAATTGTGGCTTTCTGGGCAACTTTAACACTACCAACAAGTGTTTAGGACTAGAGGGGCATCACTTGGGGGTTAGGACTCACTCTTGTATTCCTCCACCTCAATATTTTCCCAAAAGATGGGAGACTTATGACAACCACCCATTTCAAAAGTACATCCAAGAATTATTTACTCATGTACCAAAGCTTCCACCCCAAACATTTACGGGACAATTTACCGTATGGGCAATTTCTCCGCCTTAGGCGGAATTGCACTGAAATTGAAGATTTCAAACTTCAATCGAAAGATCTGCGAAAAACCTGAAAGCTCGTCAATACCCAGAGAGAGTAATTGATCAAGCTTTTAAGAGGGCACGCAATGACTGTAGGGAGAGCCTTTTGGAAGAAAAAATACCCAAAGAGGAAGAAAGAAGACCAATATGTATCACTACATATAACACAAGCTCTAACCAAGTCACCAAAATTGTAAACAAACACTGGAGGATTCTGTACAGTGGGGGCCTACAGATACCAAAACCTATGTTTTCTCATAGAAGGTGGAGGAGCATACGAGACATACTGGTGCACACCAGACCAAAAACTTTGAGTAACAACCCCAGTAAAAACACCGACTTCGTCCAAGGTCACCACCCGTGTGGCAAGTGCAGAGTTTGTTGTCTAACAAAAAAGAGCAAAAAGTTGACTTTCAGAAATGGCACAAGCTGGGAACAGAGCTGTTTTACAACATGTAACAGCCACAATGTGGTATATCTTATCACATGCCCATGCCTCCTTGAGTACGTAGGCATGACCAGCAGGGCCATAAAAACCAAAATAGGGGAGCACAAAAGTACTATCAAATGTCGTAGAGCGAGTACCAAATTAACGACACATTTCTTGGAAAGTGACACAAACCCGAAGATATCTCTTGGACTATAATTGAGCAAGTGGCAAGAGAAGAACACCTACTCGAGAAGGAACAGAGGTGGGTGTTCCATTTGGATACCAACAACACTGGCCTGAATGATGAGATACCTGGGGGACAGCTGTGACAAGCCATCAAGGCTTCCCCTGACCACCAGGATAGTAGGGTCCATATATGGATGAGAGCCGCTATCTGATATGGTAAATGTACCCATGAAAACTGGAATCACAGATATCAACGAATTACCAATGTAGTATACACGATAAAAGAATTTTCTTTTCTAGGAGTGGCGTTAATACGCTGGTACGTACATCATAGAACAATATGCTCAAGACACTATCACAGTGCTTACATGTCAATATGACCAATATGTGCCGTTTTGAACTAACGCCTCTATGTAAACATGACCGATATGTAGCCTTTTGAATAACACTGACTATCTGTACCCACAAAATCCTCAGCACCGTTATAACAATTTTGTCATGATCCCCTTTTGTAAATAAACGTCAATAGTGTCCGGCCAGCAACCAAACCACTGATGATCCAAGGGACCCATTGATAAGCCCCTATTTTACGATCATGTCTCTCTCATTTGAATATGAGCTCATAACAGCGCTGATGCAAAATTTGTTTATCACATGCCCCTAGGTGAACCAATTTCATTAACGCCTGAAAAGGACCAGCATCGATGTCGAATTTCACCCCCCCGAATAATTAGCATATGCATCTCCGATTTACGAGTATTCTGTTGCAGATATTACTATAGAACACACCTAATGCTCATAAGATTATTTTAACATAAATATGGAGCCAACATTGTCCACTCACAAAAACCTGCAACAACGATAGTGAAAAGACTTTATGATATCGTCTTTTTGCACCTCCTGTGCCACAACAAGCGGCCATTTTTGTTAGCGTACTAGTTTTCCTTCCCGCGAATTGAGGTGGTGAGGATGACTCAGCGTTTTCCACGCAGGTACAATCTGGGCATAAATAGATGGCCCCGGACAGCCCTCCCAGATCCCATGGAGCTGCTGAGGGGTAGGATTAAGGCTGATTATGGCTAGCGGTCACGTAAGTAAGACCTTGATTATGGGTCTTTAAAAAATTTGGTCAGACGTTAGAAACGGGCCACACTCGAAAACAAGCATCTCAAGTGACTTCACCATGCTTGTTTCTTTACAGTACACCACCCGATAAAAACCCTAAGATGCAGGCTCATGGGGCACGCAACATGTGAAATAACTGTATGTATATGTCATATGTATTTACTGATGAGTGTGTGCACAACTCGTGTTTTTCTGCCGTTTTTTCCTAATAACGGACTACTGAATGTTTTCTTTAAATAACATCACGTCTCTTCAATTTTAAAATGGAACCTTAAAAACAGACTTTCCTCTTGCGATCAAAACCCACATCGTATATGATCGCTGCTGGATGTGTGTGTGGAATGTTTCGAGGTTGGCACAACCATATGTGTGAGACTTTGGAGGGTTAATATACCCACTACACCAGTATTATGGAAAAATATATCACTGGTCCCTTTTTCTTCCGGATTGATTACGAGTAAATAAGTTCCACTATTAGATGGGTACTATGCCACAATGTGACTCACGCAACAAGGGGATTATGAGAACTATGTGTAGAGTTTTTATGTGTAATTACAAATTGTATTTTTCTTTTCCTTTTCTATTCACAGGGACCACACAGGTCAACCATTTGTTGCGCTTCACTATGGGCCCACTCAAGCCCAGAAGCTAAACCAAGCAGCCGATTTTTGCTACTAGGTTTTAGGACTTTAGGCATATTACATCTAATTAGAATTGAGTATTGTTAGTAGGGACCAATAGAGGTCCTGAGGAGTAAGCAGGAGGGGACTGCTTACGAAACATGTCATGTCGACCAAGTAGATAAGCGTATTTTGCCCTACTTAAAACCCCTTTTTACTGTTCCCAGCCAGAGAAGTCATTAAATCAATTTTTTCAACTAGCCAGGGAATTTTTAATTTGTAATTACTTTTCACTTACATAGGTCCCTACACTCCAATCACTATTCACTGTCCTCACACTACACATAGCCTATCGTCAAAAACTAAGTGCTCCTGCGTAGTTCGTTTGGTCGCAGCACGCCCCGCCCCGTAGAGGGACGGGAAGACCCCTATGATGAAGCATGACACTAAGGAATTCTTAGTGTGGGAGGGGCATTTTAAAAGCACATAGTGCTCTCCATTTGCCATTGGCAAAGAGAGCTTTTCTCACCACCTTTACTTATTGGTCCTAAGTTTGTACCTGGTTCATTTAATAAAGTAGGAGAAGTTTCTAGAAAATTATTTTGAAGTGCTTGAGCTTTCCTGGGGCATGTTTGATGGAGTCACTTAAGTCAGTGGTACAATAAGTGCTGAGGGTCAACCAGTAGCATTTAATTTCCAGGCCCTGGGTATATGATATACTACTTTACTACGGATTTTTAAGTAAAATAAATGTGCTTATTAGGTGTACACCAATATTAAGGAGTGAGCCTCTCAGGACCTGTCAGCAATCCAGTTGTGTGGGTCTTACTGGAGGTAAAAGGAGGGCTAGTTGGCCCCTAAGGACCATAAAGAGCTAAGGGGACTTCACCCCCAACTAGTAGTATGCCAGGAGGCGTGTTTGCTCATTAGTGGAGAAAGGGGGCATGGCCACAAAAAAAAGTTGCTGGAGGTAACAGGAGGGATAGTTGGCCCTCAAGGACCCTCCTTAGGCAATGGGACTTCATCTCCCTAATAGTAGTGGACGTGGGGTGTGTTTGCAGAGTGGTGAAGAAAGTGTGTGGTGTGGGACTAACTGGAAGTAACAGGTGGGGTAGTTGGCCCCAGAGGACATCCTTGGGGGACAACTACCTCTCCAATTATCTCCAGTAAGTCCCACACAGCGGGATTGCTTAGGGGTCTTCGGAGGCCATGCCCCCTTTTCCCACCACTCTGAGAACATAACTCATGGTGCACTGCTGGTTGGTGAATGATTTCCACTTCACTCCTGAGCTTTTGGGGGCCAAGAAGCCCTCCTGGTACCTCCTGTAAGTCCTACAAGTGGAATCCCAAGAGCTAGTCGGAGGTCCAGCCCCCTTTCGCCACCACTCTGCAAATGCGACTACTATGTAAAAAAAAATAGAAATATACTGAAAGACACCTAAGGTTACAGGGACGTTATAGTTAGGTATTGGCGTTTAAAAAAACCTTAGAAATTCACTGAAAAAAAACAAAGACCATTCACGCACAGTCACTCATAGAGCTACTCACTCATCTATAGAGTCAATCACAAGTTATTTACTCACCTAAATAGTTTGTGATGTATTTCTATAGGTTCTGTATCGATCCCCCTATTCCTGACCCTGTTCTGGTTAACAAGTTAACTAGCAGCCATCCCATGATGCAGAAACCGTTATCTGATTAAGCCACACCACGGCACAGGAACGCGTTATCTGATTAGGTCATAAAGCTTGCCATCTAATTAGACAAGCAATATTCCTCCAGCCCCTGATAAGGCATACGGAGTTCTCAAAACAAATCAAACCTATGACAACCTGGGAAAAACCCTGCGGCCATTGTTTTGATTTCACCGAGAACTTCAGCAAAAGAATGTGCTAATGACCAGTTCGTATGACATCCTTATTGACGTATCTATGTCCATCCTTACGTCAATCTCGGCACCTTACAGGTATAAATATTACCGATATTGCCTTAAGCAAACACACGCGGTGGTGACGAGATCGGAGCAGCGAGACTTGCCGAAGCCCAGCAGAGAGCGAAGCCCACTGGCGCTGCCCCGCCTTCCTGACGCGCTGAGAACGAGACGCTGCCTTTCTCCTGCCGAGAAATCCAGCTCCGGCGCTTCCGAGCAGCCCTTGCAGGCAGCCTGGAATATCGAGACCAAAGATGAGAGATACCATCCCTCAATCATCCTAGATTCAAGGTACGGAACTGAATAACCCATTGCAGAGAATTCTTGAATCAGTCACTTGGCAAAACAAACTTAACTTAAACTGCTACTTTCTATCCCCGCCCACGTATTAGGCTTAGGTCAGGTACACTGGGGTAGGCGTAGTTAGAAGCACCAGTTGAGTACGATTAGTCAAATGTTTATATGTATGTATCCATTTTATCCATTTTAAACCACCATATGGCTTAGAAACCATATACATGTTTTTACAGTATTATTTTATACTTCTGCTTTTATTGTATGCACTTTACTTAACCATAAGTATTGCAATAATATCGATTCATTTCTCTTGTACGAGAAAAGAGACTGATCAATAAATACCATCTTTTATTGAACACGCCCGTCTCTTCCTTTTCTCTACAAACTGGTGAAACTAAGAATGCACGTACTGACTGAGTAAAATAAGTTGTCTTTTGTTTTCACACGACTCTAGAGATACACTCTTGATTAGGGGAGAGCAAAGTTGTCATGTTCTATGGTTGTCAGAAACTAAATCCCTTCTTGTCTATCCAGGGAGGTTCAACTCCTCCTTGCCTATTCGAGAAAGTTTCTAGTGAACTCTGAGCTAGCTGGCAAACCCAAAACGTAAAGTCTAATATCGACAGTAGAAGACCTAGTTAACGTCTGGTCTAGGTCTATACTATTGAAGGTATTATTCCAATGCGCAGAGCCTATTGGGATAATAGGAACTACACTACATGGCGCCCAACGTTTGGAAAGGCGATAAAACTAACGCAAGACATTAGAGTAACTCAGTCGTGCTCTTTCACTCAGACCCTTTTTTCCCATAATACTCCAAAGACGTCTGGAGTGGGTGAAAAGTAATATCCGCCAAACCTCGCAGGAGGAGACTCCTATGTATGGTTCTTGGTTTAGTCAACGTTGAAGGATACACTGTTCCAAAATATTGTGCATCTAATCTTTGTTTCCGTAAGAAACCTGATCTGCAAACAAACAGAAAAACCTTCCTGTCGGTAAAATGGTAGACAGTGATGATGAAAGAGAGAGAGTTAGATTAGCAGCTGAACTAATAGAAGCTGATAATACTATGCAAGAAGCAGACCCGGATATAAAACTCATCCCGGTCAACATGTCGTGTATTTCTATAGGTCCTGAATCGATCCCCCTATTCCTGACCCTATTCTGGTTAAACTACCTAGCTAGTTAACTAACAGTCAGCCCATGAGGCAAGAAATCCCCCATGATGCAGATACCGTTATCTGACGCAGTCACACTACGGCACAGGAACGTGTTATCTGATTAGGTCATAACGCTTGAGATCTAATTAGACAAGCGACATTCCTCCAGCCCCTGATAAGGCATACGACGTTCTCATAACAAATCAAACCTATGACAACCTGGAAAATCCGTGCGGCCATTGTTTTGATTTCACAGAGAACTTTTGCAAAAGAATGTGCTAACGAGCAAGTCGTATGACATCTTTATTGACGTACCTATGTCCATCCTTACGTCAATCTCGGCACCTTTAAGGTATAAATATTGCCGACCTTGCCCTATGCAAACACACGCGTGGTGACAAGACGGAGCAGCCATACTTGCCGAAGCCGAGAGCAGAAGCAGACCCCGCTGGCAGCAGCCCCGCCTTCCTGACGCGCTGAGAGACGCGCTGCTATCTCAAGCCGAGAGACCCAGCACCGGCGCTTCTGGGCAGCCCTCGCAGGCAGCCTGGAATATCGAGAGCAGAGAAAGAGATACCATTCCTCATTCATCCTAACTTCCAGGTACAGAACTGAATAACCCCTCACAGAGAATTCTTTAGTTATTCACTTGGCAAAAACAAACTTAACTTAAACTGTAACTTTCTATTCCCGCCCACGCATTAGACTTAGGTCAGGTACACGGGGTAGGCGTATTTAGAAACACCAGTTGAGTACGTTTAGTCAAATGTATATGTGTATGTAAATATATTTTAATCCTTTTAAACATCATATGGCTCAGAAACCATATCAATGTTTTTACAGTATTATTTTATACTATTGCTTTTAATGTATGCACTTTACTTAACTATAAGTATTGCAATAATATCGATCCATTTCTCTTGTACGAGAAAAGAGACTGATCAATAAATAACATCTTTTATTGAACACGCCCGTCTCTTCCCTTTCTCTACATTCTGATGAGACTAAGAATGCACGTACTGACTGAGTAAAATAATTGCCTTGTGCTCACAAGACTCTTGAGATTGACTCTTGATTAGGGGAGAGCAAAGTTGTCATGTTCTATGGTTGTCAGAAACTAAATCCCTTCTTGTCTAATCAGGGGAGGTAATTCCTTCCTTGAACATTCGAGAAAGTTTCTAGCGAACTCTGAGCTTAGCTGGCAAACCCAAAAATTAAGTCTAGTATCGACAGTAGTAGACCTAGTTAACGTCTGGCCTAGGCCTTTACTGCTGTAGGTACTATTCCAATGCGCAGAGCCTATTGGGAAAATAGGAGCTACACTACATGGCGCCCAACGTGTTTGGAAAGGGCGATAAAACTAACGTAAGACATTTAGAGTAACTCAGTCGTGCTTTCTCACTCAGACCCCTTTTCCCAAATACTCCAAAGACGTCTGGAGTGGGTGAAAGGTTATTATATCCTCCAAAACCTCGCAGGAGG
The DNA here is from genome assembly GCF_964261635.1 of Lissotriton helveticus. Taxonomy (NCBI): domain Eukaryota; kingdom Metazoa; phylum Chordata; class Amphibia; order Caudata; family Salamandridae; genus Lissotriton; species Lissotriton helveticus. Next base: position 789,302,189 of record NC_136057.1, on the reverse strand, counting down.
GAACTCCTATGTAAGGTTCTTGGTCTAGTCAACGTTGAAGGATAAAACAGTTCCAGAATATTGTGCATCTAATCTTTGTTCCATAAAGAAACCTGATCTGCAAACAAACAAAATAACCTTATTGACAGTAAAATGTCTGACAATGAGGAGGAAAGAGAGGCAATTAGATTAGCTACTGAAATAGCAGATGCTGATGCTACCATGCAAGCAGCAGACCCGAATATAACACTCATTCCGGTCATTAAAAGGAGATCTATAACCTTAAAACTTATAGAAAATGGACTGACACCTAGAGGTGGCACAGTCATATTCCTAATCGAGGCACACGAATATCGGCAGACAGAGGTATACTATACATGGATACATTTTCCAGCAGCAAATGCTGTAACAAAGTACTTCCACTATTACAAAGTAGAGGAACCTCCTGAAACGTACACTCCTTTCGAGGAGGTGGAAGTACCACTCAAATTCCAAGAGCATTTGCTCTTATTTGATGGTGCCCTAATACATAACAATCACATTACAAGGCTCGGTCCTTTAGGTAGACCAGGAGCAACGTGGCCGGTCTTAGCCGGATACACACCACATCCAGACATCGAAAGAATGCCTGCAGCAGAGCTGTTAATACAGCTAAAACAACTACTAAAAATTCATAGACAATTAGTTCAGTATGTAATGCGGACTTCAACAATTCAGCCAGCGATTAAACTACCACAGCTGACCCCTCACCAGGGGAACACAAATAAAATTACACCACAGAACATCCAATCCTGCCTAGGTAAAGTTCCAGCTAAACGGGAACAAATACCATTCTGGTTGGCACAGAAAATTACCCAAATAGAGGCGGTGTTTCCTGACACCACCCCATTAGAAAAACACAGGATTCTGACTATATGTCTCCCAATGGGAATCGCACCACACATAGAGGACTGTGACACTTGGGGTACAGTCTTTGCTTCAATCTACACAAAAACGCACGGTGTTCCATCCATTTCGGTAATACCAGATGTGTTAAAACAAATTCAAGATGAATACGGTCCAGAACCAGCTTTAACTCTTGGTATGAAATTACTGAAAGACTTCAAGCAGGTCTCGGCTATATTATTAGCCAACATAAAAGGTGAAGCAGCAAACGTGGCGATCCGCCAGAGGTTAAAAGAGACAGATATAGCAGACCAACCAGCTGAAATTGCCAGAATCATAGAAAAATCCTATGAAGAACTAGGCAGAGATAGTCTAGGTGGAATACCAGTAAAACCGCAACTGACTACAAGTCCAGAAAAAATATTTTTTAATAATAATAATTCACCAAAAAAGAACTGGGATGGGAACAAACAATCCAATCCTAAAGAAAAGAAGTTCCAGTCCAGAGGAAGGTCTCCTAGGCGAAGAGAGAAATCTCCAAACCAAAGACAGAGGTCACCGCAGAGTGACCCCTCTGGGAATAGATATAACCTTAGAAATAGGGATAATATTAAAAAACCTGATAGATATCAAGACATTGATACACGTCCCTCTCAATCTTTTCAGAATTCCTCGCAGAAATCGGAAAGAAGAGGACGATCAGAAGAGCACGCCAAGTCCAAAGACAAGGAACCTGCTCAACTGAAAAAGAAATCACAATTTCCAAAAAAGAAGGTAGCCAGTATCAAGGTAGTTAACAATGCCGAGAATACTGAGGACACAACTGAAAAACGGAGAGTGGGCTCAGACAATGCTAGACAGCGCAGCAGAGGTGAGCATAGCTCGCAAAGTCCTTATGAATCATCTGGAGACAGTGGACACGAATGAATACCTTCAAGTGGAAACTGCAGATACCAGAGTTAGCAAGCCCCACAAAATATACGAGATAACATTACGTATAGAGGGAGATAAGACTAGGAAAATAAGGGGACTATTTTGGGATAACCTATCCAAGGGCTATGACATCCTTCTAGCTGAAAAAGACTGGCCACCAGAGTTTGTCAGGGAGTGCCCTCATGGCGAAGAAGTAATTATGCCTGCCTTCTCGAATCAAATACCGATTCATAAAAAATATACACTTGCTAGAAAGTGGGCAGTGGCCTTAGCACCTGCTTTATATAAAAATCATGTAGGATGGGATGAGGATTCTCCTCCTCACAAAATCCAGTTAAAATCACAACCAACTGCACAAAGGCAGTACCCAATTAAGCAAGAAGCTAAAAAACAAGTAAATGAAATACTAGATCAGCTAGAATACCAGGGGGTGATTGAAACTTGCACCTCACAAATGAACAATCCTTTGTTTCCGGTCTCCAAACCAGACAATTCATATCGCCTAGTTTTGGATTACCGACACCTTAACACATGTTGCAAAACCTTTGCAGTGCAAAACTCACACAGTGCTGCACTAATGAATAACATAGTGCGCAAAAAATACAAAACAACCTTGGACATCTCCAATGGATTCTTTTGTCAAAACATAGCACCAGAGAGCAGATATTTAACAGCTTTCTCAGTAAATGGCACTCAAAAACAATTCTGTCGGTTAGCCCAGGGGTACAAGAACAGCCCGGGGGTATTCTCAGCGAGAGTAACAGAATTAATACAACTATATGATGATGAAGCATTATCTTATGTCGATGACATTTACTTAACAGATGATGACTTGGAGACTCACTTGAAAAGAGTGAACACCATAATACTTGGTTTTGCTGCAGAGGGTTACAAATTCAACTTCAAAAAATCCAGAATTGCCCATCTGACGGTCCTATTCTTAGGATATGAGTTATCAAGTGAAGGTAAAAGCCTGGCAGACAATTTCCTAGAGAAATGTGCCGTAATCCAAGCTCCTAAAACACTAAAAAACCTACAGTCAATTCTAGGCTTCCTAAATTTCGGAAGAACATACATTGCAAATTACGCAGAAAGGGTCAAACCCCTTTATGATCTAATTAAACCAGACTTTAAAAGATCCAGTTGGACTCAAACACACACAGAAATTTTGAGATCCTTACAAACAGACATGCTAATTAAGACAAAATTAGAAACCCGTGATAATACACGCAACCTTGTGATCCGAGTCATCCCAGGGAGATGCGGATTCACATACCTGACCTCTAATGAGGGAGAAAAGGTACCAATTGCATTCAAATCACACTTGTACACTAAGGCTGAAATGAAATTTAGCCCAACGGAAAAAATTCTTACAGCAACACAGACAGCTATAGCAAAAGAACGAGCCCTGGCACAAGGTAAACGAATAATAATCGTGACACCAATACCAGCCTTAGAGGCGGTAACAAAGGCAAGCATTCCAAATTCTAAAGCACTCCATCCAAGATGGATACAATGGGCTAACTCTCTTGCTGCAACAGACGTGATGTACGAATTTGATCCTTATTTAAAAACACAAGAATTTCTCCAATATGAATTTGAATGTCCTCCGCCAACCGAAATTCTGCCTCTAGATGACTACGGCTGTATAATATATACAGACGGATCAGCACAACCCGCAGTAGGGGGTAAACAAGCTTACAGTGCTGCGTGCGCGATTGTTAAAGGTCGTTGGCACGAAGGGAAATTTAAACCAACCCTCACTAAAACACAATCCCTAGGAGATTGTACAGCTCAGCGAGCTGAATTACTAGCATTCAAGATGGCGCTTGAAAATACCGATCGAGAATTCCCCACGCTCATAGTGTGCGATTCGTATTATTGCGTTCAATCTTATAATGAATACTTGCAGATCTGGCTTCAGAATGGTTTCAAGGATGCGAAAGGTGGCACAATCAAGCATAAAATGCTCTGGGAACAAGTAGTTCTTTTACAAAAAGAACTACCAAAGACTCACGTGATACATACACTGAGTCATCAACGTGATGGCGTTCACGTTGCAGGGAATTCATTGGCTGATGAGGCCGCGAAGGCAGCTGTGCAAACGGCTTCCGTAGCTGCCGTCACCCGGTCAAAAACAAAAATAGACAGTGAAATTTTACAAGCTGTCAGCGCTTCAGAAAAGGATTCGATAGAACCACTCCCTAAAGGCTTTCCAGTAAAATACTCATACATAACTGATACAAACAATGTTCCTTTTGCTCGAATCCCTGGAGTGGGGGATAGGGCAATTCCAAACATGGAACATAGGTTAGGACTGATAATAGCGGCACACGAAGGGCTTGCTTCTACCCATGCTGGCGTCTCAGCCACTGTATCATTATTAAAACAGAGATACTGGTGGCCACAAATGAGAAGACAAACAAGGAACTATGTTCTAGCATGTGAAATATGTCAAAAAATGAAAGTATCAACTGTGAGACGTCCAGCACAGACGCCCCTTCTAATCTCGGATAAACCATTAGCCTGTGTTTATCTAGACCACTGCGGTCCCTTACAAAGGGATGGTAACTATAAATATATCTTGGTCGCAGTGGACTCATGCACGAGATTCATATGGATGTGGCCCCAGCGAACGGCTGACGCCAGAACTGTTATAAAAGATTTGCGAGTCTTTATCGGCACATACGCAATTGGCATTCTGCATTCGGACAATGGTCCTGCTTTTAGCTCTCGGGCTTATAAGGAGGCCATGGTCAGCATGGGCGTGCAATTGCGGTACTCTTGTCCATTTCACCCTGAGGGGAACGGAATTGTTGAAAGAAAAAACCGTGACATAAAGCAATCTATAACGGCAAAGGTATTAGGTTCGGGAGCTGGGTGGGTCAAACATCTAATAAGTGTCCAACGTAGTCTAAATAACTTGCCAAGAAATTCTCTGAAGGGATTCAGTCCGTACGAATTATTATTCGGAACTAGGATGTTGATCTCTGACCTTGATAGTCAGACTTCAGTGGTAATAGAAAAAACCTTTGATGTCAAAGACCGTTTGGCTATTTTGCAGGACTTAAACAAAACAAGAAAAGACCTGAGCAACATACAGTTGAAACAACAGCCAACAACCACTGAAGAATCACCACCTGTCCCAGCAAGACCTGTCTGGATTCCAAAAGTCGGGGATCTAGTCAGGGAGAAGATCGCGGTAAAGAAGGAATTTGGGCCTTCTTACAGAAAAGCAGTTCCTGTCTTGTCTGTCAACGGGACAAGATCAGTTGTACTACCGCCACTTGCTGGAAAAAAGGAGAACCGAGTTGTATCCATCGACCTGGTAAAACCACAACATGTGGCCAATAACAAACAGTAGGCCAAGTGGACTCCCAATAAGTAGCAGAACACCAAGGTTTGCTACCAGTACAGAGGTCCTAACAAAAAGGCTCATCACATTCGAAACGCCTAAAGAAGAACAAGAAGGACTATGCAACAATGCAATAGAACTCAGACCTCTGAAAACCCAAATAAAGACATTTAGCAGAGACACACCAATCTACAATGAAGTTCCAAGTGAAAATGCAAGAAACAAAAATCCTGAACCAATTGGAACAATTGACAGAACTCCATCTGGTTACTTCATCAACTTCGATGATTCCTCTGAAGGTTTCAGTGAACAAAAGACACAGCCATCATCAAAATCCTTTAAAGACAAAGCTAAGGAACTTTTGAAACAACTGAAAGAAACATATCTGGCTACTCCATGGATTGAATTTTGGGTGGGTTTTGGTGCATTTATCCTCATACTTTGGCTCATCATGGTATTTACCTTGGGACGCTTCATTGAGGGAAAATATGCTAAAATGGACACAGCAAGTCAGAACATCAACTTGGTCCTCAAACCACACACATCTTCACACGTCGAGAAAAGAGAACTTTCTTCAGAACTTTCTTCAGCCAACTTCACAGCAATTCCAATACCTGGTGGGGTAGCCTGGGACAACACTGACTATGAAATTTATGGTCCGGTCGAGATCCTGAAATATCCACACCAAATCAAGATCTCCTTGAGTGACTTTGCAAAACCAAACTCATTTGCTGATGATTGGGACTTCGAGAGTATAAACAATATGATGTCTGACTTAGTAATGTCTGCTAAATTTACAAAACATGATTATTTGCAAGGTTCTACAAATTATGATAGTATGTATTGCTATAACCATTATGGTAACCATTTCTTGCATAAATCTGCACAACCTAGAAATGTTTTAAATTATAATCAATGGGAACATTGTGCTACACCTCCAAAAGGGAGCTCTAGAACCGTTTATGACAAATATTCATATTTTTCAGGTTTTAACATAACTAATGCTGAAACATTTTATTACAAATTGTCAAACAAGACAGGGATGAAAACCATGATAACCAACACAAAATTGATATATTCAGATTCATTCTTTGAAAAAATGAATACATTTGGATTTGATTATTGGGACAAAAATGTTGATTTGAAAAGTGTTTGGGGTACAAAAGAATGGCAAGTACAGGGTATAGAAGCTTTGTTTAGAGCCTGCATGATCCCAGAACAAATGATATTTCTAAATGACACTGTTCAACAAACCACCTGTCTTGGCTTAGCCAAAATCAAAGATTTAAATAACCTGTCTATTCCAAAGCCAACAATGTTTAACAATAACTCTGATACAGATGAAGGAATAGACATAAACCATATACTTAACCAAAACAGAACACATCCTGATTGGAAACAATGGTTGATCTGGCCCACAGATACAAATAACTGTCAAGATAGATTCCTGAATAAAACACAGGGTTTCAAAATGACCAGGCCAGACCCTAGATATCCTCAAAGACATCACCCAGGGATAATAACAACCTACAGTGTGGGCAAATTATGCCTTCAATGGCTACAAACTTCCACACTGCCTGAAATTAAGCAACACCTAACTTTACTTACTGATGGTGCTGACTTGCGTGATTTCATAATGGGACCACGCAAACAGCGTCAAAAGCGTTTCATAGCAGCCTCTGTATATGCAGCATACAATGAGGCCTGGAAGGTTACACAAATTGAAACAGCAGAGAGAATACGTGAAATTGATCGTATTAATTTGGAAAAATCACTTTCTGTAGTGGACAATGGGTTAATGACTCTGTCCTCCAGAATATTTTCATTGGACAGCATTGTGTCTTCAGCAATCGATATATTATCGCAAGACTTACTGTTATTACAACATGGTCAGTCACAATTGCGCTCTATTGTACAGCTTGGCTGGACGTTACAAAATCTGCGTTCAGGCTATGTGCCTTGGCGTTTAATCAACACAACGTCACTATTCCAAATCTTTAACCTTACTGATAGACAAATCGGTATGGCGCAGAAGGGTGCTGATTATACAATCTTGAGCATTGAAAAACTAGAAAGATTACCAATGACAATGTCAGAACGACCTGTCAGTGAATGGATAATCCACGGAATCATAAATATTCCAATCTCAACCTTCAGGTTTCAATACTGCCAAAAATATATACAGGCTGTCATGTACGAGAAATTGGGAAAGGGGTACCTTAAAACAACTTGGAACCTGCCCTATTCACATGCATGTGTCAGTAACAAAGGACAGAAAGTGTTTCTTAGTGGCAACAATTGTGCTATGTCACTAAGCGGCACGCTTCTGTGTAACGGTATTAGTTTGCACGGAGCCTGTGAAGGGAATTCATACAACCTTTCATGTCACCAGCAAGGCGCACCTGCAACTGAAATAGAACCATTCTTTCAAAGACTCTATAATGGGAGTTACGTTCTTATTGTAGACCGCAGATGTTGTAGTCTTATGCCCGGGACTCCTTATCTCGTCACCACGACGGCGAAGGTCAAGTGCTGTGGACGTTCTTTGTTCCCCAGCTCCTTACCAGACAGGGAGGCAAGGGCATGGCCCGGTTTGAAAATTACTTCTATTCGAATAGACACTTTAAGCAGAATGAAAACAGTGCTTCTTCAGACGCCTACAAGGCTCACGTCATCTAAAGAAACGTATGATCTACAAGTCGCAAGGACGACTGCAGAGATACATACATTATTATCAACTAATTCCCCCGTACATTTCGCGGAAATCCTGAGCGAAATCTTAAATATTTCTGATACCACTGGGGTCTCAAAGGTATTTAAGACAGTATTTTCGATGGCATTAACACCATTCAAAGCCATACTGGGTATTTTTCCAGATTTCGTCCATTCGATTTTTGGCGGACTTCCCCTGATCCTGGGACTAATTGCAGGAATCCTATTCCTAGTCCTTATTTTTCGTTATGGCAACCCATGTCACAGATCAAACTCTCGCGACAATGGAAGATACGATCCTAGCCATTGGATACCGGGACCGGATATCAAAAATCCTGGGACTCTCCCGGCTTAGAGACCTAAACATGACTTGGTTTCTATCATTTCGACCAATGTGGCAAAGGTGTGTTTTACCTGTACTAAGGTGTCTGCTATGCGGAGAAGAATGCGTGTTAGACACCTGTCTGACGCTACAATCGGATGCGCCGGTGGATGCAGATACACTGTTGGTTCCTACCAAGGTTCACGCACTGTGCTGCCCTCAAAGGCTGCCAATTCTGATGACGGCATTCCTGGAATCTTCACCACTACGATTGAAGAGTAGTGAAGTTCAAGATGAAAGCAGCATCGAACACGTACAACCTTCTGTCAGCAATGCAAATCAGAATGTCAATGGAGACAATCATGCGCACGAATGCATGGTTACCCCTATTTCCGACTTAGTGGAACTTTCCCATGAAGCTGTTGACAGTTTTTTCGAAAGCCTGAATGATATGATGTTCTCTCCGGAACAGAAATAGAGACTTTTGAGTAAACTCGCACACGGCGTTCCCTGAATTCGGCCTTCAACCTTTAAAAATAAACCGCTATATGTATCAACAAACCATTTTGCATTTCCTAAATAGCGAATTTTAAGGAATCGCTATTTAGGAAATGCAAAACGGTATGTATGTACAAAATCGCTTTCCAATAGCGATTCCTTAGCATTCCTTAATTTGAGATTAGCAAATTGTCAATCGCAAATTACCCCTTCATTTCTATGGGCCAGGAGGCCCATAGGAATGAAAGTGCAATTTGCATTTTGCACTTTGCTGATCGCAAATTAGGGATGTTTCCAAGGGTGCAGGGGTGTCTCAAGAACACCCTGCTGCACCCCTGAAAAAGACATTTGGGGGCATATGGCGCACATACATGCCCTAAGGGCATGTATGGGCGTCATATGGCACCTTTGGTTTTTATCAAAAATGATTTTTGATAAGAATTCGCAAATTACCACCAACTAGAAGTTGGTGGTAATTTGCTACTCCTTAATGGCATTTTTTGCATTTTATTTGTTTGATACATTGCATTTAAGGAATCGCAAAATTTGCAATTCCTTAAGTGCAATCGCAAAATAAGGATTAGCAAATTTTGCTAATCCTTATTTTGCATCAAACTTGTTTGATACATTCCATTTGTCTATTTAGCATTCGCTAAGGCCGAAATTCGCAGAATTTCGGCCTTTGCGAATGCTAAATAGCTTGATACATATAGCGGCTAGTCACATGAACAATTACAATCCAGTTCACGGACAGCAACTTTTTTCAGCAAGCCCTTAAAATATTTTTCTATATATTTTTTCCCCGGGACACTGATCTTCTGCTTAAAGTAAGAAACTATTCCTAGAGAACTAAGATTTCTATTTTAGATACTTTATATAGACTTTAGCTGCCCGCTGGTATGTTCACAAATATTTTATTATGTGATGAAATGGTCTCGACCTTCCTTTCTGTATAGCTATATTAAGAGCCATTTCATGTGTATTTCTCATATACCAAAAAGCAATAATGCATTACAATGCGTGTTTACTTTTGCATTTAATTCATAGCTTAAGTGCATACAATATATATGACTGCAATTTTTCAGTATATTTGAAAATTTCGAAATGCATTTATGTATTTTGGGGTGGTAAGGTATACACTATACTCTATAGTATGTTGTACTATGTTATACTATGCATAGATTAGTAGATATGACCATAGTTAGCGTGGAGTGGGTGTCGTGTATTTCTATAGGTCCTGAATCGATCCCCCTATTCCTGACCCTATTCTGGTTAAACTACCTAGCTAGTTAACTAACAGTCAGCCCATGAGGCAAGAAATCCCCCATGATGCAGATACCGTTATCTGACGCAGTCACACTACGGCACAGGAACGTGTTATCTGATTAGGTCATAACGCTTGAGATCTAATTAGACAAGCGACATTCCTCCAGCCCCTGATAAGGCATACGACGTTCTCATAACAAATCAAACCTATGACAACCTGGAAAATCCGTGCGGCCATTGTTTTGATTTCACAGAGAACTTTTGCAAAAGAATGTGCTAACGAGCAAGTCGTATGACATCTTTATTGACGTACCTATGTCCATCCTTACGTCAATCTCGGCACCTTTAAGGTATAAATATTGCCGACCTTGCCCTATGCAAACACACGCGTGGTGAGAAGACGGAGCAGCCATACTTGCCGAAGCCGAGAGCAGAAGCAGACCCCGCTGGCAGCAGCCCCGCCTTCCTGACGCGCTGAGAGACGCGCTGCTATCTCAAGCCGAGAGACCCAGCACCGGCGCTTCTGGGCAGCCCTCGCAGGCAGCCTGGAATATCGAGAGCAGAGAAAGAGATACCATTCCTCATTCATCCTAACTTCCAGGTACAGAACTGAATAACCCCTCACAGAGAATTCTTTAGTTATTCACTTGGCAAAAACAAACTTAACTTAAACTGTAACTTTCTATTCCCGCCCACGCATTAGACTTAGGTCAGGTACACGGGGTAGGCGTATTTAGAAACACCAGTTGAGTACGTTTAGTCAAATGTATATGTGTATGTAAATATATTTTAATCATTTTAAACATCATATGGCTCAGAAACCATATCAATGTTTTTACAGTATTATTTTATACTATTGCTTTTAATGTATGCACTTTACTTAACTATAGGTATTGCAATAATATCGATCCATTTCTCTTGTACGAGAAAAGAGACTGATCAATAAATAACATCTTTTATTGAACACGCCCGTCTCTTCCCTTTCTCTACATTCTGATGAGACTAAGAATGCACGTACTGACTGAGTAAAATAATTGCCTTGTGCTCACACGACTCTTGAGATTGACTCTTGATTAGGGGAGAGCAAAGTTGTCATGTTCTATGGTTGTCAGAAACTAAATCCCTTCTTGTCTAATCAGGGGAGGTAATTCCTTCCTTGAACATTCGAGAAAGTTTCTAGCGAACTCTGAGCTTAGCTGGCAAACCCAAAAATTAAGTCTAGTATCGACAGTAGTAGACCTAGTTAACGTCTGGCCTAGGCCTTTACTGCTGTAGGTACTATTCCAATGCGCAGAGCCTATTGGGAAAATAGGAGCTACACTACAAACATAAGAAGATCTATAACGTTAAAACTTATAGACAATGGACTGACACCAAGAGGTGGTACAGTCATATTCGTAATTGAGGCACACGAATATCGGCAGACAGAGGTATTCTATTCATGGATAAACTTTCCAGCAGCAAATGCTGTAACGAAGGAGTTCCACTATTATAAAATAGAGGAACCTCCTAATGAGTACACTCCTTTCGAGGAAGTAGAAGTACCACTTAAATTCCAAGAGCACCTGCTCTTGTTTAATGGCGCCCTAAAACATAATAATCACATCACCAGGCTCGGTCCACTAGGTAGACCAGGAGCAACGTGGCCGGTCCTAGCCGGATACACACCACATCCAGACATCGAAAGAATGTCTGCAGCAGATGTTTTAGTACAACTAAAACAATTAATTAAAATATATAGACAACTAGTCTAATATGTAATGCGGACTTCAACAATCCAACCAGCAATTAAAAATCCACAGCTGACCCCTCATCAGGGGAACGCAAATAAAATTACACCACAGAACATACAGTCCTCCCTAGGTAAAGTACCAGCTAAACGGGAACAAATACCATTCTGGTTAGCACAAAAAATTACCCAAATAGAGGCGGTGTTTCCAGACACCACCCCTGTGGATAAACACAGGATTCTGACTATCTGTCTTCCAATGGGAATCGCACCACACGTGGAGGACTGTGACACTTGGGGTACAGTCTTTGCTTCCATTTACACAAAAACACATGGAGTTCCATCCATGTCAGTAATACCAGATGTGCTAAAACAAATTCAAGACGAATACGGTCCAGAACCCGCTTTAACTCTTGGTATGAAATTACTAAAAGACTTCAAGCAGGTCTCGGCAATATTACTAGCCAACATAAAAGGAGAAGCAGCGAATGTGGCGATCCGCCAGAGGTTAAAAGAGACAGATATAGCAGACCAACCAGCTGAAATTGCCAGAATTATAGAAAAATCCTATGAAGAACTAGGTAGAGATAGTTTGGGTGGAATACCAGTGAAGCCCCAACTAATTGAAAGTCCTGAAAAAATATTTATTACAAATAATCTAAACAGTCAAAAGAAGAACTGGGATGGAAACAAACAATCCAATCCAAAAGAAAAAAGATTCCAGTCCAGAGGAAGGTCTCCTCGGCGGAGAGAAAGATCTCCGGACCAAGGACCCAAGTCTCCCCAAAGGGAGCCCTCTGTGAAAAAATACAACCTTAGAAATAGGGATAACATAAAGAAACCGGATAGATATCAAGATTTTGATACACGTCCCTCTCAATCTTTTCAGACTTCCTTGCAGAAATCGGAAAGAAGAGGACGATCGGAACCCAGGGAAGGGCACGTCAAGTCCAAAGACAAGGAACCTGCTCATCCAAATAAAAAATTACAGTTTCCCAAGAAGAAGGTAGCCAGCATTAAAGTATTCAACAATGCCGAGAATACTGAGGACACAGCTGAAAAACGGAGAGTGGGCTCAGACAATGCTAGACAGCGCAGCAGAAGAGAGCATAGCACGCAAAGTCCTTATGAATCATCTGGAGACAGTGGACACGAATGAATACATTCAAGTGGAAACTGCAGACACCAGAGTTAGCAAACCTCACAAAATATATGAAATAACTTTACGTATAGAAGGGGATAAGACTAGAAAAATAAGGGGCCTTTTTTGGGATAATCTCTCCAAGGGCTATGACATCCTTCTAGCTGAAAAAGATTGGCCACCAGAGTTTGTCAGGGAGTGCCCACACGGCGAAGAAATAATTATGCCTGCCTTCTCAAACCATATTCCAATTCATAAAAAATATACACTTGCAAGAAAGTGGGCAGTAGCTCAAGCTCCTGCTTTATATAAAAATCATGTGGGATGGGATGAGGAATCTCCTCCACACAAAATCCAGTTAAAATCACAACCTACTGCACAAAGGCAGTATCCAATCAAGCAAGAAGCTAAAAAACAGGTAAAAGAAATTCTAGATCAACTAGAATACCAGGGGGTGATTGAAACTTGCACCTCACAAATGAACAACCCTTTGTTTCCTGTCTCCAAACCAGACAATTCATATCGTCTAGTTTTGGATTACAGACACCTTAACTCATGTTGCAAAACTTTTGCAGTACAAAACTCGCATAGTGCTGCACTAATGAATAACATAGTGCGCAAAAAATATAAAACAACATTAGACATCTCTAAAGGATTCTTTTGTCAAAATATAGCACCAGAGAGCAGATACTTATCAGCGTTCTCAATAAATGGCGCTCAAAAAGAATTCTGTCGGCTACCCCAGGGTTACAAGAACAGCCCAGGATTATTCTCAGCGAGGGTAACAGAGTTACTACAAACCTATGATGACGAAGCATTATCTTATGTCGACGACATATACCTAACAGATGATGACTTGGATACTCACTTGAAGAGAGTGAACACCATAATACTTGGGTTCGCAGCAGAGGGTTACAAATTCAACTTTAAAAAATGTAGAATTGCCCATCTAACAGTCCTGTTCTTAGGATATGAATTATCAAGTGAAGGCAAAAGCCTGGCTGACAATTTCCTAGAGAAATGTGCCGTACTCCAAGCACCTAGAACACTAAAAAACCTACAGTCAATTCTAGGTTTCCTAAATTTCGGAAGAACATACATTGCAAATTACGCAGAAAGGGTCAAACCCCTTTATGATCTAATAAAACCAGATTTTAAAAAAACCAATTGGACTCAAATACACACAGAAATTCTGAGATCCTTACAAACAGATATGTTAATTAAAACAAAATTAGAAACACGTGATAACACACGCAACCTTGTGATTCGAGTCATCCCAGGAAGATGCGGATTCACATACCTGACCTCTAATGAGGGAGAAAAGGTACCAATTGCATTCAAATCACACTTCTACACAGAAGCTGAAAAGAAATCCAGCATTAAAGAAAACATTGTTCATGCAGTTCAAACCGCAATAGCTAGAGAAAAAGATAAAGCTGACGGTAGACACATCACAGTCAGAACAGCAGAATCAGCCTTTGAGGCACTAACAACCCCGTGTAATTTACCAACAACAGCATTGAATCCGGAATGGATACAATGGGTGAATTCCATTACAATGGACAAAGTAAAATACTACTTTGATCCGGAACTAAAGGAACTAAAATATCTAGAATATGAAAGAACATTCCCTCTGCCAATCGACATTCTGCCATTACGACAGTACGCTTGTGTAATCTATACAGACGGACATGCTCAACCTTCCGTTTGGGGAGAACAAGCATACAACCCCACATGTGAGATTACAAAAGAAGTGTGGCGCGGAGGTATACTAAGACCTCTATTAACAAAAACACACTCAGTAGAAACTAATTCAGAACAACAGACTGAAATAATAGCATTGAAAATGGCGCTAGATAATGCAGATCGCGAATTCCCGACACTCATAGTGTCCGATTCATATTACTGCGTCAAATCATATAACAACGATTTACAGAAATGGATTCAAAACGGTTAAAAAGATGACACAGGTGCAACAATAAAGCAAAAAATGCTCTGGGAACAAATAGTTCTGTTACAGAAAGAACTACCAAAGACTCACGTGATACACTCACTGAGTCATCAGCGTGATGGCGTTCACGTTGCAGGGAATTCATTGGCTGAGAAAGCCACAGCGGTAGCAACTGAATCGGCTTCCGTAGCTAGGGAAAAGCGTACAGTGAAATACATTGACGGTGAAACAATGCTGGCGGTGAAACCGTCATCAAAAGGCGACTGCTCAGCTTTACCGATCAGTTACCCACTCAAATATACATACATAATCGATGCGAACTCCGTTCCTTTTGCTCAAATCCCTGGAGTGGGGGATAGAGTGATTCCAAACACGGACAGGAGAGACTTGTTAATAGCAGACGCACATATGGGCGAGGGTCTCAGACACCTCAAACTAAAAGATTCTCTGGAAGAATTACAATCAGTATACTGGTGGCCAGGCATGAGCCTGCAGCATCACATTTTTGTAAAAAAATGCCCGGGCTGCAACAGAGATCGCAGTGGCGAGAGGAACGGGGTAATACCATGGCGTTTCACTCAATAAGGGCTAAAACAATAATCAGTAAAACCGGTGTAAATAGTGCGTCCCATTAACAAACAAAGACTAGTTTCCACTTATAATGTAGACCCCAGCACTCGGCTGACGTCGGGACTGTTATACAAAGATTTGCGAGTCTAAATGGCATATACGCTAGGAGCATGCTACGTTTGACCAATGTTTTCACTTTAGCCCTCAAGCTTGTGGGGAAGCACGGCCAAATGAGCATAGCGAAGCAGGATTCTTCTCACTTCCTTCCTGAGGGATACGGGATGGTGTAAAGAAAAAACCAAGGCATAAAGCTGTCTATAACAGAAAGGATATTAGGTTCGGGAGCTGGGTGGGTCAAACATCTAATAAGTGTCCAACGTAGTCTAAACAACTTGCCAAGAAATTCTCTGAAGGGATTCAGTCCGTACGAATTGTTGTTTGGAACTAGGATGTTAGTCTTAGATCTTGACAGTCAGACTTCAGTGGTGAAAGAAAAAGGTTTTGATATCAAAGACCGTTTGGCTATTTTGCAGGACTTAAACGAAACAAGAAAAGACCTGAGCAACATAAAGTTGAAACAGCAGCCAACAACCACTGAAGAACCACCACCTGTCCCAGCAAGACCTGTCTGGATTCCAAAAATCGGGGATCTAGTCAGAGAAAAGATCGCGGTAAAGAAGGAATTTGGGCCTTCTTACAGAAAAGCAGTTCCTGTCTTGTCCATCAACGGGACAAGATCAGTTGTACTACCGCCGCTTGCTGGTAAAAAGGAGAACCGAGTTGTATCCATCGACCTGGTAAAACCACAATCATGTGGCCGATAACAAACAGTAGGCCAAGTGGACTCCCGATAAGTAGTAGAACACCGAGGTTTGCTACAAGTACAGAGGTGCTAACTAAAAGGCTAATCACATTCGAAACGCCTACAGAACAACAACAAGGACTATGCAACAATGCAATGGGCCTCACACCTCTGAAAACCCAAATAAAAACATTTAGTAGAGACACACCGACCTACAATGAAGTAACAAATGAATATGCTGAAGCTGCAAGAAACAGTAATCCTGAAGCAATTGGAACAATAGACAGAATGGCATCCGGCTACTTCATAAACTTCAACGATTCCTCTGAAGACCTCAGTGAATCAAAGACACAGCCATCAACAAAAACCCTTAAAGACAAAGCTAAGGAACTTTTGAAACAACTGAAAGAAACCTATCTGATTTCTCCATGGATTGAATTTTGGGTGTCCTTTGGTGTATTTATCCTCATAGTTTGGCTCATCATGGTACTATGCTTGGGACGCTTCATTGAGGGAAAATATGCAAAAATGGACACAGCAAGCCAGAAAATCAACTTGATCCTCAAACCACACACGTCTTCACACGTCGAGAAAAGAGAACTTTCTTCAGTCAACTTCACAGCCAATCCAATACCGGGTGGGGTAGCATGGGACAATACTGACTATGAAATTTATGGTCCGGTCGAAATCCTCAAATATCCACACCAAATCAAGATCTCGTTGAGTGACTTTGTAAAACCAAACTCATTTGCTGATGATTGGGACTTTGAAAGTATTAATGACATGATGTCTGACCTAGTGATGTCTGCTAAATTTACCAAACATGATTATTTGCAGGGTTCGTCTAATTATGATAGTATGTACTGCTACAACCACTATGGTAACCATTTTCCACATAAATCTGCACAACCTAGAAATGTTTTAAATTATAATCAATGGGAACATTGTGCAACCCCTCCAAAAGGAAGCTCAAGAACCGTTTATGACAAATATTCATATTTTTCAGGGTTCAATACAAGTAAAGCTGAAACATTTTATTTTAAATTGTCGAATAAGACAGGAACAAAAACCATGCTTACAAACACAAAATTGATATATTCGGACTCATTTTTTGAACAGATGAATACATTTGGTTTTGATTATTGGGACAAAAATGTGGAAGTAAAAAGTGTTTGGGGTACAAAAGAATGGCAAGTTCAGGGTAAAGAATCATTGTTTAGAGCCTGCATGATCCCAGAACAAATTATATTCTTGAATGACACTATTCAACAAACTACCTGTCTTGGATTAGCCAAAATCAAAGACTTAAAAAAACCGTCTATTCCAAAACCAACAATGAACAGCAATAACTCTGCAGATGAAGAGATAGACGTAAACTATGTATTAAACCAAAACAGAACAAATCCTGATTGGAAGCAATGGTTAATCTGGCCCACAGATACTAATAACTGTCAAGACAGATTCCTGAACAAAACACAGGGGTTCACATTGACCAGGCCAGACCCTAGATATTCCCAAAGACAACACCCAGGGATAATCACCACCTACAGTGTGGGAAAACTCTGCCTTCAATGGCTACAAACTTCCACACTGACAGAAATTAAGCAACACCTAACTTTACTTACTGATGGTGCTGACTTGCGTGATTTCATTATGGGACCGCGCAAACAGCGTCAAAAACGCTTCATAGCAGCCTCTATATATGCAGCTTACAACGAGGCCTGGAAGATAACTCAAATTGAGACAGCAGAAAGTATACGGGAAATTGACCGTATTAATTTGGAAAAATCGTTTTTTGTAGTGGACAATGGGTTAATGACTCTGTCCTCCAGAATTTTTTCATTGGACAGTATTGTGTCTTCAGCAATCAACATAATATCGCAAGACTTACTGTTGTTACAACACGGTCAGTCTCAATTGCGTTCTATTGTACAGCTTGGCTGGACGTTACAAAATCTGCGTTCAGGCTATGTGCCTTGGCGTTTAATCAACACAACGTCACTATTCAATATCTTTAACCTTACTGATAAACAAATCAGTATGGCACAAAAGGGTGCTGATTATACAATCCTGAGCATTGAGAAACTCGAGAGATTACCATTGACAATGTCAGAACGACCTGTCATTGAATGGATAATACATGGGATAATTAATATTCCGATATCCACTTTCAGGTTTCAATACTGCCAAAAATATATACAGGCTGGCATGTACGAAAAATTGGGAAAAGGGTACATTAAGACAACATGGAACTTGCCCTATTCACATGCATGTGTCAGTAATAAAGGACAGAAAGTGTTTCTTAGTGGCAATAATTGTGCAATGTCACTAAGCGGTACACTTCTGTGTAATGGAATTAGTTTGCATGGAGCCTGTGAAGGGAACTCAAATAACCTTTCATGTCACCAGCTAGGCACACCTGCAACACAGATAGAACCATTCTTTAAAAGACTCTATAACGGGAGTTACATCCTAATTGTGGATCGCAGATGGTGTAGTCTACTGCCCGGGGTTCCTTATCTCGTAAGTACGACTGCGAAGGTCATGTGCTGTGGACGCTTATTGTTCCCCAGCTCCTTTCCAGACAGGGAGGCAAGGACATGGCCTAACTTGAAAATGACTTCTATTCGAGTTGATACTTTAAGCAGAATGAAAACAGTGCTTCTTCAGACGCCGACCAGGCTCACGTCATCAAAAGAAACGTATGATCTCCTAGTCGCAAGGACGACTGCAGAGATTCACTCATTGCTATCAACTAATTCCCCCATACATTTCGCAGAAATCCTGAATGAAATCTTAAATATTTCTGATACCAGTGGAGTCTCAAATGTATTTAAGACATTGTTTTCAGGAGCATTAACATCATTCAAAGCCATACTGGGTATTTTTCCAGACTTCGTCCATTCGATTTTTGGCGGAGTTCCCCTCATTTTGGGACTAATTGCAGGAATCCTATTCTTAGTCCTTATATTTCGTTATGGCAAACCATGTCACAGACAAAACACCTGCGACAAGGGAAGAAACAATCCGAGCCATTGGATACCGGGACCGGATATCAAAAATCCTGGGACTAACCCGGCTTAGAGACCTGAACATGACTTGGTTTCTTTCATTTCGGCCGATATGGCAAAGATGCGTTTTACCTGTACTAAGGTGCATGCTGTGCGGAGAAGAATGCGTGTTGGACACCTGTCTGACGCTACAATCGGATGCGCCAATGGATGCAGAAACATTGTTGGGTCCGGTAACGGCTCATACATTGTGCTGCCCTCAACGGCTGCCAAGCCTGATGACGGCATTCGTGGAAACTTCACCACTACGATTAAGGGGTAGTGAAGTCCAAAATGAAAGCAGCATCGATCAGGTACGACCTTCTGTCAGCAATACTAATCAAAACGTCAATGGAGACAATCATGCACACGAATGCATGGTTACATCTTTTTCCGAGTTAGTGGAACTCTCACAGGAAGCTGTTGACAGCTTTTTCAGCAGTCTCAATGATATGATGTTCTCACCAGAGCAGAAATAATGACTCTTGAACAGGCTAGCACACGGCGTTCCCGACACCTTGAATTTGGCCTTCAACTTTAATAATAAAGTAGCAAGAACAATTTTTTCCTCCAGTTCACGGACAGCACTTTTTTCAGCAGCCCCAAAATATTTTTATAATTTTTTCGGGACACTTATCTTCTGCTTAAAGTAAGAACTATTCTTAAAGAACTAATTTCTATTTTTAGAAACTTCATAGACATTAGCTGCCCGCTGGTATGTTCATAAATATTTTTGAACTGTGATGAAGTGGTCTCGAACTTTTTCTTCTGTATTAAGAGCCATTTCATGTGTAATTCTCATATTCAATTACTAATAATGTATACATATGCGTGATTAATTTAGCATTATTCTACTGCTTGAGTGCATATAGTACATGTGACTATTTTTTTCCCGTATATTACATAATATCGAAATGCATTATGTGTATTTTGGGGTGGTAATGTATACACAATACTCTACAGTATGTTTTACTATGCCTAGATTCGTAAATATGGCCATAGTTAGCGTGGAGTGGGTGTGATGTATTCCTATAGGTTCTGTATCGATCCCCCTATTCCTGACCCTGTTCTGGTTAACAAGTTAACTAGCAGCCATCCCATGATGCAGAAACCGTTATCTGATTAAGCCACACCACGGCACAGGAACGCGTTATCTGATTAGGTCATAACGCTTGCCATCTAATTAGACAAGCAATATTCCTCCAGCCCCTGATAAGGCATACGGAGTTCTCAAAACAAATCAAACCTATGACAACCTGGGAAAAACCCTGCGGCCATTGTTTTGATTTCACCGAGAACTTCAGCAAAAGAATGTGCTAACGACCAGTTCGTATGACATCCTTATTGACGTATCTATGTCCATCCTTACGTCAATCTCGGCACCTTACAGGTATAAATATTACCGATATTGCCTTAAGCAAACACACGCGGTGGTGACGAGATCGGAGCAACGAGACTTGCTGAAGCCCAGCAGAGAGCGAAGCCCACTGGCGCTGCCCCGCCTTCCTGACGCGCTGAGAACGAGACGCTGCCTTTCTCCTGCCGAGAAATCCAGCTCCGGCGCTTCAGAGCAGCCCTTGCAGGCAGCCTGGAATATCGAGACCAAAGATGAGAGATACCATCCCTCAATCATCCTAGATTCAAGGTACGGAACTGAATAACCCCTTGCAGAGAATTCTTGAATCAGTCACTTGGCAAAACAAACTTAACTTAAACTGCTACTTTCTATCCCCGCCCACGTATTAGGCTTAGGTCAGGTACACTGGGGTAGGCGTAGTTAGAAGCACCAGTTGAGTACGATTAGTCAAATGTTTATATGTATGTATCTATTTTATCCATTTTAAACCACCATATGGCTTAGAAACCATATAAATGTTTTTACAGTATTATTTTATACTTCTGCTTTTATTGTATGCACTTTACTTAACCATAAGTATTGCAATACTATCGATTCATTTCTCTTGTACGAGAAAAGAGACTGATCAATAAATACCATCTTTTATTGAACACGCCCGTCTCTTCCTTTTCTCTACAAACTGGTGAAACTAAGAATGCACGTACTGACTGAGTAAAATAAGTTGTCTTTTGTTTTCACACGACTCTAGAGATACACTCTTGATTAGGGGAGAGCAAAGTTGTCATGTTCTATGGTTGTCAGAAACTAAATCCCTTCTTGTCTATCCAGGGAGGTTCAACTCCTCCTTGCCTATTCGAGAAAGTTTCTAGTGAACTCTGAGCTAGCTGGCAAACCCAAAACTTTAAGTCTAATATCGACAGTAGAAGACCTAGTTAACGTCTGGTCTAGGTCTATACTATTGAAGGTATTATTCCAATGCGCAGAGCCTATTGGGATAATGGGAACTACACTACAAGTTATACATATACCCACTCATTTATTCATAAAGATACTAACACACATACACTGACACAAGCACACACTCACTGACACAAGCACACACTCACTGATATGCCCACTCTCGCAATCATCTAGTGAAACATACACTCAAACAGATACTCTAACACTCACCTATACTACTATTCACATATATAGTTACTCACCCATATGCCACTGATATATTCATTCATTCACTGACACAGCCATTCACAGACACATTCACATACACAGCCCCTTACCCACACACTAACTAACCCATTGAGCCACTTACCCATGCACTCATCTATACAGGCAGTTACACACATCCTCACCCACCCACAAAGACATTGAGACACCCATACACATACTCAGACAACCAATGACACGCCCATGCAGAAACTCACATACTCACACACACACCAATACAACCACTTAGACACCAACTAACAGACAGATACTAACAACATTCACAAAAGTCACTTACCCATGCATTCACTGAGACACCTAATCAATACAAGTATGCATGATGTTCTACCACGATTTGTGTATTTCTTTTTAAAAGTAATATATGATTGTTACAAGTATTAAAAAAATCATAGTTATCCCAAATGTCTGCCCTTAGTATGTACATTAAATACATACATGTTTTAAACCAAGTAGAAACATTGCCCCCTTTCGCGTACAGAATGCCGTACACAATGTCACACCGAAGGTTTAATGCGACGCGTAACGTCAAAGCATATTTGTACCGTATGCGCGGGTACACGCTGAGTATGATAAGCAGTACAAACTATGGTGCGATCACCCTCTCAGTGACAAATCAGGGCTCAGGGCGTGCTAAGGAGAATGATTAGAAGTGCTGACTCATTGCAGATCCGAATCTGGGCCTGCCTCTGCGCACATTATAACACCGCCCCCATTTCTCTCTGTGTTAATTGTTAGTGCACACACTCATACTTGCACATGCCCGGTGC
Organism: Lissotriton helveticus; assembly: GCF_964261635.1. NCBI lineage: Eukaryota > Metazoa > Chordata > Amphibia > Caudata > Salamandridae > Lissotriton > Lissotriton helveticus. Next base: position 789,279,648 of record NC_136057.1, on the reverse strand, counting down.
ATGCCCGCCCACACTACCCACATGCCACCACCTAGCATGCTTGCTATAATTTAGCCTGGAAACCAATACATTACCCAATGGCATGTCCCCCAGGGCCATCATTCTTTCAGACTGTGAAAACGCTACCAATGAAGGCCCTGGCCTTGGTGTGGTCAGCCTCCACGGTTCCCATATAATGCGGGCACTGATGTGAGCAAGCTCTCTTTTGCCTGCCGGTGCTGCGGTGACAGACAGACTGTCGAAAACACCCCATACTCAGCCAAACCGCAACCTTCCAAGACACGACAAAAGACGACAGAAGCAAAGGTAAGACAAGACGTCACAACATCAGCCTCCACTGTAAATTGTATATGCATAATGCTATTTTTTTATCCTTCATATGGCTTTCCTTCCCCTCAATGGTTTTAAATTGTACTTACATAATTGAAATATTTCTTTATAAGTCACGACGTCCTATACACATCTAATCTAAAAAATTGTGCGTGCATACATTTCTGTGTCGTATTTCTGTACTCCGCCACATGCTTAGGCCTCTATTATTATTAATTGTGGGTCCATGATAGTATTTTTTTTTCTGCGTCACGAGGCCATCCCAGGCCTCTATTAACTTATTCATCTTCCTTTGTTTGCTGGAGCTGCAATAGTCTAACTACGAAATATTAAGAACCCACATTAAAATTCACTTTTGATAGTTGTTACGCAACTCAGTTTATGATGACTAATCAAAACGTCCTTTTGTTTCCTTCAGCAAACATCCTTCAGAAGCAACCACAGCCTATCGAGCAACAGCAATGGAATTCTCTGCAACTTATTGAATATACTTTGACGTATAGAAGCAGAGTTCAAGTCGAGTGGTGAACTCCGGTGGCCGCACTCTTTATACAAGGTAAGCACAGCAGCCTAGATCTACAAAGCTTTCATAGCAATGCATTAAAAATCAGTCGCCATAACGGGCGTCAGTAACGCAGTAGGCACTTCCATATAGACACCACTTGAATGCGGCACTATAACAACTGAAATATACCAGGTACACTGCACTCGTAAAACTGTAGTGTTAGCTTTATTTGTGAAACGAGAGAGGGCCATATTATCAAACCTTGGCAACAAAGGACATCTAACATGCGCTTCGATTGGAATTCGATAGAGCATATTATCAAACCCATTATCGCCACTTTAGCGACACTTTCTTGCCGATAAACTGCCGCTAAAGTGGCCATAATAGGTTTGATAATATCCTCTATGGAATTCCAATCGAAGCTCATGTTAGATGTGAAGGACATCTAACATGAGCTTCGATTGGAATTCAATAGAGCATATTATCAAACCCATTATCGGCACTTTAGCGACACTTTCCTGCCGATAAAGTGGTGATAATTTTGTCGACCAGGCTTGATATAATGGCACAGAGTACGTAGTGTACAGCAGCTTCTCTGTAAAATCTATAATTACCTCCGAACAGTGACAACAGATACGTTACAACAGTCTGTCAAACAGATCCACAACCTTATTACGCCACTTTTGAGTCACTTTTAACATGGGTAAAGTGATGCAAGGAGCTAGTAAATATACATCTAACTTTTCTAGTAAAAATCTCAACTCCAGACTCTGCGGCACAGTTTTAATGTTGTTTTCTATCCTTTTCTCTCTCTCACTCTCTGTGACATCATTTCACTTTCTCTCTTAAACTTAGACACTGCTGTCTCCTTGGACGTGTAGAAAAACAGCCCCAGTGAACTTGTAAAGTCTAGTGCCTTTTGTGTTTGGCCGCAAGGCTTATACAACGGTAAGCACAGAGGCCTAGATCTACAAATCCTTCATAGGAATGCATTAGAAATAATTTGGCATAACAGACGTTAGTAATGCAGTAGGCACTTCCATGTAGACACCACTTGAATGCGGCACTATAACAAGTAAAATATACCAGGTACACTGCACTCGTGAAAGTGTAGTGTAACTTTTATTTATGATAGTAGAGAGGACCATATTATCAAACCTTGGCAACAAAATTATCGCCACTTTATTGACAGCAAACTGACGCTAAAGTAGCCATAATAGGTTTGATAATATGCTCAATTGAATTCTAATCGAAGCTCATGTTAGATGTGAAGGACATCTAACATGAGCTTCGATTGGAATTCCATAGAGCATATTATCAAACCCATTATCGCCACTTTAGCGGAACTTTCCTGCCGCTAAAGTGGCGATAATGGGATTGATAATATGCCCTTTTGAATTCCCATAGTAGCCCAAGTTAACAGCAGATACCTGGACTGCTTTAGGAATTCACAACAGCATATTATCAAGCCCATTATCGCCGCTTTAGCTGCAGTTTCCTGCTGCTGAAACAGCGATAATTTTATCGCCGTTCTTGATAATATGCCCCGTAATGCTTCAGCTCATTTACTCACATCTACATAATTCTAAACTCTAATTTTCTTTTTTTTTTGCAGATTACCAATCGGACACCTTTTGGAATCCATTTCACAATTTGTTTATAACATTGTTTAAGTTATTTTTCCAGTTCTAATATAGTTATAATTGAGTTTCATTTATATTTATTGTTTAATAAAAATTAATTAAAAAAAACTACATACTTCTTTTATTTTGTTAGGTAGGGGTATGACGGCCCACAATAAAAATAATGTTGAAATACTATAGTAAGATATTCAAGTCTAGGATTGAAAACTACTGAGTTCTAACTAACAGATATAATAAAAACAAAGATGAGAAACTACTAAAATGGCAGTGGACGGAGTACGTAATCAACGTTTGGCTCCTCGACACTACCTTTCAAATAAATATATAAAAAATATGACTATTAATACTGTACAAAAGTAGAGCAGCGGATGACAAACACAAACCGGGAAAAGAAAGTGACAGATTTACTAACTGATATAAAGAAAGATTTGCTTGTTGAACTTGAAGAAAAAGAAAATGTGGGCTTGGAAACGACGCTGAGCATGCGTAGAGAGTACAATTGCTACACCAAAAAAATAAGGAAAGCTTTACATACTATCATAAAAATCAAAGAGCATATTATCAACAAAAGGCGATACATTATCGCCGCTTTTATCGACAGGAAACTGCCGATAAAGCGGCGATAATGTGCTTGATAATAGGCCCTTGTAACTTACCCTAGCAGCCCAGGTTCTGGAGTTAACCTGGGCTCCTATGGTTATTCAAAAGGGCATATTATCAAGCCCATTATCGCCGCTTTATCTGCAGTTTCCTGCGGATAAAACCGACAATAATGTTTCGCCTTTTGTTGATAATATGGCTCATTGCACTTTTTTTGACCAGTAAACTTAGGTGCATATTATCAAGGGCCGGTGTTACAATTATCGCCGTTTTATTGGAAAGAAACTGCCGATAAAACGGAGATAATGACCATGATAATACGGCCTTGTTATTTCCCATAGAAGCCCATGTTAACACCAGAACATAGGCTTCTATGGCAATTAACAAGGATGTATTATCAAGCCCACCCTCCCAACATTAATAAAAAACCATAGGCCCTTGTAAATTCCCATAGCAGTCCAAGTTCTGATGTTAACCTGGGCTGCTATGGTTATTCACAAGGGCATATTATCAAGCCCATTATCGCCGCTTTATCAGCAACATTCTATTTGGAATAACTTGGTGCCAGTGGACGAATCTTCGCGAATTTCTCCAAGAAGATGGCCTGCTCCGCTCCGCTTCTTCCCTGAAAGTTTGGGGGTGATTCGTGAAGCGGGGGCCGAGAAAAAAGGGGGGAACCAAAATGTGTTTTCCCCATGCAATTTTCCATAGGACCTTTAGCCGGGGCTAAAGCCCGAACGGCTGAACGGAATTACACCAGACTTGGGAAAAAGGTAGAGTTCTGTTCGCAGATGGGCCTTTTGGTGTAAATCCGTTCAGTAGTTCCTGAGAAAATCAAAAGTAAAATGATAGATATATATTGGAGGTGTTACGGTACGCGTACCCGTACGCGGACAGTACACTCACCTTCCCGAGCACGAGCTGCATGCTGATTGGATGTCAACTGTCTGAAAAACACTCTAAACCAGGAAGTGTTGGCAGCCATCTTGTGCCTCGGTAAAAACAGAGAAATAAATACACAACACACGCAAAGGAGCAGGTTAGGCACACCCTGACCCCCTAGGCCTGCTCATGGGGTCCCACAAGGACCCCCAAGGCCCCCAAATTATTATTTTTTTAAAACGCGGGGTACGCGTACCCCGTAAAAAAACAAAAAAACTTGGTCTGTTTTTGTGAAAATTAGCCCCTGGGGGGACCAAACGTTTGACAGTTGACTTTTGTATTATCTGTTGGGGGTAGGGTGGAAAGTTATGTCACTTGGAAAGGTTTGAATTTTTGAACCAATAGTGTGTTTGGTTTTGAATTATTGTGTGATGGAATTTGATTCGTTAATAATGTGTATATATGTGTAAATTGAGAGGGAATATGTGCCACTTGTTGGTTCCTGCTGCAAGCACTAAAGCAGAGTGATTCTGTGTGAGCCTATCTGCTGCGAGAGTGGCATTCTTCTTAATCTTCCAAACAATTTGAAAGGTGAGTTGATGACGTCAAAGGGATTGTATGTGGTGCATTTTATTTTTAGTTAGAGTAATGTGTTTATCTTTGTAAAGTTTGTAGAATCATATTCTGAGTTTGTCTGCTTTTGGATAACTATTGTGGTAAAATCATTTGGTAAGTTAATGTGTTTAGTTAGTCAGCTTTGTGGAATAAAGTGCAGTACTAAAAAATGTAGAATGTGTGCAGTAACTTATATAATGCCTTAGTCAGTATACATAGACTGCTGCATACAGTCTTGTGTAAATGAAAGAATTATATTTTCACCTTTTTCTATAATCTCCCCTGTCTCTCCTCACAGTCTACCTCTCTCTGCTTATACTGTCCTCTCTTTTATGATACTTCCACTATTTCCTTGTTTTCACTTGTCTTTCTTGATAGTGCTGTTTGTTTTCAAACTGCATTCTGTGTTCTTAGTCTCCCTCTGTCGTCATGGTCGTTCCTGTTCCCTAATGTTCCCCTTTCTTTTTATACTCCCTCCTCTGCCCTCCTAATTCTCGCTGTTTAATCATACCTCCTCTTAGCAATGCCCCACTCAATATAGATAGAGTGCTGCATACAGTCTTGGGCAGATTTACAAGAACCTTGGGCGTCTTTTTTCTTGTATTGTGTCTCAATTTTTGGATGTAATGCTGGCAAAAAACTAATGCTGCATATTGGAAATGTATTTTGAAAATGAGTCAGGTTTCTGCACTGTAATGTAGTGCTCATATACATGAGCTGTGTTCTGTCTCCTAAACGTTTTAGTGTGGTCAATGTGTTTTGGTAAAATGTATGGTTTTAAAATTTTTGTCCAGGATCACACTGGGGCGTCGATTCCGATCCGGTAAAATAATACGGCGTACGAATCGTATTCGTAGCCGATTCCGTACGAATGGGAAACTACCGTCCGACCAGCGAATTCCGATCCGTTTCCGTTGATTTCCGTACGATTTGCTATGACCCGTACGAATGACATTTGTTTACCCGTACGAATAAGCCTCGTGCAGACCACCGTACGATTCGTTATCAGTCCGTACAAACTCACTATTCCGATTCGGAACGAAATGCCTGAGAGAGATACGTACGGGCCAAAGTATTCACGCTTCAACATTGATTCGTACGGGACATTCGCCTCACTGCAAGCTCCACCAATACATACTACACGCACACCCCTCGGCCAAGCCTACACGAACCCCCCCCGCCAACGGCCCGTACCACTCACTCGCACGCACAAGTACGACACGCACACCCCTCGGCCAAGCCTACTGGAACCCCCCCACCCGCCAACGGTCCGTACCACTCACTCGCACGCACAAGTACGACACGCACACCCCTCGGCCAAGCCTACGCGAACCCCCCCCCACCCGCCAACGGCCCGTACTACTCACTCACACGCACAAGTACGACACACACACCCCTCGGCCAAGCCTACGCGAACCCCCCCCGCCAACGGTCCGTACCACTCACTCGCACGCACAAGTACGACACACACACCCCTCGGCCAAGCCTACGCGAACCCCCCCACCCGCCAACGGTCGGTACCACTCACTCGCACGCACAAGTACGACACGCACACCCCTCGGCCAAGCCTACGCGAACCCCCCACCCGCCAACGGCCCGTACTACTCACTCGCACGCACAAGTACGACACGCACACCCCTCGGCCAAGCCTACGCGAACCCCCCGCCAACGGTCCGTACCACTCACTCGCACGTACAAGTACGACACACACACCCCTCGGCCAAGCCTACGCGAACCCCCCACCCGCCAACGGTCCGTACCACTCACTCGCACGCACAAGTACGACACGCACACCCCTCGGCCAAGCCTACGCAAACCCCCCTACCCGCCAACGGCCCGTACTACTCACTCGCACGCACAAGTACGACACGCACACCCCTCGGCCAAGCCTACGCGAACCCCCCCCCCGCCAACGGCCCGTACCACTCACTCGCACGCACAAGTACGACACGCACACCCCTCGGCCAAGCCTACGCGAACCCCCCCACCCGCCAACGGTCCGTACCACTCACTGGCACGCACAAGTACGACATGCACACCCCTCGGCCAAGCCTACGCGAACCCCCCCCACCCGCCAACGGCCCGTACTACTCACTCGCACGCACAAGTACGACACGCACCCCCCAACAAGCGTACGCAAACACCCCCACCCGCCAACGGCCCGTACCACTCACTCGCACGCACAAGTACGACACGCACCCCCCCCAACAAGCGTACGGGAACACCCCCACCCGCCAACGGCCCGTACTACTCAAACGCACGCACAAGTACCGCACGCACATAACGCCAACACCAAAACGACCACAAGGACCTTGCTAACGAGTCGCACTACCACACTGAACATGTCTCCTGTGTACACACCTTTGACAATCAATGTCCTGGTCACAGCCAAACAGCCAAACAGAGGACAACACCAACACCCACCCCATATAACACCCACCCCAACAATTCAAATTAAGCCACACCCACCATTTGACCAATAAAAGGGACCACACATACAACCCATCATCCTTTGCAACATACCCATTCTTGCGAGGAAACTGAGAGCACACAAACTATTGCAGACACATACCTTCACACATACACCCTATCTCATATACACCCACACCACCCCCTTCACATTCTGACCCAAACACCCTCATTCATACACACCATCAACCCCTCAATCACATACACTACACACCATGACCACACACAAGAATCCAAAATTCACTAACCCGGAGATGGAGATACTTACTGATGAAGTCATCAGAGTCGAGCCGCAGCTGTTTGGCGCATTGGTCAGACAGACCAGCCTGGCAGAAAGAACACGCCTGTGGGAGAGGATTGTAGACCGGGTCAATGCTGTTGCACCCATCAGGCGCACCAGGGATGAATGCCAGGCCAGGTGGTACGATCTGCGGAGGATGGTGAAGAAGAAGATGGCACAGGATTACGCCAATGCACACCACACTGGAGGCGGTGGTCACCGCAGACCTCCTGTATACCAGCCCTGGGAGGAGAAGGTCATGGTCCTACTGCCAGCGGTGGGAGTACATGGAATAGAAGGAGCCATTGAGTCTGGTGAGTGTACAAAAAACACAAGTTACATGGGTAGACTAACAACAGTGCCCAGCAGCATGGGGTGGGTGGCCATGAGTCCAAGCAGTACACTACCAAATGGTGGTAGTTGGAAGGGGGAGGCACATAGGGTGCAATGTGTAGGGTAAGAGGCTGCTCTCATGCCATATGTCCCAGGGACACACACAAGCATAATGACCAATGCACAGGGATAGGTAAATATCACACAAGATACTACACCACAGCTTCTAAATATTTACTATTTGCTGACACACCTTACAGAGATGCATCATTTTGTGACAAAGTAAGGCAGTGTAGCAAGAGAGCAAGCACAATCTACCTGTCTCCATCCCTGTCTCGCCCTCTGTCTCTGTCTCCCTCTCCCTCAGTCGCCCTCTCCCTCTGTCTCCCTCTGTCTCCCTCTCCCTCTGTCTCCCTCTGTCTCCCTCTCCCTCAGTCGCCCTCTCCCTCTGTCTCCCTCTGTCTCTGTCTCCCTCTCCCTCTGTCTTCCTCTCCCTCTGTCGGCCTCTGTCTCTGTCTCCCTCTGTCTCTGTCGCCCTCTCCCTTGGTTGCCCTCTCCCTCTGTCTCCCTCTGTCTCTGTCTCCCTCTCCCTCAGTCGCCCTCTCCCTCTGTCTCCCTCTGTCTCCCTCTCCCTCTGTCTCCCTCTCCCTCTGTCTCCCTCTGTCTCACTCTCCCTCAGTCGCCCTCTCCCTCTGTCTCTGTCTCCCTCTCCCTCTGTCTCCCTCTCCCTCTGTCGGCCTCTGTCTCTGTCTCCCTCTGTCTCTGTCGCCCTCTCCCTCGGTTGCCCTCTCCCTCTGTCTCCCTCTGTCTCTGTCTCCCTCTCCCTCTGTCGGCCTCTGTCTCTGTCTCCCTCTGTCTTTGTCGCCCTCTCCCTCGGTTGCCCTCTCCCTCTGTCTCCCTCTGTCTCTGTCTCCCTCTGTCTCCCTCTCCTTCTGTCTCCATCAGTCAGTGTTCGTCCCTCTGTCACCTCAACGCACATCCCTGGGGCACACACACAGTTGCACACAAGCACTGCACAGGCCTCACAAACTCAATAGAGCAGAATGTTAAGGGATGTCTCACAAGTACCAGCAAACATCTGCTATGTGCCTGTAAGACACCCACCATTTGCTGTCAACACTGTACTGTGTCAGGACACACATCTCAGAAAGCTCTGTAGTACACAATGGGCACAGGTGTAGGCAGCACAAGTCCCTCCTGTGCTCATTGCAAACACAAACACCAGGACAAGGTCACACATCCTGTGCACCAACACAAATCCACCATTATGGCAGCATGCCACATGAGGGGACAGCCAAATCATGAACAATGGACGCTTGCAATTCACAAACAAAGTAATAGCATGGCCTGTTGTACACACCCCTTACAGAAACTCATCCCCGGGGGACAGGCGTTGTATTGCAACACTGTCCCAATTGCCATGTACCACAACAAAACACGTACTCATATGAATATGCATACAACTCATACATGCACATAACAGAAGCTCCAGTCCATTGTGCCTCTCTAAAAAAGCACGTGCCCCATCTCATTACCTTTGTGGATGCACATAAGTACCAACATGGACATGGGTATTGACAAGGTGATGCGTCTTAGAGAAGTGCCAAGTTCTAAAGCCATGATCTAGAAGTGGGTGTACAGGTCCAGCGGTGTTGGCATTGTTTGGCCAGCATGGAACAGCAAAAGACATCCAAAGTAGTAGCTGACATGCTAAATAATGATGCTCTGTCTCTTACATCAACATGCTGCATCTAAACTCTGTGCATGCTTGACGCACACATAAGAATTTTCACCGTATCCAGGATGTTGCGTGAAACTTACAAATGCTTTACACGTGTGGTGCCGGCAACACAAGACACAGCAATGGCTGTGTCAGTCATTGTCAAGAGATTGGAAGAATGTAAATACCCCATCGTACAATTGTTTTTTCCACCACTAAATACACAACTGTACAATGTCAACAATGTATAGCTTGTGGAACAGTGATGCTGATAATGGATAACCAAACCACATGTCACTTGATATTGCCTTAACAGTGTCTGTCTCTCCCACACACAGGGCAACGTGCGGATCTCCCCCCCAGCCAGGGGGGCCAAGGATCCCAGTCCCAGGCTCAGCAGGACCCAGACCCCACCGGCAGCGCCGTCCCTCAACGCACTGTGGATGACCCCAACCAACCTGGCTCCTCTGGATCCCAAACCCCTGCAGCAACTGTACCAGCTACATCTCTGCCAACCACCGGACCTATTCCCACCACATCCCAGCAGACAGGTCAGAGGCCTGCCCATGATTCACAAGAGAGCCAGTCTGAAAATGAGGGACACCCTTTGGCGGGCGCCCCTGAGGTTGGTGACAACCTCCACCCTCCCAGCACTCGGGGGCCCGTCGATCGGATGTGCCCACAAGCGCAGGCCGTGCTCATGTGGGTCAGGGTGGTGGGAGTGGCGCAAGGCGGAGGCGAGAATCTGGCTAGTCAGCTGCAGGGATCGGTATGGCTGAACTCAGTAACATCCTTGAGGCATACCGGCGGGACACCAGTGAGGTAAGCCAGCTTGCGGAGACCCTCAACCAGCTCAGAGAACAGCAGGCAGAGCAAATAGCCAGGCAAGAGCTGCATTATGGACGGGTGGAGGCACACCAGGCTCAGCTCTTGATGGTGCATAGGGACATTGTCCATGTGCTACGTCAGATGGCTGCCAACATGCAGCCCCCTCCCTGTGTCACAAGGCCAGCAACATCACGGCAAAGTGCAACACCAGCCACAGGGAGGGAGGAGAGGGAGGAGGAGGAGGAACCCTCTGAAGTAGCGTCCCATGCACCGTCCATGCCTGCACATGAGGGTCCCCCAAGGAAGGTGGGTCGTCCACGGCGAAGACGTTGAGGGCCTGTGGCCCATGGACTTCTCCCAGGACACTGGACCTGGCATATAGCCCCTGGGTGCAACAGCATCCCCTATGAGACTCTCCCACATGGACTTGCTGGTCACAGTCTGCCCAATGATGTCAGGCACTGTGGCCTGGACTCTGTTGACTGAAACTGTAAGGCATCTCATCTCCAGCTGTGAATTTTGGATTCCCCCCTTTCTGTACAGCACCTATTCACGTTTCATGCACAAGATCACCCAATAAATAATGTAAACATCATACGCATTTGGTGAGTAATCTTTGAAACAGCATACATGTATATGTGTCTGCAAATGTCAAAAATGCAAGGTATACAACAAACAGCAGTCATCCACACACTTGGATCAGAATCTGAGTGAGGACACACATTGGTCAGAAATTTCCACAAACTACATACATGGATGGTATGACACACCTGTGTGGGACAGTCAATGCTGGAGGGGGGATTGAATCCCAATACTGCTAGCACAGGCAGGCCCAGGAGAGTCACTTTGAGGAGTACATGTCAGTGTCACAAAAGTAGTAGTCCATGTAGGGAGTACCTACAACTGTGTCCTCAGGTATGTGAGCTACCATCAGCATGATGCATTACTGTGTATGTGATTAATGCCGCACAGGATAACGGTGGCAGGACAGACTGTGGGCAATGGGCTGGAGCACTCTAGACAAGCACACCTGATTAGGTGACCTACCCCTATGGAGCTACAAGTACTATACTACTGTAATGGGAGCAACGCATACAGAACAACGACACACATCAGACAAATACCTACCCCTGAACGGCCAAATCACACCACACCCAAGAGACAGGGTCATGGTGTGTGTCCCATGTGCCAACTTGACTGACTGTGACAGCAATGTTGAAGTGGTGTGAGCATGTTGTGTTCTGGCACGTGACTGTAAGCTAACAGTTTTCTGATCTAGTGGTGTTGACAAGCTAACACTGTACAATATTGTGCCTATGTAAGGTGTGTGTGTGTGTTGGACACGGCACATGACCTGGTGGTACGTAGACCCAATGTCATGTGAATCTGCATAGTCGTGCCAGTATGTGTTGCACACACACGCATAGCAGCAGCTATGGCTGAGTACAAAGCATTTTTATAGCACGAGGGTGAATGTCTGGTGTTGTCTGTGTGTAGGGTGGCAGGAACATGCTCTATTAATGGATGGAAGGAGGGTCATCCTGTAGGTGTCTGTGTTCCTGGATAGTGTGCGCTGCATGTTGGCTGTGTATGCAGCTGCAGCAATGAGTGAAGACATGACGGCAGGAGGGGTGTGACTAATTGCTAAACAAACACATAACACAAGGGCACCCGCAATGCACAAAGTGACATGTGGATGTGAAGGCAGGAGTGTCTGTCTCACTCAGGATCACTGACAACAAAATGGCACAGTAATCACCACACATCACAGTCACTGGATCAGGGCCCTTACGGTCAAGTGGGGCACAAGACACACAGCGTCAGCAGGTGTATACAAGAGCTAGTGTGTTCAAATCCAAACTGCACCAACAAAAACATCTACCTCACACACAACATAGTATTCTAGCCTTCACCCACCCCATGCGTGTGGTCAATATACAGTTACACACCTAACAAGCATGAGGTAACTACGTTCAAAATAGTATATGTGCACATTAGACGGACATGTGTGTTGAGCCACAAGCAGGCACTATATTCTGTAGGAGTCAGACGTCATGCACAACATGATAATTTACATTGTGAGCCCATGGAGCTTTCACAAACATACATGTGCATTGTCAATAAGTCCAATTTACACTAATCATGATGTCACCTGTAATGCCGCTTTACGAATACCTACAAGGCTGTCAACGACTGGCCGTACCTTTCTTCATCAGAGTGGTGTGATGCTCTAAGGGTTCCACCTCCAAATAGCCCATTGGTCTGAGTACAAACAACAGACACAAAAGGGTGATCAGGCGAGGGAAGGAGAGGATGGGAACTGCTGGGAGGGAGACCTGAAACAGAGGCAAATAAGCATTAGGACAACATTCTCATGTCACAGACACTTCAAAAACCTCATTAGCTACACTGTACCAGTCACACCTGTTAAGTGTACTGTCTGGTGAAAAATAATGATGATTAATCATGCCATCACATGAGATACGATGCTGTGACACAGACACATAAAAACTGGGACAGTCTGTCATCCATTAGAGTCATGTGTAACGCTCACAAGTGAGCACCCATGCAAAAAGATCTATGTAGTATAAACACATTCCCAGGCACAGATGAGGTGGACCTCAGTAACAAATGGAAACATATGGAAATCCAACTACCGCTAACTCTAAAGTCTGTATCTGATATTGGTTAGCCATAAGGGCCATGTAGGCTAACTTGAGCTAATCCACTACAGCTGTTAGTTTCACATATGATGAGGAAGCTAATGATCGACATGCAATGAAGGCACTCTGTAGCCAGTCTTTTGGTGTGTCAAGTATGCATCACAATGCTAAACATGATATGCATGTACAATAAATATTAAGTGCAAGTGATGTCCATCCAAGCTACATAATCAGACCTTACCATAGCACAGTAATGGTGTCGGCGACCAGAGATTCATGTGAATGACCGCACTCCACTGGTGCAACACAAAAATTCACATATGCATCTTTCACACTTTTTACTTAGTCATGCTAAACATACATGGCATCATGTGCATCTAAACATCACTGCTACTCACTGTGAAGGCTGGCGTAGCAGTATTCTTAACCTGCACTGAGGTAACGACATGACAGTGACATGATATACTGCTGCAAGGGGCAATGCATCCATGTTAACTGATTCACAGGACAGTTGTCTTAAGATTTGGAACATACACTGGGCAACACCGACACCACATGGTTTCATGGTAATCACACTGGACTGCCCCACAAGCTGGAGGTGAGGATCCAGTCACATTCTAATGCACACAGTGAGGCTGCAATCCCCCACAGAGTCCGTGGTTGTGACCTCTGACACAATGTCATGCCATGGTATGTGCAATGTTGCTGTGGCAATGTCTACACACATTGATGCATTCACCAGAGTATCAAAGTACAACAGATGACAGAAGGGGTGGCTATCCTGTCATGGGAGTGGCCATACATGTCATAAGGTACATAATGGAGTAGCATGTATGCAAGGTGACACTACATGCACATGAACATGTACCACATGTTTCTACACATACCAACGCTAAACAGCCTCATATGAGTCCTTACCCAAATTGACTTCTCCACATGTCCAAGCATGCTCCGTTGATGTGGCTGACGTTGCAATCATAATGAGCAGTAGCAGGATGACCACGATGTACCCCAACGGACAACAGGCAGGGCGAGCTATGGATGAGAGTGGCACACAAGGGGTCAAGTTCTGTATAATGTCATTTTGTCAATGTCTGTTGAATAGCCAGATGTAGTATGACAACTGTACATTCCAAGTGCACACATAGCACGTATGTGTGTAGCATTACAACTGAACATGTGACACAGCACAACACACATCCAAGTGATCTTGCTTACAGTCTGTTGCATACACAGCATGCTACCCATGCAACTCTATAGATAAAAGATGAAATGACTCACCATCATGAAAAGAAGTTGCGGATGAGGTGACCGCGGATATCATCTTCACCCTCCTCGTCACTGGCATCCTGGCCAAGGCCTTCATCCTCAACGGGCGGATGTTCCAGCTCATCAGGATCCAGGTAGAGTGGCACAGCCTTCTCCACTGCCATGTTGTGTAGCATGCAGCACACGGTGAAGATGTCACACACCTTGCGTGGGCTGTATTAGAGGGCTCCGCCTGTCTTGTCCAGGCACCTGAACCGGCTCTTCAGGAGTCCAAAGGTCCGTTCGATCACCTGCCTGGTCTTCACATGAGCATTGTTGTAACGCTGGTCTGCAGCTGTCCTGGGGTTGCGTAGCGGAGTCATTAGCCACGGCATGTTTGGATATCCAGCGTCTCCTGCAATTTGACATCATGTACAAGAGTGAATCATATGATGCAGATCATGAAGTTGTGACATACTGACATACAGAGCTCACAGTGTATACTCACCAACTAGACATGCCCGGTGGTTGTGCAGCTGCAGCATCATCTGTGGTACCCTGCTACGCCTCATGATGAAAGCATCGTGGCACGATCCTGGATAACGTGCACAAACATGTGAGATAATCATGTTGGCAAGACACACCACCAGGGCATTTATCGAGTGGTAGTGTTTCCTGTTGCGATACGCTTGCTCCTGAGCCTGTGGTGGGATAAGAGTAACATGTGTACCATCAATTGCACCAATTACATGTGGCATGCGGCCCAGGGCATAGAATTCCCCCTTGACATCTGTCAACTCTTCTGGAGTAGGGAATGTAATTAATTCATCCAGGTGCAGCAACATTGCTCCCAAAACATCACCCAATGCCTGGCTAAACATGGTCTGAGACATCCCTCCCACATCAGCTATGGTAAATTGGAAGGTACCTGTGGCAAAGAAATGGAGGGCTGCCATCACCTTTACCTTGGGTGTCAGTGCAGTTGGATACCTGTGGCGTGGTTGTAGGTGAGCCTCAAGCCTGCCCGTCAGGTCCTTGATCAACTGTCTGCCGAACCGATATCGACAGATGCAGTTGCGCTCCCTCATGGCTTCCAAGTCAGGCAACGTCCTTTCCAGAGGGGGTGCCCTGCAAGACACAATTGTATGGAAATGTCTACAACTGTCTGACTAAGACTATAACAATGTACATGGCACAAGCAAAACTGCTTCAAATAATGTAGACAATTTGGAGTGTGGCGTGGGATACACACTGATGCCAGCTCCCACACACTCCTCCGTGGAGAAGGAAAATACCTGTAGTGTGTGGAATGGATGTGACATGCATACAAACGATCAGATGGAAAGGTCTTAGTGAGCATGAGAATGTATCATGTCAGTGAGACACGTCATGTCAATGTCAGTAGGAGGTTGTCTGCACATCCAGACGGCTGACTGCAATACACACACACACCACATGTGCCATCATTTGCACTGTTCAGCCTTAGTCATGTTGCGGTGTGTACTTTCAGTGACAATGACATGACCATCATCATACAGCATGATAATTACATTTGTCACTGATGGTCTGTGATGCCATCACACATGTGAACGGGTCATTAACACACGTGGCATGGTGTGTGTACATTAGTCACCCTGCCATCACAGAAAGGACACAACATAGATGCTCCTACAGCAGATGCACAGAACTTTCAAGGACTAGTTACTTACCTTTTGTAAACCAATATCTGTAAGGAACAGTAGGCAGTAGCAAAGTGTCACATTTCAATACATATATAGCTTAGGACTAATTAGCCTCCCTGGGTGACATAGATCTGACCAGTGAGTGGTGGCTATCCAGGCCACACCGGAACAAAACCAGTGTTGTAGATTGGCATCCGACAAGGGCGTGGCCACGTTTTGGCCGTACCTACAACGCATACACTGGCAGCTGTTACACAAACATATCCCACAGAGAGTGTGGGTAGCAGGCAAAGATGGATGTCAAGTAGCTAAACATCACTCCCAGAGTCAGGGAGGATGATGACATCTTTGCGTAGTGCCTGTACCTCTTGAATACCCTCTACAGCGTAGCTAACGGGAATGTGTTCTGTGGTTTTGAGGCCTGGATGCAGATGCTTCCTGTGATGGGATGGTAGGACAGGGAACATGGTCAGTCCGGGTAGGGCAGTGGGGGTCTGACAACGTGCCTATCTACAGACAAACATGCTGTGTGGCTGTACATGCTTGCCAATATACATACAGTACTTTCATCAAGATAGGCCTGCAGAGGCTCAGCTTAGCGTTAGTGTAGTTGAAGGACCTGAGTGACAAGTTGGTCCTCACCGCAGCAACAGGGAGATGAAGGGCCATTGTTCCAACCGCCCACATAAACACTACACTGAACGTTGCCCAATCATCCAAATACATCTTTTGAGTTGAGACATCACCAGTGTCTGGCTAGGTGTCCACAACACTCGCATCCCCCAGTCCACCTGTCCTGTGGTCTTGGGACTGACACTCACGTGCCAGTGGGTCTTCATTACCCTCCCAATACTCATTAGCGCCAATTATAATGAGGTGTGGCCAGCTCATTGATGTTTACATTCCCATGCAGCATTAAGAGCGGTGTTCTGCCACACAGTTACCACAGCGGAGCCGTACAGTGTGTGTATTGGGGCCAGCACCACCCCAGAATGGCGCCACGGCTGACACCTGGGGGAGATCTGACAGTGAGGTTGTGAGTTGAACCAGCGGGGACCAGGATGAACATTCCGATCATGTCTGTCACAGCGGTTCTGGGACGTATGCACCGCCTGCGTCCGTCACTCAGCGAGTGATGGCGTCAGGGGCATATCAACAGAGGCGCAACTGCCCCCAGACGGGTACGGTGGGCCAGAAGCTGACGCAGAGTCAGTGGGCGGGGTGAGGGACATCATGGACATGAGGAAGTGCACTTACTCCTCCTGTGTTACATGCAGGGCTGGGACCGTAGGTCGTGGTGCTGTCTACGACGGCTGCAATTCTGATGGAGCCGTGTGGTCGCTGTCACCCTAATCCCATGCAGCATTGCACTTGCATCGTGGTTATTTGTTAATGCAATTACACATCTCGGACTTCTTTTGTTTACCTGACGAGTTTGGCCTGGGGAATGATGTACTAATAAGGGGCTCACATGTCTCCACACCCACACACATGCACTCGTCCTACAACCCAACCATGAGCTATTGTGGTGCTGTGCCAACTGCTGGAGTCTGAGTGGCTTGTGGGACATATCACACCTGGATTCATATGTCTGGTCCCCGCAATTGGAGCAGCTCTTGTTGTTGTGCCTGACGTGAAAACCGTGGAAACACAGACGGTGAGGGTCACTCACCAACATGAGGCGTTTTCATTCCTCCCAGGCTTTGTAAGTGACATCCCTATTGGCACGGTCTTGAGTATGACAATAAAAGGTAAATGCTCAGAAGTGTTAGTACAATGATTTAGGGTACAAAATGTGTAAGCTTTAACTTAGACCGGACCTGCGTTGGTGTTGAGAAACAAACAGAGGACCTGACGTGTGCACGCAGCGGTGACATATGACTACTCAGATAACGTCATCAGGGCACACACAACGCCAAGGATACTTGCAGAGCCAGTGGATTTACACACCAACACACAAGTGTACGGTATTACGGAAATTGCCATGTCCAGGATGACATGTGGGGATATTCTGAGGTGAGTAATACGTTACTGACCTGTTCATGGCATATGCTAACAGCATGCACAATGTAGCACATGGCACACACATGACGTGGTCACACAGGGTCATGCTGTGCGGCTATGACACCTCTGTGACAGTGGGCATGTTCCTGTCATCATGTGCCAGTTCCCTGTACTGAATTGTGGGCCATTCGAGTGTTCATGTGCCTCGCTACATGTTGCTGACGTTAATCGGGTTGAAATTGTTGAATGCATGTGATGCACATGTGCATCATGATTGATGACATGTTGTGCAAGCTATTCACACATCAACTGAGGCACAGGGTCACAATCCCTGTGCTTCTTCAATGTCTGCCACACCTGGCACATACTGATGTATGTGTGCCATGCTGATGTATGCATCCACATCGTTGACATGAGTGTAGACTACATCCCTGCTGTGTGATTTCCTGGTGTAACTCTCCCAATGGTGACATGAAGGTGGACAGGGACGCAGCCTACACAATCGTTCACAATCGTTCACTTGACCATGTCTGACGCAATGTACCCCAATGGTACGTGCGTGTGTACGCATCGTTTCCCTATCGCATTTCGGCTCTACGCAAGCTAAGCGTACCCCGATGGTACGTGCGTGTGTACGCATCATTTCCCTATCGCAGTTCGGCTCTACGCGAGCTAAGCGTACCCCAATGGTAGGTGCGTGTGTACGCATAGTTTCCCTATCGCAGTTCAGCTCTACGCGAGCTAAGCGTACCACAATGGTACGTGCGTGTGTACGCATCGTTTCCCTATCGCAGTTCGGCTCTACGCGAGCTAAGCGTACCCCAATGGTACGTGCGTGTGTACGCATCGTTTCCCTATCGCAGTTCGGCTCTACGCGAGCTAAGCGTACCCCAATGGTACGTGCGTGTGTACGCATCGTTTCCCTATCGCAGTTCGGCTCTACGCGAGCTAAGCGTACCCCAATGGTACGTGCGTGTGTACGCATCGTTTCCCTATCGCAGTTCGGCTCTACGCGAGCTAAGCGTACCCCAATGGTACTTGCATGTGTCGGCCTCGTTTCCCTATCGCATTTCGGCTCTACGCGAGCTAAGCGTACCACAATGGTACGTGCGTGTGTACGCATCGTTTCCCTATCGCAGTTCGGCTCTACGCGAGCTAAGCGTACCCCAATGGTACGTGCGTGTGTACGCATCGTTTCCCTATCGCAGTTCGGCTCTACGCGAGCTAAGCGTACCCCAATGGTACGTGCGTGTGTACGCATCGTTTCCCTATCGCAGTTCGGCTCTACGCGAGCTAAGCGTACCCCAATGGTACGTGCGTGTGTACGCATCGTTACACCATTCAATGTGTAGCATTGGCAATGGCAATGTCACCGTACTTGTGTGTGAATTTTAAAAAATGCATAGGGAACAACTAGGGGAACAGTGTACTGTTCAAAATGCAACCAGGTTGTCATGGATACGGAGTGTTTTTAAACTCCTACAGCTGTCCTGGAAGAATCAGTTAGGAAAAAGTATACAATGTTGCGAAAGTTGTTGTTCAGCTCTGGCTCTATTTTCAAACCATGCATATGTGTGTCATGGGCTTAGGTGTGATGTGATTGGATGGAATATAGGATGCAAATTATGGTGGCCTATCACACACTACTCCTTGGACTCACAGACCCTCTGCAGCACAGATATAAGGCAGCATGTGGCTGTGGGAGGGCACTTGCCTGCACAACATTGGTGTGCTAACCACAGCTGCTGTCTCTGAATCCTCTGGACCCTGATTAGCTGAACATGGAGAGGGCACCTGCATTCACTGATGGTGAGAACAAGGCCCTGCTGGATGCCCTCCAGCCAAACTTCAGCAAGCTGTATGGGAGACCAGAGGATCAGGTGAGTGATGTGTGCAATACCTTGGAGTGTGCACCTGTTGTGTGTGTGACATCATAGCCACTGTGTAGTAATAGTGGATAGATGCAATGTTGTTATGAGTGAGTGCCAGGGTCCACAGTGTTGTTAGAAGAGAGTTATTTGTTGTAGTGTGGTGTGTGACAGCATGTCACGTGCTGCATTGCACCCAGATATAGCATATATTGTTCAGTGAGTGCCATGCTCAAAGAGTGTTTTGCAGCCCTCATGTCATCTGTAGATTTTCAATGTCATGCAAAGCAGTTGTGTTTGCACACAGGCCACATACTCCTGGACAATGATGCAAATGTGTGTGGCATACGATGCCCTGTTGTCCTCCTGTATTTTGTGCACATATGGGTGTCTTGGGAACATGCACCAGGTATACTGATGTTCTGTATCTTTACATTTGTGACAGGTATCTGCCTATGAGAAGGGTGAAATCTGGGTGGACATCGCCAGGGCTGTCCAGAGAGAGGGGGCCTCGCAGGAGGCTTCGAAACATAAAGAAGAGGTGGCAGGACATCCAGTGCTGGAGCCGCCGCATCGCCCGAGTCCAGCTGAAGCTGGAAGCTCCACGCCGGCATGGCGGCAGCCGCCACATCACCCCCAACATGCTCCGGGTCCTGGAAGTGGTGTTCCCATACCTCCATAGGCAGTTGCAGGAGGGACAGCAGCACGAAGGGGGTATGTACATGTCTGTTTGTAGTCATGTGTGTGTGAAATGGTACCTGAAGAGCTCTAAGGCATGGTCACACTCCCATAGTTTGAGTGGTGTGGTCAGACAGGCAGTTCATGCATTGGAATTTGATTGTCCCTCTGTCAGCAGCTGCTTCTTTACATGCCTTGCCCTACTCCACATTAGAGGTTTGCTTTGGCTAATGCTTGTTTTTGACATGTACTCCTATGGTGCAGTGTCTCAGATTGCATCTTCCTTTGCACATCATCATGTTGTAGGGGGGTATGTGACACCTGTTCGTACCTTAAATGTAGCACCACATGTGCACTATGTCTGCCCTTCTTCATATTGTGGCACTGTTCTTGAGTCTCAACAAGTGTTTTATGCACAAGTCTGCCTCAGTGGCCTTTGTCAATGGTACACTTTCAAATTATCTTGTGTTAGCTACAGGTGCACAATGTACATGTGCTATATTTTGGGCTTCTGCAAACTCACACTGGGCAGTGCGTGTGTGCATATTCTCAACATCTGTTGCATGTTCTTTGTACATAGTATTGATGGTCTGCCACACAATGTGACTTTGGATGTACAAAGCGGTGATGGCAGTGTGAGGTGATGGAAGACTTGTTTCAGGTCCCAGGATGGCATCACATGGCAGTTCGCCCAGGACTTTTCTAATGTGGCACAGAGTCAAAGCGAATCAAACATGACCAGGTCTTGATTTGGGTGGCAGGGTTGGCTAATGAACTGTTATGCATCATCAGCTATCCTGTTGTCAGGCAGTGGATCATGATTGTGTCCCTCATACAAGTATTTTCCTTGCCTATACCTTGTCTCCTAACTTACATTGAGCGTTGTGTCTCTGACATTTGTCCACAAGTAGAATTGTCATTATGCAGAGTTCTGTGTCATGTGACTCATGATGCATGCCATGTTGAGGAATGAGGCCAAATGATTTGCAGCTGATATGTCTGATGTGTACAGGTGACTGATATGTTTTCATTCTTCTCCTTGCTCACAGCATCATCATCTGAATCTGGAGGAGACACAGGCGCGGACCAGGCGGAGGAACACACCGACAGTGCCACCTGCTTTGAGGTGTCAGAGGGAGGCAGTGGCACAGAGTGGGAGGAGAGTCTGCAGGCCGGATGACATGTGACTGACACATCTTACCATGCCGACGAATCCGAGACAGACTCTCAGGAGGGGGGGAATATGCAGTAATGGTCACTCATTCATCTTTGGCTGCCCTCCCCTCCTCCAGTCCCATCTCCAACCTCCCAGTCCTTGGTGTGCCTAGGGTCCGTGCTAGCCCCCGTGTCTCCTTTGTTCCCGGCACCGCAGCCCCTGCCCCTGTGTCCCCTGCTGCCCTCAGTGCTGAGACAGTGGACCTACTCCGGCAGATTGCAGTAGGTCAGACATCCATGCTGTCTGTCCTCCATGGACATACACAACTGATGACACAGGTGGTGTCGTTCATGGAGGGCATGTCATCAGCCATGTCTGATCTGCGTCGGAGTGTGGCTGCCATTGAATCAACACTGACGGCACCTCTCTACACCCAGCACCATCTGTCCCCCCCCTCCTTCAGAGCCATCCACCTCTGCCTCTCACATACCTACACAGCATACACGCACACGCCACAGGTCAGACACACCCAGCGCACACACACAGCATAAGAAGCTCAAAGCTCCACGCACACAGTCTCAAGGGCAAGTAGGCACACCCACAGGGAGAGGGGAGACACCTCACACACGCATCCACACACCCAGTAGGACAGACTCACAGCCCTGTACCTCCACCCCCAATGTGTCCCCGGGTTCAGGTGGTAGTTTTTCCGCCCTGGCTGAGGTGTGCAGCCAGGTTTTTGAATCTACTTTCGGCGATGCCCCAACCAGTGTGGATGAATCCACTACACCTGCACCCACTCCACCTGTCCTTCCCTCTCCTGTCCATGCGGTGCCGGAGGATTCCACAGATGGTGCCCCCATAGTCAGCACAGCTGATTAAACGCCATGTGCAGGCAGGTTTGGGTGAGATGACACCCATGGAGGCACAAACTGTTGCAGAGACTCTATTGGACTGGCCATTGGCCTTTAATGAGCGAGGACTCTCATTTGCTTTTCTTTTGTGATTCCGCTGAATAAAGCTAATTTTTTCCTTTTCAGATTTGTAGTTTGTGTGATGATGTCTGTGACTGCTGGGTGCCTGGGAGCTGGTGTGATGTTCACATTTAGGTCTACTAAAATGTGTCTATCTCCTGAGGGTAATGAGTTTGACAATGGTATGTTTTTGATGTACGAGCTGGGCAGTGGTGGGCACTCTGATGCTGGGCAGTGGTGGGCACTCTGATGCTGGGCAGTGGTGGGCACTCTGATGCTGGGCAGTGGTGGGCACTCTGATGCTGGGCAGTGGTGGGCACTCTGATGCTGGGCAGTGATGGGAAGTGGTGGGCACTCTGATGCTGGGCAGTGGTGGGCACTCTGATGCTGGGCAGTGGTGGGCACTCTGATGCTGGGCAGTGGTGGGCACTCTGATGCGGGGCAGTGGTGGGAAGTGGTGGGCACTCTGATGCTGGGCATTGGTGGGAAGTGGTGGGCACTCTGATGCTGGGCAGTGGTGGGCACTCTGATGCTCGGCAGTGGTGGGAAGTGGTGGGCACTCTGATGCTGGGAAGTGGTGGGCACTCTGATGCTGGGCAGTGGTGGGCACTCTGATGCTGGGAAGTGGTGGGCACTCTGATGCTGGGAAGTGGTGGGCACTCTGATGCTGGGCAGTGGTGGGCACTCTGATGCTGGGCAGTGGTGGGAAGTGGTGGGCACTCTGATGCTGGGCAGTGGTGGGAAGTGGTGAGCACTCTGATGCTGGGCAGTGGTGGGCACTCTGATGCTGGGCAGTGGTGGGAAGTGGTGGGCACTCTGATGCTGGGAAGTGGTGGGCACTCTGATGCTGGGCAGTGGTGGGCACTCTGATGCTGGGAAGTGGTGGGCACTCTGATGCTGGGAAGTGGTGGGCACTCTGATGCTGGGCAGTGGTGGGCACTCTGATGCTGGGCAGTGGTGGGCACGCTGATGCTGGGAAGTGGTGGGCACTCTGATGCTGGGAAGTGGTGGGCACTCTGATGCTGGGCAGTGGTGGGCACTCTGATTCTGGGCAGTGGTGGGAAGTGGTGGGCACTCTGATGCTGGGCAGTGGTGGGCACTCTGATGCTGGGAAGTGGTGGGCACTCTGATGCTGGGCAGTGGTGGGCACTCTGATGCTGGGAAGTGGTGGGCACTCTGATGCTGGGCAGTGGTGGGCACTCTCATGCTGGGAAGTAGTGGGCACTCTGATGCTGGGCAGTGGTGGGCACTCTGATGCTGGGAAGTGGTGGGCACTCTGATGCTGGGCAGTGGTGGGCACTCTGATGCTGGGCAGTGGTGGGAAGTGGTGGGCACTCTGATGCTGGGCAGTGGTGGGAAGTGGTGGGCACTCTGATGCTGGGCAGTGGTGGGAAGTGGTGGGCACTCTGATGCTGGGAAGTGGTGGGCACTCTGATGCTGGGCAGTGGTGGGCACTCTGATGCTGGGAAGTGGTGGGCACTCTGATGCTGGACAGTGGGGGGAAGTGGTGGATGTGTTTACTTTACACCAGTTAGACAAACGTTGATATAGCAGTCGTATGTCCCACACGTCTATTGCACTGGTGATGTGCGGTGACTTACCATACCCCGTGGTCGATGACGTACATGCGGCACGTATAACACTGGTGGAGTGCGGTGACGTACCGTACCCCGAAGTCGATGATGTAGGTGCGGTACGTCTCCGTATTACACTGGTGGAGTGCGGTGACGTACCGTACCCCGAGCTGGATGTTGTACATGCGGCACGTATTACACTGGTCGAGTGCGGTGATGTACCGTACCCCGAAGTCGATGACGTAGGTGCGGTACGTCTCCGTATTACACTGGTGTTGTGCGGTGACGTACCGTACCCTGAGCTGGATGACGTACATGCGGTACGTATAACACTGATGGAGTGCGGTGACGTACTGTACCCCGATGTCGATGTCGATGACGTAGGTGCGGTACGTCTCCGTATTACACTGGTGGAGTGCGGTGACGTACCGTACCCCGAGCTGGATGACGTACATGCGGCACGCATAACACTGGTGGAGTGCGGTGACGTACCGTACCCTGATGTCGATGACGTAGGTGCGGTACGTCTCTGTATTACACTGGTGTTGTGCGGTGACGTACCGTACCCCGAGCTGGATGACGTACATGCGGTACATATAACACTGGTGGAGTGCGGTGACGTACCGTACCCCGATGTCGATGACGTAGGTGCGGTACGTCTCCGTTTTACACTGGTGGAGTGCGGTGACGTACCGTACCCCGAGCTGGATGACGTACATGCGGCACGTATTACACTGGTAGAGTGCGGTGACGTACCGTACCCCGAAGTCGATGACGTAGGTGCGGTACGTCTCCGTATTACACTGGTGTTGTGCGGTGACGTACCGTACCCCGAGCTGGATGACGTACATGCGGTACGTATAACACTGGTGGAGTGCGGTGACGTACCGTACCCCGATGTCGATGACGTAGGTGCGGTACGTCTCGGTATTACACTGGTGGAGTGCGGTGACGTACCGTACCCCGAGCTGGATGACGTACATGCGGCACGTATAACACTGGTGGAGTGCGGTGACGTACCGTACCCCGATGTCGATGACGTAGGTGCGGTACGTCTCCGTATTACACTGGTGTTGTGCGGTGACGTACCGTACCCCGAGCTGGATGACGTACATGTGGTACGTATAACACTGGTGGAGTGCGGTGACGTACCGTACCCCGATGTCGATGACGTAGGTGCGGTACGTCTCCGTATTACACTGGTGTTGTGCGGTGACGTACCGTACCCCGAGCTGGATGACGTACATGCGGCACGTATAACACTGGTGTTGTGCGGTGACGTACCGTACCCCGAGCTGGATGACGTACATGCGGCACGTATAACACTGGTGGAGTGCGGTGACGTACCGTACCCCGATGTCGATGACGTAGGTGCGGTACGTCTCCGTATTACACTGGTGTTGTGCGGTGACGTACCGTACCCCGAGCTGGATGACGTACATGCGGCACGTATAACACTGGTGGAGTGCGGTGACGTACCGTACCCTGATGTCGATGACGTAGGTGCGGTACGTTTCCGTATTACACTGGTGAAGTGCGGGAGTGTGTGGTGCAACGTACCCAGACATGAAAGTCGTGCAATGGAGATGTGCCCGTGTGGCAACACATACAGGTATGTTGGAGTTCGTTGTACTCACCTTCTGCGCCGCCGTCGGTTTCTAAATACGAGGTGGTGGGCGTACAGGATAGGGATGACACGGACGATGGCGTTCATGTCCTGCTTGTCGTGTACCGGGTGCCGGTTTTGCCGGAGTGTGGGTTTACGGTAGTTTAGAGCTCTCGTAGCAAAAGAGCCGTACGGAGTGTGTTCAACACGGATCGTACTTCCTGGGTCGGAAGGCGCGGTCTATTTACGTACGGACGCTGCGTGGTGTGTCAGCCGACTGCAATTCGTATGGATTTCCAATTTGTACGGTGTTTTTTACGAGTCGTACGGAGTGACGCTTTAATTTGTGATCGTACTTGCTGAATCGTACGGGGACGCCTACAGGTGCGATTCGTACGGGGAAAAACGCTCCGAACAGCAATTCGGAGCGCTTTTTACCGGATCGGAATCGACACCTGAGTGTCTCTGTAAATGAAAGAATTATATTTGCACCTTTTTCTATATTCTCCCATGTCTCTCCTCACAGTCTACCTCTCTCTGCATATACTGTCCTCTCTTTTCTGATATTTCCACTCTTCCCTATTTTCACTTGTCTTTCTTGATAGTGCTGTTTGTTTTGAAACTGCATCCTGTGTTCTTAGTCTCTCTCTGTCGTCATGGTCTTTCCTGTCCCCTAATGTTCCCCTTTCTTTTTATACTCCCCCCTATGCCCTCTTAATTCTCTCTGTTTTATCATACCTCTTCTTAGCAATGCCCCACTCTATATAGATAGAGTGCTGCATACACTCTTGGGCAGATTTAAAAGTACCTTGGGCCTTTTTCTTCTTGTATTAAGTCTCATGTTTGGATGTAATGCTGGCAAAAAACTAATGCTGCATATTGGAAATGTATTTTGAAAATGAGTCAGGTTTCTGCACTGTAATGTAGTGCTCATATACATGGGCTGAGTTCTGTCTCTTAAACGTTTTAGTGTGGTAAATGCGTTTTGGATAAATGTATGGTTTTACAATTTTTGTCCAGGATCACACTGAGTGTTTGTGTAAATGAATGAATTATATTTGCACCTTTTTCTATAATCTCCCCTGTCTCTCCTCACAGTCTCCCTCTCTCTGCATATACTGTCCTCTCTTTTCTGATATTTCCACTCTTTCCTTATTTTCACTTGTTTTTCCTGATAGTGTTGTTTGTTTTCAAACTGCATCCTGTGTTCTCAGTCTCTCTCTGTCGTCATGGTCTTTCCTGTCCCCTAATTTTCCCCTTTCTTTTTAATCTCCCCCCTCTGCCCTCTTGATTCTCTCTGTTTCATCATACCTCCTCTTAGCAATGTGCTCATATACATGGGCTGTGTTCTGTCTCTTAAATGTTTTAGTGTAGTCTAATCTGTGCTCTCTTAAGAGTAATATAATAGTGTGTTTTATACATTTATTTTTCAAAAGTGATATATCTTTTTTATACTAGATTTTTTTCATCAATACTAAAAAAAGTCATCATGCCTAGGAAGGCTAAGAAGACAAAACAACGAAAGAAAGCAAGTTATTTAAAGAGAAGTCATCTACAAGATTTACCTCAAGAAAAATGTACAAATAAGATGCAAAAATGTCCTGGTAATGTCTACGAAGATTGATGAACAGTAAGAATAGTGTAGAAAGAATACCCTATGCACACACAAAAAATTACAATACATTGCATATGAGTCAAACTACAATGCACGAAGCAACAAAGCAACAGAATATTTGGGGATCTCCTGTAAGGAAACAATCCGATGAAATTCCTTATTCTGTAAAACAGCCAGCCGACACGTGTTTCATCGCTTATGCGAATCCTCAGGGCTTAACGTGGCTGTGTCAAGCATAGAGGTCGCTCTGCCGGTGATATTTCCGACCCAGCAGGGCCCGTGACCTTCGTGGTGATAATCAGGGATGTGAAATCCTCACCCTGTATCAAGGAGTAGGCGTTCCCGGTGTGGAATCTCAGAAATGTGATATTCAATGATGTGGAAAACCGTGTATATACTTCGTGGTTCCCCAGATTTTTCGTGAAGAAGTGCTGAGCCCAGGAGTCGCTTAAGCAATCAGTAGTGAGGGTCCATACCAGGAACAAGGCTTGACTTTGTTCGTTCGTTTGAGAAAATTACTAAGGATTTTGAGCCTCACTACTGATTGCCTAAGCGATTCCTGGGCTCAGCACTTCTTCACGACAAATCTGGGGAACAGCGAAGTATATACACGGTTTTCCACATCATTGAATATCACATTTCTGAGATTCCACATGCTTCGTGCATTGTATTTTGACTCATATACAACGTATTGTAATTTTTTGTGTGTGCATAGGGTATTCTTTCTGTTCATTTGGTTGGTGGACTTGTCCAGTAACCGCAGAGTGGTTCCAAGGGTTTTCCACTCACACAGATGCACCACCCACACACAGCACGCCACTCAATCTATGCGCCCACTGTTGGCTGAGCGCCCTTTGCTTATCTGATACCTAAAAACCTTTCAGGATTAGCTATCGTACGAGTAGTGTGTACAAAGAAAACCAAAATCAGTGTTTTTGCAAGCAAGAGAAAAGACAAGAACCGTGTAGTATTATGTTCTGAAAAAAATGAGTGCAATACAAGGAGGAAAAATGTATACACGGAGATAAGGAAGAAGATGTACTATAGTCGAGTTGTATTAAATTTGACTAAGATTGTAAAGAATTGTAAAAGAAAAAGGGCTTTTTACCTAAAAAAAGAAATATATTGAAAATGTAGTTCAGAAAACTTTTGCATTGAAAAAAAGACTTTTTATTTTAGTAATCAATAGAATTCGATCATAGATAAGATTGATGAAGGCCAAAAGTAAGTGGAACAGATTAATTAACAAAAGTAATTTTTCAGAGG
Organism: Lissotriton helveticus; assembly: GCF_964261635.1. Lineage (NCBI taxonomy): Eukaryota > Metazoa > Chordata > Amphibia > Caudata > Salamandridae > Lissotriton > Lissotriton helveticus. Next base: position 789,251,109 of record NC_136057.1, on the reverse strand, counting down.
TTTTTCAGGGTGAATGGAAACATAGTTCAAGTTCTGAGCCTTTTTTAATTAAGAAAGTTATCTTCAGAGTAATGATTTGTTGCATGCAGTTGACACTAGTGGTCATGCTTATGAGGTTAGAAACGGTTGTCCTATTGAGAAAGAAAAAATTGTTCCTAGAAATGAGGAACAGTTGTTAGCTGATGAAGTTTTAGGGAGACGTCCTAAAGCTCCAGTGTACACTTGGAATTGTAGTAGTATTTGTAGTGTACGGCAGGAGTCTATTGATTTTTTACGTAATATCTTACGTAACTATACTAAGAAAAGTGTTAAACAAAAGATTAAGATGTTGCAAAGATTAGACCCTTGCAGAGTGAGTCAAATTACTGGATTGCAAGGACATTCTTTAGCTTGTCTTTCTAAAAAAGTGTGTCAAAGTGTTTTTCACCATTTCAGGATGTTAGCAGTTCATCATACTCAAATGAGGAAATTAGTGAGAAGGTTGGATTATGCAAAAAGTCCAGCAATAATGTTAAAAAAGTTGAACAGTGCTCTTTTGCATGGATCTGTATCAGATGTAATTAAGGTTTGTGATGAAATTGAGGTTAGTTATTTTGGTCCTGAAGAACACTGTGCAGAAATTGATCCATTAATAGATGGAAATGTGGAAGAAAATGTACAGCATTCTAGTATAAAAAAAATTGAGCAAGAAATTACTACGTTTGAGGTAATTTCTGGTGAAAGGCCAAATTATTCTTGTATCTGTTATCGACGTACTCATTGTAAAAATCAGACTAGGACTGTTGATCTGTATGTAAAAAGTGAAAAAGAAAATAATAATGAGTGGAAGGATTTTGCAACTTATTTGTTGGTACAGAATTGTTTTGATTTGGGTTCTGATCAGCGTATTTGTAAATATTGTTATAACAAATTAGATGAGAATAAAATGCCTGCTAGAGCTGTGTATAATAATCTTGAGTTGGTAAATATTCCTTGTGAATTGATGGATTTAAATACTATGAGTCTATTCTTATTCAATGTGTTCATCCATTTCAAGCTATTGTTCGTATGGAGCCTGAGACAGGGAAATTGCCTCTTTCAGATTTACAGAGAGGGTTAAAGTGAAGAGCTGTATATTTGCCTCTTGCTGTAGAAAATGTAGAAGATGAACCTTTAGGTATTTTAGTTAATGATGTTCCTACTAAGAGTAAGAAAATCTGGCAGGAATTAGTGGATGTTAGGAAAGATAAAAAGGACACATTGTATCTGATGAAAAACAATCAATATTATGAAAATGTGTTTCTGAGAGAAGAAGAAATAACTGTAGAAGAAGACAGTGACTTGCCATCTGGACAAAAACACAACAGAAGAAATCTACGAACATTATAGTGTTCATCCGCTTCATTATAAAGAAGTGATGGGGGATACTATAGAGTTGTTCCAAATGAAAGAAGCAAAGGGAAATCCCATTAGTGTATGGGAAAAAAGCTTGGAAGCTCGCTGTTTTCCTCAGTTGTTTCCCACAGGAACAGGAGGACGATATGATGACCGACCTGTGCAGATTCCTGCATCTGAATACCGGACATCAAGATTGTATGCCGAAGGTCCAAGATTTCGACAATGTATTCCATATTTGTTTCATCTGTTATTTGAGAGTGACTTGTCTGGACTTTCTTATGCAGTAAATCATATATTGAAAACAGGTGTACATCTGCAAAATGTTTCAGCAAAGGAATTTAAGGATACATTACACTTGAAAGATAATGTTTTGGAATCTCATCTGATTAATCTCATGGCATGTCAGCGTGGTACTAATGAGTACTGGTACCGTCGTCATGGAGAACTTAAATGTATGCTAAGGAACTTAGGAACTCCTACATGGTTCCTTATTCTAAGCTGTGCTGAATATGCTTGGGATGATTTACTTCAATTTCTTCGAGAGGCAAATGCAAATATAGTAAATATTGAATACAAGACACCTGGAGAATTGTGTTCTTTGGATCCAGTTAATGTATGTAGGTATTTCAATCATAGATTTAAAGCTATGATGTCCTTTTATCACCAATAAAAAAATCCACCTCTTGGAGAGGCTTTGGATTTCTTTTGGAGAAAGGAGTATCAAGCAAGAGGTGCTCCTCACATCCATATGTTAATATGGATTAAAGATGCTCCCAAATTTGGAACAGACTCAGATGACACTGTATTGTCTTTCATTGAAGAATATGCAACATGTGATATACCGACAAGTACAAAAGATAACAATTTAAGAGGAAAAGTCTAACGATTTCAAAGTTATCGTTGTGGCAAATACTGTTGACGAAAGTACAAATCAAAGGATAAATTCTATACCAAATGTCGTTTTGCATTCCCACGTCCTGTAATATCAAAAGGAAGAGTGAACAGTTTTATGTTATCTCTGCGACATAGTATCAGAAGAAAGTCTCCAAAAAATACCTACAACTTAAGAAGAAATGAAGAGTCAAAATATATAAATGATTACAACCCAGTAATTTTGTCCATGGGGAATGCTAACATGGATATTTAATACGTTGCGGACAATTCCATAGCTGTTGCTCAATATGTAACATCTTACATTACCAAATCAGAAAAGACAGAGTTGAAGGAAATGTGGGAAGAGATTTCTCACGAGAAGAGTCTAAGTAAGAAATTATATACTTTCAGTTTGAAGATGTTATCTCATCGAGAAATTGGAGCGTGTGAATGTTCGGATCGCTTATCATCTGCAAGTCTTTACTCCAAATCTAGAAGAATCATTTGGGTGAGTCTTGGTCTTTCTGCAACACGAAACCGAGTACTTAAATCTGTACAAGAAATTGAATATTTAGCTGAAAAAGAGCCAAAAAGTACAGATATTGTGAAAACAAATATATTGGATACATATTATCCAAATCAAAGTCATCATCTTGAGAACATTTGTCTGTATGAAGTGTTGGAAAACTATATTTTTAAACGAAATATTACAGAAAACATCAATAACAGTATATATGCTGTGATTGGTTCTGAAGGATGTCTGGTGAAACAAAGAAAAGGACATTTGATTAATCATCATAAACTGAGTTGCGAAACACCTGACAAAAGGGAATTTCACTATTTAGCTCTTTTGCAACTTTTCAAGCCATGGCGTTCAGAATTAAAATTACTTGGAGATTTCGAGAGCTATGAAGATTCTTTCAATGCTACTAAAGACACTATAGCATATCCTGTTTTTGCTAATTACCTGAAGATGTTGAATGATGAAATTGAGCAAGAAGCTGCAATTGCAGCTGAGATTGCTAGAGACAGTTCTCAGGATAGTCAAACTTCTGCTTCATTAAGTCAGGATCCAGTAGGAGAGCCAATTATTCAAAATGAAGCAGTAACTGCTATGGAAGAGGTGGAAACAGCAATGTATCAAGCTCTAGAAGATGTATGAAACTTAGGAAGTTTGGAAGAACAACTAAATGTTGAGCGGAAAGGAATTTAGGAGCAAGTGAAAGAACAGATTAACCATGGAGTGCTCTTGCTCATCATTTGAACCTATCAGATTGTATGTTAGTGGACAAGCTGGAACAGGAAAAAGTTTTTTAATAAAAGTAATTTCAACTTATCTACACAAAACAACTGATTCGTATTTGTCTTGTGTTGTCACTGCTCCAACTGGGTCGGCGGCACACAATATTAAAGGAATTACTTTACATCGTTTATTAACTCTACCAGTAGAGCATGAAAACAAATTGGAATACCACAAGCTATCTGGAGAAGCTTGTTTTGAAGGTTCAAGAGTCTTGAAGAAAATGAAACTTCTCATTATTGATGAGGTAAGCATGGTATCAAACTTAATGCTTGCCTTTGTGCATTTAAGAATGCAGCAAATTCTTAAAACAGAGTATGACGTATTATTTGGAGGAAAACACGTCATCGTTTTTTGAGATCTACTACAACTTACTCCTGTAAAAGCACAACCAGTGTTTAAAACACTGGCGCATGAAGATACCAGAAAGTCTTTGGGGAGCATTGGAAATGTAAACATTTGGTCATATTTTGAGTATAAGGAACTTATTACAAACATGGGACAGGCAAATGATGCTGATTATGGAACTATCCATCAAAATATAGGAATTGGAAAAATGACTATACATGGCAAAGAAGCTTTACAGAGACGATTACTTTCCAATTTATTTCCAAATGAAAATATTGTCCCAGAGAAAATATATATGAGAATTGCAGAAAACAAATCTGTAATCTGCTTAATGCCAACACTGCATGAATGTTCTATATTGAATGAAGAAATGTTAAAGTTGGAAAATTAAGAAATTATAAAATTGGAAGCTATTGATAAAATAGAACATGAAGGAATCACTATTATTTTGACTGAAAAGTTGAAGAGAAAATTGCATTCTTTAGAGAAATCAATAAGTAAAAGTGCTGTAAAAGAAAATAATTTATATGCATGTGTAAACTGTAGGGTAATTTTACGACGTAATTTGCATGTAGAATGAGGTTTAGTAAATGGAGCAATGGGTAAAATTGTTGATTTTGTTAATTATGTAAATAGAGATCGGATTGAATTTTTGAAAATCAAATTTAATGAAAACGTAGTCGTTGTCCAGCTCGTTTTTTGCTTGTAAAAGATTTGTATGTACGCAGAAATCAGTTTCCTATTTGTTTGGCATATGCGGTGACCATTCATAAATCTCAAGGTTTAAGTGTAGATATTGCTTTAGTGAATATTGGAAGTATTGTGGTATGGCATATGTTGCTTTGTCCCGAGTGAGAACTTTATCTGGATTGTATTTGATTGATTTTGATGAGACAAAGGTTAGTGCAGATGCAAATTGTGTGAAAGATTATAATAGATTAAGAAGAGAATATGCACCGAATTTAGGTCAATATCCAGTGTTTGAAAAGCGTGTGGTAGGTAGAAAAAGAAGATTAGAGAATATCTGTAGCGAAAATGTAGAGGAAGGAAAAAAAAGATGAAGTTGGGCCTGCAAGCAAAAAGAAAAAAGACAGTGTTGAAGAAAATGTTGGATATCGGTTTGAAAATCTTTGTGGTGTCAACTGCTATGCTAATGTAGTTGTTAATGTTGTTTTTCTTCTTCAAAGTTTGCAACAGCAAATTGCTGAAAATCGGGAGAAAAGATTCTCTTCATTGTTGTATTCTATTTATGAGAAATTTAGTAGTGATAGAACTAAAATACAAAGTGTTTCTGATATTCAAAATCTTTTGTACATATGTTCTGGTTCTACTCAATTTATACAAAATATACAGCAAGATTGTCAGGAATTTTTAATGTATATGCTTGATGTATTGGAAGATGAAGGTATAGATATTGAAACCCTTTTTGACCTTTCTTATAAATTGGAACATGAGTGTCAAAATTGTTTGTCTACATGTATCACTGACATAGACTTTGAAAGATTTATATATTTGACTTTACCAGAGTGTGAATTAGTGTCTTTTAATAATCTAGTTAGATGAGCAAATCAAAACATGGAGTGTAGCAAATGTAAATCAGAAATGTCATCAACATTATTTATACAGAGTTATGGACAGTATGTTATTTTAATGCCGCAACGTTGTAGAGCTGATGGAAGAAAATTGGAAACTTTAATTAAAAATTTTGTAGCTACTCAAGTATCAATGTCAGGAAGAACTTTTGTAGCTGTTGCAATTATTTTTCATGATGGACCTTCTACAACATCCGAAAACTACACTGTTTATTTAAGATGTCTGAAAGGTTGGGCGCTTTGTAATGATACTCACTTAGTTTTTAAGCAACGTTTGCCTAAAGAGTTACCAAATTCTTACCTAATATTTTTAAAGCCAAAATTTTAAGAGCTAAAATTTAGCCTTTCATGATTACTGTTGTTAAGGTAGATTAGTTTGGTGTTGTAGAGTATTTTGTAAGGGTGGGTGACGAGTTTGAAGGATAATCTTCATGTTGATGTTGAAGCAGTGTAGGTGTATGAGGTTGTGAGTGATGTGGCTGCAGCAGAGGATATTGAACAGACCCCCCAGGATATTGCGGCATGACTTAGCAAATTTAGCGGCACAAATATGGAAATTTAGCGGCACAAATATGGAAATTTAGCGGCATTTTTGTGGCACTTTATTTTACTCATAATCATTCATTTTCAGCCTGAAATCAATGGAAACTGTTTTAGCAGAGCATTCCACTTTGCAATAGGAATTTTTAAAGTGTCTGCAGCTCTATGGAAGCACTGCTCCAGTCCTAAACTTGTGGGAGTGAGCTGTATTTCTCCCTGGGATGTTCTAGTCCCCATGTATGCACCCCTTCCGGGGCACCGCTGCCTCCTGGATCTAGGAGGCAGGACACCTCTTCCTCAGGCACCTTAGGGCGCAGGATCGTAGTGGCTGATCTAAATAAGTGAGACAGACTGCATAGGGAGGTCACCTCTTGCTTACCTGGTCCAGTCGTCATAGGTCAACTTGAGCATACACCAATAATGGCAGAGAATTAACAAATGGTCAGCTCCTCCACAATGCCCATCCTAACTAAGACACCAAGGAAGGACCCTCAGCATAGACAAATTAACTATTGTTGGGGTTGGTCATCCAGTTTGAGCAGTGTGTGGTTCCCTCAGACAGTCCATGCCTCCTCTAAGGACACTGTTTCCACACTTACTTGCCTGTGACTCGGACCAGACACATTTCTCCTTTGGGACTTAAAAGGAGACCTACTGGTCATGGAAAAGGAACTGAGGCTTGCTGGTAATAGCAGCAGGTATTTAATCCACAAATGTTAGGGTTTCTGCTTTACTTTAAGGAAAATAGTTTATCTGTGTTGAGCTGCTGCTGTATAGTCAGGGGATATCCTGACCATGTTTTCCAACAGGTAATGCCTAACCCTTCTCACTCTTTACAAAATCACATCTCTGTCCCTGTAATTTATGAGTCAAGCCATCACCAGTTCCAGTGGTGCTAAGCAGGAGGTCTTCCGGGCACTCTGTGCTCTCTCAACAGTACAGAAGAACAGGCCTTACAACCCAACTGTCTGCCTCAGTGATGCTTCTAAGTAAGCTGTTATATAATCATTGATCTCCATTTTCTCTGGCAGCCCCACCGCATGCTCATGATTGTGCCAAGATCTTCAGTCCAAGTCCTCAGCCATGTACTTTGAAAAACGGACTTGCTGAGGGAGGTCTTTCATTTTCTTTCTGAGTTAGGGCTGCAGTCAATTTGATATGACTCAGCTCAGTTTCTGTTTATTTCTCTCTGTACGCGAGTATCCTTTAGCCATCCAACAACAAACGTACATCCTCTGCAACTGAGTCCATCAAGGAAAGGAGGGCATCCCTTGTGTAGTGATGGCCACAATTATTGTGCCAAGGGTATCATTGGCCATGCTTTGTTTTCCCAGAGCTAATTTCCATCTTCATGTCAGCTGGGCCCACATTTGACTGGGCGAAGTGATCAGGTTGCTTTGGACAGCCCCTGTGGTTTAATCGGGTTCGGTTTACCCATGTTGGGGAGCTGTGCACTGTATTCTCCATGGCCTCTGGTATTGCACTGAGGTGCTCTGCACATCTCTTAGCAGTCTCTTCATTGATGAGGACCTGTTTCATGGTTTGTTGGGCCTGCTCATGTGGCGCCTCCATCTTGCCATCAACTACAATTTTCAATAGAGGTCTATCCTTACTCCAACTATGATGTTCCTTGCTCCAAAATAGCGAATGGATCACCCCCCGCCCCCCGCCCCCAACCACCAACTACGGGGTTCTCTATGCTAGGGAAAATTGTCACAGTTCAGTTCAATAATCTATATTCAATCTTAAGAAGATCATAAAAGTTCAGGATAAAAACTGTATAATAAGCATATGAATAAAAAATAACTATCATGAATAAAGACCCTTAATAACATTCTCAGTTGATTCCTATTAGATACAAATATTAAAAGCAATGTCAGTCTACGAGGATGGTGTATCATAAGAACAGCTACAACTTCTTGACGTAACACCTCTGAGCAATGAAGCGAAGACGAGGTTGCTAAGCAACATAGGGCACCATGCTGCATCTCCAGAAATGCCATTGTGCCATGCAACAGAAGTAAAAGATGAACCCTATTATTTATTCATTTATTCAAGAGTTTTATATAGCGCTGGCTAGACCCGGAGATATCAGAGCGCTTTACATGAGGTTAAAAAAAATTACATTACAAGATTAAATCAGTTCCATGTAACAAAGTTCTCTGAAAGGCTTGAGCTCTGACAAGTTAAGAATTTCAAATAAACTAATTTTAGGAATTTTTCTTTTCTGTGATAATGCATTAAAATAGCCCCTCTATTTATGGATATGAAGCAAACTTTTCCATTTGGGGTTTATCCTCTAACACGTGTCTCAACAGGCAACAATTCTCCAGTCTCCACCACTAAAGTCAACATTCACTTCTCTGCCACCCAGTTTCGCTTGTACTTTGAAAAATGAACTGCAAAAAGTGGGGAAAAAATATTAAACTAGGCTGTGGTGAATTATAAAAGCTATGTTTTTTTATGCAGAATCTTTAAGCTTTGCTAGAAAACAAGAAATGTAAAACAGGCCTGTGCAGTAATCCTTCTACGTCAAGATGTGAAGGCTTTCTGAAAAATACTTCGGTCTTTATTATTCAGCAGTTATTCTTGGAGGTTACATTTAAAATCATGCTTGTGAGACAAAACTTTCAATAATTGCTTGGCCTGCAGCGTGTGACGTGCATGCATAATACTGTGTATAAATAAAAGGCGCTGGGGGGAGCAGCAAACGTATTATTAAATATCGAGATGTGGCCGGGCCGAGCAGCTCGGTGTCTTCCCTCCGACGCCGGTGCATCCGCGCTGCTGCTGGAGTGGCTGCATTCGTCTTCTCGGCCCAGGAAGGAGAAAAGCCTCCGTTTTGAGCGGTCCAGGGACTTGTGGGGGTGCGGCGCCTTTATGAGGGACATTGCAAACGATGAAGTGGGAGTCTTTGAGCGGGTGATTTCGCCTCTCCGCTATGTGCCCTCCCGGCATAGCCGTTTCGGAGTTCAATTATGTGAAACACAATGATGTAAGCCCAGGCACAAACAATCACACAATTTATTGGAAGAGACCTTTTTCCGAAGTCATTAGTGATTCAGACCGTCGCTGGGTGCATTGTTTGGTGACTCTTGCGGCAAGTTACCCGCCGGTAGACACTTTTTTTCTAAATATCGCGGCCAAAATTGTTAATATCGCGGCCATCGCGCTAGTCCGCCGATTTCGCGATTTTTTTGTGAATCGCGAAATCGTGAAATGCTGGAGGGTCTGATTGAAGATCAGTCAGGTAGAGGTGTTTTAGATTTGTTGTAGTCGTTGTAGGTGTTTGCTTGATATTCGTATGTAGAGTGTGTTGACACTGTGTAGTGTGTTGTTAATGAGGGCCTGTGTCACTGTTCTTATTCTTTTAGTTTGGCTGCACTTATAAATGTTGCAGTGCATGTGGTGGGTGTTATAGCAATATGAGGAGATGCTGTAGACTTGCTTACACATGCAGAGAGAGGAGTTAAGGATGAATCATAGGTTGTGTACGTGGTCAGTAGGTGTTGGAACTGTTTATAGTGTAGTTGGCCAGCAGAAGTAATCTGAAGCTGAGTAGGTGGGTTTGAGGATGTGTATCTTCATGTTGTGCAAGTTCAAATTTAGAGAGCTACTCCTCATCCACTTGGTAACATCTTTAATTACGTTGTGGAGGTTGTTTTTTATGGTATGTGGTTTCCTGGTGAGGAAGAGGATGAGCTGGGTATCGTCGACGTAAGAGATAATGTTGTTGTTGAGATGGCGGGCCACTTATGTGAGGGTGTCTATGAAGATGTTGAATAGCGTTGAGATGACGGATCAGTACTGGGGGACGGTGCAAATGATATCAATGGTTTTAGATCAAAACACTGTAAAGCAAATGTTCAGAGTTACTATTGAACAATTTTCAAAGTAAGAATTTCACACATACTATTTGGCCGTGGGGAATAGTTTGTGAAACCTTTAATATCTTTTTTTCAAGTTTTGTCATGGAATACAATTAATGATGGTGTTTTGTTACTTTAGGATTGTTTGACAGGTCTTAGAAAAAAACATTTAAGGTATGTTTTATTTCTATTTTTTAGATTGTCCTTTTTTTGCCCGCTGTTATGTGATGAGTACTATTGAACTGTTTGTAGTGAAATTCAATATATTCTGAGAACAGCAAAAAAGGCAAATTAAATGCTTTAGAAATGATTTTGTGTTGTAAACGATACATTGTAACTCTATTTTTTTTGTCTTCTACAGATGCTAAATTTGTAAAAAAAAAAATTATTTGTTATTTTGAAAGTAAGTATAACTAACTGTCAAAAATAATCGATGGAATGTACTTCTACAGAGGTGAAGTAAGAGAAAGTCCATGGTTTACAAAAGTTTGTAAAGATGGTTTGTATCTTTGAAACACATTTGAAGATTTAAAAAAATATATATACTGAGTGTACCTGTGTACTTTGCATTTTACTACAACACATCATCTGCTTTGGAACTGGTAAGCTGAATAGATATTTTTTACTTTTTTTAGTACTGCATTTTATTATATTAGCCTTAGTTTTTTTATACTGATAAAGAGTGACTGGTTTGAAAATGTAAGGAGATTTTATAACGAAAAATTCATATCAGCAAATTTTATAGATATCATATAAAGTAGTTGAGAATGGTTTAAGCATAATATTTTTTAAAGAGCAAAATAGTTGATAAAGCTAATTTTGTATTATGTATTAGGGAACATGATAAAATGTAGTGTTTTGTTTTTCTGCAAGGAACAACAACATAATAAAATTCACTATGGAAGACGAACAGAAGAATATGGACCAGAGTTTTGAAATTACTAACTCTCTGATGGAAGAGTTAAATATACCTTTCATGGAGAGTGAGAATGAAGAAGAAAGTATTTTAGATGAAACTTTAGACGAGAACTTTCTTGAAGCGTTAAACGACATTGAGTTTCATGAAATGACTTTTGAAATTCATGGAGAAGCAATCAAAATTTCTGACGAAATCATGCTGTAAGTTCTATTAAATTATGAAATGTTACAAGAATACATTTCTGATTAAAAAATAAAAATGGTTTGAGAGACTCTTCTTGCAAAATTGTAATCATTCAGCTAGTATTTACGTTCTCATGGTACTGATCCAGCGGCCTATAGAAAATATATCATAAACAACGCTACCCAACTTCATAACCTATAAACAAAATTCTATACTAAATATGGACCCATTTATAAACCTGATATATTTTGGGCCTACTGAATCAGGTGGTCAGATTAAATCTATATACACATTATCTACAAACTATATACATTTTTATACATCTGCGGAAAGAATATTGTCATTAGAATAAAACTATACCATTTAAATGACCACCATTGGCGACGTGATCTAGCTAATAGTAACCTACACTCCTGAATAACCAAGACCAGCTTGTTTGTCAAAAGTAAGATTTTATTTACTAAATTATGGTATATAAGTTGATAGTTTTATAAATGAATTTTATTAGCAATAAAGCGAGCATGATTGTAAAGAAATATGAGAAAAATACAATTTAAGCAAGTGAATCAAAATCAAAGTGAATATTTAAAGTTTAGCATTTCTAAAATCTAATTCCCTAACTGAGCTAAATAGATAGAAATTAAAGTAAAGTTCTTTGAGGATTCTTACGTGCTCCACGCAAAGTCCAACAGCACATCACCCTCATCGGAAAGTCAGAAAGCAGCAGCCAGCCCATCCCTAAGGGCATGACTTTTTATACCTTTCTATGCTAACTAAACTACGCAAAGGAAAGTTTTCAGAAATCTTCGACGTCCCATTGGCTGAGAGTGACAAGTGACATGTCACCCAGTTTTCAAAAAGTTCCACTAAATCATATTTCATAGAGACCATTGTCCCTTCCACGTAAAGCCAGAAGCTTCCTCATATTGCAACAAATGTATTAAGTCATTCTCGCAGCGTCCATTGACTTTCAATTGACTTCCGCGGATGCCAAGTTAAGGACTGACAAAATGTTCTTTTTCGACCTTGGCCATGTCCGACAGAATGATGACAGCACATTAGTTTTTGCTTTGTGAACGCAGCTTTGGTAAACGCTTTAATTCAGAATGGGCGTCTCGTGACTTTTGCAGAATTACATGTCAGCTCTTTTCTGCGGCTCAAGTGACTAGGCCCAAAAGCAGGCAACTTATGATTTCTAATATAAAACAAACACAAGAAAAGTATTAATGTAAGAAATAATGTAGATTCTGTATCCACCCCAAGTTTTACTAATTAATTAACCCACCCGATTAATCAAAATGTTACCTAGCCATTGCAAACAAATAAAGCAGCGTTTATATCTACCAGTCTCCGTTATTCCATGAGACTCATATGCACCTAGAATAGTAGAAATGACATCACACAGACAAGGAAAAGCAAAACAAGTACATGCTTCTTTTAAGTTTGCAGCAGTTAGTAATGACAAAAACGAAAACAATAAATTATTTTATTATTTTGCACGAACAAAAAGATGCAACATTTATGCACGTTTATGAGCACACATGTTAGTCCCCCCATGTGTAAAGTTTAATCTAAGTTGTATTAGCACAACATATCACAAATCATTAATATTTTTATTCATGTTATGGAAATGTGACTTCGCGAGTTTAAACAAAATTTTGTTTTCTATCTCGCTCCATCAACTCCCTCATCTGGTGATTAACAAATCACCACACCAGCACTCAAAATTTTGGTAAATTAAATTTTTAAGAAATCGATTCAAATTCATTTGTATCAGTAAACCTAAAAGTCTGTTTCTGCATAATCTTTGCAATTAACATGACGCTCTCTATGTAACTCCTGTAATTCGATCTCCCTTTCTTCTTCTTTTCTGAGTTTATAGATTCTTTTCTTTTCTTTCAACTGTTTCTTTCTTTTATGTAACAAACAACCTAATTTGGTCAAAATAAAAATGAATACTATTATAATCAAAGGTGCCAGAATCTTGCCAAGAATTGAACTTCCGATATTATGAAACCAGTTTTTAATTGCTTGAAACCTTTTTGAAAGTTTCCCTGTAAAATCTTCTTCTTCTAAAGGAATTATCTCTGAATGCATTTGTGTAATATTCTTAATATACATTTCAATATTCTTACTTTCATCAGGTATATATGTACAACAATGTTGTACATGTAAAATGCCACAGACTCCTCCCTCTTTTGCTAGGAGTATGTCTAAAGCAAGACGGTCTTGAATTACCATGGATCTAATTGCAATAACTTCAACATTTACTAATTGAAATCCATCAGCTGTGTCAGTTGATAATCTATCAACTATAGTGGACAATTTTCTGATTCTCCCTGCATTTAGGGTTATACCAACAAAAGGTATCACAGCTTGAAAAATATCTCCCAGAACTTCAGTAAAAGTTTCTCTTTTAGCTCTATTTACATAATTATGAATTTTAAACAATCCTTCTGAATCTCTGTCAACATGAAACACTTTAGGAAAAACAATTCCCACATAACAAGTTCCATACCAGTGGTCTGGAAGGTTGTAGTAGGCTTTGTCACCACAAACAAAATAAATCCCAGGAAAGATAGGATCCTTTCCACCTTTAAATCCCCAACCTCCCAGAATCTGATAAGTATCTTCACAGTTACTTGCACCTACAAAGTAATTATCAAAAAGTGTATTATCTCTTCTAATGCAAAGTTTTCCACTAACTGGTTTGTCTATGTGAATTGCAATATTTTCAAGCATTTTACCATTTAATTTTTCATCCTCTTTCTGCCAGAAGGCTGACTTAGTCTGTTTGACTAGTTCATTCCTCTTATAAATTGCTCTTCTCTCCTCAACCATATTCAAAAATTTCTTTCCTTCAGCACTTAATTTACATGTTAGATTATTCTTGTAAGCATACTCGTAAGTGAGTTCATTAGTAACAAGGAAAAATTCTCTCATTTGTTTTGCTTTCTTATGCTTATTTAAAGCGTTATCAATCTTAATATTAGCAAAAATTTCATCATAATTTGAATAGTAATATTCTAAACGTCCAGTTTGATAAAATAAACTAGTTAATACACTACATGTTACAGCATAAGTGAGAGGAAGCATATTATATGTTACTCCCTCAGAAACAGAAGCAGGTAACTTAACGCAGACATAGCAGTCTTTTGCATCCATTACCTTAACATATTCACTCAATAGTTTTGTGAAAGTATTACTTGAAAAATCACCAATTGATTTATCTTGATGAATGTTAGGCTGATGATCAATAACTTTTGCAGACGTACTATGTTTAGTTTGGCTAACCAGAGCTTTGCTAGTTTTGTTAACTTTGTGTAATTCTCTATTCATTTCTAAAGGGATAATCACAGCTAGAACCAACCAGAGCAGAACTAAAATGAGCAGACATACCAGAGTCATCTTACAGCATCTTTTAAAAACAGAACACTTTGAAGTGCTCTCCTTAACATAAGGCATTTTTGGTTAGTTTTAGCCTTAAAAAAAAATAAAAATAAATTTTAAATTCTAAATTTATATTTACACCCCCCTTTTAAAATATTTTTTTTTTATTTTTTTTATTTTTTTTTTTTAAAACCTTAAACAAGATTTCTTCGACCTTATGTCATATATAAGTTTTCTTCAACTAAACAGTTTTTCTTCGACCTTGTGTCAACTAACAAATTTTTCTTCAGCCTTTTGCCAATTTAATAATTCTGTACTTCAATCATTTTCACTAATTTCTTGGATTTCGTTTTCTTCTTCACTACTATCATATATGTCAATAACAGGTGGAATTACTAAGTAAGTCCACTCAGGAGACTTGTATTTTTGGTTTGGTCTTATTATTCTCTTCCCTTTTCTTGATATCACTTCAATTTTCCTTCCAACTCCAACTTCTTTTCCAGGACTCTTTTGACTACTGATTTCTTCAACTTGTTCCTTTGGTTTCTTGATCAATCTGACTCTCAATCTTCCACCTGGCCAGTAGTCTGCTTTTCTCACGTACTTCTTCTTTGGTTCAGAATTATTTGATTCTGACTTCCAAGTCCTTTTCTTTTTGTTTTCACTTTCACCTTCCACGTCACTTTCTTCAGTTTCGTAGTCTGAAATTTCAATTGACTCAGGAACTTCTCTATTCGGCAATTTCACTCCTTCAGGAACTTCACTTTGTCTTCCATCACTGGTACTCGGTAATTCGTTCTCCTCCTCTTCCTCAATTACCTCCAACTTCCCAGATTTCGGATATTTGTTCCTTACTTCAGAGCTTGTTCTCTGCCTTTCGATACTCTCCTGGTCTGAAACTTCTTTTTGTTCATCTTCTTTGTCTTCAATAGAGACAACCGAATCTTCAGTTATCTTTCCTTTTAACAGATTCTCTTCACCTTCAGAATCTATTTCAATTATTTCCAAGTCTTTTCTTGTCAGATTTCCATTCACTGGCACAGTTTCCAGATGTCGACTTTCTTGTCGATCTTCAGAATCTGGAATTACTTCACCTTCTGTTTTGCCTTCTGCTTCAGAATCAGAATCTTCTGTGGTATCACTTTCAACATCAGAACTCTCAGGAGTTGGTACTGGAATAGTATGACTAGGATGTATCCAACGTTTTAATCCTCTGCACTTTACAGCATTAGTAGTGATCAAGATTATCTGCCTAGGTTTCTGCCATCTAGGAGCTAGACAATTCCTTCTCCGATGTACTTTCGTTCTGACCCAATCGCCAGGTCTCAGATCATGAGTCAAAACCTTTTCATTTGATTGAGCTTCAGTTCCCACCTGATTAGACACAGAAGTTACCATATCAGATAACCTTTTACAGTAATCCAAAATTGCACTGTCATTTATGCTTAACAGTTTACCTACAGGTACAAAAGCTTGTCTCATAACTCTTCCCATTAAAATTTCATGAGGACTCAAACCTGTCTTTTTATCTGGTGTACTTCTTAATGACATCAAAACAAGTGGAAGAGCATCAGTCCACTTTATACCTGTTTCAAGACACATTTTTCCAATTCTGTTTTTAATTGTTCCATTTATTTGTTCAACTACTCCTGATGCCTCTGGTCTGTATGCACAGTGTATTTTCTGCTCAATACTCAAAGCTTCGCAAATTAACTTCATCAGTTTGTTATCAAAATGGCTTCCTCCATCACTCTCAATAGTGACTGGAAAACCGTACCTTGGGATGATTTCTCTGAGCATTAGTTTTGCTACTGTAATTGAATCACAATGTCGTGTAGGGAAAGCCTCTACCCATCTTGAGAATAAGCATACAATTACAAGTACATATTTCAAACAATTGTGTAAGGGCATTTCAATGAAATCCATTTGTAACCTGGTAAAGGGACCACCCTCTCGACCAATTATTCCTGTCCCCACCACTGATTTTCTGTTTGGATTCATTTGTTGGCATGACAAACACCTTTGACAAAAAGATTCAGCAATAGTTCTAAATTTTGTATTGAACCATGTTTCTCTGAAAAGTCTAACCATAGAATCTCTTCCCAGATGTGCTGGACCATGATATAATCTGGCCATGTCAGCAATCAAACAATTTGGTAAGACTACTCTGCCATCTTTGTAAACCCACACTCCATCTTCTTCACGTGGTCTACAATCTGATCTTAACCACAAGTCTTTTTCATCATCTTCTGCTTCATCTTGTAAATCTCTAATCTCATGCCATGTTTCTACAACAGTTGTTAGCATTAATGAATTTGAATCAGTTTCTTTACTCCTCTCCCGATTGTATGAATAATTTTTCCTTGCGCAGTATTTTGCTGTTTCATCTGCGAAGGCATTTCCCTTGGAAATATAATCAGTTCCTCTAGTGTGCGCTGCACATTTAACAATGGCGATTTCTTTTGGCAATTGTATTGCCTCAATTAATCTCCTAATGAAAACTGCATTTTTAATTGGTGATCCTGCTGATGTCATGTATCCTCTCTGTGACCAGAGTTGTCCATAATCATGCACAACTCCGTACCCATACTGACTATCAGTAATGATGGTAACTCTTATATCCTTTGATATTTCACATGCACGAATTAAAGCAATCAATTCAGCCACTTGTGCTGAACGAACTCCTTCAAGACATGATGCTTCTTCAATATCTACGACTGTACAAACTGAATATGAAGCTTTTAAGACACCTCCTTCGGATCTTAAGCATGACCCATCTACAAAGTAGACAAAATCCGATTCAGACAAAGGTCTGTCTTTGATGTCTTTTCTTGGTTTAGTGCAGAATTCCATGACATCTAAACATTCATGTTCTGTTTCAATGTCATCAACAATTTCAGAATCAGGCAGTAATGTAGAAGGATTCAGATTTAAACATCTTGAAATCGAAACATTATCTGCTCCCAGTATGATTTTCTCATACTTTGTCAATCTGCTACTTGTTAGATGTTGAGTCTTACCTCTTGTCAGTAATATTTCAACTGAATGAGGCACAAAAACTTTTACAGGAAATCCCATAATGATCCCCTCACTTTGTTCGAGGCTGATACTTGTAGCTGCAACTGCTTTCAAACAACCTGGTAATGCTTTTGCAATTGGATCAAGAACTGCAGAGAAGTATGCAATAGGTTTCTTTAAATTTCCATGTCTCTGAATTAACACAGATAATGCACATCCTTCTCTCTCACTGCAATACAGTTCAAAATCTTTCTCATAATTTGGCATGCCTAAAGCAGGAGCTTGGCATAAGCTCTTTTTCAGTTTCTCAAAAGATTCCATTTCAGCATCATTGAGAATAATTGGATCTTTTACATCTGACTTTGTCAGTCTTTGTAATGGTTTTGCAATTACTGAAAATCCACTTATCCATTGTCGACAGTAACCTACCATTCCCAAGAACATTCTGACTTGTCTTTGTGTTCTTGGTGGTAACATTGCTTGAATCATTTTTATTCTCTCTATTGTTACTTGTCTTTTTCCCTTTGCAATTCTGTGACCAAGATATTTTACTTCTTGTTTGCAAAACTGTAGTTTTGTTGGGGACACTTTATGTCCTTCTTCTGCAAGGCGATTTAACAGGATTATTGTGTCTGTTACACAATTTTCTCTTGTCTTTGCAGCTATTAACAAATCATCAATATACTGCACTAGTGTAGACCTACCAGGTAAGTCTAGGTCTTCTAATGATCTTTTTAACAGTTCGTTAAAGATTGAAGGACTTTCTGTATAGCCCTGTGGGATTCTTGACCATCCGAGGGTCTTACCTTGGAATCTGAAAGCAAATATTTCATAACTGTCTGGATGTAAGGGAACAGTAAAGAATGCATTGCAAAGGTCGATGACTGTATACCATTCAGCATCATGTGGAATCTGAAATAGAATTACTGCTGGATTTGGAACCACAGGACAACATGGAACAACAATTTGATTAACCTTTCTCAAATCATGTACGATTCTAAATGTTCCGTTAGACTTTTTAACTCCCATAATTGGTGAATTACAAGAGCTACTCTCCATTTCTTTTAATACACCTTGCTTGATTAATTTTTCAATTATAGGTGTAATACCTTCAATTGTTTCTGTTTTCATTTTATATTGTGGAGTGTTTGGAAATTCTATTCCCTGTTTCAATGTAATTTTTACTGGATCTACGTTTTTCATCAGACCCATTTCATTTCCACTAAAATCCCATATTTCAGATTTCACTGTTTCTTTGAGTTCTTCAGGTAGATCTTTTTCTTCAAATGCAGGAAACAATTTTGTTTCTTCTGCTTCTATCATCATCATTGTCATTCTGTATAAACCATCTTCCTCCATTGTTTGTAATTCAACTCCATCAGGAGAACAATATATTCTACAATTCATTTTACATAGGATGTCTCTGCCTAATAGATTTACTGGACTACTATTACAAACCACAAATCTGTGTTTATCTCTGTAGTTTCCAATTTCAACTGGTACTGGATCAGTTAAGTCAGTTTTAATTTGCTGATTACTTACTCCGACAACTTGGATGGTATCCCCAGAGAGAGGTAGGTTTTCAATTTCCACTGATCTAACAGTAGAACGGGTAGCACCAGTGTCCACTAGAAAAGTGATGTCTACATCATTAACTTTCCCGTTTACAAAAGGACCAGACTGGTCAACCTCAAGAGTGGCTCCAACGACACACTCTTCCTCCTCTCTCGGGCACCGTCAACAATAATCATCAGAATCGCTGTCTTGACTTTCTGCTAATAAAAATTGTTGTGAAGCATTTTGCATTTGAACCCTTTGCTGCTTTTGCTGTTTTTGTGGTGTTATTACCTGTTCACTTCCCTGAAATCCCACGTTTGGATTATATTTTTGAACTCCCCCACAATTCGGAAAAGGTGGTTGTGGCAATTGGTCTTGACGATTATTCACCTGTTGTTGTTGCTGTTGCTGTAACTGTCGCTGAATATTAAATTCGTTTAACCCCTGTTGCATCTGTAGCTGTCGCTGCAGGTCAACACCATTCTGCATCTGTGGATTTAATAAGGGATTCTTTAAGTTTTTAGGAGGATGAGGACACTCGTCTCTCCAATGTCCAATTTCGCCACAATTAAAACAAGGTAATCTTTGCTTTAACTCCTCAATCTTTGGGCTAAATTTCTTTGGGAAATTATTATTTTTAAACTTTCCTTGTATCTGGTTTGTATTTCCAGTTTGAACAAAATTAGTGTTCTTATTTCCCATGCTGGCAATCTGTTGCTCAGCCACCTTTACCTGAGCCCACATGGCTTTCTCCTTCAGCTTCTTCTGTTTTACTTCTATTTCATCGCTACAATACTTTGCTTTCCTTAGAATATCATCTACAGATAGTGATTGCCATCCGACAATACTATTTCTGATCATTTCTCCAATTTCAGGTTTTAGTCCATAAACAAATCTATAGACAAAATGGCTCATGTCTTTTTCGTCTAATTTTTCATAACCACTGTATTGTTTAAAAATTAACAGTAGTCTTTCATAAAAAGAATGAACTGATTCTTTTGTTTCCTGTTCTGTTCTTTCTATTTTAACCCAATCGACTTCTTTGGGTGGAATTTTGTTTTTCATCCAAACAATTACTTTCTCATAAAAATCTATTACAAGTGGATTTGGAGCACCTGTTTCTTTAATTCGCTCAGGTTCTGCTTTTGGCCAACTAATCGATATTTTGCATTCTGTCCAAAGATCAGATGGAACGACAATGTCAAAAAATCCATCTAAATCAATCCACAGAACTTTTGACACTTTGATAAACCTATCGACTTGCCTGTACCACTCAACTGGTTTTTCCCTCAATTTTGGAAAGTCATTTGTAAATAACAGAATGTCCTGTCTCGACCAAGGGACATGAACATATACTCCACCTGCAATTTCTCTCATTGGAAATTGTTTTGACAATTTTTCCAATCTTTCATCTTCCTTCTTTTTCGTCCATTTTACTCTCCATTTATTCAGTTCTCCTAGCTTTTTGATATAGACAATCAAATCTTTAATATGAACTATTCTTCCCATTGAGTTCAAACTCTCAATGTCACTTTCTGAAAAGTCTAATCTGTAATGCTTTGCAAAATTCTTTTGTTTACTCACATCGATTTCAAGTTCTGCTGCTAGATCCTCTAGTTGATCATATTTATTTTTCGTTTTCCACTGAATGCTTTTGCAAATGAACAGTAGTTCATCATCTCGATAGTAATTTAAACTATCTGGACCAATTGTTCCAATTATTAATTCTTCGATATTCGCTTTTAATTTGGCCACATCAAGTTTTGGTGTGGTT
The DNA here is from genome assembly GCF_964261635.1 of Lissotriton helveticus. Lineage (NCBI taxonomy): Eukaryota > Metazoa > Chordata > Amphibia > Caudata > Salamandridae > Lissotriton > Lissotriton helveticus. The sequence goes on along the minus strand of NC_136057.1, from coordinate 789,230,369 downwards.
ACCCTGACTTCAGGACTCCCTATATCTGATATAGCACCCATTGGTGTTTTTGGAGATAAATCCTCATTAAAGGTTAAATCAGGCATTCTCGATTTAGAAGTGTTTATTTCAGATAAATCTGAATAAAATTTTTCAGCAGCCTTTTGAATTTCTGTATTTAAAGGAATAGTTAATCCAGCCTTGTTTGTTTCTCTTTGATCAAATACGGGCTGAACAGGACCAATTGTTACTGGAACTGTCACGGCTTCCATGCCTTTTGTCATTCTTTTTATTAATTCTTCTTTTGATCTTAACCCCTTCAGTGCTAATGACAAGGGTAACTCGTCATGGAGTTTCCATTGATTTCAATGGAAAGTCAATGGAAGTGCATCATGTGCCTTAGCAGCCAAGTGGTTAAATATTCATTATAATCAACATCTTCAACATTTCTTGCCTCTCTTGTATAATCTTTTGGAGGTTCCCTTGCTCTTGGAGTCATTGTAAAATGTCTATCTTCATTTCGAGCATTCTCGAATTCTGGTCTTCTAGGAGTTTCATTGATTTCACAATTATTTGGATAAAGTTTAGGAGCTTCACTAATTGGAGGTGCACTCGGTGAAGTTTCAGTAGAAACCACCGGAGTAGACCATGATCTAGGAGGTCTCAAAGGCTGATTAGGCTGATTCTTTCTAGCAGTTGTATATATTTCTTCCATAACTGCATCCTCAGATTCACTTTCCATAGATTTCCCTGTAGGAGAACCCATTACCATTTCATGAATTAAATACAATCCTTCACTCATATTTCCCTGTCTCCACATTCGCAATCTATCTTCATGAGTTTCTCTTTTCCAAGATGGATTTTTAGAAGGTCTTTTAATTCCACTAGCTTCTCTTTGTAACTGATACATCTCGTCTTCCCACTCAACTAAAGCTTCGAATTGAGTTGGTCTCGGTTTTGGAACAAGAGCATTCATTTTCTCTCGTAAGTTTCTTAAGACTCTTACATTAAATGAACCATCATCAGGCCAAGTTAAAACACCGTCATTTTTAGTATAACGTTTCCAACTGTCGAACCATAAGACAGTATGATATCCATATTCACCTTCCATATACGCTGCAGGTGTTTTATACTTATGAAGTAGTTTACCACCTCGCGTTTCGATTTTCTTGTCAGGTGAAAATAAATTCTTAAATTTCTGAAATAATGTTGGCTTTTTCTCAACATGTTTAAAATGATAACTCATTTTTAAGAGTTAAATCTAATTCACAAAATCGTTCGTAAAATATTTCCGGGATGTTCCGTACAACAACCAATCCGTGCGCGAAACACACCAACAAGCCAATGACAGTTGAGCTACGTCACTTTTCTGCTCAACCAATAAATTTAGAGTTTTTCTGAAGGACCTATCAGCTCACAGGCCGTCAGAGACTCAAGAGCCAATCAGAATATAGCTTGTGACGTAGGTCACCCATTCCCAGCGCGGCTCTGTGACGTACACAGCAGCTGCGGTTTCTCGTTTCTCACTCCTGGCGCTTACCCCTCCTTCACAAAATCTTTTCACAGCGCCATTTTAAGAACACTTTTCAGTGTAAATTAATTCTTAACAATGACTATAAAGACAACATCTGTTCGTTTCACTATTTAGGATAGTTTACATACATTCAAGTATCCACACTTCGGAATAGACGGCGCTATTCACACTAAGGATAATATTCAATTGTCAGTAGAGTAACCTTACCCCACTCTTCTAACACGTATAATTATGAACTCGCTTTGCTCTGAACCCACCGCGAAGTGAAAGTTCTAAGAGTTCCACTTGAACATAAAATACAATTCAAACTCGCACTTTCACACGGAAAATTTCCCTAATTTCAAACACACATGAAATCCGTACAGGACTCTCACCTGTTTATAGAAATCATGTACCGTTAGCAAAATAACGACGTTATCCGTACAGGGCTCTCACCTGTTTATAGATATGAAACATGTACCCGTACAGGACTCTAACCTGTTTATAGATAATCATGCACCGACGTTAATTTACCCTTCACTCAAGCTCGGATATAACTAATACTCTCATCACAGTGAGTTTTATGGAAGGCGCTTTGTCCCTATTCTCATGCTGCTTTAATTTCTTAGAAAACCCTCACTATACAAGATTCAGACCTAGCCCTAAAACTGTGCTGCTCGGCGACAACACTATGGTACACGGCGATACCTCTTGTGATACTCGGCGATATCACTACAAACAGAACAGATGGCTTGCGTGACTAATTTCTCGCCACACAATCTATACCGGTATAGCTTACAGATAGCACGAAAAACGAACTCAACATGTGTTAAAACATCGATCCTATTTCCATACCATAACGTAACCCTTAGCAACCAACATATTACCTTGGTTACCCCTTAGCAACCATCAATTTCTGCTACCAGAGAATTGATCCAGCGGCCTATAGAAAATATATCATAAACAACGCTACCCAACTTCATAACCTATAAACAAAATTCTATACTAAATATGGACCCATTTATAAACCTGATATATTTTGGGCCTACTGAATCAGGTGGTCAGATTAAATCTATATACACATTATCTACAAACTATAAACATTTTTATACATCTGCGGAAAGAATATTGTCATTAGAATAAAACTATACCATTTAAATGACCACCATTGGCGACGTGATCTAGCTAATAGTAACCTACACTCCTGAATAACCAAGACCAGCTTGTTTGTCAAAAGTAAGATTTTATTTACTAAATTATGGTATATAAGTTGATAGTTTTATAAATGAATTTTATTAGCAATAAAGCGAGCATGATTGTAAAGAAATATGAGAAAAATACAATTTAAGCAAGTGAATCAAAATCAAAGTGAATATTTAAAGTTTAGCATTTCTAAAATCTAATTCCCTAACTGAGCTAAATAGATAGAAATTAAAGTAAAGTTCTTTGAGGATTCTTACGTGCTCCACGCAAAGTCCAACAGCACATCACCCTCATCGGAAAGTCAGAAAGCAGCAGCCAGCCCATCCCTAAGGGCATGACTTTTTATACCTTTCTATGCTAACTAAACTACGCAAAGGAAAGTTTTCAGAAATCTTCGACGTCCCATTGGCTGAGAGTGACAAGTGACATGTCACCCAGTTTTCAAAAAGTTCCACTAAATCATATTTCATAGAGACCATTGTCCCTTCCACGTAAAGCCAGAAGCTTCCTCATATTGCAACAAATGTATTAAGTCATTCTCGCAGCGTCCATTGACTTTCAATTGACTTCCGCGGATGCCAAGTTAAGGACTGACAAAATGTTCTTTTTCGACCTTGGCCATGTCCGACAGAATGATGACAGCACATTAGTTTTTGCTTTGTGAACGCAGCTTTGGTAAACGCTTTAATTCAGAATGGGCGTCTCGTGACTTTTGCAGAATTACATGTCAGCTCTTTTCTGCGGCTCAAGTGACTAGGCCCAAAAGCAGGCAACTTATGATTTCTAATATAAAACAAACACAAGAAAAGTATTAATGTAAGAAATAATGTAGATTCTGTATCCACCCCAAGTTTTACTAATTAATTAACCCACCCGATTAATCAAAATGTTACCTAGCCATTGCAAACAAATAAAGCAGCGTTTATATCTACCAGTCTCCGTTATTCCATGAGACTCATATGCACCTAGAATAGTAGAAATGACATCACACAGACAAGGAAAAGCAAAACAAGCACATGCTTCTTTTAAGTTTGCAGCAGTTAGTAATGACAAAAACGAAAACAATAAATTATTTTATTATTTTGCACGAACAAAAAGATGCAACATTTATGCACGTTTATGAGCACACATGTTAGTCCCCCCATGTGTAAAGTTTAATCTAAGTTGTATTAGCACAACATATCACAAATCATTAATATTTTTATTCATGTTATGGAAATGTGACTTCGCGAGTTTAAACAAAATTTTGTTTTCTATCTCGCTCCATCAGTACAAACTGGGTCTTAGGGCATGGACTGCTTCAAACCTTTATAGATTACTAGCAGCCCGTCCCGACGTTGTCCGGGTATGAAATAGAATGTGTGTAATGTGTGTATTCGGCAAGGGCAATTTATTTTAAAATCTCGCGGTAGACAACATTTTTTGTTTCATTAGAGAAGGGCCAGCTGAAGCTGATTTTAGCAGGCGCGTGTAATTGGTGTAGTGATCCACCGCCTGAGCCCGGCTACAGCCCTGGTTGATGTTAGCAGGCGCGTGTAATGTCGTTGAAAGAGAGAGTTATCAGCCGCGGGTAAATCCGTTTAATGAGAGAGTTCAGTGACAACGAGTAGGAGAGGCTGCAGTAATTGTCCCCGCAGACACGCTCATTTGCGTGTGCCCCCGCTTCAGGCCCAGATGCAGGCCTGTTTGATATTAGCAGGCGCGTGTTCCCCCACTTGAGGCCCAGTTGCAGCACTGGTTGATGTTATCAGGCGCGTGTTATTAGTGTACTGATCAGCCGCCAGAGCCCGGCTAGAGCCCTGGTTGATGGTATCAGGCGCGTCTAATTTCGTTGAATGAGAGAGTTTAGTAACAACGCGCAGGAGAGGCTGCAGTAATGTTACTTACCAGGCCTCCAGCTGAACGCGTTTGTCATGCCCCCAGCACACGGCCACAGCAGACGATCTTCTGATTAATGTACAACCTACATGGCATGAAGGGCGGAACGTAGCACACGCCCCCAGCGTGCCCCTTGATGCGGCGCAATAGCATTCACATGGCATGAAGGCCGGACACACACCCCCAGCGTTTCTCACGCCCTCAGCGTGTCACGACCCCAGCGTGCCCCTTGATGCTGTGCAGCAACGTAATTGGCGCTTGTATGTACGACTCACATGGCATGAAGGGTGGACACACGCCCCCAGCGTTTGTCATGCCCCCAGCACATGCCCACAGCCCACGATGTGATGGCCGTACCACACGCCCCCAGTGTTCGTCACGCCCCCAGCCCATGCCCACAGCACAACACAGACACGCCCACAAGGGACTACTTTGCTGGCACGGTTCTTTTACCTTTTAAATGTATATGGTGTCCTACGGTACATTTGAATGTCTTGCACTGTATGATTGTGATGAACACCACTGTTTCTTGAAAAGTTAATAAAACCAATTAAAAAAAAATGTATATGGTGGCCATCTGCATAGCCTATGTCCTTCTGCTGCAACTGCCCTTTCCAACGCTGTGTTGGGTGTTGTGATTGGTGTTGTGGTTACTGATATTACCCGCCTCAAAGGTTTGGGCTCTCTCTTTATAATATTAGTATGGATGTATGTACTGTTCAATGCGCCAGCAAATTTGTGTTTTATAATTTTTATTTCCAGGTGTATATCCTTTGACTTACAGTAAAGTCTCTTTGATTGGTGATTCCGTATTGTAAAGAGCTATTCAACAGAATATCCTTTAGTATGCACTGTGCTAAAAATGACTTTGTTTAAAAGTCAGTAGGCAGTCTGCTTGCAGAACTGTAATCATCTAGTCAGTATCCAAATATCCATGGAGGACAGTACGTCTTAGGCTGTGGACTGCTTTAAACCTCAATAGACTATCCTTACATTCTTATATGTAATCACAAACTGGTGTTTTCTATAAAGAATTCTCCAGTCTGTATTATTACATTTTCATCAATCACTCTCAATCTACTGTTTCAGTATTGTATTGAGCCATATAGCACTATGTGCTTAACTATAAACTATTACAACATTGGAATGTTGGGAGCTCCACTGATAACAATGGAGTGCTCTTGGCTTATAATGACTGGTATAAGCCTGGAGCTCCAACATTCCAATGTTACTTTGTTCACTGCTCTGGCTATGAATAAAGGCTTCAGGGAGCCTGAGGGGAATCCAATCCTCTTGCACTCCCTGAAGTGTTTGTTCTTTTTTGTTAGAACATTTTGTCTTCTAATGGTAGAATGTTCTAATACTCTTATAGCCCTTTTGTAGCTGGGCTATACTGGCTATAAAACTTCCTCTCCCTTGTTTAAGACCCTCACCTTCGACTTGGGCCTTTAATGCTAGAGAGAGTCTTTAATAGCCGGTATAGCCCTTTATGGTGAGCTATAAGGCTATATTGTAAAAGTGAAGATGCTATATATTCAACCAGACAGTTGACATTCAGTCAGCATGCTAGTTGTTCTCGGGAAGGTACGCGTAGTGTACGCATACTGTACAGAGTACAGTATAGAGTACGGTAAGCTTCTATAGATATATGTATGATTTTACTGATTATTTTCTGAGGAAAGTTTCTAGTCACTTTTTGTGATGTTCTGTGGCACAACTGTCAGCGTAATAATTATCAGGCAGCACTAATGCACTTTTTTTGGTGTACTGTTGCTTGTTAAATATGAGACCTTTTAATGTAGTATTCTGTGTAAAAAGAGTGTACAATGGATGTTGCTGGTGGTGTTTTAAGCAACACCCATGGCCTTTTGAGACTGCTCTACATTGTAAATCTGAGGCACTGCAAAAAACTCATGCCTCCCCATTAGAGGCATAAAGAAGGTGCAATGGGGAAAATTAGTTTTATTTCTCCCCGTTTTTTTCTTTTTTCTATGTGTGCTGCTTTCTGCATCATATGTAGAAAAACGAAAAGTCTCTTGAGTTTTATTTTGTAGAGAAAGGTTTGCCTATCTCTACAAAAATAATCATCCTTGCAACGTGGACCCCTTTGCTCCATTGTCCTAAGCTTTGTTCATTGGTGCAGCCAAATCATTGTGCACTAGTGCAAAGGAAAAGGATATAAATATGCTGCATCTTATAGATATGGTATATTCCTGTCTTTTTCTTTTGCCAATGGGAAGTATCGCAGGAAGGCCTGCTGCACTTTACTACAGCAAAATATCATAAATGAGGCCTATGTGAGTAGTGAATTACTAATGGTGCAAAGTAGGATTACTGATGGTGCAAAGTAGGCCTAAGGGTTTAGAGTGCTTCAAACTCCTACAGACTGTGCATACGTTTTTGTATGCACCTGTATATTTTCCTTTTTATGTTTAATTTTGCAGTTTCTATCTTTTCACGTGCAGTAAACACTCTGTTACTCCTGGTATACTTTTCCATTGAGTCATTGAAGAGTGTATTAAGGCATTCACTACATTAAAACAGTAATTAGTAGATGTAGAATAAGTGATAGATCCCCAAAGATATGACCGTTATTGTTTACTGTGACATCACCACCATGGAAGCACTATATTTACAATGTTTTGCACTATGAGGCAAAAGTGGCGCAGATATGTGATGTATCTGTGCTGTGAAGATGGTGCATTGCTTCATTTGCATTAAAAGCAAAATGCATCTGCAGCAATGCTGTTTGGGTCCTATGCTCATAATGCTGTAACAATCCTTACACCTGCTTGAAATAAGTGCAGGGTTTTGACGCAGTATAAGCCCAAAAGTGATTGAATGAAATCTTATACATTTCACTTAGTTACTTTTAGGAGGTGTTTGTGCACCAGAACATCCCCTATCTATGCAAGAAAGCCTCCTTTTGGCGCACGGCTTTACAATGTGACGCACCTTCCAATTACGTCAGATCAAAAATAGCATATATCATGGTACATCTTTTACAGTACCATTGCATGAGAAATGTGATGAAATGGTTGTGTAAAAGAGGCACAAGGGGGTTGGAAAAACGCCCTTAATACATACGAATTCATCCACACACTTTCACCAATAGTGCAGATTGAAGAATAGATTTGTAACATATTTATATACATATGTTACATTCAAGTGCTTCGGAGGTACTACAGTATACTATAGGTAAACACCCTAAAGATTTATGCTGTAGCACATCCTTATAGTTTTGCACTTTCATATTCATTCATTCATTTATGTACACATTCTTTCTGACAAACCTTTACAGACAAACAGAAATATAGTTCTTTTTTTTTACCAGTAGAGGTAGTTCTAAAAAGAACTGGGTTTTTTCTTTGTTTTTTTGTAGTTTTTTGTAGTTTTTTTTAAAAAATGTTTTCCTTTTTTCTAAACAAAAACTAGAAAAATAGAAATTCTCCAAAAAACTGTGGACCTCTATAAAAAAAACAAAAAACTTTTTGGGGCATTGGTAGTGCTTACGGAGCTCTTACGTTCCGCTTATGATGCTCTTACGGTGCGTGTACGCTGGACGTACGATCGCGATGTTCGCAATTTAAAAAGTAATATACGGTTCTTAAAAGTTAACAAAAAACATTTTCTTGATTATCCCACATAATGTCTACCTTTAAAATGTACAAGAAATACATAAATATATTGTTTTTAACATTATAAAACGTTCAGAGGTGCGCGTACGGGGGGGGTTATACAAACGTAGATGATGTCACACGGAAGCGTTGATGCGCCGCGTAACGTCAAAACGCACTCGTGATGTGTGCATGCACGCTGAGTACAATTTACAGTACAAATGATGTGCGTTTACAGTACGCGTATGGTGCGACTATCTAAAAAAAAGGAATAATATAAAATTTAATTTTTATATTTGTGAAAAAAAGTATTAAATAACAAAATATATTTTTGTAGTTCGTTTTATTATGTTACATTATAATATGAAATATAAATAAAACAAAATAATATGTAAATATTTATTATAAAAATGAGGAAATTTAATGAAAACAGTTTTTAAAAAATAATGATTACATTTAAAAATTATCATTTACAAACCCTTTCAAATTCATTGAAAAACCCATAGGTTAATTCCGCGTTATAATAAAAAATTACCTTTAAAAAAAACTTAGAAATTCACTGAAAAAACCATAGGTTTCACAAACATTATAGTTAAAAATTAGCATTTAAAAAACCTTACAAATTCACTGAAAAAACCATAGGTTTCCCATACGTTATAGTTAAAAATGAGCATTTAAAAAACCTTAGAAATTCACTGAAAAAACCATAGGTTTCACACACGTTATAGTTAAAAATTAGCATTTAAAAAACTTTAGAAATTCACTGAAAAAACCATAGGTTTCACACGCGTTATAGTTAAAAATTAGCATTTAAAAAACCTTAGAAATTCACTGAAAAAACCATAGGTTTCAAACACGTTATAGTTATTTGGACATTTCACTCATACAAAACCATTGAAATTCACCCGTTATAGTTAACTATAACTCGCGCGCCCGCAATGCACTGCTGATGACTTCACATATTACATGACTCATGTCATGGTCAGTCACATCACTCATGACATCACTGATGACATCTCAAATGACATCACTGATGACATCATCCTTGTGAAAGAGTGGCAGACCTCCTCTCAGCGTAATATAACCCTTGATACACACATTCAAAAATAGAAACTAAAATGTTAAAAAGAAATGGAGATACCAATACCAGTAGAACAACCTATTCAGTAATTCCAAAATCTACATACACAATCACTCATTGACCAACAGTTCTATATAGTCACTCATACATGTACTCACTCATCATATGTACTCATACACCTATACATCCTGTTATACACCGAAACTCATCCATAGAGTTACTCACACATATACTCACACATGTAAATAAACTATCAACCATCCATTTATTTGCATATACAGCTATACACCCACCACTACACTTACTTATACAGAAACTTATACATACTTATTCTCTTAAACAATCACTTATAGAAAAACATACTTATTTATGCAGGAACTCTTCCAATCTCTCACTCGCACATATAATCACTTATATACATCAATACTCACGTATACTAGTTTAAAACATATATAGTTACTCATATAGACACTATTGAGACAGTCATTCACTCACTAACACACCCATACACACACTCATCCACCCATACAGTCCTGCAGACATGCTGTCTTCAAAACACATACAGTGAGTCACTCATTCATGCATCTATATGCTAAGTAATATCCCCCACCAAACCAACCCATGCAGCCACTTATACACAACGTGAGACACTGATACAGATATTTACATATTTAAACATTACTCACTAATACATGTATTCACTAAGATACACTCAATGAGTCAGTTATACAATCAATTTTACAAAGAAAACACCAATTTAGACACTTATTTACCCATTTATTCTACCGTCGACCTTAAGATATACATATATAAAAAATATTTATTTTTCAGAAAGACACACATTCACTGGATGATGTCATCAGTGATGTCATCAGTGATGTCATTTGAGATGTCATCAGTGATGTCATGAGTGATGTCGCTGACCATGTCATGAGTGATGTAATATGTGAAGTCATCAGCAGTGCATTGTGGGCACGCGAGTTATAGTTAACTATAATGGGGGAATTTCAATGGTTTTGTATGAGTGAAATGTCCAGTCAACTATAACGTGTATGAAACAGCAATTCACCACCGGGGAGACCAATAGTCTCCTCACTAGGTAGTCTTTTAGAACATCTCTCTGTGTTTATTGATTACTTTTTATCAGAAATGGTAGTGTCTCTTAAATCCTATATCAAAGACACGTAGGATTTCCTCATACATATTGAACAGTTGGACTGGCGAGAGGGGGATTGCTTAGTGGTGATGGACATGGCCAGTTTGTATACCTGTATAGCACATAAGGATGGCATTAATGCAACACAAACCTTACTTAGCAATCCCCTGGTGAGGTTGACTGAGCATAGTAATATGCTAGTGGAATTTCTAGAATTCTGTCTCATGAATAACATCTTCCTGTACCAGTACCAATATTACAAACAGATGTTGGGCACAGCCATGGCACCTGCTTCGCCCCCAGCTACACAAACTTGTTCATAGGTTGGTTGGAGGAGCAGGTGGCCTGGTCGGGAGCCAATGACAAATGGATGGAGAAAGTAGTAGCCTGGTACAGGTATATAGACAATCTCTTCCTAGTATGGAGGGGATCAGAAGAGACAGCATTAGAATTCATTGAGGTTTTGAATCATAACTATTACAATCTAAAATTTAGGGCAGAGATCAGCGTCAACTTTTTAGATTTGGAGGTATTTGTGTCAGAACTAAGGTTGTGCACTAGACTTTACCGCAAACCCACTGCGGGTAATTCAGTGCTTCATGCCTCGAGAAGCCACCCCCCTAAACTTATTAACAGTATACCCTATGAGGAACTGCTTAGAATAAAAAGGAATAATACTAGGGAGCCTGACTTCCAAAGATTTGCAGGAGAATGTATGGAGATATTCCAGGCACGAGGCTTCATGGAGAGTACCCTGTGTGAAGCACTGAACAAAGTAAGATCTATGCCTAGGCAGGAACTTTTGAAGACTAAAGGGAGGAAATCTCAGAAAGAGAATGAATTTCTGATGGTGACAACATTCTCCAGTGGGGCGGATGATCTAAGGACCATAATGAGAAAAAACTGGGATCTGCTGCAAGCTGATCCAACCATTGGAGATGATATTTCAGCACGTCCATTGATAACCTTCAAGAAAGCGAGGGCTCTAAGGGATTGTCTTGTGAGCAGCCATATAGTTAATCCCATTCTGAAACCATTTTGAAGTGATCTAAAAGGGATCTTCCCACGTGGAAGTTGTAAAGCCTGTGCAAACAGAAAAAGGGTGTTGTCATGTACAGTACCAGGCTTTGAGAAACCAAAATGGATCAGAAAATTCATCACATGCAGCACATCATATACTGTGTACTGTTTAACTTGCCCCTGTGTGCTCAGATACATTGGGAGCATGATCAACCAAATCAAAATGCATATCTTGAAGCACACTAGGGCAATAAAGAATGGTGATGCTGCATATCCGGTAGTGCGGCATTTCCAGACAGAACACAAGAGTGACAGTAGCTTCACAACATATTTTGCTTTGGACCATGTACAAGTGAACTTGAGGGGCGGAGATAGAAGGTCAAGACTTAGAAGATTGGAGTCTAGGTATACCATTGATCTCCGTACAAACACCCCTAACGGTCTAAACACTAATGACGAATAGTCAGTGCATCTTGGGGAATGAGACTGTGGGTTGTGAACTCTTGGAGTTCATGCAAAGTACTTAGGTATGTTAAAACATGTAATGGAACTCAGAGTGCCTATGGTAGATTTTATATGAATGATTGTAGTATATTGCATGGATAAGGACTTGTGGGGCGAGAGACTATGGAAGAACTTGTTTGAAAGCCCATGTATGGCAGAATTATTTAAAGATTGAGGAATATGGTAATACTATTGAATGATATAATTGCTGGGGAATTCATTGGCCCTTCCAGGGCGTTATTAGTAGAATTGGGGCAATATTGTAACAGTAGCGCTATTAGGGCAAAGTCCAAGGCCCATTTAGGGCGGAATTGTTCTGTATTTCAAACAGAGAAATCTACTGTTTCTAATAGTGCACTTACGACGTGAATGCATTATGTATTCATGAATTCTCGCATTACACCTTATATATTGATAAATTTTTTCATTATACATTGTTATGTGAAATGTTACAAAATGGTGCTACTATTTCCCAAAGAAACGTTGGTCCCTTCTTTATGCCAGTGATACTGGCTGACTATGGAAATGTAAATAAAAATGGCAGTTGTCAGCGCGCCCATTCACCATCGAGAAAGGCGACTGCTGAAACGCGTCTGGTGTTGTAATCAGGAAATAAACGATTATTCTATCTTATTCCTGGTGAGTGCTTAGCTTCTGTGCAAGAAAGGTATGCGGCATGTAGAATTAATATATATATATGTATAGCCAGCTGCAAAAATTATTGACCAGCACTCATGGCATAGTTAAACCCAATAAGGATTATATGTCCAGATATGTGGATTTTTTTTGGTTCCCGTTTGTGTTCGAATTAACGTCATACACTAGAGACACTAAAGACTTCTTAAAACACATCGAGGGAGTCACATGGGAACTTGACTTCCTAATGGTAGTATTGGATGTGGCTAATCTAGACACTTGTAGAGCACATGAAAAGGAATGGAAATCGGTAAGATACTTTTTGAAAACCCATCTGTTGAAACATACAGAGCACAGTGAAATGCTGCTGGAGTTTGTGGACTTTTGTTTGCACAATAACATCTTTATTTTGCAGGACAAGATGTATACACAGATTAAGGGAACGGCCATGGGAACCTGCTTTGTCCCAGCTATGCAAACCTGTTCGAGGGCTGGTGGGAGAAGCAGGTGCCATGGTCGAACACATGTGACAGATGGGTAGAACAGATTGTGAGCTGAAGATGCTATACAGATGACCTGTTTATCATCTGGCGTGGCACTGAAGAGTCCGCCAAACAGTGTATCTCTTATTTGAATTGTAATCATTTGAATCTTAAGTTTAGAAGTGAGATCATTCCTCAAAGTTACATTTCTGGACCTGAGGGTATTTGTGAGGGCCAATAGGATGAGTACCACACTTTATAGAAAATCAACAGCAGGGAACTCGATCCTGCATGCAAGGTGTAGTCATCCCCGTAACCTGGTGAATAGTATTCCATATGGAGAACTATTAAGGGTTAAACGAAATAGCTCAAGAGAGGAGGATTTTTAGCAAGGAGCACAGGAAAGCATCCAAAGATTTATTGTGAGGTGGTTTCAGAAAGAGTTTTGAATGAAGCTATGGAAAAAGTAAGGAGCTAGAACAGATCAGATCTTTTAAACGAGGAACCACAATTTGGGAAGAAAAATTGAAGAATAATTTCCATCTGATTACCAATTTCTTGAGTGCAGCAAAACATGTAAGAGGTATTATGAAACAAAGTGGCAGATACTGGAATCTGATTCCATGATAGGACGAGACCTACCACTGCATCACTCCCTAACATTTAGGAATACACTATCTGTTAGAGATCAATTAGTGGAGAGCAATCTGCACCCTCTAAGACCACAGAGAGGCATACAACAGCTACTGATCTATTTCCTGTGTAGCAGATGTAAGGCATGTGCCCAAAGCAAAAAAGTTACCACCTATGAAATCAGAGGCCTACGTGATCCAATCAAAATAAATAAATGCATAAATTGCAATACACCATTCACAGTGTACTGTTTAATTTGCCTGTGTAACTTGATGTATGTGTGGAGTGCTATACATCCCGTAAAACTCCTAGAACATCAGAGTGCTATTCCTAAAAAAGATGTAAACTATCCGGTGTGAGACATTTTGAGAGCCATCATCAGAGCAATGGAAACCTACTAAAAATAAATCTGTGTAGATCATGTACCACGAGATGTAAGGGGCGGAGATAGGGAAACAAAACTGCGAAGACTAGAATCAAGATATATAGTGGACATGCTAAAAAAGACGCCTCTAGGACTGAATAGTGGAAAGGAGTTGGGAGTGCACCTCTAATAAGGGTGCGGTTCAGGAAGAACTTTCATATGAGAGATATTAGTAAAGTGTAGACCAGAGGGTAATAAATACGAAGAGAACATGGACATTGGGATTTCTGTGCTACTTCAAGATAGAAATCTTCGAGTGTTAATTATTCCAGAATGTGTTTGAATTATTAATGAAATATAGATTTAATCTGACTTATTATGTTCCTGCTTGAGTTAGTGAAAATTGAGTGTTGAACAATGATTATAGGGATTATAAATTGGTCTAAAACAGAACAGATAAAGCATTAGTGTTGTAACTGAATGACAGTTAATAAGTGTTGACTTCTATTAATGAAATGTGTTTTATATAAGGAAATGGATTCAGAAATGTGTTACCCTGAACCTTGTAAATATTTCAATTATTAATGAATTATGCATGAGAGTGTGATTTACACCACTCCAAAATGGCGCTGATGTTTTCAACTGTCCCCGAGAGTAATATGAGTGCAATGGGAATAAAAGAGACCTAAACGCGACAGTTGCCGAAACAGACGTAGGCAAACTGCAGAAACGCATTGTGAACAAAAGTATGAATAAATCCTTATTGGGTTTAACTCTCCCGTGAGAGCAGGTCAATAATTTTTGCAGCTGGATATTTCACAAGTCTGCCCTCGCGAGATGGAGTGCCTGCTAGTGAGTGCGGCGACACTTGGCAGATAATTGGAGCAAAGATATATATATATATATATTTTCTTTGAGCTACACCAACCTCATGATGGGGTGATGGGAGAGGAGCATAGCTTGGAGTGAATAAAATGACCAATACACAGCCAGAGTCGTTCTCTGGCTGTGTTTCATAGACTATTAAGTGAGAAGGGATTGGAAGCGCACTCCTAATATTCAAACTAATCCACTTTAAACCAAAATTTTATGAACAATATAGTTTACAATGGGGCCGCAGCGTAACACTTGCTGTCAATCAAGTGTGAAATCAGTACAAATATAATGCTGCCAAAACTGGTAGACAACGCTGTGCACTGTGCATGAGTAGTCCTATCGGACTCTAATAAACCACTTGGTAAATAAACAAATCAATCACATAGATACAATATTTTTCAAGAGAATGCTTAATATTCATCAACGTTCATTTAGATGTATGTTATACAGTTAATGTTGAACAAATGAATGTTCCATTAATATTTAGATCACAAAAAGAATCAACTGTTGGTCCATTAATACATGAATCCAATGCAATATTAATGAACAAAGTGCTACAATCTAAACATAAATCAATACATTCTTGAAGATAACCATCTTGGAAATGCCCGATGCATTTCGGGACAGTAGTGTCCCTTCTTCAGGGGAAATCTGTGGAAGCAAAACAATTTCTCAAAATTTTATGCTGAAAATGTTGATGCTATCAATGAAAATGACTATACATTAAGGCACACCATGCATGGGTCGCGATTAGACGAAAGTGCAGATGCTGTGATACTGATATTAAAAACAAGCCACATGACTCAAGCACTAGTGCACAAAATCAACCTCAAGGTGCACAGGAGAGGTGAAATCAATGAATCAATATCAAGAAAGTACCACGTGATAAACGAAGGTGGTGCAACTGAATCTAGATGTTGTAAAACATATGGATGAAATAAACACACTGAAGGGATATTACAATGGAAACTAAACTACCTGGCTGGTGCCACGTCCTGACAACTGTAGGAAAAACCAACAAAAACACACTTGAACGACCTTAAGCCAATGTACCTTAAAAAAAACATATACAGCACCACTTGAGTGTCCATACGGGACAAGACAACGCCTACCTGAGTATATCCAATGATGGACCCTGTCCGGTAAAGGCTGCTACTGTTATACTGTCACATATTACATCACTCATGACATGGTCAGTGACATCACTCATGACATCACTGATGACATCTCAAATGACATCTATGGTGACATAAATGATGACATCATCCATGTGATAATTTCATGCATCGTCTCACACCCTAACATAACTTTACATACACCCACTCTAAATTACAGACTGCCATTATCAAAACCATAGACACTCCAACACCAATAACTACATACCCACTCACTGATTCTTAGGTCTACACATACATCCACTCACTCACCCGTACAGTCACTCATACTTATGTTCACTCAGGACAAGACTATAATATGCACTCATACACCTATATAGACACTCGCACACCGCCACTCATCCATAGAGGTACTCACACACCTAGTCAGTCATGCAAATAATTATTCACACTCCCATGTACTCACCTATACAGTTATACACACACCAGCTCACTTAGTCATACAAATACTAGCACATTCTTATGTTCTTATACAATCACTGATACAAGCAAACACTCATCCATGCAGCCACTCTCACAATCACACATTCTCATTAATAGCCATTTATATACTCTAACACACATATATACTCCCTTTCATATATGTAGTTACTTACACATGTACAAATGAGATATACATTGACTCACTAATACACCCTTACACACACTCACCCACCCATACAGTCTACCACAGATGCACACTTCAATCTATGCATCAGTAAATCACCCACTCACACATCTATGCACAGAGTCACACACACCTCACCCACACAAACACTCAGACAGCCATACCGATACTCAGACAGTAGGTAGTTATAGTTAGGACCTATTTTTCATAGGAAATACACAACATTCTATTTCCAATAACTTTGGAGCTGGCCGACAAATCTTCGCAACATTTTCAAAACTTATGGCCCGCTCCGGTCCGCTCCTATCCTGAAAGTCTTGGGGTGATTCATCAAGCGGGGCTGAGAAAAAAAGGGAGGTCCCAAAACATGTTTGCCCCATGCAATTTTCCATAGGAACATTTAGCCGCAGCTACAGCACAAACTGCTGAACGGAATTACACCAAATGTGGCAAATAGGTAGTGCTTGGTTCAGACTCGTGCCTTTTTGTTAAATGGTGTAAATCTATTCAGTAGTTGTTGAGAAAATCAAAAGTAAAATCAAATATATATCAATGGCCGCAGAGGATCCATGCACCCTGTACGCACCCTGCGCGCACCCTCCCGATCACGAGCTGCAGGCTTATTAGCTGTCAACAGGCTGTCAACACTCCAAACCAGGTAGTGTTGGCAGCCATTTTGTGCCTCGGTAGAACCGAGGCACAAGAAATCAGTGCAACAAGTATGCAAAACGTAAAAAGGGGGCAGGGTAGAAACACCCTGAACCCCTAGACCTGCTCTCACTTTTAAAATGCAAACCAGATTGCTTTATAACATGGGGAGCTGCATGTTAGCAGCTCCCCATGTGGAAAAGCAATGCCGGCTCCCGAAGGCCGCGAGGAGTCGGCGGTACCGTAGGAGCATTGGGGCTCCCCCCATGGTCCCCAACGTTGTGTTTTGGCCCCGGGGGATGGGGTCCCCGGGGAGAATAGAAATTAGTGGCAGGTGCTAAAAAGTTTCTACAGTAAAATTAGAAGTCACGCACCCAGCACGGTGCTCAGCGTGGCCCCCGGTGTGAATGTGTTGGGTGCGCGACTCCCAGCGCGGCCCGATGGTGTGAACACGTTGAGTACACGACTCAAAAACACACTGGGTGCGTGACTCCAAAGCAAAAAAAAGTATTATTTTTTACATATACATCATGCTTATGTGTTTAGATCTCGGGAGGCTTTAAATATAGCCCTTTGTGTTTATAGGGAGATTTTGGTACCTATAAGTAAGTACCGATGCAGAGTCTAAAGTTGTTGAGGAAGACTCTGTTACCCTCATCTGTGAAATGTACACCATCTCACCTATAGATGCCATCCATATTAAAACGCAGATTGTTGTTGTAAATGGACCCCATCCTATAATCTCGGAGATAAGCAGAAACATCTTTATTGACATTCTTCCTAGCTTTCTTAATCTGTGTACGAAATTGATTGGACCAGTTCCATTTCTGTCTTTGGCATATGTTAGAATAGACAAAGGCAGTTTGGGGGAAAAGTGAGATCAATTCTCCAAAGATGTCCTTCATAAGCATTTCCAGACGTACCCCAATCAAAGTGCCTAGGTCATTGCCACCACAGTGCACAGTTATGAGTTCAGGGTGTTGGAGATGCAAAAAGGATTTAACCAATGGCATCAATTGGTGACACTTTAATCCTCTTTGTCCAATCCATAATGTCTACATTTGGCAAAGCTAGGTCTTTGTCAATACCTTTGTTTTCTGCATACCTTTGGCTCCAGAAAATATAGCTGTGTCCCATAATCCACACTTGAAGCATCTTGAAGGGAGGTCTAGATGCACTCAGAAGGTGTCTGTATGTGAAATGGGCAGTTTGAAAACTAAGATTTTTCTAAATGGTGGATAAGATGCAGTTTAAAAAAAAGAGAAATGATTGGCTGTTTGAGAACATTATAGACTAAAAATTGGTTAATGAAAACAGTTTGAAAGAAACATTACATAGAATAAGCTGATATTTTGAAAAGTCAAGCAAACTTGCTGTTTGGATTTACAACATTGTGTGCTGAACTTTTGACTTGTGTGTTCAGTTGGGTGTTCCATGAACTGTTACTATAGTAACAGACATTAAGCAGAGTGGGGGTAGGGTTTAAAGTTATGTCAATTGGAAAGGGTTGAAATGTGTAACCAAAGGAAATGTGTGTTAGCTTTTGAATTATTGTGGGAAGCAATGTGATTTGATATTTACATGTATATGTGTGCAGAACGGGAGGGAAAGTTTGCCATTTTTTGGTTTTTCTAACAGCAGTTTACTACAGACATTCTCTATAAGAAAATCTGGTCTGTGATTCCGATACTTCTTAATCTACTAATCAATTTGAAAGGTGAGTTATTAATTTGTGAGTTGTTGTATGGGGTGCTTAGTTTTTAATTAGAGTACTGTGTTTCACCTGCTAAAGTCCAGGGAATAGTCTTGGTTGTCTAGAATCACACTGTGAGTCTGTGTGTACTTGTGCAACCATTGTGGCAGAAGCATGTGGTTACTTCATGACTTTGCAGCTACATAAGTGCTTAAATTAAGCACGAGCGGAAAATCCGTTACGTCCGCGGATTTTTCGGATTTTTAGTGAATACGCAATCCGCGTATTTTGCGTATTTTTCACAAAATCCCAAAAAAAAATCCGCGGATGTAACGGGTTCAAAAGTTGAACCCCCACTCATGTAACTATTTTACAATGGCGCCAGCAAGCTGCCAGCGCCGTTGTAAAATAGTTACAAAGTTAGCATGCACAGGAACCACTAGATAAAACGAAGCAGGTGCTGCTTTATTTTATCTAAGTGCTTCCTGTGCAAGCTAACTTTGTAACTATTTTACAACGGCGCTGGCAGCTTGCTGGCGCCATTGTAAAATACTACAGCAAGAGACCCCTGCGCCCTTCGGCGCAATTGCATAGTAACACACACATGGTCGCTGGAACTAGTTGAGGCTCAAATGCAGTGACTCATTCATCAGCCCAGAAACAATCGAGAGCGTCATCGAGGCTGGGGAATGTGCCTTCTTTACCAAATCTACCGTGGAAAATCAACTGTGATGCTGGATAGACTTTGCATCCTTGACTTTCACGAGCGCAATACCCATGAGTAGGCACATTGTGTTCGCACGGGTTTCTGCACGTTCGCGAGCGTTTTGTACAATAAAACCCTCGCGAACTTGCAGAAACCCGTGCGAACACACAAAAAAAATACGCTAGGATCCGCGGATTTTGCGTATTTTCCAAATCCGCAAATCCGCAAATCCGCGGATTGCCAATACGCAAAATCCGCTCACCCTTAGCTTAAATAGCTTTTCTGTTGTGACATTTTAGTAGTATTAGAACCCAGTGATTGCTTATGCATTCACAGAATGAGTCAGGCATTCTCAGTAGAGTGCAGTAGTGAAATGTGTAGAATGTATGCAGTCACTTTACCCCTTCCACACTAGTGTGTTTCTCCTGCTAAAGTCCAGGGAATAGTTTTGCTTGTCTAGAATCACACCTGAGCATGTGTCCACTTCTGTAACCATTGTGACAGAAGCATGTGGTTATTTCATCTCTTTCCTGACATATACCTGCTTAAAAATCTATTGCTGTTGTGCTCCTCTAGTGAGCCATTCAGCACCATGTACTAATACATTCCTTCTGCCAAAACCCAACCACTTATAGATGCACCCAGGCAGCCTCCTTGCAGTACTCTAATCATTCATTCAGTACCCAAGTACTCATGCGGTGAGCCAGGCCTTAGCACATGGACTGTTTCAAACTCCATCTACACATTTGCCTTTCACACTTTCAATTCCCCAGTCACTGCCCATAGATTCCAGGATACAACATGACACCCCCTTTGCACTCCTTTAGTGACCCATTCAGTACCATGTACTAATCCATTCATTGTGCCAAAACCAAGCCACTATTATTGCAGTATTATAATCATTCACTCAGTACCCAAGTACTCATGCAATGACTCAGGCCTTACAACAAAGACTGCTTCAAACACCTATCCACTATGCATGCAGTCTTCTAACCACCTACACATTTGTATTTCACACCTTCAATTTCCCAGTCAGTATCCATTGACTCCAGCAAACACCCTGCCACTCTCTTTTCACTATTCTAGTGACCCATTCAGTACCATGTACTAATCTTTTCACTGCGCCATTACCCAACCACTTATGAATTCATCCAGGCAGTTTCTTTGTAGTATTCTAATCATTCAGTCTGTATTGAAGTGCTCATGCAATGACTCAGGCCTTAGCTCATAGACTGCTTCAAACACCTACCCACTGTGCATGCTGTCCTCTAACCACCTACACATTTGTATTTCACTCCTTCAGTTCCTCAGTCATTGTGTCCATAGACTCAGGCAAACACCCTGCCATTCCCTTTGCAATCCTCTAGTGACCCATTCAGCACCATGTACTAATCCATTCACTGCGCCATAACCCAACCACTTACAAATTCACCCAGGCAGTTTCTTTGCAGTATTCTAATCATTCAGTCAGTATTCAAGTACTCATGCAATGACTCAGGCCTTAGCACATAGACTTCTTCATACCCCTATCTACTATGCATGAAGTTCTCTAACCACTTACACATTTGTGTTTCACACCTTTAATTCCCCAGTCAGTATCCATAAACTCCACCAAACACCCTGCCACACCCTTTGCACTTCTCTAGTGACCCATTCAGCACCATGTACTAATCCATTCACTGTGCCATAACCAACCACTTATAAATTAATCCAGTCAGTTTCTTTGTAGTATTCTAATCATTCAGTCAGTACTCAAGTACTAATGCAATGACTCAGGCCTTAGCACATAGACTGCTTCAAACACCTATCTAGTATGCAGGCAGTCCTCTAACCACCTACACATTTGTTTTTTTACAACTTAAATTCCCCTGTCAGTGTCCAGTCACTACTGCAAACACACTGCCACTCACTTTCTACTCCTCTAGTGACCTATTCAGTGCCATGAACTAATCCATTTATTGTGCCAAAACCTAACCACTTATAAATTCACCCAGGCAGTTTCCTTGCAGTATTCTAATCATTCACTCAGTACACAAGTACTCATGGAATGACTCAGGCCTTACTACATAGACTGCTTCAAACCCCTATCCACTATGCATGCAGTACTCTAACCACCTACACATTTATTTTTCACACGTTCAATTCCCCAGTCAGTATCCATACACTACAGCAAATGCCCTGCCACTCCCTTTGCACTTCTCTAGTAACCCATTCAGCACCATGTACTAATCTATTCACTCCGCCAAAACCTATCCACTTATAAATTCACTCAGGCAGTTTCCTTGCAGTATTCTAATCATTCACTCAGTACCCAAGTACTCATGCAAATACTCAGTAATTACCACATAGACTGCTTCAAATCCCTATCCACTATGCATGCAGTCTTCTAACCACCTACACATTTGTATTTCACACCTTCAATTCCCAAGTCAGTGTCCATAGACTCCAACAAACACCCTGCCACTCCCTTTGAAACACCTCTAGTAACCCATTCAGCACCATGTACTAATCTATTCACTGCCCCAAAACCTAACCACTTATAAATTCACCAAGGCAGTTTCCTTGCAGTATACTAATCATTCACTCAGTACCCAAGTACTCATGCAATGACTCAGAACTTACCACATAGACTGTTTCAAAGCTCTATCTACTATGCATGCAGTCTTCGAACCACCTACACATTTGTTTTGCACACCTTCAATTCCCCAGTCAGTGTCCATAGACTCCAGGAAACATCCTGCCACTCCCTTTGCACTGCACTAGTGACCCATTCACCACCATGTACTAATCCATTCATTGTGCCAAAACCTAAGCACTTATAAATTCACCCAAGCAGTTTCCTTACAGTATACTAATCATTCACTCAGTACCCAAGTACTCATGCATGACTCAGGCCTTACCACATAGACTGCTTCAAACCCCTATCCACTATACATGTAGTCCTCTAACCACCTACACATTTGTCTCTCACACCTTCAATTCCCCAGTCAGTATCCATACACTTCCAGCAAACACCCTGTCACTCCCCTTGCAGTCGTCCAGTGACCCATTGAGCACCATGTACTAATCCATTTACTACGCCAAAACTCAACCACTCATAAATTCACCCAGGCAGTATTCTTGCAGTATTTTAATCATTCACTCAGTACCCAAGTACTCGTGCAATGTCCTAGGGCTTAACACAAACACTGGTACAAACACTTGTCCATTACACATGCAGACCTATAACCACCTACACGCTTATGTTTACACCTTCAATTACAAGTTCAATTAGTGATTACAAAAGAAATTGGTTAAATGGTTTTTTATATACAATGTGTTTGTTTAGTAATAGAAAAGTATATTTTATAGATTTATTAAAATAAAAAAATTTCTATGCATTTTTTACAAATATTGTTTATCATCATTAAAATAAACGTATCATGCCTGAAAAATCAAGAAAGAGAAAAGGACAGAAAAAGGACAATTATTTGAGGATAAATCATCAACAACTATAGGATGACCAACATCATGTGGTTAAAAAGAAAAAGTTTTCTGGTCAGACAACAAAATAATTCATTAAAGCACTATCAAAGCCTAGAAACAGTGTGCAGTTTGTGCAAAGAAGAAAGAATGCTTCGACCAGAAAAAAGAATATGATTAAAAACAAGGGAAAAAATGGAAAGTTGTATACAATGTATGGTAAAAGAAGGCCAAATCAGTATAAAGAAATCAGAAAAAAGATTTTTTATAATAGAGTTGTTTTTAACTTGCTAAAAGATGTGAAAAAATATATAAAAACAGTACTATTTTATAAAAAGAAAAAGCATATTGAATGCATTGTTCAAAAGGCTTTTGAATTAAAAAGCTAATTATTCATTTTAGTTTTAAACAGAATTCGATCACAGATAAACCAATCCATTTTATAAAGGCCAAAAGTAAGAGGAAAATTGTAATTAGCAGAACTAATTTTTGTGATTTTTTTGGGTGAATGGAAACACAGTTTAGAGCCTTTCTTTAATGAAGAGAGTTACTTTCAGGCCACTAATTTGTTGCATGCAGTGGTCGAGCTTATGAGGTTAGAAATGGTTGTCCAATTGAGAAAGAGAAGATGGTTCCCAGAAATGTACTTGGGATTGCAGTCGTATTTGTAGTATACAACAGGAATCTATTGATATTTTACGCAATTTCTTACAACAATATAGTAAAAACAATGTTAAACAAAAGATTAAGATGTTGCAAGGACTAGACCCTTGCAGAGTGAGAAAAAAATACTGGTTTGCAAGGTCATTCTCTGGCTTGTCGTTCTAGAAAAGTATGTCAAATTGTTTTTCATCATTTCCGAATGTTAGCAGTACATCATTCTAGAATGAGGAAGTTAGTCAGAAGATTGTATTACGCAAAAAAGTCCAGCACTAATGTTAAATGAGTTGAACAGATTCTCTTTTGCGTGGGTCAATATTAGATGTGAATAAGGTTTGTGATGAAATGTAATTCGTTACTTTGGTTCTGAACAAGAGAGTGCAGAAACTGACACATTAATAGAAGAAAATGTTGAAGAGAATGTGCAACATAGTACTACAAAAAAAATATGAAGAACAAATTACAAAGTTTTAGGTAATTTCTGGTGAAAGGCCAAACTATTCTTGTATTTGTTGCCGGCGAACTCACTATAAAAATCAGACTAGGACTGTTGAACTGTATTTGAAAAGTGAAAGTAAAAATAATAATAAGTGGAAGGAATTGCTACTTATTTGTTGGTAGAGAATTGTTTTGATTTGGGTTCTGATCAGTGTATTTGTAAATATTGTTATAACAAATTAGACGAGATTAAAATGCCCGCTAGAGCTGTCCTTAATAATCTAGAGTTGGTAATTATTCCTCCAGAACTGATAGATTTAAATATGTATGAGTCTATTCTGATTCAATGTCTGCACCTATTTCAGGCTATTGTTCGTATGGAGCCTGAAACAGGTAAATTGCCTCCTATAGATTTACAGAGAGGATTAAAAGGAAGAGTTGTATATTTACCTGTAGATTTAAAGAAAAATATTGAAACTATTGGTGTAGAGAATGTAGAAAGTAAACCACTAGTTATTCTAGTAAATGGTGTTCCTACTAAGAGTAAGAAAGTCTGGTAAGAATTAGTGGATGTTAGGAAAGTGCAAAATGCAACATTGTATGTGATAAAAAAAACAATGAGTACTATAAAATGTGTATGCGGGAGAAGAAGAAATACTTTTAGGAGATGATACTGAAACGACAAGTGGTCAAATTGAAAAAGTGGATATGCCCAAAAGTGAAAATATCTATGAATATTATAGTGTACATCCACTTCATTCGAAAGAAGTGATTTGGAATACTATTGAAAGATTCCAAATGAAAAAAGCAAAGGGAAGTTCCATGACTGTATGGGAAAATTTTTTGAAAGCTTGTTGTTTTCCGCAGTTGTTCCCAACAGGAAAAGGTGGACGATATGATGAACGATCAGTGCAGTTCCCTGCATCTGAATATCGTACAACAAGATTGTCTGCAGAAGATCCAAGATTTCGACAATGTATCCCATATATATTTCATCTTTTGTTTGAGAGTGACTTGTCTGGACTTTCATATGCAGTCAACCACAAATTGAAAACAGGAGTACATCTTCAAAATGTTTCAGCAAAGGAATGTATGGATAAAGTACATCAGAGAGATGATCATTTAGAATATCAGCTGATTAATTTGATGGCATGTCAGCGTGGTACTGTTGAGTATTGGTACTGTCGTCATGGAGAACTTAAATGTATGCTAAGGAACTTAGGAACTCCTATGTGGTTTCTTACCCTAAGCTGTGCTGAATACGCTTGGGATGATTTACTTGAATTTCTTCGAGAGGCAAATTTGAATATGAAAAATATTGAATACAAGACACCTGGAGAATTGTGCTCTTTGGATCCTGTTAATGTATGCAGATATTTCAACCTTAGGTTTGAAGCTATGATGACTTTTATCTGCAATAAAAAGAATCCTCCTCTTGGAGAAGTTGTGGATTTCTTATGGAGAAAGGAGTATCAACCTTTTTTCAAAAGCCGCGTTACATGACGAGCTCAGCTCGTCATCAGCGTGCAAGCGGCGCAACTGATGACAAGCTAGGCTCGTCATCAGCGCCGAAGGGGTTAAAGGAATTACATTGCATTATTTACTTATGCTACCTGTAGAGCATGAAAACATATTGGAATATCACAAGCTATCTGGAGAAGCTTGTTATGAAGTTTCAAGAGTGCTAAATTGAACTTGTGATTATTGATGAGGTAAGCATGGTCTCAAACTTAATGCTTGCTTTAGTGCATTTAAGAATGAAGCAAATTCTTAAAAGAGTGTGACGTGTTATTTGGAGGAAAAAACATCATAGTTTTTGGAGATCTACTACAACTTACTCCTGTAAAAGGACAAACTATTTAAAACACTTGCACATGAACATACAAGAAAGTCTTTGGGTAGCATTGGAAATGTTATCATTTGGTAATATTTTGAATATAAGGAACTTATTACAAATATGCGACAGGCAAATGATGCTGATTATGGAACTATTCTTCAAGATATAAGAATTGGAAAAGTGACTGAACATGGCAAACAAGCTTTACAGAGTACAATGTCTTATTTGGAAGAAAACATGTCATAGTTGGAGATCTCATGCAACTTACTCTCGTAAAAGGGCAACCAGTATTTTAAACACTTGTGCATGAAGAAACCAGAAAGTCTTTAGGAAGTGTTGGAAATGTTAATATTTGGTCATATTTTGAATATAAAGAACTCACTACAAATATGCAACAGGCAAATGATGTTGATTATGGAACTATTCCTTAAGATATAAGAATTGGAGTACTGACAGAACATGGCAAATAAGCTTTGCAAAGTCAACTACTTTAAAAATTGTTTCCAAATAAAAATATATTTCCTGAGAAAATTTATATGAAAATTGCAGAAAATAAATCTATACTCTGCTTAATGCCAACACAGCGTGAGTGTTCTATATTCAATGAACAACTTTTGAACCTAGAAAATGAAGAAATAATAAAAATGGAAGCCATTGATAAAATAGAGCATGAAGGAATCATTATTATTTTGACGGAAAAATTGAAAACAAAATTGGATTCTTTAGAAAAATCCATATCTAAAACTGCAGATTTAGAAAAGAATCTATATGTATGTGTAAACTGTCGGGTAATTTTAAGGCATAATTTGGATGTAGAAAAAGGTTTAGTAAATGGAGCAATGGGTAAAGTTGTGGATTTTGTTAATTATCAAAATCTAGATGGAATTGATTTTTTTTAAATTAAATTTCATCAAATTGAAGATGTAAAACAAATTGGTCGTTGTTCAGTTCATTTTATATGCTTGTTAAAGATTTATATGTCTGTAGAAAACAATTTCCACTTTCTCTGGCATATGCACTGACTATTCATAAATCTCAAGGATTAAGTGTAGACAGTGCTTTGGTGAACATTGGAAGTACCGTGTTTAAAGACGATATGGCATATGTTGCTTTGTCCCAAATCAGAACTTTACCTGATTTGTTTTTTGATTGATTTTGGTGAGACAAAGATTACTGCAGATGCAAACTTTGTAAAAGAGTATAATAGGTTAAGAAGAGCGTATGCTCCCAATTTAGGTCAATATCCTGTATTTGAAAAGTGTGTGGTCGGTCGAAAAAGAAGATATGAGAATATCGGCAGTGAAGTTATAGAGAAGGAAAAAAATCAGGATAATGTTGAGATTGCGAGCAAAAAGGAATAGGACACTGTTGAAGAGATTGTTGGTTATCAGTTTGAAAATAGTTCAGGTATCAATTGATATTCTAATGAAGTGGTGAATGTAGAAAGTTTGCAACAGCAAATTATGGAGAATCAGGATAAAAAGATATTGTTCCATGTTGCATTGTATTTATGAAAAATTAAGAAGTGATAAAAATAAAATGCAAAGCGTTTCTGATATTCGTAATCTTTTGGATATATGCTCTGGTTCTATACAATTTACGTAGAATATCCAGCAAGATGCTCAGGAATTTCTAATGTATATGCTTGCAGTATTGGAAAATGAAGGAATAGAAATTGAAAATCTTTTTGGTCTTTGTTATAAATGTCAACATTAATGTGAAAATTGTATGTTTCAATCTAGCACTAACATAGACACTGAAAGATTTATAGATTTTACATTACCAGACTGTAAATCAGTGTCTTTCAACAAACTAGTTAAAGCAGTTAATCAAAACATGGAGTGTAGCCAATGCAAATCAGAAATCTTATCAACATTATTTATACGAAGATATGGACAATATATAATTTTAATGATACAACGTTGTACAGCTGATGGAAGAAAATTGGAAACTTTAATAAAACATTTTGTAGCAAGTCAACTATCAATATCAGGAAGAACTTTTGTAGCAGTAGCAATAATTTTCCATGATGGGCCTTCTACAACATCTGGACATTAGACTGCCTATTTAAAATGCGATAAAGGATGGACATATTGTAATGATGCTCAATTGTTTTTCAAACAATGTTTGCCTAATGAATTACCAAATTCCTACCTAATTTATTTAAAGCCAAAGTTTTAGGAACATAATTCAGCCTATTAGGAAAATGCTAAAATGTATTAATACGATTACTATTGGACAATTCCAGATTAAAGGATTTCAGGAATACCATTTGGCCTAGAGGAAAGGTATACATTTCAATTTTGGACTTTTTGTTGCACATTCTCACAGCATATATTTTTAAAGAACATCATTTACAGTGAACAGAAATGAAAAAATAATTCTTTATTGAATTATTATTTGAGTTCTCTCATATTCAAGTAAGAAAATTATCTTAGAAGGAAACATTCATAAATATGTGATTTGTAATAAATGGTATGTAATTGAGGATGTAGTTGTTATGGAATGTTCAGAAATAGTTGAGTATATTAAAAATATTTTAGACACACTTTTGTTTTTTTAATCAATCTTATTGATTGTTTTTTGTTTGCCCACTGTTATGTGATGAGTAACATTGGAATCACTGTATAGTGAAATTCAATATATTCTGAAAACAGCAAAAAAGGCAAAGAAAATAATTTAAATAATGTTAAAATTATGTTGTCTTGTAAAAAATATAATATTATAAATTATAACTGTATTTTTTTCTTCTCTTTTACCGATCCTAATTCTAAAACATGACATGATACTGTGAAGGTAAGATTAACTAAGTATTAAAATGCACAATGGCTGTTTTCACAATGGTGAAGGAAGAGAAGATGGACGGAGTATATATGTGAGGAAACATGGTCTGTCGGCGTTTTAAGTTAAGGGATAAAGTCTCCTTGAATCCTGAGTGTTCCTGGGGCCAACTAACCCACCAGATATGTGCAGAAAGTGGCATAGAGTTGCATTGCAGAGAGGTGTAAAATGGGCCATGGCTTCAGACCACCTCTATGCAACGCAGCTGTATGGTGTTCAATAGGGAGTCATGGTGGGCTAGTAGAACCTAGGGACTTTCAGTATTGAAAGAGACTCCATTCCTCAACTTAAAACACGTCACAGAGTGTGTTTGCACATGTCACATCAGGCCCCATCCCTTCCCTTCACCACTCTATAAACACGTACTCTCTTTCCAGTACTGAAATTGCTCTATTTATTATTCATATACTTAAGGATTGGCCTAGCCACTAACCCTAGTACAAGTCAATTTCTTTGTATACTATGCATGCAGACCTGAAAGAAGCTACTAAGTATTAATACACTCTCCAAATACTCAGCTTATACCTATGTATTTGTGCAATCTGTCTGTCATAGGATCCCATGTGACCAGAATAAAAAATTTGATTGGTTCATAACAATTCCTATTGTACCTATTGAAGGACCGCAATCATTTCAATCAATCTTCTTTGCGCATCTTTGGAGAGATAACTCTGTGCTTACCTCCTGTCACTCTCATGCAATTATTCAATCAATCAACTAGCAATTTGTTCTTATTGTAACAGCCTGCCAATACCTAAGCACTTATGGGCCAAATTTAGAAGCATCCTATGCCAACAATATGTCACATTTTGTAACATAGTGAAGCGCAAGACACTCTTTCATATTTACAAGGAGAGGAAAAGGCACTCTTTTCAGCTTTTCTTCTCAATGTAAATACGACCTCATCATACACACCACTTTGCGATGAAGGGGCATTCTATAGGTGTTGCTGTGGGTGTTTGCACACAACACAGTTGGTGTAGGAAGGCACAACAAGGAGAATTGTTTTCATTTCCCCTTATTTTTTCTCTTTCAATGTATGCTGCATTGCACAGCATACATTGAAGGAGTGAAATGCCTTCACTGATTGTGAAGGTGTGTCTTCCTGCACAAAAACAAACTCCGCACGACACAGATATCCATGCACCATGGTGCAAGGGTGCCTGTGTCACCGCATGGCTGCAGTTTAAGCAGCAGTGCAGAGGGAAGCATAGACTTGCAACATATTTATGTACATATGTTGCATCCCTGTGCTTCGGAAGTACCACAGCACGTTGCAGCTAAAGAGCTTACAGTATCATGCTGCAGCACTTCCTTATAGTTCTGCACTTATACATTCACCATACAAAACTAATGCATTCTTTCAGTCAATTATGCTCTACGCATACATTCAACCAAACTTTCACACACTATCATACAAATATAGCTCTTTTTTTAACCAGAGAACTTAGTTCTGAAAATAACTTTGTTTGTTGTTTTTTTGTTTTATATATTTTTTGTACTTTTTTGAACAATTTTGTTATTTTTGTGTTGTTTTTTTTAAAAGAAAAAAGAGAACAAGACGAAAAAACAGTCAACTTCAGGAATTAAGAGGCATTCCCAGAAAAAAAAGTCTAACAGCAATGATTTCTTTGTGATGTGCAGACTAGATCCACGGACTGCTCACCATAGCAGAGAAATTGGTTGCACTTGATGCAGTGGATCTTTGGACGTATGTCTGGATGGGCAGGCGATGAAGAAGTGGCAGAAGTAATAGCCACTGCAGGTGGAGGGTTGTCTTGCAATCTTCTGCACTCCTCCCGTGCCAGATTTACAGGGTGCAGAGTCTTGAGGTGCTTGTACATACTAGCTGTACCGCAGGAATATTTCTTATTGGGATCGCCTCTCGAAAGAACCCTTTCGCAAATTCTGCAGGTGACTTTTGTGGCATTCAAGTTTTTTAGACCTTCTGGGATGGAAAACAAATTCCAGACCACCGATGTAGGTCTCTGAGGGCGTGCAGGTTCAGAAACAAATTCTTCCTCCGAAGAATGCTCAGAATCCTGTGCTGGCTGCTGTCCTGAAGCCATTGTGTGCAGATTTTAGTAAATAGCAGAAAGTAAATGAGCCCAAAACAGTTCTTCTCAGGTGTGAGATGTGCCTCCAAAGAAGGTCTAAGAAGAAAGATTGAAATGGGTGGGGTCCTTCAATAGTTACAATAGGAAACGTTATGAACCAATCAAATCTTTTTTTTTTAGGTCACATGGGGTCCGCACACCGTGCCCACAGGCAGCACGCACCCAACGCGACTTCGCAAAATTGCATTTAAATGTAATAAAAATGTTTTACAAGTAAAAATATATCATTTTTATGAATAGCTTAGATAATGTCTTGCCCTAATATGTATATAAAAGTTATATATATATATAATTTTAGACAATAAAACATTTTGCGGGAGTCACGCGCCCACCACGTCCAACATGTATATGACATCATGCGAAACTCGTCACCGCGCAAGCGTCGCGAATAGTAATGCGCATGTGTCGTGAATGCACAGGAGCAGGACTCACGTACCGGTCGCATAGCAACTGCGCACAAAAATACGCACCCGTCGCACACCCTATGCGGATCCTTCACAACATTTCTAAAATGGCAGCTAGGTTCCGTGCAGTGATCGAAAAAGGTACGCTTTGGGAGCGCAACTCCCAAAAAATTTTAGAAAAAAACAATAAAGAAAATAATATAAATATATTAAAATAAAATAAAAAACAAAAAAACAATATTACAGTTTCAATATTTTAAAAACATTTGTTTGCATTCATATTAAAAATATATAATGTAATTTAAAAAGTCAAATATGTAAAAATAAATAGTTTAAAAAAAATAGAAAATCAGTATAAAAAAATCAATATTACTTAATACATTTAAAATAGTCATTTAAAAAACCTTTGAAAGTCACTGAAAAAACTATAGGTTTCCGACATGTTATAGTTAGGAATTAGCATTTAAAATACCTTTGGAATTCACTGAAAAAAACAGGTTTTAGACATGTTATAGTTAGGAATTAGCATTTAAAAAACCTTAAAAATTCACTGAGAAAACCATAGGTTTCAGGGGTGTAATAATTAGCTGGCCATTTCACTCGTACAAAACCATTGAAATTCCTCTGTTATAGTTAGTTTTACTAACTATAACTTGCGCACCCGCAATCCACTGCTGATGATGTCACATATTACATCATTCATGACATGGTCAGTGACATCACTGATGTCATCTCAAATTACATCACTGATGACATCATCCATGTGACAATCTGATACACCTCATCATACATATAACCTTTCATCACTCACTGTAAAATATAGAGTACCATATTACCATATTTGAATCCATTGACACATCAATACAAGTTTATGAAAACCCACTCAGTGATTCCTCGATATACACACACATCTAATCACTTACCAATAGATTCACTCATACATGCTGACAAAGATCAATAGAACACTATCAAATATACTTATACACCTATATCGACATTACACACCAGCACACATCCTATTCACTTATGCAGTAATCCTACTCACTTATGCAAATAGTCGATCATACTTACATTTACTCAGCTACACACTTATGCAAACACCACTTCATGTATTCATATAGATAATAACTCATACTTAGGGGTCGATTCCAATTCGGGAAAAAACGCTCCGAACAGCTGTTCGGAGCGTTTTTCCCGTACGAATCGTACCATGCAACGTCCTGCGTACGTACGACAAAGTACGATTCGTACCAGAAGCCGGACTCGGTACGAATCGTACAGAAGACCGTATGACTCTAATCCCCGTATGAGTCTCCGTCAGAACCCGCTGTACGCGACATATGTACGGCTCGCGGCTGGTTTTTACGACCCAGCAAGTACGATACGTGTCGGGTATGCACCATACGACCCTTTTTTTACGGGAGCCAAAAACAGCCGTAAAAGCAGAGTTCACACCGAAACAGGTACGGAACGCCCTCCACCGGATACGGTGGGTACCCCCCATGATTGCAGGGGTATGGCGCGTACCCCTGTGATTATGGGGTGTACGCGCCATTCACCCAGCGTACATGGTGTACCCACCGTACCCCAAGTACGCTGGGTGTATGGTGCGTACCCCATGTACACTGGGTGTACGGAGCGTACCCCCATGATCGCAGGGGTACGGCGCGTACCCCTACGATCATGGGGTGTACGCACTATACGGTGTGTATGTGATTGTGCTCGTCGGGTCGTACGGCTTGTGTACGAGTCGTACAGAGATGGCTTCGGATGCGAATCGTATGGACGGTAATTTTACCGGATCGGAATCGGCCCCATATTGTCTTATAAAATCACTATTACAAGTATAGTTATCCAAACAGTCACTCATACAATCACTGAGTCTTATCTATACTTATTTTCATACAACAACTGTCACATACACGGCCTTTTATTGTTCTACTTTGTTGGACATGTACCATTGAGAGACATATTTGCTCATCACCACACCCATAAAGACATTCACTCACCCAAACAACTGTTTCCAAATGCAGTCTTAACCTCATATACCTACTGAATCAACTATTCACACATCTTTGGACAGTCACACACCCCTCACCCAACCCCACACACATTCACTCTCCCCTACAAATACTCAGTTAACGAATTAATAACTAATGTAGACTTTCACGTAGCTAGTAACCAACTTATGTAGTATTTTACCAACCAAGAGACAGAGTTATACTGATATTCACACAGTTTAATCACTATTCCATATATATATATAGTGAGACAATTTAAATTACTCACTTAAACAGTCAATCACACTGCTACTAAATCCTCCATCCAGACACTTATACATCCACCCATTCTTCAATGCAGATTGCTATATATATGATACATAATTAAATATCGAACCAAACCACATTCACTGGATGATGTCATCAGTGATGTCATCAGTGATGTAATTTGAGATGTCATCAGTGATGTCACTGACCATGTCATGAATGAATGTTAGGTTATATATGCTCCGCAGCTTAATTTTTTGATTACGAGGCAGGTGACAGTATGAATATTTGTAATTCAATCGATTTTGGTCTTTTCCATGATGGCCGCCACCTTTACCCTGCGATGATGTCATCGCGTATATGGCGTTTGTTAAAGTATCAAGCTATGGCGATTATTCGCTGTCCTCGTACTCCTGAGACGGGTGTCCGTGTGATCTTGTGAGGCCGGCTCCTGATTCAGATTTCTCTGATTCTCTGATAAGTAAGTAACAGTAACGCTTTGGTGCGCCGGTTTAATAGATACGTTCTTCGGCGGCTACAGTTTGTAATTATGCGATATTGATCTCCTTTACAGGCAATTGTGTGGCTTATTTCATGTAAGTAACTTTCGACTGACTCACACGTTGGTGTAGACGGGTTGTTTAGGTGGGTCGTTTTTATTAATGGTATGTTTTGTATGTATTGTATTTTATAGATGACTATTCTGGCATTTTTTCCACGTGAGTAATACTCATATATGTAAATTGATGTATAGATGGCATATACGCTCCGGTTGTGGGGTAGTCTTATCATTATTGTTGGTTACATCAACAGATTCTAAAATGTCTGATTAATTAAGACATGTGAGTACCTGTGGCTTCTAACTGGTGAATATATGAATATAGTTTTTTGGAGATGTTTTTCTTAGACGCTACTTATTAGGTTCATTAGATTCACTTTTGGGCACTTTTGTGGTTGGCATGTATTCTTAAGGGTTATACTGTCTTTCCTTTATTTCTATTGACACTTATGGTGATTTGGTTCCTTTGTCTTCTTTGTGTGGTGAGCAAATTCCGTTACCTCTTTGTGTTATAGGGTTGAGATGTATTATTATTGTTGTCTTTTCAAATTAGATGTATTTGTGCAACGTTCAGTCCTGAAGATGGTCCCAAGGATCTGATTAGACCAACGGGGGACCAAAACGTCGACGCCTAAGATTGTTTCGCATATTTATTACAGATATTGAATGTCTATTTTACTATATGTTGTGTTTCACTCTCATCTATATGTTTTTTTTGATTATCCATACTGGAAGCGATAGATGCTTTATCTACTACTGCTAAAGAATACGTGATTTTTGTTAGTAGTATTTTGGTTGCCAGAATTTAAGTTGCTGATGTTAAAAAATGGAATAAAATATACCTTTTTGATACAGTCAGGTATATCTACATCTTTTCCCTGTGACTTTTCAGAGTGAATGTTCATGTATATGACATCGTTAAACATTTAATAATGTTAGGAAATGAGCACAATGGATTCAGGTATGACTGGAAGTGCATATAAACAAGGAGAGCTGATAAGGAAATGGTATGTCTTAAGGCAGAAGATGAGGTTGAGGAACTGTAAACGGGAGAAAACAGTCAAGTGCAGGGATGCTGGAGCAGTAGATAAAGTAGGTAAAAGTGGAATAGAACCAAACAACTAGGATAAGTTGACAGTCTATTTATCTTAATCACTATGAGTCTTACATATTGGTTCTATTATTCTTACTCTGAAAGTTCAGCCTCTTACCTGGAAGTGGTGATGTGAGGTTGTCATTCAAGCTTTCACTGTCTCGTTCTCCAAAGTTTCCATGCTTAGCCTTTTAGAATTTTAGAATGCGACTGAAAGAAAAGACCTTTACCTCTAAGGACCCTGATTTCCTTCTTATGTTTGACAATAGGAAAGAATATGCCCGATGCTACCCTTTAATAGACTAGACTGTTGCAACTCATTGCTGATGGGCCTACCGTCCTACCTCCTGCATAAAGTAGAGTTGGTACAAAATACTGTAGCAAGAACTACTCGAGGATTAAAAAGAAGTGCCCCAATCCCTAACCATCTGAGACAATTACACTGGTTACCCATTGCCAGAGATGTTTCTTCAAAGTGCTTTGCCCTTTAATAAAACTCTGCACAACACAATATTAAGCTTCTACATGTCTAGTATTGTCTCTTGGTAATTCCCCTATATTTTTCACTATGATAATCTCAATATCTGGTCAAAACACAGGAATGTCTGCTGCATGTTGCTTGATTTTATATTGATCACTATAGCTGGGAAGCGCCTGAACACCTCTCTTTGAGGTTTTTTCACTATATAATTATGCTATCCATTCATTTAGATTCTAAAAATGTTGGGTGACAATGCAGAAATGTAAATTCCCTATCAATCAATCAATCACGTATTTGTTTAGCGCTACTACTCACACGTGAGGGTCTAAAGACGCTGGGGGAGAGGGGTTTCGCAGGCTCCAGTCCATCAAAGAGTGGGTCTGTTAAAGAACCAGGTTTTGAGGTTTATTGTGAAGATGGGGAGAGATGTTGTCTGTCTGAGGTGGAGAGGGAAGGCGTGCCAGGCTCTGGCCGGGAGGAAGGAGAAGGTGCGGCTGCCTAATCTGGTCTTTCTGGTGCGGGGGACGACGGCGTAGGAGAGCTGGGCTGATCGTAGGGTCTTTTGGGGTGTGTGGAATTTGAGTCAGGTGTTCAGGTATGCTGGTCCAGTGTCGTGGAGGGCCTTGTGAGGGTGGGTTAACATCTTGAAGGTGACTCTAGCTTTGATGGGGATCCAGTGGAGTGTGTGCCGATGCTGGGAGATGTGGCACTATCTTAGCAGGTTGAGGACCAGTCTTGCGGTGGCGTTCTGGATGTTCTGTAGCTTGCGTGTGAGGTTTTTGTTTATTCCAGCGTAGAGTGCGTTGCTGTAGTTGTGTTCAAGGGGGATCCATTTGAAGGTCTCGCATAGGAGGCAGAGGGTGTGGAAGCAGGAGGACGAGACAGCATTGATCTTGCAGTCCATTTTGAGTTCGGAGTCCAGGATGAGTCCCAGGTTGCGTGCGTGGTCCATGTGTGGACTTCCAAGGGCGGGTGGGCCACTATGTGTCATTCCACGCATTGAGGTATGGGCCCATGGTGAGTACTTCTGTGTTGCGGCGTTTTGTTGAAGGAAACTGTTTTTATCCATTTGGCAACCGCTTCCATGCCTTCTTGAAAAGTGTCTGGCGTTGTTGTCTTTGCATAGGGAGAGGATGAGTTGGGTGTCGTCTGCATATGACACAATGTTGAGTTCGTACGTTCTGACGATGGGGGCGAGTGGAGCCATGTAGACGTTGAAGAGCGTAGGGCTGAGGGATGACCCCTGGGGGACTCGACAGGTGGTTGGTGTAGGGTCTGAGAGGAAAGGGAGGAGTCTGACCCGCTGCATTGGGCCGGAGAGGAAGGAGCGGATCCCGTCAGAGGCCTTATCTTGAATCCCTGCGTCTTGGAGTCTGTGTATTAGGGTGCAGTGAGCGACTGTGTCAAATGTCGCTGAAAGGTCGAGGATAATGAGGGCTACTGTTTCTCCATTGTCCAGTAGGGTACGGATGTTGTCTGTTGCGGCGAGGAGGGCAGTTTCCATGCTGTGGTTTTTTATGAAGCCAGATTCGGAGGAGTCGAGGATGTTGTGCTCTTCGATGAATGTGGCAGTTGGCTGTTGATGGCTTTCTCTATGACTTTCACTAGGAAGGGGAGCAGGGTGATGGGTCTGAAGTTTTTGAGGTCGGCGGGATCTGCCGAGGGTTTCTTGAGGAGGGGGTTGACCTCGGCATGTTTCCAGTTGTCGGGGAATGATGCTGTTACCAGTGAGCTGTTGATGGTGTGGCCTGTCCCCTGGACAGGCCCATGAAAGTAAGAGAAGGGGGGCTGCATGGCCTCCCTCCTGGAGCCATAAATTGCCCTGGGGACCACCACACCCTGGGGCAGCCTTCTGCTATATCCCAGGGGGCCCAACCCTGTGACATAGCTGTTTACTCAGAATTGGTGGGAGCTGTGATAGCCCCCACTAAATCAGAGCACACACTAACTCTGCTCCAAGCAAGCTGGAGCTGTGAACCCTCTCCTGCTTGCTGGGAGTAGAGTATCTATCTCTTTCCCTTCCTTCCTCCTATCAAGCAGGCAGGGAAACAGATACAATGATTGCTGTCAAACTTTGGGAGATACATGTTTAGCAGCTCCATGTGTGTGAGAGCAAATCTGGCTCCCCCTGAGCTCACTGGGCCTGCGGGGCATTCAGGTTCCCCTGAGGTCCCCAACAATGATTGGGTGCCCTAAGTGGGCTTCAGGGCACCAAGCATATTTAGGCAAAGCCCCAGGGGATAGGGAGGGACCCCAAGTTCATAATTAACACAAAGAGGGGGCTGCGAGCCGCCTCCCCCACTATATTGCAGCAATGTCCCAGGGGATGGTGTCATCGAGGCTGAATTTGGCCTGGAGAGGGGAGATTTGCCTTAGTAGTATGCAAAGGTCTTACTGCCTTTTTGCCAGGATTATGGACAGCTTACTAAAAGGCCCCCAGTTTCCCACAATTTTGGTGATGCATTCTTCCTAAGGAAGAATATGAGGACATCTCCACAAACAAAACAAGTACTAAAATAGCTAAGAGAAAGTAGCCTTGTTTGGTAAAGATTTATCTCTTTGTAGTTTTGTTTTCTTCTGTATAAGACAATGAATGTAATCACAGATTTCTGGATAAAGATGCACAAGGAACAACCACATTAAAGCGCTTATTACCCCTGACGAGGTGTCAAAGTGCTTTTTCGACGAGTAGCACGCTACTCCGGAACCCATAGAGGATTAGAGTTGAATTAGTATAGTGAAACATGCAAGTACATTAGGTGGATAGGTTAGTCACTTATTTGGATTTGGAATGATAGCAGAATGATAGAAGAGGACAAAGGTTTGTATTTATATAGCGCTTGTTGACGCACACTATTCAGGAAGCCTACAAAGGATTAGTGGTGAATTAATATGGTGAAATATGAAGTAATTTCAGTGGTGGATATTAGTTAGTTACTTGGAGTGAGAAGGATAGCGGAGGGATAAAAGGGGCAGAAAAATTTGCATTAATATAGCACTTGTTACCCCTGTTACCCCTGATGGGTGTTGAATCGCTTTTCTGGCGAGTAGCACGCCACTCCTGAACCCATAAAGGATTACTGTTGAAAATTAGTATAATAAAATAAAATATGAAGTAATTTGAGTTGTGGATATGTTATTCAGTTATTTGGATAGTATATTAATATAGTTTAATATGGAATTTGAGAAGTGAACATGTTAGTCTGTTATTTTGATTGAAAACGATAGTGGAGGGATAAAAGAGTGAAAGATTTTCTTTTTTTAGGTCTTAGCAAAAGGAGGAGTTTTTTGGATGAGTAAAAGGAGTTTTGGAGGGAGGACTCAGAGGAAAGAGTTTAGAAAGGTTTGTTTTAGGGCATTGGTATAATAAAAGAAGTGTCAGATGATGCAAGGAGGGGTAGAGTAGGAGAGAGTCTAGAAAGGGTATCATAGTCGTGGTATGGGGTTTGGGATAAATGAGAGAGTGGATGTAGAGGATATATTGATAGATGTAGAGGATGAGAGATAGGGTAGTGCATTGGAAGGAGTAGTAGAAGATGTTTGAGATGAGTCAGAAAGGTTGGGCTAGAAGATATATTGAGCGAAGTATAGGCTGAGAAAGAGGGTAGTGCATTGGAAATGCTAAACTAGAAGAAAGTGATAAATATATAGATCCATAATTACATTGAAAGTATATAGATACATAAAGGAGGTAAGTATATGTAGATTAAAGATATTGATAGAGGCACAGGATGAGAAATTGGTAGTGCATTGGATATGCTTTTTCAGGAGAAAAGTAAAAGATACACAGATCCAAGTACATGGAACGTACATAGATGCACAATGGAAGTATGTAAATGCAGACCCAAGTTGATTTTTGTTTATTTATTACTATTTTTTCTCTCAACAACATAATTATTTTTCATGTTATACAAAGTAATACACAAAGATAGGTACATATCTATAGTGAAAAAAATGCTTGTATACAGAGGGATATGCTGTAAATTTATGTTTGCGTATGGTGCTTATGAGGGGAAGAGCCAAATCATGAGTAGTTTTCTGAAGATAAGGTGGCTGTCGGTGGACCTTATGTTGGGGGGTAAAGAGTTCCATAGTTTGGCTGCTTGAACAGGGAAGGATGTGCCACCCATGGTTTTTTCATGTATGTTGGGATTTTGAGGTGAGATGCTCCTTTAGAGTGGAGGTTCCTTTGTTGAATGTGTTTGGTGATTTTACTCCTGATAAAGAGCGGTCCCATTTCATGTATTGCTTTGTGGGTGATACGAAGCAGCTTGAACGTGGATCTTCTGGCAACCGGTAACCAATGCAGGGCTTTCAAGGCAGGGTAGATGTGGTCTTGTGGTTTGAAATGCAAGAGTAGTCTGGCAGCCGAGTTCTGAATCCCTTGTAGTCTTTTCATGGTTGTTAAAGGTGATCCATGGTAGAGGCTTTTGGTGTAATCGAGTTTGGACAGAATAAGGGAGATGGTAGCTTGGACCTTGTGTGGAAATTCCAAATGAGGGAAAATTCGTAGCAGCATTTTTTTATAGCAGCAAAGCTTGATCTTGCTAGTTTTTCCACTTGGGCATTCATTGACAGCTTGGAGTCCATGGTCATTCCGAGGTTTCTTACTTCCTTCGATACTTTAGGCAGTGATCCCAGTTCATCAGGCCATTTGGCAACGGGTTGTAATGTTTCCAATGGCCACACGTGAGTATTTCAGTTTTTGAAGCATTCAATATGAGATAGTTCCAGGTCATCCACCGATCCACGGCTCTGAGACAGCTGAAAATTGGTGATTTTCCAATGTCTTTGGGACATTCCAGTTGAAGGAGTATTTGCGTGTCATCTGCATAGTTATAGCATGTGAGGTGAAATTTATTGATCAGTACTGGTAATGACATCATGTAGATTTTGAAAAGCATAGGCGAGATGATAGAACCTTGAGGGACCCCTGCTTTTCTGGAGTATGGTTTGGATGAGAAAGGGGTATGGATGACATTAGTTCTGTTTCGAAGGTAGGACACTATCCAGTCTAAAACAGTTCCCTCTATGCCGGCTTCATAGAGTCTTTGTTTCAGATTGTCATTGTCAAAGGCAGCTGTGAGGTCCAAGAGGAGTAGCGCAGCAACCCCGTTGCGGTCAACTGTATTCTTTAGGTCATCCCAGAAGGTAAGGAGGGTAGATTCAGCGCCTCTTTCCAGACGGAATCCGGTTTGGAAGTCTGAAAGTATGTCATTCTCATTCTCTTCAATGAATTGTGACATCTGGGTACTCCACTTGGGAAGATATTTTGTGCAAAACTGTGGACTCTTGTTTGACTGTGGTGGCCCATTCACAGCTACTGTCAAACCCAAAGGTGCAGCTTAGTGTATATCAGTCTCAGAAAGATTTACAAAACACTTGCACTCACTTGATAATGCCATCAGTAATGTCATCAGTGATATCACCGACCATGTCATGATTCATGAATGCTGTAATACATGAGGTTATGAGCAGTGCATTATGGGGCATAATTTATAGTTATCTCAGGTAAGTATAAATGCTGAACTTCACTGGTTTATACAAGCAAAATATGAAACAAACTATAGCATCCCAGTCACCAATGGATAGTTATAGTAAGGATCATGTTTCCATAGGAACTACCTTCTTTGTATTGCTAATATCTTTGCCACCATTTGACAAATGTCCATGAAATTGTTCAAAAAGAGTGCTACTTTTTGACTAGCTTGCACTTGAAAAGTTTCAGGGTGATCTTTCATGTGGAGGCCAAAGAAAAAAGGGGATCGAAAAACCTGCTTCCCAATTCAGTTTTTTGATGGGAACTTTAGACATAGCTGTAAACCGCTGAACAGTTTTAAACCAAATGTGTTCGAAAGATAGATCTTGGTCCAAGAAGAATACTTTTTGTGCTTTGGTGTAAATCTGTTCAGTAGTTTTGTATATATGCATATATATCACCTACTGGTGACACCAGTTGGTAGTTATAGTTAGGTTTTAGTTTCCATAGGAAGAGCGTTTTTTGTTTTGCCAATAACTTTGGTCCCTTTTGATGAACTTTCATGAACTTTGCAAAACTAATTTGCCAATCACTTTAACTGCTGCCCGTCAATTTGGCACTGTAAAAAAGGGAGGTCCCAAAATGTGTTTCCCCATTCAATTTCCCCTAGGGACAGTACAGATGACTACAGCATGAAGCACTGAACGGAATTACACCACATTTTGCAGAAAGTTAAATCTTGGTCCAGAAAGATCTCTTTATGTAATTTGGTATAAATATGTGCAGTAATTTGGAGTTATTTTAAGGCAATATGTTTATGTAGGTCTAGAGACACAGATTGTGGTGGATCCATGGATCCACACTCACACTCTAACATAAATGCCTTGACTGACTGGCCGCAACCTGACAGGATAGTTGCAGCCACCAGTCTCGGGGGGGAATAAAAGATGAAATTGAATGAAGGGGTCAGTCTAGAGGTACTTTAAAACCAAGGATCTGATAAGGGAGTCCATAAAGGACCCCTCATGGTGTTAAAATGGCAAATATGGCAAACTACTTTTTCTTAGCTCATAAGGATCCACTGCAGTGCTCACCATGGCCTGCCATGTAAATCCGAGATGGATCCACATACACAGAAACCAATAAAAAGCATACCAAATCACAGACCCATGCACACACTCACTCACATTCCGATACAACTACTCTCACACCTATTTACATATCTATACACCCACCCACACACACCCACACAGTCACTCTTATAAAAACATTCACACACCCCCTCACAGATCCACAAAACCACGCACACATCCACACAGCCACTCACATACCTACTCTCAGACCCAACAGACACTCATACACCCACTCATGCACCCATACAGTCACTCACATAGCCACTCCTATATCCACAAACCCATTCACACACACACTCACACATCCATACAGCTTCTCACACTACCATACACCCTCTCACATATCAACTCCCATTTCCCATCACAGGAAACCACTCACACGCCCTTACAGCCACTCACATATCCACTAACAGACCCACTCTACCACTCACACATATTCTCATGGACCCCACAGATACTCACATACCAACTCACACACCTATACAGCCATACAGCTATCCATTAACGCACACCCACATAGCCACCCAGCCGCGCACGCATGCACCCATCTAGCCACCCACACTAATGCAGCCGCTCACTCATCAACTCCAGATAATCACTCATATCCCCAATCACATACCCCCAATTGCATGGATTTATGATTATCACAAATCCAGATAACCACTCATACGCCAACTCACAGACGAACAAAACCACTCACACATGTACTTACACACCCTACAGACACTCACACACCCACTCACCCATCCATGAAACCACTCACACACACATTCACACACCCACACACATCCGTCACACACTCAGTCACACTCCTATCCAGTGACTCACACATCCTCTCACATACCCATCCAGCAACTGACATTCTCACTCACAGGCCCAGACAACTACTGCCACCCCCACTCAAAGACCCAGACAACCACTGACATACCCACTCACACACACATAAAGCCACCCACACTCACTCATGCACCCACACAGCCGCTCACTACAGTGCACAGTTATGAGGTGTGGAAATAGACAAACCACACCTATCCTGCCACGGATAGACAAACTCATAGGTCCACAAACCTACTCAGATTCCTACTCACAAACCCACATAATCATTCACATACCTACTCACAGACCCACCCAATCAGTCACACATCTAAGCAGCCACTCACATAACCACTCACAGACCCACACAACCACTCACACACCCACTTGCAGACCCCACAGCCACTCGCATACACACTCAGATACCCTTACAGCCATCTGACCCACTCACGTACCTAGACACATACTCATATACTCACTCACTCACACACCCTCTCACACTCTCATATACCCTTTCAAAGACCTACCAAATCACTCACATATCCAGTCACTGACCCACAGAGCCAGTGACACACCTACTACACACCAATTAACTCACTCTCATAGTCACTCACACACCAATTTTCTCCCTCACACACCCACTCACATACACATTTACATACTCACACACATAGTCAGAGACCCACAAAACCACTCATACGTCCACTCACAGACCCACACAACCACTCACACACTCATACTGCTACTCAAATATCCACTCACAGACCCACACACTCAAACACCCAGATAGATAATCACACAATCTCTCACACACCCATACAGCCACTAATACACCCATTGTATTAAATATGATGTTGTTTTGAATGAGTACTGTTGGTTGGGAACAGATCAATGGATTGGTAGCAGAGACAAAATATGTGGCTGTTCTGTATTGAATGTGTGTTTTTGGTTGGGGATCAGTGATGGACCAGTGGATCCAAGTAATAAATACAAAAAGAATTTGAAAACAAAACACGCCAGTATTTGGCAAAAGGGTTGAATCTGAAAAGAGTCTTTGTATCTATAATATCTACTTGGTAATTACTCATAGAATGGTATGCAGTCTTTCAAGTTGTTGAGGAAAACCCTGTTGCCTTCGTCTGTGAAATGGAATCCGTTATTTTGATATATTC
Source organism: Lissotriton helveticus (assembly GCF_964261635.1). Taxonomy (NCBI): domain Eukaryota; kingdom Metazoa; phylum Chordata; class Amphibia; order Caudata; family Salamandridae; genus Lissotriton; species Lissotriton helveticus. The sequence goes on along the minus strand of NC_136057.1, from coordinate 789,185,842 downwards.
TGTCCATATCGAAGTGTAAGTTGTTTTGGTATAAAGAGGCCATGTTGTGGTTGCGGAGGAATGCAGAAACAGTTTTATTAACATAAAAGTTTCCCTGAATTTCTCTATCTTTGGAGAAACTTTAGTTGACCACTACCACTTCTGTCTTTGACAAATGTTGAAGAACACCAAGGCAGTATGTGAGAAAAGTGTAATTAATTTCCATAAGGTATCCTTCATTAGGATTTCCAGTCCTACCCCAGGTATTGTGCCTATATTGTAACCACCACAGTGCACAGTTATGAGGTCTGGATATAGACAATCCATAATGCTTTCAACCAAAGGCAGCAACAGATGTCACTTCAACCTTGTCTGGCCAACCCAAGTAATATCTACATTAGTTATACCTCATTCCCAGTCAATGCCTCTCTTTATAGCATCCTCTGGCCCAAAACACAAAACTATGGGCAACAATCCACACTCTCACCAATTTGTAGACAAGTCGGCGTAGCACACAGGAAAACACCACAGCAGAATAAGGCCATTATGAAGATGAAAGGTAGTTATAATGGAGGACAGCAACTAAAATGTAAAAGAACATATTTGAGTGAATGGCGATGATGTAGGGGGAACGAACATTTGTTAGTGATTTTGCTGAAAAAATAACTAACTTTGTGATTGGCTTTAAAAAAAAAAGTAATGTTGTTTGGGATATACTTGAAATTGCAAACAGTCAACCATACCTTCTACAGTTTAATTCAAAGATAGTATGCTGCTCAAGGAAAGTCTTGTGAATGTTTGACCTCCTTCTAGCCAGAGTGTGTTGCAAACATGGTTAGTATGAAATAACCCTGGGCGGTGAACTCCACTTGGTTCGCAAAGTTTGCAGAATTTCCCGCACTCTGCCTTACGCGGAGCTCGCGGAGTTCTGAAAAACTCTGCTTTGCGCAGCGGAGCAGAGTTTTTTCCTCGCTCACATTCACCAACGACAAGTTAGTGAGCATGAGTGAGGAAAATCTACCTCCCGGCAAAACTTTTCCTCGTTCGCGATTGCCAACATCAAGTTGATGAACGCGAGAGTTGAAAATAAACCTCCCGGCAAGATTTGTCAATGCGGAGGCGGTTATGTTTCTCATTGCAAGTATTTGCATATGCTCGCGACCGATCATGTTGAGATACCGCCCGTTCACGTTGAGCAATCTACTTGAGCAGCAGAAAAGGTAAACTTGCGCTGTGCATGTCCTGTTCGCAATGGTTGCACAGTGCGGACAAGCATCCGGCACTGTGCAATCAGCGCGAACTGCATTTTCCTACCATACTCCACAGCTTGCGGAACTCCGCGTAGTGCGGTGTTTTTTTTTGCCTTTCGCGTAGCTTTGCATAGTGCAACTCCGCAAACTCTGCCCAGGGTTAGTATAAAAATGGAATGGGGAGAAGCTTACAAATAGACTGGAGTGTCAAACTCAAAAGCAGACTGGTGTACAACAATTGCTCTGTAGGGAGTGTGTGCCTTGAAATTGGGCATAATTTAGAAAGTAAAACATAAATGGAAATCATTGACAGAAGATTGTTAGGTACTTATAAGGGTTTCATGTGGATCTGCAGATCCGCCATGGAGTACACAGAGGAATAAGCTGTGACCCATGGTGGATACACAGACCTGAAAAAACCCTACCACATTTAGCGTACTTACAAGAAACTTGGAAAGGCTTAAAAAATAGTGACCATTTAGAAGTGGTACAACAAAAATTAGAGATGAAAGGAAGCCTGTGATTTGAAGCACAGCGGTATGAGTGAACGAACAGAGAGAAGAGAAGCCATTATTGACACCATTTTACTAACAATGAAATGCATTGCTATATTTCTAACTTCTGATTTACACTGTAAAGAGATAGTACGTGATATTAAGAGAAAAGTTGGAGAACAGTAAAGTTTTTACAGGTATGTGAATTAAGGTGTACTATAAAAAAATGCTGACAGAAACTGTGTAGCTTCTAGAGACTTAATACATCAGATACTTTAGATAACAACCTATGGTACCCTCTTTCTTTATACACATAGGAAGCAGGTTATAAAAAATATATTTAAGAGATTGTTTCACCCACAACGTATTTTGGCATGCTTCATCATTGGTGACCTCTCACACTGGTGTAGGGACAAGGCCACCCCAACAGAGAGATACAAAGACTGCAAACCCGGGAGTTCTTATAAATCTTAATTCAGGACAACCAATCATTCAGTTAATGTCATAAGAATAAAAAAACCTAGGGATATGCTCAAGAAATGCCTTTATTAAAGAGCACTAAAGGTATTGAGTAAAACGAATGGGAATGGTCAGTGGATGAAATACAATGATTCATCTAATCATACAGAATCCGTCAATTACCAACATGTTTCAACCTAAAAATATGCCAATGCTGGTCAAAGTTCTTTATAAGGGTAATAGGACACCCTAGGTATGCTATTCATTAATACTATGTACTACCATATACTACCAGATACATGTCATAATGGACGTAAACCTGTATCATCACATACAAAACATGCCATATTAATCATCGGTTTCAATATTATGATCCAAAGAGGATAATGAAATACAAAGAACATGTTGTGGCTAGTATATTAGATATATCACAACCACTCAAAAAGGCCCTGCTCAATGAAAATACTGAACTTTAAAATCATATCATCAAGTTAAAAACAGCCCACTTGGTGTACACTGTGGCCAATCAATCATCTCTAAAGTTGCCTTCTCATACAAATATCCCCACCTAACCCAATGTTCCTGCACTTGAGCCCTTGAGTTAATTGCAAGTCTAGCCAAAACCTAATGATCCTTTAAAGATAAGGTACTGTACACTTTCATGGTTCATACTAAAATTCAGACTTCATGGTTCAGTGTTGTTGAACGCTTACTTTGTAGTCACACTCTAATCATGCATATGAAAATATACCATGATAGACAAACGAAGACATACTCAAGCAACCCACCATGATTGTTGTGCACACAGTGGTACATGGAACATTTTAATACATTCCATTAGTGTCTCCATCTATCCTTTCACCCCACATAGCTTCCTTCAAAACAGCTGTTATGGCTAACATGTTTAAACATGAATGTCATAATCACTATATTCATTGGCTTTTTTAATGGTTAGGGAGACTTAACTCCATATTGTCTATACGACATACATACGAATAAGTCAGAGACATACATAAAACATATCATTAGTTCATTAAATAAATCATACCATATCACAATTTGGCTTCAATAGCCAGAGGGATTTGTATATTTTGACTTAGCTTTCTACATTTGCACCATCTACTGTAATAGATAAACACCATTTATTCATAGGCTTCTTTCATGAACGTTGCAATATAACTCCTTCCTTCTCAAACCACATACATATGAGTGTGACAGAAACATAGCTGAAACATACCATTAGTTCATTTTATGGTTTCAACCAAGCTACCATCTGATTTCTATGGCCATAGGGATTCAATTTTTTTTTTTTGACTCAGCTTCATACACTAGCACCATCTAATGTAGAAGGTAAATCCATAAAATATACACCACTGCCCTCTCATTATTAAGGCTCATTAATAGAAAACCAAACATATTATGTGTCAGTGTGTAATAGCTCGACCGCGTGTGCTGGCTCACATGTTACTCTTTCACTGCTGGTGATCCCCAACGTAATGACATTTACACACTAACTGAAGAAATCTTCAATCTTCCTGCTGCTCATGAATACTTCCAATGAGCCTCACACTCTTACTTTGTCAAAAGGTGCTTGTTACCCCTGTACCTAGTCTGGGCCACCCTTCACCTGCCACATTGTGGAACTGTGCAGCCCTGTGAGCTTCTTTTTACGTGCAGCATCCCTGTCACATAGTAGGCACATATGACACATCTGTCTGTTGCCGCTGCTAGTTAATCAGCTGTGGTATGGGTGCGTAAGTGCACTATGGACTTATAGCCCATGTTGGAAATTCAGTCAAAACTCATGGAGGTTCTTTTCAAAAGTTTACAGGTTATACAAAACCAGCGTTAGAGTCACAGCAAAACATTATCCAGTTGTAGAACAAAGTGTAGAGCAATCAGTAAGTGTGGAGTGAAGCTACCCAGCTGTGCCAGCCCCTCTTGCACTGTGTTACTTAGGGCATTGGGAATCATAGAATAGGTGGTCCTCATGGGAGCTTTAGATGTAAGGCATCAGACGTTTATTATTACTACCCATTCCCCAATCAGTAGTGGTTCCTCACTCTGTTTTAAACAGTTTTTTTAAACAAGATGTAGACACCACACAAGGTGTCTGTACCAAATTGATCATATTTATAATGGATAGATCAAGCACTAACAGACGGTCATTATCAAACGAGACCCCCTAGCTTGAACTACAGGGTGGGTTCACTCTCACTGTTTTTCATCTTCTAAGCATCTGTTATATAACAGGAGGGATTACTGTTTGTGTAGTGTCCACTGAAAGAGGGCAACACCTTGCGTCTTGCATGGATAGAATAGTGGAATATCAATTCAGACATTCCGAATATCCTTTCTGATTTTAGGAATCAAAGTAATACCGACTCCTTTGATACCCCTGATTCGGGCTATTGCTGTTACAATTGTACTTCATCATTAAGTCTTTGTTTGGATGTACCTAACAGGTATATAGGGATGCACCTTGGCAGCAGGTATTAAAACTATGTGCACATATAGAAAAAATACTATATTACTTAGTGTTTTGTGGACACAGGTTAGGTGCGGTTGTCAGGGATCCCCTGCCTCATTTATGTTTATGACACACTAACATATAACCTGTGCTCACCCTCTCGTTGCTTGGCAGAGAGCAGTCAGGCTTATCTAACGAGACAATGTGTAAAGTATATGTGCAATACACACACAAACACCTACACAGTAACACAATGTTTTCACCGCATAATACTCCACAGAGGTTTAGAAAAATAGAGAGTATTTTTTATGAATTAAGCAAGACCAAAACAGCAAATTCCATTTAGTAGAACTGGAGTTATGGATTTTTAAAAGAAAAATGCTAACTTTACGACTTTAGGTATTCACAGAAGGCATTTAGGAGTCCTAAAGTTAAGAGTCTTAGGGCCATATGTATCAACATACCCTTTTGCAATTTCTTAATAGCGATTTTTAAGGAATCGCTATTTAGAAATCGCAAAATGGTATGTATGTAGAAAATCGCTATTTTTTAGCGATTTCTTAAAATTCCTTAATTGCGATTAGCAAATTGCTAATCGCAATTAAGGAATCATTTCCCATTCATTTCTATGGGCCAGGAGGCCCATAGGAATGAATGTGAAATTATTCTCAATTTGCGATTCGCAATTTGCAAATCGCAAATTGAGAATAATTTCAAGGGTGCAGCGGTGTCCAAAGGACACCCTGTTGCACCCCTGAAATAAGCATGGGTGCACATGTGGTGCACATACATGCCCTAAGGGCATGTATGTGCATCACATGGCACTTTAAAAAAAGCCAAAATTGGCATTTTTCAAGAAAATCGCAAATTACCACCAACTTGAAGTTGGTGGTAATTTGCGATTCCTTCGGGACAATTAGCAATTTTTTTTGCATCATACATTGCATTTAAGGAATCAAAAATTTTGCGATTCCTTAAATGCAATCACAAAATAAGGAATTGCAAATTTTGCGATTCCCAATTTTGAACCACATTTTGCTTAATACATTCCATTTAGCAAATTCGCATTCGCAAAGGCTGAAATTCTGCGAAATTCGGCCTTTGCGAATACGAATTTGCTTGATACATATGGCCCTTAACTTTACTAATACTAAACTGAGAAAAATCTTAATTTTAAGACTTTTGGTATTCACAGAAGACATTTAGTAGTCCTAAAGTTAGGAATCCTAACTTTACTACTACTAAACGGAGAAAAATCCTAATTTTAAGACTTTCGGTATTCCTAGAAGGCATTTTAGGAGTCCTAAAGTTAGGACTCCTAACTTCTGTGAATACGGAAATGAGTAAGTGCCTTCTGTGAATACCAAAATGAGTAAGTGCCTTCTGTGAATACCAAAATGGTAGTACGTTTAGGATTATGTCTTAAGTTAGTTCTGTGAATTTGGCCCTACATTCTGGGGAATCTTCCTGGTAGCCTGCTCCTACCCTTCATTCACCAAACTCAGAGGTTCTCCAACAGACTGCCCGTACTGAAGCTTAAAGGGGCTGAATCTCGCTCTCTTCTGTGGTACTTTCCTGTACTCAAACAGCAGGCATGGTAAGAAGACGCCACACTTATTCCTCATGGCCTCAGGTCTAATCATGCCCCTCAGGGTCTTGTTGACTATCTCAACAAGCCCATTTGCTTGTGAATGATAAGGGCTGGAGAACGTGTAGGTTGCCCCACATTGACTGCATGTATGAAGATTGTGCCCCTCTCAGACACAACTTCCTTGCGGAAACCCACATGGATAAAAATTCCCATCAGAGCCTTTGTCATTACAGTTGCAGTCATGGTCCTCATCAGAAATGCCTCTGGGTACCTAGTGACATGACCCACCAGACTCAGAATAAACCTTTTTCCTGGTGCAGTCTGGAGATCCATAGGCACAATAATGTTGATGTCCACCCGTTCCAAATGTGTGCCAACAACAGGCAAGTGATTGGGGTAGCTTTCAGCCTCTGCCCTGTTTTCCCACTGACCTGGCAGGTCATGCAAGTCCTACAGAATGCATCTGAGGAAGTCTTGATCCTGGGCCAATGAAAGGTGGGACAAGCCCTGCAAATTTCTTCTCTTCGTCTAGGTGTCCTGCCAGGGGAATCTTATGAGCCAGCTCGAGTGGCAAGGTTCTGTAGCCACCAGAGCCCTTGTTTACCCATACAGAGGAGCCACAGGCTCACTGTAAAGGGGGTTGTTGTCCCAATAAATGTGATAACTCCCATGGGAATCACCTTCTACTTGGGCTTTAGCCTGTTTCCTCATGTCCTCAAGGGTTGGACACTACCTCTGTGACCTACAGAACTCCTCCTTGGTCGGTACTCCTTCTAGATGTCATCCAGCAAATGTAGGCAGCTCACCACAGGAAGCTGTGCCCTCCTCGGTAGGCTCAGGTGTAGCAACCACAGGTTCCCTATTCACCTCACTGGGAAGGCACTGAGGGGCTGGTTTTCCATGCCCTCTGCTTTTCCACTTTTTAGAAGCTGGCTAGACCATTGTTCCAGGATCCAGCCCTTTTTTACTCCCATGCTCGGCAGCCATTGACTTTCTCATTGCCCAGATCCAATCAGGTAACCCCATCATCTCCACATGAGCTTTGAGCTCCACATGTTTCCAGTTAGACTGCTACAGGTCATTACTCAACAAACACTCCACAGGCATGGCAGGGCAACCTTTAGAAGACCTGGACCCCTCCCACTCAAATGGAACCAGGGCCACTGGAGAGTGACCTTCCCTGTTATCAGCTATCACAACTTGGTGGAATGCATTTGGAATTACCTTTTTTAGAGATCCCAACTGACTCCTTACCCAGGTCATGCTGGCACTGTATCCCTCAGAGCTTTAACACCTTGCCGATTGCTGGTGAACCATTTCTACTACTTAGTATTTGAGCTCACATGGTTCTTAGGAACCATTTCACTGTCAGACAGGGACACTACAATAACCCCATTAAACTCCCGCCATTTAACTGGGACAAACTCCTCCCCTAGCACTATATTATCCTCACCTAGCTTACTTCTTTTGGTGGGTTGTGGTGCTCTTTTTGTACACTTGGGATCCTCCTTATAGTTTACATACTCATTGCACTCCTAGCATGTGATGGGCTTGGGCTGCTGACTTTTGTCACAGTAGTTTTTCTTCAGGTGGCCAGATTGCGAATGAGAACCAGACCGTTTCCCTTAAGAGTTGGTTTGGGGGCCTTTAGAGGACTCCTCTTCAAGTTTCCTGGAGTCAGTTAACTTGCTATTAATTAGGTTTTGGCACAGCTTTAGAAACCAAATATCAATCATGTGCTCCTTCAAAATTAAGTTGTACAGCTCTGAATAATCAGTCTTGCTGCTCTTCATCCAGCTCTTCAGTGCCTTGCTGGCATAATACAAGCAATCCACCCATGTTTATGATGGTATCTTATGACTGCTCTTGAATCTGAGCATATACTTTTCAGGGGTCAGTACAAAGTTACTGAATAGGATGGCATTCATAACAGTGTAGCATGCCTGGTCCTCTACCTCAAGTGTAAGGGGTGGGACCCTCTCCACCATGGACATTCACCTCCATAAAATACTATCCAAGAACTCCTTTGGTTCCTTGTGCAGTATCAGAGCAACTTCTGAGGCTGCAAATCATTCATCTATGTCATCCCTCAACAAATAACGGGGCACCAAATCATTTGACATCCTGACTCTGCACTCACCAGTGGGCACTGCGGATACGCTGCCACCATTGCCATTGCTGGACCCCTTTCTCAGGACTCTGATGTCCAGCTCTCTCATGCTGAGCTCATTGGCAATTTTACTGTCTTGCATGGCCAACTTTCTCTTTTCAGGACTCTGCTCCTTCTCCAATTTAGCAAGGGTCTGCTCAATTCTGGGAAGGTGTTACCCCCCACATCAGAGGTTTCATGACAATACCTCCAGATAGTTCCTGATCAAATTCTTCCTCAGACTCTGACCCCCTCCTCCTTATCCTCTGTGTTGCTATGGGGGTCTACTGCCCATAGTCTTCAGGCTTTCTGAAGTTCTGCCTTATTGTCACTTCGCTTTGTGAACAGCCTTCTTTCCTGTCAGAATCATTTGGTAGGGCCACTCTGCTGGTTTTCAGATTAGCCAGCTCGAATTCTATAATGCCAGATTATTTCACAGACATTGCCAAAAAAATTACTATGGAGCAAAAAGATTTTTGGAACAATCAAAGATGTCAATCAGGGAGAATTGGAAAAGGTTTGAATTGGTCTTAAGAATGGAGTTGTAGTGAATACTGAATTATAAGACGGTACCGCACAAATACAAGTTCTACCCTCACCACTTATCACCAGTGTAGGAAATGATGTCTCTAGTTGGCAGAGGTATGCACTGTGTCCAAGTAGGTAACAGAATTCGTCAGGGTAAGCTAGCTACATACTAAAAGATAAACTGTGCTCTGGCAACTAGGACAGAGCAGTCAGTTGTATCTAAAGAGGCAAAGTGTAAAGTATTTGCGCCACACACACACAGTAACACAATGAAAACACAACACAAATGCTCAATACATGTTTAGAAAAATAGAGAATATTTTAATGAATAAGACAAGATCAAAATAACAACATTTATAAATAAAAATATATATATATATATATATATATATATATATATATATATATATATATATATATATATATATATATATATATATATATATATATATATACATATATATATATTCGCTCCAAACAGCTGCATATGCACGCTCTCAGTAGCCGCCTCAAAAACGCCAGTCAGGATACAATCCAAGGGTGCTTAATCAATTGCTACATGTTTCGGCTTCTCACAAGCCTTGATCACGCAAATGAAAGTGAATGTGCAAAACGTTTAAATCCAGTGAAATACATCAGAAGTGGAGATAGGACTGCGGGAAAAGTGCAAAGAAGACATCTTAACTGAGTCATACAAAAATGGAAGTAGGGCTGCGGGAAAAGTTAATGGCAGACATCTTAAATGAGTCATACAAGTGACCTGGCTTCAGGGTGGAAACATGAACAGTGCTGCCAGAGGGCCGACATAAAATATATGTGGGTACCCACTCCAAGTTACAAAACAAATGATTGTCAAAAAGTTACCGTACAAATAAGTAAGGAAACAAAAAAATAGCTGTACAATTTAGACAGCGTAAACACCCACAAAGAGATACTCGTAGGGCTGCAACTTGCCAATAAAAGAAAAGAAAAATGCTCATGTACCCCGAATACGGCAAAAATGCGCCGCAGAACAGGGTAAAAGACCGGAGGACTCCGGACTAAGAACAGTTGTTAGTGCTGTCGCTGGAATTAAAGAGACAGTACATAATTTAATCATCAACTGAAAATGCCCAAAAGAAATGTCTAGACATTGGCATAAAGGAATCGGCCAGTATCAGGAAAAGTCACGATAAATGCCAAATGGAGAATGGAGCATAAAATACATTACTTGCATTGATAGTCCAGGTCAAAGACAGATCAAGGTTGCACACATGCCCAAAGTCCACATAATAATCCAGGTAGTGTTCCTAGAACCCCAGCTAGGAAGCCGAATTTTTTAGACGAGTATCGTCATCTGCGCCGGAGCCGACGGACGAATCAGGCAACTCCGGCACCACCACTACCACCACCAATCCCATTAAGATGCCGGGGACGACCCAGGGGACGTGGAAACGCAGGAACCGGGGCAAGAGGCTTCGCCAGCGCTGGGAGAGGAGGCAACACAAGGGGCGACGTGGGAAGAGCCAATACACGCTCCAGAAAAGGCCAATAATGGATGACAATACGGTAAAGAAAACTGTTATTAATTTATCTAAACAAACAATTACTGAAACAGAATTGACTATTCTTAGTCTGGGGCTTTCTTTTTGCCCCTCCATGTACTTCAACTACAGTGAATCTAGGATTGATGTTTTTAAGTATGTTCGTAAATTAAAACTTAAACAATGGCATATACTGAAAGGCCGGTGGGGACAACAACAGACACGAAAACCTTTGGCCTATTTAGAGGATCCCTTCAGGATAGGTGATGTGGATGCCCTTATTGACATTATACATCTTGAAAAGGAAAATGACAGTGATCCTTTGGCATCGAACATTTGTGCTCATGAAGATTTCGCTGACACTACTAGCGATACCCAGCTTCTGATAGAAGCTAATTTCTCTACTGACTACAGTGCTGCAACTGGTTTTAAACCTAAATCAACTTTCATTCCCATGATGGCCCATGACGCAATTGACACGTTCCATGAATGTGTCAATAAAGAACTCAATAGTTTCAGACATAACAAAAAAAGACATTTCAGATCTGGACAAGACAACCTATCCCTCAACCAGAGGAAAGCTTTGAAATCGTTGACAGAAGACAATACCATCGTCATCTGTCCTGCTGACAAAGGTGGCAATATTGTCATCATGGACAGGGACCAAATACGTGGCAGAGGCCCATAGACAACTTTCGGAAGGAAACTATTATACCACCACCACTTTTGAACTGTATAACAACAGTATAGTTGAACCATGGGACAAACTAACTGTTTGGAAAGATAAGGGGATCTTAGAGTGAGAAGAGTACAGATTTCTGAAAAATGACAACCCCACCCTCCCTGTGCTCTATCTCCTGCCTAAGATCCACAAAAACATGGACCACCCGCCGGGTAGACCCATTGTGTCTTCCCGCGGGAGTGTGGGGGAACATGTTTCTAAATACGTGGATCACTACTTGAGGGATTGGGTTCAGGGACTCGCTAGTTATGTCAAAGACACCAAAGACTTTCTTTCTAAACTCAACAATCTGACCTGGGATGACAATTATCTACTCATCACCATGGATGTCCAAGCCCTTTATACCATTATAGACCATAAGCAAGGCTTGGAAGCATGCCAACACTTTCTTGATGGACGTGCCTTACGTTTCCGGGAGCATAGCAAAATGCTCCTCGAAATGATGGAGCTCTGCTTAAAAAACTACTTTTTTCTCTTTGATGGTGCCATCTATAAACAAGAGATTGGTACCGCGATGGGTTCGTGTTTTGCGCCAAGCTTCGCGAATCTTTTCATGGGGCATTGGGAGGAAACCATCTTCACAGACCCATCACTTACCAAACATACTAGTCTGGTGGTGACCTAGTGAAGGTACATTGATGACCTCTTTATGGTCTGGAAAGGCACTGAAGAGGAAGTGTCAAGCTTCATTGAGATTCCTAACAACAATAGTCATAACATCAGACTTACCAGTAACATTGACAAGAAAACGGCGGAGTATCTTGATGTCAAAATTGACATCATAGATAATAAAATCACCACCTCCCGGTTCAGAAAAGCCACTGCTGGCAACAGTATTCTCCATGCCCTCAGCAGTCACCCGGAACCTCTGAAATGGAGTATTCCTTACGGTGAACTGCTGAGGGCAAAAAGAAACTGTAGTACGGAAAGCAATTACCAACCGGTTGCATCTGAAATGATGGAACGGTTTAAACTTAGGAACTACCCGGCTTGGGTTCTCAAGAAAGCTAAAAATAGAGCTGATCCTATTTCACGCATTGACACCTTGTGTGAAAAACCATCAGAAGAGATCAGCAGTGAAGATGATAAAACGAGACTCATCCTTACATACTGTAGAGAATCGCAAGAAATACATAGGATTGTTTCCAAAAATTGGAATATTCTCAAAAGTGATGCGACCATTGGCCATTTAATTGCCAATAAGCCTAGTATCACCTACAGAAAAGGTAGGAATCTGCAATGACATCACGATTTACCCTAACAACCAAGATCTCGGTTTGAAAGGGTTTTTTCCGTATAGCCACTGCAAGGCCTGTAAATCTAGTACCTCAGTCAAGAAAGCCACCTACAATGGGGTCAGTAAAATCATAAACCAATTCCTTAGCTGTACTACCATATTCGTGGTCTATGTTATTGTTTGTCCCTGCGAATTATGGTATATTGGTAGCACCACTGCATATGCCAAAAAACGCATTCTTGAACATTACCGTGCCATCATAGATAAAGATGCTAAATACCCTGTGGCCAGACATTTCAGTGAGCATCATTTTTCCAATCCAGCTTTGATGACATTTTTCATCTTAGAGCAGGTAACCAAAAACCCCAGGGGCGGAAATAGGCTTCTGAAATTAAGACAGATGGAGTCGAAATATACATTTCCTTCCACACTTAAGGCCCCGGGAGGATTGAACCAAGATGAAGAGCTTGCGGTTCACCTCAAGGATGATTATACCTAGTTATGTTTTTCTTGGTCCATCAGCTCATCTGTACTGTTTGCCTCCATTTTGCAGAACTAGTTTATTTGTATGTGCACATGATACTGTCATGTTTAATTTTAACATTGTTCCTTTTCTTTTAGAGCACTTCAGGAACTGTCCCTTCATTTTGGGCAATCTGTCTCTTGTTCCTGTTATTGTTTAAGGGCATGCCCTTTGGGCATCACTGAACACTACCTGGATTATTATGTGGACTTTGGGCATGTGTGCAACCTTGATCTGACTTTGACCTGGACTATCAATGCAAGTAATGTATTTTATGCTGCATTCTCCATTTGGCATTTATCGTGACTTTTCCTGATACTGGCCGATTCCTTTATGCCAATGTCTAGACATTTCTTTTGGGCATTTTCAGTTGATGATTAAATTATGTACTGTCTCTTTAATTCCAGCGACAGCACTAACAACTGTTCTTAGTCCGGAGTCCTCCGGTCTTTTACCCTGTTCTGCGGCGCATTTTTGCCGTATTCGGGGTACATGAGCATTTTTCTTTTCTTTTATTGGCAAGTTGCAGCCCTACGAGTATCTCTTTGTGGGTGTTTACGCTGTCTAAATTGTACAGCTATTTTTTTGTTTCCTTACTTACTTGTACGGTAACTTTTTGACAATCATTTGTTTTGTAATTTGGAGTGGGTACCCACATATATTTTATGTCGGCCCTCTGGCAGCACTGTACATGTTTCCACCCTGAAGCCAGGTCACTCAGTACCCCCCATCCACAGAACAACTTGATGTTTTTCCTCCCTTGACTAAAGACTCCTTGGCCTCATTAATTCCTCTTATTAAATCCGGATCCCCATTGGATCCTTGCCCTGCACACATCCTCCGCCACATCTATACCACCTGTCCAGACCCCCCCCTCCACTTCCTCAACAGCTCACTCTCCCAGGGGGTTGTCCCCAACCCTCTGAAAACCGCTGTTATCGTCCCCATTTTAAAAAAACCTGGCGCTGATCTTTCGGTCCCCGCCAACTACCGCCCTATCTCCCTCCTACCATTCCTGGCGAAGGTACTGGAACGCCATGTCACCAGGTCCCTGAGCACCTTCGTGGAGGAGTATGGGATCCTCGCACCTCACCAGGCTGGTTTCCGCCCCGCACACTCTACGGAGTCCGTAGTCCTCTCGGTCCTTGACAACCTCAGGGAGGGTATGGACACCAACCAGACCCAGGCCTTGGTTCTCCTCGACCTATTAGCCGCCTTTGACACGGTTGATCATACCATCTTACTTTCCCGTGTCAGGGCGGCAGGGATCGGAGGCTCCGCTCTGGTTTGGCTGTCCTCCTTCCTGAGGGACCGCACCCAGGCTGTCCGCCTGGGTGAGTTCTACGCGGACTACCGGAAAGTTCAGTGCGGGGTCCCCCAAGGTTCCTCCCTCTCACCCCTCTTGTTTAATCTGTACATTGCCCCTCTCATTTTTTCACTACAACAAATGGACGTCAGCATATACAATTATGCTGACGACCTTCAACTTGTTTTCAACCTGTCTTCTTCCCCCGCCTCCATCTCAAATTTCCAGTCCATTATGATTTTTATTCAGGACTGGATGAACTACAACCACCTGAAACTTAACCCCGATAAGACCGAGCTGGTGTTAACAGGTGGTTGCTCCAGTCCCTGGTCCTCACTCTTCTGGCCCCCTTCCCTAGGTTTCCCCCCGGTCCCCTCTTCCTCAGTTAAAACTCTAGGTATCAAACTCAATTCCCAGCTCACTCTTCACTCCCAGGTCAGCTCAGTGGTATCTTCCTCCTTCTTGTCACTCCGCACCATCCGCAAGGTTTCTCGCTTTTTCACCTTCGAGGCCTTGAAACTGATTACTCTGGCAATGGTCATCTCCCGCCTGGTTTTTGGCAACGCCTTATATGCAGGGATTCCTGCATATAGTTTACGGCGACTGCAATTAATCCAGAACCAGGCGGCAAGATTAGTGTTCAACCTTCCGAAATCTCATCATGTCACCCCCCTCCTGAGATCTCTACATTGGCTTCCTGTCCGTGAACGCGTCCAGTTTAAACTTGCCTCCATCACCTTTCTAGCTCGACTGGGCGCGACTCCGGCCTTCATAACATCTGCAATTGTGCCCTATGTTCCAACCAGAGAATTACGCTCCTCTTCGCAATACCTGTTATCAGCCCCCCGCTTTCAGAGAAAGAAATGGGGAGGATCAAAGTTTGCCACTCTCGCCCCACTTCTGTGGAACTCCCTTCCTCTCGACCTCAGATCCACAACCTTGTACCCGCAATTTCGGAAGAAACTTAAAACCTACCTATTTGCCAAATGTTTTTAATTAAAACCTCCTGATGTTTCCCCCTCTTCCCTCTGCTCCCCTACTCCTACCTTGAAGATCTGTCTATTGCAGCGCCATGAAACCGCTGGTGAAAGTGCGCTATAGAAATATTTTAAACTCAAACTTGTATGACTCATTTAAGATGTCTGCCATTAACTTTTCCCGCAGCCCTACTTCCATTTTTGTATGACTCAGTTAAGATGTCTGCTTTGCACTTTTCCCGCAGTCCTATCTCCACTTCTGATGTATTTCACTGGATTTAAACGTTTTGCACATTCACTTTAATTTGCGTGATCAAGGCTTGTGAGAAGCCGAAACATGTAGCAATTGATTAAACACCCTTGGATTGTATCCTGACTGGCGTTTTTGTGGCGGCTACAGAGAGCGTGCGTATGCAGCTGTTTGGAGCAAATGTAATTTTCCGGCTTGCTCGTCCGGAGTACACGCCACCTCCCTAGGGGCCTCTGGTATACCCACGGAGCTTACTTCTGGAATATATATATATATATATATATATATATATATATATATATATATATATATATATATATATATATATATATATATACTAGCAGCCCGCCCCAGCGTTGCCCGGGGCAGAAGGGGGCTGGGGGCAGCATTTCAGGCTTGCGGCAGCATTGCCCGGGGCAGAAGGGGGCTGGGTGCAACATTTCAGGCTTGCGTGCACCCATGGCTCCCGCCCGTCCCTCGTTGCGCACCCGCGGCTCTTGGATGGTTCACTTACCGCGGCTCTTGGATGGTTCACTTACCTTACTCGCCGCTCCTCCTCGCGCTGCTGATTTTACCGCTCCACTGCTCCTCCGCTTCTCGCTGGTCTTTACCGCTTGACCGCCGCTCGCCGCTCCTCCCCGCCTGTCCGCAGCTCCTCCCCGCGATCATGTCCTCCGCTCTTCCTGTTGCTCCTGAACGCCGCTCCTCCCCGCGCTCCCGATGTCATGACGCAGACGTCGCGGCCGGCGCTTCTTTCAGGGGACTACTTTGTTTTTAAAGTAAATTTTTTTAATTTACGTTTTTTAAAATTTTTATGTAGCCTATGTCCATCTACACACCCTGACAATTTCAAGGATGTATCGGGTGTGTGGATTGGCGCTGTGGTTCCCGAGTTTACCTGGCTCAAAGGGTTGCATTCTCTCCTTATAATAGTAGTATAGATATATAGTATTTAGAAGTCAATAGAGCTAAGGGGTTACATGAGGGTGAGATAGAACGGGATTAATCCAAAGTTCAGGCCAACCACAATGGAGGCCAGACTGGCTGCAGGGCTTGGACAGGTACTGCTGACAAAGTAATACAACAAAGGGATTCTACCTATAGATATATAAGTGTGTACTCAGTCTAACTTAAGGTGTTCTTAATGTGTTTTAATGATGGTGTCTGGAAAAGACCTTCTCTAGTTTGTAGGAAGGACAGTGTTCAAAACATTGTAAAATACCCCTCACACACTGAAACCTGATTCTCTTACCAGCAGATCTTTTTTCCAGTACATCCTCACCATCATGTCCTTTTTTAATCTCTAAGGAGAACTAAGGAGTTTCTTAAAATAGTAAGTGGAAAAATGCAAAATGTGGAAAAAATTGAACATAAGAAGTGATGTTTACAATCAACTCTGAATAGACAAGGAGTAAGTCACATTGAAAATGAGAAATATTATAAGAAAACATCTAGTTTGACAAGGGGACTGAACCAATTTAAAGAAATACAAATTTGAATGTTTAGAAGTAGGGTAATACAGAATTTGGTACAAATATGGAACAGTGTAAGACGATAAGGGCATCACTAAAGCAATAAAAACATCTTGAGAGTGCTGTTGAAAAAGAATTTGCCCTGAAGAGCAAAGTATTTATCTTGATACTACATAGAAAGAATACATTATCAAACAAAGTTGTTTATGAAGAAACAAAGCCCAAAAAAGGCTTGTTAATAAAATTTCAAGTGATAATGGAAATTTAATGACAAAAGCTACTTACAAGAGAAGGCGTTTGTAGATGCAGTTGAACCAACTAGCCAATACTGTGGTGTAAAAAATTGTATTTCCATTGCAAAAGAGGAGATGGTTCCTAGAAATGCAGAGGAAGAGATAGCTGAAGAGGTACACGGAAGGAGTAGACATACTCTGTGTATAAATGGGGCTCCAGTAGTATTTGCAGGGCTCACCAGGAATCAATTGATATTCCTACTTCAAATTCCAGATTCCAGATTAAAGTATGAAGCAAAAATTTGAAATGCTGCAAGCATTAGATCCATGCAAAGTTGGCAAATTTCTAATTTATAAGGTCACTTACTGACGTGTCTAACTAGGAGAGTGTGCACAAGCACTTTCCAGAACTTTCAAATGGTGGCTGTTCATCACTCAAAGAAGCAAAGGTTTTCTGAACGACTGTACTTTGCAAAAAGTCCTGCATTGTGTTTAGGAGATATGAACAAAACATTTTTGTATGGTTCAGTATCAAAGACTGAATTTTTTTTAAAGATATTTATTTACGTTTCTTTGGTCCTGAAGTGCAGCCTGGCCAAAATGAGGAGTTGTATTGTTCAAACATATAGGGACAATCACAGATATTAGTACTCATAACTTGCTGTGAGAAATATCAAAGTGTAATGCAATTTCTACAGAGAAACCAAACTAAGTTTGTATTTGTTGTTGGCACACTCCCTACAAATTCAAAATGTTGATGTGTCCTCAAAAATTGAATAAGAAAACAGAAAAGTGGGTAGGGATTTGCAGTGTATTATTTTGTGGAAGAAAATTTTGATTTGTCAACACACCAGGGCCCAGATGTAGGTAAACCAATTTTACCGATTCTAAAATACCGAATTTTACCGAATCGGTATTTTAGAATCGGTAAATGGTATGTAGGTAAAAAATCGGTAAAAAATACCGAATCGGTAAAAATCGGTATTGGACATTTGGAAAATACCGAATCTGTATTTACCGATTCTGTATTTACCGATTCGGAATCCTCCATGCATTCCTATGGGCCTTTCGCCGCATAGGAATGCATTGGGAATACCGAATCGGTAAATACCGAATCGGTAAATACAGAATCGGTAAGCAAACAAAAGTGAAACTTAGGCAGGCAGCCAATCAGGTGCTTCCACCCTCCCCCTCCCTCCCAGGAAGTGGCTACACAGGCAGTTGCAACTAATTAGAAGCTCCTGGAAAGGCAGTTGGAGCAGAGCAGAGTCACTGAGCAGCAGAAAGGGTTTGGTGCACTTTTAAAAGTGTAAAATGGCAAGCAGCAAGGCAAAAGAGCAGCCGGAGAGGAGAAGGAAACTCAAATTCAGTAGCATGGAGTTACAGGTCCTTGTGGAGGAGGTGGTGAAGGTGCACCACAAACTGTTTGGCAGGCAGTCACTCACTGTGGCAGAATCTGCCAAAAGAAAAATCTGGCTGGAAATTTTGGACAAAGTAAATGCAGTTGGGGTGACCACCAGAGACACAGAGGACCTGAAAAAAAGATTTTATGACCTCAGGAGCCAAACCAAAAAGATAATGGCTGAACATCAGAAGCAGGCATCCAAAACTGGTGGAGGCAAGAACCCAGCACCCCCTTTACTGACCTGGAGGTGATAGTGGCCTTCACCATCGAACCGGACAGGGTCTGCGGACTGGGAGAAGTGGACAGCTCAGCCAGTGCTGCAACCAAAAAAGGTAAGAGACATGCACAGCATACCCCCCCATACCATTATCCTTACCTGTACCCTTTGTGGCCCAGTGAACCCCAGTCCAGTACTGCTAGCACTATACAGGGCCAATTCATGATGCGATATGTAGTCAAGAGATGCAATAACATGTCATACAGCACAACAACCAACTAGTGAAGTAAATGACTGCATAGAGAATATAGCCAATGTGATACATATTTAATTGTAGTTACTGTGAGACAGTAGCGCTTAGCTAATGTACGCTCATATGTCCACAGGTAAAACATCTCGCAGGCGCTCGCAGGAGACTGAAGGCACAGCACCTGAGAGGGAGGACAGTCTGGAAGCAGGTCCAACCACCCACACCATACCACAGGACACAGGTGCATCAAGTAGCCATCCTCCTGCACAAAACACAGAGATGCCTCAAGACATCCTGGCGTCCCCTGACAGATCACAATCCCCTCTGTTGCTGTCATCCCCAGAAATGCCAGCATCACAGCATGAGTCCACACCTGCATCATAACCCAGCAGGAGGCATGTTGTGGCCCCACTCCTAGAAATGGAGTCTGCAGCAGCTGACAGTGAGGGGGACGAAACACACAACTTGCCTGCAGATGTCAGCACTGGTACAAGGCACTCCAGTGCAGGGGTGGTCCATAGTGGTGCAAGACGCCGCAGAGTCCAAGAGAGGCCAGCAGATGCACCAGTTGAGGGTCCAATGTGTTCCGTGGTCTGGAGGGGAGCATGGTGAGAATACAGAGGATGCAGGGAAGAGCCTTCCAGGCATGCCAACGGCAAATGAGGTCTCTGAACAGCAACATTGGAGAAATAGGAAAGGGCATCAGTGAGCTGGTACAAGTCAACAAAGAGATGGCAGCAGGGATGCGCGTAATTGGCAACTCGGTGCAGCTTCTATGCACCAAACTAGACACTGATTTCGAGGCAAGGCACAGAGGAAGGCAGCGTGGTCATGGACTAAATAAAGCCATCAACCGCCTGGCCACTGCCACATCCCTGTCATGCAGGAGAAGCAGTAACATGCAGGAGGCCATGACCCAAAACACCAATGAGGTCACTAGGGGTATGGGCAGGATGACCAGTGCTCTTGAGGCACTGTTAAATGCCCAAACTGCACATACAGCTGCTCTGGATGTGCCTGTCAGTGAGGAGAGCACAAACAGGAGCAGCATAGGAAGCACCCTTGTCCCCGAAACAAGGAGGAGCAGGCGCCACGCTGAGGCCACAGGCCAGCAAGACAGTGAGCAGGGTGAGCAACCTACAGGTGTTACAGGGAAGCAAGGAAAGAAATGACTTTTAGAGTTCATGGTGATGTGAACCAGGACTGACATCATTGCAGTTAAATACTTTTTGCTGTACAGTTGTGCCTTAAACATTTACCTCTTTACCAAATTAAACCACATTTGGTGCATACTCCAACTGTCTGTGTCTCTTAACTTACTTAAAAGTAGTTGCGTGTGATCTCATTCCGCCTGTGTCTGACATCAGTAGGTGTTGCAACTCCAGATGCGTGTGGTTCAGGCACTGCTTCAATTTAAGGTGCACCGCCACTGGATGTGAGGGTGTCTCCTAGGCACAGACGTAAATTGCTGTGTATCCAGCTACGTATTTTTTTAATGAACTATTTCTTCACAATATTCAAAGTTTTTTTATCCAATGTATTTTATTCATACTTGATTCGAATTTCATGAATTTTCCATATATTTTCACATTTTCATTTGTATCCTCACTTATCACATGTTAATCCTTCCAATGCATTTCGGCATAAAGCCTTTTCGGGGAAGTCTAAAGAAAATAAATAATATCACTGTGACTATGTAATCCTCCTCTATGTATTAATCACATTAACTAACATATATACAAAGAATAAATAATCATATACAGAAAGTCTAATGTTTTAACTCTTCGCATAATAAACATAGTAAACAAGTTTTTTAAAGAACATACCAATTTACTAATGCTTTGCTAGACATGTTAAAAAATGGTGACCAAGAAACTAATCGTTAATATATACAAGTCATAGTATGGAAACACATCCTGATAGGAGACACCCTCACATCCAGTGGCGGTGCACCTTAAATTGATTTCGTATTCCAGAACGTACATTTGTAAAGCGCAGTTGCTGCCCTGGGGCGTCCAAGCGCTAATAGTGTGGCAGCTTGTCCGAGGTATTAACTGAGGAACGGTTATTGGTGCCCATTAAAAAGAAATGTCTTTAGTTGCTTCCGGAATGAGGAAAGGTTGGGGTTGGACCAGAACTGAAAGGGGAGGGAATTCCACAACTTGGCGGCATTATGAGAGAACATTCTGCCACCAGCTCTTGCTCTTTTTATTCTAGGAACTGAAGCCAGGAAAGCCTGGGTAGAGCGAAGGTTTTTACTGGGATGGTATTGTGAAATTAATTCTCGGCTGATTACTGGACCTTTATGCCAAAAGGCCTGATGAGATATGCACATTGCCTTAAAGACGATTCTTTGCCATACTGGCAGCCAGTGCAGGCTGTGCAGCCCCGGTTTAGCTGACAGTCTGCGGGACAGCTGGAGCAATGTGCGGGCCGCACAGTTTGGAACTGTCTGCAGCTTGCGCAGAGTATAGTCCGGGGCCCCTAGGTACAGGACATTACTGAAATCCAGTCGAGACTGGATCAGTCCTGAACGGCCACTTGCTTGGCTTCCCTAGGTAAGAGTGGAAGACCTTTTTTTAACATCCTAAGGAGGCCAAAACAGGTTGCAGAAAGTTTAGTGGCCTGGGTGCTAAAGGACAGAGCCTTGTCCAACCATACCCCCAAGCTTTTTATATTGTCCTTTGGTACTGGGGGGTGCCCGGGATTGAGGGCCAAAGGGAGTCAAAGTGTAGGGGTTTTATGGGACCCAGGAGCATCAACTCAGTTTTGTCCCCATTCAATTTAAGGGAGGATGTCGTCATCCAACCCTTTACTTCCTCAAGGCATTTCATTAGCCCTGATGGTGTTGACTGGCCATCCTCCTGCGCCAGAGAGACCACTAGCTGCGTGTCGTCCGCATAGGAAATGATTTTAATGCCAAACGGACGGACGACCTCAGCCAGTGGTCTCATGTAGATGTTAAATAGCGCAGGGCTTAAGGAAGAGCCCTGTGGAACCCCACAGCTCAGTGGTCTGCTGGCGGGGACCGTATCTCCCTCGAAGATCTGGAACGACCTATTGCTCAGAAATGACTTAAGCCAAGACAGAGCGCTGCCTGATACTCCAACATCTGAGAGACGGTTCAGCAAGGTGTTGTGGCTGACCGAATCGAATGCTGCGCTCAGATCAAGGAGGACCACTGCCACTGATCCCCCCTGGTCTAAGATCTTTCTGGTTTCCTCGGTGACCGCCAGCAGTGCGGTCTCCGTCCCGTGTCTTGGTCGAAAGCCCGTCTGGGTGGCATCCAACTGCTGGTTGGTCTCGAGAAAGTCCATCAGATGGATGTTGATGTGCTTGATGGAGGCATTCAGGAGGTTCATGATGGTAGGCAGAACGACCTGAAGTACTGACAACATTGCCTCTGGTGGAGCTGGGTCACGTGGTGAACCTGATTTTACTTGGTGGGCTAAAGATTCAGTGGACTCAAGCTCTAGCAGTGGAAAGAGTTCCAGAGTTGCCCGGGGTTGAGATAAGGCTTCTATCAAGTCAGCCGGTCCCTGAACCATGGGAGCTGATTCTATGGTAGGAAAGGAGGAGTAAATATGGTGGACTTTCTGATGGAAGAATTCCACCAGGTCATTGCAGAGGGCTATGGTATTACCGGACTGCATAACAAGAGGGGGAGGTTTAGTCAGGCTTTTTACTATCTGAAAAATTTCCTTTGGTTTGGATTTGGCTCACATTATTTTTCCAGAAAAGTAAACTGATTGGGCAGTTTTTACCTCGTCCTTGTAAGCTCTAATTGCCTCTCTATATTGGGACTTCTCGTCCAGGGAGTAGTCCAGGCGCCACCGTCTCTCCAATTTCCTACAGTGGCGTTTCTTTTCCCTAAGGGCCTCAGAGAACCAGGGAGCAGTTTTTCGTGCTTGTTTCAGCGTGACTTTACGAAGGGGAAGAGTGGCCTCAAGGGATTTCACGATCCAATCTTCAAATTCTTGGTTGGCTGCACACGGGTCCTCATTTGGGTGGGGGCAGGAGGTCGCGAGATGGGTGGACCAAGAATCTACTGGCAGTCTAGCCCAGTTTCTGGAGTTCCTTACAATAGGGTTCGGAAAGGGTGCCTTGCGAGTGGTCCAGGTCAGGGGAACAAGCGAATGGTCGGTCCAAGGAAGACGGATTGGGCACCCGACCATAAGCTTGGTGCAGTTGCTAAACACCGGGTCCAGGAGGTGACCTTTAATGTGAGTGGCTGAATCGACCCGTTGGTCTAATTGTAGGGCCGCTAAGTCGTCCCTCAGTTCCGTAGCAATGTGATCGAGAATGGCGTCAAAATGAAGATTAAGTATTGGTATAGTCGTCATGGTGAGCTTAAGTGTATGTTGCCAAATTTAGCTGCAACAACTTGATTTGTAACACTGAGTTGTGCAGAGTATGCATAGAATGATTTATATGAGTTTTTGCAAGTATGTAAACCACATATTTCAACCTATGCTGTCCTTTATCTGCAACAAAAAATGTTTACCTCTTGGAGAAATTACTGATTTCTTTTGAAGAAAAGAGTAACAAGCAAGAGGTGCTCTTTATATTTATATGCTGTTGTGTCTAAAAGATGCACCTAAATTGGGAACAGATATATATGAGTTTATACTTTCTTTCATAGACCAGTATATTCCATGTAGCATTCCAAAAGACACTGAAGAAAAAGGCCTGTGTTGCCATATACATAGATGTGGGAAGCACTGTTGGCACAAAAACAGAGCAAAAGGAACATTTTACACAGAATATTGTTTTGGATTTGCAAGATGTTTTTTCAAAAAAAGATTGAACAGTTTTGTGTCTGTAGTATGACATACTCCTACACATAAATCACAAAAACACACCTGCAACCTCAGAAAAACATAGGTTTTGAAATATAATAAAGACTGCAATCCTGTCATTTTGAAAATGTGGAGTGCCAATATGGATATTCAATTTGTTGCAGACAACTCTATAGCTGTTGTTCATTGCATTACCATATACATAACAATATTTGTAAAGACAGAGATGAAAGTTGTGTGGGAAGAGATCTCTCTTGAAAAGTCTCTAACATAGGTTGAAGATTCTTTCACAAAGGGAAATTGCATCCTATGAAGGCTGGGATCATTTGGTTTTGCTAGTTTATATTTTTAGTCTAAAATAATTATTTGGGTTTGTCTAGGTCTGGCATCAACTCAAATCATAATTTTGAAGTATTTTCCAGAAATCAATAGCTTGCTGAATTTGAGCCAGACAGTAAAGACCTTGTGAAAACAAACATGCTGAACACTTACCATCCAAAAAGGAGTGTACATCTTGAAAATGTGTATTCAGATGAAGTACTCCAGTACTACGCATATAGAAATAATATGATGGAAAATGTAGATGAAGGTAAATTAGTAGTAGTTAGTTGCAAAGGGTGTTTGGTGTGACATAGCAAAGCCAGTTTAATTAACCGTGGAAAACTGAGTTGACAAACTGCTGAAAAAAGAGAATGTTTCTATTTGCCAATTTTGCAGCTGTTTAAACTTATGCATTCAGAAACAAAATATTGACACCAGTAAGTCCAATCTAATTGTTTTTTAAAGATACTCTAAACCTACTGCTACTTTGGTGCTTTTTAAACATTTTTAACTTTTGTTCTTTTATACTTGACTTTTATCTGCATTTTCGTTCCCCTCCCGTGGCTAAGTGTAAATCGAGATACTGCGCTCCTTCTGAAACTAGGTAACTCATTATCTTTTGCATTCTACTTTTGAACTCTCTGGTCTGCCGTGGGTCACCTGTTTGTGCAGAAATAGTTTATTTCTTCTCTTTCTCCTACTCCTCAGCTGGCCGCCATCTTGTGCAACTGACAGTCCAGCATTCTCCTACTTCTGCTTGTGGGGCTACATAAACACATGCAAAACCAAGTGTGCAGCAGATACTGACATCAGTAAGTCGCAATCTCATTTTCAATAAAGATACTCTAAGCCTACTGCTACTTCTGTACTGTTTAAACATCTTTAACTTTTATACTTTTAAACTTGACTTTTATCTGCATTTTTAATCCCCTCCCAGGGCTAAGTGTAAATCGAGATGCTGCACTCCCGCTGAAACTAGGTAACTCGTTGCCTTTTGCCTTTTAGTTTCAAACTCTCTGGTATGCTGCAGGTCACCCGTTGGTGCAGAGAGAGTTATTTATTTATTTTTATTTTATTTAAGCAACTTATAAAGCACGCAAATACCCTTGGGTGTCTCCGTGCTGCAGACTTACTCTTTAGCTGGCCACAATGTTGTGCAACTGACGGTCCAGCGTTTTCCTACTTCCGCTTTTGGGGGCTAAATGAACACATGGAAAATCACGTGTGGAGCAGGCATGCTGAAAATGCGCCAAAGGCAAGTCTTTCTGCACCCGTCCGAGCTCAGTGCCAGCCCTCCTGCAAGTCTGACCCCAGAAGGTAACAGCCCCATTACCTATTCTAGGGAAACTCTGCTTTTAATTAATTCCTCAAGAAAGCAATGTGGGGGTCCTTAGATAGACCCGTATCTCTGCAATGATGGCTTGGTATGTTCACTATGTAATTTTTCCCCGTTGTATGCCTCCTATGGCTACAGAATTACCAGTGGTACCCTCTAAACAGTTTAATATGAAATGAGGCTGTACACTCACTGCTGGATCACTTATAAAACATGCACTGGACTTTGCGATTTGTACGGAAAATCAAAAAATTGATCTGGCTTTCATCACTAAAACCTGGGCAAATCCACCGTTTGAACCAGATTTACTATTGGCTCTACCTGCAGTCTTCAGGATAATAAGACACACCCACCCACTAAAAAGGGCAGAGGCCTTGCAATTATATTTAAACATCATTTCAAAACTATTTTTAAAATTCTTCCGAATGAGTTTCACTGCAAAGCCTTACTATTTAAAATAAAACTCACCGGCCATTATTCTTTCAATTGACTTCTCATTTATTGACCACCAGGTTCTAGAACAGCTTTTTCCCAATCCGTTGACAGCCTGATTGAACTTAAAATTGATGCAATGGATTTTACTACCCTTGATGACTTGAATTACCATATGGACAACCTGCTAGATCCAGACTCCATGAATCTACTGGATCAAATGGCTAGTGATGGTCTTACACAAATTGCCCAGGGCCCCTCACACAGAGCCCATCACTTGCTTGATGGCATTTTTACAGATAATCCACAGCTCCATTGGGTATCCTCCCTCCCATTGGCATGGTCTGACCATGTGGCAATAATGTTTGAGATAAATGGCCCATTTAAAGCAGAAATTCCCTACCCACATACTAGTAATATTATGCACCGCCTATGGAACATCATAGATGCCAGTCAGTTCAATGCATCTCTTATGGAATCAACCCCACTGGTCTGCCCTGATTTAGATACGGCTGCTTGTAACTACCATCAATGGATAGATGAACCATTAACCCATCAAGTTCCAGTACTCCAGTAAAAAACTCCAACAGCCTTAAGACCAACCCCTCGGAAGCCTGGTTCAGCGTGGATCTTAGACGGAAAAAGCAGGAATGTAGAAGATCAGAGCGTAAATGGAGACTCAACCATAAACCAAAAGACAAAGAGGTATACAAAGCCAATTTAAAGACCTATAAAAGAATGATTTTAACTGACAAAAAAATGACTTTGTAGCAAAAAATAGAAGGAGCCATGAACTCCTCTCAGGAACTATTTGCTGCAGTTAAGAAACTATCGAAACTACCAGACTCCAAGAACCCCAATATTAATAAAAAATACTGCAACAAACTAGCATCAGATTTCCAAGACAAAGTCAACTTGGTCTATGATTCCTTCTTAAATACTCATCCAAATCCGATCTAAGCTACAGATCGCTGAAGAGCACCCACAACATCAGCATTCTATCACATGTTGTGCCTCTGATGGTGAGTCAGACACAAAGGATATTAATGCAGAATAAATCATGCTCTACCCAAGACCCATGTTCAGTCAGAATAATGTACCTAGCCCCAGAATTGATAGCCACATGCTGCTGACCCCAGTAATTATCACCTAATAACACTACTACGGTTTCCCGCCAAATTGGTAAAAAAAAATAATTAATCAAGAATTGACAACTTTTTTAGACAATACAAAGAGCCTTGATCCTACTCAATGTTGATTTCGTATTCATCATAGTACCGAACTTGTGTTGGTCACAGCCACATAAGAAATTAGGTAGATGGTAGATGGCGTTGGAAATGCACCTCTGATTCTTTTGGATCTTTCGGCCATATTCGATACTGTTAACCACGCTGTTCTGGTCGATCACCTTGAATCAATTGGAATCAAGGACAGTGCACTTCAGTTTCACCACTACTTTTTAGCTGACCGTATCCAGACGGTCTCTCTTGGTGAATTTACCTCACCTGACTTCTCTCTGCCTTGTGGGCCCCCTCAGAGTTCGTCCCTGAGCCCCACTCTATTCAATCTGTATGTTACCCCCTTGCAGCTCTGATGAAATAATTTGATATTTCATACCCGGATCACACACAAATTGTTGTGTCTGTAATCGCAAACAAACCCAAAGCCACGGCTGCCCAGTTTCATGACTGTAGGGCTCACTTTGGGAAATGGATGAGCAGTAACTGCCTAAAGCTAAACTCCTCAAAGACTGAGGTCTTGTTGTTCGGCAATAATCCTTCTTTTTGGTCGATCAACTGGGTGCCTCAGGAATTGGGGGACTTACCTATTTCCAGTGACAGAGCAAAAATTCTTGGAGTAACCATTGACACTAAACTATACTTTGAAGGTCAAATAAATAATATCACCTCAGCATGTTTCTTTATCTTAAAAACCTTAAGGAAAGTGTTGCCTTTCATACCATCTAGTCTGCAGAAAATGGTAGTCACTACTCCTATTTCCTCTACAGTAGACTACTGCAATGCGCTTTTCATCAATATTCGGTAACAATTTTTAGATAAGTTACAAACTCTGAAGACTTCAGCAGCACAGTTATTGATAGGCATTCCAAAACATAAATCCATATCTCAAGCACTGATCCAGCTACACTGGCTTCCTATACATAGACGGATCCAGTTTAAGGCACTCTGCATTGTCTTCAAGGCATTGGCTCTGAGTATCTGATACAGCGCCTTCAGTGCTACATCTCGGCACACTCCCTGCATTCATCCACCAGCGGAAATCTTCTAATCCCTAGATTTAAGAAAATCAACTGGGGAGGGAGAGGCTTCATTCTAATTACTTTGAGTCTGTGGAACTCGTTTTCAATAGAACGAAAATCTAAGGCAAACGTATTGGAAATCTGGAAGAACCTGAATACTTGGCTCTTCAATAAATAACTTGACCGTTTCCAGAGCCCTCATGCTGTCTCAGCGCCTAGATACCCCCATTCATTTATTCAAAATTACTATATATTTTGACTGCTATGAAGATTCATTTAAAGTTGCAAAAGATAGCATTGATTTCTCAGTATTTCGAAATACCTTCAAAATGCTAAGTGATAACACTCAAGAGGAAGATACAATTGAGGGTGAAGTAGCTAAGGAGAGTTCACTAAGCATGGGCGTATTTACGGATTCGCAATCCGCAAAATCCGCGAACTCGCGCAAATTTTGCGGATTCCTTTTTTTTGTGTTCGCAAGTGTTTCTGCCATTTTGCGAGGGTTTTTACCAGTTCGCAAACGCAAACTTACTTGTCGGGTAGCAACGGTCGCGACCATGTTGTTTCTACATCTGGTTCATCACAGGACCCTCTGTTTCACCACTGCCATCCTCTGTTTCACCACTGCCAGCCTCTGGCTCACCCATGCCACCCTCTGGCTCACCCATGCCACCCTCTTGTTCATCACTGTAGATTTATGGGGGGGAAATCACACCTGCCCTGCCTCAACTGACATGAATGAATTAGGGGCTGATTAATGTGTCACTGAATTTGAACATCCAGGCTGGCACCTGCTTCCTTATCTGTAATTGCTTTCTGTTGCAGTGTAATTTTTTTAACAGGACCTTTGTTGTATACTTGTAGCTATTCATTGAGCCTGCTGTGAGGGTCAGAGCAGGGTCATAGAATAGTTGCAAGTAGGCAACTGAACTCTGAAGGGCCCCCTCAGGAAGCACTACAGGGAATGGTTACTAATGATAAGATTGAACTTTTGCACCTGCTGAGTGCTTTCAGTTTTGCAAAAATCCAAATATCCAGCAGCATCCACAAAAAGTAATCCTTCCAGGCACTACAGGGAATGGTTACTAATGATAAGATTGAACTTTTGCTCCTGCTGAGTGCTTTCCGTTTTGCAAAAATCCAAATATCCAGCAGCATCCACAAAAAGTAATCCTTCCAGGTCAAGATCCAAATCAAAGTGACCAGCACATGAAGAAAGCACTGGGAGGAGCCTGCTGGACAGGAACAGCAAGTTGGAGACTGTGGGGCACTTCCTTCCTCCCACCCCCCCACCCCCGATATGGACTCCTTGCAAAAAAAAAGTGCAGGCAAATGTCAACCTGAGGAGTTATTCTGATAAAAATCATAATTTTCAAGGTTTATGCTGCCTGCTGGAGAATTTCTTGTGCAAAATTGCTAATTTTGCAATCTCGCAATTGCGAGATTGTCGCTGCCCGCCGCATCTATGTGTGTTTACTCCCGCGAAATTGTATAGTATTGTAGTTGGCAAGTGCGATCAAGCAAAAAATCCACTTCGCACGGATTTACGAATTTTCGGCAGGTTCGCGAGAGTTCGCGGATTGCGAATTTGCCGAAAATCCGCAAAATCCGCGAGCGGAACGGATTTTACGCTCATGCTTAGAGTTCACAACACAGCCAAAGTTCAGCTCCTCAAAAGGACAGTCAATATTTCAAAATGAACCTGCTATTGCAATGAATAAGGTGGAGACTGCAATGGAGCAATCAAGACAGGAAACAATTGATATGGCAGATTTAGTTGGACAACTAAATGATGAGTACATTTACATATATATGGAAGTAAAAGCTACAGTTGAGCATGGATTGCTTCATGACAAGAGAGATTGTGCATGTTCAAAATTTGAGCTGATACAGTTGTATGCCATCAGTAGGCCTGGGCAGAGGTCGTAGAGTGCGGAGTTACTAGAACACTCTCTCAAATGGACAGAGTAAGTTCACAGACATAAAGTTATATGCTGTGCAGCTTGATGTTGTGCTTTTAAACTATCACACAAGCACCAGAATGCCACAGTAGTAAGCATGCACGGTGATAGGTCTCCTATTACCCTTTTAAATCAATTGCACTGAGTAAGTACATCCATGTCACACTTTTAAACCAATTGTAAAGAAAGAGCTCATGCTCTATTGCTCTCTCATGGGTTTTGGGTTTCTAAGCTCCATGGCAACACACTTACCAATGGGCAGTTGATGGTTGATGGTGTACAGCTTCTCTGATCCACCTGTCAGAGCTTTCCTCTCCATCTTCCATTCCTCACTACAGGCTCCCTTTAATCAGTGTCTTGCCCATGGGAAGTGTGGGAAAGGAAATGTTTGCAGATGCCTCGGAGCCTGGGAACTATGGGATTCAATGCTGAAGAGTGAAGATAGACTTCCCATCCATGCCGCTTGAGAATATTCATAACCCTAGGCACCTCAACCACAATCTCAGGGGCTGTATAGTTGATCCAGTGATGTTTTCAGGAACCAGCCTCTTTAGCTATCCACTTCCAGCAGCCGCCATCTCACTTTTTAGCTGCAATCAGCACTAGTAGCAAACCTACAATTGGATGGAAGCCTTTAGCTGTAAACGAACTCCTCCTCCACTGCCTCTAGTGTCTCTGTCACTCACACGCCATCTTTCAATCCCTCCACATCCCTCACCAGACACTTTGAATTAGAATTTTAAAATATTTATAAAGCGCACGTACACTGTGCAGTTTCTTGGCACTAGAAGATTCCTGGGCTGGGGAGGACTCAGGGAGCAACTTTTCTGATATCATCCATATTCCTTCCACCTCTCAGATATCCCTTTCCTCTGACTCCCTTAATCTCTTTGGTCTCCTCTTAGTAGTAAGTTTTCTGTCCTCTGCTCTCTTCTGAACATTCTACCACCTATTTGTCTCCATTAAATGTGTGAGAGCCCAGCCCCATTCCTTCTCTCTGTTCACCTGCAGCTCCTCTCCAATCTAGGCTGTTTTTTCCCTGTGGGCATGCACCTGTCACATGACTCAGGCATTCAGCCATGGGCTTGCTTTCTCCCATGTATGGGAGCCAGTAGTTCATGTTGGCATAGGCAGGAGGCTGCACCACGTCTGTCGCAGGAGAAGGGGCTCTTACTCCATCAGGACCAGTGACGGACCAAACGATCTGCCCCAGAGGCTGCTAATATGAGGTGTGGCACTTCCTCCTTCCCAGGTAGGATGAAGTTTGATGCAGGCACTCACTGGCCCTTTAAGCACAGTACATTGTATGCCATGTAGTCTTTCAACAACTACATTGTGTGTTGCGTTTGCACTTCACTATTGATGATGCAGAACTTCAAGCTGATGATAGGTTAAGAAAGCTGTGTTTACCCAGTCCTGTCTCTTTGGCAAACAGCACAATGAATGTGTGAGTCTGTGCTTCCGCTCTCTTGTTATTTGTCTGTTCATCGTGCAAAGTGCTATTGTTTTAAGACCGTTGTGCCTTTCTTTAGTAGGCACAATGGCCTGGGCTTCCTCTGAAGTTGTATCCCCGTGGTATTTGCACCCCCTGCATGTTGTAAGAGTAGTGAAAAATGTTTGGTTGGGCGCAGGTAAACTCCCCTTCATGGCGGTAGCAAAGATTTTGCCAAGTGGAGCGCTGAGTGCCCAAAACTCTGTGAACTCTGCTGGTGGAGCAGAGTTCACTGCCAAACCCCCAGGCAGCGGTCACGCTGGTACTGGCAAAAGTTTCTTAATATAACTGCTTTTCTACAGAAGACTACAGACTGCAATTCATTATGTGTGTTTGCATTACCCACTGGATTAGATGCACAGAATATCAATGGTGACTTTACATTGTCTTCTGATTCACCCTGTGAAACAGGACAACAAAGGTTATCCAGAGAAGCTTGTCATGAAGTGTCAAAAGTGTTTAAAAAGTTGCTAATTTTAAGCACTGATGAGTTGAGAATAGTCTCAAACTTAATGTCTGCCTTTGTACATTTGAGACTGCGAGAAGTTCACAAAATGGATTGTGAGGCCCCATTTGCAGGAAAACATTCAACTGTTTTGGGAGATTTACTGCAACTTACACCAGTAAAGGGTCAGCCTGTGTTCAGAACACTGCTCCATGACAAAACTAGGAATTATTTGGGAAGCATTGGAAATGTGAACATTTGGTTATGTTTTGAATACAAGGAATTAATTAGGAATATGTGACAAGTGTCTGGCATTGAATATGGAAATATTGTGGAAGGTATTAGAGTAGGTGTTCTTTCAAAAGAGGTATGGTGTCTACTAGAAAGACAGCAGCAGAAGTAATGTTTTATACAAGAACATGTTGTGTGGCTATGCCTATATTGGAGGAATCTGCATCTCTCAACAATGAATTTCTGGAATTGGAGAAAAAAGACATTTTCCAACTAAAGGCAATAGATACAATGTCACTGTATTACTAAATGAAAAGTTCTGAACAAAGCTGGATTCATAAAATAAAATCTGTTTCACAAACTGCAAGATTAGCAAAATGTTTAAGTCTATGCAACATCTGGAGAGTGATTTTGCACCAGAATTTAAATGTTGAAGAAAGGTTTGGTTAATGGTGCCATGGGTAAAGTTGTTTTTATAATTTTCTTAACAGGAATGAGGTGCAATATTTTGTGATTTAAATTAATCGGATTGAAAACGCAAAGCAAATTGGACAATCTACTGCATCTTTTTTGCTTGTGAAAGATTTATATGTTCAACAGAAACAGTACCCAGTTTCTCTAGCATATGCTGTTATTATTCATAAATCACAAGGTTTAAATATAGATGCAGCATTTATTAATATTGGTAGTACAGTGTTTAAGGAAGGTATGTCATATGTCGATTTGTCTCAAGTTTGGACATCATCTGGTTTGTATCTAATTGCATTTGACGACAGCAACGTAAATGCAGACTCAAGCTGTGTTAAAGAATACAACTAGTTAAAATGTTTTTATAGCACTTAGGACAGTATCCAGTCTATGAGAAATGATATATCTGTCCAAAGCAGTGCAGTGATGCTGTTGCAAAGAAGGAAATGAAAGAGAAGGAAGTTGTTAAGAAATCAAAAGGTTGGAATTGTGAACTGCTATGCTAATGTTGTGCTAAACATATTGTTTGCTTTACCTTATGATGTCAATTAACCCTGGGCGAACCACTACGCTACGCTCGCGTAGTTTGCAAAGTTTGCGCAACTTCGCACTATGCTAGCTGCACGTAGCACAGTGTGAACATGCGTAGCGCAGCGTAGCGTAGTGCAGCGGTCATTTTTTGCTTGTTCGTGGTCCTCAACGTCATGTTCGCGACCGCGAGCAAGCAAAATGACATCCCAGCGAGATTCTCAATGCAGGGAGGTCAGGTTTCTCATTGCGAGTGGTTGCGCATGCTCGCGACCGCTCGCTGCCGCTGCCGCTCGAGTAAAAATCTACTCGAGCGGCAGAAAACTACAGCTTGCACGGTGCAAGATACCGTTTTCAATGATTGCACAGTGCCGGATGCATGTCCGCACTGTGCAATCATTGAAAACGCATCTTGCACAGTGCGAACATGCTACTACGCAGCTCGCATAGTGCTACATGAAGTTCGCGTAGTGCGAAGTGTACTTTGCGTAGCTTCGCGTAGCGCTACTTCGCGAACTACGCCCACCCTTAATGTCGATGTAATTGAAGAGAAATAACAGAAGGTATTGTGTTCTACACTGTGTGTTTTGATACTCCGTCTGCATAGTGACAGGACTAAAACACGTTGTTTGTCAGGCATTCGTGACATTATAGATGTATGTGGCGGATCCATACAGTTTACTCCAAACACTAAAGAAGATGCAAAGGAGTTTTTAATGGTGATGTTTGCTGTTTTAGAAGAGGACATACCTGTTAATTACTTATTTTCACATAGTTACTATGACACTATGAATGTGAAGATTGCTTATACACATCAATTACACAAATAGTATTGGATATTTTAATTTATTTAATGTTACCGGGTTCCAAAAGTGTAACTTTTGAGAGATTAGTGAGAAAATGTTCACAAAGTAATGTATGCCCAAATTGCTGAACAGATCTTCTCTCTACTTTATTTGTAGCAAGAACTGGAAGGTATGATATTTTAAAACTACAATGATTTAAGCGTGATGGCAGTAAGTTAAATACTGTCATTACTAACTTAAAAGCAGGACAAATATTTATTACTGGAAAAACACACAGCAGCATTGCTATCATTTTTCATGAAGAAGTTAGTATTACATCTGGTCATTACACCATCTAATAACCTTACATTCAGACAAAGATTTCCTTGGAAGTTACCAAATGCCTATCTTTTGTTTTTAAAACCAAAATTCTGACATCCTCTCACACACCTGAACAAACATGCATATCTCACAGAACCACACAATCATTCAAACACCCACTTGTACACCACTACAAATACTTAGACAGCTACTCACAAACCCACACACTCAATTGCAAACACATAAACACACACATTTCAGGACTCACACAGAAACTCACGCAGCCAAACATCCACTGACATACCAACTTACTCACCCATAGAGCCACCGGCATACCTACCCAGAGATTGGTACAGACACGTACACACTCATTCACACTAACATTCCCACTCACACACCTACACAGACATTTACATCCCTACTAACATACCCATTGAGTCACTCACACAGGTACTGACACTCACACAGCCACTCACACTCCCATACAGTCATACACACATCCATTTACACATGCAAATGCCTATTCACATTGACTCATATACCCATACAGATACTCACATGCAAATTCCCACATCCACACAGCTACTCACATACCCATACAGTCACTTTCATATCCACTCAGATACCTACATAGACACTCACATACCTACTCAGCCACACATCCAATTACATGCCCACTCCGATATTTACTAACACACCCATAGAGTCAAACACAGGTACTGACACACTCACACTCCCATACAGACAGCACATGCAAATGCCTAATCACATAGACTCATACAGTCACAAAGATACACACTCTCACACAGGAAACTCCACACCCCTGTATCAAAAGTATGTCAACTGCTTCTTATATTGTGGATTTTTCTACACCAGCCACTGTAAAATCTCCTCACTGGCTGGTGTAGAAGAATCCACGATATAGGAAGCACTGCATCTACAGCACTATATGTGCGTGTCTGCTGACAAGCACCATCATCATTAAAGGAACAGATGAATCCCACACCTAACAAGAAGGCTGTCCTACCCTTCCGTTCAGTCCTGATGAAGACCGGCTCTAGATGCTCATGTATCAGCGCATCACCACTAGGGTCGAAACGTCGATGTACTTTTGATAAACATCCTACTGCACAAAGTCCCAAAGAACAAAAGATAGAAATGTAACCTCTTCAGACTATTGTAATTTACAGTGGATTATTTTTAAACAAAATGTCATCTCTATATATGTATATATATGTTTTTTCACCAATATCACTCAGTCACAAATCACTGTCTATGCCCTATCTGTATTCTCAGTATATGTTTGTTATATATTGGACAGCACAGTTAATGCTTTGCAGAATTAATGCTTATAAGAAAGTTGAATACTCATTTGGGTCAGTGTTGATTTATTGGTTTAAATTGTATATATCATTCATGGGGTATATCAGTACATCAAGGTATTAAGTACTATGTTCAATTGAAATGTCTTTTCCAACAGAACCATTATTGTTTGTTTAATTACCCGCCCAGGTTCTGAGGGTTATAGGGTCACCCCATTATATTTAATGGTCCTTCTTGGGAGGTAGAATATCATCTTCATCATCTTCAGGAGGTTGAGGGTCGCTTCTCTCTTTTGAACAAAACATTGTTCTTTTCCCCAATGGTGTTTTGTAGGGATGCAAAAAACACAACAGTGCTCTGGAATACAGTGTTCTCTAAGGAGAGCTGAAAGTCAAATAGCTGACTTAGGGTGTGGTTTGCAATGTGCCTGGGTGAGTACTTATTGTAGCCAATCAGAAGTTGAGGTTTGGGTGTGTTCCAGATATCAAGGCGGATCTGCTGTGCCTTCAAGGCAGATCCACGGATTTGCTAAACTTGTAAAATAAATAAGTATGTTTTACAACACACATAGGCTTCAAAATATTAATGTATGGATATTTTTTGTCTGGTGTAAATTTTAAAATGTGAGGGGGCAATATATGATAGATATCTTTTTTTAAACAGTTTTCTGCATCTTTGGATTGGCTACAATTTCATTACAGGAGCTAGTAACCATGGAGTACCCGTACAGGCTCCCTTCTCAAATTTGTGGCAGATCCACAGATCCATAAATTGATTCAAACAAGAACAACACTTGTTCTATTGCATTTATAAAAACACTACATAAGTTACATTACCTTGATTTGTTAGTTGTTACTTTTAAAATGTATAATAAAAATAAAAGTGAGAATAAAATGTATATATACACTTGTAAAACTGTATATTACTAAATTGAACTTATCAGTGAAATTGTAGTATATTTAACATTTTTAAAAATGCTAAATTAATGAAAAAACAAAAGGTTGCAGGGATGTTATGGTTAGGAAATAGAATTTTGAAAAAAACCTTTGAAATCCATTGCAAAAAAGAAAGGTTAGATGGATGTCAAGGTTACAAAATACCATTAAGAAACACATAGAAATTCACTGAAAAAAAGGTTACTGGGATGTTATAGTTATGAAATACCATTAAAAAAACTGAAAAATTCTATGGAAAAGCAAAAGGTTACAGGGACATTATAGTTAGGAAATAGAAAAAAAACCTTCAAAATTCAGTGAAAAAAATAAGTTTACAGGGACGTTATAGTTAGTGTCACATTTTATGCATACAAAACCATAGAAATATATATACTTCTTCTAGGCATATACCAATATCACCTCAGTCTGTAACCAAAAGCACACAATTCGAAGTTAAGCACTGCATACCTTCCATAGATGGGATTACGATGCACTGTTGGGGTACTCTCTAAAGGCACTTTGGATTTTTATTGATTTCACGTTTCTGAGCACTTTGAGGGGTGAGACGTGAGCAGGGGTAAAATGATTGCCAATGTCCACAATTGAGCCCTGACTGAGTGCTTTTGGCTACAGACTGAGGTGATAATGGTACCCACCTAAAAAGAGTATAGTGGAGGTTGGCTGGCGCTGAGGCTAGCAGATTGGCCCCATAGAATGTGTAGGAGTATAGATTTGGTCTTTAAGTGCTTTATTGATACAAGATATGTTTCAGAATAATTATAGCAGTCCTTGCTTCTGTCTCATCCTTTTTAGGATTATGGAGCAAAGAGGACTCTGGACTATTTTCCCCAATCTTTATACATTCCAATGACATGCTGTTTTGAATCAAGGTATTACTTTTGTAACTGATGTGATGGAGTGGTACAGTGTATGACCACCACTGCATACTGAAATGCAGTGACATCGACTGCTGTTTTTGTTTCTTTTTCCTTTCTGAGTCCTGAGGAGAACCCAGAAAGAGTTCAATGGTTTTGAGACACGTCGACATTAGCGCAACTAACAAGCATCATTGGACTACAATGCAAACAGGGTTAAATAGGCAATTTCTTGATGGAATCTCCTGGTTACACTAGTAGAGCACTATTAGGTTGCAGTGCCCATTGATTCTTTTATCAAAATAACTAAGATTTAATGTTTGCAAAAAAAATATTGATCCTTTGTTTGGGCTTATTTAATTAAGAACTTTGAAATGTTCGTATATATTGTGTTAATTGTTTAAATGTCTTTCATGTATTAGGTATATTTTGATTGTATGTATATGTCAAGTCAAGTCAAGTCAAGTCAGGGATATTTGTATCACACACATATCACACCAAGAGTCTCTAGCGCTTGCAGGCGGCAAGCATCCTGTATGCATGTTGGGTAGTACAATTTGTATTATTGATTTAAGATGTTTTTCTTCTTTGCATGATAATTCTTCCAAAATAGATGTTAGATTGCCTTAAAAAGAAATAAATAGTGATCACTCTTGTTGAATATAGTGGTCTCTTATACATTTGCATGACTATCAACTAAACATATGTATTGGCCATTTTTTGAGATGTTGGGACTTTTAGAATGCAGGCATTTTCTTACTTTAACCATTCGGTGCCTTTGTCTGTCTCTGAATACATGTCAGGGTTAGGTGAAAGCTAGGCTGTGTACATTACCTCTAGACAGTCACACACAAAAGGATCTTGGGTGTGACATTTGCATCCTGATGGCCCATCACCACCTTGCTGAGGTACATTGTGAGTGAGGAACTGACACTTGTACCTAAATAGGGCTGTGCCAGTCCCCACAGAAAGAAGTCATACCACCCTGTGGTGAGTCTTGGGCCAGGACAGCAAATGCAGGGACCATGTGATCTTCAAAGGCCTTGTTAAAGTCACTCCCACTTCAATTGCACAACTGGGCATAAGTACTGACACCACCAAATCAGAACTGTGCTGGAACCAAGGACATTCTTCTAGGAAGAACAGCTGCTATGCTGCAGGAGGGACTGCCACTTCACCAACTGTTTTGCTGTGTTGGCCTGCTGCCTGCAGATTGCTATGCTATAGAAGAAACTGCCACTTTTCTGCCGGTTTTGCTGTGCTGGCCTGATGCCTCTTGATTGGGAAGGAGAAGTACTAGACCTGCTCTATACATCCTTGAATACAAATTTCTCCAAAGGCTTGTTGACTTGCCCCCTGTTCTTGAAGTCTCAAAGCCATCAAAGACTTCCTTCAACTCTGTTTAAGTTTTGGGGCTCTGCCAAATGGGAGTTCTGCCCTGCCAAGAGGTGCAATCCAGTCTTGGGCCTCGAAAGTGGGTGTTTTCCTTGTAAAAAAAGTGATCCTTGTGCTTATTGGCGACGACACGGTACCCGACTGCGAAGTTTGACAACTATGCTGTTCTTATACAAGGTCCCAATTGTGATGTTCAACCATATTGCAGCACCAATCCAAGGTCATAAATGTGAGGCTTGACAATAATGCTGAGCCTGCATTGTAAATGGTTGGACACGGGACCCGACTGCGAGGCTCGAGTTTGACTTATCGACCTGACTGCGTGAATCAAGACCTAAGCATCAAGTCTTCCACACTGACTGTCATTCCATCAAAGGTACTTTTTCAGTGGGCCCTGTGTAGGTTCTATAGCCGGCCTGTACTCCATTTTATCAGTCTGAAACTTTGGATTAACTCTAGTGCAGCCCTACCCCAAATAACCCTTAAACGGCATTGACTTTTAAGCACTATATTGCAGTTTATTCTTTAAAAATCCATAGCTTAAGTTATATTTTTTGCACTTTTGTTATTTTCATCTAGTTTTACTCAGATAACTATTTTCTATTTTTCTAAACTGATGTGGAGTCTTTTATGATGTTTTCTCTGTGTTACTGAGATTTTAATGTTGCAAGAAATACTTTACACGTTGCCTGACTGCTCTGTTCCAAGATAGTAGAGGGTAAGCACAGTTTAATATCGGTTGTGTATCTGACTTACCCTCACTAGGATTGTGGTTCCTACTTGGACAGGGTGCAAACCTCTTGCAACTAGAGGCCCAATTTCTAACTACCTGTATAGGGAGGTCGTGAGACCATGGAACTATACGGTTCTTTACTTTCTGTATTCAGTTTCTCAACCCTTACTCTGTCGTGATTCACTCAAAGTCGTGACTCACTCAAAGTCCTCCCTCTTTTCAGGGAATTACTCAGGTAACCTAGACTCTTCACACAGCCTTGAGATCTCAATACAGTGATTATATATGGAAATTCTGAAAGTGAATAAAGAAAGGTTACTTCTTTCACATCACTATCCTCAGATTTTCTCTTTGGCTCTGGATCACTTACTGTACAGATAAAGTCAGTCCACATATGTGACCTGGCCTTCTGCACTAAAAGTGAACAGCATGCCTTTATTTTCTTTAAATGTTGATTCCTTCTGGTCTCTGGCTAAAATACATATATAGCTGTGATTCAGTGATGCATTCCTTCTCATGCAGGTATTCAGTGGGGCTTGCTTTAATTTATGTGAGCCTAACCATTGATTGCTGCAACTTTCGTTCCTGCTGAACCAGTACCTCTGTCATTTTTAGCACACAATAAGTATTGATGTGAAAGGACTCTCTCGAGAATGCCTTATATGTATTCAAAACACTCTGGAGGAAAGTCAATACTCAAAGAAATGCTTTGTGGTTGTAAACCTAACTATTATCATTGAATTCAGAAGCTGTTTCCTGTCTATAGTTCATATTTCTTTTATTTGACAGTCTGGTGGTGCAGTGAGTACCATATTTACTGACACATTGTGAGATAAGTGATTAAGTAGAGTAGTTATTTCACTTATATCCTTAAAAGATCTTCCTTGGATCAGGTAAAAGATTTATCCTGGAGAATTGTCCATATTTCTTAGCCACTTACGGACCCTTTTCCAGATTGAAGAATATCTATAGGCTCAATTTCTGCATATTTAATAATTTCCTAATTCCATTGTCTATCCTCACTCAGTCTGCAAATATATGATCTGACAGGAAATGTCAATTATTGTGCTTTTTGGACTTCAAAGTTGCTGTTAAAATTCACTCTTGTACTGCACAGCTCTGTACATTTACAATTTGCGTTTTTTTTCCTATTTGCATTTAATTTAAATGGTTCTCAATCCACTCTTTCAATTTCATCTTCCTAATCTAAACGTTCATAACAAAGTTTTTTACATTACTGCCTTCTACCGATTTTGGATGGCCATAGCTGAAAATCAGAGTTCCACTGGGGCTGTGTGCCACAATATGTTGTGCCCTTCCAAGAATCATACCAAGTGCCTTGAGGATACAACAGATACAACAGTAGAGTCTCCCAGAGTGATGTGCTCACACCTACTGATGTGTTACTGTCATTCCAACTTTCTACTCGAGAAACTTAGAAGCCTCCCTTACTTCTGTCATGTGCTTTTGCTACCTTTTTGGACCTCTCATTGCTCAATGTCAGTTCCTGCCAGAGCAAGTGATAGATGGGGCCATCAGCCGCCCTCCTCATGGCAGGGAG
The DNA here is from genome assembly GCF_964261635.1 of Lissotriton helveticus. Classification (NCBI taxonomy): domain Eukaryota; kingdom Metazoa; phylum Chordata; class Amphibia; order Caudata; family Salamandridae; genus Lissotriton; species Lissotriton helveticus. The sequence continues at coordinate 789,144,586 of NC_136057.1, read as the reverse complement.
CAAGGAGGCATGCACACATGGGACAAGTAGGTCTGTAATATCAGAACATAATTCCATCGTGAAATTCGAATGTTGGGCACATTTGGGGCAAGCTGGTTTATATACTGGAGTACACGCATTACAGAGGATTTTGAAGATGTGGTATTTACACGACTAAAACAAGAATAATAGAAAAAAAGATTTGTTGATTACTGTCGAGAATCATTAGTAGGCAGTTTCCTTTTTGGGACAGTGATCAGTGCTGACTTCGCAAAGAGTGAAGGAATTTTTCAGCTTTTTGTGCAGTATCTTGAACTTGGTGCAGCTAGCGATCTTTCAGTTGTTAGGTGTCTGGGGTTTGATGAATCTTAAGGAGCTGTAATTCCTGCCGATGTTTATTTAGTAGTTTGCTAACCTTAGAGGAATCCACCTCTCTTTATTTATCTAATTCTATGCATCAATACTCCACAGGAGAAAATGTCCATAGAGGAGCCTTAGCTACACTCAGCACAACTCGGCCCATAAAGGAAGGTAACCTCCTAATTTGTGTCACAGCCTCTAATAACTCTTTCAAGTCTCAGTCTGAAGTCACTGCATACCTTATCAACAGGTACTTCTGTCTGGTGATCCCTTCCTAACCCCTCTCCCTATATATTGCCCCTTTGCATTAGCAAGATGTGTCTGTCAGTGACTATTTCAAGGTGCAGATTCCTTTCTGATGATTCTCTGTAAGTATATCTGGGACCTGTCATTAATGAAGTGTCAAGTAAATGCAATTCCTAATATTCTCACAGGCATATGCCCTTCACTCCACCAATAAAGACACTGGCTTCCGGTGAATGCTCTCTAGTTGTAGCTTCACTTTATCTCCATTGAGTCAGGGGTAATTTAAGTAACAAGTCTTTTAAATATCCCTCAAAAAACTGTACTCCGTCCAGCAGAGAAAACTAATTTTCAGCCGAACCTCAATCTCCAAAGTCAGCTGTGAAATTGAAAAAATTTCAACCGTAGGAGAGGGGGAATAATTGATGACATGTATCTCCACATCTTTAACAGAATCAAAGCATCACCCCATGTTAGGGAACACACTCTGTATCTTATTGGAAGACTGGAGACTGTATTATGTAAAATATTCACTCTGTGTGTATATGTATGTCATGGAAATATGTCCCGCCAATACACTTACCACGAATATATACATCATTAGCATATGGCACATATTTGAAGGAAAACACTCCTCCAATATTTATGTGTGCAAGATTTACACACCGTTTGAATACAATATCTGGTGCAGGAGTATGCATACACCAAATAAGTCACATTTTTAAAGCACATCTATCACATTTTGTACAGCATGAAACATCAGCTTGTGAAGATAAACTCATAAAATCAATCTGCAACCTCGAAGATTATTATCATGCTATTTGATAACAAAAGGAGTTGTGAAGGCCTAACGTCCCTCAAACATGGTGTCCCAATCAAAAAAACATCTATAAGACACAAGAGTGTTGAGAAATAAAAGCTGCATCAGAAAAAAGGTATATAGGAAACGTAAACTGCCTAGAGCCTTGTTTCTTAGTGAAGATGTTAAATTCTAAGACAATAGGATTGTGGTCGGATGTAACTCTTGGACATAATTCTATAGTGCTAGAGTCCAGAACTCTATCTGTCACCCAGACCATATCTATTCGTGAGCATAATTTATGTGGTGCAGAGTAATAAGTAAATCCAGCAAGATTGGGATGTATTGTACGCCAGACATCTTTTAAATTATGCAAACGGCTTAGTTCTTATATAGCAGCTCGAATTTTACGCATTCGCTGGAAGGCACCCCGCCTAGTGGTATCCAAATCGTAGTTCATTACACAGTTAAAGTCGCCCATTATTAACAGCTCTCCTTCCCAATCTAGTAGTTCAACATTTAACCGATCGTACATAAATGGTTCATCAATATTAGGTCCATATACCACACAGAATACATATGTACAGTGTTCAAGTTCTATTGCCCATCTACCCCCCTTGTCAGCAGCTGTTCAGGTAATTTCGATATTTAATTGCTTTTGCTTCAATATTGCGACCCCCCTGATGGAAGCATTTAAAGTAGAACAGACTACAAACTCATAACCCAATTGCCCTAATAATTTCCTATCTTGATATCCGATATGAGTTTCTGTGAGCAAAACCATATGGGGTTTATACATATTAAGCTCTTCTTGTACAAGCCTCCTGGAGCCGCTGGTTGTGATGGTTTCGTAAATGATGTAGCTGGTTTTAAAGATGGTAAAGCTCGCAAAGGGAGTCAAAGGAGTTGTAAAAGGATGAGGGTGATGTGATCATACATCTTCAGAAGTGGATGAAAGTTGCTGCTGCACATAGAAGGACCTTAAGGGGTGCTACTGTGGAGGCAGGGAGGCTGTAGAGTAGGGCATTATCACGATCCAGATGTGAATAGTTCTGAAGTTACTTTCTGGATGAAACAGTTTCACTTTCTTTAGAGAGCTCCGAAAGGATTATCTTTGTTTTTGTCTAGTAGTCCCTTGAGAGTGAGGGCTGGTGTCTAGGGCAAATTCCAGTTGCTTGGTATTTGCTGAAAATTGGTGTTCAAAGCCATCATGGTTCATATCACAGATCCAGGTTTGTACTATTTCTTGTTTTTTCTTGTCAAAATACAGGAATTCAGTTTTCGTTGGATTGAGCTTCAGGTAGAGGAGGGACACCAGGACTGGATGGTGTGCAGACAGTGGATGGAGTGTTCGATATTTGAAGCACAGGAGTGTATCATCAGCATATTGGTGAACCTTAATGCTGTTGACTGTGACCAGAGCACTGAGCAGCTCCAAGTAGAGGTTAACGATAACAAGTGACAGCAGGAAACCCTGGGGAACTCCGCTGGTGATAGGGATATTTTGGAACTTGGAGTTGCATATGTAAGCATACTTTTGTACGGTATGAAACGTAGGAGGAGAACCAGGGAAGGTCTTTGCTGTTGAATGTCTTTCAAAACTATAGGGTATGTATGAGAGTGGTATAGCCAACTCAGCTCCAGCAAAATCATGAGGCAGAGATTATCTTCATCTGTGATCAGGTGGGCAACAGCTACAATGTGCAAAGTAGTGGCCTCCATGCTGCAATGTTATCTGAAGTCAGATTGGTTGTTGTGCCGGAGATGGTTACAATTAATGAGATCTTATAGTTGACATAGAATCCTTTCTCAATGATCTGGACAATGAATGGGCAGTGGATGATGTGCAGTAGTTAGCGGGGTCATTGGGGACTAGTGTTAGTTTCTTTAGGAATGGAAGGATTTGGCCTGTCTCATTAATCGTAAGAAGAAAGTAAGAAGCTCTAATAAGGAGTCACACGTTTTTTAGGTCGAGCAGACCTGCATTCAATGCTTCGACAACTATTGTGAGCCGTTTTGGGGAATGTAGACACGAGTCAGACGTGCACTTTTGCAGTCAGTTTTGACCGCGGGAGCGCACTTCTGAGACGCGCTTGAGCAGACGAACTCACAGCACCTGCTTTTGCTTCGCTCGCACTCACATGCATTAACGGCGCACACACACAGACACAGCCAGCCCCCACCCCTCTGCACGCACACACACACACACAGGCGTGCGCACAAATACACACGCTGCCGCCCCCCACCCCCCTGCACACACACAGACACGCACGTATACACACGTCGCCGCCCTCTACCCTCCCCCCACACCCTTACAACTAAGCCCCACTCACCGCATCGCCGCCACTCCTGACTTCTGCAGCCACCGCGGGGCATCAACTCCGTGGGCGCGGGCTTCGCGGAAAATGGAAGTCCCGCCCCACGACAGACGTGACGCTCCCGAACTTCCGTTTTCAAGATGCGCAAGCTCGCGGCTTGTTTTCTTTTCTTGTCAGATTGGCGAGAGCTGGAAATCCTTCCAGTGGCTCGGAGGGTGAGTCGCTTGTGTGGGGCTCTAGTGAGCGATTGTTGTTGGTATCTCTTGAATAATCGTTTGAACTTAATCGGGGCCCGAGGAGGCCGTACCCGACAACAGTAGAATCTTAGACCTCCAAAAGAATGCACATTCCAAATAAGAACACACAAAACAGCGCAGCCGCTTAGCTTCAGCACTGTCGAATATACAATGTCGAGTTTTTCAGTCTCTCTTCGATCCGTTTTGTCCATGTTGGTAGCACTTTCTGTAGCGCTTAACTCTAGAGAGCTCAGAGCGCTGAAAATCGTATCGTTTGGACTGGCTGTTTTTTTTAGCCACCCACACCCCAACCCTGTCAGTATCTGATGACAAAACATTTATTTAGTAGCGCCTAAATTGTCACCAATTTGATGCATCATCAGGGAACGAGTCCTAAATTGTGTGCGCCCTTGGACAACGCTCTCACGTGTCCAACCTCCATCAGAGGCTCACAACTCGGCCACAGCCCCACAGTACTGATGATTGCTCCGTACTTCGTCCGTTATGCCTTGTACTGAGTGCTAGGATTGGCCCCTGTCTTCTCATGTTCACCTAGCGAGACTTAACTTTAGAATCTGTGACTCGAGCAGGGCTTGCATATTAGTTTACTTTAGGGAATGTTTAAAATGCCGTGGTGATGAGTTTGGCCCAATTGCTTGTTATTTGAGATGTCACAGAGAGGATGCCTGCAGGCACCAAAACCAGCAGGTTTGCCTTGAGATCTAAGCTTACATTAACACAAATAGCACAGGTACAGAATGGAAAGCTACAGGGCTGTCTGCTGTAATGCAGTGTTGGTGCAGGAAAGACACTCTTGTTCTCCTCCCAATGCACATATCCATGGGTGGGCACAGGTTGAGTAGTGTGTAGATCAGTGTATATACATATTTAGAATTTGTCCGTTGAAATACCGAGTGTAGTTAGATGGCAGAGTGAGTGTAGTGAGAATGTCAGCAGTTGGATATTTCAGAGTGAGTCTATGATGGTGTATGTGATGATGGGGGAGTGTGTGGGTGCCTCGATTTTACTTATTTCGCAAAAATGCACTTATGTGTTCACGCCCTGGTTTATTGACTTGGGCTTCCTTAATAGCCCAAGATGCATGCGACCCAAGACCAACCTCTGCTAAGAATCATTCGATTAAATCTTGCCCACAGCCTTTTACCCCTAAAAAATCATGGAGTTGGAGCAGATAGGCTACTGCACCCACAATCCCCCAAGCATCCTAAAACGCGAGTTCTGTTCTTTGCTGACCTAAGAGCGTGGTAGCCTCACACGAGCAGCTAGTCAGATCGGCGGTGCGGGCGTGAACCCGGAGTGGCTGCACACCGGCACCGATGAAGATATGGGCCTAACTGCAGCCATGAGCGAACCTGCCAGCGTGGACAAAGTCAAGGCGCAGGTAACCTCCTTAGGGCCCGATCGTGCTCCAGGGAAACACTTGCACAGGGTCCTCAGCCTGAAGGCGTGAGAAGCCGTGGGAAACCATGTTGTGAGGTGACAAAGCCGGGGGATGCCACAACTTCAACTGCTTGCGACAAGACTTGCTGCTGGACGTAGATGAGTGTCGATGTCCACGGGAACGGCTCAGTGAAGGGACCAGAGAGCGGGAAAGAAACAGATCGGATGGTTGCGACAACTATGCTGACAGGGTTTCAGGCTGTCGCTCCCGCAGCGCCTTTGGCTTCAGTTGTTAATCGGCATCACACTTCTCAGTCGTGGTGCTTGGCCAAGCACCATACACAGTCAGAATGAGGGTAGAAAATGAGGTTTAAAACCAGAAAGCATAGAAAACAAGCATTGGCATAGCCAATAAGTTTCGTCTTTGGGACCTTTCAAGTGTTTTGTCACATCTGCTGCTTAATCTGTCACACACAATTTCAGCAGAGGCAGCAGGAGTGCTTGGTTATTTCAAGTAACCTACTGCTTGAAGCTGAAGATCTTGATAGACAGCAGGCAGCCATAACACCCACCATATATGGTGCGAACTGCTTCTCCTCTGGCAACTGCTGGTGCTGAGTCTGCTCTGGGAGTCGGTGGGGTCAAAGCAGGCAGAGTTGGAATAGAGTTGGATCTGCTGGATTCCCGATCCAGTATCTAGCTATTCATGAGTCAAAACCAGGTCCACGCCAACCAATGTGAATTGTTGGGACTGCGCCATAGTTTGGTGTGTCTGCTTCAGGACATATACACCGGCGCAGACATACATTCTGCCTGTGCGTCTGATCAGTACAACAGCGTGCAGGGCAGGGGGAATGGGAGACTTTCCTTTCCCGCTTGCAGGCCTCAATTCACGGGCAGGGAGAAATTATCCATTTAATGATGTCATTCTATTCTCCTAAATTTATGCCGCACATGGTTACCCAGAAGGGCCTCTCAGCGATCAAGATGTAACCTTGCGGAAACTCAAGCTTGTGACCTTTAGATCACAGCACTGTCCAGGATGAGCGTTTAGCTCACTAAACCATCGTTTCTACTCAATCAGTTAACCTCACATTTAGAAAGTGCTTTATGCGACTTTACTGTTTCCTTAAATCTTTGAAGGAGCACAGGAGATTTGAAAATGCAGAACCAGGAGACAGGCAGGGACAAGATATGGAGAACGAGGATGGAGATGCCACAGCACATTAACTCAATGGCCAATATTTTTGTGGGAGTTATTGAATTGGTACTGAGAGGTAAGGTAGGGAGAGGTGAAGCAGCATAGGAGATGGTGGGATGCAGCAGGAAGGAATAATGTAAGAAGGGAATAGAATCCAGGCTCTGATGGGACATTAGATCAAGCCAGAGAGTGCGCTCGCGAGGCAGGAGAATGTTCATTTGTCTCCAAACTGCCACCTCCCTCTCAAAATTCTACTGTCAGTTCTCTCGTGCAGCCTCACCTTCAGCTGAAAAGGGACTTGTGCAGTTCAACTCATTTCCCTATGATCTCAGGTTTCAGGGAGGGAAGAGAAGTCAGGGTGAGTAAAGGATTTTTCAACAGGGTGCAATAGGCTTAGTCCTAGCAAGTGTCTAACCATGAGTGGTCTCAACTATGTTTTACAAATTCACAATTTCACCCTAGACAATGTGACCACCACATCACTCAGGGAGACCACCACATCACTCAGGGACACCACCACATCACTCGGGGACACCACCACATCACTCAGGGACACAACCACATCACTCAGGGACACAACCACATCACTCAGGGGCACCACCACATCACTCGGGGGCACCACTACATCACTCGGGGGCACCACCACATCACTCACGGGCACCACCACATCACTCGGGAGCACCACCACATCACTCGGGAGCACCACCACATCACTCAGGGACACCACCACATCACTCAAGGTCACCACCACATCACTCGGGGACACCACCACAACACTCGGGGACACCCCCACATCCCTCGGGGACACCACCACATCACTGGGGGACACCACCACATTACTTTGGGACACAACCACATTACTCTGGGACACAACCACATCACTCTAATACACCACCACATCACTCAGCACCACAACAGCACTGTCCTTGTTTTAAACAGTAATCGCTGTCCAACAAAACTGATGTGATTTAAACCGCACTACCGGTAGGAACTGCTATGGATGTACACCTAAAAATGCAAACTCAGAAATGTGCATGCACATTTCAAAATCAGCAAAGGACAGTATACATAAAATACATCTTTATATCACCAAAATTGTGCAAAGGAAAAAAAGGAGCAAAGCTTTTGAGATTGCCACTTATACTTGAAAGTGAGCTCAGAGGAGGGCTATGCTCACCTCTAGGATGTGTAGGGCTTAGCAGTTTTTTTTAATTTTTTTATGAAATGAGAAGGACATTTTACGTTTGTTTTCTTTGTTTTTGCAAATGACTGTGAAGGAATCTGTTGCATACCAGAGTCTCTGAGCTTATCATAGGATTGTAGATAAAGAGCCCAAAATGTATACCTTCTTCTCCCATACACCCCCGTCATTCGTGATGTTTGTTTCCAGCAGAAAGACATATGCAATTAATTGCAGTGTCCAGACATGTGATAAAAGTCTAGTAACAGCAAGAACATAACCAGCATATTTCGTACAGAATATATGAAATTTCCTCTGCAGTGTGAATCAGTGGCAAGTTCTAAGTATCTCTTGTGTACTAGTTACAGTTACTTGCTCAAATCTCTCCAGCCAGAGTGTACACATCTGTTTTGGCTTATTTAAAAATGTATAGGCCAAAACGTTGTCAATTAACACACTGCATTGGCGCATACTTTGCTTATGAGACGTCGTTTACAATAAGCAAGAGTCGCAGCACATCATAGTTGAACTGCTCGAGTGCTGACACGGTGCTAATTAATTTTCTGTTTTTAAAGCACAATGCGAGTGTGAACATTTGTTCTTTCTACCTGGAACGTGTTACTTCTGAACAATGTTTCACATCATGTGTATACATAAAACGTTCCATAGATTACTTTTACCGCACGGTATTTAGTCCAAAAAGTTAGGTTGATTCTTCGGACACACTTTTAAAAGCTGGGCTCTGACACTTGCCGTTCTCCATGCGTGATACGTCTTCTTTGACATTATGCAACATTAAGCTGCCAAGCAGGGGCTAGGCTGAAGAAAGAAAAGCCATCCACCCGGTGTCAGCGGTGTCTAGCCAGCATGGTGAATGATGGATAATTCCCTCTCTGGGGACACACAGTCTGTATTCACCAGGCTGTTGACCACCCATAACAGTTCCAACGGTTAATTCCTTGCTGAGCAAATGGAGCCAGCAGAGATATTCTTCCTTGCCAGTCTGTCTGCTCTGCTGAGCACCCTTTGGAATGTCCCCCAGGAATCCCCACCACATATATTTTACCTAATTACGCCAGCGCCACAAATAGAAACTTTATTGCGCCCTAATTTTGAAACTTTTTATACTTTGATGCAGCTTATTACAGTGCACATCAGCATGTCACAGACCACCTATTTTCAACCGTGATATACTGGCCTATTACAAAGGTGACGCACTGACTGAGTGATGAAAGCCACTCTCTGTCTGGAAATAACTTGCATTAAATTGCTGCTTAATGTCAGGTGTTCCATTCTTATCAAAGTAGGGTTTTTTTAATTATCTGTGCACCTGTTTTAGTTTTGTTTCATTTGAATGAATTGTTATGAGCAAATTGTCCAAAGGCAAAGCTAATATGTGCAGCCTGTGTATTATCCATCAGTGATTCCGCGTTATTGTCACTTCCCCTTCAATTGAAGCAAAGGAGAGATTACTTCAGAGGGAAAGGTTTATTGAAACACAATTTAATTAAAAGGACCTCCATTTCATGGGCTTTGTTCATTTTGCTCTGTAGTGCCGTGCCTTTGAAGTCGTCTTTGGAAATATTGTATTTACCTAATTATTGCCTTTGGAAATGTATAATTTATGCTGTGTTTGTTATTTTTGACACACTGCAAAAAAAGTCTCTTTTGAATCTTGGGGTCCGTTTACGTAAAAAGAAAATATGAACACTGAAACCACTATCTGAGCAGTCTGATCAAACTGCAAAAATACAAGTATGCCGTGAAAGAATACATTTCTAGGAGTTTCCTGCTTAACTCAGTACCTTCTCTGGCCAGAACAAAGCGGGGGTTTAATTACTCATAGTCACCTGTTTCCCAATTGTAGGTGTTACCAGTTGTACTATTGCTTATGTCTTGTCCATGGCATATTTAATTCCCAATATATGGAATACCATTCCTAAGAAATTGAAGAGGCAGGCTTGATCTGTTCTATTACTGAGCCCCAACAAAGTGTAAACTATACATAAAGACTGAAGAAGGTAAACAGATTTCACAGACGCACATCTTAGATCAAGTTTGGTAGCTTGGTCTTATCAGCAAGGAGGCGAGAAATAGGGAGAAAGGGAGACAGAGAGAGAGAGATACTATCTGTGTATATGAGTGCGTGTGTACAAGTCTCTGTTGGCGTTGAAGCTAAAATCAACAAAATAAGCACTACAATTACAATAAGGAAGAACGTAGAGGTCAAAACCAAGTTTATTTAAAAATACCAAATACAATAACAAATGTCACCAAAATAAGGGATTAAGGGCCAGATGTACGACCCTGGAAATAGTGCCTCGCAAATTGCGAGTTTTTTGCGACTCGCAATTTGCGAGGTGCTATTACCATTGAAAAACAGTGTATTTCACACTGTTAGCGATTCTCAATGGGCTGCAAATAGAGAGGCTCATGAATGTTAATGAGCCTCTCGCAATTTTCAACCCCATTGAGAATGGCAGGCACTCCCAGGTATTGGCTCAGCAGACCACCATGTTTGGGACTGCTTTTAAATAAAGAAGTTTTTTTTTAAATGCAGCCCGTTTTTCTTAAAGAAAAACACGATGCCTTTAAAAAAAGTACGTTTTTGTTTCATTTTTTTAAGGGCAGGCACTAGTCCCTGTGACCACTGCCTGCAACTAAAAAAAAATATTTTCCCCTGCGTTTGCAAAGGGGAAGCGGTTCCCTGGGGACCCCTTCCCTTTTGCCTCCCCATTACCACCCTCTTGAAGAGGGTGGCGATTTGCGAATGTTTTGCACCCACAATTGCAGACAAAATACATCTACACATAGGGTTGCGCACGCTATTAGAAAGGGAACGCCGCTTCCTAATAGCAAGTCGCAAAACCCTATTTTGCGAGTCGCAAAAAATTGCGACTCGCAAAATAGGGTTTGTACATACCCCATGCTGTTTTTTAATGCGCAAACAGGTTCTCAAACCCCTTTGCACATGCAACAACCGTCGTACATCTGGCCCTAAATGTTATGAGTGGAAAACAAAAGTCCATATAAGAAATAAAGGAGTAAGATAGGTGTAGCCTAACCACCAGGATTGCTGCTTCACCTTTCAGCTTTTCAATATCTGTCGAATAGCTCTCCTGCTTGCATTTTACTTGTCAACCCATGGTTGTAGTGACTGTACAATTAAAGCTTTAATTAGTGAGACATTAGCCCAGCCTGTAATCATGCACGGAAGCTAAAGAGACGTTTCACCTCCACTCTTCAGTCGGTAGTGAACCACACTATATACCAAGATGGGGCTTACTAAAGACGCTTTTCTTTTGGAGGTGTGAACTCCTGCAGTGGAAGTACAGTCAGGAGGAGCAGAGATTGAGGGTGTGGAGATGACCAGCACAAGCCACAGAATCAACTGTGGAGTGGGTCCATCAGTGATTCTGCATTAGATCTCTGAACTCCTGGTCAGTGAACCCTGCTCTCTCCTCGTGCAGCTCCATCTCTGCGCTGATGCCCCCAGCATCTGTCTCTGGAAGGTGATGCCCCCTTCACCTGCAGGCTCCTACCTGCACCTCATCCCTGGTGGTCCAGGGGGACAGCCTTGCTCTTCTGCTGGTCCGCTCGGCACGCCTTTTCTGTCTCTGTCTGTATTTTTCTGTCTGCCGGGTTTCTGTCTATTGTGCCTGTCTTTCTGTGGCCTTTTATTCTTTTTCATTCTTTTTGTGTCTTGTTGTGTCCTTCTTTCCTATTTTGCCTGGTTGTATCTCTCTCACATTTCCTGCTGCTGCTGCTCCCGCAGCCCCTCTCCCCCTGCTGGTTTGCGCCTCCCACTTCCCACCTTCCAGATGCATTTACCTCCCCGTTTTCTATTTAATGGCGGCCGCAGAGGGCCATACTCTGCGGGTGCACTGCTGGCGCACTGCTGGCATGCCAAAGGCAAGCCCGTCGGTGCCCGGCCGCGACCTGGCTGCGACCAGCACCAGGGACCCTGGTTCTCCAACTGCCCACCGCTATGACTCAGACGCCCTCCATGCATTGAATGCTAGAAGAAACAACAACTGCCAGCTGTCGATGCCAAACACCGCCCACAGCCATTTCTCCTGGCGACACTGCCGCTGCACCTTCACCCACTACCTAACCCCCACAGCTACCACCCACCAACCAGACACCAGCACACCCAAATCCCTGAGCCGCATCCTCCTCGATGTACGCTCCCTATACAGACATGCCATAGAAGTCCGGGACCTCCTCGACACCCTGTCACCAGAAGTCGCCTTCCTCACAGAAACTTGAACCAATGCCACTTCTGCCCCAGACATCACTACCGCCACCCCCACGGATACAAGATCCAGAGGATGGACCTCCTCAACCGCTCAGGAGGAGGACTCGCCATCGCACACAAGAACTCTCACTGGCTCATCACATCCAGCACAACTGACTGCTTGACCCCTAAGGAAGACAAAGTCCTAGTCCAACTTGGGAGGGAATGAGGTAACTTCTCTTTGCAGCTATTCTTCCTTTCCACCAATGTCATCTTCTAGGTACAGGGTAAATTTTTTAACTTGTAGGAGTTTCTAAATGGTTTGGACAGCTTTAGAGGCCAGGTACCCCTGGCCAATCCTAGGATGCCTCATCCCTCCTTTCTTGCCCCAACCCTATTGCAAAGTATTCCGGAACAATCCATCATGGAGACTTGAAGGTTTTTTGGGCACAGGAGGACTGAGGGTCTCAGCTTGGACCCTAGCTGATATAACTGCCAGATGCTTTCCTGACAAAACTTCAAAGGCAAGCCACTCCTGTGCTGGCTCCAGAGGCCAGGCCACTCTAGTCTCTTCCAGTGTAAGAAACTAGTTATCAGTTTCATATTTTGCTCCTCACCTCTTCCTTTCCCACGGAAAGTCATTCACTGATAATTGCTCCTTTTATTTGGGGAGGCCTTTATTCTCTCTGCTGGGGATTAGAGTAATTAACTAGGCCCAGTAGGGGCAACGGAGGCCTGGAATCTAATTATGAGCTGACCCAAAGAAATATGACAATTTTGGAATTTCCATAAGATGTTGATTTAGTGTGTTGGTAGCTTCAAATGGAAACTTGCTGTAGAGGCTACCGCACTTTTGTGTAGATTTGTGCCTACATGTATAATACATTGAAAGCACTGCAGATTTTCCAGTGAACCCTTCAGACATCTATAAATGCCTGCTAATATTATCAGGCCACCCCAGGTCAGCACCTATAAATACAGGCTCTCTTTTTCACCAGGATACTTGTGGCCAATAATCAGGCAGCGCATAGTGCTAGTCTCCGAGGTGTAGCTGGCACATAAAGACACATGTGTGTGTTCCCATGTGACCAGCCTAGTGCTGCCTTACCCCAGAGATGCTGCAGTGAACTTATCATAAAAGGTGGAAACAGCCGAAAAACATGCTCAATCAATTAACATGGAATTAAAGTGAGTGAGACTCAGGAGTTGAGACTCACACACAGTAAAGGTCTAAAATGTGGGTAGTCATTTTTGGAAAATCCTGGTGGACTAAATGTGGTGCACTAACTGAATCATGAAGTCAGATTTTTATTAAACATTGAGCAAAGACCGCAATTTAAGCAAGTTGCCATATCCATGCCTGAAGCTCCTAGAGGCTAATTTGTATATTCCTCCAAATCTCATCCAGGTGGTGAATGGCCCTGATGGGTGTGAAACTGTTCTCAAAGCAGAGACATTGGCCTAGGTGTGGAGAGGTGTTTTATTCCTCTGACAGGAAGCCCAGTTGGACAATGCCCAGGAACTTAAATCACTAAGAAGAGACCTCCCTGTCATGTACAAATGTAGTACACAGCTGAACAATCCCTCTCTTTTCTCCTACCAGACACCCATGCTGGTGAGGGAAAGCTGCCCCCAGAATTGGTTTGGGGTAACTTCCTGTGTATTTTGTAAATGGAAACGGGTTTTAGTATGCAGGAAGTAGTGGCGCTCACGCCAAATTCACGTATGGTCTGTGCTCAGTAAAAGTGTTAGGGATGGTGCTGATAGGGAGGGGAGACCCTCAAAACCCCTCTATCTGTGTGGTATATGCCACACAATTACAAATGAAATAAAGTCCTGCGCACTCAAAATGGAAGAAACAACAATGTGTAAACCAAAAGCTCTGCAGATGAAAAACCATCCAAACGTCTGTGGTGTTTTCTGGAGTTAATGTTCCCCCTTTTTATTGGGTCATCAGGTGTCAGTCTATACAGCCAGCCGACACGTGTTTCATTGTAGACTAGGAAATTCTACAAATCTTCAGGGCTGGGAAACAGAAAAAGATGACCTAAGAATACGGCATGGAAAAACCATGTCCAGAATCATGTATTAAATAACCCAACATTTAGTGTAATATTTAGTTACAGTCACCCAACACGCGTGGAGACCACAAGAGAGAGTTTCATATTGCTAATACCGGTTGATCCCCAAAGTAATGCACAAAAAGTGTAAAGAACATTCTCCCATATGATTAGTAATTCTGTCCGCCCCATAGCGAAAAACAAGGAGGACCAAATTAAGGGGCCGATTATGATTGAGGTTTTTCCGCATCCTCCGGGCCGGTGGAAGCCACTGCCGGCCCGGAGGATGCGGAAAAAACGCTGCGGAGCCTGCAAAGACCCACCGCCATATTAGGATGGCTGGTGGGTCTGGAATTCCGTCCGCCGCTGTTCCGCGGCGGAATAGTCCTAACATGGTGGCGGTGTCTAACAGACACCGCCAGCCATATTAGGATGGTGGGAAACACAAGCTTTTCCACGGCGGCTTTTCCGCCGTGGAAAAGCATACAGACTTACACTTCGGGGGCCCGTTGCGGGCCCTCTGGGTGAAGGGGGTGTGGGGGGTGCACATTGGGGGTACCTATGGTACCCCCCTGCATTTGAGTGCACAAAGCAGCAGGCACTGCGCGGTGCCTGCCGCTTTGTGCATGCAAATACAATGCATGCATTTTTAACCTTGCGGCGGGTGCAGCTTGAAGCTGCACCCGCCGCAATGTTAAAGATAGAGGATGTGACCGCCACCCTGGCGGTCACATCGCCAGGGTGGCCCCTACCTGAGTGAGTCTTGACCTCCAGAGTGCTGTTCCCGAGGACCTGGTCCCCTTGGCAGTGTCTTCCTGGGCTTCTCCTAACATCTCTTAAAACCTGGGATTTTTAAGATTTGAAGACCTCTGAAGACCCAGGACAAACCTGCTAGATTGCTCCACCAAAGTTTGTAGCTGCTATGCTCCAGATACATGTTTACCTCTCCTGGAGCTTCTCCACAGCAGTGAATCTGATGTGGCAGGACCTTGCCGAGAAGTTATCTGTTCTCATAGAGCCTTCAGTCTTGCCTATCTGGATGATTGCAAGCTTTGAACCAGATACTATTACTAAGCCTGAACATAGACATCTTTACCAGGCGAAGGCGCCACAAGTATCTGACTGGTAAAATAACTTTTCTGGGCGTGAGATTTGCTTTTCCTGCCAAAACCAGCAATTTCAATGGGACCTTGTCTAATGCCATTCCAAGGTCATGCAGCTCTCAGGCTGCCTTGCTTTGCTGAAGAATTTTGTCTTTGAGAAAATAGGCAAATTATTTGAATCCATTGTTGAGTTGCTGTGGTGGTCAGCGACCGCCGGACCAGTGGTCCGACTGCCGTATTACAAGTACAGTGGTTGGACCATTTTCAGACTGTTGTAACTGGTGTGAGGGCCGCAATATATACTGTCAAGAATATTATGAGTTTCCTCACTGCCAGGGGTCTCATGGCGGTGTTCATGCCATGACACTGAGGAAACTAAGGGGATCCTACAGGGCCCCCAAGTGCCTCATGGCCCATGGGAGGCATGCAAGGAGGCACATGGTTTGCTCACCTGTCAGCTTGCATGCCCAGTATCTGTACTGCATGGACTTAAGAGTACATGCCGTGCAGTAACTTGCTTTGGCGTTCCCATTGCAGTGCCTTTTTGAAAGGCACCACTATGGAAATGCCAAAGGACTGCCTGCCAGACTACAACAAAACTTGTAATCTGATGGCCGGCTGGCAGTTGAGTTTGGCAGTGCGGGAGTGAGGTGGTGTGCCGCCTCACTTCTGCACCAGCAAACTTGTGATCAGGCTCTAAAACCTTTTTGTTATAAAATTGTCTGATCATTTTCTTACATTTAGTTCAATGTAAAGGTAGCCTTTCCTTTCCTGCTGTCTTTTTTCATCTTCAATATGTAGCAGCAGTCAGCCAGGATGGGGATTCTGGGGTGTGTCTCCATATTTTTAGAAAGAGTATTTTTTCATTTAAGATGTTTAAATGATTGCAGAAGTTTGGGTGTATGATAGGTCCGGTTAGTATTTTTTATGTAATTCAATTAAAGATGTTCGATTATTTGTTTTTAGAAAATTGTTATAGTTTGTTCAGAAAATGCAATAGGACCTATGTTTTGTGTAGTGAGTTTTTAAGGATTTTGCTTCATACATAGGCTACTTACTTATGCCATGTTGACAAGTTTAGGATATTGTGCTTGCTATTATGGGAATTGTTTGCTTCGTAAGTGGGGGTGTATGTTTTGATTTTCCTGGTAAAATAAGCTAGTTAAACAAATAAAGAAGGATTTTTTTCTAACTTTATAAAAAGCATGGTTTACATTTTTCAATCAATGTTTACTAAATATTTTGTTCGCTTTTTTCAGATTCACTGGAATGTTTATTTATATATATTTTAGGTGTTTCGAGTTGATCCAAAGCAAATGATTTGCTGTGATGCAGTATATTTTTGAATTTTTGTTTTTTTTACTTATATTGAATTTCTACTGTGGGCTGTGGGCTTGGTTTTCCGATTAGAAGATCTTCAGCAACTATACAATAAGTAATCTAAACATATTTTGTTAAAATGAAACATTACTTGGTTTGTTTGATTCCTTAGTAGTACTTGCTTACTATGACCTTTTCATATGTTTATGGTGGTATAGGTTATAATAGTGTATGAGCAACAGTGTATATGTAGTCCTTGGTTGTTTGGGAAGGGTGCTTTTTTATAGCTAGCATTTCATGCAGTTGGAGAGTTGTTTTGAATAACCTACGGGGTAATAGTGATAAGTCTTGTCTTTTGCATTGTTCTTGAAAGCTATTCTCTTTTTTAATATTTCACTGCATTGGTATAGGGTATGATGACACCTTCAAACAGTGCCTTGGAGAGAGTAATACCTCTATTCCTTTTCATTATTTTCTTTGTCTTTCTGGGGTACTCTACAGTTTGTACATATGCCACCATGGTGTGTGGAACTTGGCTTGGTATCTGATCCCAACAGTGTCCATCTTAAGTATTTTCAATTCAGAAAAGTGTAGGATGTATTATTCTTTTAAATAAGATTTTATTGAAGCATTGACAACTAATCTGTGGAAAGGAGAGTAACATATATGACATGGTAATAACAATACAACAGTAAAACCTCCCATTCTTTACATCCCTGCTTATTTCAGTGCTCACTCAATCGGGTCCCTGGTGGGTCAGGATATGGTGGACCAAAAGCCCTCGACCCCATTACCGGTCACTCCATGACTTCTCTGTATTTATTACATGTGTCACAAATTGTCAGGAATTTCCTCTGGTATCCTGTCACCCTGTAGATCCCTTCTTCTGCCTGTTGGCAACAGTCCAAGTTCATGGCCCAAGCTGTCACTGCGGGTGAGTTCAGAGCCCCTCAGAATCGGATTATGTCATGTTTGGCTGCATTCAGAGCGGTGTTACACCACAGGATGGTATATTTAGGTAGTGTTTGTTCCTCCAGATCCCTCAGATCCCCAATGTCACATGGGCTGATGTAAGCTTAAAGTCTTCTCCCGTAGTCTCATCACCAGTCATACTCCTGTCCAGAATGTTTGACTGGAGGGGCCCTCCCATAGGGTGAGTAATAGGGTCCCTGGCAGGACACAACTCATCAGGCATTGGGCTGTGGTCCATTTACCCATATGGGGTAACGTTGTTCGAGTATAGAATGCACAGTGGTGGAGTTTAAGTTGTACTAGCCAGAATTCTGTCCAAATTGTTAATTCCTTGGGGTATCTACCTTCCATCCCCTAATGTCTGTCATCTAGGACTTCTAGGTGTCTTCACAACAGCCTTGTAGGCCTTGTAGGGCTAAGCAGAAGGGTGCCCTGTGCACCAGAAGTGTTCTATAGATTTGTGTAACCCCTAATAGGAAGGCAAGGATCCTGAATTCTAATGTGGTATTTTCCTCATATTTCTGCAGGAAGCCTTGTAGCTGACAAATGCATGTGTCACTTGTAAGTATATAACCATATTCTGCCTGGAGGGTGGCAAAAGGGACCATACTGTATCTATCCCTCTATGTCACCAGGTTTGGCTATGCCTCAGAGATCCTACTGCCAATGGCAGTCCAAACGACCCAGCTCTCTGCGGAGCTGTGAATCCCATAAAGGATTTTCCAGCATTGGCTTTTGTCCCAAAGTTAGATGCCAGTTGGCCTTCCGCCACACCTCCAGCGTTACTTTGGTGGGGGTTTGGATGGGCACTGCTTCTGGCCAGCATACAGCCAGGCCACACATCCTTTCTCTCTCATGGTCCAGTGATCTGATAACATGGATGGATCCTGCTGGGTCGAGAAGACACACATGTAAGAGAATTTAGGTTGGGTAAGGTAATGCCACCATTATATTTCTCTCGGGTGAGCCGCTGTGTTAGTCGATTTTAAATAGCAATAACAGACTGGTATAGCTGTGTCAGGATATAATATAGGGGCACCTTGAATCATTCTCTGTTCAAGATCCATAATTATTTTATTGTAGGGAATAGTTATTGTATTTCTCTTTAATAGTTGTTGGTAATTCTTAACTTGTAGTGCTTTACTTATTAGTTAATGGTGCATACATAATTGATTTAGTAGTATTTTAGCACTTCCAGTGAACTGTTTATATCTGGAGAATGTGTGGTGGCAAATTTGGAAATTGCCCCCCATTATCCAAGAAGTATGCTGTCTGAAAGGTAGTATATTATTTGTTGTTTGTATCAGTGTTCTCATTATCATAGAGAATGAATTACTGCTTTGTATGAGACATTTGTATATTGTCAGGAATACAGTTCTTCTGATTCTACTCATTTTTATTTAGGGTAATTGTTTAATTACTTCCTCTATAAAGTGTTTTAAAGTTGTTCCTTTTGGTACTATATAGCTAGTGATAGCTTCTTCCCTACCTTGCACTACTTTACAAATGTGTACTCTGTTAGGAGGATGATTAGGCTTTTTACATCCTGAGGTGTGTCATTAATGGTAAGTAAATAACCATAAAAGTTGTTGGAGTACCACTTAGTGCGCTTACAGTGGGTGTATTATCTGGTATTGCTCTATTTCCTGTGTGCATAACCCATATAGGTTACTTGAGGTTTCCCTTTCTGTGAATTTATTCTGCACATAGCTAAATTGTAAATTTTTTAATCTGTGAATTAAATATTAATGAGAAATATATATTAAGCGTATTTAAATTTCTAAATATATAGGGTTATTAGGTTCAGAATAAATATGTTTTCATTTTCATTTTATGCTTACAATTTATGTTTTCTTTGTTCTTTTCCTTTGTGAAGAGCTTCTGAGGTTTTTTTTCCCTTTTTCTTGAAGCTTGTTTTCCACATTTAAGTTATTAATTTCTTGTCTTGGAATATATATACAAAACAACATGTCCTGCTAATATTTTAGGTAGGAATTATTTTTCCCATATGTGGAAATTGCTTATTAAGGTATTCGTATTTATAGGCTGTAAGTATAATATGTTTTCTATAGATTCTCTCGTTTATTTTATCCTGTGGTGTATGTTTCTGATAAAAGGTTTATTTGCTAATATTTATGAGATATTTTAGTACTCTATATGTTTGTAATGGATATGTGTGCTGTTTTACATCAGTTCTAGTGTGTTAGAAAGGTTTAGACACTCTATATTTTGTTGATGTTTCTATGTTTTAATGTTTAATTACAATATTTTGATATTCAATATTTCTGTTATCTACCTAGGATTTACGAAAGTTAATATTGCTCATATCAAAGTTTTTATCATGCTATTTTATTCTTACCATAATATTTTCATACTGAGCATTTTGTCATACAACTATTTGCCTAAGTTAAATCCATTAACTGGTATATTGTATGTACTGGAAATGTTTGTTGTGGGGAAGCTCGGCGAGGTTTTACAACTTTTGAGGAGCTGGTTTCCTGCTGCCTAACAGCCCACTTTTGAAGGATGGGCTATCCTGTTACATAGAAACTGCTCCTGAAGGGTGAAGAATGTGGGTGCAGGATTGGCATTTATGTTATATTGCTTCCAGAGCTTCGGAAAGTCTAGTAACTGAGCCAAAATGATATGCTAACTAAGTCAAAGTCAACTGTGTATGCACTGAATTGAAAGAGTCTGATAATCAGCATAGATGCACACATTTTCTCACTGGACAACTTTATTTTTTTCATTTGTGTTTGATACTTGATGTGAATTCAACCTTCCTTTAGTTCAATGCTGGAGAGTATCTACGTTTAAAGAGGGTAAAGTGAATATTACCTAATATCAACCTCCCACAAAGGTTTAAACAAAACCTGTCCAATTTCAAAGATGTACAGTGGGGCAGCCATCAACTTTTTCAGTAAATACCCTAGTCAACCAAGAAGCCTCCAATCAATCAACATGGCTCAAGAGGTTCAGGAACTGCCTAATCAAACAAAGCAGGCTGTCTGTTGCAGATTGTCCTGAGAGGCTGTTAAGGTACCTGTCTAGCAGAAAAAGATTATGCAAGGATTTATGCTGCAGAGTGAGATAACTATGACAATTTTTCCTGAGCAGATAAAGCATGATTTTGTCTGCTTCATGTCCATTTAGTAATAAGTACTGTCCCCAAACTAATCCTATCTGCCCATAAACAGTACACACTAGAACATTAAAACAGTATAATGTAGTTGCTGCTCACCAAAAGCACATACTTGTAGCAGTATTTCCAGGGCCACTTAGGGTGGCAGTAATTTCAGGCAAAACAACTCTCCATCATACCATAATTCTTCTCTTTCATAGCCAATATTTCTCATTATATAATCAAAGCATTTTTGAGAGCTTGCAGGAACACAAGCAGGAATCACTCAAGAGATGAGAGTTACCAATATGTCAAGGAAATCACAGCTGAATTGGAAGTGATCTTGGCAAACAATTTGCACCAGCCTGCCAGAGAAAGCATCTACCGAGTATTCAATTTCTAAGTACTGTCTCTTGATAAAGATAAAGAATTGCAGAAAAGTACTGCACAGAACACTTGGAGCTATGGAAGTCTCCCACTGTGATGAATGGCCACTGAGGATGTCCCACTATAAATGAAAAGAGATTTACCCTTCATGAGTCTTTTAAAAAATAATTACTACATTGTGGCGTCAATGGACTTTCATAACTTTGAACACCCTTACACATAATATCCTTTGGGCTCTAGCATTTGCGCATCAATGTGCAATCATTAACTAAATATTCTTGGTCAAGGATTCACCTGTTTGTTTGTCCCACCATTTGTATTAACTTGTAAAATAGACTTGCAAGAAATATCAAGGTATTTAACTTGGATAAAGCGTAACTGATCAAATTAATGTAAAATTGTCTTCCAGTAGCATGTTTCAGAAATGCTAAAGATTTATTTACTGGATAACAATGAGAAAGCTGCAAAGAGGTGCTTTTTTGAAGGGATGTTCATAAATATGATATGCTCTCTAGGGCAGAATATATAGAAGTTATCATAGGAAGTAGATGATCCTTGTGTGTGAAGCATTAATATTCATTGGTTAACTGAGTGTATTTTTATGAGTGATAATTAATGATTTTGCAGTGATGCTAATGAAACATTCTGTTGATATGTTGTTAAAATAAGGGTTACATTATGTGTTGATGCATATAATCCTCACTGATAACACTTTTCCTCACTGAAATATTGTTGAAGACGTTTATTCATAACCCACATAGGGAACACAATGTTTTATCTGCAGAAGGGTGTGAATACTTTCAATGTGTTTTTAGATGTATGTTTGTGTATATCTATCTATCTATCTATCTATCTATCTATCTATCTATCTATCTATCTATCTATCTATCTATCTTAGCTTTCACCACCGCCGTGCACAGCTTTGTCGTGAATGATATCAGTTCAGTTGTCATCAGTAATGCTATCAATGATGGCCACAGAACATGAGTGTGGTTATTTGTGAGGCCATTAGCAGTACTGTTGGGAGGGCACAAGTTATAGTTACTTCAAATAAGTGTAACTGTTGGATTTTAGTTTTTTTTAGTTTAAAACATTGCATTTAGGCTGACATTTTGATCAAACTTGAAGTTGTGCATTTCTTCAGTGAATTTCGGAGGTTTTTATTGATGTAAAGTAATATATTATTACCATACCTACCTGTATTGTAATTTTAACCTTTGGGTTTTTCAGTGAATCTCTATTTTTTTGTGTAAAGAAATATGTTATTACTATAAATAAAGCCTACACACTGCAACACAAGGCCTTTGGATGTGCCTGGTGAGGGTTTGCCACAGGGTCTGATCATCTGCCAGGCCCTGCATCTAAACTCTGCAACCAGCTAATCACTGTAGCGCACAGCCTTCAGCTGTTTGCTGCAGCCCACTGCAGACACACAAGCACTGTCCTCCTTTTTTCTTACATTTTCCAATCCTACAGGACATTCAAAGGGGTAACACAGTCCCTGTGATCCCATGGGACTCTGTCGGGAGCCCAAGGAGCCATGGTGACTCTTGCGGATCACCTGTGGGGTCGCAGAAAGCCCCTAATATTTTTTTTTTATATTTTGGCCTGGGAGGTTACTCTGGGACTGTCCTACAAGGTCTTGTTGGACAGGGTAACCCTACACTACTCCCCATACCCCTTATTTATGTTAATATTCAGCACAAGGGGACTAAGTCCTAATGACTTGAATTTCTGGCCGCAACTAGTGGTCATTGGGCTACTCCTGCCTGAACATACCTGTAATAGTATTCTATACTTTTTTCTTCTTTTGTGGAGTCACTGATGCGGGGAACTTTTGAGAAGTAGGTGGTGGAGACTCATAGTAGGGCAGTCACTGAATGCTGCGGTGTCTCCATCTGACTCCAAGTCTTGTATCATTGTGCAGTCACTGAGATAGGTGATTCTTCTGATGCACTGCATGGGAGAGGGCTGCCTTATCATCCCTTCCCACTATGATTGGACTTGTAGCTGATAATCCCTGGCTTTCCTCAGATTCACCACAACAGCCATGTTCAGCAATTGTCTTAAGGTGCTCTTTCCACTGGATTGTGCATACCGTAATCTGTATACCAGATTTACCTCAATGAACATTTGTGTGGCAAATGATGCATACTGCTATGTGCTTTCCCTCTTTGCTAACTGTGAAAAAGTCCAAAACTGGGGAGGAATAGTTTTTTACTGTGCTACTGCCAACGTCTTAAGAAGAACTGGATGTAGGTAGGGTTGTTGTTGTCACTGCTTGTCAGTAGTTTGGTGATGTTTTCGCTGCATGAGTCCAGTTTTATTATCTGCAACATATCACACTTTATTCCATTCACATTACGTTTCCAAGTCCAGATAGTGTCTGACAAGATGAGCCACCTCCACTCTAAATTGGATTCTGCTCCAATGTTGGCTAATGCACTGTTTTACCATTTGGGTGGTTTGGCCTATAAACAATCTGTTAAGTGGATACATGATCACATGTATGTTATTCTTAGAG
The DNA here is from genome assembly GCF_964261635.1 of Lissotriton helveticus. Classification (NCBI taxonomy): domain Eukaryota; kingdom Metazoa; phylum Chordata; class Amphibia; order Caudata; family Salamandridae; genus Lissotriton; species Lissotriton helveticus. The sequence continues at coordinate 789,121,145 of NC_136057.1, read as the reverse complement.
TTTCGTTTGGAATATGCTGTCAGTCTATAGGTCTTGTTGCCTGCTTCCAAAAACCTCATGTTATATTTGAACCCACATGCTTGCCAATTAGCAATTACCACGTTTGAAATTGCCTATAATAGATGCCGGTCCACCGTGTTATGTGATGCTCTCAGTCCATAGTTGTTCTTAATGTGCCCTGATCCCTTATGTTCCTATTGTGTCTGGATGAGACTGTTATTTTTAATCTCCTCTATTTAGCTCCAATCTCCTTTTACAATCGTCTGGATCTTGTTGTGAGGGTTTTATGTGGACACCTAATCAAATGTTCCATTTCTGTTTGTTATTCTAAAGGGGTTTGTCAATTCTCTTCGGGTTAATACCATGTTCTCTATAAGGCTGTCTGGAGGATTTCTTTTGGGGTATTTCCTCTAACGAAACTTATTCGCTAGAAGTGAAGCCTCATTGAAATAGTCCTCCTTGTTTTTACAGCTTTAGCATATACATTAAGAACTCTTAAAGTCATTGGATGATAAAAGTAATATAGCAAGGAAGAATACTTATCTTTCAGATTTCGGTACAAAGTTGGAAGTAGGTTACCGTTCTTGTGTTTCACTAGAAGATCAAGATAATTGATCTCACTGTTAAAGTGATTACAGGTTAACTTGCGATCAGAACCCTAATCATTTAACGATGCAGTAAATTATTCAAGTTCACTCAAAGATCCATGCCATACCATGAATAAATAATTGATGTATCAGCTATAGACCTTTACAATACTTTGCTACAGATTTTCTGGCCCATATATCGTTCTGTCCTCTAATTCTATGAGAAACGGGTCGTTTATGTCCAGCACAAAACACACGTCAATAGCCAAACCTTTTGTCTGGAGACAGAACTCGTTTTTAAACATAAAAGAAGAAGTTTGTCTTGGTGCTATCTCAGAGTTTTTTTATGAATTCAATCCAGCTCTGTTTATCAGTCATTTTGATGTGTCTGGTGGATTGTGTGTATGGATGTTTCTTGAGGAATATTCGTATACAAAGACTCCACATCGTATTTTACAATGATATTTGGCATTCTCGGGTGTATTGGTTTAAAAATGTCTTATTCTTTTTCATTATTGCGTCCCTTGTTTAACCCAATATCAGTGATATTTTTCACGTGTTTGTGTATCTTTTACAGTGAGTCAACGGGTAATTTTCTATAGTGTAATTCATTGCTAAATTGTCTCTTAATGTTATTCACATAGTGCTCAGTATCTTGAATTACAATCGCAACCCCTTAATCTGCAGCCTTTATTGTGATATCATGATTGTTATGAAAGGTCATAAGGGCCTTCAACTCGGCTTTACTTATATTGTATGAAGTGTACATATTCTGATTTTTGAGTTCACTACTCTGTCTCATTACTCGATACTCAAAAGATAGTACTTTTGGGAGCATGAGAAGAAATGGGGGTAGAAGGCGGAGGGAGGAGGCCTGTGGATTCTGTTGTGGGATGGGAGGATTGTCCATTAAAATGTGTGTACACGAATCTTTCTTTTTAGTTCAGAATAATTTTATTGAATTTTCGAAAAAGTAACATAGATAACAATACAAAAATACATACATTTGCAATAAAGGTCTAAGTATTTGAGTAATACAAATTCCTAACAAATTACAATAAATCAAGCAAGTATACCAAAGTACTAGTCAATCAAGGGGAAAACAAAATCACGGGCATGAGAAGGGAAGGGGGAGAGGGAGGGTACATAATATATCATCTTGTACACAAATCTTTCTAAAGAACTGTAAAAGTTCTGTCTAAATAGTGTAAGTGGTTTGCTAATGATAGAATGCCAGTGATTGACAGATAGTATCGTCTTCTCATCTGCGGTTAGTATGTGCTTAGAGATATTGTGGGTTGGGGATTCCAATTTGTTTTCTATATAACTCTTTACCAGTGCTATGTCTGGTTCCTTCTTTGTCTCTTTCCTGGTTGATATTGACGCCGCCAACTTCACGCTGTGCCTTAAAAATATTGTGGCACTATGTTGGGTTGGGAATGGGATTTACAGAACTGCTTGTGCTCGGTTTCCCAGAATCGTTTGAACTTCCCAAAGTCTATGAAAATGTCACAGTCATTCGATTTCGTGTATTCTTCATCGCCTCTCTGTAGTCTCTGTCAGGATAGTAAAAGTATTTGCAAACTTAAGGATATATTAGTTATTTATTTTACTTGGCAGAACCTTTGCATACTTTCTCGATTTTCTTAACTAAGTTGATCGAAGGAAACTCTTTCAATTGATTTCTGCAGTTTCTCTGGGCCTGCTTTGGCATGTTCAATGATGTTCATTTCACTGATCGTATCCTCTGGTTCTCTTAATTTCTTTTTAATGGCCTCTAGTTCTTTTAGAACAATGTCAATGCCTAGCTGCATCCAATAGCATGGGCAGTTGTTAGCAATGAAACTAAAGTTGCCCTCAAATGTGGGTTTTTGCATGAACATATTGGGAATGTTCTTACCTGTAAGTCCTTTCCTGTGCAGTTCTGTTCTGACCGCTTTCTTTTTGAGTTTTTCCAAGGTATCAAGGTCAGAGACTGAAGATTCCCTGTAAAGAGGTAGTCCTTGGTCCTAACAAAGATGGCCACTTATTTATCTTCGTAATGCACTACTCAGTGTATACTAATGTCTCCTTGGCCATCCCGTTATGTCAAGAAAATTGAATCGCATGGTTACTCCCTTGAAATTTTCTGATAGTCCTTGCAGGCCTAGCTGGTTCTTATTTAGTATATGCAACAATAAGGATGGACCCTTTCACCCAGACTACAACTCGGGTTGACTATCTACAACAAATACCATGGTCCTTTGGGTCGCCATTTTCCTCACATCTACACACTGAAGAACATCAATGACATTGGGGTGTAGTTGTATGCCATTTAATGAATCACTGACCTGCTGATCAAACTGAAATGCAGTGTATTAGTTTGACATCATTATACAATGTATATATATTTATATATATTTGCAAATTTATTTTAATAAAGAATCAACCCCTGTTGATGTAATGATATACAAAATGCTCATACAATGTCAACTTTTAGAATCCTAGTTTGACACAGGTATTACACAACACCCTTGAGGATATTTAGCTGTTTTGATCCTATTGGAATGAAGCCCTGCGTCTCTTCAGAACAATACCGTCAGTCTGTCTAGTTAACCTGTACATTTTGAAACAGGTCCTTTAGTGTCTGATTTTTTAATTGCTCTTTACAGGCATTTCTATGTGATACAGTTGATAATGTATTCACATACGTTTTATCATCTACCGTGTAGTGCAACCTCCACAACAAGGTATTATCTATTGGTGAGTCATTGTACTTTTGAAACATCATTGGTAACACATAAACAATAAAACCAAGAACATGAACTAGTACATCTTGCAAATATAATCATGCAGCCAGCCATGAAATTACATAATCCCGCTTTACATTTTGGTATATTTTCGTAGGATCTCATCTATAGGCACAACAGAGTATTCTGAACAGTTTGACATCCAATCAGAATACAGGCCACTTATAGCACCATGGTCATCCCATCCTTCTGGAGTATGTGTAGAAATCTTACCATCTCGCGATCACTCATGGTTCGTGATCCTCCTTCGTAGCCAGGAATCCAGCCCCTACCTCTGCCCCTCCCCTGCTGCCTACCTGTGCTCCCTGGGGCCCTTAGGATCTGATACACTCAATTCTTGCTGTAGTGGGAGTCTTGATCGACACTTCCCTCAGTTGAAGATTCATGTTTCAAAAATGAGCCTGTCCAAAATACCATGCGCTACTCCTGGTGGGGATCTACAAACAATTCTCATATTCTCCTTCAGACAAACAATCTGGTTCCACCTCTTAGAAGTGTGCGGCACTTGTTTACGCATACAAGCTTTACCAAGGGAAGACAAGACACCAGGCTGGAACAGCAGTGTCCCATTAGTAAATTTAACACCAAAGCTAATCGCCATGCTGTATCAACTGTAAACCACAATCGAGAGCCTGGTAACTATATACATGTAATGTAGAACCACTCGTAAACGTGTCTGTCTAGGCACTGATGCAAGGTGCCCCATGAAATTGAAGTGCAGTGCAGTGATATGTGTGATATAAATGTGAGTTAAGGAAACAACAAGCAGACCACCGCATCCACCAGCTCATATGGTACCCTGTGTTCCCAAATGGTATCACCACCACAACACCAAGATTATTGTATGTATCGGAAAGAAGCAGTGGTTTCCTTGACCTGTGGTGCGAAGTGAGATGGCCATCATCTGCAGCTCCGATTTAAACAGCACAAGTAGTCCGTATAAGCTCTTAGAGTAGACCAGCAGTAGATTATTTTGCCACAGTGCCATTTAAATGCCAAGATGTGTCCATTTTATAACTATTCTGGGAAGAAACAGGGTAAAAGCCAGGGCACAAGTCCTAAAAAAAAGAGTGGGGGGACTCTCCAAGTTAGGCTCGGCCACAGGAAGTGACATCACCACAGGAAGTGACATGACGACAGGAAGTGACATCACGACAGGAAGTGATATCACATGTAAGGCAGATCTATCATTTGCATATATTACAAGATTTAACAATTGAAGATGCTTAGTACTTAAGCCTGTGACTTAAGGTCCCTGTATGGAGGAATTAGCAGCCCAAATGTGGATGAACTTTGGCGGACAACTACATTAGTCAAGCCATTAAATGCTGTAAGCGAGGCATACTAAAACATGGGACCATGAACAAAAGCAAAATTTGTGTGTTGAAAAAAGCCAAAGAAAATCACATACTAGAAACTACAATAGTGATTATGAAAACTATAAAATGTATTACGCTACCTAGAACATGACATTTAAATTTATTGACAAGTATAATACACTGATACCATGAGAGAAAAAAAATACAAGGTGCACACTGTACAGTTTCAACCTGATACTCTGTACATCTGTTATTGCAGACATTATGGGACATGTTATATTGCCACAGGATGTCTGGCCATGAAAAATTTGTGAGACCGCTTATATCATTGAAAGCTATCAATTAAAAATGACCCATGCGTCTGCATATCTTTTATTGTGCTGGGCTGTAGGATCTACCTTTCTAGATTGAGTATCATCTGCATGGCGATGAGCAATCAACCACCTGTTCACATATGGCATTGGATTCCAAAGAGGAAGAGGAGGACCCATGAGGTTTATGAACATTAATTAGGAAAGGCGTCCGATACCAAGGCAGTTTCGTATGGGTGACATTATCAAGTTCATTGTGCTAAAACCCCTTTCGCAGTCACTTGAAGTCACAGGAAGTGTGTTTATTGCCCTCTAAACAGGTTGCAGTTGCTCTGGAATGTCATTACCACCATTATCAATATAGTCTCTGAAGCCTTCAGAAACACCTTTGTAATTAAGACAGAATCTCCTGCACAGGTTTTGTAGTTTCTCCTCACCTTCATACCATGGGCTCTCAATGTCATATGGCCACTTCTGTGGGTTGATGACATCTATCTCTGATGTAAGAGCTAAAAATTCATCTGTCCGAGATGATGTGGCCGACCTATTGCTTGCAGACTGTGCATACAACCTAGAGCGCAAGTTATCTGCCAGATTTTGATAAAACTGGGGAAGGTTTATTTTGACCTGCCCACGTGAGTCCTCACAGCTGATTGGCACTCCTCTAAAAAAAACACTCTCAATAGCTTTTTCAGCCTCCTTCCTACGTGTCCCTGGAAACTCCTTAAGGTTTTCAATTGCCCTTACTGAACGATTGATGAGCTGGTAAGCTCGTGGCAGAGTTACTTCAACCCTTGAAGGGCTTCTGACTGTGTTCCAATTTCATGAACCGCATCTGCAACACCAGCTAGATTCAGCACAAAATCGGAAGATGTCAGAATTCTATTCAGCCCACTGAAAGTAGACCGGTGTTTGGCATTATGAGAAGTCCTTAAGCTGGCCTGAACAAAATGCTGGTGAAGGGCTGGGTATGACTCACACACTGCTCGTATTGTCCTTTTGCTAGAAGCAATCCACCGGATTGAAAATACTCGCCCAATTTTCAGAATTGCAATCTCTAGCTCTTTTGCACATGCGGAAAGTTCCCGCTGAATTTTGGGAGACTGGTGGTACACAGCATACAGTTTTTCGAACAATGATGCAAGGTGCTTAAGGCCTGGCACTGTATCAACCGTGTCCGCTACACTGAGCTCAAGCCTGTGGCATAGACAGTGCCATTTTACAAGTCGAGGGTATTTACAACATAGCCTCTCCAAAACCCCAGAGTTTCTCCCAAGCATTACACTGGCACCATCACTGCACACCCCTATCCAATTGTCTGCAAGGAACTTGTTGCAAAACCCATGTTTTTCAAGACATTTCAAGAGTGAGGACTCAATGCACTCTGCATCGGCCCTAGGCAACTCAAGCAAGTCAAGGAAAAAGGTGAGGGGCTCTTTTCCATTGAATGCTGCATGAACATAAATAATTAAAACAGTCAATGAAGAATGGGTTGTTGATTCATCAATATAAACTGAGATTTTTGGATCCTGTTCAACAATGCCTATGCAAAGCTTTCTCCGCATTTCCTCAGCAATGCAATCAGTTATCTGTGCTGCAGTGAATTCGCTGTGTAGAATCGAGCCCATATCTGACTGATTAGCAACCTGCAAAACTACTAGACCTGGAAAGTCTGAAAAGGGGCGATTATTTTTTGCACAAAAGTAAAGTGTGCGAAACACCTTAACCGTTGAAGCATGATAATGCCTCTGCTGCTCCAGGATCGTTGACGGCAGTACCTCCTTCTTGGATGCATCTTGGATAGCACATGCATTACAATGTGCTTCAGAAATGTTATGCTTATGTATTTTTTCCACAGTGAGCCTAACTGGCTAGCTTTTGTTGGTCTAGATACAGCAATGCTCCCAGCGAGCCATTCTCTAGACAAACCCACACCCTGTGATGCTCCAAGTAGCTTAACCTCACTGTATATGTTGCAGCCAAGGCGGCCATTTTCACAACTTAGCCATGGATACTTTTCTTTAAATTGAGCCCACTGATTGTGGTCCCAAAACTCTGGCAAGCTGGTATCCCTTTCAAAACTGGCGCCCGCATCCCGGATCTTTGTTGAAGAGTCATCCAGTGGAGAAGGTGGAATCGATCCTTGTCTTGACATCGTACTCTCCGAATCTTGTGCAGGTACATTTTTCAAGCACACACTGGGCTGTACTAGGCTACTTTCAGAATCAAACCGTGATCTCTTATTCGCATTTGCAAAGAAATCCATGATGCTGGATTTGCGTTTGCTTATTTCTGTAGAAAGCAGAAAGCATTGGGTCAGTTTTATTTTTTGCATTTGTCACTCATATTCACTGATGGTTGGCGAGGAGAAAAAATTGAAAAATTGCTTGGCAAAAATATTTTCCGTATTACTTTTGGCACCTAGCTAAATGTTTGTGGCCCAATGAGCCACCCATCCCAGTTTGTGGTGGTATTATAATAAAAAAAAAGAGAACGTCACAAAATGCCCTTTTAAAAAAGAAAAATTCCCTCAATTAGCAATTGATGATCTTCGATTTTACCGGTGTGATATTGCTCATTTCGTTTCCAATGTCATGTATGAACATTACATTAAAAAGATTTGTGGTCATAAATGAAACAAACATTTTCTGCCAAGGAGTATTAGCGCTTTTTACCTCTCTTGACTACCACTGTTGCAGCATCCGTGCTAGGGGTAGAAGGTAAAGTTTGCGGTCTGGCAGCAGCTGGCTGTGTGAATTCCTTGTGATCTGTGTTGTGTCCTGGGTGAGCATGGGACCCAATGCGGCTCTGTTGTGCTGCAGGATGAACCATTGCAGGTGTGAGCAGGACAAATGCAAGGCAGGGAGATCTGTTGAATAGGATGGCTCCCAAGATACTGTAAGCTGTAGTGTAAATAAAAGATTCCACATTAGGCAACTGTCAGCATTTTCATAGTTAAATTCCTTAGAAACGATTCTGAGGCATTCCATAGATGTCCATCAATCTTGAGCACCCACATTTTTATATTTGAAGAGGTTAAAACGCTTTTGGATGTTGGCGACAGCAGTTTGCCTTTAATGAATGCATGGAGACCTTTCAAAAGTGATCATTTTGAACCCTAAACTTAGAAACATCCATGCTTCCTTGCCCTAATGACAATTCCACAAGGGAACTAAGAGGAAAGTCAATTGGAAAGTGTTGGACTTGACCCTTCTGGCAAGTTCACCCCTGAACTTTTTGCTTTTTATATGTGACCTGGGGATGGTGATTTTTGGTTTCTGCGCACTTTCACTGTGTCCCAGTGGAAAGTGCGTGCGCACTCTGAGTGCGTGTGGTGAGATAGGCCTGCCCTCCCATAGGAATGCATGGGGAATGTATGTGTCCCTTGTAGTTCCTGATGCGTGGGGTGTGCAGGCTCGAGTCTGGTATGTGAATGCTGCGCAATGATGCGTGCGGCGTGTTTGTGTCTAGTGTGGAAGTGCCACTTCTAGAAGTGAGCATGTTTGTGAAATGATGTGAATTGGCTGTCTGGCTTGTGATTGGCTGGAGCTGGCTGATAAGCCTGGCTCCATGAGTCATGATGGGTCTGCCCCGGTGGTGAGTGTTGAGATTAGCATGCTGATGGCTGGGGAGGGGTGCACCTGGGACCTGAATAGGGCTGGGCTTTCCCCACACAATGCTGGCTCCGCCCCTTGTGGTGCGACAGATGACCCTAGCCTAACTAGTGAATAGGAAGGGTGGCTGAGCACATCAAGAGTGCTCCAAAACCAGCTGCAACTGTTTTTTCCCCCGCCCTGCACCCTGAGACAAAGGATTTTCTAGTTTAAGAAGGGGATGTGTCCCCTTACAAAATGTTCTCTTCCTGGATCCTTTTTCCTGAGGGGGGCTGCTGCTGGGCGCCAGGAGCGCCACTGGGGATTGCCTCCCTGCCTAGGAGGACCTTGTGAGCTGGCTCTGGGCCCAGCCTTGCCCCCCCCCCACATCCTGAAGGACTTTTTGCTGTTCTATGGAACTTTGTGTCCTGCCAGCGGCTGGGGAGTGCTGGACTCCCCCTCAAACTAGCGCATTGCGCCGCTTGTCCGGCGATCCGGTTCCTGAGGGATTCCCCGGCAAGGGGATCCCCCTTGCTTATTTTTGGCACGGGAGCCCACCCCATTTATTTGCCGTACATGTGATCGTTTTCAAGGCAGGTGCCCACCCTGCTTCTTGCCGCCATTTGTGCCCCTGTTTGTGGGCCTTTATATTTAGATTTACGAGGGTGCTTACCCTTCGCTTTGCCCCGTAATTGTGCCGTGGTGAAAGAATCATCGCCGCAGCCCGGCTCCCCAGGAAGTCAGGCAGCCTCTTGTGAGGTGGGCGGGGCTTAGAAGCGACCCGGAAGCTGCGCGGCCGCCCAATCACCGCGTGGCCCAATATAGAGAGACCCGCCTCCCAGGATGTCCCAGTGAAGCGCTGGAGAGACCCTGACTGCCGGGGGCCCAGCAGCGAGAGGAGACTGGCTGGGAGTGCAGGCGGGGCTCCAGTCGAGAAGGAGAGCCCCACGCGTCTCGACGAGGAGAAGGCCTGGAGAAGGAGCACCGGCCCAAGCAGCATCGGAGGAGGAGCCCCCGCCACAGGTCCGTGTGAGTGGGGGCCCGTGGTGTGCTTGTGGGGAGAGGGGGGCATCGGGGCACTTTGCCGGTGCCCGACCCCCCCAGTTGGCAGCATAGTGTAAAGAGCCTGTCACGGCTCCCGGGGGCATTGTTTATCTCAGAGTCTGCGAGGCTCCACGGACACCGGGGGCATTATTTTGCTGCAGAGCTCTGAGAGGCTCAGTGATTCAGTGCTTCAGTGATTTCGAGTCCCCCAGAGAGGGACTCCAATGTTAGGGCCGGCATCCTTCCAGAGCCCACAAGGCTCCCCAGGGGCACTACGTCCTTCAAGCCAACGAGGGGCTCAGGGGGCATTTCGGTCGAGCCTAGAGAGGCTCAAGGGCATTTGGTGTATCTCGAGCCCCCCACCGTTCTTGGGCCCCGTCAGTTGTCTAGAGCCCACAGAGGCTCCTGGGGGCCTTGAGGCATTTGTCTTGAGCCTGAAAGGCCCCCCAGTCACAGAGGCATATTTGCTTACAGGCTCCCTGCTACAGCTAACCAGCACTTAGTGGGCAGCTTCTACGTTTAGACCCCCCTGACATTGGGACACAGGGCGTCCTAGCCCCCTGAGAGGTCAGTTGGCCTGGGGACAGCCACAGGTTGTGGCTAACGTAATTTCTGCAAATTATTCTGTGCTGCACCTCTGAATGTGTTTTTGATGCGTTATGTGTCTTGTTCTTACACCGCTGAATGTATGTTTATGCATCATGTGTTTTCCTTCCCTGCACCTCTGAATGTCGTGAAGCATCATGTGTAAGATGTTCATGCTTATACCCCTAAATGTATGGTGATCCTGAGGTGGTTCTTCTTTCTAGTACATGTGTGCTAGTGAAGCCCAGGGTCCCTGCCTAATATTCTCCTAAGATGGTTAGGGTTGCGTAGGTGGTACTTACCTGTTACCAGTAGTTACTGGTTGTGTGCTCTTTTTTCTATTTTGGTGCTAAAGTGATTATTCTATGTTCTACAAGTGCTATTTCCAAACCTAAAAGTGCATATTCCTGACAGTGGTCCATGTGGCCCTGTCCTGTACATATCCCCTGTAAATTCTGCCCGTGCCTGTTGGCGCATTGTAAAGTGTGTGTTTTTATCTAATGTGTTTGCTACAATACAAAGGCTATTTTTATACATAACCTTGTGTGGAGTTTCCTTTGTGGTGGGCCTTGGGTGTTGTTGCTGGGTGCAAGCGCAAACGCTTAACTCACATCGCCTCCAAGTTTAGCCTTACTGCTCGTGCCACATTACCAAGGGGGTGAGCAGGGGTTATCTTAGTGTGTAACTCCCTTGCCCTGAAGTAGAGTGGTGGTCTCTGACTGGTTTTGGCACGAGCATTGGCCAGCTGGGGATCCCATTTCTAACATTGGCCGCAGCTGAAAGGATAAGGATTTGCGTTTGCGTTGTACCGCAGTGGCAACTGGCCGAACTACAAAACTCTGCATTTTTAGATAAATCACATTTTGGGGATTATTGTTTTTGAAGTTCCATTATTTCTTCTCCTAAGAGTGTCATTTTCAAATAGTGTCCAGTACATTTGCTCCCCGCCCCGCTCCCAGAGTTTGGTACCTGTGTCACGTGTGGTCAGGTTGAGAAATCAGGGGTGGTAGAAACTGCCTCACTAGTCCGAGGGGGGGGTTGTGTGTGGATGAATGGTTTGTGGCACTAGACAAGTGAGTGTGAGTCCTCTGGGATAGGGAGCTCGCTGAATTCTTTGTAAATGTTGTACTCTTGCTTCAGCTCTGACAGTTAAGTCCCCTGTGTTTTACGTGTCTGTGAGCATCCTGCCAAGATGGAGCCTGCTTTTGATTTCTGGGAACCTGCTTTTGATTTCTGTGATCTAGGTAGATACAGTATGTGGCAGTTGCAAAGGTTCTGTAGAGAGAGAGAGACATAGGGGTCGATGAGTCCTACACTCAGTCCGAACTTAAGAACAGCCTGTTCCTATGGCAAAAGGGTCAATGGGATCTTGAGCGCAGTGAGGAAAGGGCCCGGGTCTCACACCATGACCGTGGTGGGTCTGAGGGCAGCCCTGAAGAGTCTGAAGAGGAGGAAGAAAATGGTAGTACAGGGACGCCAGCAGATAGTGAAGACCCCATGGATAGGGAGTCCCTTGCTGGGTCCAGTGTAGGGGGCAGCGCCCTATCCCTTTCCTTGTCCCCAGAGGAGTGGGAAAATAGGAGGAAAGAAAGGGAGCTAGAGGTTCTTTAGAGTCATTAGTGAGTGATTCCAAAAGTAGTGGTTCAGGTATCTTCCAGCCCAGCGTGGTGGAAGAGGCTCAGTGTAGCCCACCTAGGTTCCAGTATAGTGGGAGGGGTGGAGAGGCTTACTACCTGGCTCAGTGGAGCAGGAGTCAGTGGGTGGCTGAGAGTCCCCAGATGCCCGAAGCAGGTTGGGGACCTAGGCTGTCCTGTTAGTCCATTTGAGGAGGATCTCCTAGTGTCTAGGGAACCTGGAGCATCTGTAACTAGAGTTCCAGGGGTTCCAGTGTCCGGCAGTGCTACTCCAGTTGGGAGGGCACAGGAGTCCGAAGTGAGGAGTGATTGGGGGATGAGTTCCCCCAGTGGAAGAACCAGTGGGTCAGGGACTACCCAGTTGGGCTAGGTTCCTGTGTAGTGACCAGGGTGACACCACTTCTGTTCTGGGTGATCTTCGTGCACTGTCAGATGGACAGGGGATGGGAGATCTGCACCAGACAGACAATCACACGACACATGGGTCATGTGTCAGCCTCAGGGGGATGGTGTGTCAATCCCCAGAAGTCCTGGAGTGCCAGGCATATATTCTACCAAATGTTCTAGACCCGAGGTTGGAAGGCCAGGTTCAGGATCCACCTGACCTGAAGGGTAGGATGTCTGTAAGCACCCTCCTGACCGGTTCATCTTCCAGGGGAACCTCTCCAGTTGGGAGGGTGCAAGGGTGGGAAAGCCCACCTCTGACCCCGGTGCAACCTGAGGGGTTAAACCCTAGGTTGGGTGAATGGTGTTCTAAGGGTACCCCTCACAGGAGGTGGAGGAACCCTAGAAGAAGAGGTAGGGGAGGAGAGCCTCCCCTGAGACTCATGGTCCGCCTGAGGTTGTAGACCCAAGGTTGGAGAACCAGTGGCAGTCTAGTCCTGTCCTGCAGACAGGAAGAGTGGAAAATGGCTACTATGTGCCAGGGATTCCTACCCCACACTCTGCGAATAGGCAAGGACCGGTGGCACCTGGGTGGCCCAGAGCCTGGTCCTGGCCGCGGACAGCTTGGGAGTACCAGTGGGGTAGCCTAGGTGGTCAAGATTAAGCCTGGGCGTAGTTTGCGTAGCAATACTACACGTAGTATACTTTAAACTTTACGTAGTCTGCGTAGAGTAGCTGAAGACACTGTGTACTTGTCTGCACTGTGCTAAAATTGCAAAATAATTGCAAAAAGCTTCCTGTACTTGACCAGATATGATTGAAATAAGCTTTTCTATCTTTATATGCTAAAGTGCGTATAGTACTTTCACCATAGTAAAACTGAAAATTGGCAAGCAGTGGGAGATGTGATGATTTTGGGATCCTCCCTAACATAGGGAGAGTACCAAACAGATGCCTTGAAAACAAAAAAGCACATCTTATTGAACGATTTAGTTGTGGTCCCAACCTGTTAGGACAAACCCAAATACAGTTATTGGCAAAAAAAACATTCCCAACCAAAGGCCCTGCAAAGCATTATGGGATGAAATTAGCAGAGGGCAGTGAATATTATATAGTACACAATATCAAAAGAATTCTACAAAGCAGTTCCACTGGTCGTCCCTAGATGTCCCTCACGAGTCAAATTCAAATGTTTGATGAAAGGGTTTCAATGGTTTTGCATTTGACTTGTGAGGGACATCTAGGGACGACCAGTGGAATAATTTCAATGCTTTGTATTTGACTTGTGAGGGACATCTAGGGACGACCAGTGCAACTGCAGCTCTTTGTAGAATTATTTTGATATTGGATACTATAATATTCACTGCCACTGCTAATCTTGTCCCATAATGCTTTGCAGGGCCTTTGGTTGGGATTGTTTTTTGCCAATAACTGTGCTTGGGGTGGTCCTAAAATGATGGGATCATGATGGGATCACCACTGAAGTTCAACAAAATATGCTTTTTGTTTATGCTCTTTGTGTTCAAGGCATCTGCTTGGTGCTCCCCCTAGGTTAGGGGATCCCAAAATCATCAGCTCTATCATTACCTAATTTTTCCATTGTAAAAGTTCATTTTTGTGAATTGGTTATATGCTGATAAGCATGTAAAATTGCTTTTCAAAACATCTGAGAATACTGTTCATTTAGATACTACGCTACGTGATTAAGCACAGTTTTGGTACTGTACTACGTGCAATTTGCAAAGTGCAAATTCGTACAAACTTTGCATGCTCTGTCAGCGTAGCGAAGTTTTAAGCCCAGGGTTAGTCAAGATAGTGGTTTTAAAAGGAACCCGATGGTTCACCGTGGCATAGAACAGGAGGGTGTCTATCGCCCCAAGCAGGGAAGCCCATCATGGTGGTGATTGGTCTGCCCTGAGTTTTGGCTGGAAGGGGGTTGTGTTGGACTTGGCCCTTCTGGCAGGTTCACCCCTGAACTTTTTGTTTTTTATATGTGACCTGGGGATGGTGATTTTTGGTTTCTGCGCACTTTCACTGTGTCCCAGTGGAAAGTGCGTGCGCACTCTGAGTGCGTGTGGTGAGTAAGTATGGGCGAAATTTGCGAATTCGCGGTCTGTGAATTCGTGAGAAATTGCAAAAATAGTCAGCGAGTTCGCGAATTTTCCCGCGAACTCGCGGATTTTTGTGCCAGGTGCACAAATATGTGACCACGTGTGCCTGTAACTTTGCCAGCATGCCAAAAGGCGCAGAGGTCCCTTGAGTGAGCTGGCCATTATAGTGGGGACAGGCGGGAAGACATTTCATACCACTAGTGTGTGGTGGATGGGGTCAAACGGGTAGGGTTTCTATGCGAGTTCACATGCATCTTGTTTATAAAGGGTCAGAGACCGAGCAGAGCAGCAGATAAAGAGAAAGCAGCCTCCTGGTCACAGGAGCTACACGGGGATGGCGCTCGGGAAACTCATGGATGCAAAAATTAGTTTGGCACAGGACCCCAGAATCCTTCAGATGTCCAAGATAGCACTGCTGCGCGTGTTGGTACAAAGCCATTCTGATCCTGCTCAGTGGGTTCAAGCGCATGCAGCTGCTGCTGCTGGACAATGTCCCATCTCATACTAAACTGCCCCGTACAGGCATATGCTGGCGCTGGGCAGTAGGGTGCAGTGGCATGCGGGTGCTCCACGCCTGGTACATGCCCATACCGGTGCCAGGGGGGACACATGTTAATTGACCAAGTAATGACTTTACATTTTGACTGTACCAGACCGTGGTACCACCTACACGGATCAGGAGCATCCAGGCACCAGACTTCATGGTGCAAGAGCATAATGGTGATGTGCGGTATGGGTATATATGTACTGGGTGCAGGGGGACATGTAGCACAATGTGTGCTCACACCCAGAGGGCTCCCAGGCAATTGAGCACAAATAATTTTCACACTGAGAGGGCTCAGGGGCAGTTCAGCAGCACGGGGTCTCCAACCCATTGGGCCCCAGGGCAGTTCAGTCGGGCGTGGGCTCACAACCCCTGGGCAGCTCAGCTGCGCAGGGGCTCACACCCACAGGGCTCCTGGGCAGTTTAGCAGCACCACCTTCTGGTTTATCACTGCCACCCTCTGGTTCATCACTGCCACCCTCTGGTTCACCACTGCCACCCTCTGGTTCATCACTGCCACCCTCTGGTTCACCACTGCCACCCTGTGGTTCATCACTGGCACCCTCTGGTTCATCACTGCCACCCTCTGGTTCACCACTGCCACCATCTAGTTCATCATTGTCACCCTCTGGTTCATCACTGCCACCCTCTGGTTCATCACAACACCCTCTGGTTCACCGCTGCCACCTTCTGGTTCATCACCGCCACCCTCTGGTTCACCACTGCCACCCTCTGGATCATCACTGTCACCCTCTGGTTCATCACTGCCACCCTCTTGTTCACCACTGCCACCCTCTCATTCATCACAGCCACCCTCTGGTTCATCACAGCACCCTCTGGTTCACCCCTGCCACCCTTTGGTTCATCACTGCCACCCTCTGGATCACCACTGCTACCCTCCGGTTCATCACTGTGACCCTCTGGTTCATCACTGCCACCCACTGGTTCATCACTGCCACCCTCTGGTTCATCACAGCACTCTGGTTCACCACCGCCACCCTCTGGTTCACCACTGCCACCCTCTGGTTCATCACAGCACCCTTTGGTTCACAACTGCACCTTCTGGTTCATCACAGCAACCTCTGGTTCACTACTGTAGAAAGCACACCTGCCCAGCCTCAACCGGGGGCTGGTTAATGTGTTACTGAATTTGAGCTCCAAGTCCGGCACCTGCTTCCTTATCTGTAAGTGCTTCCTGTTGTGGTTTAATTTTTGTGACAGCCTGGAGCATTGTGCCATACTTGTAACTATTCTCTGACCCTGCTTCGAGGGTCAGAGCAGGGTCAGAGAATAGTTGCAAGTAGGCAACAACTCTGAAGGCACCGCTCAGGAAGCACTTACAGGGTTACAGCAGGTGCCCAAGTTGAAGTTAATTTCTTTGTAACTATTTTGTAAATGGTTACAAAGAAATTAGCTTCAACGTGGGCACCTGCTGTAACCCTGTAAGTGCTTCATGTACTTCAGTTTTGGAAAATCCGTCCCGAATGCGATTTCGCGTATTTTTCTGCAATTCCGCGAGATTTGCGGACCGCAAAATTGCAGAAAATCCGCAAATTCCGTGAACGGAACAGATTTTACGCCCCTGCTTAGTGGTGAGATAGGCCTGCCCTCCCGTAGGAATGCATGGGGAATGTATGTGTCCCTGCTGGTTCCTGATGCGTGGGGTTTGCAGGCTCGAGTCTGGTATGTGTGGACTCATGTGATTGAATGCTGCGCAATGATGAGTGTGGCGTGTTTGTGTCTAGTGTGGAAGTGCCACTTCTAGAAGTCGGCATGTTTGTGAAGTTATGTGAATTGGCTGTCTGGCTTGTGATTGGCTGGAGCTGGCTGGTGAGCCTGGCTCCATGAGTCATGATGGGTCTGCCCCGGTGGTGAGTGTTGAGATTAGCATGCTGATGGCTGGGGAGGGGTGCACCTGTGACCTGAATAGGGCTGGGCTTTCCCCACACAATGCTGGCTCCGCCCCCTGTGGTGCGACTGATGACCTTAGCCTAACTAGTGAATAGGAAGGGTGGCTGAGCACATCAAGAGTGCTCCAAAACCAGCTGTGACTGTTTTTCCCCCACCCTGCACCCTGAGACAAAGGATTTTCTAGTATAAGAAGGGGCTGTGTCCCCTTACAAAATGTTCTCTTCCTGGATCCGTTTTCCTGAGGGGGGCTGCTGCTGGGCGCCAGGAGGACCGCCACTGGGGATTGCCTCCCTGCCTAGGAGGACCCTGTGAGCTGGCTCTGGGCCTAGCCTTGCCCCCCCACATCCTGAAGGACTTTTTGCTGTTCTCTGGAACTTTGTGCCCTGCCAGTGCCTGGGGAGTGCTGGACTCCCCCTCAAACTAGCGCATTGTGCCGCTTGTGCGGCGATCCAGTTCCTGAGGGATTCCCCGGCGTGGGGATCCCCATGCTTATTTTTGGCACGGGAGCCCACCCCGTTTATTTGCCGTACTTGTGATCGTTTTCAAGGCAGGTGCCCACCCTGCTTCTTGCTGCCATTTGTGCCCCTTTTTGTGGAGGTAATCTGGGCCTTTATATTTATATTTCCGAGGGTGCCTACCCCTCGCTTTGCCCTGTAATTGTGCTGTGGTGAAAGAATCACCGCCGCAGCATGGCTCCCCAGGAAGTCAGGCAGCCTCTTGTGACGTGGGCGGGGCTTAGAGGCAACCCGGAAGCTGCGTGGCCGGCCAATGACCGCGCGGGCCAAGAGAGAGAGACCCGCCTCCCATGACGTCCCGGTGAAGCGCAGGAGAGCCCCTGACAGCCGGGGGCCCATCAGCGAGAAGAGAGCGGCTGGGAGTGCAGGCGGGGCTCCGGTGGAGAAGGAGAGCCCCGCGCGGCTCGATGAGGAGAAGGCCCGGAGAAGGAGCACTGGCCCAAGCAACATCGGAGGAGGAGCCCCCGCCACAGGTCTGGGTGAGTGGGGGCCCGTGGTGCATGTGGGCAGAGGGGGGCGTCGGGGCACATTCAGTGATTTCGAGTCCCCCAGAGAGGGACTCCAACGTTAGGGCCGGCATCCTTCCTGATCCCACAAGGCTCCTCAGGAGCACTACGTCCTTCAAGCCCACGAGGGGCTCAGGGGACATTTTGGTCGAGCCCAGAGAGGCTCAAGGGCATTTGGTGTATCTCGAGCCCCTAAGAGGGGGAAGCTCCACCATTCTTGGGCCCCACCATTTGTCTAGAGCCCACAGAGGCTCCTGGGGGCCTTGAGGCATTTGTCTTGAGCCTGAAAGGCCCCCGAGTCACTGGGGCATATTTGTTTACAGGCTCCGTGCTACAGCTGCCCAGCACTTAGTGGGCAGCTGCTACGTTTAGGCCCCCCTGACATTGGGACACAGGGCGTCCTAGCCCCCTGAGAGGTCATATGGCCTGGGGACAGCCACAGGTTGTGGCTTACGTGATTTCTGCGAATTATTCTGTGCTGCACCTCTGAATGTGTTTTTGATGCGTCATGTGCCTTGTTCTTACACCACTGAATGTATGTTTATGCATCTTTGTGTTTTCCTTCACTGCACCTCTGAATGTCGTGAAGCATCATGTGTAAGATATTCATGCTTATACCCCTAAATGTATCGAATGGACTACTTCTCCTACTTGAACGATAGCCCCTTTAATGTGCAATTGACTATGAAATCGAATCGCAATCAGATCGAGTTTTTGGATATACTCTTCCATATAGAAAACAACACGATCCATAGCAACCTGTACCGCAAGAGTACTTCTTGCAATAGCTTACTGCATGCCTCAAGTGCACACCCTAGCTCCACTATTAACAACATACCATATGGAGAAATGGTGCGCATTAGACGGAATTGCAGCACTGACAAGTCGTTTAGAGAAAATCTCAATGACACCAAGGTTAGATTCACCAATAGAGGGTATGATACTAAGGTCCTGGAGAAAGCGTAGAAGCGAATACTCACTGTGACTCGTAAAAATACTTTGATCAAGAAAGCTAAGCTCTCTAAAAAAACTCAGAAATCGCACATGGCATTTGTCACTCAGTACACGCAACATAGCACTGAAGTTTTCAGGGTACTCAGACGCCATTGGAGTCTCCTCACAGAGGTACCCAGTTTGAACAATGAGGTTAATAAGACTCCTAAGGTTACTTTTAGGAGAGGTAAGACTCTACGGGATGTCCTATGTCCGAGTTACCCTGTAACTAGAAAACCTAGTACCTGGATGTCTACTAAGCCTAAAGGCTTCTTCACCTGTGGGGGATGTAACATTTGCCCTCTGGGAAAAAATAAATCTAAAAAATTCCAATATAACACCAGTTGTGAATATGAGATAAGGCATTACATAAACTGCAATACCAGCCATGTAGTTTATGTGATTGGTTGTGGATGTGACAAGATATATGTCGGTAGTACGACACGACCTTTGAAAATGAGGATCCAAGAACATGTACGGGCCATCAAAAACTTCGACCTAAGATACCCAATGATATATCACATGAGAGAACATCACAAAGATAATTGTAAGATATGGGTACAGGGTATTGATCATGTGCCTACACACCCTAGAGGTGGCGATCGTGAACTCACCCTAAGGAGGAAGGAAGCATCCTGGATTTGTCGTTTGAGGTGTCGGGAAAAAGGACACAACACCGAGGATGAGATGCACTACTACTTACAATGATCTGTTATGTTATATCTATGTTGCCAACCGTTTTATGAAAACACATTGAAAGGTATTGTATATGTTTGATGTGTACTACACATTATTGCTGGGGCCTTTCTACTGGCTCTCTTTTACCAACTTATTTGGAGCTCATATTCATGAGTTGTCCATGTAATGAGTTTTTATGACATGACCTGTGACAAGTCTTTCATCAACATTCCTATAATTCACACATTTGCTATTACGGTAATACGATCACAAACTACTTTTGATCTTTTTGTGCTCTTGAGCTGACTTGAATTTGGATATAATGTTTAGTCTTCATTGCCACCTGTAAAACATGTGCCAAATGTTGAGAGACTTATTTTCTCTCTCCTATGGTTATACAACACGGTCCGCCCCTCTGCTAAGGCACTTGAATGGTTGTTGTTTCAAATGTGTTTTGTTTTAAGGGATGCAATTTGAAACCAATTTGACATGCTATTTTTCTGACCTATTGATGCACTCACATTTATTGGGTGTTTTTCGTTGATAGACTCTCATTCGGGCTAATTAGTAACATGCACAATCAGTTGCCGTTTCTCTCTTTATTTGCCATAAATTAATCATCAAATGATATTCACTCTAGTGGAATGGTTACTATGTCACCATTCAGTGAGGATGCTATCTATCCAATTACTATCTCGCACTAAGTGACATAAGCTGGTTTGATAACGCATTTTTTGGTTACAAACTGCTAACTAATGACTAGGCTAAGATGGCGGACACGTTTGTGGCTTCCTCCGAGGTAGAACACGATTGGATTGCGGCCCCACACACGTGATCGACGCGAATCGCGTTTAAACTCCATGGCGGGCGAGCGGGCCGCCTATCCTTAGTTGGACTGTTACTGACGCCGGAGATCCGAGACGCTACCATCGAGGATGGTTTATTGACCATACGGGTATGTGTTTAATTTGAATTTTTGACTATCCACAATAGAGTTTCTCGTGTATGACGAGACCTCTTTCCCCCACCTCGCCTTTTCTCTCGTCTATCCCCGTTTTTGCAAAGCGTTAAATATCTATATGCATTTGCTTTGCCGGAGGGGATGGTATCTGCATGCCAAACTAGCGACATACTAGTAACCTCACATGAGTGTTTTTTGGCGGTGGGGTTTATGTCTATTCTCTCTCTATGGTTCAAATCGATAAGGAGTGCAAGTCTTAGATTTTTGGCACGGTTTCCTTTTATTAATTAAATCGTGCACTCGTATAATTATCCCCTTCGTCTTTTTTGAAGCATAGGCGATGTGGATATGCGTGCAGACCAATAACCGGGTTTCACGATTTACATGTGGACTTAGTAGTATATTAATATATAAACAGGTTTAGCAGATCCTAGTTTTTTGGATACATAAAGATTATATTTACACTCTTTGTATATATTTCTGTTTCTTATAGGCAACTACCATAATTCGATATTATCCTTGAAATTGAATATTGAGCTAAGGGGAGACATTCTTAATTGAAGATAGAGACTCTGCACATATTGAAAAGGTAGGCGTTTCTAATATGGGTAGTCAATGCCACTGGAAACAATTAATGTCCGGGTGGGACCGTCTGTCCATATATATCAATGATATCGGTTTGGACATGTACCGATGAAATTGTGGACACCCGTCCCCCAAATCCTACTATTCCTTCTCTTTTTATTCCAACTTTTAGGTTAATACCTGGCACAATATCGGACATATATGTTCTCCTAATGGAATAGGACCATTAAGTTGAGTCTAACATAGTGAGGTAATCCAAACCCAGGAAATATACATACACTTATGGATGAGGATTTCGGATCAGAAACACCCAGCGTCTGGAAAATTATTTAGGTAGGATTCTTGTCGTATGACTCTAAATATCTGTTGTTTCACGTGTGTTAAAAATGCATAGACATAGTACAAGTTGCTACTCTATCGATTAGTATACAGGATATGTAGCATTGGAATGGGTTGGGCTTTGAGCCAGACATTGTGTGTTTTTTGTGGGCTCGAATTCACATATATAAACAAATTCCGTTCAGTGGGTTCCCAGTCTGACGAACTATTTTTGGTGAAAACTCTTAGAGAAATGTGATGTGGTAACGAACCGTGCTGGACTGTGTACTTTTATTACTCTTGCTGATATCAATGTTGATATGATGATATTGATGACTTCATAAAGGAATTGTCCTTCCGTGACCTTCAAGTTTGAATTGCAATGTGCTTGGAGAGAAGCCATTTCCCGCAAATTGACTTGATTTTTTTCTTATAAATTAATGTGTTACATGCTAATAAGTTCCCACAACTGATAATGACAGAATGAGCTAGTAGAAAAGAATGACGCTGATACACACAATCAAAGTATGAATTTTAATGCGAATTTAAGAATACAGTCAACAATATGCGATATGGGATATGTAAATATGTTGAAAAATAATTGGTATATATAAAAAAATGATTTTCTTTTTAGCCATAAGAGAGATTTTTTATAAAAATTGATAAAGGTTCCCCATAGTCGCTGTTTGTATAGAATTGTATTGTTTTTAAACACTAATGTATGTATGTACGCATACATGTTGGTTTCTTGTTGTGGCACTTATGGTGGTTTTTGTATGTCTTTTGTGATTTACAGCCCTGAAGAAGTTCTGGTAACGGAACGAAACGCGTTGGCTGGTGTTTGTATGGACTATTAAAGGAACATTGAATTCCATATATCTTTTCATCATTGCTTACGATTCAGCGTCTGTATGAATGTGAACGGCCTAACGAGTTAATACTCTTCCACGAACTATTGGACATTTAACTTTGCAGCGGTGCTTTTTCATTTATAAAAAATACCCCTAAATGTATGGTGATACTGAGGTGGTTGTTCTTTCCAGGTGTGCTAGTGAAGCCCAGGGTCCCTGCCTAATATTCTCCTAAGGTGGTAGCAGTACTTACTGGTTGTGTGCTCTATTTTCTATTTTGGTGCTAAAGTGATTATTCTATGTTCTACAAGTGCTATTTCCAAACCTAAAAGTGCATATTCCTGACAGTGGTCCATGTGGCCCTGTCCTGTACATATCCCCTGTAAATTCCGCCCTTGCCTGTTGGCACATTGTAAAGTGTGTGTTTTTATCTAATGTGTTTGCTACAATACAAAGGCTATTTTTATACATAACCTTGTGTGGAGTTTCCTTTGTGGTGGGCCTTGGGTGTTGTTGCTGGGTGCACGTGCAAACGCTTAACTCACATCACCTCCGAGTTTAGCCTTACTGCTCGTGTCACGTTACCAAGGGGGTGAGCAGGGATTATCTTGGTGTGTAACTCCCTTGCCCTGACTTAGAGTGGTGGACTCTGACTGGCTTTGGCGCGAGCCTTGGCCAGCCGGGGATCCCATTTCTAACAGAAAGGCCATGCATGATGTACAGAGGAGCATTGGTCAAGAGCAAAGAAAAAGATACAGTTCCTCAAGCTATGTTACGTGCTTTTAAAGGATGCTTATGTGTAAGGCTCCTAGTTTTTACCGATTTTTTACAGTTAAAACAGACAGAAAACAATGTGTTTACTGTCTACATTTATTTGTAAAAGTAAATAAATACAGAAAATTGTCCTACTTTTAAGTGACTCTCTGTGCTGTCTTTCATAAATTATAGGCCAACAGCTGGACAGCATGTAAATAAAAAAACAGGAGGACATTTCTTTAAATAAAGGCATATGTCAACATACATTTATGGTATAATGCTAGTATTTACCGTGGATGTATTGTTATGTAATATTTGCCAGCTTAACAGCTAAAACTCGCCAAACAGCAAAGTATGAGTGCTCGCCTATCAGTTAAATAAATATGGAAATTTACAGTTTGACAACCTCGATTATACGCAAAGCACAAAATAAAAATGGATAAATACAGATAAAATGGGCACAAGAAAATACAGCCATCGTTGATCTGAAAAATCATTGAGAAAGCAGTGTGCACCAACTCCAAAACCAGAATAATCTCTTTTAGGACGACCACACCGGTGCCACAATATTGCTAGTGAGAATCTCCTGATTACCAACAAGGACAAAGCCAACCCCCTGGCCCAAAGTAAACCGTCTACAGCCTTTGTCACGGTTAACAACTAAACAATAATCTGCCCAGTGGAGAGGCTCCTGCACTTCTCAATGGTTCACTTTCCAAGGCACCATCACCAACATTCCTGTGTTTCCTTGCCGCATAACTTAGCCTTGCCGCATAATTTGGTCACCATCGCATAATTTCAGTTGTTCTCTCACATTGCTTCTGTTGAAGTTTACCTGGATACTATTGTAGAACACCCCCCTATAACAGCACTGCTCCGGCTGGACTGTGAATAGCACTGGAGCAAACATACCAACAAGGGGCGCTATATCTGAGTCAAGAGCCCTGTATCTTCAAGGGGCCCACGCAGATAGCTGTTGACCCCTTTAGAAATATCGCCTCTGTGAGCATCAAGGTGATGAGTGAGTTATTTTAAAATTAACATGCGTTTTGAGCTTTTCTTCGTTTACAGACTAAGCTGGGTTTAAATGCTCACATTTTTACAAACAAGGGAATGGACCCTCGTATGCCCAAATGTACACACTATGGGGAGAAGCTGGTGTTACGCCCTGGTTCTGCCCATGATCACATACTTTGGTCAAACGGAATAGCTGGGATTATGGCTCTGGCCCCCTGCTTTCTAAACCACGCCACCCCATCACCTATAAAACTGAATGGGATAGAGGACTTTCCCCCCAAAACTACTTCTAGCTGAATAGAGGGCTGCCTCTGCGACGGCAGAAATAAAAATCCTGCTGCATTGATACTCTAAAACACATCTGATACTTTTCACAATTTTTAGTTTTATATTTTTCTGAAAGCGGGGTTTATTTTCTCAAAGATTTCTGAGAGGAAGGAATAAATCACAACTCCCTGCACCAGCAAAATAAAACAATGTGTAAGAATGTCTTGCCTGCAAGCAGACTTGTACTCTGTAAATGTAACGCAGAGGGGCATAGATGGGCACATTAGTACTAAAACCGCTTCAACCTGAAACCTGTGCTTGGTACAGCTGCGCCACACCCCTCTCTTCCACCATACAAAAAGTACCAGAGAAGCTCAGTATCCCTCTGGTCTCCGAGACACAAAATAGACAATAACGCAAATGCTGGAGCATGCTTAATTCACTATACAAGTATTGGCAAAGCCAGTTTTGTAGCTTTTAAATACAGTTATTACTTCTAAAAATAATATAAATTACATTTGGGAAAGTACATAAACACATACACACCACTAAAAGTCAGAATAGCGTAATACTTTCGGGGGGGGAAGGGATTCGATGAAGAGGGGAAGGGAGACAGAGAAGAGACGGAGGGAGACAGAAAAGTTTTCAACACTTACCTTAAAAC
The DNA here is from genome assembly GCF_964261635.1 of Lissotriton helveticus. NCBI lineage: Eukaryota > Metazoa > Chordata > Amphibia > Caudata > Salamandridae > Lissotriton > Lissotriton helveticus. The sequence continues at coordinate 789,096,222 of NC_136057.1, read as the reverse complement.
CGTTGCCAAGCAGAACACGTTTCCCTACGTGGTGTAGATGCCAAGGAACAAGCAAGGCAGGTCAGGCAGCACGCAAGACCGGGGAGTGGAGTCTCGAGTAGGGCAGGCAGCAGCTGAGGCCGGGTGTGGAGTCTCGAGCAGGGCCGTCATCAGCTGAGGCCGGGAGTGGAGTCTCGAGCAGGGCAGGCAGCAGGCGAGGCCGGGGAGTGAAGGAAAGTCTGGAGCGGGAGGCGGAGGCAGGTCAGGAAGCAGGCAAGGAGGACAGCCGCGTCAATATCCGGTTCCGTTCACGGGTCACTCTGAAAAAGCAAAGGAGCTAAAGCAGGAAAGCCCGAAAAATTATGGGCATGTTGCAGGAGGGCGGGACTGCCGAGTTGCAGATCCACCCATCCATTGGTTGAAGATCTCGGCGTCTATTGGTGGGTACCCTGGCAACGGCGAACCTGGTAGGTGCAGGGGCGTGCGGCGTCGTGACCGGCGTGGTGACCGGCGGCAGTCCGAGAAATTTCTGGATTCAGCCAGCCACCCGGAAATGCATTGTTTGTGGACTTTGTGTGCGCTCCTATTTGGGAAGGGTGGACAGCGTTTTGATTGAGCAGGGTGGACGGCGTTTTAATTGAGCCGGGTGGACGGCGTCCACCCTGGAAAACCCTGGAAAATAAGTGGGGGGTAGCCGTCCACCCGCGTGGTACCCCGACTCGTGCCCTGGTAATAGCAATGTATGTTCAAGTGCTTGTGCAGTACTAGAGAAATGACACATAGCATATAATAGGACATAAGAGATAATTAATAGAGTCAAGAAGTGTAGGCAGAGCTTAGACAAGCATAGTGTTGTTTTAGTAGGTCAAGTCTATTCATTGATAACTTTCTGTGCAAAGGATATTAAAATAAATGAAATACATAGCTTGCTTCGAAAAGTAAATTCCTCGTCACAAAAAGTCGATGCACAATTTGTGACCGATTTTTGCAACCAGAATAATAGTTCGTCTGACTCCTACTCGTAAACCGTTCCTTTCTTAGACAGTAACACTGTGTGTTTCACAAGTGCTCAAAAACCCTTATAGCGAAGCAAGTACAAAGCAAGTAAGATAGCAAATGAAGGGGAGAGTGTCTTGAAGTTTGAAGAGTGCATTTAATGGCCCTAGGAATGTAAGTCTACCTCAAAAGTTTAGGATAAGTGGTATGTATTGATCATTATTGGGGATGTATTGTGATGTATTCCTATAGGTTCTGAATCGATCCCCCTATTCCTGACCCTATTCTGGTTAACAAACCAACAAGTTAACTAGCAGTCGGCCCATGAGGCAGCAAACCCCCATGATGCAGATACCGTTATCTGACGAAGCCACACTACGGCACAGGAACGTGTTATCTGATTAGGTCATAACGCTTGCGATCTAATTAGACAAGCGATATTCCTCCAGCCCCTGATAAGGCATACGGAGTTCTCATAACAAATCAAACCTATGACAACCTGGGAAAAACCCTGCGGCCATTGTTTTGATTTCACCGAGAACTTCAGCAAAAGAATGTGCTAACGACCTGGTCGTATGACATCCTTATTGACGTATCTATGTCCATCCTTACGTCAATCTCGGCACCTTAAAGGTATAAATATTACCGATATTGCCCTATGCAAACACACGCGGTGGTGACGAGACGGAGCAGCCATACTTGCCGAAGCCCAGAGCAGAGCAGACCCCGCTGGCACAGCCCCGCCTTCCTGACGCGCTGAGAACGAGACGCGCTGCTTTCTCCTGCCGAGAAATCCAGCACCGGCGTTTCCGGGTAGCCCTCGCAGGCAGCCTGGAATATCGAGAGCAGAGAAGAGAGATACCATCCCTCATTCATCCTAACTTCCAGGTACAGAACTGAATAACCCCTCACAGAGAATTCTTTAGTCAGTCACTTGGCAAAAACAAACTTAACTTAAACTGTAACTTTCTATTCCCGCCCACGTATTAGACTTAGGTCAGGTACACGGGGTAGGCTTAATTAGAAACACCAGTTGAGTACGTTTAGTCAAATGTATATGTGTATGTAATATATTTTATTCATTTTAAACCTTCATATGGCTTAGAAACCATATCAATGTTTTTACAGTATTATTTTATACTTCTGCTTCTAATGTATGCACTTTACTTAACCATAAGTATTGCAATAATATCGATCCATTTCTCTTGTACGAGAAAAGAGACTGATCAATAAATAACACCTTTTTATTGAACACGCCCGTCTCTTCCTTTTCTCTACATTCTGATGAGACTAAGAATGCACGTACTGACTGAGTAAAATAAATTGCCTTTTGTTCACACGACTCTCGAGATACACTCTTGATTAGGGGAGAGCAAAGTTGTCATGTTCTATGGTTGTCAGAAACTAAATCCCTTCTTGTCTAATCAGGGAAGTTAATTCCTTCCTGAACATTCGAGAAAGTTTCTAGTGAACTCTGAGCTAGCTGGCAAACCCAAAACTTTAAGTCTAATATCGACAGTAGTAGACCTAGTTAACGTCTGTCTAGGCCTATACTATTGAAGGTATTATTCCAATGCGCAGAGCCTATTGGGATAATAGGAACTACACTACATGACGCCCAACGCGTTTGGAAAGGGCGATAAAACTAACGTAAGACATTTAGAGTAACTCAGTCGTGCTTTCTCACTCAGACCCCTTTTTTCCCATTATACTCCAAAGACGTCTGGAGTGGGTGAAAGGTAATATCCGCCAAACCTCGCAGGAGGAAACTCCTATGTATGGTACTTGGTTTAGTCAACGTTGAAGGATACACCGTTCCAAAATATTGTGCATCTAATCTTTGTTTCCATAAGAAACCTGATCTGCAAACAAACAAAGTAACCATCCTGTCGGTAAAATGGTAGACAGTGATGATGAAAGAGAGGCAGTTAGATTAGCAACTGAACTCGCAGCAGCTGATGCTGCACTGCTAGACGCAGACCAGGATATAATACTCATCCCGGTCATTAAAAGGAAATCTATAACCTTAAAACTTATAGAAAATGGACTGACACCTAGAGGTGGTACAGTCATATTCGTAATTGAGGCACACGAATATCGGCAGACAGAGGTATACTATTCATGGATACATTTTCCAGCAGCAAATGCTGTAACAAAGTACTTCCACTATTACAAAACAGAGGAACCTCCTGGAGAGTACACTCCTTTCGAGGAGGTGGAAGTACCACTTAAATTTCAAGAGCATTTGCTCTTATTTAATGGCGCCCTAAAACATAATAATCACATCACCAGGCTCGGTCCCTTAGGGAGACCAGGAGCAACGTGGCCGGTCCTAGCCGGATACACACCACATCCAGACATCAATGGGATGTCTCAAGCAGAGCTTTTAACACAGCTAAAACAATTAATAAAACTACATAGACAATTAGTCCAATATGTGATGCGGACTTCAACAATTCAGCCAGCGATTAAAATTCCACAGCTGAACACAAATAAAATTACACCACAGAACATACAATCCTGCCTAGGTAAAGTACCGGCTAAACGGGAACAAATACCATTCTGGTTGGCACAAAAAATCACCCAAATAGAGGCGGTGTTTCCTGACACCACCCCATTAGAAAAACACAGGATTCTGACTATCTGTCTGCCAATGGGAATCGCACCACACATTGAGGACTGTGACACTTGGGGTACAGTCTTCGCTTCCATCTACACAAAAACGCACGGTGTTCCATCCATTTCGGTAATACCAGATGTGCTAAAACAAATTCAAGACGAATACGGTCCAGAACCTGCTTTAACTCTTGGTATGAAATTACTAAAAGACTTCAAGCAGGTCTCGGCTATATTATTAGCCAACATAAAAGGTGAAGCAGCAAACGTGGCGATCCGCCAGAGGTTAAAGGAGACAGATATAGCAGACCAACCAGCTGAAATTGCCAGAATCATAGAAAAATCCTATGAGGAACTAGGTAGAGATAGTTTAGGTGGAATACCAGTAAAACCACAACTGATTGAAAGTCCTGAACAAATATTTTTTAATAATAACTCAACATCACAGAAAAAGAGCTGGGATGGAAACAAACAATCCAATCCTAAAGAAAAGAAATTCCAGTCCAGAGGAAGGTCTCCTAGGCGAAGAGAAAAATCTCCGAACCAAAGACACAGGTCACCGCAGAGTGACCCCTCTGGGAAAAGATATAACCTTAGAAATAGGGATAATATAAAAAAGCCTGATAGATATCAAGACATTGGTACACGTCCCTCTCAATCTTTTCAGACTTCCTCGCAGAAATCGGAAAGAAGAGGACGATCAGAACAAAGAGAAGAGCACGCCAAGTCCAAAGACAAGGAACCTGCTCAGCTAAAAAAGAAATGACAATTTCCAAAAAAGAAGGTAGCCAGTATCAAGGTAGTTAACAATGCCGAGAATACTGATGACACAACTGAAAAACGGAGAATGGGCTCAGACAATGCTAGACAGCGCAGCAGAAGTGAGCATAGCTCGCAAAGTCCTTATGAATCATCTGGAGACAGTGGACACGAATGAATATCTTCAAGTGGAAACGGCAGACACCAGAGTTAGCAAACCTCACAAAATATACGAAATAACATTACGTATAGAGGGAGATAAGACTTGAAAAATAAGGGGACTATTTTGGGATAATCTCTCCAAGGGCTATGACATCCTTCTAGCTGAAAAAGACTGGCCACCAGAGTTTGTCAGGGAGTGCCCTCATGGCGAAGAAATAATTATGCCTGCCTTCTCAAATCACATCCCAATTCATAAAAAATACACACTTGCCAGAAAGTGGGCAGTAGCTCAAGCTCCTGCTTTATATAAAAATCACGTAGGATGGGATGAGGACTCTCCTCCTCACAAAATCCAGTTAAAATCACAACCTACTGCACAAAGGCAGTACCCAATTAAGCAAGAAGCTAAAAAACAGGTAAAAGAAATCCTAGATCAGCTAGAATACCAGGGGGTGATTGAAACTTGCACCTCACAAATGAACAACCCTTTGTTTCCGGTCTCCAAACCAGACAATTCATATCGTCTAGTTTTGGATTACCGACACCTTAACTCATGTTGCAAAACTTTTGCAGTGCAAAATTCGCATAGTGTTGCACTATTGAATAACATAGTGCGCAAAAAATACAAAACAACATTAGACATTTCTAATGGATTCTTTTGTCAAAACATAGCACCAGAGAGCAGATATTTGTCTGCGTTCTCAATAAATGGCACTCAAAAACAATTCTGTCGGTTAGCCCAGGGGTACAAAAACAGCCCGGGGGTATTCTCAGCGAGAGTAACAGAATTACTACAAATATATGACGACGAAGCATTATCGTATGTCGACGACATATACTTAACAGATGATGACTTGGAGACTCACTTGAAAAGAGTGAACACCATAATACTTGGGTTAGCAGCAGAGGGTTACAAATTCAACTTTAAAAAATCCAGAATTGCCCATCTGACAGTCCTGTTCTTAGGATATGAATTATCAAGTGAAGGTAAAAGCCTGGCTGACAATTTTCTAGAAAAATGTGCCGTCCTCCAAGCACCTAGAACACTAAAAAACCTACAGTCAATTCTAGGCTTCCTAAATTTCGGAAGAACATACATTGCAAATTACGCAGAAAGGGTCAAACCCCTTTATGATCTGATAAAACCAGATTTTAAAAGATCCAATTGGACTCAAATACACACAGAAATTCTGAGATCCTTACAAACAGACATGCTCATTAAAACAAAATTAGAAACACGTGATAACACACGCAATCTTGTGATTCGAGTCATCCCAGGGAGATGCGGATTCACATACCTGACCTCGAATGAGGGAGAAAATGTACCGATTGCATTCAAATCACACTTGTACACAGAAGCTGAACAGAAATTCGGCAACAAAGAAAAAATTGTTCATGCAGTTCAAACCGCAATAGCTAGAGAAAAAGATCAAGCTGACGGTAGACATATCACAGTCAGAACAGCTGAATCAGCCTTTGAGGCACTAACAACACCGTGTAATTTACCAACAACAACATTGAATCCGGAATGGATACAGTGGGTGAATTCAATCACGACGGACAAAGTGTACTACTACTTTGATCCAGAACTAGAGGAATTAAAAAATCTAGACTATGAAAAAACATTCCCTCTGCCAATCGACATTCTGCCCTTACGACACTACGCTTGTGTAATCTATATAGACGGACATGCTCAACCCTCCGTTTGGGGAGAACAAGCATACAACCCCACATGTGAGATTACAAAAGAAGTGTGGCGCGGAGGTAAACTAAGACCTCTATTAACAAAATCACACTCAGTAGAAACTAATTCAGAACAACAGACTGAAATAATAGCATTGAAAATGGCGCTAGATAATGCGGATCGCGAATTCCCGACACTTATAGTGTCAGATTCATATTACTGCGTCAAATCATATAACAACGATTTGCAGACATGGATTCAAAACGGTTACAAAGATGACACAGATGCACCAATAAAGCAGAAAATGCTCTGGGAACAAATAGCTCTTTTACAAAAAGAACTACCAAAGACTCACGTGACACACTCACTGAGTCATCAGCGTGATGGCGTTCACGTTGCAGGGAATTCATTGGCTGAAACAGCCACAGCGGCAGCCACTAAATCGGCTCCCGTAGTTCGAAAAAAGCGTACATTAAAATACATTGACGGTGAAACAGTGCTGGCGGTGAAAACGTCATCAAAAGGCGACTGCTCAGCGCTACCGATCAACTATCCACTCAATTATACATACATAATCGATGCAAACTCCGTCCCTTTTGCTCGAATCCCTGGAGTGGGGGATAGAGTGATTCCAAACATGGACAGGAGAAACTTGTTAATCGCAGACGCACATATGGGCGAGGGTCTCATACACCTCAAACTAAAAGATTCTCTGGAAGAATTACAATCAAGGTACTGGTGGCCAGGCATGAGCCTGCATCATACCATGTTTGTGAAAAACTGCCCAAACTGCAACAGAAATCGCAGTGGGGAGAGAAACAGTGTAATACCTCGTCGTTTCACTCCAGAAATAATCAAGAGTAAAAAGCAAGGCTTGCGATTAACATATACAGGCTAGTTTCCACTTATAATGTAGATCACCAGCACTCGGCTGACGTCTGGACTGTTATACAAAGATTTGCGAGTCTAAATGGCATATACGCTAAGAGCATGCTACGTTTGATCATTGTTTTCACTCTAGCCTTCCAGCCTGATGGGAAACATGACCAAATGAGCATAGCACAGCGGGAATCTTCTCACTTCCTTCCTGAGGGATACGGGATGGTGTAAAGAAAAAACCAAGGCATAAAGCAATCTATAACGGAAAGGATATTAGGTTCGGGAGCTGGGTGGGTCAAACATCTAATATGTGTCCAACGTAGTCTAAATAACTTGCCAAGAAATTCTCTGAAGGGATTCAGTCCGTACGAATTATTATTTGGAACTAGGATGTTGATCTCTGACCTTGATAGTCAGACTTCAGTGGTGAAAGAAAAAAGCTTTGATATCAAAGACCGTTTGGCTATTTTGCAGGACTTAAACAAAACAAGAAAAGACCTGAGCAACATAAAGTTGAAACAACAGCCAACAACCACTGAAGAACCACCACCTGTCCCAGCAAGACCTGTCTGGATTCCAAAAGTCGGGGATCTAGTCAGAGAAAAGATCGCGGTAAAGAAGGAATTTGGGCCTTCTTACAGAAAAGCAGTTCCTGTCTTGTCTGTCAACGGGACAAGATCAGTTGTACTACCGCCACTTGCTGGTAAAAAGGAGAACCGAGTTGTATCCATCGACCTGGTAAAACCACAATCATGTGGCCGATAACAAATAGTAGGCCAAGTGGACTCCCAATAAGTAGCAGAACACCAAGGTTTGCTACCAGTACAGAGGTTCTAACTAAGAGGTTAATCACTTTCGAAACACCTACAAAAGAACAACAAGGACTATGCAACAATGCAATGGAACTTAGACCTCTGAAAACCCAAATAAAAACATTTAGCAGAGACACACCAATCTATAATGAAGTACCAAGTGCAAATGCAAGAAACAGTGATCCTGAACCAATTGGAACAATTGATAGAACTGCATCCGGCTACTTCATAAACTTCGATGATTCCTCCGAAGGCTTCAGTGAATCAAAGACACAGCCATCATCAAAAACCTTTAAAGATAAAGCTAAAGAACTTTTGAAACAACTGAAAGAAACATATCTGGTTTCTCCATGGCTCGAATTTTGGGTGGGTTTTGGTGCATTTATCCTCATACTTTGGCTCATCATGGTACTTACTTTGGGACGCTTCATTGAGGGAAAATATGCTAAAATGGACACAGCAAGTCAGAAAATCAACTTGATCCTCAAACCACACACATCTTCACACGTCGAGAAAAGAGAACTTTCTTCAGCCAACTTCACAGCCAATCCTATACCGGGTGGGGTAGCATGGGACAACACAGACTATGAAATTTATGGTCCGGTCGAAATCCTGAAATATCCACACCAAATTAAGATCTCATTGAGTGACTTTGTAAAACCAAGCTCATTTGCTGATGATTGGGACTTTGAAAGCATTAATAATATGATGTCTGACTTAGTAATGTCCGCTAAATTTACCAAACATGATTATTTGCAGGGTTCTACAAATTATGATAGTATGTACTGTTATAACCATTATGGTAACCATTTTCTACATAGATCTGCACAACCTAGAAATGTTTTAAATTATAATCAATGGGAACATTGTGCAACACCTCCAAAAGGGAGCTCAAGAACCGTTTACGACAAATATTCATACTTTTCAGGTTTTAACATAAGTAATGCTGAAACATTTTATTTCAAATTGTCAAATAAGACAGGGACAAAGACCATGATAACAAACACAAAATTGATATATTCGGACTCATTCTTTGAACAAATGAATACTTTTGGTTTTGATTATTGGGACAAAAATGTTGAATTGAAAAGTGTTTGGGGCACAAAAGAATGGCAAGTACAGGGTATAGAATCTTTGTTTAGAGCCTGCATGATCCCAGAACAAATTATATTTTTAATGACACTGTTCAACAAACTACCTGTCTTGGCCTAGCCAAAATTAAAGACTTAAATAAACCGTCTATTCCAAAACCAACAATGTACAGCAATACCTCTACAGATGAGGAGATAGACGTAAATTATGTATTGAACCAAAACAGAACACATCCTGATTGGAAACAGATTCCTGAACAAAACACAGGGGTTCAAAATGACCAGGCCAGACCCTAGATATCCTCAAAGACATCACCCAGGGATAATAACCACCTACAGTGTGGGCAAATTATGCTTCAATGGCTACAAACTTCCACACTGGCAGAAATTAAGCAACACCTAACTTTACTTACTGATGGTGCTGACTTGCGTGATTTCACTATGGGACCACGCAAACAGCGTCACAAGCGATTCATAGCAGCCTCTGTATATGCAGCATACAATGAGGCCTGGAAGGTTACTCAAATTGAAACAGCAGAGAGAATACGGGAAATTGACCGTATTAATTTGGAAAAATCACTTTCTGTAGTGGACAATGGGTTAATGACTCTGTCCCCCAGAATTTTTTCTTTGGACAGCATTGTGTCTTCAGCAATCGACATATTATCGCAAGACTTACTGTTATTACAACACGGTCAGTCCCAATTGCGTTCTATTGTACAGCTTGGCTGGACGTTACAAAATCTGCGTTCAGGCTATGTGCCTTGGCGTTTAATCAACACAACGTCACTATTCTATATCTTTAACCTTACTGATAGACAAATCAGTATGGCCCAAAAGGGAGCTGATTATACAATCCTGAGCATTGAGAAACTTGAGAGATTACCAGTGACAATGTCAGAACGACCTGTCAGTGAATGGATAATACATGGAATAATAAATATTCCAATTTCAACCTTCAGGTTTCAATACTGCCAAAAATATATACAGGCTGGCATGTACGAGAAATTGGGAAAAGGGTACATAAGAACAACATGGAACCTGCCCTATTCACATGCATGTGTCAGTGATAAAGGTCAGAAAGTGTTTCTTAGTGGCAATAATTGTGCAATGTCACTAAGCGGTACTAAGGTGTGTAACGGAATTAGTTTGCACGGAGCCTGTGAAGGGAACTCAAATAACCTTTCATGTCACCAGCAAGGCGCACCTGCAACAGAGATAGAACCATTCTTTCAAAGGCTCTATAATGGGAGTTACATTCAAATTGTAGACCGCAGATGCTGTAGTCTTATGCCCGGGACTCCTTATCTCGTAACTACGACTGCGAAGGTCAAGTGCTGTGGACACTCATTGTTCCCCAGCTCCTTTCCAGACAGGGAGGCAAGGGCATGGCCCAACTTGAAAATTACTTCTATTCGAATAGATACTTTAAGCAGAATGAAAACAGTGCTTCTTCAGACGCCTACTAGGCTCACGTCATCAAAAGAAACGTATGATCTCCAAGTCGCAAGGACGACTGCAGAGATATATTCATTGTTTTCAACTAATTCCCCCATACATTTCGCAGAAATCCTGAATGAAATCTTAAATATTTCTGATACCAGTGGGGTCTCACAAGTATTTAAGACAGTATTTTCGATGGCATTAACACCATTCAAAGCCATACTGGGTATTTTTCCAGACTTCGTCCATTCGATTTTTGGCGGACTTCCCCTCATTCTAGGACTGATTGCAGGAATCCTATTCCTAGTCCTTATTTTTCGTTATGGCAAACCATGTCACAGACAAAACACCTGCGACAAGGGAAGAAACAATCCTAGCCATTGGATACCGGGACCGGATATCAAGAATCCTGGGACTATCCCGGCTTAGAGACCTGAACATGACTTGGTTTCTATCATTTCGACCTATGTGGCAACGATGTGTTTTACCTGTATTAAGGTGCCTGCTATGCGGAGAAGAATGCGTGTTAGACACCAGTCTGACGCTACAATCGGATGCGCCAATGGATGCAGAAACATTGTTGAGCCCAATCAAGGTTCATGCTTTGTGCTGCCCTCAACGGCTACCAATCCTGATGACGGCATTCGTGGAAGCTTCACCACTACGATTAAGGGGTAGTGAAGTTCAAGATGAAATCAGCATCGATCAGGTACGACCTTCTGTCAGCAATTCAAATCAGAATGTCAATGGAGACAATCATGCGCATGAATGCATGGTTACACCTATTTCCGAGTTAGTGGAACTCTCCCAGGAAGCTGTTGACAACTTTTTCGAAAGCCTAAATGATATGATGTTCTCACCAGAACAGAAATAGAGACTTTTGAACAAACTCGTACAGGGCGTTCCCTGAATTTGGCCTTCAACTTTAATACTGAAAGCACATGAACACTTTTCCCTCCAGTTCACGGACAGCATTTTTTCAACAGCCCCAAAATATTTTTGCATATTTTTCGGGACACTATCTTCTGCTTAAAGTAAGAACTATTCTTGGAGAACTAAGATTTCTAAACTTAGATAGCTTATAGACATTAGCTGCCCGCTGGTATGTTCATTGTATTATATTCTGTGATGAAGTGGTCTCGAACCTTTTTTCTGTATTAAGAGCCATTTCATGTGTAAATCTCATATACCAAATAGCATTAATGTATACAAATGCGTTATTACTTTAGCATTATTCTACAGCTTGAGTGCATACTATACATATGACTGCATTTCTTCCGTATATTTGAAAATTTCAAAATGCATTTATGTATTTTGGGGTGGTAAGGTATACACAATACTTTATAAATATATTGTACTATGTTTTACTATGCATAGATTAGTAAATATGTCCATAGTTAGCGTGGAGTGGGTGTGATGTATTCCTATAGGTTCTGAATCGATCCCCCTATTCCTGACCCTATTCTGGTTAACAAACCAACAAGTTAACTAGCAGTCGGCCCATGAGGCAGCAAACCCCCATGATGCAGATACCGTTATCTGACGAAGCCACACTACGGCACAGGAACGTGTTATCTGATTAGGTCATAACGCTTGCGATCTAATTAGACAAGCGATATTCCTCCAGCCCCTGATAAGGCATACGGAGTTCTCATAACAAATCAAACCTATGACAACCTGGGAAAAACCCTGCGGCCATTGTTTTGATTTCACCGAGAACTTCAGCAAAAGAATGTGCTAACGACCTGGTCGTATGACATCCTTATTGACATATCTATGTCCATCCTTACGTCAATCTCGGCACCTTAAAGGTATAAATATTACCGATATTGCCCTATGCAAACACATGCGGTGGTGACGAGACGGAGCAGCCATACTTGCCGAAGCCCAGAGCAGAGCAGACCCCGCTGGCGCAGCCCCGCCTTCCTGACGCGCTGAGAACGAGACGCGCTGCTTTCTCCTGCCGAGAAATCCAGCACCGGCGTTTCCGGGTAGCCCTCGCAGGCAGCCTGGAATATCGAGAGCAGAGAAGAGAGATACCATCCCTCATTCATCCTAACTTCCAGGTACAGAACTGAATAACCCCTCACAGAGAATTCTTTAGTCAGTCACTTGGCAAAAACAAACTTAACTTAAACTGTAACTTTCTATTCCCGCCCACGTATTAGACTTAGGTCAGGTACACGGGGTAGGCTTAATTAGAAACACCAGTTGAGCACGTTTAGTCAAATGTATATGTGTATGTAATATATTTTATTCATTTTAAACCTTCATATGGCTTAGAAACCATATCAATGTTTTTACAGTATTATTTTATACTTCTGCTTCTAATGTATGCACTTTACTTAACCATAAGTATTGCAATAATATCGATCCATTTCTCTTGTACGAGAAAAGAGACTGATCAATAAATAACACCTTTTTATTGAACACGCCCGTCTCTTCCTTTTCTCTACATTCTGATGAGACTAAGAATGCACGTACTGACTGAGTAAAATAAATTGCCTTTTGTTCACACGACTCTCGAGATACACTCTTGATTAGGGGAGAGCAAAGTTGTCATGTTCTATGGTTGTCAGAAACTAAATCCCTTCTTGTCTAATCAGGGAAGTTAATTCCTTCCTGAACATTCGAGAAAGTTTCTAGTGAACTCTGAGCTAGCTGGCAAACCCAAAACTTTAAGTCTAATATCGACAGTAGTAGACCTAGTTAACGTCTGTCTAGGCCTATACTATTGAAGGTATTATTCCAATGCGCAGAGCCTATTGGGATAATAGGAACTACACTACAGTATCACAACTAAGGGGAACTAGAGGCTCCAAGTCAGTGTCACTGACTCGGGGGGCAGGGGGCGGGAGAGGTATCGATGATCATGAGGACTAAATAGAACGTTGTCAGACATGACAGAGAAGGTCCATAGCCATTGCAGGTTTCTTGAATGCAGTACAGGCAGTGGCATAGAAAGGGGGGAGGGGGGCAGTCTGCCTAGGGCATAATGAGTTTTGGGGGTGGTGTCTCCCCTGTCCCCTCCCGCCGTTACCTGCAGTTGTATGGGGCGGCCGTCACGGGAATCACCAGCACAACCCCCCACCTCTTTGCGCTCCCCTCTTTTATGTGGCCACCAGGTGGCAAACACAGGGACCGCCACTGGCAGCACATCGTCTAGCTATGCCACCGAGTGCAGGCCTCAGTCCAGCAAGCTATTAAGCCAAATGGATGCTACACCACCACAATGGCAGGGCTAAAGAAACGTAAAGAAAGTAATACAAAATTGATTCAGAGAAAGAATGTGTTCCTCACACAGGGTTGCTTCTCACCTGAGTTTCAAATTAAAGTTTTCTTGATAGGCGTCTTCCAGATTTGGATGAGGGGCATAGAGGGCTTCACGGCACTGTACCTGTGTCTCAACACTTCTTGTGTTGTCTTAAAGCTTTCAAACAGAAAGTTCAACAGCAACAGAGGACGATCAGGTATATTTTTAAGGGGGATACAGAGATGACAGAAAGAATTGTTTTTGTCTCATGAGAAACCACTGGAAAGCAAAGACCACCCATCACAAAACGAAGTGGGGGACAGGTTTATAGTGTATGGGCAGAATTCATCATCCAGCTTGCATCCAAAGTTCTTACAGAAAAAAATATTTGCAATCTACTATCAGTAACCACAATGATATGTATACTGGTAAGTTTATTGAACCGCTTACTGACAACACATTCGTACAAATGCCATTGATATTGCAAATGTTATGCTCATTGTGTTTTGGAAAATGTCAAATAAGGGACCCCAATCTGCTTCTAGCCTCTGTGCCTAGTTCTTAATTAGAGCTCAGTAGACAGCTAAGCTGTGTAAAACTATGTATCCTTTAAAATGTATACTGCTACCAGTAGGTTTTGCCAGAATACGTAACATGGATGTCCTGTGGAAGTGCTAACAGTGCTTAATTTGTGCCGGTGCTTTCCGGTGCTAAGCACCAGCACTTATTAACAGGGCTGGGGCTATTGAATTTTGCCCCCTTGTACGATGGGCCCAGTAATTAATAAAAATAAATGTACCTACCTGTCCTGGTTTGATTACATATCTGCCTGGTAGTTCCAGAGAGTGTACCACCCAGGTCCAGGCACAATCTAGGGTGTGAGACTAGATTGTGTCATGCGTACCGCAGTCTGCATGTGCGTTGTGCAGTAGGATGGATCAGTGACTAAATATCAGGAGACAAAATATGGACTACACAAAATATTGACACCAAAATATAGAACATTACAATATCGACCACCAATACTTAATTTTTAAAAAACTAAAATATCGAACCTACTATATCCACTAAAAATAATATAGTTTCTAGCATTATCGAATAACAAAATATCAAAATTAAAATTATCGAAATTCATACAATTAATTAACAAATAACCATAATATCGAAAATAAAAATATGGACAGCCAACAATTTTGATTCAATAATAAAATCGATATACAACACTTTATCACATATACATTCATATAAAACATACATTTTTACAACACAAACATGCACAATACAATTAATATATATAAAAAGATATTTTATGAACACACTAACACCAAAATATAATATATTTACTAATATTAGTTAAAAACTAAAATAAAGAAATACTTTACAAAATAAACACCAAACACCAAAATATATAACAATAAATTATTTATAAATAATATTTAAGCTATAAAATATACTTAAAATAAATTACTATTACTTAATTAGCATCTTCCATATATGGAAACATAAAACAAGATTCAAACTGAACACAACATCAAATCAAAATCTAGCAGCAACAAAAACAACCAATAACAGAAACTAACTAATTCAAACAACAGCATAAAAGCAAAACAAAAGTTCCTTTTTTCCACTTCAACAGCAAAAGAAAACATAAGAGAAAACGCTACCAGTTTATTGCCTGAAAACAAGATTCCATTTTTAAAGAAAACTTTAAACTAAAACAAGTAAGTAAATAATCTTTTATAAAACTTTATAGTGCTAAAAAGTTCTAAAAATGCATCTAAATTATATCAAACTAAAATATACTTTCATTTATTTATATCTCCTATAGATTCCTCCGGCCACAAGAAGAATTATCTACAAGTAAGAAAATAAAGCTAAAACAAAGTAAGTAAATAATCTTTTGTACTACATTAATAGTGCTAAAATGTTCTTAAAAATACAACAAAATTAGATTAAACTAAAATATACTTTCATTTATTTATATCTCCACTACAGATTCTTACAAGCACAACAATAACTATCTACAACAACTAAGAAAATAAAGCTAATCAAAAAGTAAGTATAGTAAATAAGTACTTTAAAGAAAAACGATAATGTATCTAATTAAAACAAACCCTTTCCCAACTGCCCTATCACCTACAACAAAAGCTTCAAAATACCTTACCATTTTTTTTTATCATATCAACAGATATACCTTTTACATACCAAAAAGAACAACCACCAAATATCAAAAGAAAATTATTTTTAACAACTAAATCAACATTGTAAGTATTTATCAACAAATGTATATTTTTCTAAAAAATATTGTACTGCATTATATTAACTGAATTATATCTACATTCTCTTCAGCACTAAACACACCAGTATGACTGAAGGCGCAGAATTCATAGTATCACAAAAGTGAAAAATGTTCCTATGTTACATGGGTTATGTATATACGTACGCAGGAAAAGCAAAAACATGTAAAAGTCTTCTGGCATTGTAGGAAGTTCTATTCAAACAAATGGTACGGAAGAGCCATAACTCAAGAAACTACTGTTTTATCTGTCAATGAGCAAAACCACCCCCAATATAACTGAAATTGAAATTAGAGGAGCTTTAGAAAATATCAAAGAAGCAAGCAGTAGAACAGACAAACCCACTAAGGAAATATTAAAAGAACAGCTACTGCAAATACCCCAACATGCATCTGGACAATTACCATCCATTGATGCATTAAAAAAACATTATAATTAGACAGAAAAGGAAAACAACAACTAACATTCCTATCCCTAAAACTTTCCAAGAAGTAAACATCCTACCAGAACTAAGCATTACCCATAACAAAGAGCCATTTATTTTCTTTGGCAATACCAACACTGAAAAACATATAATAATGTTTGTCACTGCAAACAACTTAACAAAACTCCCACAATGCAACACCTAGATGATAGATTTAAAATATGTCCAAAGCCATTTGATCAACGTTATACAGTACATGCTATATAGTACCAACTACAGATGCATATGAGATCAAAACTGGACAAACACTGCAGGACATCAGGGGATGCACATCATGCAATGCCAAGGCCACATACACACAGCACTGTATGCACAACAAGCAGTGTGTGCACACCAAGCATAACAGTCACACACAGACATGACTGGCACAACCTCAACACACACCACACAAATCAGCACAACACAAACACAACAGCACACCCAGGAAGTGAAGCAATACCACAGTCAACACTCATACATCGAACAAAACAACAACAGATGCACCACTCTGGGATACAAGAGCAGAACCATCTTGACCAGAGCACTTGGCAGCACACACAGCTGAAGTGCACATGAGCAATCCTGACTGAATAATAGCACAAGAACATGACACATAAACCATTGGGGAAATGTCCAGAGTGGAACATTACTCTTGGCCCAAGAACTGCACCACAAAGCACAGTGTCACAAATGATGTGATGGGGAGACACACAGACATGTAAACCAAGGGGACAGGTGACATCAAAGTGAACTGTCTTGCATGTCAGTAGTCGACATGTAAGGGTTGTATCATACACCAATAGAGAGAGTGCAGACTCACAATGGGTAGGCATAAGTAGCACACATAGGGGATGGCATCACACCACACACACCATGCCATACAGTAGGATAAAAGGCACCATGTGCCTGCAATGCATGAGAAACACAACCACAATGGCAGTGTGGAGCAGCAGGGCTGCACAGTCTACACAAACATACTCAAGACAGATTGATGGTCAAACAAACACAACACTGATGTGCAAGTCACACACTCTGCATACTCACAAGTGACTAAACAACAAGTAGGAGTCAGACAGAACAGCACGGACACACCAACACACTGCACAGTGCACAACAGACAACTCACACATGTGAATACAACCACATCCACAGAGCTGAACAATCCAAACAACAGGCACACAACTCCTGAGTGACACATGTGTGTCTTTCACAATCCAGGGGCACACAGACATCTCCTCCCTACAAAGTCACACCCTTCACACTGCACACCTCTTGAATACCCAAGAGCACACATCTAATGTAGGCCATGGGACCAGGACTAAGGGCCATCACAAGATGACCATACACATACACAGAAGGGCACACTTACATGAATAACACACATACATGATGGCATTGCCCAGCCTGCATGCAAACCTGTGAACAGCATCACACCCTGTGCTGGCAGTGTCCCCCAACCTGACATGTGAACAATGTAACCAACAATAGCAAACCACAAAAAAGAGAACTGCACAACAGGTAAAATAGGCACCACAGATAACACAAGTATCAGTGTCTGAATGGACTAAAGTCCCTGTCACCGCTGTTAAAAATGTGATGTGGGTAAAGAGCTTGGCAATGTTGAAGTGACACATAGAGCATGGGCCACAGTCAACCAAATGCACACACCAAAAGAACTTTAATCAGCAAGGACACTGACAAAACAGACAACAGGAGTAACTGTCTTTATTCACATATTGCACAGATGTGACAGTAGAACAACAATAGACAAGAGCAAGGCACAAAATGCTGAGCAAATGCAAGATACTCTGCACAGGCAAACTCTAAACAGGAAGGCCAGTGTCCAGGGCAAAATTCACAGGAAGTACATGAGAGGCTGCACAGGGGAGAGTCCAACATAGCAGAGCAACAGGGCCAGTGTCCAGGGCAGGGTGCACAGCAAGTACATGCGAGGCTGTACAGGGGAGAGTCCAACATAGCAGAGCAACAGGGCCATTGTCCATGGCAGGGTGCACAGCAAGTACATGAGAGGCTGCACAGGGGAGAGTTCAACACAGCAGAGCAACAGGGCCAGTGTCCATGGCAAAATTCACAGCAAGTACATGAGAGGCTGCACAGGGGAGAGTCCAACACAGCAGAGCAACCGGGCCAGTGTCCATGGCAAAATTCAGAGCAAGTACATGAGAGGCTGCACAGGCAAGGGCAGAACAGCAGTGCATGACAAGGCCAGTGGGCATGGCAAAGTGCAGAGTCAGGACATGAGAAGCTGCACAGTGGGTGTGTTTGACTGTTCCCTTCCATGGCCAGCAATGCATTCAGGGGGGAGACAATGGACAGGACTAGCACACCTGTATGAGAGACAGGTATGTGAGGGGGACTAACAATTACTCTTGGCGGTCAGGTGGACTTGGAGCTGGCTGTGTGTCAGCGACAGCAGGACCACATGACTGGGGAGAGAGCGGCCCAGCTGATGTAGGGATATCAGTGGCTTGGCATGCTGGAGGGCTGTTTGGACCAGGTGGTGTAGTGGCACGTGGAGGTGGAGTCATGCAGACCTGTGAAACAGTGTGGGTGGGAGAGGTTTGAGGGGTGTCTTTCCACTTCTTGTGGAATTTGAAATGGCTTCCCTTTACTGGGGTTAATGGGAACTGGTGTGGACACAACAGGCACACACACCAATAGAGCCGGATCAGGTGCAGACACTGGCACTCCCTCTTGTGACGTGCTAGATCCTGTGGAACACTTTGTCTGGACACGCCTCTGGACCACCTTCCCCTGTTTGCCAGGTGTAACCGCTACAGTGCCCTCCTTCACCTGCTTCACTGGGCTTAGAATTAGAGTTGATGTGGCGGGGAATGTGGCCCTGACCCCTTCTTAGGTGTACCCTTGCCATACAACACCTCCTCAGTGGGCATAGACACTGCACGCCTAGCTTTTGTGAAGTTTCAGGGACAGGAGAGTCCTTTGCTGGTGATGCCTCTGAGGCATGTGAGCCTGATGTTTGCTTCATAGCTTTTTGGGACTTGCCTTTCCCTGAGGGGCTCTTGTCTTTGCATTCTGGGGTGGCTTTGCTTGTGCTATATAGTGACTGTGACACATTGGAACCGTGGTCACTATCATCAGATGTGAGCACTGACTGCGGGGTGGACAAAGGCACTGGAACAGGAATGGGAGTATGTACCTGTTGAAGGGCAGACTTCACTGTGGACGATAAAGCCTGGACAGTACGGTGTAGCCCACCCACGTCAGAGTGTATGCCCTCCATGTAGGCAACCACCTGGCCTTATTTTTTGTCATGGTCACTGAAGGCATTGAGCAGGGCTGTCTGACCCACACAAAGATTGCACAGGAGCTCAACAGACTCAGCACTTAGGGCAGCAGGAGGGACAGGGGCAGGAGCGGCGGTGCCAGGTGTGAATGTAACTCATCCCCTCTTACTGACAAGGGCAGCACCAGAGGAAGTGGATCGGAGGGTGGGCACTGGCCGCTGTGTGGTAGAAGATGATGCAGAGTCCCCATTCCCTGTGCCTGCCAACATGGATGCATCCCCGCTGGCATCTGATGATGTTGTACTTTGTGTCTCAGGCAGGGATTTCTCCTGCATACTACGGTCCCCCTCTGATGCGCTGGTGACATCTGTGTCACTGGGCTCCTGTGCAGCTGTAGTGCTACTCTCGCCACCACTGGTGTACGGCTCCTGTTCCTCCATGTCCACTGGTGAATCTGCATGAGAGAGATGCAGGGTTGGGTTAGTGTCATCAACAGGACAAAGCAATTCAATCAATACAGTACAGATGATGACTAAATCTACCTGTTGACCACAACACTCTGCAATCACATTGCAGCAACTCACTACATAGACCGCAACAGTGCCTGTAACCCAGAATATCTGCCATAACTGAGCCATGTTAAGGCCACACAGCACAACACTTTGCCCGTAAATGAAGTATACCAGACACACAACTTGCTCTGCCCACACCTAATGACATGATGTGGGTACACCACTTATTGCCACAGACAGACCTTGAGGGAACATGAGGGGACAATACGACACCTATTAGGACATGACAGTCCACAATGGCAAGTATCCCATGCCAAACACCATGTTGTACTCAGGGGCACATTGTTGTCAGATGTGTGGGCCTCAACAATCATGGTGCATGCAAAGTATGCATACATGAAGTCACACTCAGATAGTGGACACTGCTGTTCACCCCCAAATAGATTCTCCACACTGATCCCAGTGCTGAATGACCATGTAGATCCTAACATATATGGCTATGGGAATGCAAAGCAGTGAGGATCACCTTTGTAAGGCTGGTTTGGGCTAATGCATGACACAGGCACCCAACCCAGCACCCACTCAGATGACACAGCACAGCACCACCCCACGAACATCACATAGGCCAGCGCTGCCACATGCCCTGTACACATGTATCCCCTCCCCGCCAAAGTCACCCTCTCCAAATACTCACCCCTGCCTTGCTGCCGAAGCTCCTTTAGACGTGCATCCAGCTCAGGGTGAGTCACCGCCAAGATGCGGCACATCAGTGATGTCATGCTGCGCCGTGCCAAACGCTCAGTACCTGGTAGCCGGCCCAAGGTCATCTCTGCCATGTTCTTTGCCAGCCAGCTGATGTTGTCCCACCTCTTGTGGCAGTGGTTGTGTCTTTGGATAGATACCCCCAGGGCTCGCATCTTTGCTGCAATGGCCGTCCAAACGGCCTTACGCTGGTGTACCTTGAGCTGAAGGTATGGGAGAAAAGAGGGGGAAATGATCAGTGACACAGTGTCATGTACCAACATCTATCAGTACAGTAGCAAGACACAGACTCATTAGCAAATGTAATCTCTGTTCATTCCACCCTGGGGTACACCTCACATGGGCACTCTGCATGGGCCAAGCGGATGTGATTGCATGCATTTATGAGGGAGTACAGGGTCCCGGCTAATCTCACACACATGCAGAATCACTGCACTGAACCGCGTCTGTGGCTTGCACACATCTCCAGTCCTATGCATGTCTGGCCACTACATACATCACATATCGACCTGTGTCTGTGTGTAGACTCACTGTGTGCATGACTGGGCAGCATACAATGAGCATATCCTGTGAACATATCTGTATGTCATGTGTGTGGCATCGATGTACATGGACTCACCAACAAAATATAGATCTACACAAGTGTGGTGGTGTGCAATCATACAGGGCTGAGATGGTGCATATTTGGATTTCAGTGTAAATGAACAAAAGTAAAGACACAGTAAGTGCAGTGATGTGATCTCGTCTTGGTGGGCGGTCACTTTGCAGAGCATCTGGGTTCACACTGAATTGTACAACAGGGGCACACAGAGACATTCAGCAAAGCAATCACTGTCCTGGCACCTGCATGTCCAACATACTGTGTCTCTGCATGGCTCACAGTCCACTCAGACATACAACTGCAGGCAGGGAAACCTGTGACATTGGGACTCACACTCCTTCTGGAGACAACATATTTGTCAGTGTATGGCACACTACACACCCTCAGGCATATACTGCAGAAGTCCAACTACATATCTGCCTCCCCTGCCCTACACCTCCCTTTATGATGACTTACCATGACATTTGGGCACCATACAGCCTTGGGTACTGTGCGAGCACATCATCCACCAGGACCTCCAGCTCCTCACTTGTAAATGTACTGGCACGGATCATCTCTGTCCTTGCCATCCCTGTGGACATGGAACACCTGTGGTGGAATTGGGTGGTGAGGGGTCCCAGGCAGCAGGCTCTGGAGGCAGCAGCAGGTGAGGGTCTCTGGCAGCAGGCTCTGGAGGCAGCAGCAGGTGAGGGTCTCTGGCAGCAGGCTCTGGAGGCAGCAGCAGGTGAGGGTCCCAGGCAGCAGGCTCTGGAGGCAGCAGCAGATGAGGGTCCCAGGCAGCAGGCTCTAGAAGGCAGCAGCAGGTGAGGGTCTCTGGTAGCAGGCTCTGGAGGCAGCAGCAGATGAGGGTCCCAGCCAGCAGGCTCTGGAGGCAGCAGCAGGCGAGGGTCTCCCACACATATATAGCCCCCTGGGGTCGTTTCTAAGGCTGGCTGCAACAATTGGTTATCAAGGTCTGCCTCTTTCAATAGTATCCAATGACCGCCTCCGCGGCGGTGATGCACCGCAGGGGCCTGGGGTGCGCTACCGCGATGGTGCATATTTCAAAAGCATTCAATGTCCGCCTTCGCGGTGGCGGAGCACGCCTATTGCGATTTTCAAAACTGCATCATGCCACCACAATCATCGCTCCCATTGGCTGTAGGCAATGCTCCATGGTGGTGATGCACCGCCTGGGCCAGGCGATAGCTTCCACGAGTTGGGTGGTGGAGCATGCCAACCGCCATTTGGGCATGTCTCCATGCCAATGACTACTGCACTTGTGTGACTGGGGGGTGCTGGTGACACACTGCCGGGGCCAGGCGGTAGCGACCGCAATTTGTGGCACATACACTGGCAATGTCCATCAAGAACACTTCAACAGTGCACAGTGGCCACATGGTGAAGGGCACATCATCTTGCACACAATGTCAATGTTCCATTGACTTCACAGGTGCCTACCTGGGCCATGGTTGTTTTTGTGTGACGTACATTGGTCTGTAGTCCATAACATGTCACAAATGCATTAGATGGTTGATGAGGTAGGACAGTGTTGTAGTGGACTCTACAATATGTACACATATGAATGTGTTGTGGGGCAGTGATGACCTCGGTAAGGCTTGTCTCACTGTATGATGTTGTTACTTACTTGTGCTTATCTGTGTGCTCATACACGCAATTGTCAATTCACCGCCAACTGTGATCATTGTGTTGTGGATGTGTGCCAAGTTTGAATGATGCATTGAGGTGTGACAGGTACAGCAGATGAATATGAGACAGTTGTGTTGATTTGTTGCACAATGGCTGGAAGCCACACTCCCAGGCATGCACATGTGAAATGTGAGCATGTAAATATGTGCATTCGCATTGACCTATGTGGTGTTTTACGCACTGATGTATTGTAAATTGGAGAGGTGTGCCCTCTGTGTGGCTCAAACGTACACCCATGTAACATGGTGTTTCACACATCCCTCAAGTCAGTGTTTGTTTATTCTGTTTCATCCTGAACGTGATATGCTATGGCCATCTCATGATGGATGTCATTGACATGTGTCCAATTTCATCTCAACTAGGAAGAGGCCTAATCTGATATGTCACTTCACAATGCTGGAGGACATGGAGGATATAGCGATCATTCGCAAGTTCCGTCTCGACAGAGCCACCCTGAGGACATTTTGTGATCTGTTGGAGCTGTTGCAGCAGATGTGGTGGTGGGGAGGATGGGGTCCTGGGAGCTGGTGCTCCCTGGCACACCAGATGGGCTGGCCTTGAGCTCATCATCCGAAAAATCCTGGTAGTCTACCTCGGAGAGTCCATGTACCGGGGGTGGAGACTGGCTCTGCTGGTCATTGATGTTGTCCTCAGCAGTGAGTTCTTGGTAAGCATGGGCGAATTTTGCAAATTCGCAATCCGTGAATTTGCGGATTTGCACATTTGCAATCCGCAAAATTCACGAATTCGTGCGAATTTGCGTTTTTTAATTTTTGCGTGTTCGCGGGGCGCTTTGCGTGTTCGCGGGGCGATTTGCATGTTCGCGGGGCGCTTTGCGTGTTCGCGGCTTTTTTTTGTGCGAGACCGCTCGTTGTTGTGCCCTTCTGCCCTCTGCCCCACTCGTTTTTGTGCCATTCTGCCCTCTGCCCCACTCGTTTTTGTGCCCTTCTGCCCTCTGCCCCACTCATTTTTGTGCCATTCTGCCCTCTGCCCCACTCGTTGTTGTGCCCCTCTGCCATCTGCCCCACTCGTTGTTGTGCCCTTCTGCCCTCTGCCACACTCGTTGTTGTGCCCTTCTGCCCTCTGCCCCTCTCCTGTTTTATTTTAGAATGGTGCCGGCAAGCTGCCAGCGCCATTCTAAAATAGTTACTAAGTTAGCTTCATCAGGAAGCACTAATAGATAAAATAAAGCAGGTGCTCGAATTCAGTTAAACTCGAGCACCTGCTTCTATTAGTGCTTCCTGTTGAAGCTAACTTAGTAACTATTTTAGAATGGTGCTGGCAGCTTGCCGGCGCCATTTTAAAATAGTTACAAGCTTGAAGCTTGAACTTTTGCCCCCGGATCCTTTCCGCTTGCGGATTTTCGGCAAATTCGCGGATTGCGAATTTGCTGAAAATCCGCAAAATCCGCGAGCGGAACGGATTTTGCGCCCATGTTTAGTTCTTGGTCACCTGTGGATTAGATGGGGAATGGTCAGTGTTGTGCACTCAGCAAGAATTCTGTTAGCTGGGTGTCATCCAGTGTCTGTACAGTACACAATTGACTGATCTTCACATCGTTTGCTATGTGCAATACTGTGCCTCATGACATGATGCAGAGGTACATACATTACTCGTACATGTTGTCAGATGTCGATACATTGCATGCAAATCGTGCTGTGATCATGTTCACAGGGACCAGTTGCCATGTAGGGACAAGCACAAATGAGTTTAATGGTTCTCTCAATGTTGATTTGTCTGCCCTGGCTGACGTCTCATCTGGCCATGGAGTGGACATTTTATTGTACTGCCTGCCTTTGACCGGTAATGTATATATTTGAATTTATGATCCCACACATACTTTTTCTGATTTTACATGCTCCTTGCTTATTGGGCCACATGGCAAAGCAGTGTGTGCTGTGCATGGTTGTGCACGGTCTTCCTTGTGCATGTCCATTGGTGTGTGACTCTTTGTTATCAGTGACAGTTCCCTTTGCTTACCTGTGTGCACACTGTGTGTGTCAAGCGGGGTCGGTGTGCATATTTGTGCATGGAGAGGGCTGGTGTTGGCATATGGCACCATTTCATTGGAGACAGATGTGTGGCTGCACGTACATGCTACCTACCTGTTAGGTGAAGCAGAACAATACAATGACTGCCACATGCTTGTGGGTGGGAGGGAGTGAACCATCCTCCTGTGGTGTGGGACAGGGGGCATGGTGGGAGTAATAATGCAGGCCTCCCACCCATAAACACCCTACCTGTTAAGATGGCTACCTACCTGTAAGTTTGGTTTGATGAGGGTGATGCAATGGCTCCCAAGTGCTTCTGGGTGGGGTGGGGTGGGGGAGGGATCAATTTTGATGGTGCTGTGGGACAGGGTGCGTGGTGGGAGTAGTGGTACAGGCCTCCCTCCCCCAAACAGGCCTCCCAGACAGGATGGCTACCTACCTGTTAGTTCGTTTGGTGTACTGCAATGGCTTCCAAGTGCTTCTGAGTGAGGGAGTTATCCATCCTGCTATGGTGTAGGACAGGGGGCATGGTGGGAGAAGTGGTACAGGCCTCCCTCCCCCAAACAGGCCTCCCAGGCAACATGGCTACCTACCTGTTAGTTCCTTTGGTGTACTGCAATGGCTTCCAAGTGCTTCTGGGCGAGGGAGTGATCCATCCTGCTGGGGTGTGGGACAGGGGGCATAGTGAGAGAAGTGGTCCAGGCCTCCCTCCCCCAAACAGGCCTCCCAGGCAAGATGGCTACCTACCAGATAGTTCGTTTGGTGTACTGCAATGGCTTCCAAGTGCTTCTGGGTGAGGGAGTGATCCACCCTGCTAGGGTGTGGGACAGGGGGCATGGTGAGAGAAGTGGCACAGGCCTCCCTCCCCCAAACAGGCCTCCCAGGCAAGATGGCGACCTACCTGTTAGTTCGTTTGGTGTATTGTAATGGCTTCCAAGGGCTTCTGGGTGAGGGGGTGGTCCATCCTGCTGGGGTGTGGGACAGGGGGCATGGTGGGAGAAGTGGTACAGGCCTCCCTCCCCCAAACAGGGCTCCCAGGCAAGATGGCTACCTACCTGTTAGTTTGTTTGGTGTACTGCAATGGCTTCCAAGTGCTTCTTGGTGAGGGAGTGATCCATCCTGCTGGGGTGTAGGACAGGGGGCATGGTGGGAGAAGTGGTACAGGCCTCCCTCCCTCAAATAGGCCTCCCAGGCAAGATGGCTACATCCTGTTAGGTGAGGGTGAACAATGCAATGGTTGTAAACTGCTTCTGGTTTGGTGTGGAGTGCTACATCCTGCCTAGGGATGGGACAGGGAGCATGGTGGTAGTAGTAGTGCAGGCCTCCCACCCACAAACACCCGGCCTGTGAGGATGGCTACCTACCTTTAAGTTTGTTTGGTGAACTACAATGGCTTCCAAATGCTTCTGGGTGAGGGAGTGATCCATCCTGCTGGGGTGTGGGACAGGGGGCATGGTGGGAGAAGTGGTACAGGCCTCCCTCCCCCAAACAGACCTCCCAGGCAAGATGGCTACCTACCTATTAGGTAAAGGTAAACAACGCAATGACTCCCAAGTGCTTCTGGGTGGGGTGGGGGAGGGATCCAGCTTGATGATGCTGTGGGACAGGGTGCATGGTGGGAGTAGTGGTACAGGCCTCCCTCCCGCAAACCGGTCTCCCAGGCAAGATGGCTACCTACCTGTTTGTTTGTTTGGTATACTGCAATGGCTTCCAGGTGCTTCTGGGTGAGGGAGTGATCCATCCTGCTGGGGTGTGGGACAGGGGGCCTGGTGGGAGTTGTAGTGCATGCCTCCCTCCCCAAACAGACCTCCCAGGCAAGATGGCTACCTACCTATTAGGTAAAGGTGAACAACGCAATGACTCGCAAGTGCTTCTGGGTGGGGTGGGGGAGGGATCCAGCTTGATGATGCTGTGGGACAGGGTGCATGGTGGGAGTAGTGGTACAGGCCTCCCTCCCGCAAACAGGCCTCCCAGGCAAGATGGCTACCTACCTGTTAGTTTGTTTGGTGTACTGCAATGGCTTCCAAGTGCTTCTGGGTGAGAGAGTTATCCATCCTGCTGGGGTGTGGGACAGGGGGCATGGTGGGAGTTGTAGTGCAGGCATCCTTCCCCAAACAAACTTCCCCGACAAGGTGGCTACATACCTGTTAGGTGAAGGTGAACAATGCAATGGCTCCCAAGTGCTTCTGGGTGGGTTGGGGGAGGGATCAATCTTGATAATGCTCTGGGACAGGGTGAATGATGGGAGTAGTGGTACAGACCTCCCTCCCCCAAACAGGCCTTGCAGGCAATATGGATACCTACCTGTTAGGTGAGGGTGTGCAATACAATGGGGTTTGGGTTTGGCAAGAAAGTACATATCCGTGTGTTGGTTAACATTTGTTTGTACTTACCAGCCTCCACTACCCTGGGTACTCCTGTGAGACTCTCAGCGTGCAGTATGGCAAGCACCTTTTCCACCCATGGTGTGAATGGTTTTGGTGTAATGGGAGGGCCACCGCCAGTCCTGTCAGCCAGCTCCCGGTTCTTGCTTCTCCTCTCTTTGACAACCCTCTTGAGATCATGCCACCACTTCATGATCTCCTTCTTGTATCGCAGGGTTTTCCCTACTGCATTGACCCTTTGGACTATCCTTTGCCACATGTGGGCCCTTTTGGCTAATAGTGTCTGTTGGACCATGCTACCAAATAGTTGGGGTTCCACTCTGACTATCTCATTTACCATGACTGTCAACTCACTATCTGTGGATTTGGCCATTTTCTGTGGTGCCATGGTGTGTAGTGGGCAAAGTGTTTGTGGGTGCAAGAGTGTGGGTGGTGGGTGTGGTGTTTGTGTGTGAGGTGTGTTATGTGCTGGGGGATTGTTGGTACTCGTGTGATGGTGGTGGTTGCGGTGGTGAGTGTGCTGTGTTCTCTTGCCTCTCCTGTCAGGTCTGGTTTATGCCCTTCTCTTCTGGAGTGTTGCAAAGGATTGTGGTTAGTGAAGGGGCTGGTTTTATACTCAGCTATGAGGGTGTGTCCCAATGGAGTTTTGCTGTCACTACTTCAAGGACACATGGGTCGGGAGACTACACCGATCAGGTCAAAGAAGATTACCAAAGTACCACATACCACGGTGGAACGTATACCTTAGTACCCTAAACAAGGAAGGCAAAAGTAACAACACCGTTGAAGGATGGCATAACGCCTTCCAGGCAACAACAGGGAGAGGTACACCCACACTTTAAAAATTACTAGAAAGTTTCCAAAAGGGGCAACGTTACCAAGAACTATGGATGCAACAATCCATTACACTAATTGGACCAAATATGGACGAGCTTTTACAAAGCCAAGTCACTGTCTATCCTACAACTAGAGGCTTAGAATAACTATCCCTAAATGCAAAAAGCATCCTTTAAATGTAATCTAAACTTGAATTAAAACATTTGCATCTAAAGCACAACATAATAAGAAATGTAATTATTTTATATTTTATAAAACTATAAATTTTTTCAAATATATACAATTGATACAATTCTAAAAATATATTGACAAAATAATAATATTTTACAAAATATAATACATATCAAAATAGAAATAAATTACATTTCCCTCCCACATACAAATTAAAAAAATGACTTAGAGTTGTCGTAGCTCCAAAGCTAATTGAATACAGCTTCTAAGTCCATCCAGGTGTAGATTCCTCCCAAAGAATGTAAATAAACCCCCCAAAAATGCAAAGATGCAAAGATGTCCAAAAACAATTCCACTCTCGATAAATCCAATAGTCAAATACCATAAGGAACCAGAAAATGTAGAAAAGGTCAAAAACGCTCCAAGAGAACTCGAAGTGTGTTAAATAAACATTAGCTTACAAAACTAATACACAACTCTTAAAACAATAAAACACCAAACTTCTCCCAAAACAAATCCTCTTTCGATAAATCCAATTGGAAAATCCCTTCAAAAGCCCGAAAACGTAGAAAAAGTCAAAAACGCTCCTGGAAAACGCGAAAAATGAAGAGTGTGTTAAATAAATATTATTTTACAAAACTAATACACACCTCTTAGGGCCTGATTCTGATGCGGTTAGGAAAGCATTCCCAACTAGGGCCTAATTCTGATGCGGTTAGAAAGGCCTCCTAATGCCAATTGCTCTTCCAAATCGGATAGGAAATGAGTCTTCCCGACCCAGGGCAAAATTATGATGTGGTTAGGACCATATACTTCTATTGAAGTCAATGGGAGTCCAACCAAATCGTATCTGGAAGCATCCGGATGCATCGTACTTGGTCAGTTGGACTCTCTTGATCTGAGTGGGTTGGGAACCATTTCCAAACCAATTTGGTCGGGAAGCTTTCCAATCCACATCAGAATCGGTCCCTTAGAAAAAACAGTTAAAGTTCTCCAAAATCTGACGTCATGAAACGAAAACCTGCAAAAAAATGTAAAACATACCCACCCACCCAAACATACATGAACATAACTTCAAAACACTTTTAATAACATTTTAAAATAATATACATAAACCTATCTACATATACTATACTCAAAACACCAGGCCTCAAACACCGAACCTACTCAAAAATAAACATAACGTAAAATACACCTAAATTACACCAAAAAAACAACTACCAAACTCTAAATACACTACAGACCACCTAAATACATTCAAAATCGATTAAAACTTAGTTTAAATAAAGATATATAACTCTTACCTGGCTCCAAGCGACACAGCTCCCAACCGCGATCTGATCCCCAGAGAATTGACCCAAAATGACAGTAAGCGGTTAGAAAAGTAGTCCCTCTAAACAAAAATGGCTGAATTAATATAAATGTAAACCTTAAATGTAATAAAACAAACAATAAACTTATCAAAAACTTAACAAATATATTTTCTAAAAATGTATTTTTTTTATAAATTAATAAAAAAATATTGTATTTCTTGTACAACATTGTGAATTAATAATAATAAATAATATAACACATATATTCATTATTATTATTAAAAATACATTGTATTACTTACTCAACATTGCAAATAAATGAATGTAATATATCAAAATGTTAAATAAGTACATACCTTTACAGAAAAAACATAGACACTTAAATAATGTAATTATTAATATTAATATTAAAAATATATTAATAATATTAATAAAAATATGTTGTGTATATATATAAAATGTACTATTAAAGTAATATTATGTTTTACTAAATGCAATTACAGAACAATTAAACATTTCTTTCACAACAAAAATGAAAATAGAAAGAATGTAATAATTATTATTATTAAAAATAAACATATTAATAATAATAATACAAAAGTAATATTGTATATATGTAAATAATTTATGAAACATAGGAATATGTTTTTTTTAAATTACAAGAATGTGAAAAAGCAATATTGTGTTAACCTATACTTGTATGTAACATTAAAAATGTGAAACATCTAAAAATGTACTGTTAATTAATGTACCAATATTATTTTGTATTAAACATATATTTCTCACAAAATGAAAACATTTAAAATATATGTTACCAATTGTCTACACATCTATTACTAAACATAACAATGTATAAACTATATATGAGTGAAAATATATAATGTAAACATAATATGTATCACAAATTTAACGTAAAACAATAAATGTTGTAAAATTGTTGAACATATATCTTCATGATTATATGATTTACCTAATAAAAAATTACTATTTCAACTAACTATATTGTAATAAAGAAAACTTTGTTCATCAAATTTCAATGTCTGATTATTTCACAATATTTCTACTTTTATTAACTATTCATAAAAACACAAACATTTAGCAAAAATACTATGACACATCAATACCAAATACCCCCCAAAAACTATTACTTATCTAACAAATATATAAATTAAAATAAATGTACTATTCCAACACCATTAAGCATTAAATCTGGGAAGGTGCTGGATAGTAAATATAAATATTTTACTATTCCAACTCCAGTCAGCATTAAATCAGGGAAGGTGCTGGATAGTAAATAAATATAATTTACTATTCCAACTCCAGTCAGCATTAAATCAGGAAGTTGCTGGATAGTAAATAAATATAATTTACTATTCCGACTCCAGTCAGCATTAAATCAGGGAAGGTGCTGGAGAGTAATTAAATATAATTTACTATTCCAACTCCAGTCAGCATTATATCAAGGAAGGTGCTGGATAGTAAATATGTATAATTTACAATTCCAACTCCAGTAAGCATGAAATCAGGGAAGGTGCTGGATAGTACATATATATACATTACTATTCCAAATCCAGTCAGCATTAAATCAGGGAATGTGCTGGATAGTAAATACATATAATTTACTATTCCAACTCTAGTCAGCATTAAATCAGGGAAGGTACTGGATAGTAAATATATATAATTTACTATTCCAACTCCAGTCAGCATTAAATCAGGGAAGGTGCTGGATGGTAAATAAATATAGTTTACTATTCCAACTGCAGTCAGCATTAAATCAGGGGAGGTGATGGATAGTAAATAAATATCATTTACTATACCAACTCCAGTCAGCATTAAATCAGGGAAGGTGCTGGATAGTAAATACATATATTTTACTATTCCAACTGCAGTCAGCATTAAATCAGGGGAGGTGCTGGATAGTAAATAAATATAATGTACTATTCCAACTCCAGTCAGCATTAAATCAGGGAAGGTGCTGGATAGTAAATATATATAATTTACTATACCAACGCCAGTCAGCATTAAATCAGGGAAGGTACTTGATAGTAAATATATATAATTTACTATTCCAACTCCAGTCAGTATTAAATCAGGGAAGGTGCTAGATAGTAAATAAATATACTTTATTATTCCAACTCCAGTCAGCATTAAATCAGGGAAGGTGCTGGAGAGTAAATAAATATAATTTACTATTCCAACGCCAGTTAGCATTAAATCAGGGGAGGGGTTGGATAGTAAATAAATATAATTTACTATTCCAACTCCAGCCAGCATTCAATAAGGGAAGGTGCTGGATAGCAAATATATATAATTTACTATTCCAACTCCAGTAAGCATTAAAACAGGGAAGGTGCTGGATAGTAAATATATATAATTTACTATTCCATCTCCAGTCAGCATTAAATCAGGGAAGGTGCTGGATAGTAAATATATATAATTTACTATACCAACTCCAGTCAGCATTAAATCAGGGAAGGTGCTGGATAGTAAATAAATATATTTTACTATTCCAACTGCAGTCAGCATTAAATCAGGGGAGGTGCTGGATAGTAAATAAATATAATTTACTATTCCAACTCCAGTCAGCATTAAACCAGGGAAGGTGCTGGATAGTAATAAAACATATTTATGTATTGTATAAAAATAAAATATTTGTAAATAAATTATATAACAATTTACACTTAGGGGCCAATTCCAATCTTGGTCGGTGAGCCCTCTGAGACGTGTCAGTAGCCTTGCCTTATGGCCGAAACGTAACAGGAGTGGGACCATCCGGGCGATGAAGTACTGTTAAATATTGCAGGGATTTGTTAGCATGAGCTGAAAGCCATTTTGTATTTTGGCAGCCATTTTTGTTAGCCATGTGGTCGTCATGTGCTGTTTCCCTCTTCAGTGCCTTGCACATGCTTAGAAGAGCCTAGCTAGTAGAATGCACCTGCTCTTCCTTTTCAACTGTCAGGCTATTTTTGCTGCTGTATGGAGAAGTAACTCTCCTCCCACTTTGTTGAGCAAGCAGATCTTGTATGCCCATATGAGGCATTTTGCATGCTTACATGTGTCAAGTCTGCCCTTTGGTCTTATGCTGACTATGTAACTCTAAGCATTTATAAGGCCCCAGTTTTCTGGACTCCTTAGGCTGCTCATTCAGTTACTAAGGCTTCTGAGTGACGTAGTCTCCCTCATCTGAGGTGAATAAATGCATTCTTTTTATATTTCAGCTTCTGTGCCAATTTCATCTTTGTTGGTTTGAAAGGACCAAGTAACAGTGAGACCCCCAAGAAGGTTTCTATGTTCTTCAGTACGATGCGGAAAAGTGCAAAATTCCCGACGGACACGCACGCTCCGACGCCATCCACATTTTCCGTCCGAGCCTGACCCGTAAACACACAATCTGCGTCACACTGCTCCATAAACACAGCTATTTTCTGCCGGTCACGTATGATGTGTACTTCCTATGTTCCGGATGGGTCGCCACATATAGCATGTAACAGCACCCGGAAGATCTGCATATCAGCTACGAATCGCGCCACTAACACATTCCACGGTTTCTAAACGGATCAGCTAGCAATGGTTCGAGACAGAGCAACATGAATCCAATCACGTAGGTCATACCAGTCCTGTACATATTTGACCGGATCAGGAACAGACGCGGACGGCGCAGATGGTAAGTCGGACACCCACCATACAAACAAATGACATGTATATACCAAATGTCCCACACACCCAGGGGATCCAGACCCTATCCACCAGCAACAGGCCTCCTCAGTGAACCCATGGCCCCACCACTGCTACCCCACCCATCGGATCATGTTGCCTATCACTGATACCATCCCACCCATAGGGGCATGTTGCCTATCACTAATGCCACTCCACCCATAGGGGCATCTTGCCTATCACTAATGCCACTTCACCCATATGTGTCATGTTTCCTATTTCTAATGCCACCCCACCCATATGTGTCATGTTGCCTATCACTAATGTCACCCCACCCATAGGGGCATGTTGCCTATCACTAATGCCACTCCACCAACATGTGTCATGTTGCCTATCACTAATGCCACCCCACCCATATGTGTCATGTTGCCTATCACTAATGCCACCCCACCCATAGGGACATGTTGTCTATCACTAATGCCACCCCTCCCATAGTGGCATGTTGCCTATCATTAATGCCATCCCACCCATATGTGTCATGTTGCCTATCACTAATGCCACCCCACTCATATATGTAATGTTGCCTATCACTAATGCCACCACACCCATATATGTCATGTTGCCTATCACTGATGCCACCCCACCCATAGGGGCATGTTGCCTATCACTAATGCCACCCCACCCATAAGGGAATTTTGCCTATCACTAATGCCAGACCATGCATAGGGGCCTGTTGCTCATCACTAAAGCCACCCCACCCATAGGGGCATGTTGCCCACCCATACTGCCACCCCACCCATATGTGTCATGTTGCCTGTTACTAATGCCACCCCACCCATATGTGTCATGTTGCCAATCACTGATGCCACCCCACCCATAGGGGCATGTTGCCTATCACTAATGCACCCCAACTAAAGGGGCATATTGCCTATCACTAATGCCACCCCACCCATATGTGTCATGTTGCCTATCCCTAATGCCACCCCACCCATATGCATCATGTTGCCTATCACTAATGTCACCCCACCCATAGGGGCATGTTGCCTATCACTAATGCCACTCCACCCACATGTGTCATGTTGCCTATCACTAATGCCATCCCACCCATATGTGTCATGTTGCCTATTACTAATGCCACCTCACCCATAGGGGCATGTTGCCTATCACTAATGCCACCCCTCCCATAGTGGCATGTTCCCTATCACTAATGCCACCACACCCATATGTGTCATGTTGCTTGTCACTGATCACACGCCACCTATAGGGGCATGTTTCCCACCCATGCTGCCACTCCACCCATATGTGTCATGTTGCCTATCACTAATGCCACCCGATAGGGGCATGTTGCCTATCACTAATGCCACTCCACCCACATGTGTCATGTTGCCTATCACTAATGCCACCCCACCCATATGTGTCATGTTGCCTATCACTAATGCCACCCCTCCCATAGTGGCATGTTGCCCATCACTAAAGCCACCCCACCCATATGTGTCATGTTACCTATCACTAATGCCACCCCACCCATATGTGTCATGTTGCCTATCACTGATGCCACCCCACCCATATGTGTCATTTTGCCTATCACTAATGCCACCCCACCCATAGGGGCATGTTGCTTATCACTAATCCCAACCCACCCATAGGGGCATGTTGCCCATTATTAATGCACCCCCACCCATAGGGGCATGTTGCCCACCCATACTGCCACCCCACCCATATGTGTCATCTTACCTATAACTAATGCCACCCCTCCCATAGGGGCATGTTGCCTATCACTATTGCCACCCCACCCATATGTGTCATGTTGCCTATCACTAATGCCACCACACCCATATGTGTCATGTTGCCTGTCACTGATCCCACCCCACCTATAGGGGCATGTTGCCCACCCATACTGCCACTCCACACATATGTGTCATGTTGCCTATCACTAATGCCACCCCATAGGCACATGTTGCCTATCACTAATGCCACTCCACCCACATGTGTCATGTTGCCTATCACTAATGCCACCCCACCCATATGTGTAATGTTGCCTATCACTAATGCCACCCCTCCCATAGTGGCATGTTGCCCATCACTAAAGCCACCCCACCCATATGTGTCATGTTACCTATCACTAATACCACCCCACCCATATGTGTCATGTTGCCTATCACTGATGCCACCCCACCCATATGTGTCATGTTGCCTATCACTAATGCCACCCCACCGATAGGGGCATGTTGCTTATCACTAATGCCAACCCACCCATAGGGGCATGTTGCCCATTATTAATGCACCCCCACCCATAGGGGCATGTTGCCCACCCATATGTGTCATCCTACCTATAACTAATGCCACCCCACCCATAAGGGCATGTTGCCTATCACTATTGCCACCCCACCCATATGTGTCATGTTGCCTATCACTAATGCCACCCCACCCATATGTGTCATGTTGCCTAGCAGTGATGCCACACCACCCATAGGGGCATGTTGCCTATCTCTAATGTCAGCCCACCCATAAGGGCATGTTGCCCATCACTAATGCACCCCACCCATAGGGGCATGTTGCCCACCCATACTGCCACCCCACCCATAGGGACATGTTGCCTATCACTAATGCCACCCCACCCATATGTGTCATGTTGTGTATCACTACTGCCTCACCCACCCATAGGGGTCAGTGTGTCTAACAATATTGACACCCCCACCCATAGTGTGGATGATGCGCCACACATCCATCAACCACAGGTATGTCAGCCAAATACATTTCCACACAATATCATGCCAACTGTGTGGTGTGCCTGACAAATACCCCCAACCGTGAGTTTGATTTACGACACACAATGTAACTTCCATCACATGTGTGACCAACACCAGAGTGTGGGCTACCCAAGTCAAGCTTCGCAATCGCATTGGGCCAATGTGTTCAAAACCCCCATCAGTGTTTACATCCAATGTAAAATGTGTGGACACAAAGTGCAGCTAAAGTTGAGCATTGTTGCAAAGGGTCTAAATCCCCCATCATCACAGTGACCTCAAGGTAAGTGTCATCATGGAAATAGCAGAACATGCCAAACAGTATGTATGATTCCTGGTCATGTCAGCATAACACTTAGTCAGTCAACCATTATTTACCACCCAATGTAGGCACTGGTGACATACGCCTTGGTACGGTAGTGCCCCTTAAGTCACCTGCACATACACAATACATATGTCTAGCAAGTTGCTCAGTGGACACATTTGACTTTACACCAATGATGCCCACACCTGTATGTACAGTGGAGATGGGCCAACAGTCAGGGAAAGTGACAAATTGTACAATGTGAAGCACATCATATGTGCATGGGTGCAAGCCACAGATGTGGCCATGCCAATGAAATGTTAACATCCCTGTGCTAAATTAGTTAATCATGACACACCCAGTCAGCTACAAAGGATGACATGGATACCAACCTGAACAGGAAACATATCTCATGGTCCACATGGAGTACATCACATCAACACCTCAGTATCAGACATTTTTAAATCCTGCATCATCACAGCAAGGTCAGGGTAAACAGCTTCAACATAATTTACATCTAAATGAAATGCACAAGAATAACAAAAAATGCTTTATTCAGCAAATTCAAAGCCGAAAGGGAAAATCCAAAACAAAATTAAGTCCAATGTCCTCTCAAAATACAAAGTCCAATGAGGGTGTGAGTAACACCTGTCACCCGTTGCTTGCCTGCACTGCTAAGGACTGGGGAAATCCACTCTGAGGGGCATACATGGGGCAGGCCAGGCACCGCAGGGAAAGGATCAGGGCTCATCAGAAGGAGGCTGTGAAGGGGTGGTGGGTGCAGGAGAGTCAGTGGCAACTGCAGTGGAGGTGTCTGACATGGTTTGTGCCGTCACAACTGTGGGGCACAACTCCAATGGGGTGGGTGCTGGAACCAATGCAGTGGGCAGGTCAGGTGTAGTGGACATGGTCCCCACTGCAGTGTCCATGTCAGACTGGGTGGTCGTGGACTCCACTGCAGTGCCTAACCCCATGGGAGTGGAAAGGGGTGCAGGTGAGGTTGGCGGCACAGCTGGGGGTCCACGGTCCCCAGACTAGTTGCACTTACAGACAGACTGGTGGTGATGTCAGTGGAAGAGCAAGTGGGAGTTGGGGAGGGCCAGAGCATTTTGGGGATGATGTATCTATCTGTGGATGGGGGAACCTGGGGCAGGGAGTGGCAGGGAACCTGTGGTGTGCTGACCTGGGGGATGGAGGAAGGAGACTGTGCATTGGAGCTGGGGTGGGGTCTTGCTCTTCCGGGTACGGGGTGACTTGCGGGTGGGGGCCTCAGTCTGTCTGTGCCTGGGGGAGAGTGTCCAGGTGTTAGGTGCACTCTTCTCTGTGTGTGGGGACTTCCTCTTCCCCCTGTAGTCTGGATCTTCTGGATCAGAGGGGAAGAGGCCTAGGTCATACAGGAAGAGCTTCTTAGAAGATGGGGTTGCAGGTGAGGCAAGGGAGGGGCTCTTGGAGGGAGAGGGATCGGAGGACTGCGGAGTTGTTGTGGATGCCTGTGTGTGTGTTTGCGACCCATCCCCTGTGTGTGGTATCAGTCCCCTGACTTTGCTTGCGTGCACGTTTTGACTTTTGTTTGTGTTGTTGTGTGCTGTCTGCGTCTAGGTGTTTGGGTGACTGTGCTGGTGTGTGTGTGCTGGGGACAGGTAGGGTGCTAGGAGTTGTTGATGGGGCAGAGGCTGAAGGGGTGAGGGACTGTTGGAGGAGGGATACTGCTGCCGTCAGGGAGGAGGCGAAGGACTGATTGGTCCTCTGTAGGGCAGACATGCCTGATGAGATGCCCTCCATGAACGACACCATTTGTGTCAACAGACTGTTTTTTTTTCTTTGTTTTTTTTTTCTTATACCCCGGTGTTAAAAGGGTGGATTCCATGTCCCAGTTACCGCAAATGTTGACCTTCTCTACAGAGAACCAGGAGCAAAGTTGTATGTATTTGAATCTGGAGAAGGAATCTCCAATCCTCAGCCTCAACACCTCCCAAGGAAGGACCCCTTCCGATGTTACCAGGTCGGACCATACTGTTATGCCGGCCCTCCTAACAGGAATAGAGAGACTATCTTTAAGGCATATTGGTAAGCCAGGGGAATCCCAAATTGGAGCTAAGTCAGAATAGTATTTTATGCCCCATCTTGCCTTTACTCTGGTCCAAACTAAAAATGCCAGTTTCAAAACCTTTAGACGTACCTTTTTATAGAACTTTGGAGCCCCAAACTTATACAAAAAACCTGGCACTCCCCCTTCCTGATGGGCCATGATCCCCAAGATCTTTCCCCAGTTGGATTTGTCTGGGTTAGAGAGGAGACTGGATGTTTTTTAGTTGGAAAGCAAGAGCATACCCCAGGACATCTGGAAGAGCAAGACCCCCCTTTAACAGTCTTCATTTCAATTTCTTCCATGATAGCCTGGAGTTCTTATTGGCCCAGATAAAACTTCCAATTTTTCCCTGAATTCTGCAGAGCATTTTTTCAGGGAAAACCAAGGGTATCATATTAAAAAGGTATGTTAACTTGGGCAAAATCACCATTTTAACCAAATTGACTCGACCATATATCGTCAGAGGGAGGTTCTGCCATCTAAAAAAAGCTGATCAATATCCTTGGCCACCCTCTTTATATTAATCTGGGGTATATTGGTTATTTCAGGAGTTGTTAGTATACCCAGATATCTAAACTGACTACTTTGAACTCCTTGCCAGTTGTTAATCCCCCAACACATTGTTTCAGTTTTTTAAGTGTTAATAAGGTAGCCTGAGTGTTGACCAAAATCAGACATTATCTCCACTACTCTGGGGAATACCTCTGCCGGATTGCTTGTGTAAACCATCAGATCATCCACGTACAATGCAAGCTTATAGCTGCACTCATCCACTTTGAACGGTGTTATCCGATCGTCCAACCTCAACGCTTGCACCAGAGGCTCAATATAGAGGTTGAACAGGAGGGGCGAAATAGGGCACCCCTGCCTTGTTCCCCTGCTGATGTTGAAACGAGATGTCAATAGACCGTTCCACAAAATATTAGCCGAAGCACCTTCATAGCAGCCTCTCAGTACATGGGGGAAGATTGTCCCAAACCCCATAACGTTCAGGACATCCCATAAATAACCCCAGTTGACACGGTCGAAGGCCTTCGCAGCATCATATGCAGCCACTGCCAGGGGCTCCGACCGTGCCACAGCCAGATCAATGCTGCCAATCAGCTGCGAAGTTAACTCATGGGTGTGCCTACCAGGCATAAAGCCCTTTTGGTCGGAATTAATGAGTAAGGGAGCCAGTTTGGCCAATCTACCTGCCAAAATACTGGTAAAGATCTTATAATCCGCATTTAACAGGGAGATTGGCCGAAAAGAGTCTGCCTTAAGAGGGTCCTTCCCTGGTTTTAGTATAAGGACAATTGTAGACTCCTTCTAAGATGGTGGTGCCCTACCCTCCAGGCTATATACGTAGTTAAAAAGTTCACAGAGTCTTGGGAGTAAAGCATGCTGGAGAACTTTATATACCTTGCCAGGGAGGGCGTCAGGACCAGCTGCTTTGTTAATTTTGATCTTTTTTATATGAATACTAACTTCTTCATTCGTAAATGGTCCGTTCAAGATCTCGCGCCCTTCATCAGTCAATTTAGGTAGGGCCTTGCTCTCTAGCCACCGAAGTGTATTTGTAGCACTTGGAGACTGTTCTTCCTTGTATAATTCAAAGAACATGGTAAAAAGGCATTCTTCCATGTCTTCTTGTTTGCAAGACACAGTGCCCTGATCATCGATAATTAGTTTGCTGATATTATTTCTCACCCGGTCTTCCCTGATCTTACTGGCCAGTGTTGCCCCTGCTTTTTCTCCGTATTCATAGTTTTCCGTAGAGTAGGCGGCCCACTGTGCTTTGACCTTCTGGTCCAACAACCCTCAATATTCAGATCGGAGGCATTCTAGATCTACCAGGATCAGTGGTAAGTTATCTAAATGTGGTTTCTGCCTTAAACTCTCCAGACTAGAGATTTTGTCTTCTAAGATTTTAAACTTCAGTTTCTGTTCCCTATTATTAGAAAATATCAGGCTGTGGAACTGGCCTCGGATATAGGCCTTATATGTATCCCATACTATTTCAGTTGGCGCTGACCCCCGATTATCAGAGAAATAGTTGATAGTGGATGTAGAAACCTTAGTAACCATATCTGGGTCCTTTAGGGCTGTACGTTTTAAAGTCCATCTGGGAGTGGGCGCTCTGGTAGTCACCCCTTTTGAGATAATAAACATCACCGGGGCATGGTCAGATAATATACTTGGCAATATTTTTATCTCGACTAATTTGTCTAGACATAATCTATCCACAAGAACATAGTCTAGTCTAGAGGCATGCCCATGCTTTTTACTAAAATATGTAAAGCCCGGCCCATTCCCCTTCTTGGCTCTCCAGGAATCAATTAGGCCAAGCTCGTGCATCATGTTTTTCATGGCACGTCGGGATCTCGGAGCTACAATATGGCGGCAATGGTTGGAACGGTCCTGCTGGGGGTTAAGAAGGACATTAAAGTCCCCTCCTATAACTATAGGGGTATTAACCTCAACCAGATTAGACTGTATTTTTAATAGGCTAGAAGGATCGTCTATGTTTGGTCCATAGTATGATACAATGGTTAATTCCCTTCCACTAAACTCAGCTCCTGCCAGGACCCATCGCCCTGACTGGTCTGTTGAACTGAACTTTAAGGTGCCACCACTACCCACTTTAATCAAAATGGCAACTCCGTTGTTTACCACGGACTGCCCGGAGCAACAAAATGTATCTATCCATCTGATCTTTCCAAAAAGTTCCCATGCCTCAGTGATACTCAAGTGAGTTTCCTGGAGAAGAATTATTTTAGCGGAGACTGCTCTAGATATTTTAAAATTAACATACGCCTCCGTGGACATCGAAGCCCATTAACATTCCAGGTGATACAGGATATGTTATTATCCGCCATCATCTAGTCTCTCTCCTTCTGGACCCTGGTACGCCCACTTATCTGAATAGAGATGCCCACTAACTATTGTGAAATAAGGGCATTTTTTCACTTGTTTCCCTTCATCACCCACCTACCCACCTCCACCCCCCCATACTCAGCATTGATGTCTGCCCTACATAGATCTGTTTAAGCAAGTCCACACTCAGGGCAGCAGGGGACACAGCGGCAGGAGGTACAGTGCCTGGCAGGAAGGAGACATGCTCTCGAAAACGGGAGCTGCTACAGACCTCTGGGATGGGAGCTGAGGGGAGGGTGGTGGTGGTGGCAGGAACAGCCTCACTATCTGTGGTTTGCTGGCTGCTGACACCCGCCCCCACAAGGGAGTCATCCTCAAAGCTGCTGTGATCCTCAGCTGAGGTGGATGGTGCTGAAGACTCCTCGGCGTGGCTACCCTCACCCTCCGTGCCACTGGGTCCCACCGACTCCTCAGTCGCTGGCCTAGGCTAGCTCAATGGCTCCTCCAGTTCTGTGGCGCTGTCTCCTGTGCCTGTGGATGTATCTGCATATCAGTAGGAAAACAAGGCCCACATTAGTCGCCTGCACTGACTTCACACAACACTGCAAATACAGCACATTACAGGGCATGCACTGGCATCCTCAGCTGATATTTGCTCAAAATGCCCACACTTGTGTACATAGGGCAATTGCCAGTCTGAACATCAACCATGTCACCCATATCCCTCCTCGACCAGTACCCATATATCTATTGCAAGCTGGCTGGTAATATCCCAAAGTGCACAGATGCACCACATACACAGTTGTCGTACATGCAAATGACCATGTAGAAGTTCATTACTATAAACATACATCACATGCCAATCACTCAGTACAGGTGTCAGGATGAATGTATGCCCAGTGTCACATTTCACAA
Organism: Lissotriton helveticus; assembly: GCF_964261635.1. NCBI lineage: Eukaryota > Metazoa > Chordata > Amphibia > Caudata > Salamandridae > Lissotriton > Lissotriton helveticus. The sequence goes on along the minus strand of NC_136057.1, from coordinate 789,053,691 downwards.
TCTTGTGATGCCTAGCAGCACCACACTCAACGATGTCCTCACGTCCTGAAAGTCAATGATAAAATGGGGTGCATGGAGCACCTCTGACTCCAATGCAGGATCCCTCTTCTCAAGTCAATGCCCTGACACAGACATGCATGGTAAGTCAGTCTTCACTGCCTCATGTCATGGGGCAATGCATCCGGACAACATCAGTATGCACTGCGTCACATTCATAGGTCATGCCCATACCAAACTCTGCAGGTGACAAGTGCACTTGTCCGTCCCCTGCCACACACTGTTCTTGGACTGTGATGAAACAACATCACTAAAGTCTGACATATGAGTGACTGCAAACACAACTACTTGAACATGAGCACCTCACAGTCTGCTGCTAATGACACACAGCTGCGTGAAAGTCACTGTTGCATACAGTATTGTGCACAGTCAACTGACCACACCCCTATATGTTGCACAGGTATTATCCCCATTGTCACAACTCAGATGTCCTGCTGACACTAAATTCCTCAATACACCAGTTGTCACAAAAAGGAAGACACACCACAATGACATTGTGTCAGATACCTGATGGCACATTTCAGGAATCACAATCAGTAGGTCCATACATGTGAGTGTGAGTACAGAGTCTCCCATTGCCGTTGAGTGGGCATGACTGACCAGGTAAACCTGTAACTGTGTATTGGCCTGGACAGTAGGCAGGTGTCTGGGCTAGTGTGACATACTTCCCATACATACTCCTGAGGACACTACATGAACTCACCTGCTGCATGGGTATGTTTTAAAAACCCCACACACATGTTGTGCGCCAGACCAGCAATTGGAACACATATGAAAGGCACACACAGAACACATGTCAAAGACCAGGCATAGGGCAACAAATAGACCCACCCACAAAGCACACATCAGAGTCCCAGTAACATATGCTGCGCAGGACCCTCAGCATAGCTGAGTGAAGGGACACAGTGCCCAAGTGAAACAAGCACAGACTGTAGGGGCCTAAACTGTGGATCAGATGAGGAGTGTGACTTACACAATTGAGTTACATGAGTCCAGGACTCCGAGTCCAACGTAATGTGGAAGTATGACCAGGCCAAAAGACTGCAAATAGCATGTCAGACATGTTCACAGATCAGGCATGGACTTACCCCCTCCTTGCTGCTGTCTGGCCTTCAGTTGCCCATCCAGGTCCGGGAAGACTACTGCCAGAATCTGGAGCATGTCGGGGGTCAGGGTCTGGTGTCCGCCCCTACGACGAGGAGGCAACAGCTTCAGCTGGACCCTTGCGATCCTCCGGGTCCGGCCATGTAGGTACTGACACCTCTTTTGGCAGTTGCGGATCCGGCGCTTGTAGACCCCCACAGATCTTACTGCCCGGGCGATGGTCAGCCAGATCTCTTGCTTCTGGTGGGCATCAACCTGTGAGGATGACAAAGTGAAGAGGACGGTATGCGAAGGAGGCACTACAGGTCCAGAGCAGGCTCAACCCAGAAGTACTGGTCAAGCCTTTGCCACCTCCCAACCTTGAGGTCAGACTGAGCAAATAACTTGCGTGGTCTTGAGAAGGGAATCCCCCTCTCACACGTAGATACACTTTAGGGCGTGTAGACACATAGTCTCCTCTACACCCCCACTAGGTAATTTGCACTCACTTATTTTAGGTCCTGAAGAAAGCCAGTCTAGTCATAAGGCACTGGCTGAAACATGTTGACCCATTGGATGTGAGAGGTCGTAACTCGCCCCTTACATCCCCTTGCCTTATTTTTAACCGCTGACGGAGGCCCAGGTATTAAAGTCTAATTTTACCTTCGGGTACTGGGACCACCGTTCAGCCGTTTTAACATCACTTCCTTAACTATCTTCACCGCACACTCAGTAAAATACCAGCTCCGCTGTAGTCAGGCGTTGAAGCACACCCGGGGCACGCTAGGTGCCACTGGGTGGGCCCGATGATGAAGCATGCCACCAACTAGGTTGGTGGGTGAGGGCTTTTTGAACACACCTGCTGGGTGTTCACACTCCGTGACAAAACATATCAGAGTCTTCCCCCTCCCCTAAAGTAACTTGAGCTAGTCTCTTTTTGATTTAATCATCAAAGTGAAGAGGACATCAGCAAAAATGCCACATAATTGTGCTGCATACAGTTTAAAATATATGTAGTCATCACAAAGCTAAATGACGTACACAGGTAGTGCACACATAGAAATGTGCGTTTGTGCTGCAGGTCTGACATGGTAACATTGCCTAGCAATTTAAGGCTAGCACTGCTGCACTACTGCAGCAGGACACCTGTTCATCACATGTACCCACATGAATTGGTTGCTGCAAGTACTCAGTGCATATGCCTGCCACTGTGCTGCGCTGTGCACACTTATATTACTGCTAGTCAGACAACTTACAGGAAATGGTAGGCAGTGGACTGCACACTCACCTGCTCCCCTGGTTTCCTATACAGCCTTTTGTACTCTGGGAGGAGCCTGTCCAGCAGGGCCTGCCTGGTTCTCCTCCTCTGTGAATGCTGGGGCCCTCTCCAGAGTACATGCCATTGCAGGATCCAGAGGAAGTATAGACAGCAGCAGTGGAATCAGATATGTGGTCCTGTAGCATGTAGCGCAGGCAAGTGAGCTCCCTGGGGGCTGCCAGTCTTAAATCAGTGCTGCAGAGGCAGATTATGTCATATTGCCACTTACTGATAGGCCCGACACAGTTGCATTCTATGAATCTGTCCAATCCATAGAAATGTAAGTCTCCTAAATGTCTTCCGCATCATTCAAAACTTTCACCTTCAGGACACCCTAGGATTGCAACATTGTTGTAGGCATCCAACTGAATTTCCAGCACATGACTAGAACAATTTTTGAATTCACGTCCGTCTCCATGACAGCCCATTGCTAATGAGTGCACACGGCTCGGTACACTGACTATACGACGCATATTTTTTTAAACCACACGCATCCATTCCAAAACGATTCTATGGGCTATGTGTGCGCACGTCTCGGTCCATGCCTGTACGACGTGTCTGCTTAGAAGTCGGTTCAGATTACAATTCTTGGCTAAGCCGTGCCCACGGCTCTGTCCAGAACTGCATGACGCATCTCTGTAGAAGTCACCTGCGTCGGGTCACATTGCATACGCGTCGTACATGCATGAACCGAGTCATGCGCACGCATAGCCCATTGTCGTCAATGTGACCCGACGCTGGTGACTGTAATGCATACTCATCGTGCAGTCAATGGACAAGGTGTGCGCACTACTCCGTCCATGCATGTACGGCACGTCTGCATACTAGTCACCTGCGTCGGTTCACATTGGTGTGATTTCATACGGATTCCACACAGATTTCATTGCCATGGCCACACCTCCAACACCACATCATGTCCCCATAGCTACCAAGGTTGCAGATTGCCATGTGTGACATTTTCAGAAATGCAGTGTAATTATGATTGACATGGGCATGTGTAATGGACACAGTACCAGTTTGGAGATGTGTATGACCTGTCACATACACCATGAGTACAGGTTTGCATGTCATGTATGTCACAGAAGAGCCATGGACACATTCATGATGTACACCCACAGTATGTGTGCATGATGTGTCTGTGATGTTTGTGGTTCCATGTGCCCAATTGGAGCCAGTGTCCACCATGTGCTTTTTGCATCAACATTTATGCTGTGTGTGTGTGGCTCAGGGATGTCCATGTATGGCCTGTAGGGACCTCAGGGGCCACTACCTGTGGGACTCATGATTGGTTATGGGAGGTCCATGATACGCCATGTCATTTCGGTGCACATGTGGCAATCCAGAGACCATGGCTATCTCCCTGCCTGTGAAACATCAGTCCTCACATGTCACTGTGTTGCGTGTTTTGAACGTGACAGGAGTACATAGGTACTGTGCCACAGCCCAATGAATTGCCATGCACTCCATGGAAATAATGTACACATGTCTCATTAATATGTGAGATGATGGGGATGTAGGTGACATATGTGTCCATGACCAATTGCACACACCTCAGTTCATTGTGTATTGTTATGATGTATCATGTGATATTTTTTCAAGGTGAGTGCCACATGGGTAGATGAATGTATAATCTTACTTTACTCATCTCTGTACTGCAGGGCACCAGCTGTCCATAGACCGTTCCCGGACCTTGAGACCATGGTGGAACGCGACAGCATCCAAGGATACTGCTTCCCCAGAGACTGATCGATGAGTTGGCGGAGCACTTGGCGCCACATCTGCTACCTGGCCGGACATACCCGACAGCACTGACACCAAAGGTTAAGGTGATGGCAGCCCTGCACTTCTTTGCCACCGGTACCTTTCAACACACCTGTGGCTAGTGCTGGTGGTATGCAACATACTATGTTCAGCCGTGTGCTTCGTGATGTCTTGGGGGGAATGTTGCACTTCCTTGACTCATACATCAGGTTTCCTAGCCCTGGTGAACTCACTGACATAAAGGATGCTCTTTATAGACTGGGGAGGATGCGAAACGTCGTTGGTTCTATTGATGGTACACATGTCACACTGATACCACCACAGGCACATGAGCAGGCCTACCGCAACAGGAAACATTTTCCCAGTTCTGTGCACGATGCCTACGTCCTTAGGAGGAGTCGCATTGCGTTGACGATGTCACAGATGCCAACCCAGCGTGCCTGGCTTGTTGGTGTGCACTGTTTTCCATTGTGTGTTTGACAATGTTGTATCCCACCCTCTTACAAGGCTCAATTCATGTGCTATTCTTTGTATGTAGGTGACACTGGATACCCCAACATGCTGTGGTTGCTGGAACCCTGTGACAGCAGCCGAGATGCGCTAAAATGAGACCCATGGTCGAACCAGGAGAGTGATTGAGCTGACCTTTGGTCTCCTGAAAAGCCGCTTCCGATGCCTGGACAAGACCGGAGGTGCCCTCCCATATGAGCCTGCAAAGGTGTGCAAGATCATCATAGTATGCTGCATGCTACACAACATGGCAGTGCAGAAGGAGGTGCCTCTCATACAGGATGACGATGACCAACATTCCCCACCTGTGGAGGATCCAGGCCTGGGCCACGAGGCCAGTGATGATGGTGATGAGGGTGATGTCCACACACCGCTCATCCACAACTTCTAGAGCTGATTGTGAGTTCACAGGGTTGTTATATCAATGTCTCGACTTTGCCTGAGATGTGTGGGTGCTGCTCAGTTGCTGTTTGGGTTTGTCCATAAGGTACTTGCCTGGATGCGTGCAGTGATGTGTCCTGTCTGATGGTCTGTGGTCCACAATGTTGTCGACATGCCAATTTGTTACTGTGTAGGTTTCCTGTGATATGTTTTGTGCATGTTCCTTGCATTTCCATCCTATTCTGGCGTGCTTCTGACTGTGTCTTATGTCTGTCCTTATGTCTGTCCTTCCAAAGGTACTTTGGCTGGTGCTTGGTCAACTCTGACACCCAACAACCAGAATCCAATGCCAGGGTGGAACTTCTAGTATCCCATCATGTGATGTGACACACACCCCTGAAGCTCTAATCAACAAGACTTGGTGACCGTGTGCCCACTGTCAGGTGGACTAACCTTGCTACTGTTGTATAATAAACTTGTTGCTGACGTGTGATGGACCTGTGCTTCACTTGTTATGTGTGTTATCTATCTTCACACATCTGACTAGCTTTGGTTACCTCACCTGCGGGCTTGTTAGCACTGACCGAGGATAGGTGTGGTGTCTGTGCATTCCATTGTATTTCTGGTAGACATCTTTGTGGACAGTGTGTCACATGTCCATGGTGAGTATGTGTAGGTGGGCCCTATTGGTGTGTCTCCCTCATATTTGTCACATCAACATGAGTCACATAACCGTAATGACATTGCTGTAGTGGTTTGCATGCACTGTGTACTTCGGCATTTCATCAGCTCCATGACACATACCATGTTTTAATCACAACATAGGCAGGTATAGTGTAATAGTGAGTTTATTTACATACATGTGTGGAGATAGTGCTGTACATGAGGTTTAGAATCCAAAGTTCACAGATGAGTTAGAAGTTTTGGTAGATGAAATGTCCAGAGTGAAGTCCGCATTCATTCCTAAATTGGAACAACATGGACCCTCCATGTCATGTTGGGGAGTTGTGTCATGTGCAACAAGGTGAATGCTTTGCACACAAAGGCCAGTATCTAAAACAGGTTCTGGGTTCCTGGGGGCTGTGCACTGACAACTGTGGCTCACTTGTCCTTCTTTGGACGCCCCTCTTCTTCTTCTGGGGGGATCCTCAAGTGCAGGCCTCGAGGGTGCATCAGACTGTCCACCAGATTCATCTTCCCTCCCTGTGGCATTAACAGATGTTGCAGCAATAGATGTTGTGGGCACACAGGGAGGTGTGGACATATTTCTGCTGATCAAGATGTCACTATGCACCGCAGTAAGTTTGTCCCACTTGGCCTCCATGCGTGCATGGTGGCCAGCCTGCTCCTGTTGCATGTCCTTGAGGATCCCCACTACCTGGCTGAATTCTCCGGTGCTACCCTGGTACGCATCTATGATGCGTAGCAGTTGTGGGTAATCATGCAGGCCCCTCTGCAGGCCGTGACCTCTGCCTGACACCCCTCCCACCACCCCTAGCCACACAGGCAGGACCTGCGGTGACACTCACAGGTGACCCTGGGACACCTTGGGTGTTGCTCCTGGTGTTATTGTCCGTTGCTTCCTGGGTGGCCGGTGGCCCTGTACGGTTTGGATTTGGTGTCCTAGGTCTGTTGCCAGTTGTTGTTGGGGTGGGTGCAGGGGGTGCAGATGTCAGTGCTGCTGGGGCTGCATGATGACTCACACCAGAGGTGCCAGGTTGTTGGTCATCATCCGAAGAGGACAGAGCCAGATCCACACCAGAGAGCTCGTCCTTTACCAACATCTGGGCCAGGGACTCTTCTTCACTTGCTGCTGTGTCCCCACGAGCACCTGTGTTTGGAACAGTAAGACATTGTCAGTTATGTTACTACAGGCATTGATGGTTCACATTTGTATTTAGCAACTGGGAGGGAGGAAGGGGTACAGATGCATTCAGCTTGCAATGGGTAGTAATGACAATGAAGGGGGGAATGGATCACTCATCCTGTGCAACCAGGGTATTTACGTATTTTCATTCCTTACTAAATGCCATGATATACGTACACAGGAATGGGGCGGTACATCTTGGTTCACCGCCTCCGTGTAATGTAGCTGCATTTCCATTGGGTCACCATTTGTGCAAATATGCTGTGCTTCCACCTGGAGGTGGACTTGCTGCTTCCACAAGCATTTCTAGAGAAGAAAAAGGCTCTCAGATCACATGGGGCTTCAACATGTTGTCCAACAGTGAACAACCCTGGTGCGGTGGACCAGTAGCTGGATCCACACACGCAACAGCTTTGTTTGTAACTTTGTACATCACAATGTTCATCATTTTACCTTTGCCTTTGTGTGATGTGAGTGGTTTTGACCCCCAGCACGTGGCACAGACACGCACTTTTAATTATCATCTCTGGACACTCTTGGGAAAACTGCCAGTTTACATCCAGGCGGGGTCACAGCATATTTGCTAACAATGTGACCCAATGAAAAAACTACTACAGTACATTGATGCGGGAAACAAAAATATTCCGCATTACGCGTGTGTACATATGTGAGGTTTTGAATGGAGGCAACACAATACGTTATGGCTAGAAAAAAAAAACGAGGTCACCTACTTTTGGACAAAAATACTACACAATGCAAAAAATCAGATTCCAGAGCGTTCTGGATGCAAGTAAATTCAGTGAACAGATCCGCTAGCTCTATAAGCATGACCTGCATCACTGAAATGGCATGGATACAGCACCTAATTGATACCTTTTCAATAAAGCCTACAATACTTTTTCCATCAACAGAAATTCCGGCATTTAAAAGATCCAATGCAGAGACTCGGCTGACAACAGTGTTCGATCTGATTAACACTTCGTACAATAAACAGAAGGAACCAGATTACACATCACGACCATAGGAGGAAGTAGAAATACTACAAATAATAAAGAAAAGCAGGCAAGATAGTGCACCAGGACCGAATGGCGTTCCCCAGGCAATCTATAAGGAAGATCCCCACATTTGGGGCAGTAATTTCTACAAACTGTTCCGGACAATAATCATCGGTGGTCGGATCCCGGGAAGCTGGCGAGGGGCGATCATCAACCCAATATATAAAGGCGGTGATCGAAAAAATCCTGTAAATTACCGCCTGATAGCGCTTATTGACGCTGAGGCAAAGTATTACGCCTCACTGGTGTTAACCGACCTAACAAAATGGTCCGATGATAACAACAAAATACCTGTAAACCAGTCAGTGTTTCGCCGTGGCATAGGTACCAGGGTAAACGTCATAGCAATAAGCCTGATTGCAGAAAAAAGCCTGCAAAATCATAAAGCAGTACACTTATGCTGTGTGGATTTCAAGGCGGCCTTTGACCGTGTTAGCCGACAATTACTTTGGGCCAAATTAAAGCAGCAGGGCCTGCCGGATGAGATCTTAAATCCAATAATGGACCTATATACCAACATCTGGATGCAGGTAAAGATTGATAACGGTAATCGGCTCACGCCGAAGATCAGAACCTGTGAAGGACTAAAGCAAGGCTGCGTCTTGGCCCCCCCATCTGTTTAACTTATTTATGGCCGACCTGTCACCAAGGCTGGATGGGATCAACGCACACCCACCACGGTTAGGGATAATGCCTCTTACGCATCTTTCCTATGCCGATGACGTTGTTCTCCTCAGTCAGACGAAAAACGGACTGCAACGTCTCATGAATGAACTGGCCGAATACACCAAACAGAACCTTTTGGAAATAAACAGTAAGAAAACAAAGGTCATGATAATAACCCATCGCCGCATAAAACTGCTGAACTATACAATCGACAATAAGAACTTGGAAGTAGTGGAAAGCTACAAGTATCTGGGGATACATCTGGACAGACGGTTCACCTTTTCCGCGCATTTTGATGCCATCGAGAAGAATGGAACAGCCTTACTCCTCGCATTCAGCAGTTTATCTAAGCAGCTTAAAGGCCCTTTGTTTATCCCCCTCTTAACAGTCATCAAAGCCAAGCTACTTCCAACAATAGCTTACGGCATTGTGGTGCATTGTGGAAAGAGTGCACCGCTCTCGGACAAAATTCAAACGAATGTATAAACGTATATTCAGCTTGCCATGCGACCCCTCACCCGCCCAGGTACGGCTCGAATTTGGATTGCAGTGCCAAACATTGCACAAAAAATATGACACAGTCAAATTTTGGTATAACGTCTGGTTGAACCGCGAAACACAAATCAACTTCGCCATCTGGGAAGCCATGCAAAGCAATCCAAACTCCCAGTACGCGACGTATCTAAACTCCTGCCTTGAAATCACGGAGTTGGCGTCATTGTGGAAAAAGAAGCTACCAGTATCATTATTCAAGCAGGCTGTAAAAAAGGCAGCTAACATGCACTCGTTGATTGATGACAAAACAACCCTGAGACAACGCTCACACGCTTGGATGATAATACAATCTTATAAGAAGCTGGCACCGGCAGCCTACCTAGGGCTAGCCTTCCCTTCACATCTCAAATTAAAATACCTAACCCTACGAATGGGCAAATTGCCTACAAACGCCGACCAACCCGGCTGGAGGACACCAGGCCCAAAGAGTGCAACTTATGTGGTGCTGCAGTACAAGACATTATTCACTTGATCTGCATTTGCCCTTTATTGGATAGTGAATGCCGGCGCCTAATCAAGGCAAAATTTAATGAAAAAGGGATTTGCACATGCCGCTCAGCTATTGTCCAAGCGTTGGACTCAGCGGACCCACAATTTATCTGTCGAACAATTAAATATGTTATTAATTTTGAAACAAATCTGAAATTGTGCAACAAGTTACAACAAACTTGACCCTCTTGAACTTTTATTTGTACTCTCCAAACATTGAAACAGCACTTTGAATCATTATTCTATTAAGAACACCATGTTCACGATATATATATATTTTTTTTAATTAACGGTTGTTTTAATATTGTACAAGTAAGTCTTTTCCGTCACATTTTAAAACAATGCTGCATTTTATATTGCAACGGTTTTCATTAACTACACAATAAAGAATTTTATTTCTTTAAAAAAAATAAAAAAAATAAATAAATACATTATGACCCGGGTTGCATAGGACAAGTGAACCATTCCCCCCTCCTCGATTTTTGGATCAATGGTTCATGTACATGACATTTGCAACAGGACGTCAGGATGCGTGCCTGTACACTGCATTGTCTTCAGTCGTCATATACAGAGATTGATATTGTTGTTGCACATTGTCCAGCCATCATCATGCCTTTCAATGTGCATGTTGGAGTGTGTACATGGCCAGCCCATGTATGTATTTAGATGTACATGGTCATTGGTACTCAAGGGCCATCAGGTGGTTGACACAGGAGTGTCATCCCTGTTCACATTTGACTCTGCTTCCCTGTGAAGGAGTGTGGCAGCAATGGCAAGATGGCTGACAGTGTTGGCCTGTTGTCTGTTGGTGCACAGTTCCCAGCAGGGCCTTGTGCTCCCCACTACAGGGCCCAGTCCCAGAGTTCTTGCCAATCCATTTCCACTCCCTGTGAGGTGAGCATGGTGCAGTGTGAGCTTGCTGGGCCATGTAGGTGGCTGAGGATTGTGAGTGACTGCAACTCCCTGCCTGCTCTGGGCTACACCTCCCTTCCCAGCATGCCCTCACATTCTTCCTTTGGACTCTGCTTTCCTGTGAGGGGGTGTGCCTGTGCTGACAAGATGATTGACAGTGGAGTTCTGGTGTTTGGTGGTGGTCAATTCCCAGCAGGGCCTTGTCCATTCCACAGCAGTGCCCAGTCCCAGAGTTCCTGCAAGTACATTTCCCCCCTTGTGAAGTGAGCATGGTTCAGGGAGGTGTTGATGGACCAATTGGGAGGGGGAGCATTATCTGTGGCAACGGGGCTGATTCAGGCGCGCTACAAGAATACAAATAAATAAATAAACAACACCATCATGCTTTTGGATACACTCACTATACCATTATACCCACTATTCATTCCTGTCAGTCACCTTCATTGTGAGATAGTGGTTGTTGTGGCAGAAATGTCTGACACGTTTTATTTAGATTGGTTCCACTGGCTTGCTATATTTGTTGTTAGGTTTGTACATGTCATGATACAGTTAGGTATTACCATGAGGTGGGCAGTATTGTGTTTGTCTGACTAGCATGCACTCCTTGGGCTCATTCACTTATGTTTACTATGCCATTGCCATCAGTGCATGTTTTCACTGACCCCTTAACAGTGATGTGTGTGTATTGCGACACAATTTTGAGTATATTGGTTATGTACTCACCAGGCTCTGGTATGTCTGGTAGGCCATGGACGCTCTCTGGTGGTAGCATGTCCCGCACCTTCTCCTCCCAGGGACTGAAATAGACTGGTATGGCAGAAGGGCCACTGCCGGTGCGATGGGCCAACACGTGGTCCTTGCGGATGAGGTTCTTGACCCTCCTGCGCACATCATACCACCTGTTCTGGATGACAGTCTTTGTGCGCAACATTGGAGCCTGTGTGTTTACCTTCTCCACAATCCTCTCCCACATCTTGGTTTTCTGTGACATGGGGGTCCTTTGTACCAATGCATCAAACAAATGTGGCTCATCTATGAATATTTCGTACTCACTGTCTGTGGATTCTTTCTATGGGGCATGGTGATGGGTAGTGGTGGTGAGGGATGTGTGTGTGTGTGCAAGTGTGGGTGGTTGTCTATTTTGCTAGGTCTATGTGAGAGTGCTTTTGGAGGGGTGTTGATGGTGTTAAGGTTGTTTGATGGGCAAGTTGTGTGTGTCTCTGTGTTTGCTGCCTGAAGTAGTTCTGTGCTGGCTGGTCTGTTGTATGTGCAAAGGATCGTGGAAGTGAATTTTTGACTTTTTATAGATGGAGTTGTGGGTGTGCCTTTGTTGTTTCTTTTTTTTTTTTACTATTTATTGACTTTGTCAATGCTTGATTGGTCTTTTTTTGGTGTTTTTTCCTTGTGGCTTTGTGGGCATGTAAGAGACGTTCTTCAGACCGAGTTGGACGTTCATGTTGGCTCGTGCAGGCTACTCCGTGTCTTTCACTCTGGTTTTGTTCAGTGTTGCATGCGATTTTGTAGCAGGGCTCTCTCTCACTTCAGGTGTCACTATTATAACCCTGTAAACAAGGCCCAACACTGAAGGAACACCGATATCCCCAGTCCACCACCAATGCCCCTGCAGCAACCACCGAAAATACTACAGTGAACTTGCCACACGAGCACCAGGAGAAGGTGGGAGAGAGAGAGAAACACAGAACCCCTTCTACTTGCGTAGGGACTTCTGAATGGACATGAACTGTAATACAGCACCTACAAGACACAACAGAAAGGCCCCATGATGCTATACGATGGTATTAGGATAGAAGTCTCTGTACCCATACATGCATGCACAAATCCCATATGAAATTGCAAAATGACCTCCTATCAGTTTATGGAGCCGTGTTCTCCCGAAACCTAAGCGTCCAAGTCCTCACTGGATATTAGGCGTCTCTCTCCTTTGTTATTTCTCTTTTGAGGGAAAAAGCACTAGGCACAAAAAACCCTCCAGGATATGAAAATAAACTGATTCGCAAATTAGTGGCCACTCTTCCACCCTCACGCGGGGAAAAAAGAAAAACAAAATACGCTATCCTCTGTAGGAATGTCCGTCATTCAGCCCAAACCCCGCATAACGATGCGGAGCGGTTAATCAAAAACCCCGGAAATGCACCAGATAGGAAATGCACGGCCGCACGTTCCCCCGTATTCCTATTCGTCTTCTTAAAGCTTGAATCCTCACCAAGGCTTCTTCGGGCAATACACGTCCGTGCAGCACAACGAAAACCCTTCAGCTCCGAATATCGCAAAAACTGAACGGAGCAAAAGCCCCGTAATGAACAGGTACCCAAAACGAAATCACAAGATCTTTTTTTTTTTTTTTTTTTTTCAAAAACCTTTATTGAGACAAAAAAAGGAAGTACATAGCTGATATCCCCCACATCCTGTCACTTGCAGGCCGGCAGCATTCATAAAGCTGTTAATGCAAAGTATACAATACTAGGATCTTATCTGACACAGCAAGCCGCCTACAACCCTTCCGGGCTGGCCGCGTGGAGGACTGACAGGGACCGTGCATATCAGCATTCGAGAACGGCAATGCTTACACATTGTACATAGTAAGAATGCATTAGGTTTTTGGGTTTTCTTTTATCTATCCCTCCCTCCAGGCCCCCAATAAAAACAACAACCAACTACAACTCAATCCTATTATCCTGTTACCCAGTGTACCCAGTGTGTCCTGTCTGCCAACCTCGATCCCTCCATCTCGTGTCCTGCAGAGGAAAGGGAGGTGCCCAGGTTCAAAAGCGAGTATTTTGCGCCCAATGGCCCTGGTCATGAAATTACACGTGAACGTGCTACATCACGTGGAGATGTGTGTGGAACGCGGGGGGGACAGCAGCGGGGAGGCATGGTGAGTCAAGCAGCATGTGGCCGGGGTGCGGGTCGTAGTCCATGTACCAGGCTCGCACCCGTCAGAAATCGGAAGAGGCGAAATGTGGCAGCTATGTGGTCGGGGTGACTTTGTACCAGTACATGCAGACTTCGCTAGGCTGTTGGAGGGGATGCGCGTCAGCTATACCCCACAGGTATGTTGATCTTTATAGATTGTAGTGTAAGTGGGTCGCTAGACTAGGGGCGCAGTTTGTGGGTCATGTCGCAATCACGGCACATGGTTAAATGCACGAATTACAGACTGCGGGTATTAGGGAGTGTCCGGCTGCGCTGCGGTTTGGAGACTCAGAAGGTATGCCGTTAGTGGACCCCATATGTCTTTTGGCCGTGAGCGTTGTGGAAGGAGCTCTGCATAATTCTGCAGTTGGTCCTGCCAAGTGGACATTGTCATGATCCAGTCCTTAAACTTGGGTGCTCTACCACGACCCCAGCGGCACGCCACCTGTCGCTTCGCAAGTAGGATCCCCAAAGCAAAAAATTTGCGGTGCGTAGGTGGCGCTGGGGATGTCTGTCCCAGCAGTGCGATTTTCGGACAGGGTGGCGTATCTACCCCAACCATGTCAGATAGAGCCGCAAATACCTCCTCCCAGTAAGCTGCTACCTTGGGGCATGTCCACGCAAGGTGGAAAAAATCCGCGCCCTCCCCTTTGCATCTAGTGCATCTATCATCCTCTCGGAGCCAGAAGCGGTAGAGTTTGGCAGGCGTATAGTAGAGTCTGTGAAGGAATTTGTAGTGTAGGAGCCGAAGACGCGCGTTCCCTGTCACTGCGGATGTATGTATACAACTTTCCTCCCATTGTTCATCTGTCAGTTGGGTGCCTAAGTCTCGGTCCCAATCATGCCGTGCTCTGAGGGCTGGTGTGGCCGAAGCTGCCTGCGTGTGTTTATAAAGCAGTGAGACTACATGTTTCGGTGCTTCAGGTCGGAGCAGGGAGTGAAGGGGCTGCACCTTCTCTGGTTCATCTAGGAAGGCGGGGGTGACAGCTTTTACATTCTGCCTCAGACGCACATAGAGGAAGGTATCCATTACAGTAGGGGAGTTCTCGCCAAAAAATTGTGCCGATGTTCGGGAGGTGCCTTGTAAGTACAGATCACCCCACGTGTGTAGCGCGAGCTTGGTGAGCAGTTTGCGGCCTATTTCCTCGCAGGTAACACGGAGTCGAGGGTCATGAGCAAGGGTCATCAGTGGCGAGTATAGGAACGGCGTATTCATGGCATCCGCGAGACGCCTCCAGGCCAGAACCGTATAGTCCACCGTACTGGGATCTCGGTCTACAATCTTGGAGTCAGTGTAAATGTACCCCGTAGGTTGCATAGGTCTCATGTAGCCATCTTCTACCGCCAGATGAGCCATAAAGGGGGGGGGATGTAGCCAGTACACAGCAAAATGGGCCTGTGCACAGTCGTAGTATCTCCGAAAATTAGGGACTTCCAGTCCTCCTTTGTGGTAGGGAAGCATCAATGTGCTCATGCAAATTCTGGGCTGTTTTCCACCCCATATCAGCCGTGACATTTGCGAAGTGAGTGCACGGAAAAAGTGGGGGCCTGGATTGTATGGGATGTTGGTGAAGAGGTACAGTAGTTTAGGTAATACTACCATTTTAATCAGGGAGATACGACCCGCCATTGATAGTGGGAGGTGGATCCATTTGGTGACTTTGTCCGTTATTTTATCTAGGACTGTGTCATAATTCGCTCTGATAAGAGTATCACGGCTTCTGGTCATATTGATGCCTAAATATTTGATTTCCTCTGCTTCCCAGACGAGAGGGTAGTCCAGGGGGAAAGGCGTGGTAATGTCTGTCAGCGGAAACAGAGCTGATTTTGACCAGTTTATGTGGATACCTGCGAAGCCTCCAAATTTGGTGACCTCGCGTAGTAGGGGGTTAAGATTCTCCTTGGGGTTATGGACATAAAGGGTCATGTCGTCGGCATACAGTGCAAAAAGCAGTTGTCTCTCCGGGTATATGAGGGATCGGTGGTTATGGTGCTGACGTAATTTAGCCACCAAGGGTTCAATTGCAATGGCAAAAAGTACCGGGGAAAGCGGGCAACCTTGCCTTGTACCGCGCTGGATCTCAAAGTGGGGTGAGCGGGAGCCATTTAGTAGCACCGAGGCTATCGGTTTATGATATAGCAACCGAATCCAGTTCAAAAAGCTAAAAGGAAACCCCATCCGTTCGAGTAGTGCCAGAAGGTAATCCCACTCTAGCGAATCGAACGCCTTGGTGGCGTCTAGAAAAACGGCAGCTGCCTCACACTTGGGAGTGATGTCCTGAATTACTGCTTGGAGCGTGCGCAAGTTGTGGGATGTAGCGCGATTAGGGACAAAGCCCGCCTGGTCAGGTAAGACCAGCCGTTCCATCAGCAAATTAAGCCGGGTTGCAAGCACCTTCGCGAGGATTTTTATGTCAGAATTTAGAAGGGATAGGGGTCTGTACGAGTCGCATGACTCCGGCGGTTTGCCCGGCTTTAACAGTGAGGCTATGAGTGCTTCTCGCATAGTGGTGGGTAAGGAGCCTTCCTCTAGAGCGGCGTAATATACGTGTAGGAGGATCGGGGCAAGGATGTGCATGTAGGCCTTGTAAAAGTCAATGGGAAGACCGTCTGAACCCGGCGATTTACCCGACTTCATGGACATTATTGCGTCTGTGATTTCGTCCAGTTCCAGCGTGTGGTGTAGGAATTTCTGTTGGGATGGACCTAGCCATGCAAGCGCCGTGTCTTCTAGGTATGCATTAAGATTTATGGGTGCATTCCGCTGGGAAGTGTACAGTGTGGAGTAATGAACGACAAGGATCCGCAGCTGTTCCTGTGCGCTGTGCTGAGGTGTGTTATGTTCATCCAGCAATGTGGTTATGTAATTATGATGTTTGGGGGGGGGTTCACCGCGGAAGCAAGCGCCTTGCCAGGCCTATCTCCCTCCCCATAGCTGCGGGCTGAGTGTGGTTTTCCCAGGAATTTGCATTCTTTCTCGGAGAGGTCCGAGTACTCATTTAGTTTTTCACGCATCTTAGCCTGAGCTGCATGCTTGGGATTGGCGCTGATTATGTCTTTTTCTAGCTGTCCCAGTTCCCGTTCCAGTTTGCGCAACTCGTCTCTAAGGGATCTGAGAACGCCACCACCTTTAGCAATGCACCACCCTCTAACGGTGACTTTAAAGGCCTCCCATACCGTCGTTATGCTGGAAACTGAAGTCAAGTTGCGGTCGAAGAAATCTGTTATGTCTTGTTCAAGCTCAGCCTTGAAGGCAGAGTCGGTCAAGTGCGCCAGATTCAGTCTCCAGCTTAAGTAGGGTGAAATGTCGTGCGGGACACGGAGTGTTACCAGCACTGGGGAGTGGTCTGAGAAGGTACGAGCTAAGTGGGACGCCGCGACCACCCAGGAGGAGAGCCCTGCTGAGCAAAATATGTAGTCCAGACGTGCCCAGGTAGAGTGTACTGCAGAATAGTGGGTGCCCTGACATTGAGTTGGGTGGATGAGTCTCCAGGTATCGGTCAAGCGATAGTCTTCAATAATACTCACAAGGGTGCGTTGGGTGTGTGTGTAGTGTTGCGCCTGAGGCTGGGATCTGTCTATAAGTGGGCGTAGCACAGTATTGAAGTCCCCGCCTATTACCACATGTGTAATCCCCATCGATTGAATTTTGCCCCATAACGTAAGAAGTGTGGACGGGTCGTCCGTGTTGGGTCCATAGTAACATGCAAAAATAACTTTATGTGAGTACAATCTGCCCCACATCATACAGAACCTTCCATTCGCATCCGCCTCCGACCCCTCAAGGATAAAGCGCACTCCCCGCTTAACTAAGATTGTCACCCCTCTAGCGTAGTTGGAGTATGAGGAAAATACTCTATTTGACGCCCATCTAGCTGCAAATAGGGGAGAGCTGCCTGACATCAAATGCATTTCTTGTAGCATTGCGATTGAGACTCCGTGTCTAGACAGGTAACTTAAGATTTGCCTCTTCTTCCGTGGGTCATTAAGGCCACGAACATTCCACGACATCAGATGCAGTTGTTGGAGAGGCCGCTCGTCTGTCACGTCTCCCATTCCAACAAGTGCAGAGAAAGGTGTTGAACAAGCTTAAAACGACAGCACCTCACACAAGCCATTGTCACCATGCCAGAATATAACGTTAAAGTCAGCTCAACCACTGGGCATAGATTCAGTTCGCAATTACAATGGTCAGGATTTCGAGTAGCTGGAACCCCTTCCCACCCACACCGGCCACCCCAACCCGCCGGGTATAGAATATCCCTCCACCCACCCAATAGTTCATAATAACAAAGTACAGTAAACCAACAGTTCAAAGTCATCCCGTCCTCAAGGGGGGAGAGGATATAAAGGGGATCGCCCGATGGGGTTGCATTGCTAGGGGCACCCGACCTGCTCCCCACCTCACAAGTCACACCCATTGGACGCCAGTATATCACCGGTTCGTCCTCCTTGGGATGGAGGTGGGTGTCGAGCCTAGGACAGTATTCTTACCGGTAGAGTGAAACATCAGGAAAGTACCTCACCAGGGATGTAGTTCCTGGAACATCCCAGTGCACTCACGTGGGTTGTTGTCGCGCATCCAGGGCACATTCGAAGTCAGTCTTGTTGTGCCATTGGCGAGCTGCACCTGGAGCGGCGTTCCGCTGCGCTGTTTTTAGTACGCTCGTGTTTGTGCTGCTTCAGGAAATCCTCCACCTGCTGTGAGTTAGTGAAGATATGTGGTTTGCCTTGGTAGGAGAGTTTTAGTTTCGCGGGGTAGAGCATAGTATAGGAGAGTTCCAATGTTTGCAGTTTCTTTTTCACGGCAGTGAATTTGCGGCGAGCCTCCTGTACAGCAGGGGTGAAATCTGGGAAAAAGGATAAGGTGGCATTTCCATAGGTGACCTCGCCAAGTTCTCGGGCGCGTCGGAGCACAGCGTCGCGGTCCCTGTAATTTAAAAAGTGTGCAATTATGGGCCTTGGAGGAGTGCCTGTGGAAGGGCGAGCAGCCAGAGATCTATGAGCACGTTCAACAATGAGGTGTGGGGAGAAGGACTCCTTCCCAAACAGTCCCACGACTAGGGATTCTATAAAGGGTTCCATTTTCCCTGTGTTTGTTGTTTCCGCCAGGCCAAGAATGCGGACGTTATTTCGCCGAGATCTGGCTTCCAAGTCCTCGTTCTTATCTGCAATAACTTTGAGGAGTCTGTCTATTTGGGAGGTCCGGCGGCTCACAGTAGCGGCTCCATCTTCCAGGCCAGATATTCGTTCCTCAGCTTCAGTGAGACGGGCGCCGTGCTGATCAATCTTCGCCACAATGCCGTCCATGCGCAGGTTCATATTGTCTATCTTGGCGTCTATACTGGAGAGGCTCTGTTTCATGCCCAGTAGTAGAGATTTCCAGTCCTCTTCAGGCGGAGTGGAGGCAGCGGGGCTGTCCTCCGGTCCAGGCATCGTCTTGTTCGGTTTTTTGGCTTTGAACGGGATTTTGGACTGTCTAGCGTCACTCCGGCCCATGGCACGTCTCGGCGTTCGTAGTGTCGCAATTTTGAGCTTCCGCTTTAAGCCAGGTTAATGTCGAAACTCAGGCCCCAAAATGGGGAGGGGGGGTCTGGTCAGGAGGATCGCTTAGTAGTCCTGTTCCTGCTCGCAGCTTTGAGTCCCACAGTATGGCCGCTTCGGCGGAAGAAGGAGAAGTTCCCGCCCTCTATCACAGCTGGTCCAGGCAAGTAAGGGAGTAGGTAGCTGTGGATGCTACCGCGAGATTGACCAGCAGTATCTGCCAAGCCCCGCGGGGAACGAAGGGAGGGTGTCTCTTCACATCAGGTGTATTTGTGGGAAGGTCAGTCCCTGGCATAGAGGCCTCAGCAAAATGGCCGCTGCAGCTGGAGGAAGAGGGTTCCACCAGTAGGCTGTGCAGGGAGAAAGATATGGAGCAGTGGTCTCCTTGTCAGGGGAGCAGGTATTAGCTCACGTCACCGCTGGGTCGCTCTGTAGGATCCGCACCTTCAGGCCAGAGATAGGAGCTTTGGGGCGGCCGGACTTGTTTGGCCATGTGGGGGGTGAAGCTCAGCAGTTCGATGCGGTGGTTGCAAGCTCGTCCGTTTGCACCGCGAGGCAAGGAGGGCCGCCGGCAGCTTGAAAGACGGGAGAGGCGCTCTCCCCTTCGTCGTGTGTCCCGGCGCGGCGGGTGGTCAGAGCATTTAGCGCCAAGCTGCAAACAGTCGCTGCCGGGTGAGGGCGGGGGGGGGATCTGCCGGGGAGGCTGTGAGACCGGGGCCCCTTACCTCCGCAAGTCCCCGCCGCAGGCGTCCAGCAGCCGTCCCTGTGTCCCGCAGGTCGGTCCTCGTCAGCAGGCCTTGAGACCGCGGTGTCCCGCAGTCCGGCTCCCCACAGGAGATGTAGCACGGAGGAGCCCGAGTGTCCGCTCGGAGGTTCCGCGCAGGAAAGCGGCGGCTGTGACAGTCGGATCCGGGCAATGAAAGCTGCGGAGTGATCCTTGCAGTCACGCCGGTTCGGTCCCGCTGTACAGGGGTCAATTTGTACCAGTCAGGATGATGTGTAGGATCTATTCAGGCTCAACAGGGCGAGAGCCTCACTGCAGCGCGGCCATCTTGGTCCGGCGCCACCTAGCGCCCCCCGAAATCACAAGATCTAAAGGAAAACTAAGGCAGGGAGGAAATTCCAGGATAGCGATGCAACCGGTACGGGTAGGTGAAATAGGGACAAGTAAAGAAACCAAGCACCTGACTCAGGCTTCCGGTTCCTATTTAAAGGGCCAGACACAATCCAGGGACTACAACATGCATAGACAAAGAGACAAGACAAGGAAATAGGGAAACAACGGGGGAATCCTAACAGTACCCTCCCCCAAAGGACCTTCCCACTAGTCGGGGCTTAGAGGGATGATGTAGATGAAATGAACACACCAAACGGGGAGCATGCACCCCACTAGCAGGTTCCCACGTGCGATCATCGGAGGAATTCCCCTTCCAATCAACAAGGTAGTACAACCTTCCTCTTCTTCTACGGGAATCCAAGACAGCACGTACCTCAAATTCCTCCTGCCCATCAATCATCAGGGGACGGGGGGGGCAACTTCTGAGTAGTCCTAATATAAGGCTTCAATAGGGATGTATGAAACACTGGGTGAACACCGTAATCTGCAGGTAATTCTAGCTTCATAGCCACAGGATTCACTACCTGACTTACCGCAAAAGGCCCCACATATCGGGGCTGCAACTTTCGGGACCCAGCTATCCTCAAATTCCTAGAAGCCAACCAGACTTGATCCCCCCACTGCATACACTGGAGCAGGGCGTCTATGCCGATCTGCCTGTTTCTTCATAGCATCCTTTGCCTTCAGTAAATGCTCTCTCTCTCGATTTTCCAAGTGTGCGTCAAGCTTTCACTAAGAGTGTTCACAGCAGGCACATGCTCAGTAGGTTGAATCGGAATAGCCTTAGGATGATAACCCATAGAACAGAAAAAGGGCGTCATTCCCAATGCAGAATGCAAGCTATTGTTATATGCAAATTCTGCAACAGGCAAGGCTTCAACCCAGTTACTGGTCAAAGATGTTAATAGGCATCAAATATATTGCTCCATCGTCTGGTTGGTGCGTTCCGTCTGTCCATCCGTTTGCGGATGATATGCAGAAGACAGATGAGCCTCCATCTTTAGCGAAGAGCACAATTCGGTCCAGAAATGGGACACAAACTGAGCCCCCCTATCTGTCACCACTGCTGTAGGCAACCCATGTAATCTTACCACATTACTCATGAACACAGAGGCCAACTCTCTAGCAGTGGGAAGCTTTTGGAGAGGAATGAAATGTGCCATCTTTGTAAACAGATCCACCACAACCAGAATAGCAGTATATCCATTCATCACAGGTAGATCTGTTACAAAGTCCATGCTTATGGTATGCCACGGGGCAGGCGGAACAGGTAATGGGAGCAGAAGGCCAGAAGGGCTAGAATGTGAAGCTTATTTATGGCACAAACCGGAAAAGATGCAACAAACACCTGTACATCGTGAGTCAATGTCTCCCACCAGAACCAACGCAAACACAAATCCTGGGTTTTGGCAATTCCCGGATGCGCAATCAAACAAGATGAATGACACCATGCCAGAACGGTGTCCCTTAATTCAGATGGAATAAACAATCGGTCTTCATGGTACAACAACCCATTCCGCATTGCAAAGTCAGGGCTTTTGAGCCACGGTGCAAGATCCACATTCCTCAATTTGCCCTCCACAGTGGTCAGAAAATCCCCAACAGCGATACTTCCCACAATCCTATCTTCTGCATTCATCCGCCTTACCTCCTTCCCAGATTCTCTATCCCTTAGATCCACATGAATTCGTGACAGAGCATCGGATTTCACCTGTTGTACAGCAGGCCTGTAGGTTATGATAAAGTCATATTCATTGAAAAACAGCACCCACCGCCTCTGCCGAGGTGTTAAGGCTCTAGCGGAACGGAAGAATTCTAAATTCTTATGGTCAGTATAGATAGATACTGAATGGCGGGCCCCCCATAAATAATGACGCCATTCTTCAAAGGACAACTTAATGGCCAACAATTCCCTCTCTGCCACAGTATAATTTCTCTCAGCTGGCAATAAGGTCTTGGAGAAAAACGCAATTGGGTGCAAAAACCCAGATTCCACATCTCTCTGTGACAGAACCCCTCCTACTGCGCACAAAGATGCATCAGTTTCAACAAAAAAGGGCAATGTAGGATCAGGATGCGACAACACAGGGGCTGAGGTGAATCTTTCAATTAATTGCTCAAATGCAGATTGTGCTCCTGATGACCAGACAAACCAAACCCCTTTTTTCAACAATCCGGTCATGGGGGCTACCACATCCGAGAAATGCGTGATAAACCGCCGATAGAAATTGGCAAATCCCAATCTGACCTGAATATCCTTTACACAGGTAGGGATGGGCCAGGTGGTTGCCTCAATCTTATGTGCATCCATCTTTATGCCATCAGCAGAAATCACGAAACCCAAAAACTCCACACTTGAAGTGTGAAACTGGCATTTCTCCAAGTTAACGTATAAGCTATGTGCCTTCAATTTCTGCAGAACCCGTACCACATGTAATTCATGGTCTTCCATGGTATCTGAGAAAACCAAAATATCATTGATGTAAACTATAACATTTAAATCCAAAAATTCTCTCAGCACCTCATTAATAAAGAACTGAAAAGCCGCAGGAGCGTTGCACAAACCAAAAGGCATAACGCAATACTCAAATAAACCAAACTTAGTCTTAAAAGCAGTCTTCCACTCGTCTCCTGAGCGAACACGAATGAGATGATATGCTCCTTGCAAGTCTAACTTGGTAAAAACAGTGGCATATTTCAGCTGTTCCAATAATATAGGGATCAAGGGAAGAGGATACTTATTCTTGATGGTAACCTTGTTGAGCATCCTATAATCTACGCATGCACGCAAACTCCCCTCCTTCTTCGGAATGAAAAAGATGGCAGAAGACACTGGAGAAGAAGAAGGACGAATAAAGCCCTTAGACAACATGTCATCCAAATATACCTTCAAATGCCGTTCCTCTGGCTCGGACAGAGCATAAATACAGCTACACGGTAAGGTAGCACCCGGAACCAAATCTATTCGGCAATCAAAAGGTCTATGAGGTGGAAGACTCTTTGCCTGCTCTTTATCAAATATGTCACTATACTTAACATAGGGAGCTGGAATATCCCTGCCTTCTCCTGTATCACTCAAGGCACAAGTCAGGGGAGTAACCCAGTCGGTGGCGACCTGGTAACAATGTTGCAAACAGTGAACCGAATCTAAGGTCACCGTTCGTCTCACCCAATCAATCCGAGGATTGTGTCTTTGGAGCCAAGGAACCCCAAGCACCACACCAAATGAAGGTGCATCAATTAAATCAAAACTTACATATTCAGAATGTCCATTATCACACAACAAACATAATGGCTCTGTTTGGCATGTAATCGCCCCGACGATAATTCAGACCCATCAATGGCATGCACCGGTTCTGGCTGGACCTTCTTTACACAGGGAACCATCAGCCTTTCTGCTAATTGAATGTCCATGAAATTCCCAGTCGCCCCTGAGTCTAATAGCACCGACAAGGTAGTTCTACGATTATTGGAAAACACTAAACATGCTGTGATAGTAAAATGTCTCGGGGCCCTCTGGACTGCCCCCTCTACTTCATACGAGGTGGCGTGATCCATCACCCCCACCCTGTCTCCTGGTGTCTCCACCAATGCCACTGTCTTTCGCGGAGCGAAACTAGATGACTTGACAGGATATTTCCGAGCAAAATAGCCTCCCTTTCCACAGTAAAGACACAAATTTTTACAGCGCCTCCTTTCTTTTTCTTCTCTAGTAAGAGGCCCCCTGACACCCCCATTCTGCATTGGTTCCGGACTCCCCTTCTGCTCAGGCAGTTTACAGTGGTGTCTTACCAGCACCGATACCCGGGCTGCCTGGAAACGGTTTCGCTCACCCCTTCTTTCTAACAGCCGGTGGTTACGTTTCACCACAAGGTCGATAAAAGCCACACAATCATCAGGAGGATTTACCACTTGTGATACTACATCCTTTAATTCTTCACACAACCCCTGATAAAACAACGACGTTCTTTTAGCCATAGGCCACTGCGTTTCAGACGCCAAACGGTTGAAGGAAGAAACATATGTAATCAGATCTTGCTAACCCTGTCTCAATTTAATCAAATCGCCATCACTTGCCTGCATAAAGGCATGTTTCGCGAACAGGCAACGCATCTGTTCCTTAAAAGCCTGATAATTATACAATACCGGATCATCATTGTCAACCAATGGAACCGCCCACTGCGCAGCCGTACCTGTTAAATAGGAAATGATGAAAGCCACCTTGGCTGAATCATCCGGAAATGCTGATGGACGGCACATGAAATGTAAATGGCATTGATTCATGAAGGTACTGTATTTGTTGCAATCCCCCATGAATCGTTCGGGTACCACCAGAGGAACTGTCACAGGAGTGGTAACATTGATAGCTATAGGTGTACCCCCGGCTGCACCCTGCCCTGACCCCCCTCTATCGAACTGGAATGTGGCTGGTTGTATTAGGGGACCCTGCCCTACACTTTTCGTCTGTTCTCTAGTTCTCATTGCCCCCAACTCCTGACGGAGTCCCACATTTTCTTGCCTTAGATCCTGCATCTGCATCTGTAAAGACGTAATGGCACCCATTAAATCACTTAGAGTAGGGCCGCCCTCTCCGGCCTCTCCATTCCCTGTCTCATCAATCGATGCCTGGGCAGTGTATATAAAACGTGGGCTTGGTTTTCTGTCACTATTATAACCCTGTAAACAAGACCCGACACTGCAGGAACGCCGATATCCCCAGTCCTCCCCCAATGCCCCTGCAGCAACCACCGAATATACTACAGTGAACTTGCCACACGAGCACCAGTAGAAGGTGGGAGAGAGAGAGAAACACAGCACCCCTTCTACTTGCGTAGGGACTTCTGAATGGACATGAACTGTAATACAGCACCTACAAGACACAAAAGAAAGGCCCCATGAAGCTATACAATGTTATTAGGATAGAAGTCTCTGTACCCATACATGCATGCACAAATCCCATATGAAATTGCAAAATGACCTCCTACCAGTTTATGGAGCCGTGTTCTCTTGAAACCTAAGCATCCAAGTCCTCACTGGATATTAGGCGTCTCTCTCCTTTGGTATTTCTCTTTTGAGGGAAAAAGCACTAGGCACAAAAAACCCTCCAAGATATGAAAATAAACTGATTCGCAAATTAGTGGCCACTCTTCCGCACTCACGCGGGAAAAAAAGAAAAACAAAATACGCTATCCTCTGAAGGAATGTCCATCATTCAGCCCAAACAATGCATAACGATTTGGAGCGGTTAATCAAAAACCCCGGAAATGCACCAGATAGGAAACGCGCGGCCGCGCGTTCCCCCGTATTCTTATTCGTCTTCTTACGGCTTGAATCCTCACCAAGGCTTCTTCGGGCAATACACGTCCGTGCAGCACAACGAAAACCCTTCAGCTCCGAATATCGCAAAAACTGAACGGAGCAAAAGCCCCGTAATGAACAGGTACCCAAAACGAAATCACAAGATCTAAAGGAAAACTAAGGCAGGGAGGAAATACCAGGATAGCGATGCAACCGGTACGGGTAGGTGAAATAGGGACAAGTAAAGAAACCAAGCAATTGACTCAGGCTTCTGGTACCTATTTAAAGGGCCAGACACAATCCAGGGACTACAACATGCATAGACACAGAGACAAGACAAGGAAATAGGGAAACAACGGGGGAATCCTAACAGTACCCTCCCCCAAAGGACCTCCCCACTAGTCGGGGCTTAGAGGGATGATGTAGATAAAATGAACGCACCAAACGGGGAGCATGCATCCCACTAGCAGGTTCCCACGTGCGATCATCTGAGGAATACCCCTTCCAATCAACAAGGTAGTACAACCTTCCCCTTCTTCTACGGAAATCCAAGACATCACATACCTCAAATTCCTCCTGCCCATCAATCATCAGGGGAGGAGGGGGAGGCAACTTCTGAGTAATCCTAATATAAGGCTTCAATAGGGATGTATAAAACACTGGGTGAACACCGTAATCTGCAGGTAATTCTAGCTTCATAGCCACAGGATTCACTACCTGACTTACCGCAAAAGGCCCCACATATCGGAGCTGCAACTTTCGGGACCCAGCTATCCTCAAATTCCTAGAAGCCAACCAGACTTGATCCCCCACTGCATACACTGGAGCAGGGCGTCTATGCCTATCTGCCTGTTTCTTCATAGCATCCTTTGCCTTCTGTAAATGCTCTCTCTCTCGATTTTCCAAGTGTGCATCAAGCTTTTACTAAGAGTGTTCACAGCAGGCACATGCTCAGTAGGTTGAATCGGAATAGCCTTAAGATGATAACCCATAGAACAGAAGAAGGGCGTCATTCCCAATGCAGAATGCAAGCTATTGTTATATGCAAATTCTGCAACAGGCAGGGCTTCAACCCAGTTACTGGTCAAAGATGTTAATAGGCATCGAAGATATTGCTCCATAGTCTGGTTGGTGCGTTCCGTCTGTCCATCCATTTGCGGATGATATGCAGAAGACAGATGAACCTCCATCTTTAGCGAAGAGCACAATTCGGTCCAGAAATGGGACACAAACTGAGCCCCCTATCTGTCACCACTGCTGTAGGCAACCCATGTAATCTTACCACATTACTCATGAACACAGAGGCCACCTCTCTAGCAGTGGGAAGCTTTTGGAGAGGAATGAAATGTGCCATCTTTGTAAACAGATCCACCACAACCAGAATAGCAGTATATCCATTCATCACAGGTAGATCTGTTACAAAATCCATGCTTATGGTATGCCACGGGGCAGGCGGAACAGGTAATGGGAGCAGAAGGCCAGAAGGGCTAGAATGTGAAGGCTTATTTATGGCACAAACCGGAGAAGATGCAACAAACACCTGTACATCGTGAGTCAATGTCTCCCACCAGAACCAATGCAAACACAAATCCTGGGTTTTGGCAATTCCCAGGTGCGCAACCAAACAAGATGAATGACACCATGCCAGAACGGTGTCCCTTAATTCAGGTGGAATAAACAATCGGTCTTCACGGTACAACAACCCATTCCCCATTGCAAAGTCAGGGCTCTTGAGCCACGGTGCAAGATCCACATTCCTCAATTTGCCCTCCACAGTGGTCAGAAAATCCCCAACAGCGATACTTCCCACAATCCTATCTTCTGCAATCATCCGCCTTACCTCCTTCCCAGATTCTCTATCCCTTAGATCCACATGAATTCGTGACAGAGCATCGGATTTCACCTGTTGTGCAGCAGGTCTGTAGGTTATGATAAAGTCATATTCATTGAAAAACAGCACCCACCGCATCTGCCGAGGTGTTAAGGCTCTAGCGGAACGGAAGAATTCTAAATTCTTATGGTCAGTATAGATAGTTACTGAATGGCGGGGCCCCCATAAATAATGGTGCCATTCTTCAAAGGACAACTTAATGGCCAACAATTCCCTCTCTGCCACAGTATAATTTCTCTCAGCTGGCAATAAGATCTTGGAGAAAAATGCAATTGGGCGCAAAAACCCAGATTCCACATCTCTCTGTGACAGAACCCCTCCTACTGCACACAAAGATGCATCAGTTTCCACAAAAAAGGGCAATGTAGGATCAGGATGCGCCAACACAGGGGCTGAGGTGAATCTTTCAATTAATTGCTCTAATGCAGATTGTGCTCCTGATGAACATACAAACCAAACCCCTTTTTTCAACAATGCGGTCATGGGGGCTACCACATCCGAGAAATGCGTGATAAACCGCCGATAGAAATTGGCAAATCCCAATCGGACCTGAATATCCTTTACACAGGTAGGGATGGGCTAGGTGGTAATTGCCTCAATCTTACGTGCATCCATCTTTATGCCATCAGCAGAAATCACGAAACCCAAAAACTCCACTCTTGAAGTGTGAAACTGGCATTTCTCCAAGTTAACGTATAAGCTATGTTCCTTCAATTTCTGCAGAACCCGTACCACATGTAATTCATGGTCTTCCATGGTATCTGAGAAAACCAAAATATCATCGATGTAAACTATAACATTTAAATCCAAAAATTCTCTCAGCACCTCATTAATAAAGAACTGAAAAGCCGCCGGAGCGTTGCACAAACCAAAAGGCATAACGCAATACTCAAATAAACCAAACTTAGTCTTAAAAGCAGT
Organism: Lissotriton helveticus; assembly: GCF_964261635.1. Taxonomy (NCBI): domain Eukaryota; kingdom Metazoa; phylum Chordata; class Amphibia; order Caudata; family Salamandridae; genus Lissotriton; species Lissotriton helveticus. The sequence continues at coordinate 789,025,332 of NC_136057.1, read as the reverse complement.
CTTCCACTCGTCTCCTGAGCGAACACGAATGAGATGATATGCTCCTTGCAAATCTAACTTGGTAAAAACAGTGGCATATTTCAGCTGGTCCACTAATACAGGGATCAAGGGAAGAGGATACTTATTCTTGATGGTAACCTTGTTGAGCATCCTATAATCTACGCATGCACGCAAACTCCCCTCCTTCTTCGGAATGAAAAAGATGGCAGAAGACACTGGAGAAGAAGAAGGACGAATAAAGCCCTTAGACAACATGTCATCCAAATATACCTTCAAATGCCGTTCCTCTGGCTCGGACAGAGCATAAATACGGCTACCCGGTAAGGTAGCACCTGGAACCAAATCTATTCGGCAATCAAAAGGTCTATGAGGTGGAAGACTCTTTGCCTGCTCTTTATCAAATATGTCACTATACTTAACATAGGGAGCTGGAATATCCCTGCCTTCTCCTGTATCACTCAAGGCACAAGTCAGGGGAGTAACCCAGTCGGTGGCGACCTGGTAACAATGTTGCAAACAGTGAACCGAATCTAAGGTCACCGTTCGTCTCACCCAATCAATCCGAGGATTGTGTCTTTGGAGCCAAGGAACCCCAAGCACCACACCAAATGAAGGTGCATCAATTAAATCAAAACTTACATATTCAGAATGTCCATTATCACACAACAAACACAATGGCTCTGTTTGGCATGTAATCGCCCCGACGATAATTCAGATCCATCAATGGCACGCACTGGTTCTGGCTGGACCTTCTTTACACAGGGAACCTTCAGCCTTTCTGCTAATTGAATGTCCATGAAATTCTCAGTCGCCCCTGAGTCTAATAGCACCGACAAGGTAGTTCTACGATTATTGGAAAACACTAAACATGCTGTGATAGTAAAATGTCTCGGGGCCCTCTGGACTGCCCCCTCTACTTCATACGAGGTGGCGTGATCCATCACCCCCACCCTGTCTCCTGGTGTCTCCACCAATGCCACTGTCTTTCGCGAAGCAAAATTAGATGACATGACAGGATATTCCCGAGCAAAATGGCCTCCCTTTCCACAGTAAAGACACAAATTTTGACAGCGCCTCCTTTCTTTTTCTTCTCTAGTAAGAGGCGCCCTGACACCCCCATTCTCCATTGGTTCCGGACTCCCCTTCTGCTCAGGCAGTTTACACTCGTGTCTTACCAGCACCGATACCCGGGCTGCCTGGAAACGGTTTCGCTCACCCCTTCTTTCTAACAGCCGGTGGTTAAGTTTCACCACAAGGTCGATAAAAGCCACACAATCATCAGGAGGATTTACCACTTGTGATACTACATCCTTTAATTCTTCACACAACCCCTGATAAAACAACGACGTTCTTTTAGCCATAGGCAGACACCAAACGGTTGAAGGAAGAAACATATGTCATAAGATCTTGCTTACCCTGTCTCAATTTAATCAATTCGGCATCACTTGCCTGCATAAAGGCATGTTTCGCGAACAGGCAACGCATCTGTTCCTTAAAAGCCTGATAATTATACAATACCGGATCATCATTGTCAACCAATGGAACCGCCCACTGTGCAGCCGTACCTGTTAAATAGGAAATGATAAAAGCCACCTTGGCTGAATCATCCGGAAATGCTGATGGATGGCACATGAAATGTAAATGGCATTGATTCATGAAGGTACTGTATTTGTTGCAATTCCCCATGAATCGTTCGGGTACCACCAGAGGAACTGTCACAGGAGTGGTAACATTGATAGCTATAGGTGTACCCCCGGCTGCACCCTGCCCTGACCCCCCTCTATCGAACTGGAAATGTGGCTGGTTGTATTAGGGGACCCTGCCCTTCACCTCTCGTTTGTTCTTTAGTCCTCATTGCCCCCAACTCCTGACGAAGTCCCACATTTTCTTGCCTTAGATCCTGCATCTGCGTCTGTAAAGATGTAATGGCACCCATTAAATCACTTAGAGTAGGGCCGCCCTCTCCGGCCTCTCCATTCCCTGTCTCATCAATCGATGCCTGGGCAGTGTATATAAAATGTGGGCTTGGTTTTCTGCCACTATTATAACCCTGTAAACAAGGCCCGACACTGCAGGAACGCCGATATCCCCAGTCCTCCCCCAATTCCCCTGCAGCAACCACCGAAAATACTACAGTGAACTTGCCACACGAGCACCAGGAGAAGGTGGGAGAGAGAGAGAAACACAGCACCCCTTCTACTTGCGTAGGGACTTCTGAATGGACATGAACTGTAATACAGCACCTACAAGACACAACAGAAAGGCCCCATGAAGCTATACGATGTTATTAGGATAGAAGTCTCTGTACCCATACATGCATGCACAAATCCCGTATGAAATTGCAAAATGACCTCCGACCAGTTTATGGAGCCGTGTTCTCCCGAAACCTAAGCGTCCAAGTCCTCACTGGATATTAGGCGTCTCTCTCCTTTGTTATTTCTCTTTTGAAGGAAAAAGCACTAGGCACAAAAAACCCTCCAGGATATGAAAATAAACTGATTCGCAAATTAGTGGCCACTCTTCCGCACTCACGCGGGGAAAAAAGAAAAACAAAATACGCTATCCTCTGAAGGAATGTCCGTCATTCAGCCCAAACCCTGCATAACGATGCGGAGCGGTTAATCAAAAACTCCGGAAATGCACCAGATAGGAAACGCGCGGCCGCGCGTTCCCCCGTATTCTCATTCGTCTTCTTAAGGCTTGAATCCTCACCAAGGCTTGTTCGGGCAATACACGTCCGTGCAGCAAACCGAAAATCCTTCAGCTCCGAATATCGCAAAAACTGAACGGAGCAAAAGCCCCGTAATGAACAGGTACCCAAAACGAAATCACAAGATCCAAAGGAAAACTAAGGCAGGGAGGAAATACCAGGATAGAGATGCAACCGGTACGGGTAGGCGAAATAGGGACAAGTAAAGAAACCAAGCACCTGACTCAGGCTTCCGGTTCTTATTTAAAGGGCCAGACACAATCCAGGGACTACAACATGCATAGACACAGAGACAGGAAAGAAAATAGGGAAACAACGGGGGAATCCTAACATCAGGTACCTGATTTCTGTGCATGTCGGTCATGCGGCTTGTGCTCCATGTGGGTCGATCTGATTTCAGACGCATTGCATCGTACTGGCCGTGTTGGACTTCGCGGGTACGTCTCGGTCGGGTTCATTCCGGGTTCGTGTCAGTCGGTGCGGCTCATGTCCATTTTCCGGCCAGATAGCTGATTTCTGTACTGCTCAGTCGTACGGCTTGTTTTCCGGACGGGTCGGTTGTAGTTCATGGGCTTCTCATCGTACTGCGCGGGTCGTATGGTGACTATTGGTATCGGTCGGACTCTGTTCCGGGTCCGAGACGGTCGGTCCGATTTCCAACTGAAATCGGAATCGACCCCTTAATTGTAATAGAATAATTTAGTCTCAAATACTTAAGAATGTTAAATATACACTTCTTAATGTAAAATATTTTAAAGATATAACCTGTAAATTTCAAAATTTCCATTAATAATTATTGCCTTAAAATATATATATATATATATATATATATATATATATATATATATTTGATGTTTTAAAATTTAAATTATTTAACAAATACATTATTTATTTTTTTTACTTTTCATTTAATCTCTCAAAAATGTAATTATTAATAAAGATTTCAACAATTTTTAGCACAGCCTACCTCTATACATTTACAAGGCAACATCCCACTACAAAATTGTATATAACAATATTAATAACATACATTTTGTAAAAAATATTACTTAACAGACCAGAAATAAATATACAAAATAAATTCAATATTATCAAATTTTAAATGAAATGTAAAATTCTTCAATTTTTTAAAATGTAAACATTGTAAAAAAAAATTATAATTACATGGTTTTAGATACCTTCAACAATTATTAATTATTAATAAGATATTATTATTATTTTAACATTTTTAAAACACTCCACACCCTTATCCCCTAAAAACCCAACATACTGCACCTTAAATTTATATTATAAATAATTTTTTTATAAATTGTAAACCTTGTTAATATCTCATGAAAATAAATTTACTCTCAACAAAAAATATTTTGAATCAACATAATATTTATTTCAACATTTTATTAACACTCCCCACCCTTATCCCCTAATAACCCAACATCACGCGCCTAAAATTTATATTACAAATACTTTTTTATACATTTTAAACATTATTAATATCTCATAAAAGTAAATTTGCTCTCAACAAAAAATATTTTGTATGAACATATTATTTATTTGAACATTTTTAAAACACTTCCCACCCTTATCCCCTAATAACTCAACATCCCGCTCCTAAAATTTATATTACAAATAATTTTTTTATAAATTCATACAATTATTATTTACACTAGTTTTACATTATTATTATTACATTCATTACATTTCGATATTTAAAAAATTCGATATTTTTTACATTCTAAATTATCATTTTCGATATTACTTATCTTTACAAAATAACTATATTTTGTCCTAACCATATTTTGCACTCGTTATTTCAACATTCGATATAAAAAAAATATTTTTATATTTTGACATTCTATATACTGACAATCGATATTTTGGTACATTCGATATAAAAAATTCGATATAATGTCATCGATATTTTACCTTCAATATTACGTCCATTTACCCAGTAGGATACTACCAATTGGCCGTCACTGTCACACGTGATGAGATCGGCCACCCCGCCTGAGATTGTTTTTGGTCACTCCGTGGCTATGCTTTATAACGGCCGGGGACATGTAGGGGGCAATATCGTCCATGACTGCTGCAGCAGAAAGAGGGCGAGGATCACTCGATGACGTGACGTCGCTGTCCACAGAAAGATGTTTGCATAGAACATCGAGAAGTGTCTCTTTCGCTCTGTGAATTCTGGAGTTCAGGGCTTTCTGAAGTCTTGCAGCACAGCGTCCTTCTGTAACAACGCTGCAAACGGTGCGAAAAACGGTCATGCGTTTCATCAGCATTTCCTTTCATGTTCTGCTGCAGCCGTCATCAGTACAGGAGAAAGGGTAGGAGGATATCATTTTTTGTTTTGTTTTGCAGATTTATATAGTGCTAACTCGACCGGAAAGTTACGTTTACATAAGGACGCATTCATTTTTTGGTAGGCATGGGGAGATTAACAGCTAGATGCATCAAGCGAAATACCGTTCGCAAAGGGGCAGATTCTCAGAATCTGCCCTTCTGTGACCAATATTTATGCATTTGGGATGCATCAACCCAAATGCATAAATTGCTATTTGCGATTGCATTTAAGGAATCTCAAATTGAGATTCCTTAAATGCAATGCATGAATGTAAAATAGCTAGCGATTTCGCTGATAGGGGTCGCTATTTACCGTGAAATCAATCTTCATGGTAAATAGCGAAAACTGTGAAAAATGCACTAAAGTGCATCTTTCAAAGTTGTATGTTACACATACACATGTCCTTGGAACATGTGTGTGCGCAATACCAGTGTCCAGGTCAATTTAAGGGGTGCATCAGGGTGTCCTTTGGACACCCGTCACCCTTGAAATCGCATTCTCAAATTGCGATTAGCGAATTGCTAATCGCAAATTGAGAATTCCTCCCCATTCATTCCTATGGGCCTCTTGGCCCATGGGAATCAATGAGATGTCATTCCTTATTTGCAAATTGCACTCTGCGAGTCGCAGATAAGGAATATTTAGGAATTGCTAATATTTTAGCAAATCCTACATGCATCTGATTTTGCGAGTCACTAAATGCGAATCCTTAAACTTCGCAATTAAGGACTCGCAAAATCAAACGTTTATGCATCTAGCAGTAAGCGATTTGCCCTAAAACACAGGATTTTGAGCTTTTACAAAGACTCACACCTGGTTCCCCAGCACATAGGTCGGCAGCTCTGGTGGTTAGGCCCCATCCTCTCCCCAGTTGATATTGCTATCAACCCAAGTGTACCTAAAAATTAAGATATTATTACCCCAATTAAGCTAAAACGAGAATGGCACTTCTTCCAACAACATACACCCATTGTGAACATTTTTACCGTACCATACTTTTTAAGAATGCTCCGATTGGCATAATTCTTTCTTGTATTTAATCTGTATGTGGCCACAACCTACCACTGATTTGTAAAGGGCAGTACATATTTCTTTTTAATGATGTGTGCATTTCAATGTGAAAACTGTATTAATTTGTGACGCTTGATTCCTAAGCATTTTATCTATTTAAACAGTGTTACAGACGTGTATTTTAGCGCAGTTCCATGGTTGCAAGGAGCTGCTGTTTTATGACGTCCATGTTACATAAATGACAGAAGTGAATGTTTGAACGTGTTAGACAAAACACCAAGCCTTCCAGCTGCATTCAACTTGACACTCACACTTAATACTTATACAAATGACAGGAGAAGGCATGAGTTTTAGGAAGGACAGATCAAGCACATTATAAGGATTTTGGGGTACTTGGTTCAAACTAATTTAGTGGGACCCTGTTCAGAGCAGATTAGGATTTTATGAACCAGTTTCAGCTCTTTCATGCCCTCTTCAGCCAAGTTACAGACAGGGGCCCAAGTCCAAATTCTAAATGTGTTTTCATGTAATATTCAGGGATAGAGAGGTATGTTTTCAATATGTGTATGATCAAAGTCCCACAGGGCCAACAGCCATGTGATTAATCCCTCCTGTAAAGGTCTTGTTTAAGAAACATGTGTGTGAAAAGCTGACAAATGCCAGTGTGGTAAAGTTCCCTGTGGAAGGATTAAGTTCCATCCGTGTGGTATAGAGCCTGACATTTGGCAAATGTCTGTGTGGTACAGTAACTCATTGAGTTAAGATGATCCTGCATCACAATTGTGTGTTAAAAGGCCAAGTACCATGTATTAAACATGTCTTGTGTGATGCATGGTTCCTTCCATGTGACAACTGTTCATGTGGATAAACGGTCCCCCTTGTGCTGCAGGGTCCCACTTGCTAAAAGTTTGTTTCAAGTATTGTGAAGTGTTACTTACTGCATTGGAGCACTACATGCACCTATCTGTACAGTGATATTACATCTAGCTTTTAGCAGTGCCAGTTGAAGATTGTGTGGAGCCAATTGAGTAAGTCGGTGGAGCCAAAGGAGGAAGTGGGTGGATTTGGGGGAAGTAGGTGTGGCCTCCTAAAAACATTTGAGCAACTGGACTTCATATTTTACAAATTAAGCACTGAAGAACAATGTAGTAGAGGATGTGGTCCATCGGCTAGATTGTTAACTTTGGTGCTGGAAACCAGGGTTTGAGCCTCGAGGTCGAGTCCACATCCTGTGATTGTGGGCAAATCACTTAATCTCTGAAAATGTAACGGACGCTCAAGTAAAGCGCTCCAATACCTTCGGTCAAGTTTGCGCTATATAAATCTGCTTTAAAAGAAAAATTGCGAAAATCTCCTGTGAGGGTACACCAACATATTGTCCTTGAGGAGCATCAATTTTCAGCTTTGTTGGTCCCTCACAATTAGGTATTCCTTAAATTGTCAATAGAAAGCACAAATGAAATAGTTTTTTCAGGTAGAAAAGAAGTAACTTGGGGAGGCATCTGCCTTTCCATCGTGAATCATTTGTAAAAAGATTATTAAAAAAACGCCATCAAAGCATGTCAGTATGCTTGCCACATGCATAAAGCATCTCTTTTCTACTGAAAATTATTTGAACAATGATTGGCTCCAATTTTTTCTTTCTTGTATTTAGTTAGCTCAAAGTTCACCATTAGGGAAATGTAGGAGACACTAAGGGCCTGATTTCGAGTTCGGGATTGCCACACCAGTGGTCCGACTGCTGTATTCTGACTATGGAGGTTGGTCGGTTTAGGGATTGCCTCAACTGCCAGGGATCCGCGATCCCTTGCATTGGGCAGCGATCTTGAGAGCACAATATGATTTGTGGTGCTGCTGCGGCACCACCAACCATATTACAAGTTTTCACACTGTCAGTGTGCCCCCTGGGAGCAGCACTCTGGAGGGGGAAAGGGGTTACTATGGACCCCCCAGACAGCCCCTTGCAGGCAGATGCGAATGCCACCTGCACTGTGAAAATACAGAGTGGCTTCAAAAAGCAGCCATTCTGTTTTACACAGGAATGTGCTGCCCCCAGGCAGCGTATGTTTGTGGCTGCCTTGGGGGCAGCGCTTTCATGGTAATATGGCACATCTTCATTGTTAGCGCTGGGCACACCTTTTAAAAGATGCGCCCAGCACAAACAATGAAAATGCACCCTTAATATAATTAGGCCCCAGATCCATTCATACAATAAAATAGCGAGATATATATTTTAAGATATGTATTACCTGTTCACCTTAATTTCATCTCCACAAACATCTGCCTAGATTGGTGGCTGCCTATATTTCCATGCAAACGAGCCAATTTCATGTTTGCAACTTATAATAAATGAAGGTGAAATCTCATTTATCATGTCCTGATAAAATTAGCTTTCTACTCTTAACCATTAGGAACAAAGGTATTTTGTCCCAGCTAATAAAGGAGGAAATAAGACCGATATATAATGAATGATGGTAAGCTTGATGGTAAGCTTAACATTTTTTACAATTCCTGTGTAACTGAATACCAAGATAGCGATATTGTTTCACTTCCATCTTGCAACCAACTTTTTGGATTAGTTAGCTTAAATTCAAAAATCCTTTAAAACTTGTCAATCTAGTCAGAAAATAGTATACTTTCTATAGCCATATTTTGAGGTTAAATTACCAAATCAACTGTATAACACAACTTGTTCTGCTCACATCAGGAATATCCACAGCTTGCCTTTCCAGGGAGATCAGCAAAAATACATTTGACATCCTTTCTAATTAATTTCTTAATGTGAAATCCAGCTGACTACATGCTAGCCCAACTGAATACCTCTCTTCAGCCTAGTTCATTAGGCAATGAGGTAATGACTACCATATAAGAAAAAACATGCCTAAAAAAATGCCTCATTGATTTTTCAGGATCATGAAACCTGATAAAATACCTTTAAGAATGATGGTCAGTCCTGGATAGTGACATCTATCATACAATGTAACATATTCATTTCATTTCCTTGTGCTATACCTTGGATAAAGTCCTTGTTGGTTTGGATTATTAAAGGAAACTCGCCAGTCTATTCCAAAGTGGCTTTGAGAAATATTTTTGAAATGACATTTAAGTAATAAATCAAATTCTTATTTTACAGGATTGTTCATGTTTTTAGGTAAAACACCTAGGTTTTACTTCCTTCTTGACATTTTAATTAACTAGCAAATCACAGAAAATTGAACTCAGAAAAATCATTGATAAATAATAATTTTTTTCATGTATTGCTATGCTTTTATGGCATTTCCATAGCCAAATTAAGTTTCTAAGAAAGAAAGAATGAGATAAAGCATATATGAGCAACTCACTCTAACCGTGCTGTCATGTCCACATTTATCTTCAATGAAAGACACTACCCACATGCAATGGGCCGATACAGTGGATGCTTATGAAGGAGGTGCATATATAGACAGGTGAACTTTTACCATTTACCTCTAAGCTTTGCCCTTTCTCAAATGACCCGATTGAAAATTTCTCAAGAGCCATATGCAATACAATGTACCAGGCATTTGTAGACTTCATTCAAATAATTCTCTCATTGACCACAAGCTCTTACGTGCTATCTACCCTAAAAAGGACCAGGTTGGGTGGGCAAACAATGCATTTTTAGTCTGAAACCCATAACATTCTGTTCTTCCATGATCTCCGATGCCAGTAAATCTATGACACATCTAAAAATTGTTGCATATAAACCAAGTGATTGTGATAAATTAAAGGGCTAATTGTGACAGTGTGTCTTCCAGTTTGGTTTGAAACCTTCTTAAAGTACCACAAGTTGTGAATGTACAACTTTAATAATTTGTATCTTTAGTTCTTGGAAGTGTGGCAACTTTCCTTTTCCTTCTCTGGTATAGTACCTCTTGAATGCTATTTAAAATTCATTGCAACAAACAACTAAGGGGGATAATCACAAGGACTTATCTCCGATTTATCCCCACCGTAACGCATAAAAAGTGGAGATAAATTTAACACCCCATTCACAATCTGGTGCAAACTGCAGACATCTCCAGTATTCCCACGAAAATTACCCCAAAATGTGTGTCTACAGTGGACACCACCAACTAACCCTAATGAGATGCAGAGTAGGTTTTCCCGTGCAAAAACACACGAAAAAACCACAACACCACTTTCACAACAAACTGCCAGATCTTGCGATGCAAACCAAAAACAGGTGATAAGTCGCGGAAGCAGCAGGGAATTAACACCTGCCTTTTGCTGGTGTTAACCAGGACGACTACCTGCAGCATAAAAGGGAGTCCAGCCAAGAGCCACACCGGAAGACCCACAGATGCCATGGAGACAATGATCATGCAACGCAGATACCCATGAGGGCCACAACACCTCAGGAATGCCACCACCCCAGTACCCGTGCCACCCCCCCATCCTGGGAACACCACAGAGGCAGCATACACAATACAACGGACCCACCTGAAACATACCTGCCGCCCAGACCCAATGCCAGAGGAGGCCAATGCCAGAGGAGGACATTGCCCACTACAGCCCCAAAAGGACAACCATCCCCCGCATCCTGACCCACATCCCCCACCTGCTGACCATCCCAACCTTGCGGACAACCAACATCCCTCTGCTGACAAAACTACTGGCTGCGCAGCCATGCCTGCCTCTGGTACCATCCAACACACAACTGCCAGAGTTGGAGGAGTCACACAGCAAGCCCCATCCAAGGTCATCACACCTGTCCTGGATGCCAACATCAGCCTTGTACCCCAGCACCCCCATGTCACCCACACTACACAGGAGCAGCTGGAGACCAAGCAAGGCCCCTACACCATAGCTGGATTCCCTCACATGTCAGGGACAATCAACTGCACACATGTACCCCTCATGCACCCTGCCCACAGTGCAAGCAACTACCACAACAGAAATCACATGCATTACTTGAATGTGCAGGCAATAGTGGACCTCCTGGACTCCTCAACAATGTCACGGCCAACTCCTCAGGTAGAGTGCATGAAGCTCACGTCTCCCAACAGACCATCATCACTCAGTGCTCCCAGGATGGCACACATGAAAATGCAGTGCCCGTTTGTAAGTCCAAACAAAACACACCACACACCTCCAGCCCACAGTCAAGCAACTCACGATACTGCCAATGGGCATGCACCACAACTACATTCAACATGACACACACTATGCCAACCGACCAGACACGACAACACGACTCCATTGGGAATCCGACCTTGCCATGCCCACAACCCAGCCACAGCATGGCACCACAGACACAGAATAGCAAGATGTGAGGAGAGGCATGGAGCAGGCATGTGCAAGAGCAGCAAGTGACTAAGGAATGTGAACCTACCCAATGCCAGGTGTGGCGTGGTTGTGCCGGACAGACCACAGAGTGCAAACCACTGAAATGGCCATGTGGAGATCAACTGCTGGTGCATGGAGTGTAGTGGCCAGTGCATGCTACCATGTCCCCCCAAGCTGTGGGACAGAATTCAGAAATGTCACACATTACCACCCCTGCAGATGCATGCATAGTGGGTTGGATCTGCGTACACCAGGCCTCCGTAGGGGTGTGAACAAAAAGCCAGTTGCACTGGTTATGGTTCTCATTCAGAATGGACAATGCGTCTGCCAGGGCGGCGCCTCTCAGCCCGCCACGAGGCCTGCTGCACCCTGGACACTGGTCCCCAGACCCGTCATGCCTGCCTAGCGTACCGATGAGGCTCTGCTCACCTGCCTACACCGGTGTGTGTCAAAGACGGCCCACCACGTGCAGGTGCAAGCTCCAAGCATCAGTCCGGAGACCTCTGCAGCCTACGCAGACCATTGCTGGCCCCGACGCTGGCCCACATTACTCCTTTTTCATTGACATACTCCACCGGCATCCCCTTTGGCCCAGTAGGTCCCACATGTGGAACTGTACCCTGAGTCCTTAATGGCAGTGACCCCAAGTCCGTGGCAGCGGCCACAGCACCAGCACCCCTTCGATCAGTGAGGCATAATTCCATATCACAAGCCTGCGACACGTGGTGCCACTAACCCTGTTCAACACAAGCCTGCGACATGTAGTGCCACTAACCCTGTTCAACGTAAGCCGGTGACACGTGGTGCTACTAACCCTGTTCAACGCAAGCCAGCGACAAGTGGATGAGGGCTCAGGCCTACCCTTCAGACCAGTAGGTCCCACATCCATCACATAGTTGCAAATCATGTGAACGTATGGAGAGGAGTAAGAGGAAGATGCAGCTCAGTCCTGACAAAAAGCCAGATCAGAGTCACGGGATGATCAAACACTATCAACAACTGACCTGGTGCCATAAAGCCTGCTCAACCCAAGTCCACGTCCCATGGTGCCACTGAACCTGAACTACGCAGGCCGATGGGGCCATCCAACTTAAGCCGGCGACACTCGGTGAATGGCTGTGCTCACCACTGTCTTAGGTTTACACTGCAGTCCAGTAGGTCAAACATGTGGAACTGTGTCTTGGGTAAAATGTGGAGGAGTACACACCATTGGAAAAGCCTCATCACAGGCGGCATCCCCTAACAGCACTGGTGCCACTAACTCTGTCCGCAATGAGTCATGGGCCCCATCTGGTTGGACATTGGTGGCGTCTGAGTCCATGGCCTGGTGGTTTTCTGCATCTTCATCTGACTGGACTGGACTTGGTGTCTGACATGTGTCTGTTCCATTCATCTCCACCATAGGGACTGTTTTAGCCTGGTCCTGACCTCGGCATCATGCCCTGGAGGTACACCTTCCACTTTCCACCGAAACACTCTGCGACAGCCCCTTTGTCATCTATGGAAACCTGCTTTGCACTCGCGACTCTGCCCCAGTGCCCAGCAAGTCAACAGCCCGTGGCAGTAGGCCCATGCAGGACGCTGTACATCTGGGGCCACTAACTCTGTACAGCACAAGTCATGGGGAATTAATGGTTGAATGGTTGTGTCCTTTACGATGTACACTGTTGTCGATTTCTGACTGCACCAGGCAGCCCTTGTGAGCTGGTGTGCACACACCCCACACACATCCAACATAGGTGTCACTCGGTATGTGTGCCTGCTAATAAATGTGGCCATGTGCACGTGCCCATAGCCATTCACACCATTTGAGCACATTTGTCGTTGTGGTCATCGTGTCAGCATGATGGGCACAGGCCTTGCAACATCACAGTGTGCTGTCTTCAGCGAACGTTACCATGTCACCTCAGCATTGGCATGCCGCTGAACATGCGCAGACAGGCATTACAATGGTGTGCCATAGGAGTGCACGTGATGCAACCGCGTACCGCACACAAGTGTGAGAGCTCGTGGGAGGGAGGAGCAGCTGTGTTGCAATGTAACACACAGTGTGGCCGCTCATGTGCCACTTACTGGGCATATCCTCCATAAGTCCCAGGGTCGCACACATCCCACCACACCCACAACAGTCCTCTGTACATCTCCTGTATGCATGCAGATGCTGAAGTTACTGTAGGAATGAAAGGTCCTTTGTCTGAACTGTCAGGTGGTAGCACATCTACAGCTCAGAGCAGGAACTGGCATTTGGCCAGCACTCCCTGCCAGATACAATAGGATTTGCTTGCAACTCCCACACTGCCCAACGTGAGACCAATGTGTACACATCCCACATGCAGAAGTCCTAGGTCATAGTTAACATGCATGAAATGGCCTTCACACGTACTCCCACCTCACCCCATGCCTGCATCCGTTGCACACAGATACTGCTAATTGCACCGAGCTGTGCCATTTCATCCACAGGACTGGCGCAGGGCAAGCCAGTCCCGCTTCAAGCAGAGCCACTGATGCAATGGCAGACTATCCCAGACACAAGCTCGACTCCAGTGGAGGAGTGTGGCTCACTGATTAGAGCGGCAGACCCTGATGCAGAGGTCTGGCCCGGGACCAGGGTTCAATTCCCGTGGCAGCAGGGTCTTGAGATAATTCTCGGCGCGGTGCCTACTCTAATCATGGGGTCCCACGCTGCAACTCTGGGCAATAGCTTGCTTAGTATCCACACCGGCCCTAATCGCTATGGATGCCTGGCTTCACCAGGGGGGTGCCCAGGAGTTGGGCTCCTCACACGAACAGGCCAGGACGGGTTCCTCAGCGGTTTATTCAGCGCGGGGACACACTGGTAAGTGTAACCATGCGCTTTATAAGCTTCAGAATTACAATTACAGTCTTGTTGACCTGTACCCTGCATGTACTGGGGCACTGCTGTTAGCAGTGCTGCTGATCAGTTACCGGGTGAGCTTCCCCCTTGTGGACATCACCTGCATACAGCCTGTGTTTCATTGTCGCTCATGCACAATCGAGTGGTCCATGGATGTCTGCTTCTCCAACATAACTGTAGCTGACCTGGATTTTGATGTGTGTGCGCCCCCTGTTGGCCCATGACCAGCACGACCAACTGTGATGCCCGTTTATGGCATGAGTGGATGTTTGGCATGCAGAATGGAAACGGGACCGGGAAATTGCACGAGTCCTCGTGTGCAGTGAGCACATTGAGCCACTATCCGATTGGGCTTTGGTGCACATTGAGTCCAGTGGTTGGAGTCAGCACATCTGTCCGGGTCATCTGATGGATTACGTCGACGACATGTCAGATGTGGTGGACAACAATCGCTCATTGGAGATATTGGCTTATGCTACTGCACTCGCGTTCATGGACAAATGACGAGGTACTAGCAGCCACAATTGGATGTGACCCATTGGACGTGTCCCCTATGCCTGGTTGCATGTTGGGAATCTTGTCACATGTCCCAAGATGACAGTGGACATGGCTGCATTGGCCTGGGCTCATGATCCAAGCTCTGACAACCAATGAGGGTTGGCACTGACTTGTGTTAGTGATGGGCGCTTTCCTACGTTAGTCATTCAGGCATGCTGCTACATTGGTCTGCATATCGTGGCACTTCTCTTGGCCGTTGTTAGATTTGGGGGTCTCTAGTTGGCAGAGGTAGGTACCTTTGACCACATAGAGACCCTTGCATCTAGTCAGGGTAAGGGGGTACACTCCTAAAATAACCCCTGCTCACCCCATTGGTAGCTTGGCACGAGCAGACAGGTTTATCTCAGAGGCAGTGTGTAAAGTATTTGTGAACACATACAGTAACACAGTGACAACACTACAGATGGACACAAGTTTTAGTATAAAAACAAGTATTTTTATATAGACTTAACACAAGACCACAAACAACAAAATTCCACAATACTGTACTTTAAACATTGTAGAAATAGCTTAGTTCTCTTTAGATGTAAAATGCAACACTTTGAGTTCAATGTACCAATGTACCTTTGGATACGTAACGCTATACAACGAAAATGTTGCAGGGAAGGTGGTTCCTTATTTGCAAGAATTGTGATGCGTCAGGTCCCTACTGCTGCGTAGGGGATGTGTTGGTTCTTCTCCGCGTGGGGAGGTGATGCATCGGTTTCTCACTGCGCTTCCGTGTAGATGCGACCACCAGCGCCGTGATGCGATAAACATCTGGTGCAATGAAACAAAATGACATCTTCTTCTTGATGCGACAATGATGCGTGAATTCCCGACGGCCTAGCGGCGACTCAACAATTCTTCTGAGATGCAACAGACCCTGCAACATGCTTCTCCGGTGGTGCAACGGTGTCTGCTGCAACGGCGACACTCTTCACCGGTGATGCAAGGCTTTTCGGGTGATGTGATGGCGACAGCGGCAGCGGCGGCACGCTTCTGCGGTGATGCAACTGCGTCTGCTGCGACTGCGACACTCTTCTCCAGTGATGCGACGACAACGGCTGCAGCAGCAACACGCTTCTTCGTCATGAGTCGCGCTTCCAGCTCCCAGCGAAACGCAGTCTCTCAGAAGGCCCAGCTCAACAGCAGGCACTTCAATTCCCAGCAAGGGAAGGTAGAGGAGCTGGTTGGTGAAGTATTTTGCTCCTGAGACGTCAGCAGGAGGCAAGCTCTATCTCAAGCTTGGAGACCATTTATAAGTTGATGTGAAACAGCACAAAGTCCCTTCTCCTTTCTTTGGCAGTCAGGCAATCACTGCAGGCCAATCCCCCAAACAGCTCTCAGCTTAGGGATCGTGTCATCCTCAGTTTCTCGGGTTTCTCTCCTGAGCAAAGGTTCTTCTTGTTTCTCAAAAGTGATCTAAAGTTCTGGGGTTTGGGTCCTCTCTTTCATACTCATGTTCCCTTTGTTCTCTGAAGGCAGAGAGGCCTTTGCCTAGTCCAAACCAGTTCTAGTCAGTCCTGGAGCACTTTGTTGACAAGATTTCTTCTTTTTTTTCACCATGTAGGCCAGGGACATCAGACGCACCACAAGAGGTGGAGCCAGCATTGTGGAGGGATGGCACAGCCCTATTCAGGTCCCAGGTGCAACTCCTCCTACCCATCTACATGCAGATATCTCTATTCAGCCCTATGCTGACTCACTCTGTCTCCTGGAATCCCCCAGCCCCTGTCACTCAAACTCCAGACAAGGAATACACAACCTAGCAGAGGCAGGCTTGGATAGTTAGGCAAGAAAATATCTACTTTCTAAAAGTGGTATTTTCAAACATAGAATGTTAAAACTAACTTCACTAAAAGCTGTATTTTATCATTCTGAGTTCAGGCATACTAAACTCGACGTTCTATCTAGTTTCCCGAGTCAGTTAGGATTATAAGATATTATAATCAAACTGCCCATTCTGGCCTATGGGGAATAGGTACCAAAGGGGATGATGGACGGAACGAATGAGCAAATCAAACACTCACCCCAGTCAACTGATCTGGGTTTGATCCATAATCATTCTTTAGCTCACTCAATCACCCCAGTTCAGACATGGCCATATGCAAATCAGTCTAAACCTGTGGGTCCCGTGCTCACTAAGCCACTGGAGTCAAATTATCCTGGCTGATGATGGCTGATAGCCAGAAACCGGTCCTAGGATGCTTGATTCCGGTCCAGGGAAAACATGGCTTGACAGTTCGGGCTGGATTGTTCCCATGAGGCACAGGGTCAAGACTGATTTGCATAAGGCCATGTCTGAACTGGGGTGGCATGGTGAGCAAAATAACGATGGATTCAACCCAGACCTGTGACTGGGGGTGAATGTTTTGCCATTGTGCAACATTCCGTCCATCATCTTGTGTGTTTTGCAATGGGAACAGGTAGCCTTGCAATTGTAAAAAACAAAAACGGCTGTAAATCACTATTAGGACATGCACACACACCAGGGCACGTCCTACCTATTACCTACAATGCACCCTGCCCTTGGGCCACCATAGGGGTGACTAATATGCATAAAAGGGAAGGTTTAGGGACTGGCAAGTGGGTGCACTTGCCCAGTCAGCATGGCAGTACCAGACTGCACACTATCTCTGCAATGGCAGACCTGAGTCACATTTTACAGGCTGCCTCTGTGGGTGGCACAACCAGTGCTGCAAGCCCACCAGCAGAATTTGATTTACAAGCCCTGGGCACACTCAGTGCATTGTACTAGGGTATGACAAGTAAACCAAACCAGCCAATCATGGAGTCACTAATCCATACATCAATTTATAATAGAGAGAGCATATGCATTTTAGCACTGATCAGCAGTGGTAAGGTGCCCAGAGTCATAAAACCAACAGGAACAGGTCAGACAACATACAGGAGGAAGGCATACATTTCAGGGATGACCCTACAACAAGGGCCAAGTCCAACAGCCGTACTGACACGCATTTGTTGATAAAGTTTCAGCACTTTCACTTGTATCCAACTGTGTTGTGTCTTGATTTGTATGTCAATGTGTGTCTCACAGACTCCCTGGCTCCCTGCTGTACGTGCACTGCTACCCCATCAGGACTGTGGGTTTGTACTTGTACATTATCATGTCCCTGTTTAGTGCTTTGCCAGATGCGTATGGCCATTTACCAGCCACAGGCGGATGCACTTGTGTCCTGTGTTCGGTTGTGCACATGTTGGTGTATGTACCACATTGTGTTCGATGTTGAGGTGCTCTGCTTCCTATGTGTGTGTGCTACATTGTATGTGAGATGTACCTTCAGCTCTGATTTGGCCCACTATTCTCCCTTTCAGGCAGTGTGGTTTTTATTTCTGTTCTTGTTCAGTGGGTTGATATTGCCGGGTTGTGTGACTTGTGCTCTTGGTTGGTGTTGTTACTCTTGGGCATGGTTTGTCTGCAGTTGTGCTATACTTAATTGTGCATGTTTGCCATTGTGCCCATCTCCCCGTCCCCCCAGCCCCTGCTGGTTCCTCTCCCTGTTGCTATTGTGTCTGTTGTTTTGGGCAGTTTCCTGTCTCCGCGTCCTGCCAACATCTCCATACTTATGTAGTGGACACCATATCCTCCATGTCATCCAGCTCCTGGTGTGGCCCTGGACTCCCACCTCCGGTGTGCATTACTGCCTTCTTGTTGTTGGCGGGTTTCTGCTTGTTTGTGCGTTTCCGCATCATTCCGGATGTTCTAGTTTTGTTCAATTATCCTCCTCCTCTCTCAGGCTGCATTCACCTTGTCCAAGATGGCCTGCCATGTACAATGCTTTGACCCTGCTCCGAGGCCCCTCTGCCTCAGTTGTGTGCACTGCTTAACTGTTCTCACTGTTTTTTGCCAATTGCTATTGTTGTACTTTGTGCCCCTTCCTCCTCTGTGCCCCTTTGTGCCTCTTGTGCCCCCTTACCTTTTGCCTTCTGTGCCCTGCTCCTCACCCATTTTACCGCTGCTGCGTCCCCTGCATCTCCACCCCCCTGCTCGCTCTTTCGTCCCGCTCCCACTCCCGCTGCTCCTTCCTCCCAACTCCCCTTATCATGGTGGCCGCTGAGCGGTGAAGACAGTGTCCCTGGACCCTGATCCAGGCAGGTCGCTCCCCATGCCACACAGCTCCACATGTCTGTGCCCCTGTCCCTGTGCTCCCTGTCACCGCCGCTGCCGTAAGACTGAGGCCCCTCTGCCTCAGTTGGGTCCACTGCTTAACTGTTGTCACTGTTTTTTGCCAATTGCTATTGCTGTACTTTGTGTCCCTTCCTTCTCTGTGCCCCTTTGTGCCTCTTGTGCCCCCTTACCTTTTGCCTTCTGTGCCCTGCTCCTTGCCCGTTTTCTCACTGCTGCATCCCCTGCGGCCCCACCCCCCTGCTCGCCCATTCGTCCTGCTCCTCCTCCCAGCTGCTCCTACCTCCCAACCCCTCATCATGGTGGCTGCTGTGTGGCCGACCCACTGGCGGGCTGAAGACTTGCAAAAGGCAAGCCTGTCTGTGCCTGTCCATGCCTGGACCAAGCCCAGCGCCAGACACTCTGGCCCCCGCAAAGTCGACAACGCCGTACACCGCTACGATGCCAGCACCCTCCCAGCTCTCAACACCAGCCGACTACACACCTCTTCCGGGACACCCCGTAGCATTCCCAAAGACCCTTCTCTTGCAGGAACTGCAGCTTTACCACCCTCTGAACCGCCAAATCGCCCACAGTGACAGGACGCAACCACCTCAGATGCATACTACTGAACACCCGCTCTGCAAACAAACACGCCATCGAACTTTGGGACGTGCTGGACACATCCTCCTCGGACGTCGCCTTTCTGACAGAGACCTGGATGAACGCCTCCTCGGCACCCGACATCGCCATAGCCATCCCAGATAGCTACAAGATCAACCGCAGGGTCCGCGCCAAAGGAGTAGGAGGTGTAATCGCCATCAACCACAAGAACACCCTCAGGGTCTCGACCAGCATTGACGACACCCTTAACACCGCTGAACACCTGCACTTACAGATCCACACTGATGCCAACACCACCATCAGAGGAACTCATCTACAGAAATTCCGGACCCCAGCCTCAGTTCAGCGACTCCATTGCCAACTTCGTCAGCATGCACGTCCTTGCCTCCACAGACTGAATCCTCCTTGGAGACCTGAACTTTCACCTCTATAACTACAACGTCACCAACTCCACCACCCTGATTGACAACCTCGCCAACCTCCAACTCAGACAGCTCGTCCCAATGCCCGACCACTCCACCGGCCATATGCTTGACCCCATCTTCTCCACAAGCTCCCACGTCACCTTCAGCCACACCACCGAACTCCACTGGACCGACCATCGCTGCATCCACTTCACCTTCCAGAAACCAACCACTCATCACCACACTCAACAGATCCCCCACCACAGCTGGAGCAAAGTGACCGAAGACCAGCTAAACACCACCCTTGCCCATAGCCCACTCGCTGACCCCACAGACACCGCCGCCCACAACATCAGGCAATGGATCGACGACTACGCCAACACTATCGCCCCGATCAGGAATCCCTCCAATAGATGCACCAACAAGAAATCCAGTTGATTCACCACGAACCTCCAGGCCTCCAAGCAAACCTGCCGTAAACTAGAGAAGAAATGGCACCACAAACAGAAACTGGACAGCTATGCAGCCCACAAGAACGCCATCCGTAAACACCATCACCTCATCAGATCCACCAAAAGGGCCTCCTTCAGGGACAGCCTCAACAACAACGTGCACAAGAGCAAAGAGCTCTTCAACATCGTGAAGGAAATCTCCAACTCGAACTCCAACACCAACGACATCCCACCATCCCAAGACCTGTGTGACTCCCTTGCCACCTTCTTCCATCGTAAGATCGCAGACATCCCCGACAGCTTCAACAACCTGACCGCCCGACAGCCACCAACACCTCAGACCCCACGGCGACCACCCACATCGATCCCCTGCTCACCTGGACCAACATAAACAACGACAACACCATCAAAATCATGAACACCTTCCACTCCGGCTCTCCGTCAGACCCATGCCCACACCACATCTTCAACAAAGTTAGCGCCACCATCGCACCCCATCTCCGCAAGGCCATCAACATCTCCTTCGAGACCGCAACCTTCCCAGAGAGCTGGAAGCAAACAGAGTTTAACACCTTACTCAAGAAATCCAAGGCAGATCTAAGGGACCTCAAGAACTTCTGGCCCATCTCCCTGCTCCCGTTCCCGGCAAAGGTAATCGAGAAGACCGTCAACAGATAACTGACCACTACCTTGATGAGATCAACATCATGGACCAATCCCTGTCCGGGTTCCGCAGCAACCACAGTGTCGAAACTGCCCTCATCGCTGCCACAGATGACATCAGGGCCCTGCTGGACAATGGCAAAACCGCGGCCCTCATCCTCCTGGGCCTATCAGCCGCCTTCAACACTGTCTGCCACCACACCCTATGCACATGCAGGGATCTGAGACAAGGTTCTGGAATGGACCACCTCCTTCCTTTCTGGCAGAACCCAAAGTGTACGCTTCCCCCCTTTCCGTTCCTAAGCCTCCGAGATCATGGGCAGAGTACCCCAAGGAACATTCCTCAGCCCGACATTGTTCAACATCTACATGGCACCACTCACCCACGTCGCCCAACTGCACGACCTTAACATCATCTCTTATGCCGACAACACCCAGCTGATCCTCTCCCTCACCAAGGACCCCCTCACCGGCAAAACCAACCTCCATGAATGAATTAAGGCAGTCGCCGAGTGGATGAAGAACAGCCATCTGAAGCTGAACTCGGACAAGACGGTGGTCCTCATCCTCGGCTCCACCCCCTCAGCCTGGGACGAATCCTGGGGCCGACTGCACTGGGAGCAGCACCGACATCCAAGAACCATGATCGCAACCTGGGGTTTATCCTCGACTCAACATTTTCCATGACCAAGTAAGTCAATGCCCTCTCATCCTCCTGCTTCAACACCCTCCACATACTCCGCAAGATCTACAGGTGGATGCCCACCAAAACAAGAAGAACGGTCACCCTGGCCCTCGTCAGCAGCAGGCTGGACCACAGAAACGCCCACTATGCAGAGCCTCGGCCAAACTCCTGAAACGACTACAATGTATACAGAATGTGTCTGCACTCCTAATCCTCGATATCCCTCGTCACAGCCACATCACACCCCACCTGAGAGACCTGCACTGGCTTCCCGTTAACAAGAGGGTCACCTTCAAACTCCTCATCCACACACACAAGGCACTCCACAACACCGGTCCGGCATACCTCAACAGATGACTCACCTTCTACACCCTGAACTGCCAGCTCCGCTCCGCCGACCTCACCCTCGCCACCGTCCCCCACATCCGAAGAGCGACCACCGGTGGCAGATCGTTCTCCCACCTCACCGCCAAGACCTGGAACACCCTCCCCATCCTCCTACAGCAGACCCAGCACCTACTAACCTTCAGGAGGCTACTCAAGACCTGACTATTTAAGCAATAGCAGCACCCCTCCCCCCCAGCACCTTGTGACCCTCACGGGTGAGTGGTGCACTTCACAAATGTGCTTATTGATTGATTGAGCTGCTCTATCCCAGGCATAGCAGTGATAGGGTTAGATGTTACAACCGCTATATCGTCTGCAAACGCTAGGACCCGATATTGCTCTTGTCTACAGATAACAGATTCAATCCGCAGACTCTGCTCTAAAATAATTAAAAAATGATTAATATACAGTGAAAATAACAGAGGAGAGCACGGACATCCCTGTCGTGTACTTCTGACGATGCATACAGTTCAGACTCTAAGCCCATCATTCAGATTTTAGCAGGTGGAGTTCAATATAAAACCTGAATGGCTTTGACAAAACCAGGGTGAAAGCCAAACCATCGTAAAAACATCCATAAAAAGTCCCACGTGACCCAGTCGAACGCCTTTTTGGCATGTAAAAGGATCAAACCGAATTTATTATCCTGAACGTTGGCAGCATTTAGCAAAGTTATCACCCTATTAATATGATTGACGGTGCTCCTCTCAAGTGTAAACCCATGTTGGCGAATTGACACCAGGAGACAGATTACTCTAGCCAACCGGGTCGCCAGTATTTTGGCATAAATTTTGCCATCACAATTTAACAATGATATGGGTCGATAAGAACCCGGAAGATCGGGTGGCTTATCTTTTTCTTTTTATACGATTATGCTTACTTCATCCAATGATAATGGCGCCGCCCCTGACTGTGCTTGTTAAAAAGTAGTCAACATATCCCTTTTTAACTCTTGAAAAAAGGTTTTGTATACTTCCAGTGGCAATCTATCGGGTCCTGATGATTTACCATTAGCTAGCCTGTGGAAGGCTGACTAGCTCCTCCGTAGTTTTTGGTGACTCCAACATATTTACATTCTGCTGGCTTAGCATTTCACAATTAAGATTATGCAGCAAATCTCACTTCCCTGTGCAGCAGAGCAGTGTCCTCTGTATAGTCCCTTGAAAAAACCATGAAAGACATTAAGGATCCCGTGCTTATCTGTCATACCCTTAATTCTTTGCGCTGCTTCCTTTGACCACAGCCTTTGCGCCAAGCAGCGCCCTGCTGCTTCACCATATTTATAGCTTTGTTCTTTGTTGAGAGTGTGTTTGATTGCTATTGCTTTGCTCCATTGCAGGTTGATTTTCGCCTTACAGCGTGCGACCTCAGTTTGCAGTAGTGTGATATCACGCTTTGCTTGTATTCCTAGCATGAGATTCTTTTATAAGTTTTGAATACAATTCCTGAGTCTCCAATTTCAACTGCCTCTGCTTGTATAGCCCAAAACTAAGAGTCTCTTCCCTGAACCCAGCTTTTAGAGCATCCCAGATATAACCCCATGTGGTAGAAATACGATTAATAAGTAGGGACTGCCTATCATTCATGTGCACAACGAATGTTTCATCCAGCAATAGTTTCCTATCGAATGAAAAGGGTCTGGCCTTTGGACCTGTACCAATTGTCTGTATATCAAGTTCTAAGGGGCCATGATCCTCTGTGATCTGAGGGAAAACTTGTATTTTTGCTTCTGCCAGTAGCGCTGTTGGAACAAAAAAATAATCTAACCTAACCTAAGTTCTGATGAGGTTGTGAATAAAATGTGAAACCTGGGTCAGGACCTTGTAGAGTGGCCCAAGCATCAGCCAACCTGTGATCCACCACCAAGTGCTGAAGAGCCTTTAACACTTTGGGTTTCCTACCCTTATAATCTTTAATGTCTGACTGCAAACCCTGGGGCTCCAAATGTATATTAAAATCAGCACACAGAATAAGCGGAGTCGGGCATGATGCTAATTCAACATTCAACCCCTCCAACACTGCTGACTCATCAAGATTGGAACCATATACTGAACATGCAGTGCATCTAACGTTCCCTATTGTACATTCAATAATTGCCCACCGCCCTTGTTTGTCCACAAGAGCTCTCCCCAACCTCTGCACAGTGCTTTTGGCCTATACGGCTACCCCTCGGTTTGTAGTGGATTGATGTGTACTTATCAACACTGAATAGCCAAGCTCAACTAACAGCTTTTGTTTGCACCATGAAATATGGTTTTCTTGTACACAGACCAAATCTGGTTGGGAAACCCGTAGCTCCGCAGCCACCACTTGTCTCTTCCCCTAATTATTCAACCCACATACATTAAAGGAGCAGATCCGTAATCCTGAATGACATTTCCTATACCCCATCAAATATCGATGTTCGTATCTGATCTAAGACTATGTGATTTGACTGTGTACACTTTTTTCTTTTGGCTCTTGAACTCTCATGGATTGTTTTATCCTGTGCTCCCCACACCCACGCCCAAGTGCCCCCTCCTCCAAAACCCCCTCCTGATTCCCACCAGCCCCTCCTCCTTAACAGAGCTTCAGCCAAAGCCCTGTCCCCCCCTCCACCCTTGCCCTCAACAGAGGCTTTAGGACCCATGGTCCCTATGATGGATTAAGCTCCTGACCCCCGGATAGTCCCACCCCGTACAAATAGTGCATCCCTTTTAGTGCAATACCCCCATTACTAAAGTCAGAAAGAGGAACCAAAAAATCATACCCCCTGGAAGAACTTAACATAGGGAAGGAAAAAGAGAAGAAAAGAAGAAAGGGCCTGGTTATGGCCACTTATACACACAGCTTACTTAAAGCCATATCCCATTGTATAAGGACTGCAAGTATTCTTTAACTTGAAGTTCTTTAGTGAAAAATCGAACTTGTTCGTTAAATGTAACTTTGAGATTGGCTGGATTTAGCAGGTAGGCTCGAGCCCCCTTGCCTTGAAAGGGGGTACTAAGTTGATGCAATTAACATCTTTTCTCCGCCATCAGGGGACAATAATCAGGGCATACAAAAAATGCAATCCCTTTCCCTGTTTTCTTTCGATCTGGGCCTATCGAGCCAAAAAGTTGTTTATTTAAATCGGAACTACTCTGGGTCAAGAAGCACTCTAACCTGGCCTTGCACGCTTAGTAATGGGCAATCTATGTGCCCTCTGAATCTCCCGATTCCAATGCCATTGTGACAACCCTGGGAAGAGCTCAGAAAAGAGCTCAATGATACATTTTTGCGAGTCTAGTCCTTCTGCGCCCTCTGGAATCTCCAAAACCTGCAAATGATTGCGCCATAGACGATTTTCAAAGTCCGTCAGCTTCCAAAGAGTATCATCTTTCGATGTCCGCAGTGCTGCTGTAGCTGCCTTTTGTGCTGCAAGTTCATCCTGCAGGTTGGAGATCCATGTTTCTGCCTCGTTGAATCCTTCAACAAATTCTCTGCATGATTTTGCAATCCTTCGAACCGAGTTCTGGAGTTTCCAATGAGCCCTTAGGGTGCGCTGGCTTTCTATCGCAGTCTCCTCCCTATGGGCCAATATACTCTGGTATATGACAGCCAATGAAATGTCCTCTGATCTCTCTAGCGGCTTTTCACATCGCTGCATCACTATGGCCTCACCCTTTGCCCCAGATTAAGCTAGAAAGGAATAGTCCCACAGCAAGGCACCAGTGCTTTCAGTAGATTGGGTAGCTCTAAGTTTTTCAGCTGCTTCACCTCACTTGTGTACCGTTCTTGGACTGCTTCCTGATGTGCCCGGTGAAGCTGATCCCTGATCATCTAGGTTGGAGCTGATTATTCCACTACGGCCACTGTCTGGGGAACCCCTCCTGCTGTTTGAGCAAGTATTTGGTTCGGTCTCTTCGGTCTCTTTCTTTATCTGCATTGCTTGATTTTACCACGCATTGCTGTCATTGTGTCCAGGGGATGTAGAGAGGGGGCGCGATGTTCCTGGAGCTCAGGCTCACACAACTGTCCGCACGGTCGCCATCTTGCCAGTTTGGGATTATTCTTGTATTGTTTTTTCACTTTATTACTGTTTGTGCCTTGCATAAATACTTTAAACTTTGCCTTTAAGATAAGCATCCCTGTTTTGGTGCCAAGCTACCAGAGGACCAAGCACATGTCAATTCAGTGACTCTTGTGGTTCACCCTGACAAGGATTGTGGCTGTTGACTAACTTCGGCTTCCACACCCTCAACCAAGACATCTTTAAATAGAAATTCAATATTAAATCCCTTAGTACATTACGATCTTTCACAGAATTTTTAGGTCAAGCATTTGAGACCTCTTGTGTATACTTATATGTGTATGTACTTTGTGGACCCTGGAGATCAGACTTGTCTGCTTCCGCTAAGGGACTTTTTTTCTGTTCAACTGCCTCTATTTAACTGTCTCAGGACACCCCCGCGCCGCACGGCCACCAGCTGCTGCGTGTGCTCCTCGCCTCACTGCTGCTCGCAGAGCCTGCCTCACTGACCCCGACCCTCTGCTTAGTGCTGTGTTTGTATTGTCATTGCCCGCCCCGCTCCCCGCTTCCCGCTGCCGTGCTAGCGGCCACGCCCCCTTTCCCTTCTGTGCCCTCCCCGCTCCCGCCTCCCAGCTGCTCCTCCCTCCCTCCCACTTGGCCATAAATGGCGACCGCGCGGCGCAGGTGAGTGTGACCTGTCTCAGGACACCCCCGCGCCGCACGGCCACCAGCTGCTGCGTGTGCTCCTCGCCTCACTGCTGCTCACAGAGCCTGCCTCACTGACCCCGACCCTCTGCCTCGCTGATCCCGACCCTCGCCATAACTGCGTGTGCTGTCTTCTTTTTCCCCATTTGTGCCGTATAATATCAGTTTGTTTGCCTTGTGCTGTTTACTCTTCCTGATTCCCCATTTGTGCTGTTTAATCTTTCTTTTCCATCTTAGTTATTTGCATTGGCATTTTTGTTCTCCCAGTGCCGTGTTTGTATTGTCATTGCCCGCCCCGCTCCCCGCTTCCCGCCGCCGTGCTAGCGGCCACGCCCCCTTTTCCTTCTGTGCCCTCCCCGCTCCCGCCTCCCAGCTGCTCCTCCCTCCCTCCCACTTCGCCATAAATGGCGACCGCGCAGACACGCAGCGGTCACGCGCAGCGGGCGCGCCGATTGTGCGCCAAAGGTAAGCCCGTCTGTGCCCGTCTGCCCCTGGACCGCACCCAGCGCCAGGACCCCTGGCCCCCACCGACGATGCAAGATGACCCGACAGACCTACGACACCGCCGCCCTCAACGCACTCAATGCCGGACGGAACCCCGCCTGCTGCCGAGCCACCCCGAAACGCTTCCACGGACACTTCACCTGCACAACCTGCAAGTTCACCTGCCTCCGAACATGCACCGCGCCCGCAAAGCCAAACCCCAGCAGCGACCTCAAGTGCATCCTGCTCAACACCCGCTCCGTCCACAGACACGCCGTCGAACTCTGGAACCTGCTCGACACAACATCACCAGACGTCACGTTCCTCACTGAAACATGGATGAACACCTCCTCAGCCCCCGACATCGCCATCGCCATCCCGGATGGATACAAGATCATCAGGAGGGACCGCATCAACCAGACCGGAGGAGGCATCGCAATCGTCCACAAGAACACCATCCGCATCACGACCGACGCCGACGACACCTTCACCGCCGCCGAACACCTCCACTTCCAGATCCACACCGACCCAAAGACGACCCTCAGAGGCACCCTCATCTACAGACCCCCAGGACCACGCACACAATTCAGTGAAGACATCACGGACTTCATCAGCCCACACGCCCTCCCCTTCGCCGACTACATCCTCCTAGGGGACCTCAACTTCCACCTGGAGAACAACAAGGACCGCAATACCGTCACCCTGCTGGACAACCTCGCCAACCTCGGACTCAAGCAACTGGTCAACACCCCCACCCACTACGCCGGCCACCCGCTTGACCCTGTCTTCTCATCCAGCAAGCACATCGCCTTCAGCCACTCCACCGGACTTCACTGGACCGACCCCAGCTGCGTCCACTTCAGCTTCAGAAAAACCACTACCCACCACCTCCCGCAACAGGTTCCTCACAGAGGCTGGAGCAAGATCACCACCGACCAGCTCACCACCTCCCTCAGCCAGAACCCACCTGCCAGCACTCCGGACCCCAACGAAGCAGCCCGCAACTTCACGCAGTGGCTGACAGCCTGCGCCAACAACCTCGCACCACTAAAGAACCCTCCCAGCAAACCCAGAAGCAAGAAGGCCCCCTGGTTCACCGACGAACTCAAGGACTCCAAGAAGACCTGCCGCACCCTCGAGAAACCGTGGCTCCTCGACCGGACCACTGACAACATGACCGCCCTCAAACACGCGACCCGCAAGCACCGCCAGCTCATCCGCACCACCAAGAAGAAATCACTAAAGGATCGACTGGACAACAACGCCCATGACAGCAAAGAACTCTTCAGCATCGTCAAGGAGTTCTCCAACCCCAGCACTGGCAACAACGACATCACCCCTTCACAAGATCTCTGCGACTCTCTCGCCTCGTTTTTCCACCGCAAGATTGCCCACATCCACAACAGCTTCGGCACACCATCCTCGCACCCAACCGCCGAACCAACGCACCCCACCACGACCCTCCGCACCTGGACCGCAGTGACCACCGAAGACACAGCCCGCACGATGAACACCATCCACCCCGGATCTCCGACTGCCCCCTGCCCCCACCACGTCTTCAACAAGGGCGACTCCACCATCGCACCCCAACTCCGAGACGTCATCAACACCTCCTTCGACACCGCCACCTTGACGGAGAGCTGGAAGCATGCCGAGCTCAGAGCCCTACTGAAGAAACCAACAGCAGACCCCACCGACCTAAAAAACCTCCGCCCCATCTCGCTCCTCCCTTTTCCTGCCAAAGTCAACGAGAAGATCACCAACAGACAGCTTGCCGCCTTCCTCGAGACGAATGGATCCCTCGACCCCTCGCAGTCCGGCTTCAGAGCCAACCACAGCACCGAGACCGCCCTCATCGCAGCCACCGATGACATCCGAGCCCTTCTCGACAACGGGGAAACAGCGGCACTCATCCTCCTGGACCTCTCTGCCGCGTTTGACACTGTCTACCACCGCACCCTAGTCCAACGCCTCAGCAACACTGGCATCCAAGAGAAGGCATTAAAGTGGATCATCTCGTTCCTCGCTGGAAGAACACAGAGAGTCCGCCTCCCCCCGTTTCGTTCCGAGGCCACCGAAGTCATCTGCGGCGTCCCGCAAGGATCATCACTCAGCCCCACCCTCTTCAACGTCTACATGAGACCTCTCGCAGCCATCGAACGCCAACACAACCTCAACATAATCTCCTACGCCGACGACACCCAGCTGATCCTCTCCCTCACCAGAGTCCCCGACACCGCCAGAACCAGCCTCCACGAAGGGATGAAAGACGTCGCCGAGTGGATGAAGAACAGCCGCTTGAAACTGAACTCAGACAAGACGGAAGTCCTCATCCTTGGACCATCACTCTCCGCCTGGGATGACTCCTAGTGGCCCCCAGCCCTGGGCACCGCCCCCAAGCCGACAGACCACGCACGCAACCTGGGCTTCATCCTGGACTCCTCCCTCTCGATGACCAGACAAGTCAACGCTGTCTCCTCTTCATGCTTTCACACCCTCCGCATGCTCCGCAAGATTTTCCGATGGATCCCGATCGAAACTAGGAAGACGGTCACCCAGGCCCTCGTCACCAGCCGGCTGGACTACGGAAACACCCTCTACGCCGGAACCACAGCCAAGCTACAGAAGAGACTACAACGCATCCAGAACGCCTCCGCCCGACTCATCCTGAACATCCCTCGACGCAGCCACATCTCCGGCCACCTGAGGAACCTGCACTGGCTCCCCGTCAACAAGAGGATCACGTTCAGGCTCCTCACCCACGCACACAAGTCTCTCCACAACCTGGGCCCCAAGTACCTCAACGACCGCCTGACCTTCCACACGCCCACCCGCCAGCTACGGTCCGCTAGCCTCGCCCTCGCCGCCGTACCACGCATCCGAAGAGCCACCGCCGGAGACAGATCCTTCTACTACATGGCGGCCAAGACATGGAACTCCCTCCCCATCCACCTCCGGCTGACCCAGGACCACCTCGCCTTCAGGAGACAACTCAAGACCTGGCTGTTCGAGCAGTAGCGGCCCCCTTCCCCCAAGCACCTTGAGACCCTTCCGGGAGAGTAGCGCGCTATACAAATGCTATGATTGATTGATTGATTGATCTTGATAGAAAACAAGCAGTAGAGGTCAGTAAAATACCAGGATTGCTTTCTGCTGAGGGACTTTATTTTTTTTATTTTTCTGGCAACTGCCTCTATTTAACTTTCTTGATGGAAAACGACCAGAAGAAGTCAGTAAAATAGCAGAACCACGTTAGCATTCTCTAGATTCCAGTCCATAGAAATTGTCTTCCACAAGCACCAGTAGACAATAATATTTTTTTCAAATCTTGTATTTTCAGTGATATGACGACCGAAGTTCCTGATTTTATATTAAAAACAGAGCTCAGAACTATATTATTTCCCGCTGAAAGGTAATATTTGTCTCCATGTGTTCCCAGACCTGGTGTGTCACACAGTTTGGTGCTTTCTTTCCCTCCATATTAATGTAAATGTAAATGTACAGGAATTTATATAGCGCAAATCACCAAGCAGTTTCTAAGCGCTTGCTTAGGGAACCCGTCCTGGTATTCCCCTGTGAGATAACCCCGGCAGGGTATCCGCAAGGTGAAAGCCAGGCATCCCGCTGCGAGGGGCCGTTGTGGAGATTAAGCAAGCTATTGCCCAGAGTTGCAGAGTGTGAACCCGTGAATTGAGTAGGCACCGGAGCGAGAATTGTCGAGTCCATGGACATTTTAGGACTCAAGACCCCGCCGAGCTGGGAATTGAACCCTGGTCCCGGGCTGACCTCTGCTTCCAGGTCTGCCTCCTCTAACCAGTGAGCCACACTTCTCCACTAAAGAACAGTAGATGTTTCAGCACCTAGGCTAATGTGCTGCATAGCTAAATACATATAAGGACCCAAAGGCGAGACCGATTGCATTGCAAATACTATAATAATATACATTGCGGGTACATTTTCCGAAACACTACAGCCTTTAGGTTTGTTAATTTGACCTTAATACTCTCAGTGTTACCTAGTCTTTGCGGTCACGTTCCCTCACCTGCTTTCGGTGTCTCCTCTTCAGTGCCCACCCCAGCCATACTTGCCCTGTTATTTTCATTGCTCATTACACTATTGGAGGTTGGTTCATCATTGTTCTACTCCCGACTTAGATGCAATTCAAGATCATTGCCTGTTGTTCAGTATCTAAAATAGGTATTTCTTCCCTTCAGTTTATGTTATGTTGTCATTCCTTCTGTCAATATATGTTTGTCGATTTGCATAAAGCCAGAAGGCCCCAGGGGTCCTAGATATGATATGAAGATATGTATGTACATGAGGCTATCATTTAAATATCATTCAAGGTTCTACTTCTAATCTGAATCAGAGCATTTGCAAATGTGTAACTGCAATAATTTTATGCTATACAGATGTTTAGGTTTCCCATCACATAACATGGTTCATTTCTTTATCCACAATATTTATTCTTCTAAGAAAGACTATAGCAAGTGAAACTGTTGGAAAGATAAATGAAATACAGGATTCCAAAGTTTGACTTGCAGACCTGTTACCATATGACCTCTAAGGCTTCTGTTGACTCAAATTACAGGAGTAACGTTAACTGGAAGAGAGGCATCATTGCTATCTGCCCTTTTAAGAGCTTCGGTATTTGGAGAGAATTGTGTTCAGTCCCAAGTAGATGATGAATTGGCCCCATTAGCTATTCCATGGAACAGCACCACAAATAATTCAGACTTGTCTCGTGCACAATTTAACCTCATTTTGCATTCCTTCTTAACAGGCTCTAAGTGAAGAGAAACACCAATGTTTTTTCATTAAATGGGCTTAATCAGGATCATCATTACAAAGACAATTTAATGTAGGTCGGCTTGTGATCTTTAAACTTGTCACAAGCGGTAATAAAGGATGCCTTAATCTTGTGAGTCTGTAAAGACCACTTTGTTATTTCTCAGAGGACTCGAAGTGATAGTAGCCATTATAGTGCCTTCTAAGCAGCGTGAGTACTACAAAAAGTGATTACGCTTGCCACCATTGGGTTATGTGACAGAATAGGGACACATTGAAACGGGCTGCATTTTTCTAAAATCATTAGGGCATTTTAAGTGGTGAAATTGGTGTGAGAAAAAAAAGCGTAGTACAAATTGTAGTACTGTTTTTGTGTCATAATTACGTACAAATTATAATTCCATTTTCCATTGCTCAAAGGATAAGGTACTTCGGTGGGATTTACAAACATTTTGCGCTGGGTTATCGTCACAAAAGTGACTCTAACCTGCGCAAAATGTTTTTTTTGCTATTTACTTTGCAGGACCAAACTAATTTTGTGCTTGAAAACACCCTCAAAGTAGCGCAACACAGCTCAAGGCTTACATAAGAGGCGTTACATGGGAGGAACATGGTTATTCCCATGCAACCACCCATGCCTCATGACACAAAAATATATTTACAAAGATTTATAGACATGGTTTTGCTCCAAAAGTTAACGCCTTTTCAAAGGAGGCGCTAAGAGGAGAATTGCTTTCATTTCTACATGCTTTTCCGACTTTGCATGCATGCTGCACTGTGCAGCTCTCATATAAAGTGGGAAAAGCTTTCCATCGAGTCTACAAAAGCTATTCTAGACTCATGCGCACACCCTAGCACTATGGTGCTAAGGTGTGTGCATGGCGCACAGCCAATGAAATCAGCGCAAATGCAAAGGAAAGGGGAGGAGAGAGCCATATCTGCGAAGATATGGTGCTCTCCTGCTCCCCCTGTTGCACAATGAAGCACAGCCTCGCAGGGGGCTGCGTTGCGTTGCATGACTTTTTTGTAAATCTCCCCCTTCATCTGTTGCCCTATGTTTTACTCCAAAAACTTTGCGCCGCGCCAACTTTACTCATTGCATGCTGCACATTCAGAGAATTTGCTTGTGACACGGTGAGATAGATAAGTTGTTGCAAGTGCACTTATTGCTACTGTTTACCTTAGTGATACAGAAGGGGTCTACAGGAGGGGTCTCCATTGTACAGAGTCTACATCTACTGCTATGCCATTTTCTCTGATGACTTTATTTCTATGTGCACAGTGGCGAGTTTCCACTCTTATACAGCTCTCAACTCGTGTGCCTGGGGAAATAAGTTGCATACTCAATGCCTCAAGCACCATAATTCTATTCAAGATTCACCGCATGTGCTTTGTGACATCTTCCGACAGAAAAGAAAATAGGTATGGTATGTTACGTGTTTCAAAATAGAGACACATTTGTGCTCCGAGGAGCCATATAGTTCCTTTCTGAATCGCTCATTCAGTTCTGTCAGGGAAAACACTTGGCTTGTATCAGAATATAGAAATACTTGTGTTTGATTAATTTGCTATGGCTACCACCCTTTTGACACAATCGGGCAACACAGTACAAGAAACAGGAAACCTATTACTCAAGGTAATCACAAATAGGGGAGGGGGGACCCTATTACGAACTCTAGCACACAGTTCGCCCAGGCACTTTCTGGTAAATGCAGTGTTTGAGAGGAGTCACTTGAGTTGAAAGACTTTAGTATTTACCATTGTGGGTGCAGTCAGTGCTGAGTATCTCTGGACGTGTTTTAGAGTATGTGTCCTTCTTCAGAATAGAGTAACACTTTATTCTTGTGGATCCTGGTAATACCACAGTTTTCTCAGGTTTCTGTACCTCTCCCAGAGCGCAAGTGCATCCAAATGAACTCGTCAGCCCAATGCCTCAAATAAGCCAACCACAAAATGGGGGTGAAAGCACACTGCCTGGCATTCCAGCACACGCTTCACCCTGGTGCATTGTGGTAAATGCAGTGCTTGTTAACACTCACTTAAGTTGAAAGTCCTTAGCATTTACAGTTGTTAGTGCTCACTCATGGTCATGAGGTTCCTGGTGGCCACCTCTGGAGCATATAATTAAGGGAACATAATCTGGAAATGCCACTTGATTAACCTCTGTTTCTTGGACTCGAGTACATTTATAATATCACATATCTGTTGATGGCTTGTCTTGCTGAAGCATGCATTGAAAGATACACAAACTTAAATTCCAATGCATCATAACTTTGAAAGAAACATAATGCCTGTGAGGGTCATTAGAAAATTTTACGTTTTTATATTTTCTTTGGAATTACTATAAATGCAGAGTCTGATTTGGTGTAAAGCAGGGCGTGCAAAAAGTATTTGTTATCTGACATTGCACACATATTATTGCTGCAGGTATTTAATGCAGTATCAGCTCCTACAAAGCTAAAAACGAAAGGCCTCTATCTAAGCCATTCACAAAATATGGGAGATGAATCCCAGCTTGACTTGATTTTATGTACAAGAGGATGATGCGCATTTAGAAATGAATTGAGAAAGACATTTGAAAAGTGATTGTAGAAGTTGTGCTGTAGTACTATTCCACAGTCATATACTTGTATACCATTTAAAAAGGTACGAAAACAGCTCTCCACCTATACCTGTTTTATACCTCATATGCAGTATTATCCACCGCATGTGTAGAACCCCACACACATAATTATACTATATAGGTGTAATTCTTTGAGTGGGGGAACAACTGACCTTTGCCGCCACCGCCGAGAGTCAGACGTGGGCTGACACTGCATTCGAGAGGGCTGACACAGCACCAGGGAACACCGCCGCCACCGCCAAGAGTCCAGAGGCATCGGACTCCGCGCCGCCGCTCCGGGAGACCACAAATCCCGGCAGGCCTCGCGGCGGTGCGTGCTGAGTGACGCGGCTCGCGCCCAGAGAGCGCCAAACGGAGCCATAAAGCTCGGGAACCCCGGCAGAGCGGGGGGAACAACTGACCTTTGCCGCCACCGCCGAGAGTCAGACGTGGGCTGACACTGCATTCGAGAGGGCTGACACAGCACCAGGGAACACCGCCGCCACCGCCAAGAGTCCAGAGGCATCGGACTCCGCGCCGCCGCTCCGGGAGACCACAAATCCCGGCAGGCCTCGCGGCGGCGCGTGCTGAGTGACGCGGCTCACGCCCAGAGAGCGCCAAACGGAGCCATAAAGCTCGGGAACCCCCGCGTCGCGGGACGCGAGCGGGACGCCCGGGGCTAAGCCCGGGCAAAGGGCGGGCCCTCTGTGGCCCTCAGAGGCCTGAGGAGCCTGGCCTGGGCCAGAAACTCTGCCTGACTGCCATTTGCTCACTGGGTGACTTCTGAACTGTAAGTAGGCTACCCACCCATTTCACTCGCAATTGTGACCTTACAGGACATTGACATTTTGAGACTGGCTGTCGTATTCTCTAAGATTACCCTTTGCCTTATTTCCGGGTACTCGTAGGGTCTGCCATGACCTGCCCAGAAACTAGAAGCAGGGCTGCTGCGGGGGTAAAGAAACTGACTGGTACCCTGGACGATTTCATTGTTCGTACCAATGCTTTAATCGATGAAGGGATTATAATTATGGATAGAAGGGTGTCCCAGGATTTAGCCGCAGCTAGACGCTCTTCGTTAGGTCTTATTGCCCAAGCTCGTACTCCTAATAGTGTATCTGTTCCGGAAAATCTAGGAAATGCACAGAACGATAGGGGTCTTAATGCTCCAGGTTCCCGGGAGGATCTGGAGGCAACTCCTAATCTTTCTTTGCTAGTGGCTAGCACTTCAGCTGAAAAGGAGACTGAAATTCTAACTATGGCTAGTGATTTAATTCATAGGGGTATGAAAGAGGGGGCGATCCCTAAACAGAAGACTAACATTCAAAAAACTGTCAAACCTAACACGAGCAAAGGGAGAAAAGCACATACTAGCAAGAATCAAGACCTGATCATTTTAGAATCTGTGCCTTTGAATCTGAGCACTAATCCAGTTGCCCATACTAGTGATAATGGGGCAGACCATCAGCCCAACGTTGGCCTACCATTAAGTCTCCCAGATGAAACTGTTTTAGATAGCAGTTTGGAGGATATTTTGGAATTAAGCGGCACAGTTAAGAATCAAGCTGGAGGTAGTGAGGACAGTAGTAGCCTAAATACGGCTAATAATAATATCCTTGAAATGCTAAAGACTCTCCTCGAACCAATCGAGGTTAGGTTACGCTGTTTGGAAACTATATTAAAAAACATCCATAAAGATATAAGTGCCCCTAGCTTTAATTTGGATAATAAAGTTCCATCTGCAAAAAATCAAATGACTAGGCCACTACCAGCCGCTAAAAATGCTACTACCACGAATCCATTGCCAAAAACCATACCAACCCCTAAAACTCCTGCCCCGATTGATAAAGTAGTGCCAGTCCCACAAACTCCTAAATTACAACAAGATAAAGATAACTCAGAAAAAAGGGGGGTGCGTAGAAATATACACTTACCCCCAAAAGCTGCACCGTATGTTGTGGTTCTTACAGGAGTCCCTCAATTAAACGAAAATTCAAATGAAAATAATGGGGGACTTGTAAACAAAACCATTCATTGGCTGAATGATAATTACCCTCTCCCGCCAGCTATCAAAAGTAATATTCTGATGGTTGAAAGGGCCCCATGGATTGGGTATAATAAAAAAAGGGCATACGGCGATTGTGTGGTAATAACATTTGAGAACCCACTAACCGCTAAATACATTACCACAAGACCCCCTAGAAACCATGGTCTTTCTGTTACGGCTAGGGCACTATCCTATTTTTATCCTGAGGGCGAACACCCTGACAATAGGTGGAGTTGGACTAGGGACAACAGATATCAAGGGGGTAACAAGGGTTGGGCTCCTGATAGTAACCACTATAACATACAAGGGGGAGGGAGAGATGAGGATGGTTGGAATGTAGTGAAACATAGATCAAGGTCCCCTTACTACCGACCACAGAGTTTTGACCCAGGATGGCTAGGCAATCCACAATTTCCTCCGATCTTCCCGTGTTCCAACCGGTTTGATTGTTTGGAAGCAGTGGATTGACTCCCCAAGATAAAAGAAGAGGTTTCAAAGACAACTAAACCTGTAGATTTGGGGCCTATAAAATCCTTGGGGTGCGTCGAGATACAAGAATTTCATGTTGAGACACACGAAATCCATGGGGCGGATGAGATTATACAAGGGAGTCAGGGTAGTCAAACTGGAGTTATTGTAGAGGAGTCACCTATAGAAGACTATTGTAAGGTGGTTTTTTGGAATGTGGCAGGTCTAAAGCAGAAAATGTCCAATCCGTCCTGGTGTGATGTAATTGCTGATGTTGGCATATTAGCCTTACAAGAAACCTGGACCACTGCACCAATACACCTTAATGGTTATAGAACTTATTTTACACCTGCGGTGGGGGGAGCACAAGGAAGACCAAAGGGGGGACTGTCTGTGTATATATCGAACCTGCTAGTCTCTGATAAAATCTCTTTTTCTCCTGGTTCCAGTTACTACCAGAAAATAGTCATAGACACAAGGAAGGGTCCAACGATTGTTCTCTTTAATTTTTACAATAACTGTCTAAGTAGCATGATTAAGGATGTATTTGTTACTATAACTGCAGATATACAGAATGAACTTGAGACAAAAGAAGGGTGAAGTCATGGTATTATGGGGGGGCGATTTTAATTGTACTTTGTGTAAAAAGGGTCAGAAGGGTATTTGCGGCCTGATGTTGGAACAGGATATTAACTTGACGCATTTTGAACATACCCTTCTAGGTGATTCATTAAATGAGATGATTTTTAATTTTGATCTTGGGTTTACAAATGAGCTAGCCCACCACACAATGCCATTTGTTCCAACATTCGTGGGGCGGGGGGCTTCAACTATCATTGATTTTAGTCTCTGTACAAATAGCTCGGCGGGCAGATTGATCAGCTCTAGTATCATGCACCTACCATTAAGTGACCACTACCCACAGGTACTAAAAATGGAGAACCTATTTTCTGTATCAGATCATGTAGTAGGTTCCAACAATAAGGCGCAGGACGTGAAATTAGGTCCCCAAAATGGATATAGCCTTAAATGGAGTAGAGTTGTCCCGGTTGATTTTTTGTCTATATTACTGAATAAGTGTATGAGTAGTTTTTTGATCTGCTTGAACGAGCACGCCGAGAGTAATGACATTTTTAATCATTTTTATACTATTTCTATTGCAATTAAGGAGGCGTTGTGGGTTGCAAAGAAAAACTCCCTAAAGCCCAATAGAAAATGGTTCGATAAGAAATGTACTAAAGCCCTATCAAAGCTTAGACATGCGATCCATAAAAGACCACGGGATGTAACCCAAATTAGAATCTTGAGGAGGGACTATAACATAGTACTGAAGGACAGGAAGGCCGCCATAAGAAGGGAGGCTTGGGATGATTTATGCGAGGCGTCACAATTAAAGGATCCGGCAGCTTTTTGGAGGGTTATTAATACCCCCCTCCTATATGAAAAAAAGGCACGCATGGAAATCGCCATCCCAGAAGATGAGTGGGTGGCGCACTTTTCCTCCCTTTACAGGGCTGTGGAACCAGTCCTCGATACAGGCCAGGACTTTATGTTCTCAAACTTAGACACATCCAAAGTCTTGGTCGTACCCCTTCCTGAAGTTCTCGCGAGCTTGAAGGCAACCAAAGGGGGTAAGGCGGCTGGACCAGATGGTATACCAGCAGACCTCTATAAGGCCAATATCGAATTATGGGGGCCTTTGCTTGTCCAGCTTTTTAATGTTGCTTTGGCAAAAGGTTTAGTTCCTACCTGGTTTACATCGATTATAGTCCCAATCTTTAAGAAAGGTGACAGGCAGAATTGCATGTGCTATAGGCCAATTTCTTTATTGGACTCTTCTATAAAAATTTTGGGGAGAGTGGTTTTAGATAAGTTCCGAATCTGGTCAGAAGAGAATGGGGTGTTAAGCGATTTTCAATTTGGGTTTCAAAAGGGCTTAGGGACTATAGAGCAAGGACTGAATTTGTTTATCCTGCAACAGAAGTATATAAGGGTTAAAAAACAACGTCTATACCTCACCTTTGTTGACTTATTGTCAGCTTTCGATTGTGTCTCACACAATAAATTGTGGTCAATCATGGCCGAGTTGGGGGTAGACAATGCCATTATATGCTTCTTGCGAGATCTATATTCCGGGGCCACTGCAAGTGTCCGTTTTGGGAAAGATGGAGAATGTAGTAGACAGTTTGGGATTGGTCGGGGTGTACGCCAAGGGTGCGTTTTAGCCCCCTTTTTATTTCTGCTATATATAAATGGCTTGGAGAAACGTCTCGTGCAGGAGGGTAGGGACATGCCTATGGTGGGTGGAAGGCCTGTCCCTGCCTTGATGTACGCTGACGATGCTGTTTTGATGGCACGAACCCCAATGGCGTTACACACCTTGGTTACTTCTTTTAATAGTTTCATGCTTGGCTTAGATTTAAAAATTAACTGTTCAAAAACTTTGTCCATGTATTGTGGGCCAAGATCAAGCAAGCATTTGAAACCCATTTTTATAAATTCCAATCCCTTAGAAAACACCTCCACCTTCCCTTATTTGGGAATTCTGTTTCACGAAAGTGGCTCATGGACTAGTGCAATCCATGCTAGATCCCTGTTGTTTTCCAAAACTATTATGGCCTTACAATGTTTTATGAGAAAATTAGGGAAAAAACCCATAAAAGAAATTTTAACTATTTATAGGGCAACCTGTTTAGCAGTAGCCACCTATGGATCAGGTTTGTGGGGTTACTCAAATATTAGTCCAATCCAAACCATGGAAAATAAATGTTTACGCCACATCTTGTCCGTGCCTGAAAGTACTGCAACTATGATATGCCATGTTGAATTGGGAGTAATTTACGTTACTGATACGATTAGGATTCAGCCAATCCTTCTTTGGCATAGGGTGTGGACAAATGATGAATGTGTGGTTAACTGGGCTATTCTAAAGGACATTTTAGTATTAGACAATATCAATGATTTTAAATGGATATGTTATGTCAAGAACTTTCTCAAGGAAGTAAATTGTGCCCAATACTTTGAGGACCCGCCAACAATGGCATACATATCGAGAAGAGATCTGAAAAATTTGTGCATTGCCTATCTCAGGGACAAAAGACACTTAGAGGAGGCGAGAAAAAAGACTGTTTCCGCTCACCAGGACATTTTATGTGGAGAGAAACTACAGCCATATTTATCATTATATATGTCTAATCATGAACGCTTCCTTTTAACCCGGTTCAGACTCAACATTGTTTTTAGGGTCTTATCTTTTCCTGTGATGAATTGTTGGTCCAAAGAACTATCCTTTTGCCCATGTGATGATGTTTCCCCACAGTCTGATATACATATTTTATTTTTTTGGAAATTTTATATTTTTTATCGAAAGAAACTTATCATCCCTATTCTCAAAGACTTAAATATACACAGATGTCGCTTAGCGTTTTTAGAGTGCCAGAAAATGGAAACTGTTTTTATGGTAGCCTCATTAGGTGAATTTTTTAAATCTATTTTTAAATGTCGTAAATCGATCCAAATGAATTAATCTCTATGTTGCACATATGTATTTTAAATAATGAACACATGACTCCCCTGTAAACTGTATTTTTTTCATGCTACTTTTATGGTTATTCTTGTTTTTTTTTTTTTTTTAACCGAATAAAGTATTTTGAATCTTTTGAATCTGAGTGGCAAGAGGGGAGTGGCCGGAACACGGGGGCTCTTTACTACAAGTTGGAGGAGGAAAAGAAAAATAGGGAAAATGGAGAAGAGCATAAGGAGTGATATGTAAATACAAAACCACACCTCCAAAAGGATAAGTCAGTTCCAAATCAGGAAAGTGACTCTGAGATCTAATCTAGTAGTACTACTCGTCTAACAATCCCAAATGTACTCCAGGCACACATTGGAGTGAAGCATAAACAACACATGGCCACTCAAAGTTATTGGAAAGAAATTAAATTGAAGTTAATAGAGTCAGGGAATAATTAATGTCACACAAAGCTTTGCACCTAAAATCCATAAGGAGTAAAAGAAGAAAAAATTTGAAATCGCTTTACATGCCGCAAATACCCAAAACATCTTATTGTAAAACTGCTGAAAATATTGAGGAATTGAGATACACATACATAAATATATAAATTATAAGTGAATCATATAAAAATGGCTCACATCTAACACTGCTCTAATGCCACTCAAAGATACAGCATAACAAACTTTATATCCCAAACAAAAACATAAATACATAAACACAGCTCAACAGTATCTGATGTCTTACTCCATAACCTCTCACAGGACAAGGGTAAGAGTGCAGAACCAGGCTGTGGGCTACATACATGTGCTCCCAATAGAACTGTATATCAGGTGTGTGTTACTTTTCTGATGTGATACTTATTTTTCTATCCTATTCAATTTGTAGCTCTACA
This sequence comes from Lissotriton helveticus, assembly GCF_964261635.1. Taxonomy (NCBI): domain Eukaryota; kingdom Metazoa; phylum Chordata; class Amphibia; order Caudata; family Salamandridae; genus Lissotriton; species Lissotriton helveticus. Next base: position 788,983,714 of record NC_136057.1, on the reverse strand, counting down.
TAACAAGTGCTATTTAAAGGTGTTTTGGCATATTTCCACCTAACAAATGGCAGTAAAGTTACCACTTGTATCTTTAAGGTTGTATTGTGAGTTGGGTATGACCCCACACCATCATATGAGGGGTTGGGGATGTGTCCTCGTACTACGAGATGTAACTCTCCATCAGGAGGTTCTGAATTTTATTAATGCAGAGATTGACATCCAGGCATTGGTATACATCTATGTGCAGAATATACATGTCCTTTCTTTTATTCGGCTCATTGTCTGTAACCTGTTCATCTGAAACTGAATGAGGATATAGTGATGGCTGGACATATTTTCCAGCATCATTCTCTCCCTCACCAGAGAAACAACTTCTTCTGCAATTTTGTCCTCTTACCCTTGCCTCCAGGATTGTACCTAGCACATTGAGGCATTTTCATGGTGAATTAATGAGCTTTTGAGGCCCACACTTTTTACATGTTGGCCTCTTGCATTTTTGTAGGTAAACCTGGTAAGTCATGCCATGTTTCTATTTTCCTATAAACAAACCTGTGACATTCTTGAAAGCTCAATTTTTATCTGACATGCATGACTCAGCTGAGAAAACTATGCATTTCAAGTTATTATATTTATCGTGTTCTATCAGAAGGCAAAAGGAAAAAAACGTGTTCACATATTTGGCCATAAACCCACACAGTAAATACTGGAAACATTGTATACACTATTTATTACAGTTATTTCACCTTTGCAATCAGCCTGGCTGGTCACTCATGTTGCTTGAACATGAAATACCTTGAAAAGACAAGAGGCTTTTGGCAAAACATGAGCACTTTGTTTAATAAAAAAATGTGGCCGGGAAAACAGTTACGGGCATATGGTCTGAGGAATGTCTCAACTTACTATCAATCTGACAAGGGGTTTTATACCATTCATTGAATGCCATAAAATAGTTCCAGCAATCATTTTTTGGTAAGGAGTGTGAATCGCTGTCTGTGTAGCCATAAATTAATATATAGTCAATGAGGTATCCAGGTGGGCCATGACCCAGCGTGGACACAATGCGGCCAGTGGGTTGCATGTCCAGCTGTCCGGCATGGGTAGCACATGATCACTATATGTACGGTGTGTGCTGTGTCCTGATAGGCTATGTTTTCCTAACTTCCTATGGTACCTTACCTTATGATGTTTTAGGAATGCACATGCCCCTCCGGCCATGTGTACATTATTGGGGCCAAGCTCCCTGCACCATGGTGCTGTTGTTGTGCCTATCCATGTGGTTGATCTGGGGCTTCCTGCTCTTGCATTTGTCTGCCAGATACTTTCCACTCTAACTGTGAACTGTTAATCCGTGACCTCGGGCCTGGGTCTTAGCCCCTGCCTGACTATGAATTTCTGATTCGGGGTTGACACGGAGTTCATAATGGGTGAATTTGTCAATAAAGATGCAGCTTCATTTTCATACATGAATATACCATTATTCATATTGACATCAACATTCTCAATATTAAGATTCCCCACTCTAGTGGAAATTTCAAATACACTATCTAAATCATACTTCATGACAGTTACTTTATTGAGGGTCTGTTGGTTTTTTGTTTTGACAAGTACTACTTTCCTAGTTACTTGAATTCTACCCAATTTGAGGACCACATTTTTACAGCAGTAAATCACCAATTGCATGGAACCACACAAAAAAAAGAAAACAATGAAAACTGATGACAAAGATGAACATGGATCAGAAAGCCACCGGGGGAGCCAGGAGAAGCAATTTGAAGAACCACTTCTGCTCAGGGACACCACCTTCCTCATGCATGTCTCTTTGTAAGCGGTGCAGTGCCTGGATGATATGAGTCAATGTCCCATTAGCCATGTAATTCCCTGGGATGCACCAATCTTGGCACCCACCCTTCCCTCCATCACAGTCATTAAGTCTAACACATACCGATGCTGCATCACCATGAGGCGGATCAGTGCTATTCATCATTTAAGAATTTCCCAGCTAGTTATTTAGAGCCACTATCCCGCTGATATTTGTGTGTTCAAGAACAGTCAGCATTATTGTCTAATGACCTTGTACTGAGTCCAATCAAAAGAATAGGCAGTTGTTTTTTCATGGGCCTGATGCAGCAAGGTTGTCTTTTTCCTTTGTGGGTGCTGGTAGAAATCCAATAGTTCTTCTCCAGAAATGACCAGGGTCCAGTGTGTATGGATAGCAGGAAACAAGGTTTGCACCGCCCAGGGACAAGCTGGGTGTAGGCAACCTCGTTGAATTGCCAGTACATATCAATCAGAGTGGAGGTGCCCCATTACATATCCAGAATGTGCAGGATTGTGCCGCAGTCTACATTTATTTCCAGTAGAAGCATTTATTTACCTCTGAAACATAAGGAATACAGTGAAGGTGTCCATACAATTAGGAGTGGCCCCTTCCCTTCTAGCCAAGTGTATCCACCCACCTCAATATCCCATATTTACTGACCTGAGGTGTCAATGCTTTTGTTCCACCCTCACCTATGAGATTTATTTTCCTTCATATCATCGAGCTGGATGGCCCTAAACAGGAATTCCATGTCTAGGGACCACTTGTTGTCAAAGAAGACTGCCAACCTTGGACCACAAATGGAAACAGTAGCGGATGTGTTTGCGCATTGAATTGGGGTTTTGCTGCCTCCAAGAAACTCTTTTTTGGAAAGTCTCAGGGTCAAAAAGTACCCTCCCCTATGATGCCCTTCATGCACATCCTGTCCAGATCAGTTTAAATATCATCAGGCTCAATGAAAAGGTATAGAGCCGTTGGGTTGGTCTAGTATTGGGTCAGATTCAATACCACTCTGTAGGGCTCTACCTTGTTGGGTTGGATTTTGGACCTAATTTTGCATAGGTATATATGGAGAAGGCATTTTGCTTTTTCAGAGTCCACTTCTTGGAACAAGTAAAGTCTGTCTGCACCAACTGCAAGCGGTATCAGTAAACAGACATAACACGACATGGCTAATGATTTAGAGCCCACAACGGTCATGTGCTGATACCACATGTTGTGTAAAAGGGTGCTGTGAAGTGTTTGGATTGGTGTAATTGTAAGTGACATGCAAGAGATCCCTGCAGCAGCACTGTGATTGTTTTTGAACAGACTCCATTTGAGCAGGCAGTTCTCTAGCAATTAATAGGCATGGCGGCACCCAAAACAGACAGAGGGGATACAGACATGCAACAATACATAACTTGTCATTGAACATTGCAGATCTTGGATATGTTGAGGTGTTGGAGTGGCAGCTGAAAAAGTGGTACGCTTGAAGGTTTAATTGTAGATCTGTTGGGTAAGAGCTTGGTTCATTTTGTTAATTCAGAAAACTTTGCATGTGCCATCATCAATGATTTTTCTTCAGGGTTTTGTACTTACCTTTAATGGTGTGTTCTCAACACTCCATGTAAGCAATATTTAGTGAGGCACCGGAAGGTAGCCGTGATCGTGGTATCTTTTTGATAGTTAAAATGCTTAAAGATGGCTTGTTGGTAATCAGGCGTATTGATCTATTTTATGAGCAACTAAGCCCCCCACACTCTTTTTCTTCATACCTAGCTGGTTGCTTGGATTAGTGCAAATGTTTATCGAGTGATCTTGTGATCATAAGGATGGATTGCCTTAGTTTTTAGCTAGAGTTTTATGGGCTTAATCAGTTTTCAGAGACCTTGTCTCTCCTGGTGTGTGCATGCAGGTCACCATATGTGTGGCCTGCTTTCAACCTACACTTGTGCTGGACTGTGCGAGGAGGGGGGTATGTTGCTGTTAAGTGGTATTGGTGGTTGCAACATGCTGAGAGATGACGTGTGTGTATTCTTCTCCATTTTTGGCATGGCAAGTACAATGTGCCCCACACCTGTGGTGCCATAAATCTCGATTCCACCCTTTCGCTACAGACTTTTTGGGTCTCAGGTAATCTATTTACTTATCATGAGCCAAAGGGGTCGGAAAGTTTTTCTGTGGCCCCCATGTGCCCTTGATCATGTCATCTTGTGGTTTCCAAGGTCCGGCTTACTGATTTTTCTGTATGGTGTATGTGAGGCCTTGTGCATTGGTTAACTGCAAGGCCTGGTACAGGGTATCGTCATTCGGTATTTTACGCTTGCTTGGAGGTTTGATGGAGTTTGCAGACTCCCCTCTCCCACTCACCCCCTCTCCCTTGGTCCATGTCTTTTGAGTGCATTTGGATCTGGGGTTCCTGGCTTGTGGCTAGGGACTTCCAGCTTGTGGTCATGCCCCTGTTGCTATTTTGGAAGAGTAGGGCATGGCGACCAGACTTGGAGATTTGAAAAACCCAAAGGAAAAAAAAGATAACACAGCTGGGATCATAAGCATGTAAGAAACTAGGGCCAAGGCCAAGAGCTCTTGCTGAACTTTGCCCAGTGACGGTGACTGGACAGGGACCACCCTGCCCTTCTGGGATGCCATGCAGGCACCCATCAACTTATTGATTCTCATGAATATGCTGTGGAGGTGATGGTATCTTCACTATCCAGTCATACGGGAATCCCGGCTCCTGTAACTTAAAGACAGGTTCATTTTAGAACTGAAAATAGGCCTCCATTTGGCCAGAGACTTCTAGTTAATTGGGGGTGCTGTTCGGGTTTCATGCCATGAAGGAAATATAGGTTTCAGGCCAGATACCGAGAATGGGGAATTTTTGATTTGGTAATTGAAACCCATCCCCATTGACTTTGGACACCTGGACCTGGGTGCCTTGTTTTTAGGTACTTTGTCTGGGAGCCACCCGCCCCTCCATCAGCCTGCCCTTCCCCTGGGTGTGTGGCCAGCCCACTCCAACCTGGGGAATCAGCAGCTGAGTGGGAACTTTGCTCCCACAGGCACCGTTAATGGCAAAGTTCAGTGAGGTTACCCGACAGAACACCTACAGCATCCCTGAATCCCCAGAGGTAAGTAAAACGTGTATTCCCAATGTTGTCTTATTGGTCCTTCTTTGGATTTTAGTACAGTCCATTTTTTGGTGTGGGTGAATGGGTGGCATTTACTCTAGGGGTTTATCTTACTGTGCATTTGGATACTGTGGTTGCGTGAAGGCATTACCTCCCCAGACATTTACAAAGGCAGTGGCCCTAGTCCCTGTTTGGCTGAGTTCCCCCTTCTGTGGTCGCTGTTGCCACGTGTTTGTCCAACTACCTGATCCCTGTTGCAATGGTGCGGCAGCTGATTAACCTCCTTGCGGCTGAATGGAAAGTGCATTCAGGTTTCCTTGGGCTTGGTATTGTGGATGAGGATTTTGTGGTGGCTAGCCCTAGCCCATTGATCCCTGTTCATGGTATGCTTTTAACCTGCATCTCTCTGCCAGATGGTCTATCATGTGGCAACAGTAACATTCTCTAGGGGCTTGTTGTTTCCAATTTCCGTGCCTATAGCTAGCTTAAAACCCTCTGGGGTTTTGCTGTGTAGCTCCCATAAAGACTGGTGCCATTTGCACACTTGCTGCCAAAGCAGCCCCCGCAAGGACCGTCTTTTTCAATTTATGTTGGACCAATTTAGCATTGTCTCTCTGGTCTTGCTCGTGTTTTTCTCTATCCTTCTCTTGATTGTTTTTGTGGTAATGGAATATATGAACATAAAAATCTCCCTGCAGGGTTGGGTGTCTAACCCCACCAAGCTGTCTAATCCACTTTGTTTCTTAGTGAGCAGCCCCTTTTTGGGAACATTGTAAACGAATGTGACTTGTGGGCCTGTATCAGTTCAGGTCTGTCCTGCCTCTTGTCCCCATTGTTCCCTTATTCTATCCAGAAAATCAGTTATAGTTTCCCCTGGCTTAATAATCTCTGTCATTAACCCTCCTACATCAGAGTGGTCAGGGAACATCTCCCTCAGGGCCATTCATGTTTGGTGCCTGCATGGTGTCGTGAGATACATCTTGTGTGTTTTAGCTTGAGCATATCGCGGACAGACCCGCAGATCCTCGCGTGATTCTGCTCCTCTAGCCCTATATGTAAACACGGACTACATTGCCGTTTCAGGTCGTCTCTAATTTATTTCATGCCTAATCGAGCCCAAGTTCAGAGCTACGCATAATCAATAGCGAGCTACTGGTAGAGTGGGTATTTATCAATTTCTGATGCCCACACTCGGATTCCAACCTCAAAACTGAGATACAACAGATAATCAACACTGAGGACGCATATTCGACACTGGCAAAACTTAAAAACAGATACATGGCCACAAAGTCCTGCCTCATTAATCTTGCAACATTTTTGGGATCTGAACAAGTTGCTTTGCTTCATATATACAAAGATAAGGTTGTGGCCCTCCTGATGAAGGCGCTCTAAGTGCCGAAACACATGTTAAAAAGATCCATCTCATAGACACTACTCTTTTCATTAAGTTTATATGTGTGAATTAATGTTGTGTCTTATCCTTTCCAGATTATATTGTTTTTCTGTGATTTTTGTGATTTTTATTGCATTGAAATCATGTTGTATTGTACTTATGAATTGTTTAATGCATTTTTAAAAATAAGTTAAATAAAATGTAGATACGTTTTAATATAGTCACATGGTATTCACACTGAGTTCTTAATATCATGTTGTTGTTGGTATGATGAGTTATTAAATTAATTGAACTGTATGACAGCCTAGGGATTTTGCTTTCAATTATATTATTGCCCTGCCCTAGGAGTTCTAGAGCCATTGCAGGGGGTCCTTGATATTTGCATGAATTGAATGTGGCCCCATATTCATAATTGCTGAGATGTGAGCTCAAGCAAACACTGTGTTAGTTAGTTTGCTCTCTAATACAACTACTTAGCAGACTTTTGATATTGCTAGGTTTATTCCCTTTTGTAGTAGCGGGTACATTCTTAGTTTGGGTAGCTTCACTGGGTTCTCCTTAACATGGCTTTCCCATCTTTTCAGGCATTTATGCATGTAGGGAATGTTGGGATCTCTACCGCCATGTCGGATGCAATCTTCTGCTATAGCTATATCCTCTGGTTCAAAGGACCCTTCATCCAGCCAAAGTCTACAGTACTGGCCTATTCTCTCAGTCCAGTGGGCTAGCAGGTGGCAGAATGGCCACAGAGATGTCTCATCTTCCTCTCTTGCCACTATCACCCTTGGGGTCAGTCCATCTATTCCATACATTCAGGTAGAGCAGTGTATGTCTTCGTTGCTGGTCCCCTTGTGTGTGGGCAAAGGTACCATCTTTTTTTCCTATGTCTTGGTTGGATCAGCACCAGGCTACCTTGGTCTCTTGTTTCCTGGTCAGACCCTCTCCTACATTGAAAGTTTGGTGAGGGTCAGAGCCCAGACAGAAGCCTCTCACCTAAATCTACCTCAGATTCTTCCGCGATCAGTGTACTGTACCTAGCCTCACTCTCCTCATGTGAGGGGCTCACTGCTCTGTTTTCTCACTGTACTTCCTGGGTGCAAGCTCTTTCTCTCTCACTCCTCAGCTTACTCCTTTCTTCCACATACCGTCTGGGTTGCTTTCTTCACTCTGAGTTATGTGCTGTTCTTTTTGGTCGGGCTTTGTCCTCAAATTCGCTCTCGCCTACCTGAGCAAATCCTGTATGTAGCTCCACCCTTGTCATCATATCCCAGGGGTCGGGGAACCCTTCTTCACTCCTGGTAGCTGTATCGCTGTCTGGAACCACCATCTACCTTTCTGTCACTCATGTGTGTTTGCCCAAACCAGTATGAGTATGTGTTTTCTGCGCCACTGGGCTTCTATGTGTCAGGCCCGATGGACATGGGGTACAACGTCTGGTAGCCCTCGCACCAGACTGGGAGTTGTGTTGGAATTGCTGGGTCTGCTGGTCTGTTAGTCTGTCATGACTGGGCCTAACCATTTTTTGTTCGGTAGGGGGCCCGCCAACTTCTTCAACTGGCTGATTGGAGTCTCCTAATGCGGGGAGAGTGGGTGAGAGCATCTCCATACCTGCATATGATGGAGGAGGTGTTGATGCCTTGCTCGCAATCTGTAGTGCAGGACTGGTGATCTGGGCTTCCTTGAAGAGGGCCCATACTTCTAATAATGCCTATTTTCTGTCTTTCTTTTGACCTGTGTATTTGGTATGTATATGTGTTCTCATGTGTTCAATTGAGTTAGAGGCAAACGTTCCCTCCTGCCAGGTAAATGTGTGTGCCTTCATGTGTGCATGCCATTCTTGGTAAAACTTTATACGTTTTTTAGCCTTCGTGGGGAACCTGATTTGCATGTGTATTGATATCATCTCCATTATAGGTTTGGTAGTTTCAGAGGACAAGGTACACTTTAGGTTCTCTGTTATTAGTGAATTTTTGGTTTTGCTCTAATCGTAGGGAAAATATACACAGGGTTACTGCTTACAATTATGTTACTCCAATCTCAGCTCTATTTACAGATCCATCAACAATTCAACATGAACATTTGATAAGCACAAATAACAATGCATATGAAGGGCTGCAATAAAAAAGGTATCTGAATGATATTGACTCTTGGCATCAAATACAGTTTCTGAGAAATAGCAGCACCCTCATATAAAACATTGGGTAATCAACAAAAACACAATAATTAAGACCGAACACACTGTGCAGTAAATAACTGCACATCACATATACCTTACATCAATCTAATTTAGAACAGAAAGAGAAAAAATTATGACAGTCATAAATCCCTTTGCCCACCCCTAGCGTGGGTGCTATCCTGGGACCAGAGGAAGCTCTGCTGGGTATACGGAACCAAGTGAGCTTGATAATCTGTCAATATTGGTTCTGGGACAAAGATAATAACAATAGTTTACAGGAAAAGGGGAATTATTTGAAAACCACAGGCCCCTCTTGGGCACAGACAAGTTACACCTAATCTCCCAGGTCCAAATCGCTTTCCCCAACTGTCCAAATGGCACCTTGTTTCACTCTCAGGGGCCAAGCATACCATCTGTGTAATGCCCAGTTGTACAAAATACCAACACCTCTCACTCCTTTCAGATATCAACAGTGTTAAGAAACCGGAGGCACTGGGAAACCTTTTTAGACTAAAAAAATTAAGATTAAGGTGCCTGAAGGATAACTTGAAGGATAGCTTTATCACAAAAATAGTGCTGTGGGAACCTTGAAGGGCTATACAATAAATACAATAAATATTCACCTTTCTTGGCGTGCTGACTGCCGAAGAAAGTTGACTTCTGCAGGATCATCCCGAGGCTGCCTGACTACTACTCAGCTAGATGAAAAGAGCACGCCTTACAAGGAGTAAGGACTATCCCTGGGCACTCTTGGATGCACAGAAGTGCGTTGTTAAATGTAGACTAGGTACTCCAAAGGTAATTTGCTGTAATGATAGTCTTTATTTCAATTCAAATTTCAGTTATAGCAAACTTGTAGCATTTTGATCATATTCCGTCATATGATAATAGCAAGTAGATTGGTAAGCATAAATCCCAAGGTTATAACGGGAATGTATTCCAAAAAGTTTTTAGTAGTCCCCGATGCATTTCGTGCAACACTGCACTTCTTCAGGGGGAATCTGTGAGAAAAATGAAAACTGTCTGTAGAACGCGAAAATACAGGAGCCTGGGAAAACGAAGTACTATGGTGGGGTTTGTGAGGTTAGTTCGTGAGGTGTCCCTGATAGGTAGAACAACAGTAGGATGCGTCATGCTTGTGATCGTTATCGTGTTTAGGAATTATAATACGGTGTGACCGGGAAAGGAGAGAGAAAAGAAAAGAAACCGTGTTAGTGATGTGCGGCGTGAATTCGTAGCGTAACAAGGCAAAAACTAAAAGTGGCTTAGCGGGTAATGCTGAATACGTTTAATGGAAGAAGGAAAATGCGATACAGTGCTTGTGTTTACGTAGGTTACGTAAATGGTTAAAACGGTGAAAATCGCACAAAGTAAACCCAACAGTCATGCGGATATCAATGAGGGCAGAAAGAACCGGGAATTAGGTGACTTACCAACCATGGGTGCTTAAAGTGAGTCGTCAGACTTCTAACGGTGAGGTCCGGTCCGTGTGTGCGAGACCCGGAAGACGCCGAGTATGCGTAACCTACGTAAACACCTGCACTGTATCGCATTTTCCTTCTTCCATTAAACATATTCAGCATTACCCGCTAAGCCACTCTTAGTTTTTGCCTTGTTACGCTACGAATTCACGCCGCACATCACTAACGCGGTTTCTTTTCTTTTCTCTCTCCTTTCCCGGTCACACCGTATTATAATTCCTAAACACGATAACGATCACAAGCATGACGCATCCTACTGTTGTTCTACCTATCAGGGACACCTCACGAACTAACCTCACAAACCCCACCATAGTACTTTGTTTTCCCAGGCTCCTGTATTTTCGCGTTCTACAGACAGTTTTCATTTTTCTCACAGATTCCCCCTGAAGAAGTGCAGTGTTGCACGAAATGCATCGGGGACTACTAAAAACTTTTTGGAATACATTCCCGTTATAACCTTGGGATTTATGCTTACTAATCTACTTGCTATTATCATATGACGGAATATGATCAAAATGCTACAAGTTTGCTATAACTGAAATTTGAATTGAAATAAAGACTATCATTACAGCAAATTACCTTTGGAGTACCTAGTCTACATTTAACAACGCATATCTGTGCATCCAAGAGTGCCCAGGGATAGTCCTTACTCCTTGTAAGGCGTGCTCTTTTCATCATTCTACCGCACCTTTTGGACCCAGAAGGTGATCTCCCTGAGCACCTATAACAACTCGCACCTATTTACTCTCGTGATACACCCTCACCCAGGAGTGCAGCGGCTTCTACATATTGTTACTACTCAGCTAGGACATATAAAATAGGCAATATGCTAGATTTCTGTCAGTGGCAGGGTTTTCTTTTTCTATTTCTTCCTAGTTTGCCATATGCCAAAATCTTTACTAAGGTTGTGATGTAGTCTCTCACCCTCTGTGATGTCTGCTTCACAACATATCTCTTCCCTGTGAATTCAGCGGAACTTCCAATCAGTTGCGGTGTCTGCTCACCTTTGTTTATGCAGTAATGTGAATCAGTCTGGGCGGGGTCTCCTCCCATTGGCTGCAGTCAGGTTTGAGGTACCATTCAGCTCCAATGGTGGCTCGCCAAAATGTTGCTTGAACATCAAATAACTTGAAAAAAGAAGACACGTTTGGCAACACAGGAACAGTTTAATTAAACAGTACAGCTGGGAAAACAGTTACAGACATAGGGTAGGAGGACTGTCTCAACTTACAATCAATGTGACATGGGTTTTTATACTATTCATTGAATGCCATAAAATAGTTCTGGTAATCCTTTTTTGGTTAGGAATGTAAACCAATGTCTTTATAGCCATAAATTCATGTATTAAATGAGGAATCAAGGTGGGCCCAACCTTCCCTCGACATAACTCGGCCAGTGTGTAATGTGTTTAGATGTCCAACTTGGGGAGCACGTGATCACTGCATGTACTGTGTGTGCTTTGTCCTGATTACTTCATATGTCACTGTGACATATCAGTTGCATCATCATAATTGACAGCCGTCAACCCACACTGCAGAGCTCTAGCGTTGTCAAAAACAGTAGGATTAGGAAGCAGTGGAAGAAAAAAATATCAGGCAGGGTTATTGAATTGGTAAGAAATGTAATATTATGCAACACAATGGGGCACATTTTCTGATATTAGCCACCCATTGCCATCATTTGCTTGTTACCAGTTCCTAATGCAATGGGGTACAAGTTGATGCAATCACCCATTCAACCCACCTTTATATTTCCTCGAAAGACATTCCCAGGTTTATTCATTGAAGAGCAACCTACATTTTGGTATGCCAAAGACTGATAGATTTTAGCAATCAGGCCAAATATATGACTTCATTAGGGCAAAAATGAGAGGACCATCCACAGCAAATGACAGTAACATATTCACATTTGAAACTTTCTTAGCATGATTACATTGAAACACATATGTATATGCATGGTCATGCCAAACATTCATTGTTTACCTAATCATAACAATATCAATAACTGGGAATTTCCGAGGTTTTTGGGTTTTGTCTTGTAACTGTATTGTAATTGTATTGTAATTGCATTTATATAGCGCTTACTACCCCTGACGAGGCGTCAAAGCGCTTTTTTGGCGAGCAGCATGCTACTCCGGGACCCATAGAGGATTATTGTTGAATTAGTATAGTGAAACATGCAAGTACATTTGAAGTGGTGGCTAGGTTAGTCAGTTATTTGGATTTGGAATGATAGCAGAAGGACAGAGGAGGACAAAGGTTTGTATTTATATAGCGCTTGCTGATGCACGCTATTCAGGAAGCCTACAAAAGATTAGTGGTGAAATAATATGGTGAAATATGAAGTAATTTCAGTGGTGGATATAAGTCAGTTACTTGGAGTGAGAAGGATAGCGGAGGGATAAAAGGGGAAGAAAGATTTGCATTCATATAGCACTTGTTACCCCTGTTGGGTGTTAAATCGCTTTTCTGGTGAGTAGCACGCCACTCCTGAACCCATAAAGAATTATTGTTGAAAATTAGTATAGTAAAAAAATATGAAGTAATTTGAGTAGTGGATATGTTATTCAGTTATTTGGGTAGTATATTAGTATAGTTTAATATGCAATTTGAGAAGTGAACATGTTAGTCTGTTAATTTCGATTGAAAAGGATAGTGGAGGGATAAAAGAGTAAAGATTTATTTTCATTTTATTTTTTTAGGTCTTAGCAATAGGAGGAGGCTTTTGGATGAATAAAAGAAGTTTTGGGTATTGCTAAATGAGATAAAGGGCAGCATTTCTGGCCCTAGTCCCGACCATTCTCGAACAGGCTCAAACAGGCAACTACCCTTGTCCTCTCCGGCCTTAACATGCTCAAACAAGCAACTACCCTTGTCCTCTTCACCCTTAGCCACGATGCCCGGGCTGAGACGCCCTAAGCCTGGCCTTTTTTATAGCCCTAGTAATCAGGTGACCCATTCAGCCATTGGGAACCCTAAACCTAACACTATCCAATCACAACACTAGCCCTAACATCTAGAACCAATAGGACACCAGGACCTTACTGCCAATCTTAGCCCTAGTCCAAGCACCCAATCAGTTCAAAAACCCTGATCTCTATGTCCAATAAAGGCCTTAGCCCTACCAGTAGTCCCAACCCAAGTCCAAGCAGCCAATGGTACAGGTAGCCCTAGTCCCTACTTCCAATAGAAAGCCTAACCCTACTCTTAGCCCCACAACTAGTCCAACAACCAATCACACCAGAAGCCCTAAATAGATACTTCCAATTAAAGGTCTAATCCTAGCCCTAGTCCAAACCCTACTCCCAACAACCAATAACATAGGAAGTCCTAGTCCCTACTTCCAATAGAAATCTTAACCCTAGCCCTAGTCCCAATCAGAACCCTCAAATACCCAACCAATGAGGACATTAACCCTAACCCAATAGAAACACCAGATACAACCACCAATCAGGGTACACATGTGCCAACCACTAGCAGACCATATAAGGTCGCAGCGACCTCAGACAAGGTTTGCTGGCCAGGGAGTTGGAAGCTGCTTCTCCTGTTCAGAATCGCCTAGGAGACAGACAGGCTCAATCCACACTTTGGACTTCTGCAGGTAAAGGCTTCACTAACTGGAAATCTAACAATACTGTTTGAATAAAACTTTACTCCCCCTGTGGCCAAAAAATGAAGTGCACATGCCCCAGTAAATACAGTTTAAACAGCTCACAGAAGCGCCCTCTGATGTAGAATATCCCTGTTGCTGAGGGGGGGGGAGCATGGAGGCTGACCTCACTGACTTGCGAACACAAAATGGTGGCTGGGGGTGCACTGTTTTAACATACAGGTCTTAACACAGAGCAATGGAGAAATTTGGAGGGAAAACAGATTTGTCACCAAGGAATGAGAGGGACAAACTAAGAGGTTGGACTGCAAATCCCACAATTCAACACGTTAAATGCAAGCAATCATGGGCAGGGAAAATCACAAGTTTAAAACACAAAACAGGTGATAAAATATGCAATCACAGGCAGGTCAAAACTGCGGGGGGGCAGGGGGGCTGGCCTCACTGGCTTGTGAACACAAAATGGTGGCTGGGGTGTACTGCTTTAGCACACAGGTCTTAGCACAGAGCAAAGCAGAAATTTGGAGGGAAAACAGATTTAAGTGGAGCCAAAGCCCACTCTGTGTATTTTAAACAATTGTTAACTATGTCAGACAGACAGCTGCACTGTCATACCAGGCCTAAAACGAGGACTGAATGACCTAACCAGTCCTGAGACAAAAGTCTAATTTGAGAACATTGCATGAGACTCCAGAACCCCCCCCACCTCCGATCATCATCTTCTGTGGGGCAATCCCCACAAGTGCTAGGAGACGATAGGGTTTTGCTGCGTGAGTGCTCGATGAAAGGTTTACTCTGCTGTTTTTAGGTCTCGTCTAGCGACGCACGCATGCACTGTTCGCCTTATCGTGACCTATTGTCGTCAGTTTTTGGGCTGAAGTGAGACAGGAGATGTGGACACGCCGGGACAGGCGATGTGCATGTGTCTCTTCCAAAGGGGGACAGGAGATGTGCACGCGAGCGGACAGGTGATGCATGTGTCTCTCACGGCAACAGCTTGTTGATACTTTGGCACGCATCTGGGCATTTCCTCTGAGCTGATATCGAGCATCTGCTGGCGCACGCAGAAGCCTGTCCTGCCGCAGAGCGTGAGCTCGGCACTATTTGTTCCGTGGTTTTCGCGCGACAGACAACAGACAGTTCTCATGCGATCTCCATCCTGTACCCATCATTTCACATACTTAAAGGGCTGTGGTATGTAGGCTTATGCGCCACAAAGTGTTCCACCTTTATCTTTTGCTCTTTAGATACAGACATACTTTATATGCCTTTAAAAATGTTGCACTAAGCATGACGAGAGGCATGAGTTCTAGTGTGTGTTGTGTGTTGCATACCATAACTGGCAAATTTCAGGGCTTTTCTGTTTTTTCAGAGTGTGCTGCATTTAGCTATTGTGTACCCATTCAGTGGTGGGCATTCCCTTTGGATGCATGCGGTGGGAATCGGTTACTAGTATGCAAACTCTACTGTGCATTGCTTTTGTCTCTGTGCATCATAGGTTGCCACAAGTTCTAGGCTTTTACAAGGCCTACACCCAAATTATCTGGCTTGCCAACAGTTCTGCTCACAATCTTTGGCCTGTGTAGTGAGGGGTGAACTCAGAACTTAGCTTTTAGCAATGCCCTAGACCCAACCTAGCATTGGTTGCCATCCTCTTCTGCACATGGCCGTTAGCCATATTCTGTGGGTATTTGCTTAATAAATAGAGTTTTTGGTCTCTTTTTTATTACGATTTTCTTGAGGGTTTATTATACCTGTGGCTAGCTTAAGAACCTTAAAGTGGTTTTGGGTTCATAAACCTGGATGCAGGATGTACAAACCCCTTGATAAAAAAAGACATTTTGTTTATAAATTTTAATCCCTGAGGGGACAATTTGAAACATTTGCCACATTAATTTTGGGGTCAGAGGATACCCTCCCAGTCCCCACATGGCTCTCTAAATTTATTTCTGCACATGGGGTCAGACCTCCCTTTCTTTTAATGGCAGAACATTTTGATTGCAGCCAGGCTGGGGGTCAAGCACCATAAGTGGATGAAGGTTAAAAACCCTCCCTTGTCCAATCACTTTCTTTTCTTTTTGGAATCTGCACCCTAAAGCTCCCTATGCAACATGGCATTTGGTTTTATTTTGTTTTTAGAAACAAACTCCAACTTTGGAAGTTTGTTTCTTGAAAAAGAACTTTGCTCAATGATCTCTTCAGCCATACTACCCATTTGTCAAACTTCACAGCTGAGAGATCCCTGACACACAGATTGGACCTGTAGATATGGTAAGAGATACTCCATCAGAAGATCGAGAACCTCCCTCCTCTAATCTAAGCAGATGGTGGGACACTCACAAATAGTTAAATAGGCCCCTAATTTGATAAAATACCTTGATGCTAAAACCATCAAAATTCACTGGACCGCACAGGTAAAGGAGCATAAGTGCCAAACCAGGGTTGACTGTAAATACTAGGAAATCTTGAAATAAATACCATTAAAATATGGTCTATGAAGGAGCCGAAATCTGGTTCTCCATTGGACTCCTGCCCATACTTTATTTTCTCAAAGATAGCCCCCATTTCAAGTACCTATATTACCTGGCTGTTCAAGTCTTCCTTGAAAAATATTGTTGTTCCAGTGAGTTGGAAACATGCACTAGTACTGACACTAAAGTTAAAGAAGGCTGGAGCAGAAGCTGCTGTCCTTTCCAACTACTGCCCTATCTCTCTTTTGCACTACATGGCAGAAGTATTGGAAAGACTGGTCAATGCTCATCATTCGCTGTTTCTGGAAGACAATAGCTTCTTGGAGGTGTCTCAAACTGACTTTTGAACCACCAATTGCACTGAATCCTCCCTGTTAGCGGTAGTGAACAGAATCATATCAGAGGCTGATCAAGATAGGGCAGTTAGTTCCATAGGCTACATAAAGCACGTCTGCGCTCTACTGCCTTACAGTGGTTGGAAAGTTTTTGTCCAACATATCTCATTCTGTTTACTTGGGTCCATTTAAATTGACTCCCCTTCAGCCTAACTGTTTGGTCTCTCAGTGGTCTTCCCTCAGCCCATCATTTTTCAATGTCTATGTTGTCCCCTTGGCGAGCATTGTTAGGTCCTGGGCCTTCGAGACATTCTCCTACGTGGGCAATACCCAGCTTATCATCGCCATCGAAGAGAGTCAGCTGGGAATTCCCATGAATCTCCTGGAATATCTGTCTGACATTGTTAGTTGGATGTAATCACACTGTTTAAAGCTGAATGCAGAATAAAATGAGATTTTGCTGTTTGGAGGGACTGACAAAGTATTGAATGACACTTGGTTGCCCACCTGTCTTGGTGTGGCTCCGTCACTCTAAAGAACTGACAAAAGTTTGGTAGTCATATTAGATGGCTCCCTCTCAATGCAAGACCAGGTAAACTTTGTGTGGGAGAACTGTTGATCTTCCACCCATACTGAGAAAGCAATATAGATGTCTTCCTTTAGCCTGCTGGAGGACAGTTACCCAGACTCTCATTTTGTTCAGGCTGGACTATGGTAACACCCTCTATTTTGGGATGGGTAATTATTTGTTCATCCATCTGTACCTCATACAGAATAAGGCTGCCAGACTATTTCTGTAACAGCCCCAAAAGGAGCTCAGTATCAGCCTGTCTTAATCAGGTGCATTAGCTCCCAGTGCGGTAAAGAGCAAGATTTAAATTACCCTGCTCCATTCATAAGTCACTTCATGAGACATGAATAGCCATTGTGCATGGGATAGTGGCATTTTAACAACCTAGCTGGGCGTTGTGCCCCTCCCATTTAGCCTTTATCCACAGCACTCTAATAAGGAAAGCCAGAATGGGTGGCCACTCGTTTGGTCTGCCAGCGGCACTATACAGGAATTCTTTGCCTATGGAAATGCGACTTATGGAGTATCTCTTTCTGTTTCATAAGCACTTGAAGACATGGCTTTACCTTCTCTAGTGGTACTGAATTTGCAGATCTTCTGTGTGTTTGACCCAGCGTTGAGATGATCCTTAGGGGATGATCAGTTTATAAATAAATAAAATAAAATCTGTTGAAAAAATAAAATGCAGACAAATATAACAAAATAACCCAAATCAATTATAATTAAAATTAGTTGTACTAACAGTAATATTCAAAGTCAATAAAGGTCACCTGTCCAAACATTAAATCGACTAAGAAACTTTAATGACTGTTTGGCTTCAGAATTTATGAATGTCAGGTCTCAGTGGATCATGGTTAGAGAGAAAGACCTAGGAACATGGACAGCACTTGCAAAATTCTTCACAGTGTATTGTTTGAGCAGATAAAAAGCATTTGGTTAGCAAGCTTCCTTGACTGAGAGTGCACCATTTGTTTGATCAGCATAGTGGTAGTAGCAGTGGAGCTCCTCTATTTTAATGAGTAATTGTACTACAGACAAGGTATACATCAAATGAGGCTCATGGCAGAGATACCCTCTTTCCCCCAGCTTCTGCAATCTTTTTATAGAACCCCTTGCTCACCAAGTAGGAGTGGAATAAGAAAGACCTCCGTTTATCTCTCAAGGGTAAAGGAAAAACAAAATCAATTTTATGCCAATTTTAATTTCTTTATAAGTCATCTGGATTGTGCAATTGAGGGATTTCAGCAGATAGCTTCTAAATTTTAATCAATCTCAGGCTATTATGTAAATGAGGATAAAAAAGAGATTATGATTTGGAACACTATAATCTCGATTATACAAGTAAGTGCAAGGATGAGATACTTGGGTATCAACATATACCTTGTATTATTACTAATGTCAAGGCTGAAACTAGAGAAAACAATTGGGGAAGTCAGAGAAACCGAAAATGGCTTAACCTCCTTTTATTTAATTACATCCGCCTAATTTCTGATTCTGCTTCCCTCCAGAAAATTCAGAGTTGCGTAAGTGGATTTCTCTGGGCCAATAAGGGTATGAGAATCTATTGGAAGAAACAAAGGAGGTCTCTGAATAAACGAGGCCTATTTCTCCCAAATATACAGTTTTATTGCAGGGCCTTCTAGCTGAAAACATTTAGAATGCTCCTTCAGACTTCAGGGAACTTCTAGCTTAGGCTATCGTTTTTGGCATTGACACATAGTTCTAAGGCATTCGTGGTTCCTTATATAATTTGAGTCCCAAAAGTATTTTGCGAAAGTTACATTTAAAGTCTTGAGGGCAGGAGTGCAATTATGGTATAAATTCAGGCAGAAATTGGCCATTCCATACTATGGTGCATATGCCCCAATCTGGGATTCCCTTCGAACTCCGAATTGTCTGAAGGACATCCTAAGCTTTCCCCTTGAGGCAGCTAATTTTATTAAGTGCGGGGTCGTCATAGTTGATAAAGGCATGAAATCCTGGAATAATTTATGGGCTAAAAACTAGGGAGGCCCGTCAAAATTCATGTATCTTCACTCTCTTCGTGCTTCTCAACAACTAACTGGGAGAGGGACTCCAAAGGAATAGGCATTGAAAAAGGAGATAGCAAATTGCTATGGATTTCGGTGCAAAATAGATGGCGACAAGAGCATTCCACCATGACAAATTAGGAGGTGATGCTTGGTGGAAGAGGACCAGGAAAGACCTTTGTAAATATCATTTCAATTATTGAATTCGTCCGTTAGCCCAGCCTTTCTTTAAGAGAAATACTCTCTTTACAGTCCATAGGAATGTTTGGACCTAAAAATGATGTCTTTATGGAAGACTGTGGGTGAAAGTTGCTGTCAGAAGTGTGGAAGTACTGAAGCTGATGACATGCAAATGTTTCTGAGGTGCACTGCACTGAAAACTTACTGGAATGCTATATATCAGATTATTTTTAATGTCACAAAAAACAGCTGTAGGTAAGACTAGCCTTAATCATTTCTGGAGTTGACAGAAAAGGTGGAGATTATCCAGAGAAAAGAGCACTAAATTAACTTTTCATTTATTTCTGTAAAACCTGGCTTGATAATTTTCCACAAAGAGTAGGAGACTGGTACCATCCAATTGATAAAACTTGTAAACAGGAAAGAGTATGTTCCAAAGGAAATAAATCCGAGGATTGGCTTCCACCATGCACTTGGCTGGATGCAAACTGGGACCTGTTAATGTCCAATGATCATGCAAATAATCTGTTCAATGTTACCTCTTAATGGACTTCAAAGTGATTATTTTTCTGAAGGAAAGTTTGAGAGCAGAACAGAGATGCCACACTTACGGAGTGTTTTTTCCCTTCTCACCTGCTTTGTGTACAAGAGCTCCAAAGTCTGCATCAAAATGTTATGGTGATGAGGATCAAAGTTAAAAACAGCATCTAGTTCATACATTATCTTTGCTGCTAAAAGCGCAACCATACATCTCACCAATATGCATGAGTGTATTAATTTGCAAGACTTTAATATTCTCATCATATTCCCAGATCTTACAGTGTTTGCTAGAACAGCCTCCTCTACTATTCTAAATAAACTTAAATGGACCAGTGTGCATGGCACACATAGTCAATCAATGAGGACAGAGCAACTTTTTGATGGCTCTTACTGAGTGGTGGGAAGTGCGAAAGACTTATTCAACCTTTGATTCAACCTAAAACTTTGAAATGAGCAATGTTGTCAGTCTGCAATGGAAGCCTTCATTTAATAATTAGAACAAGAAGATGCCTCCCATCATGCTGGGCTGCCAGGGAAGATTTAGAAGACCGCAATGTGTTGTGTTTCACTTCCCTGCGAAAGTGAAACACATAAATATATGAATGGACTTCACATGGATCAGGTAACTTGCATCAATGAATAACAAATGATGATGATTCATGTAATGGATGGATTGGTTTTGTAACCTAATTTGAAATAAAATATTTGGATGATCATTGTTGGCCTTTTACGTATAATTGAGATAGCTAATTTACTGGATTGTCATTTCATTAACTTAAGTCCATTATCTCTAGGTTCTTCTGAAACCAGTTTACCTAGACCAAATTAATACTCTCTTTCATCTAGTTTTCTTGTTCACCAGGTCGATCTCTTGTTGGATGAATCAGAAGATGGACAAATGGCTATCGACGTCTATGGGAAGCAAGAGGACTCAAATAGACCTACCCCTGTGGACAAAAGAGAGAGGCAAAGGTCACAGTTTCAAGTTTCAAGTTTGGTTTATTAAGTTTGATTTTATGCCAAAACGGAAAAAGAAACTTTTTAGAAGGTTCAAATAATATTCCTATGCAATTTTCATACATTCACATTTTAAAAGAAATAACTATATTTCACTAACTATTTACCATGCACCACTCAACAATTAAACTACAAGAAATCCACCTAAAATATCCCAATACTTAGCAATATTAAAAAAGTGTTTGTACATTCATGCCTAAAGCACATTCGCCCCACAGCAAAGTGCTTGAGTTAGCTAACAGGATCCAAAGGATTTAAAAACAACATTATCACAGTTTTAAATATGTGTATATGACAAATTATAATCCACCCTTCAATAATACAAAAAACAAAACCTTCAGTTAAGCTAATGTTATTCTAAATAGTTAACGTATTATAAAATATGCATACAAGATCGTCAAATAAAGGCTCCTAAATATAAAGTGCATCAGTGATCTAGCAGCATGCCATAACAAATCCAAACACCAAATATTCTAAATATTATTAAACTGTGCATGTAGGAACCTAACATAAGAGATTCTGACTATAAAGTGCATTAGTTATCCAGAAACATGACATAGCAAATCGAAACTCTACGTACCTTAATGGTACCTCAACAACGTATCGTTATTTTAGTTTACAGTCACCGTCTGATTCCATAGCCTTAAACTTGAGTTATTTTACATTAAAAGTAGCTAAATTTGAAACACAACCTTATATGTTGCCATTTAAAGCAATGAAACAATGGTCCGATTCCGAAAAGCTTTCAAATCTGTTGTAAAATGGCTGTACAGGAAACTACTAAATGACTCAATGACCACGTTCCAGCTGTAAAAATGGTCAGTTTCTAACAAGCTGTAGAATATGCTTGTGTATTTTTGAGATGTTGTCCTCCAGACTATAAATTCCATCAGTGCTACCCCTTGCCTTCATGTCGTTTAAGTATTGCCTCATTGTACCTATACCAGCAGAGTCCAGCATATGTTGAAGTTAGGGACATTGACCACAGTCCGTGTAGTCATTTTAACGTGGCTGCTTTTTAAGCAGGCATTTCACTGTTTTCTCCCTATTAGGCTTTAGGCAAGAATCTTTATCTAAACTCCCCCTTCAGTCTACATGCTTGATGATTTTCCTCCGGTTTACCATCCATGGTGTTAATGGTCTCTCTCTCTTAAAGTTAGACTTCAGTTTGTACCTAACTGCACCATGTGCAGCTTCTGCAATTCTCTCAGAATAACTTAGGAGTCTCGGAAATATTTCGAATTTCATATTTATAAGACCCATCACTAGGCATAATGCTGAGTAGACTGACTCCCTTGGGAGACCCAAACATGACTTCCAAATATTTATTGCAATTACCTCCAAACATTGGATGTATTTCTCAACGAATGTTTTTGACCCATAAATTAATACATTTGTAATTTTCAGGTTGTATGTCTGTCTCAACACCTCCACCGAGTTACCCAGTTCCTTGTCTATCTGCCCAGTGCACCTGCCACTGCTTTACTCCTATACTACAAAATTGACCATTTACCCATTTAGCCACAGCTTATGCTTCAATGTATTGGGCTGTCCTAACACAAAAAAGATGGCTTTAGTTTTTGACTCATTAATTACCTGGCCATTCTCAGCACACCAATCTGCAAAAGCCCCCAGCAGCCTCTGCATGCCCACTGTCGTACGATCCATAATAATTGTATCATCTGTGTAAAATAAATACGTTTTTTAGGAATTACCTCTTTTTCATGAGATAACCCAGAAAATCTGCTATATAGATAGAAAACAAGAGGGGAGCCAGTATACTGTCTTACCATAAACCATTGGAGTTTTAATTTTTTGAAAGAGGGCTTCATTATTCTCCAGCTCTATTTGTGTCTATGAACTTTCATGCAGTTTAATTATCAGAGCAAGTAAACCCTCTGGAATCCCCCAACAAACCATCTTTGTCCACATCCTTTGTCGGTTATTGTTATCAAAGGCATATGATAAACCAATTAATGTCACATATAACATGTGATGCCTATATCGAGAACATTTCTCTGCAAGCAACTTTAGTGTAAGACAGCCATCACTTGTAGACTGAGTCTTCCTAAAACGAATCTGTGTAGTAGGCAATATGTTTTTCTCCTCAACCCAATCTTCTGGATGCTTCAACTGCAATTTGGCAAAGATTTGGTTGATATATATCCAGCAGTGTGATCATTCTATAATTTGAGGGAGATCTTGTGAGCCCTTTTTGCATACTGGTACTCTAAAGCTTCCACACAAGGACTCTCGAATTCTATTGTCTTTTATTACATCCTTCTATGGAGGAGTAAGCACTTGGACACATAATGTACGGCGTTTCCGTAGTGTTGTGCTCCCGATTTCTTTAATCTAATAATTCATTTTTCAACCTCCTAAACAGATGGCATCAGGTCTGAAAATAAGGTGAGAGCATTACCATTCCCTCCAGCCTTTTGGCACATAGCTGGCACCACCTGCCCTCTGGACTCTTTTAGCCTATAACATGTGGTTACACATTTAACCCATGTTTCTTCTGCAATGGGACTAGCTATGGTCTTTTTACTTGTACCCAGTGCTTTCCCAATCAGGTTCCAAAGAATTTGATTCCTGTACTCTCGCAAGGCTACAATAACTTCTGTCCATCTTTTTTCCTTTCAAGCCACTTTATACGCTACACAACTTTTCTGTGCTGTTTTCTTGTGAACTTGATTGCTGCATCTCACTTTAATGAGCCATGTTTCAGGCCTTCCTTATGCTATTATCTGATTTCCTAGCTGAGGTTATATTATGGGCTTGGAGAGCATCCAAACAGATGTGTACATTTTTTATCAGATTGCCATTATCTTGAAGAATCTCCTTAAGGGTACTTAACCTGTATTCCACCAATGAACCAGATATCCACATTTAGGTTTCTCATATCATCTTTGGAAACCACATGATCCTTATATGATTCTTAATTTGAATATACTTGCTATTGACACATGCATCCCTTTTACTTAGATCATAGTGGATTTTAGCTGAAGCTCGCAGCTTTTTGAACTGAGGAGATTATCTTTCGCCTGCAGACGCTGTTGCCTGGCCGGACCGTCCGCCCAGCGGAGGTTAACCCACGAGGATCACCACACCACGTCTTTGGGCTGTCACTGCCGGGGCCGGGACTGCGAGACCCAGGGTGCTTAGTGCTACACCATCCCAGCGCACCTCGTGTCTCCTCCCGCCCCAGCTCCTTTGCAGCAGCTAAAAGTCTCGCGGTCCCCGCACTTTGGGTGCCGCTCGCAGCTTTTTGAACTGAGGAGATTATCTTTTGCCTGCAGACGCTGTTGCCTGGCCGGACCGTCCTCCCAGCGGAGGTTAACCCACGAGGATCACCACACCACGTCTTTGGGCTGTCACTGCCGGGGCCGGGACTGCGAGACCCAGGGTGCTTAGCGCTACACCATCCCAGCGCACCTGGTGTCTCTTCCCGCCCCCGGCTCCTTTGCAGCAGCTAAAAGGCTCGCGGTCCCCGCACTTTGGGTGCCGCTCGCAGCTTTTTGAACTGAGGAGATTATCTTTCACCTGCAGACGCTGTTGCCTGGCCGGACCGTCCTCCCAGCGGAGGTTAACCCACAAGGATCACCACACCACGTCTTTGGGCTGTCACTGCCGGGGCCGGGACTGCGAGACCCAGGGTGCTTAGCGCTACACCATCCCAGCGCACCTGGTGTCTCTTCCCGCCCCCAGCTCCTTTGCAGCAGATAAAAGGCTCGCGGTCCCCGCACTTTGGGTGCCGCTCGCAGCTTTTTGAACTGAGGAGATTATCTTTCGCCTGCAGACGCTGTTGCCTGGCCGGACCGTCCTCCCAGCGGAGGTTAACCCACGAGGATCACCACACCACATCTTTGGGCTGTCACTGCCGGGGCCGGGACTGCGAGACCCAGGGTGCTTAGCGCTACACCATCCCAGCGCACCTGGTGTCTCTTCCTGCCCCCAACTCCTTATTTAAACCACGCCCATACCCGCGCACGCGGGACGCACGTGGGACTCAGCGCGGGGCTAAGCCCGGGCAAAGGGCGGGCAGTTTGAGGCCGTTCAAGGATGGCAGAGACCGGGATCGGGCCACCCCCCGTGGTCGGAATCGCCAACTACCCCATTCGCCACCTGGTCTAATCCACACTGAGGTCGTGATGTGCACCAGGGAAACAAGGAGTAAATCGATGCAGGCTGCGGCAGGAGCCATTAAGGGTACCATCGATAACTACTTTGTCAAGGCGGGATCACTTCTGATAGATGAAATTTCTGTGCTGGAAAGACGCATCTCCCAGGAAATTGAGTGGGTGAGGAGATCATCAATGGGCCCACTGGCCCTGGCCAAGACCCCTGAAGGAAGGTTAGAGGCTAACATTACTAACCTCGAGGGGCTGGCGGCGAATCTATCGACCACCAGCCCAAATCTTACCAGGGAGGCCTTAAATGACCTTGAGGACATGAGTTTAATGACCCTACCGGTGGGCCAAATACCACCTATTCCACTTTTAACCCCCAGCTTGGGCTCTGACCCTGCCACAGCCATTACGAGCGAGAATGTTATGGATCTTGCAAGGGGGGTAAGGGAAGGGGCAATTCAAAAAAAGGGGAAAGGAGGGCAAACTAAGGGAGGATGTAAGGCAAAAACATCTAAGCCTACCCCCGTAAATGAAGTTGGCACTTCTGGCAGTAACACCCTTGGCCATCTCCCTAAGACTACTGCGGAGGCTCCTCTAGTACTCATTACATCAAAGGGTGCTCCATCGCACCCCACTAATATTTCATTGCATTCTTCTAGTGAGGACATAACGCTCACAGATATAGGCGTACTTGTTAGGTCTCTTCTTGCCCCCCTTGAAGCACGGCTAATTAAGATCGAAGCCAGACTGGTTAACATCGAAAAATCTACAGTTCAGCTGGCGGATAGCCTGAAAATAGAAAATAAGGGAGCTAAAAGGGGGTTGGAACCAAACCATAACAAGGGCATTATGAAAAAAGACACAGTTAACTTCCAAAATATACAACATAAATCTAACAAAACCATGACCCCGCAACCACAGGTTGCGACAAATAAAACATTTTCCCCCGCACTAACCCAGCCATCACCGCATCCCCCCCCAAGTACAACTACAGATCCCAAAGCTATTGCCGCCTCCTCATCAGACAAACCACATAGTGACCCCAAACCCAGAGATAACATTCCAACCAATCCTCGTAAAATTAAACCCATGAACCTACCACCAGAAGCTTCTCCCTACACAGTCATCTTGGCGGGAGTACCCGAGTTAAAACCCTCTACTATAGAGACGACCACCTCCCTCAGGAACAGAGTTATCAACTGGTTGTCCATATATAGACCCCTTCCGCAAGGTACAACTAGTGATGTTCTTATGGTGAGACGAACTACCTGGGTTGGAAATACGAGGAAAACAATTAGAGGCGGCTGTGTGGTAGTTAGTTTTAGAGAACACAGGACAGCCTCTTACATCTGCAGCTGGGCACTTGAAGACCAGGTGAGCCAAATCCAGTCCCTCCCTCTCTCATTCTTCTACCCATCGAACATGTACCACTTAGAAGATCAAAGATGGGGATACCATCAAGAACTATTAGAAGAGTGGGAGAGATGAGGAAAATTGAATTTTGCCTTGCCATGTGTGCCTACGTGTTCCACATCCTATGTAATATGTGCATGATCGATATGCATATATCCCCCTATGATCGATTAAAGACGCAATTCTAGTTGTGTCCAACTTTAGTAGGCCAGTTTCCAGTCCCCATGAAAGCAACGAGTATTAGGCCTATGTTGCCCACGGTTTACATTATGCACGTTTATTTATTGAATTGTCCCCGTTTCTAGGCCTCAAAGGGCCTGAACACCAGATTCAAGCTCCAGTCTCCTGAAACCATTCCGAGGAGCGATGCAGCCCCCACCTGCATCCCTGACCCTTCACTTACTTCCTGCCGCGCAGCGCAGTGCCCGGCCTGGCTCTGCCTGCCTGTCTGCCAAGAATATGTTATGCCTCTAGTTATCAGTTCAGCTCTCCGTCTTCACATTCCTAAGCTAACGAACCGCATAAACATCTTCAATTATAGTCTAGTCTTTCTGTCTCCATGCAAGTGAATTACTGTATTAATATTCATAGAAGATTCATAGCACACGCAATACATGTAGAATATATGCATGCACCAGCCTTAGTGTCCAGTAGCCTTTGCTCTGATAACTTTTAGATTCTATCAACATGTACTCCAAACACAAGATACCAGATATGCTATAGGTACATGTCGTCCTGACATCGCAGACTTTCGTCTCCTCTTCTAGCACAGAAGTCAGAGCCCCCAGCTCTCCCCAGTTACACGTCATGGCCCGTTTGCGCGCACCACTAGGTTAAAGGTTCCAGCTGCCCAGGTAGCCCCCTCCATGTATCCACCCATTTTATGACACTTCTGTGATGTTCTCATCACATGTCTTCGTGCACGCACTGTGCACGCCTTCTTTTTACGCCCATGTGTTCTTATCTTACGTTTGTCACTTGTTACGCCTACTGTATGCAATCTAATTCTAATGTTTTACTATATATACCTTGTACTGTTAATGAGACGCTGCAGCTGCCACTCGTGCCATTCTATTTCAGGCTGTTCAGATCCTGTCCCTTCCCTTGTGCCTAATTAAAGCCTGTTAGACTCATATTCCCCGGATCCTGCCTCTTATTTATTGAGCTATCTGTTTTATTAATGTATTCAAAAATAGTACCGGTAATTAATTATTTATTTACCACATAATGGCGCCCGAATAGGGACGAGCCCCTTCCCCACGCGCCGGCGATGTAACGCAGGCCCCTTGACCCTTCTACAGCCGTGACGGAACTCTACCGTGCACGTGCAGATATTTCTGCTTCATCAAGTCTCCCTCAGGCCCACGGAGGAGACGGAGACTGCGGTCCGGCATCCAGACGAGGCGGTGAGGAATGCGGTTCGTCCCGACCAGAGCCCAAGCCGAGAGAGCAAGGTCCGAGGTATCCGGAGGCCCACCTGTAACCGAAGCCCGAGGTCCGAAGCGCATGCGTAGTAACCAGACGTCGTAGCAGTCCAGTCCAGTCCGAGGCCTTCAGTTTCTGCTTCCCGGTGAGTACCGTTGCGGGGGAAGTATCTAGACAGGTTCATTAATTTGTTCCTGGTCCGATGGGTTTGGGTACGCAGATCCAGTCCGACGTGTCCACCTGGGTGGATACGGTATGACGTGTCTCTTTACGAGACCGGTATGTTCTGTACTGTTTTAGCAGTGCATCCAGTAATTCTAGTAAGTCCGTTCTCGAGAAATTCAAGTGTTATGTTTTCAGTGTATCAGGTAGTATTCTGTTCGAACTGTTATTAATGTATTTCTATGTCGTGGTATGAGTGATTTGTTTGCCATTCCATTACTGTGATTATTGTGTATTGTGTTTAGTTTAAGTACGGCCCGATTATGCCTCTATTTTCGAAATTACGTCAGATCAAAACCAGAAAAGGGTTACTCGAAGAATCAGTTCCTGTCCCTCCTAGGGACAGTCCTGGACATTTTATGTATCACAAGCATGGCTTAAATGCCATATTATATCTAGACTTATGGGTGGATTACACCAAGGATCTTGAAGAGAAATATAGATGGCCTGTATCAGGTACATGGGATGCCGAGTGCATCATGCGAGTAGAAGAAGCATTATGGAAAAAGAAAGCCAGACAGTCCCAGAAAGATGCCATCGAGTTATGGCGCAAAGAATCTCATAGAAGAACCGAAAAAGAATTCAGAAAAGCAGAGTTAAGTAGGGAATCCGCAGAAAAAGCCCAAGAAAGGGAACTCCTAGAAGAAGGTGAACGAGTTAGAGCAGAACAGTCAGACAGACAGAGAAATGCCCCTATTAAAGGTATGTATCCTCTTCTTGCCGAGGGCTTGCCGAAGGCAACCCCGGAAGCACCCTGTAATTTACCGCCACCATTGGTCCCGATTAAGCTACGTCATAAACCGACTGCAGCTGAAATTTTTCTTTCGTCCTACTTGGACGATACAGTCCCAGAATATACAAATCCTATTCCGCCTGCTCACCCGCAGCACCCTGTCAATAATGTAATTCCTGCTCCTCCAGCCACTGGTCCCGGGGACCAAGTTAATGTGCCAGTGCCCCCGGACCAGCCCACATTAGGTGTGCCCGTTTTGCCAGCCACTCTACCAGCACGTACAGTATTAACTGACGATTCCAGTTCAGGAGGTGCGGGGGGAGGTGCTCCTATCACCCCGCCTCAAGTAAGACGACTGACGCCGCGAGAAGCAGCGTTACAGCGTACGCCAAAAGTGGCTACATACGCAGACCTCAAGCGACTTCTTACTGACTGCATATATGATCCAGTTCCAGGCGAAGATCACATGATATTATATTCAGTACGTTTAAGACGGGTTGCCAACTTTTTGGCCACCCTGCCCGACATGAAAGAACATCTAGACAGAATATATCATTTTGTCCGTACAGGGGAGAATCCAGGAAGTATTCACGAAGCTATGGCACACAGGAAAGCCGAGATTCAAAATATGATTTTACAGTTCTTGATTAACTGTTTAATAAGAGAACAAGATTATCCTGATAAAGACCAAGACGAGATGAAAGGCCTGACTAGGTGGAGTGACAATATAGCCGAGGGAAAACACAAGTCACAAGGTAGTATAGAAAATATGTACAGGAAAATTCGTAAGGAAATTATAAGTATACACCAAAAGGAGGAAGCAAAAAGAGCAACCGAGAAAGAGAATGACTCTTCAAGTGAAGAGGTAGATAGCGAGAATCCTTCCAGAATAGCGTATGTAGGTAGAACTAGACTTTCTGACAGACATTCACGCCTAGATTACAAGAAAGTTTTTCCTCCTCCCGTACCAGAACAGTGTTCTCTTGAACAAATATTTCAGGCTACCGATAAAATTCTGAAATTACGAATAGGTTATAGTGAGCTTAGTACCATGCATGAACAAGAACTAGCCCGATCAGCAGTCCGATGGACTAGTGATTCTACCACGTTTCCAGATGAAATAGTGGCCCAAACGTTTCTGAAACTGCCCCCAGCCGAGCAACGTCTGATCCAGGTCCTTTACATGATGTACTGAACGAGTTACTCCTAAACAGATGGAAAGGTCTAGGTACCGATTTAATTAGTGTCATTTTAGAACAGCGCCACAAATACAGAACGTTCCTGAATCCACATTTTGTTCCTGTCCCACCTCCAGAAAGAAAATCATTCTACATAGATAGACAGAATCCGTTGAGAGAAGTACATCCAGTTAAGGGAGAGGGGGGTGATCTAGAACGAGTATTTGTTTACACCCCTATCACGAAAATAGAACTTCTAGAAATGAAAAAGTTAATACCCTGTCACGATAAAGATCCAGCAGGGTTCCATCGTGAATTAAAGGACATGCTCCGTATGGGAGAATACACGTATCCTGATATCATTAAAATGTTAAAGGTCCTGTTGCCTGCGGGCATATATGAAAAACTCAAAGAAAAAGAATGGGAGGTGGGAGAGAAAAAGATAGATTGGACCGCATTAGAGACTGAAGATGATACACGAGTTCCAGGTACTGGTCTTGGGGATAAAGCTAAAGCATTGCCCGAGTTGCTGATACAAGTCTTGCCAAGACTACTAGCCACGAAAAAGGAAGACTGGGATGCCATCTCAGCCTGTAAACAGAAACAAGATGAAGACACTAGTGATTTTTATTCGAGATTTGAGAAATGTTTCATTATTAATAGTGGTCTGAAAACAAGTAGTGAATCGTATCCACATCTTTTTGTTACCAAACTAGTCGAGAATTCTTTACCACAAGTTAAAAATCGAGTACTGAAAGTCGAAAGTACCTGGCAAGCTAATACTCCGTCGCAGATGCTCCAGATGCTACAATATCACCAGAACAGAATTAGGGAGGAGCAGGAACATGAAAGGAGACGTATGAAAGACACGAAAATGAAAGTACTAGTTGCACAGTCTGTTCCACAAGACAGTCAGAAGAGGGGTCCGAATCAAGCTAGTCATCCTGCAGCTCCCGTTAAAGGGACATGCAATTACTGTAAACAGCCAGGTCATTATATAAACGAATGTGCAGTTCTGAAACACAACATAGCTACTGGTAAAACGAAAGAGAGACCACGTCCGCCTAGACAAGAACAAGTTTCACAGACTTCCCAGCTACCGCAGAACGCACAACAGACAGTTACAGTACCGCAGCCTATAGCTGCCACACAGTACGTTACACAGCAGATGTACCAGTATGCACAGTCAGAGTATCCAGATTACCAGCAGTATTCATGAAACAGCCTAGAGAGGGAGGTTGGCTTGCCTCTCATCGAGATTCCTGTAGATCAAGAGGGTCCCTATGTACACAGTCAAGTATTAGGGAAAGACAGAAAGTTTCTGATTGATACAGGGGCAAGTAGGACTACCATCAGTCATGACGAGGTTCCAGGGGCTCCGCTCTCAGGCTCTAGAAATGTTTCCCTTGGATTTTCAGGAAAGCCTATTGTTAATGAAATATCGAAACCAGTTTCCCTAGAAGTTGGTCCATTGTCCCGAACTACAGACTTTTTACTTACGAAATCATGTCCAGAAAATGTACTAGGCATTAAGACCCTGAAAGAATTAGGAGCAGTTATATGCTGTTCCCCAGAAGGAGTACGATTGTTTTTGCGAGATTTTAAAGGTCATTATGTATTACGTGATTTTGATCCAAGATTATTGAATGTACCACAGCATTTATGGGCGCAAGGTCCAACTGATGTAGGTTGTATGCACATTACACCCTATCGTGTCACTCTAAAGCAAGGTGTTGTATTACCACAAATCCGACAGTACAAATTGCCACCTGAGGCTGTAGCAGCCTTATCCAAAATTATTGACGAACTCATTGCTCAAGGAGTAGTTGTAGAAACTGACTCCAATGTATGTAATTCTCCTATCATTCCGATTCTGAAACGTACTGATCCCAATGCACCTCCAGTTTATCGATTAGTGATTGACCTTCGAGAACTTAATAAATGTATCATACCCCAGTACCCAGTGGTTCCAGATATTTCTTCCCTATTGACTGCCATTGATTCCGAAGCTACGTTCTTTACTGTTATTGATCTCAAGAATGCATTCTTTAGTGTCCCCATTCATCCAGACAGCCAGTTTCTTTTCGGATTCTGTTTAAATGGAAGGAGCTATAAATTTACACGAGCTCCTCAAGGTTTCACAGAAAGTCCTAGCATTTACAGTCAAGCACTTAAAAGACAACTAGACAATATTCACATGCCAACTGACACTGCCCTGCTCCAGTATGTCGATGATCTATTGATCACAGCCCGTTCTGAACGTGACTGCGAACGTGCGTCACTTACAGTCTTGTATTTCCTGGCCGAGATGGGGCACAAGGTGTCCCCTTCTAAATTGCAATTCTGTGTCCAGCAAGTGGTCTACCTAGGACACTTACTGTCCAAGAGGGGTAGGCAGTTGACACCTGACCGTATCCAGTTAATAGCACATCTTCCACAGCCCAAGACTCAAAAGGAGGTGCGAGCTTTTATCGGCCTCACTTCATACTGCAGACAATGGATTCCTCAGTACGCATATCTAGCCAAGCCACTGATACAGTTAACGACACAGGAGGCAGCCACATCGACTGTCCTCCCTTGGACCCAAGAACATACACTTGTTTTCAATGAGTTAAAGAAAGCTTTATGCCAAGCACCTGTTCTAGCGACACCAAACTACAGTAAGCCTTTTACACTTTTTGTTACTGAACGTGATGGTACTGCATTATCTGTTCTCACACAAGATCAAGCAGGACAATACAAGCCCTGTGCTTATTTCTCTAGCACATTAGATCCGGTGGCCCAGGCTCTGCCTGCGTGCCTCAAGTCAGTTGCAGCCACAGCTCTAGCTATCCGACAAAGTGATTCCATAGTGTTAGGACATTCCCTGACAGTACAAGTTCCACACTCCGTGGAAGTTCTTTTAAACCGAACACAGACTCAGCACTTGACAATTGCACGTTTAACAGGATATGAACTGACATTGTTTCAGCCACACATAGAAATCAGACGCTGCAACATTTTAAATCCAGCTACATTGTTACCCTCAATTACTTCAAATCCTGCCACACATGACTGTGTGGAAGTTGTTAACACCATGACAAAGCCAAGACAAGACTTGACCGACATCGCATTACCTGATCCCGACCTGACACTTTATGTGGATGGTTCATGTATGAGGACAAGTACAGGAGAACTAGTAGCCGCGTATGCAGTGACTACTGAAACTGAAGTTATAGAAACACATCGTATTGACACCCTGTCTGCACAAGCAGCAGAGCTCGTCGCTCTGACCCAAGCCTGCATACGAGCCAAGAACCTGAAAGTAAACATATACACAGATTCACGTTATGCATTCGGAGTCGTACACGACTTTGGAGTGCTCTGGCAAGAAAGAGGTTTTATGATTTCTCATGGAACCAAGATTCAGCATGGCCCCCTCATTCAAGCTCTGTTAAATGCAATACATTTACCGACAGCTATCGCTATCATGAAGTGCAAGGCACATACGAAAGTCACTGATATCATTTCCCAGGGTAACAACCTGGCAGATCAAACAGCCAAGCTTACAGCTCAGACTCCAGACATTCCAGTTAACACGACACAGACAGACATTCCAGATCAGACTACTTGTATGACAGTTAAGGACCCTACACAAGATGTACTAGATATACAATTACATGCTACCCCAGAGGAAATCAAGAAATGGTCCGAACAAGGAGGGGTCCAGACAGATCAAGGATGGTTGACGAAGGGAAAAGCCACATGGTTTCTCCCCGACTCTATGGTTCAAGTCATTATTAACACCGCACATAGTCCAGCACACTTAGGAGAAAAGGCCATGTTAGACAGTATTCAGAACCTTTGGTTTAACAAGCATTTACGAGCAGCAGCCAAGCAGAAAGTGCGTACCTGCATGATCTGTTGTCAGTTCAATCCAGGTAAAGGTGTTCCGGTGGAACAAGGTGGATTCCATCCTCCTGACCACCCTTTTGAAGTCCTCCAGATGGATTATATTCAGATGGATCGATGTCGAGGTTTCAAGTATGTCCTCGTAGTTGTATGCGCTTTGTCCAGTTGGACAGAAGCCTATCCAGTCCCAGATTACACTGCCGCGACCACTGCCAGGCAGTTGGTTCGTGAGTATTTCCCCCGCTATGGATTACCTAGGGTCGTGTATTCAGATAACGGCCAGCCATTCTCATCCGAACTCATGAAACAAGTATTCCTTCTGTTAGGGTACCAGTGGAAGTTCCACTGTGTACGACATCCTGAAGCAGCTGGTCTTGTAGAGAGACATAATCAGACTCTGAAAATACGCATTGCCAAGGTATGCGCAGAGAAAGGCGTAGATTGGATGATAGCACTGCCAGTCGCCCTTTTTTACATGAGAATGGTCGCTCACTCCCGTTCAGGTCTCTCACCTTTCGAGGTAGTTTTCGGTCGTCCCCCAAACATGTGGGGTACACCTAGACCACGTACAATTACTGATGTTGACAGTAATATGCTGACAGATTACCTGGCTTCCTTGATGTCTGCACTACTCTCTTGTCGTTCACAGGTTGCCGCTGCTTTTCCAGACAACACTCAAGTAAAACCTCACGAGGTCATACCAGGCGACCTCGTTTTGATTCGTAATTTTGATCGTTCAAGTCCGCTGGAGCCCCGCTGGAAAGAACCAAGACTCGTCCTGCTAACAACAAGGACTGCAATCAAGGTCGAAGGTCGCAAGGGGTGGTTGCACTCCAGTCACGTGAAGCGATTCCATGGACTCTCTCCAAAAACTGTTTTCAAAGACTGCCCCGTTTTCAAGGACTGCCCAGATACTGACTCTAAACTTCCTCTGTTAGAGAAAACTCCGCAGCAGGAGTATAAAGAAAAGTTAAGGTCTAGTAAGTCAGCCAGTTTAATTGTCTAAGTCCCTCTCGGGTGAAACGGTTAGACAGGTTCCTGACATGTATGAGATAGACCCACACAGTGAGAGAGTTAGTCAAAACTCTAAGAGAATACGCTATTGTAAGAATCTTCAAAGTAGATGTATTGTTACTCTATTTTTCATGTTATTTATGAGTCTTATGGTTACCTGCATAAGTTATGCCTTACATTTATGTTTTCCAATTAATTTACATGTACATTTTTCCTCTAATGCTACAGTAGAGCACACTTTTAGTGACCTGCCTCCTCACGAGTTATCCTATCGTCTTGCCATGCGCAACAATACTTTTATTCGAATGTTACACTATTCACACCAGACCAGCAATGCCACTAATTGTTGGGTGTGTGGTCGACTCCCCCCTTTTTCAGACACCGAAGGGAGTTCTGCCACTCTTTCCCTACCCGTTTTCACATAATGGTTCGTGTGGAGCATGGTCCACGTTAACGTCATCTTCAACTGATATGTCCCTTCTGAATAGAACATGTTTCCCAGATAAGGAAGGTCTTTCCCATAGAACAGGGTTAGATCTAGAAAATGAAGTATATGATCTAGGTAATTATTCCTCGAATTTCATGGTTTTGAATGTTCAGTCCGAGACTACTCCAGATTTGCCTGCTATTTCAGTTCTACCAGTGAAAGGTGAATTCTGTGTCAGAAAGAATGGTTCCGTACACGTAGGACATAGTGATTGTACTACTGTGGTCGAGTATAGTGACAGTGGGAAATCTACTTTCAAAGCCTCACGTCATTCATATTTTGTATGTGGCCAGACCGCATATGTACGTCTGCCCCTAGATTGGGATGGAACATGTCACATTGCCTTCCTACTGCCACCATTTTTCCTAGCCCCATCCGATTATCACAGAAATACACATCTAGTACATGTTAGACATAGAAGGGAGACTGAGTCCCCAATTGTCGATCAGACTGAAACTGCTTTAGAACAGTATCAAGACTTCAATAAAGGTTTCTTTTTCTTCATAGGTCCTGTCCAGAATAGTAAGCTAATACGTAGGCTAACCAGAACCCTTGAAGCAGTAGTGAATGAGACTACTTCCGCTCTAGGTAACTTAACTGAAGAGCAATCTGCTATGAGATTTGTCGTGCTCCAAAATCGTCTCGTCCTTGACGTCATACTGGCCGATAGGGGCGGAGCTTGTAGAGTCATCGGATCTAGTTGCTGCATTTTCATTCCTAATAACGCACCGTCTGTTTATTCAGCTATAACCAGACTTCATAAAATTGCCCATCAGTTACACCAGAATCCAGGCACCTGGACATGGTCCGGTTGGCTCTGGAGTATAATATCTGCCTGGGGATGGAAAGTATTGTCACTCCTAGGTATAACAGTAATGATCATATTCAGTTGCTGTCTCTGTTTACAATGTGGCCCTGCGATTTGCGGCTTGTGTGCTACCTCTTGTAGTCCTAGTCCTAAGTCCCGTTCCAAGAAAATTCGAGACGAGCAAATGATGCTATATGAACAGATAGATGGTATCATGAATATTGATGTTTCCTGATGGAAACGTAGGGCACAAGGAGGGAATGAGGAAAATTGAATTTTGCCTTGCCATGTGTGCCTACGTGTTCCACATCCTATGTAATATGTGCATGATCGATATGCATATATCCCCCTATGATCGATTAAAGACGCAATTCTAGTTGTGTCCAACTTTAGTAGGCCAGTTTCCAGTCCCCATGAAAGCAACGAGTATTAGGCCTATGTTGCCCACGGTTTACATTATGAACGTGTATTTATTGAATTGTCCCCGTTTCTAGGCCTCAAAGGGCCTGAACACCAGATTCAAGCTCCAGTCTCCTGAAACCATTCCGAGGAGCGATGCAGCCCCCACCTGCATCCCTGACCCTTCACTTACTTCCTGCCGCGCAGCGCAGTGCCCGGCCTGGCTCTGCCTGCCTGTCTGCCAAGAATATGTTATGCCTCTAGTTATCAGTTCAGCTCTCCGTCTTCACATTCCTAAGCTAACGAACCGCATAAACATCTTCAATTATAGTCTAGTCTTTCTGTCTCCATGCAAGTGAATTACTGTATTAATATTCATAGAAGATTCATAGCACACGCAATACATGTAGAATATATGCATGCACCAGCCTTAGTGTCCAGTAGCCTTTGCTCTGATAACTTTTAGATTCTATCAACATGTACTCCAAACACAAGATACCAGATATGCTATAGGTACATGTCGTCCTGACATCGCAGACTTTCGTCTCCTCTTCTAGCACAGAAGTCAGAGCCCCCAGCTCTCCCCAGTTACACGTCATGGCCCGTTTGCGCGCACCACTAGGTTAAAGGTTCCAGCTGCCCAGGTAGCCCCCTCCATGTATCCACCCATTTTATGACACTTCTGTGACGTTCTCATCACATGTCTTCGTGCACGCCCTGTGCACGCCTTCTTTTTACGCCCATGTGTTCTTATCTTACGTTTGTCACTTGTTACGCCTACTGTATGCAATGTAATTCTAATGTTTTACTATATATACCTTGTACTGTTAATGAGACGTTGCAGCTGCCACTCGTGCCATTCTATTTCAGGCTGTTCAGATCCTGTCCCTTCCCTTGTGCCTAATTAAAGCCTGTTAGACTCAGATTCCCCGGATCCTGCCTCTAATTTATTGAGCTATCTGTTTTATTAATGTATTCAAAAATAGTACCGGTAATTAATTATTTATTTACCACAGAGAGATCGTGATGGGAGGAGGGATACCTATTCCCACTGGAGTACGGCCCCCGAATATTTACCCCAATATGGCGACGAAGAGGGATGGGAGATTAGCACCAGGAGAAGGGGCAGAAGGGGGGGAAGAGCCAGAGGAGTTCCAGGACCTTACAGAATCCACCAGCCAGCTTACCTCCAGACCTCAAATAGATATAGCAGTCTTGAAATGGTTGATTGGCTGTACAAGCCCACAAGTAGGGACTTGTACCAATTCCATTCACCAGACGATTCCGCGGCTGGTATTACCCCTTGTGAATAATTGAGAGGGGATAACTGCTTCTAATGCACTTACGTTGCCTCGAGATCCCAGTCCCCCTATAACTAACACACTGGGGAAGGGTCGGAAATCAGGTCCCGGTCTCGAAGATTTGCCACAAGATTTAACGGCAAACCTCGCCACAAACGTTTTACCACCACCAAGGTCTCCATTTCTTAACTTGATTTCATGGAATCTAGCCGGCCTGGGAAATAAAACGGATTGTCCAGAGTGGGCCTCTTTTGTTAATTCTAAAAGTATTTGCCTCTTTCAGGAAACTTGGGCAAGAGAGGAATATACACACCCGGGGTTTACAGTATTCTCAAAACCTGCCAAATGGGGGGGTAGAGGACGTCCATCAGGAGGGTTGGCTACTTGGGTGGCCTCTCATCTAGGTTGCCAGGCTAGACAATTACTAGTTGACTCAGAAGACATTTTACCAGTCTATTTAATTGGAGTGTATCTACGCATCTTACCTCCCACATTCACATCCTCAACATACTCCTCAATGTACCTCCTCAACACCTCTTTCTCTCTTAAATATACAGCTATTGCACTCCGACAAACCTTTCTCTCTCTACCCTAGAAACTCCTCTCAAAATAGCATCCTTCCTCTTGTACAATCTTAGCAGCTATTGCATCCCGAAATTAGTGCCAGCAGATGACCGCTGCCCAATTGGCTCTGCGTATTGGAATAATATATCCTATAGATATGACGTAGGACTTAGGTCAGTAGGTCTCTATTGGATTTACTACACTTAATTGTGAGTGCCAGCTAGCTCAGAGGTCACTAGAATATTTCTCGAATACACAAGAAGGGATTCATTTCTGACAACCGCATAAACATGACAACTTTGTTTTCCTAGGACTGGAAAATATCTTTCAGAGTCATGGAAACAATAGATATGTATTTCACCTAGTCAATCGTGCATGCTTTGTTTCTACAGAGGGTGCACAGAAATATAGAGACGGACGTTTCAATAAAAGGTTTATTGAACAGTCTTCTTTCTCATGCAAGAGAGGTGAACTGCTACAATAGTTAGACAGAATGCAAAAGTATAATGCTTACAGCGAGAATAGTATTATAAAATAATACTGTAATAGCATTTTATGGTTTTGAAGCCATGTAAAAATACATACATAAATAACACAGGCTAAAATACTGAACTGGTGCTTCTAAAATACGCCTACCCCAATGTACCTAACCTAGTTCTAGTACGAGGGAAGAAGTAAGTATTGTTTAGCATAAGTTTTAGTTCTGCCAAAAATTGCCATAGGTTTCTCTAGGTTCTTATCAGCTCCATACCTTAGAATGAAGGAGGTTGGTATCTCGGTCTCGGGACTTGATTTCCCAACACCCCGCAAGGAGAGTCAGAAACACTGCAGCTGGATTTCTCAGCAGAGGAGGGCAGCTTCCTGATCAGTGTGTCAGCTTGGTGTCGGCTTCCTTCGGCACTTGCTGTAGCGAGCTGCGTCAGGCAAGTAGGTCCTCGAACAGCACCGAACCACCGTACTTTGCTATAGCAAGTGAAGGTATATTTATACCTTGAAGGTGTTTAGGAATGCCAGCTTTGACGTAAATTCAGGGCATATGAACGTCATGGATGAACCCCTAAGGAATAGTTGTTCATGCATAATAATGAGTTTCTTGGAGAAATCAATATCCAGGCTATGGG
Source organism: Lissotriton helveticus (assembly GCF_964261635.1). Classification (NCBI taxonomy): domain Eukaryota; kingdom Metazoa; phylum Chordata; class Amphibia; order Caudata; family Salamandridae; genus Lissotriton; species Lissotriton helveticus. The sequence goes on along the minus strand of NC_136057.1, from coordinate 788,944,311 downwards.
ATGTCCCTTACAGCTCAAGAGTCTGGTTTTCCAAGAAATCGTTGTGACGTTGATGAACGGATGGAAGTAGCCATGCCTGTATTTGGGTAGCATGAGCGAAGCCTAAAGAAGGGCTTGATTTCAATGCTTATATAAGGGCAACATGGATGGTAACTATTAAAGGGCATGAATTGGGAAAATTCATTCGGAATCAAAAACGCCATACAACATCCACTCCACTTTCTTATGTATGACATTACTAAGTTCTAAACACGTTAAACATATCTAAACATGATGTGTTAAAACCCACCCAAAACACATAAAAATGCAATAGTACTGGTTGTACACAGAAGCGCATTGGTGCTGTACGTATCAAGAGCAATGGTTCATTCTCAGCATATAATTGACATTTTGTAAATACTGTCTGAATGAATCCCAAAAATACATTTATGAAATGGCTCTATAATACAGAATAAAAAAGGAGCTAACACAATTCTATGACAGATTACATAAAATTGTTGGTGTATCTGAACAAGGTCAAATATTGTTTTCTGGAAGTTTTTCAAATAATTCTTGTTCTCTATGAATAGTTATACTTTAAGCAGATTACTTTGTGCAAAAAAGTGGTAAAAATACAAATTCTGAACAAAAAAATAATCATAGGAAAAAGAGTCCGGAAGTTAGAACCTTGTTTTGAAAAATTAAGGTTGAATTCAAAGTCTCAGAACACTGTTTACCAAAACAAAAATCAGTGTTATTGTTTGGAGAAAACATCAAATCTTCTAAGTGTGTAAAAAAGTCATCTACTATTGTAGGTGAAAGTTGGATTACCTTGTTTAGAGGATTAACCACACATAGATGTGAAGCATCGCCGTCAGCATTGGTCTCATTAGCAATGTTCGTAGTGGATGATACCCGTGTGCCTGTTTCCTCTCGTACCTCCCCATCAGCATTTTGCGTTTGTGAGATCTCATAGAATGCCGCCATCAGAATTGGTAGCCGCTGGGGACAACACAGTGCATGGCCGTTACTGGTTCAAGAAAAGTATCAACATCCATTGGCATGACTGATGGGAATGTAAGACATAAGTCTAACATGCATTCTTCTCCGCATAGCAGGCAGCGTAAAACAGGTAAGATGCAATCTTCTCCGCATAGCAGGCAGCGTAGAACAGGTAAGATGTTCTGTGAAGGACATAAATGCGGTTCCCAGTCTATCTTCATTTTAGGAAACAATACTTGCATACAGCAAGTGACCCTGGCTGACACAGTTACTAGATAGGGTAAACCTGGCAACATGCCACAGCAGCTGTGATCGTTCAACATGAGGTAACTCCCATTAGAAAGTTGTCCAAAAATTGGATGAAACCCTGCAGCTGATGAACCTTGCAGGTGGCAGGATAAGTTGGTAGGGGAACCATCGCATGCCCCATGTAAATTAATACCCTGACAAAGGAGAGAACCGTTTAGTGCGTTTTCACAATCACTAAAAACACTTCTCTTTGCCCACACCAACATCTGTGTGTGTACGGTAATTCCTAGGATGTCTTGATGTATTCTTTACCCAACCTTTCATATGTGCCTGCTGGTATATTTTTAGACAATTCTGAGAATGGAACATTGTAACAGGCAGAGTGATTGTTACATGTATAATCCATTCAGTGGCTTTCTTTTCAGCGACTGTAAATGGCAAGCTTTCCAGTGTTTCAATGCTCAGCACCATGTAGGCTGCTCCCCTTTCTGCCAATTCGATCTGTTTATCAGTGAGATTGAATTCTGAAAACAGTGACATAGTTTTGAATAAATGCCAAGGCACATAGCCTGAATGTAGGTTTTGTACCGTCCAGCCTAATAGCATGATAGAACGTAATTGCGACTGACCATGTTGCAACATGACCAAGTCCTATTTCATCAAGGCAATGGTAGAGGATACTATGCTGTCCAAAGAATATATCCTGGACGACAGAGTCGTTAACCCATTGTCAACCACAGAGAGTTTTCTCTAAATTATTACGATCAATTTCTCGTATTCTTTCTGCAGTCTCTGCTTGTGTAATCTTTCATGCTTCATTATAAGCAGCATAGATACCGGCATATATAAAACATTTATGACGCGATGTTCTTGGTCCTAGCAAGAATTCTCTAAGATCAGCGCCATCTTTAAGTAAAGATAAGTGTTGTTTAACATCCTTAAGTGTAGTTCTATGTAGCCAATCAAGGCAAAGTTTCCCTACACTATATGTTGTTACTATTCCAGGATGCTGTCTCTGAACATATCTTGGATCTGGCCTAGTGAATGTGAAACCCTGCGTCTTATTTAGGAATATATCTTGACAGATGTTTGTGTCTGTGGGCCAGATTAACAATTTTTTCCAATCTGGATCTGTTCTGTTGTGATGCACAATAGTATGTATGTCAACCTCCCCCTCTGAAGTGTTATCACTAGCAGGTGTAGGTGTATGTATGGATGGATTGTTCAGGTCCTTTATCTTGGCTAACCCAAGACAAGACGTCTGTTAGACAGTGTCATTCAAAAACATAATTTGCTCAGGGATGAGACAGGCTCTAAACATAGCTTCTATCCGCTGTACCTGCCAATCTTTTGTGCCCCAGACAGTTTTCGTGTCAATGTTGTCTTTCCAAAAGTGGAAACCTAGTGTAGACAATTGAGAATAAAAGGTTGCAGAATAAATTTGTTTTGTGTTGGTCAACATACTTTTCAATCCTGTTTAGTTTGCATTTTTAAATGTAAAAGGATTCTGGATTGGATACATTAAAACCTGAAAAGTATGGAAACTTATTGGCAAAAGTTTTTAAGCTACCCTTTGGTGGTGTAGGACAATCTTCCCATTGAATATACTTAAATACATTTCTAGGCATTGTCGATTTGTGCAAGAAATGGTGACCATAATGATTATAACAATACATTTGTTCATAATCTGATGAACCTTCTAAGTATTCATGATTTGTAAAAACAGCAGACTTTGATTAGTCTGACATCATATTATTAACAGTCTCGAAGTCCCAATCATCAAAAAACAGTACTAGATGAAACAAAGTCATTCAAGGAAATCTTGAACTGGTGTGGAATCTTCAACAGCTCCGCAGGGCCACAAATGTCATAGTCAGTTCTGTCCCAAGTTATAACCCCAGGTATAGGAACGGCTGTGATGTTCACTGTTGACAAGTCTCTTTGTTAACGATGAGATGATTTGTGTGGTTTAAGGAGTAAGTTGATGTTCTTACTTGCTGTGTCCTTTTTTACATATCTTCCATTTATCAGCATTCCCAAAGTTCTCACCAGAGTCAACCAAAGTAGAATAAAAAGCACACCCAACACAATCCAAAATTCAATCCATGGTGAAACCAGATAAGTCTGACGAGGTGATAAAAAGGTTTGTTGCTTGTTCTTTGAAAGTTCTTTTTACTGGCGTTGTTTCAGGTTCACTTGGATCCTCAGAAAATTTATCAAAGTTAATGAAGTAGCCGGAGGTAGTTCTGTCAATTGTAGGGATTGCATCAAGATTTGCTGAAATCGCTGGAACCACAGGATCACTTGTTACGTTTGTCTAGACAGATGCTACTTCGTTGTAGACAGGTGTTTCTTGACGAAATGTAATTTGGATCTCAAGAGGTACAAGTTCCATAACTTAGTTGCATAGTCCTTCTTTTCGTACTGCAGATTCTTCAAAGGTGATGAGTCTCTCAGTTTGAACCTCTTGGATTGTAGCTAGAGCAGGGCGTCTGCTACATTGGCAGAGTCCACTTGGCCTACTGCTTATGATCGGCCACATGATGTGGTTTGACCATGTCAATGGACACAAACCCGTTCTCCTTTTTACCAGCAAGAGGCGGCCGTAATACTGTTCTTGATCCGTGGATTGCTAGGACAGGTCCTGGTTGTCTGTAAGAAGGCCTAAATTCCTTCTTGTCCACGATCTTCTCTCTGACTAGATCTCCAAGCTTAGGAATCCAGACTGCAAACACAACAATGATGGACAGAATGTGGTTCAATGTCACACATTCACCCCAGTCCAAAGATCTGGGGCCAAATCCATCGTTTTTCCACTCCACACCACCCTGGGTTAGACAATGGCGATATGCAAATCAGCGCTGACCCTGTGCCCCATGGGAACAGTCCAGTCCGAACTACAAAAGCCATGTCCTTCCCAGAACGGAAACAAGCATCCGAGGACCGGCCCGGTTTCGAGGTAACACCTCTCATCAGCCCGGCTAGCTTGATTCCAGTGGTGTGGAGTGCCTGGGACTCACGTCTGAGCATCCCCAGTACACTTAGAGCAGTAACTGCAAACACAACAATGATGGACAGAATGTGGATCAATGTCACACATTCACCCCAGTCCAAAGATCTGGGCCCAAATCCATCGTTTTTCCACTCCACACCACCCTGGGTTAGACAATGGCGATATGCAAATCAGCGCTGACCCTGTGCCCCATGAGAACAGTCCAGTCCGAACTACAAAAGCCATGTCCTTCCCAGAATGGAAACAAGCATCCGAGGACCGGCCCGGTTTCGAGGTAACACCTCTCATCAGCCCGGCTAGCTTGATTCCAGTGGTGTGGAGTGCCTGGGACTCACGTCTGAGCATCCCCAGTACACTTAGAGCGGTAACTGCAAACACAACAATGATGGACAGAATGTGGATCAATGTCACACATTCACCCCAGTCCAAAGATCTGGGCCCAAATCCATCGTTTTTCCACTCCACACCACCCTGGGTTAGACGTTGGCGATATGCAAATCAGCGCTGACCCTGTGCCCCATGGGAACAGTCCAGTCCGAACTACAAAAGCCATGTCCTTCCCAGAACGGAAACAAGCATCCGAGACAGGCCTTGCTGGGACAGTTGGTTTCTCTTCAGTGGTGGTTGACTTCATGAACACATTACTTTGTTTTGTTCTTATTTCATTTAAGTCCTGTAAGACAGCCAAACGGTCTTTGATATCAAAGGGGTTTTGGTCTACTGCTGAAGTCTGACAATAGAGGTTCGATACTAACATTCTGGTCCCAAAAAGGACTTCATATTGAGTGATACCCCCTAGAGAACTTCTTGGCAGATTGTTAAGACTACGTTGGACACTTATTAGATGTTTGACCTACCCATCACCCGAGCCTAATACCCTTGCTGTTATACATTGCTTTATTTCCCGTTTCTTTCTTTCCACTACCGAATTTCCCTCAGGATGGAGTGGACTAGAATACCGCAATGCAATGCCCAATTTGGCCATGGCCTCCGTGTAAGCTCTAGAGCTAAACTCAGGACCCTGGTCAGAATGTAGCGTGCCGACTGCGTATGTGCCGATAAAGGCTTGCTAATCTTTTATTACAATTCGAGCGTCAGTTGAGCGCTGAGGCCACATCCAAATGAATCTCAAGCACGAATCCACTGTGACCATGATATATTTATAGTTACCATTCCTTTATGAGGGACCGCAGTGATCTAGGTAAATGCAAGCTAATGGTTCATCTGTAATGAACAGGGGTGTCTGCGCAGGACGTTTCACAGTAGAGACTTTCATCTTTTGCCATATTTCACATTCCAAAACATAGTTTCTGGTTTGTTTCCTCAAGCGCAGCAACCAATATCTCTGTTTTAATAATAATACTGTGGCTGAAACACCTGCATGTCCAGAGGCAAGCCCTTCATGTGCTGCTAGGATTAGTCCTAATCTATGTTCCATGTTTGGAATTACCCTATCCCCCACTCCAGGGATTCGAGCAAATGGAACATTGTTCGCATCAGTTATATAGGAGTATTTGAGTGGAAACTCTTTAGGTAATGTTTTTTCACTATCAAAAACCAACCGTTGAAAGAGGGTCAAAGGGATTTAAAGTTTAGAGACCCATGCCTGGTTAATATCCCCAGCTACTTCTACATATACAACACAAGAACACAGGGGGTCTACCAGTCAAATTATGTAGCTGAGCTGCCAATCCGAATTACCAAGATCTCGGAGTGACTAAATCACATAAGGACAGCCTATTAAAACAAGGGTGAACACTATGTTATAGGAAACACAGACATTTTATAGGTCATTTAGAAATTGGTTTGCAAAATCCATACCATTAGGCAATGGGGTACCATCAAAATGACTTGATGATCAGTCCTATCATCTGGCCATACCCAGGTGTGAGTTAGGCTAGTCCCCTGATCATTGGGACCTAAAGAGCCACACCATTCGTTGCTGGTTTAGGATTTGGTCCACCAACACAAATGATCCGCCATATGATTGCTGATCTTTAATGGTTACGTGAATTATAGTGCAACACAAACAATATAGTGAATTAAAATAGGATGGTGTGTCCTCCTTATATAAATTTTATTCTACGGCCGAACAACACCTCCTAATTAAAAACTAGAACAGTGCAAGAGAGACAGTCAACAAATATCTGTCTGGTAATGGGCCAACTTGTTTCTGCCTATCGGGCAATCTGTCCCATGGCTTACGTCAGGGCCTCTGTTCTTTAAGTCGTTGCACTTACAGTGATTCAAAAACAAAAAGCACCACAACCACAAAAGTGGATTAATTAAGGAAACGGTTGAATACGATACGACCTGTAACAACCGGAAACATTAACCCTCCATGTCAATTGGAAAGTAGGATTTCTATGGAGAAAATATACAATAATTAGTGTAACCTAACCATGTCTTTTCCCAAAACATATGTTTCACTGAAGCTATTTACAAGAAAAATAAACAATTTATGCTCACCCTTCATGGTAGGGGAATTGACCTCACCTCACCTGGACCTTGCTCAGGTTCTACGAGGCCCCGCACTGTATAGATAGAAGAGGTGAAACAGAAAGAAGGGACACCATGAAGCCAAACTGTCGGCCTTCTAGCAAAGTGTCTCATACTCCTTCCGCTAAGCATCTAAACTTCTATCTAAATATCCACAAGTAAAGATACTCCAGTCCACCGACATCTATATGTACCAAGTCTCAAAGTATCTCAGACTAATCATATTTAACTTAAAAATTACTTAAAAATCTCTCAGGACTCCTCCATACCATCTGCCACTCTTTGTATGGAGAGAGTGTTAATCTCAAGTTTGTCCAGTATAAGAGTACCCAAATTGAGGGCTCTAAGAAAGATTGAGAGAAAGGAAAATCCTCTAAACTCACCTCTCCGTCGGTACCTCAAGCTCGCATCTGAGTCTTGGGGGAGGTACCGAACTGGAGAGGGCCAGTCATTTTGAACTACATGCCGATAAAGCACTGTCGAGGTAACCCTGCGCATTACTTTGCGTTCCGTATATTAGTAGAGAGTATGTTATTCATCTTCTGTTCTGTGCGCATATCTAAGCTAGCAAAAGACGAGATTAGACCCTTACCATTAGTTCTCTGTTGTTGCTTGTGTGCACTACATTCCGTTCAAACTAACGCGGTCAATCTCGCGAGATGAACTACAGGATGATGTCATCTCACCAACATTCGTAGTTTTGTTTCCAACGCGAGTGCAATCGTGTTATTTAAATGATCACCAGTACTTAAACCTGTGTCACATACTGGATTCGAATAGTCCTAGACATTCTAAAATCCAGCAGAAACAAGGTATATTATCGTTGTTCGTCAGGTATGGTGTATCTAGTTCATGGACTACAAAATGACGTCATAACGTCCATCGTAGTAGTTTATTAGCCGCGTGTATGCATCCATATCGTATTATGTGTTTACTCTGTGTAAAGGGCATAGACTCATTCAATAAACCCATCTTGTAACCAAAGCTCTTGAAGCAAACATACTTATATGTGAGTCCAATAGAAAACAAATAAATGTAATAAAAAATGATAGCTGAGTTGCTGTTTCTCATTTAGAGGATTACTAACAGATAAAATGCCATAGTCTGTTTATTGCTCATACACTATTTCCTGCATGTATAAATTAGTAAGAACTAATTAGTATAGTGTGTAGGATTGATGGTAGCTCGCCATTAAAAGTGAATCTTTACTAATCAATCATCCAGAGTTGTTTGTTCATCGTTCTGACCCTACATTATTTAATGTTTATACTCTCCTTACAGGTCTTCCATTACTTAATGAAATATGCCATCCCCTATCTGACTGGTCCTAAACAGCAGGGTCCAAGGAATGTCATCATTAAGTCCGTCTGAATCCGTCCAGAGCTTATAGATCCATTTCTGTTCCTTATGGAAGAGATAACTGGACACGTCACTTATATGCCCAGGTATGAAGGGCTTTTCGAGAACAGTCCATTGGAAATCAGTTTCACAATGTTGCTTCTCCAGGAAATGTCTCGTGAGTTTAGTTAAGGATTTCTTGCAACGAAAAGAGCTCTTGTGCTCTAACATTCGAATGAGTACTTTTCGAGTGGTCATCCCCACATAACGAATGGAGCAAGGGCATGTTAGCAAGTAAATTAAGTTGTTACTATTACAGTTGCTGAAGCTGCGCTGTACCCATGGTCTATTGGTACCTATATCTATTTCTCTGGAATGTTTGGTCTGGGGGCAAACTGAGCAAATACCACAAGGGTGGTTCCCCACTACAGGAGGTAGATTCCACAGGGTCTCTCCGTTTTTTTTTATCTCTTTGGGGCGAGTATGCACCAGGCGGTCTCGGATATTGCTTGCCCGTTTAAATGCAAATACAGAGCTGATAGGGAGTTGCCAACCAAACAATGGGGTACAACAGGACAATGACGGGGTGGTATCTGGCGACTTTGGCCAATCATTTAATACTGGACATGGTAGGCTTCAGACTCCTCTAATTTAGGTTCAAAGGTAGAGAATCGTTAGGTAAATTATATGTCTCTAAACGTGGTCCTTCTGTACTCGGTTGGAAAGACCAAGGTAACTTGAACATCATTTTAAATCCCAACAGTTCTGATCCCGTCCTTGTGGTTGATGATGAAAACGAAATTAGGAACTTCATGTTGTGTAAGTTTCCAAAAGTTTTCAATGGTCAAATTGGCAGTTTTAAAGGATTTGCACATCAAATTGTTTTAAAAAGTAATCTCAATCCCAAAACCTTCAAGGCAAGAAACATTCCCATTTTGATTTGTGGTGAAGTAGAAAAAGAATTAGAAAAACTTATTAAGGAGGATATCATTGAACCTATCTAATCCTCTGAGTGGATTTCTCCAGTGGTTGTAGCCAGGCGTTCCAATGGCAAAATTCGGCTTTGCATCGATCTTCACCATTTAAATGAAAATATAGTTATAGACAAGTTTCCATTGGCCAAAATTTCCGAAATGTTACCTTTAGTTAATGATGCCAAGAAATGTTCTACAATCGATTTGTCCTCGGCATATCGTCAGATTTGACTTGACAATGATAGCAAGCATCTTACTGCATTTATCACACCCATGGGGTGCTTTCAGTTTAAAAGGATGCCTTTCGTGTTGGCTTCTGCTGCTGCCATTTTTCAACGCATTATGCATCAATTGTTTGGCAAGCATTCTAAACTGAGATTTTTTCATGATGACATTCTTGTTTTTGGGAAAGATAAAAATGAACACAACGCTGTTTTAGAGGAAGTCCTGAGTATATTGGAGGAAAAAAGGGTTACCATAGAACACTCAAAATGTAGATTTGGTGTCAAATTTGTAACATATCTTGGCCATGTGCTATGTGCTGATGGTGTTGCCACTAAACCTAAATTAGTAGATGCCATAAGAGAAGCCCCTTCTCCTTCCAATAAGGATGAAATCAGATCATTCCCAGGAATGGTAGAGTTTTACGCTAAGTTTATGAATGGTTTCTCCAGCAAAGTTTTCAAGATCAGGCAACTTCTTAAGAGTAATGTTAAATTTGCATGGTCTGTAGCATGTGAAAATGAGTTTAACACTATAAAGAAGGCCATCATTTATGCTCCAATATTATGTCCTTTTAACATGGATTATGATTCTATAATTACTGTAGATGCCAGTAACAAAGGACTAGGTGTGTACTTTCTCAAGTAGATGAATTGGGCAAAGAACGTGTAATAGCGTTTGCGTACCGGGCACTTTCCACTCCTGAGTGTAAATTCTCTGTAATTGAGAAAGAAACCTTGGCAGTGGTTTGGTCATTAGAACATTTTCGAAGTTTTATATGGGGCAAAGAATGCATTGTCAGATCTGACCACAATCCACTTATCAAACTTCTTACCACTGAGGAACTTTTTACAGCTTCAGCCAGGATAGCAAGGATGTCCATGTGTTTACAGGATTTTGTTTACAAGATTGAATACGTTCCCAGCAAAAGTAATGTGATAGAAGTTTTTCTGCCCTGCATGTCTTCAGACTTACAAGAATGCATTGTGAATGAATGGGATTCCTTCTAGGTTGCCCTCATCCATGATGAGAGTCCATTTTGCGTAGAAAGGAAGAAATGGAATGAAGAGTATTCAAAAGAAAGTGACTTAGTTTCTGTTATGTCTTTAATTCACCAAGGTTGGCCTGAAAAATGTAAAGTAACTTCTAACCTAATTCCTTTTTGGGAGGTAAGAAATGAATTGTCTGTTTTGGATGGTACTATTTTTCGTGGAGACAAAGCCATTCCTCCCACATTTTTGAGAAATACTGTGTTACAATCATGTCACAAAGACCATTGTGGGATTGTTAAAACCAAACAGAATGTTAAAAAATGGTACTGGTGGCCTGGAGTTGATCTAAATGTAGAAAGAATCGTTCGAGAATGTGTTATTTATTCCAACTCTGACAAGGCACTTAGTACACTTAGACCTGATAAGTGTGAAACAATTATTACTCATGGTCCGTGGCATATGGTGGCTATTGACATCATGGGCCCTATAGGTGATAATTCTAAGTACATAATATCCATCATTGATATTTTTCAAGATGGCCTAGTATTACCATTGTAGACAAAGTTGACTCTGTCAATGTTTTAAAGTGCATGGATAAAGTTTTTATCGAAGAAGGCCTTCCAGCTCAAATCATTAGCGATAATGGGGGACAAATTGTGTCCAAATTGGCAAAATCTTACTTTGAGATAATTGGTGTAACTCACAGGACCACTTCATTATATAAACCAAGTGGCAATGTTTTGTGTGAAAGATTACATAAAGTTCTTAAAAATGCCATTCAAATTGCAAGAATAAAGGGGAAGATTGGAAAACTCAAGTTTATAAAGCTACCTGGACATATAGAACCAATATTCATGATGCATTGAAAATGTCTCCTGTTGAGATAAAGAGAAGCCGTATTTCTAGAACTAAATGTAATCCGGATTGGTTACATAAAAATCCCTGTTTGGATATTTGCATGAACCAAGTAAAAATTAATATTCTTGAGAAACATTTACAATACAAACGCGTTTTTGATAGTAAGTTTGGTTCTGGGTCTGTAAATATCAAAGCAGGAATGTGGGTCAAGGTCAAAAAACCTTGGAAGGTCCAAAAGGGTGAATCTCAATTTTTTGAACCATTAATGGTTAAAAAACATTTTGCATAATGCTGTCCTTTTGAGTGATGGCAACGTTTGGAATATGAGGAGGATTGCTGTTTATAGAGGGAAAAATGATTTAAAGAATGACCTTTCTGGTTCGTCTTCAGTTCCTTCTTCCACGGCTCTTGATGACAATTATCAATCTATTGAATATGAGGATCAAGGTTGTGTTACTGTTTCTGAAACCAACACTACTTCAGAACCAAGTAAGGTTTGTTCTTCTACTGGAAATTTGGGCCCAATTCCTGAAACCAACACAACTTCAGAACCAAGTAAAGTTTGCTCTTCTTCTCGAAATGTGAACCCAAGTTCTACCACTGTAACTGACGATATCAATACCTCCGTTGAAACATTTGATAATAGTATCAATCCAGAATCTGGATTTGTTTTTGCTCCTTCTGTAAATGATAATATTCTTCCTTTTGAAATAGACAGTAATGTTGATATGCCAAAGAAAAGTTTGTGCTCTAAACCCAAATGGTTAGATGATTTTGTATGTTGATTTTCTTTTGTTTTTTGTGTTTCTCCTTAAGGAGAAAGATGTGTCATGTTGTTGCATCTTTACTTTAGAACTGATTTCCTTTGACCTTCTCTTCCCCGTGCATTCCAAGTAGGATTCCAGATCTCTTGCTGGTTTGCTAAGCAGATGCTGGGGAAAGAAGTCCTGTGTAGGCTGTGTCCTACCTTGCTCCTGTGTTCCTTCTCAATAAACCACTTTACTTCGAATTACCATGTGGTTTGAACTCTACAACCTGCTACCTTTTTTTATGTGAATTAAAGTTTCTTGCTTTTTTTAACATGTTGATCATCTTTGGACTTCACGCAATCTTCCTTGTGTTCTGACTGTCCTCTTCTTTCGGGAAGTCTGAAAGGTACGAGAGGAACATGTATCAGTATCTTGATATCTATCAGGTTTTCTCAAATTATCCCTATTCCTGAGGTTATACCTCCTTTCAGAGGGCTCCTTTTGAGGAGACCTACCTCTGGATTGAGAACGCTTCTCTTTAGAAGTTTGTTTAGTGTTTTGCCACTTCTTTTTAGAAGGAGTAGGAGTGTTTTTAGTAAAGACCTTTTCAGGACTTTCAGACAGTTGAGGTTTTACTGTATAATTCTATTAAATTTTGTATATTACTTAGTAATTCATTGTCTGACATTGCTTCAATGTCAGGGTTAGGTCTGTAGTTGGCTAAAGCTAGCCATGTTGCTCCTGGTCTAACTAGTGGAACGAGCCTGGTGATGTGATTTATGTTTTAGGGCGCCTTTAAACCAGAGGGCATGCTCCTGGTAAATTAGTGGAATTTCAATATCCTCGAAGGGAATGTATCCCTCTGGTGGTTCATCTTCTTCGTAGAAGTGAATCACATGCGTTGCTGGATTTGCTTCGGGAAGATTATCCATGAATAGAATACCTCTGTCTGGTGATATTCATGTGCCTCTATCACAAAAATTGCCCTACCACCTCTCGATGATAGGCCATGTTTTATAAGTTTTATAGTTATGGCTTTCCTTAAACTTATAGGAATGCATATAGAATCCTCGTCAGTTTCATTAAAACCTGCTTGACTAAAAGCTAGTACAGCGTTGTCGCCTGTAGCTCCACCGGTTTCGGTGTTTTTGTCCCCGTTTAGAGACATATTGTTTAATGAAAAACTTGCAGAGCAAGATTCAAGGAAACAAAGAACAGGTGCACAATATTTTGGAACACTGTATCCTTCAACATTGAACAAACCAAGAAGCTAATACATAGGATTTTCGTCCTACTCAGCTATGGCAGAAATGATCCCTTACCCACTCCAGACATCTATTGTAGTATTATGGAAAGGGGGTCTCTCAGAAAAGCATGACTGAGTTACTTTCGTATCTAGTGTTAAATTAGTGCCTTACCAAACTTTGGGCGCCATGTAGTGTAGTTCCTATATTCCCAATAGGCTCTGTGCATGGGAATAATATATTCTATAGATATTACGTAGGACTTAGGTCAGTAGGTCTCTATCGAATATACTAAACTTAATTGTGAGTGCCAGCTAGCTCAGAGGTCACTAGAAACTTTCTCGAATACACAAGAAGGGATTTGTTTCTGACAACCGCATAAACATGACAACTTTGTTTCCCTAACATTGGAAAATATTTTCAGAGTCGTGAAAACAATAGGTAAGTATTTCACTCAGTCAATTGTGTATGCTTTTTTTCTACGGAGGGTGCACAGAAATAGAGAGACGGGCATTTCAATAAAAGGTTTATTGAACAGTCTTCTTTCTCATGCAAAGAGAAGTGAACTGCTACAATAGTTAGACCAAATGCAAAGTATAATGCGTACAGCGAGAATAGTAATATAAAATAATACTGTAATAGCATTGTATGGTTTCTAAGCCATATAAAAATACATACATAAAAAACACAGGCTAAAATACTCAACTGGGGCTTTTAAAATATGCCTACCCCAATGTACCTAACCTAGGTCTAGTACGAGGGAGGAAGTAAGTATTGTTTAGCTTAATTTTTATTTCTGCCAAGAATTGCCAAAGGTTTCTCTAGGTTCTAATCAGCTCCATACCTTAGGATGAAGGAGGTTGGTATCTCGGTCTCGGGACTTGATTTCCCAACACCCCGCAAGGGGAGTCGAAAACCCTGGAGCTGGATTCTTGGCAGGAGAATGACAGCTTCTTCATCAGTGCGTCAGCTGGAGAGTCGGCTTCCCTTGGCACTTGCTGTAGAGAGCTGCGTCAGGCAAGTAGGTCATAGAACTGCACCGAACCTCCGTACTTTGTTATAGCAAGTGAAGGTATATTTATACCTTGAATGTGTTTAGGAAAGCCAGCTTTGACGTAAAGTCGGGCATATGAAAATCATGGATGAACCCCTAAGGAATTGTTGTTCATGCATAATAATGAGTTTCTTTGAGAAATCAATATCCAGGCTAAGGGAAGTCCCTTACAGCTTAAGAGTCTGGTATTCCAAGAAATTGTTGTGAAGTTGATGAACGGATGGAAGTTGCCATGCCTGTATTTCGGTAGCATAGGCTAAGCCTAAATAAGGGCTTGATTTCTATGCCTATACAAGGGCAATGTGGATTGTACCTATATAAGGGCATGAATCAGGAAAATTCATTCGGAATCAAAAACGCCATACAACAGCCCTAATTAGTAGATATCTGTTATTGGTAACAGATCCATTTGACTGTACCACACTCCTTCAGTACACACAAAGGGCAGGGTTCTTGTTCTCAGGGACTGGTTGCGCTCCGCTATGTTTCTGAAAACTGCCTGTTAGGCTCGAAGATTTAAGGTAGTGGTGCCACAGGAAAGGGGTGACCCTCCCAACCCCTTTATAGATGTTGTTCGCACAATATCAGTATTTGAGAATGATTCCAATGCACACACAGTTCAATCAAACATGTAGGTAATACAATAGAATGTTAGGTCAAAGCAATGAAATTATTGTCCACTTCTTCTCGTTGAGATTTTCTCTTTTTAATGCTCGAGCTACACCGCGCCAGCCGACACGTGTTTCGTCAAAGCATAGGTCGCTTTGACTCTTCAGGGCTGCCTTCTATTCTAGGTGTGTGTTGTAATTCCACTAGACCGGTGATAATTCCAACCCGGTTAGGGTAGTCCTCAGGTTGCTTCAGTTGCTCGAGTCTGTACAGGTATCTCCACTGTGAATATAACAGGACTTGTGTCCGACCGTGAGGGATGAAAGGAGGAACAGGACTCTCTCAATTTTAATATCGAACTTGATATGACTATATATGCGGCCAATCCGCTCCTCGACTTATATCGTGTTCACCAATTCCTAGTTCCGGTAAATTTTTAGCGTCCCCTGTTCCGTCCTGCCGAGAATCCGGCGTCTGTCTCCAATGGTGTGTTCAATTCCGCAATTGAACACACCATTGGAGACAGACGCCTCACGGACACAAGTCCTGTTTTGACGAAACACGTGTCGGCTGTCGCGGTGTAGCTCGAGCATTAAAAAGAGAAAATCTCAACGAGAAGTGGACAATAATTTCATTGCTTTGACCTAACATACTATTGTATTACCTACATGTTTGATTGAACTGTGTGTGCATAGGAATCATTCTCACGTACCACACTCGTTGTTGCTGTCCGCCCAACTGCATATATTTCTGTTTTTCGAGAACTCTTGGCAACCCTGTTACACTCACTCATGTTGTATTTCCTAATTTGCTTATGTGTGTTTCTAAGTCATAGAACATGGTAACTCTCTTTAACTGAAAACAAAAGTGCTTGTTTTTCTCTTTCAAGTACTTTGGGAATATTTTGCTCAGATATTAGTTTTCAATTTAACAATTTCATTGAGTTTCAAAATAAAATGGTACCTGATGCGGGCGTCTTCAAATGTAACTTTGTTTCTAAGGGTGTGGTTTGATAAAAGGGACTATCAGTTAAGCAATTGTAACATAATTTACATTGTTTGCCAGATTAAATGTTGCCTGTATCACAAAGCAGGCATAAGATCTCAGACTAAAACTGTTTAAGAAAATGATGTTTATTATGTCAATGATTTTATATTTGTCATTGATTACACACCAAGAAATGATGACATAAGAACCCTGTATGCCTACACGGTCAACATTATTTATATGGTAAGACATTATACTTATCAGTTACCTAAAATGCAATGTGATTACGTGTTTAAATCTTCGTCTTAAGTTAGACTTCTTCAATTTGAAAGACATACTACAGTCATTCCCTTTTAGATTACCAATACGTTGAAACATGTACTGGTGAAAAGTTGGAGAAGAGTCTGATAACTATTTTAACTGTCTGGTGTCATGAAAGAATTGACAAGTAAAGATGAAACGGAAAAAACATCACTTTCATTTTGACTTACTGTGTTTTCATTCCCAAAGAAACTCTAAAGAATTGCACATCAAGGAAAAAAATCAGCAGTATACTCCGTGCCTTTTCATAATGTCCCCTTTGTTATTTGTTTTGAAAGTTTACATGGTAGATAAGGAAATATTACAAAGTGTCAAAATGATAACTCGAGTCATACTCTATTTTACCAAAACACGTCCTAACCAGTTTGCAACTCGAAGGCAATATGTACAGAATTGGGTGTATTGTTCTCTACATAGTATTCAGTGTGTAAATCGTTCCCAGGCACAGCTTTTAAACATGCCATGATAGTTCTCATGTTTTTCGAACACGATGAGGTACCCTAACATTAGATTTTTGCACAAAATAATGTTGGTCTTTGAACCAGAATAGTGCTTTTGAGAGATCATGTAGCAACTTAAAAATATATGAGAGTATAACACGTCTTGAAATCCATTGGCACTGACTATTAAACATGTCCACAAATCCTGTAATTATGAAAAAGAAAGATCGTTTTTGCTATGAATGTTAAAATGGCATTTAGATGCAAATAATGGGTGATTTGTTCTCGATGTTGTGAACCTTTGCACCCCAGAGCAAACTATTAACAATCTGCAATGCCTTTTTATTCATTGATAAAAGGCTTCTCATACTCTTTGGTTTCGTGTGATTAGCTGGGGGTTTTGAGTAGTTCATTCCTGTGAAATAGACCTCACAGTGTAATTATTGCAGCACAAAAGGAGTTAATATGTTCTGCTGTAATGTGCACATTTAATATGCAAGTATATTTGATGTATATTGACAATTTCAATTGGAATGATCTTGCTTTATGTACCAGTAACACGGCTTAATATCATTATACTGCATGCAATATTAGTTTTTATTAATCACCATTAACAGGATACTTTCTAGGTGAATTCTCATTTACGGCTGCAGTTCAGAGAAGTCTTTTTTCAAGGGAAAAAAAAACTCCTTCAAGTGTCAGATATAACAAATTAAAAACCTGTTTACTCTTTGTGAAGAAAGCGTATGTATCTAAATAGGCATCTTGTACCGTTTGCATAGTAGATTGCAAATTAGCATTTTTGTTCATTTCCCCATGTATGCACAGTGCCTGGAAGAGTAATACCCCATGCATATCAGATCAGCCAGCCTACAATTTTTGTACAATATACTATTTGGCAATCTAGAATTCGTAATTTGCATGAAATTGCTTAATTAAAATACAGTCACTCAGGGTATTAATTTCTCTGTCTGGCAGTTCAATGTACTAAGGAAGGGCTATAGAAATTGTGAAATGCTGTCAGATGTAACAGTCCAATATTAACAAAAATATCCTTCTGGCAACAAAGTGACAGATCAGTAACGCTCCCCCACCCCTGATTCTGGGTGCAGACCCCTGCTCTTTAATGCAGAAACTAAAGTGTAAATCTCTCGCTGCCAGTGTGCCGACAAATCTGCCCGAACATTCCTGGAGCAGTCCCTTGAAAAAATTGTATATATATTGTTCTCTTTTCTTGGAGTTCACTGCTATTTTCGTCAGCCTGCTTTCGGTATTTGAAATCAGTAACCCTACCGATTAAATGATCCAATCAGTCTTTTCTCGTTGTCAAGACAACAGTTCATAATTGTACCAGCTCTTTTCATTGCAGTCCGGCATTTCATAAAAAAAGATAATTCCCTAATTTATCCAGCCAATCGTACTTTGCATGCTCTGCCACAACAGGCGAGCTTAGCTTCTTAAGCAGTGCGCTCTTCGCAGACATTCTTAAGCACGCAATTTGAGATGTGTGATTTCGATGCACTGGGCATGCAGATATGAATGAATGCCTGCACAGGCCTCTTTGTCTTACGTTTCCTCAGTTCTTGTCTGTAAATACTGAGAGGAAGGTAATAGTCTTCAAGGGTGCTGAATTCTGTGCCCGGGTCATTATGCAGTAGCAATGCCATGGTGCCCAGTTTTCCTGTTTGCCAACAAAGTGCATCAACTAAACAATAGTGTCAGTTACAGCAGGCTAGCTATCATTGGTGCAGCAGTGGCACCGAGACCCAGAGGGCCCACAGTTATGGGTGTGTTTTACTCCCCAAACAGACAAGAGAGGAACATAGGCCCTGCTTGCAATAGGGCCTGTAGCGCACTGACTAGGCCGGGAAGGACAGGGAGTGGTATCACTCTGGTTGGTTCCTGGTGGCCTGCAGGGTAGGGGCTGCTTTCAGACCCGGATGCCGACCATGAATTCCCTCGTGGTGCCTTTCTAGTCACAGCCTTCGGTAGTGTGGGGCTAGTTTGAACAGTTGTGCCAGTGCTGATTTTAAGTTTCATTTCCACCATTTTACTAGGCCCAGAAAGGTTAGTCAGTCAAGCACAGCAATGGCAGAACCAATGACCCCAGAGTGCAGTGCAGAGTCAGTGCAACACAGGAGGCAGGGCATTATGCCCCTGGCTTACAGTCTTACTGACTGGGGTCAGTGAGGAGTAGCCACATGCCTAGACATGAGCAGGAGTGGGCACTCGTTGCAGTAAAAGAAAATAAAGAAGTAAAATATCACGTGATGATATACAGTTCCAATTTGGGGACTCCGCATCGGTGTTTCAAATATAACTCGGACACAAGTTTCAAGTTTCAAAAGACCTTTATTCGAATTTGTTAAAATTCATAAAAGTACCGAACACATCAAAGAACATATACATTCACATAATACAAAACAGTTAAATAATTTACATTTCATAATAACAAAGCAAATCATACAGCAATTAGACAATAAATTTCATTGAGTTAAAAGGTTTTAGCAGTAGTATTTTTGACTAAATCTGATTTCAAGGACTTTCCATAGTCTTGCGTGCACGTATGGCTAGTCTTAGAAAAGTGCTAGTGCGAAATGTCACTTCATCATTGTCCAGGGTGAGCAGCAGCAAATAGGAATCCTGAAGTGTGAGAGGTCTAAGTTTTCTAAAATATGGGGTTAAAAGCCATTTGGTATATCTCAAATAAAATTTGCAAAAAAACAAAAAGTGCAAATCGTCTTGAGTACTTGTACCGTCACAAGGGCAGGGGGTAAAATCAGTATGGTGTTGATACCCCAGAGGAAAAGAAAGCAAAAATTTCACAGTTCCTGCCCTTAGACGAAATAGTAGAGATCGTTCCCAATTTGACATAGGCAGTGATAAATAGGGTGGCATGATTTGCATACAAAGACCATTACCGATGTATTTTTTAACCCCTGATTTCTGTAATTCAATTCCAAGCCGTTCATTACGGTAAAGTGCATACAGTGCCTTTTGGACCTCATATTTGTCCTTTGATTCAATAACCGTTGGCTCAGTAAACAAAATACCTCTACCAATTTCATTAAATATTTTAAAAACTTCTTTAAACCAGGGGATCTGCATGCCATTTTCACTATTAAGGCAATCCCTAATGATGTTTTGCGTAAGGGCAGCAGCCTCATTCCTCCAGATTCTGATCCAGAAGAGTGCTGGTCTTGCTTTAATAAAGTCGTTTATAAAAGGGAGGTTAAGTTCGTTATGACAGATAAAATTGGAAGAGGAAATTGGTGCTCCCAACAATTTCCTGCAGAAACGGTTTTCCTCTCTTTGAATACCAATGCTGCTGGCCAATCCCCACACTTCGGCTCCATACGTAGCAACAGGGGAACACTGTAGTTTAAAAATTTTAACAATAGCTTTAGTGGCACCGATTTTCTTTGGGCGGGGGAGACTCAGGACAGAGTTGTTGGCTTTCGAGAACTTGCTCGTGGCGTGGGCCACATGCCCACTCCAAGAGCCGTTCGCAGCGAAAACCAACCCCAGATAAGGGAACTTATGGACAGATTCCAGTTTATCTGTTCCAATTTGGATAGTACCGAGTTTCCTTTTGCCCGGCCCACAGGACATGATAAAAGACTTTTTAAAATTAACTTTCAAATCCAGTCCCTCCATAAAATTTACAAAACTATGTACAAGCAGACGTAGAGCATTAGGTGTACGTGCCATAAGGACAGCGTCGTCTGCATATAAAAGTGCGGGCAAGGGATTTCCTAAAATAGTTGGGACATCAGGGGTAGCTTTCTTTAAACAGTTGGACAAGCCATTAATATAGATAATAAACAGCAGGGGTGCTAAAACGCACCCCTGTCTCACCCCCCTCCCTATCTTGATGGCTCCCGACACCTCTCCGCCCATCCCAACACGTACCCGAGCTTTCGAGTCAGTGTGGAGATAGGCTAAGAAGTAAACAAGAGCGGCATCGAGACCGTTTGACAGGAGGGTTAACCATAGCTTGGATCTGTTCACAAGATCGAATGCGGATGAAAGATCCATAAAAGCTAGGTAAACGGGGGATGAGCGAGCAATGCAGTATTTATCTATTATCAATTTTAAGTTTAGGCATTGCTCGACAGTTCCTACCCCACTCCTAAACCCCATCTGGCAGGGGTCTAAAAGATCAGAATCAGACGCCCATTCCAGTACCCTGTTATAGATTATTCGTCCTAGTATTTTTAGAGTATTATCCAGGAGGGAGATAGGACGATAGTTTACTGGGTCAGATCTGTCTCCCTTTTTGTAGATGGGGACAATAATACTTGTAGTCCAGGTGGCGGGCATGGCTACATGTGGTAGACTGTTAAAAATGTTTAAAAGTATTGGTGTCCAAAGATCAACATTAAATTTGATAATATCAATAGGGAGGCCGTCCGGCCCAGGAGCCTTATTACCTAGGCTTTCTTTGATAGCTTTCCTGACTTCTAAGTCCGAAATCTCTAAGCCTTCTATTTGGTTCAGATTAGGGAGAGGTTGCTCATCAAAGGGGGCGGCATAAATATTAGAAAAATGGGTCTCCCAGGCTGAGCTGCTTATATTGCAGCTAATTTTTGTAAGCTCTTTGCCCATTTCCCTCGTTCTCCTAACTGCCGTCCAAAAAGGGCCGCTGCCACCCAGATTGGCGCTGATAACCAGCTTATCCCAGTGATCACAGAGCAAATCTGCCTTCCTTTTCGATGTTTTATCTTTATAATTTTTCCTGGCGGCTCGAACAACATCCTTACACCTGGGATTGGCAGAGAGAGCCTTTCTTAGCTCTCTATTGGCCACGGAGCAGGATGTGTCAAACCACCGTGGCTCTTTGTGGACAGCAGAGAGTGGGACTGACAAGAGATTTTTTATATTGGTGCATAAAGCTTCAAAATCAATAATCAGTTCTTCATTATTTGTACTTGGGGAGGAGAGGCGTTTCAATAAATCCGGATATGCCTCCCGAATCGTATCTATGATGGCCCCACAATCAATTCCTCTCCATTTAAGGCGAAGGCCGTCAATTGAGGGTGTAATATCCCTTGCTCCATTTAAGTTCATAAGAATCGGACTGGGTGCGAGGTTAAAAATAGCAAACAGAGGATTATGATCACTGAAAGACGTTTGCACCACGGTGGATTTGATTAAACAGTCCATTAGCGCAGGCGATGTAAAAATGTAGTCGATAATTGAACCGTTATCCCTGCCCTTAAACGTAGGGGCATAGGGAAAATTCATATCATACCCTACACTCATTACATCAGCAAGATTAAAATCAGAGAGTATGCTAATCAGTTCCAAACCCCTGCGGTCATTACAGTGATCAAAATTAGTAGATCCATAGTTATCTATAAGTTTCACATTAAAATCTCCCCCGATCAGGATACTAGTCTTAGTGTCTACTGACAGAGAACAATCAATCATGTTTAAAACCTTAGATAAAGCAACAAAATTTTTGTTCGGTACACCATTAAAATCATTGTTGTAAAAATTAATTAAATAAATTGTGGTCTTTGATTTCAGTTTATATTCCAGAATTTGAATGTTGGAATTTGCAAAATTATCCAACTTCAAAACATTAATTATACCGCCTGCCAAAATTCTAATCCCCGTGAAGAGTCCACCCACCGCTCGGCCAAAACTAGGTTTTGGAGATGTCAGGCTGAAGCAGTGGTAGCCTTCAATATGCAGGTTATCAACAGCCCAAGTCTCTTGGAACATAAGTATGTCTATGTCATTAATTAGTTCGGTCCATGCAGGGTCAGAGAGCTTAGATTCTAGACCTGCGACATTCCAGCTTAATATTGATAGGCCGTGTTTGAACCCCTGATTAATAATTGTGCGTCTAGTATTGCCATTATCATGAATAGTTGGTTCGTTTAAAATGGCTGGAATGCTATCCAACAATATAATTTCTGGAACTGCCGTTTTAACATGGAGCAATGCTGGTGAAATTATAATTGTGGCATCCTCTTGGTTACATGCTTTTACATTGTTGCTTAATTCTTTATTTAGGGGTGTAGTCAGTCAATCCTGTTCGTCTAATGATGGTAGATAGTCGAACCGATTGAAAGTTGGGATATTATACATTGGCCTAGCTTGTGTCATCTGTGCAAACTGGAATGGGTTGGGGGTTAAGTAGGACCTATCCCTATGATTGCTCGAGTGCATAGTTGGGGCTTGAAAGTACTGCGGATGGTTGGGGGTAAGGATTGGCATTGGGGGTTGTGGGTGCCAATTGAGGTTGTTGGGAAAGGCGACATTTGAGTTCTGGTTTTGGGCAAAAAGGGGTGATTTGACCCTTGCACCAAAATTCATCTCTGGGTGTGAATTAGTGGGGAAGTTGTTGGGAAAGTTAACCGTAGCTTGTTCTGGGGGTATCAGGTGTCGGTAAAAATATCCCAAGGGAAGGAGCGTGGTGTTAAATTCCCGTAGCGATGGTGAAGGGGCGTTAGCTAATGTCTTCTCTGCCCAGTATGGTTTTCTAAAACTAATAGTGACACAGTCACCCTCAAATTTTTTCCTGAGTGGTCCAATCCAACCCACCCTCTGTGTGTTAATAATCTCCCTTGCACCATCAATCGGGTAATTGCAGTTGGTAATTAGCCAGTGCAGGGTTTTATTTTTGAGTGATGTGGGATTTTCATCCTGATCCTCTCTTAGTTTGGTAACGTTTACTAACACTAGTACATATGCACCGCATTCCGGGGGGAGATTAATGCGGGCAGGAACTTGTCTGGATGTTTTTGGGGTGGGTTGGGTCAGGATAGGATTGCTTGTTGAAACTGAAGGGTGACCTGTGGTGCTCGCAATTGGGAGTGTAATATTCGTGGTAGTTTTGGTGCCAGGATCCTTCCTTTTGTCTGTAGATTTGCTATAAGTATGGGGTATTGGTGTTTTTTGTTTAGTAATTGGGCCATTGGCCGGAGCAGGTGCGACTTTATCTACATTATTTGGGGCAGCTGGGGGTACTTGTAATAAAGTTGTTTTGGGACCTGCTATATTGGTAGGGTTACTATTTTTTGTGCTAGCTGCAAGGCCTCCCTTTAGGAAAGTCTTAAGAGGGTTGCTCAATTCGTCTAGCTGTTTTTCTAATCGAGCAAGCCTGTTTTCGATTGGGGATAAGTAAATACTTAATAAATCCCCCAGTCTTTCCAACAGGGGGTCATATGATTTGTCTATGTTTCCATTAGTGTTTGTTGTTCTACCCTGCTGTACAGTTTCACTATCATCCCTCTGGGGAATTACCATAACCTTAGTCGCATTATGATTGTTATCAGGGACAAAGTTGGTATTTTTCCCAGGTTTCCTTTGTGCCCGGCCATATTTCCTGGTCGTGGTGACCCGGGGCTTGGGTGCGTGTAACTTCAGTTTTTGAACTGCCCCCTCACGCCTACCTCTAACATGCCTGGTGTTATCAGCAGGTTTTGCTTTGGGAGAGGGGTTAATTAGTAAATCAGGCGTTTTTTCCAGGTCTGTGCTGGTGTCGGTGTCTGTGTCTAACAGAGGAATAGAGGCTGAGAGGTTAACCTCACTAGGAATTGTGTGTATGTCAGCACAAACATCAAGTAGGGGTCTGATGTTGTTAGGCATAGTTTGTGCAGGTGTAGTGGCGGTAGCAATGAGGCCAAGCGAGGAACGTCTGGCATGCGCCAGGTCTTGTGATACCCTGCGTTCTAATAGGTTAATGCCCTGATTAATGGCATCATTGGCCTTAAATATAAAAAGGTCAATGGGGCCAGTCACAGCGGCAGCAGTTTTGCTGCGGGTGCCTCTTGGGGACATGCTGGCAAATACTAACCCCTGTTCTACGGTTTGGGTAGTTGCGCAGGGCTGCAGATGCAGGTGTCAATGACACATAGCAAACACAATAGTTAAACAAATAATAATAGCAAATAGTCCCGGAAAAGATAGCAGTACCCACAGTTCCCCAAATGAGAAATGGCCGGTGGACCAAAGAACAGTACCTTCAAGTCGTAATGAACGGGTAAATATAAAGGGAGTGGCCCCGTCCCGTCCTCCTCAGGCCTCTGAGGGCCACAGAGGGCCCGCCCTTTGCCCGGGCTTAGCCCGGCGCGACCCCGCGCGCTCCCGCGACGCGGGAGGGACAGCTGGAATTTAAGCGCCTCCAGGCGCGGAAGTCCGGGGACCACGGAGGTCGGCGTCCCAGGGGATCCTGGGTAGTGTAGTTCAACCCGGCGGCCGCGTTTTGCCTGCGGCGGCGGGGAACCAGACACACTACCAGTTTGCTCCAAAGTGCCCCCGAAGGTCAGTAGAATGCCCCGCTCCACCGGAGGGACAGCTGGAATTTAAGCGCCTCCAGGCGCGGAAGTCCGGGGACCACGGAGGTCGGCGTCCCAGGGGATCCTGGGTAGTGTAGTTCAACCCGGCGGCCGCGTTTTGCCTGCGGCGGCGGGGAACCAGACACACTACCAGTTTGCTCCAAAGTGCCCCCGAAGGTCAGTAGAATGCCCCGCTCCACCGGAGGGACAGCTGGAATTTAAGCGCCTCCAGGCGCGGAAGTCCGGGGACCACGGAGGTCGGCGTCCCAGGGGATCCTGGGTAGTGTAGTTCAACCCGGCGGCCGCGTTTTGCCTGCGGCGGCGGGGAACCAGACACACTACCAGTTTGCTCCAAAGTGCCCCCGAAGGTCAGTAGAATGCCCCGCTCCACCGGAGGGACAGCTGGAATTTAAGCGCCTCCAGGCGCGGAAGTCCGGGGACCACGGAGGTCGGCGTCCCAGGGGATCCTGGGTAGTGTAGTTCAACCCGGCGGCCGCGTTTTGCCTGCGGCGGCGGGGAACCAGACACACTACCAGTTTGCTCCAAAGTGCCCCCGAAGGTCAGTAGAATGCCCCGCTCCACCGGAGGGACAGCTGGAATTTAAGCGCCTCCAGGCGCGGAAGTCCGGGGACCACGGAGGTCGGCGTCCCAGGGGATCCTGGGTAGTGTAGTTCAACCCGGCGGCCGCGTTTTGCCTGCGGCGGCGGGGAACCAGACACACTACCAGTTTGCTCCAAAGTGCCCCCGAAGGTCAGTAGAATGCCCCGCTCCACCGGAGGGACAGCTGGAATTTAAGCGCCTCCAGGCGCGGAAGTCCGGGGACCACGGAGGTCGGCGTCCCAGGGGATCCTGGGTAGTGTAGTTCAACCCGGCGGCCGCGTTTTGCCTGCGGCGGCGGGGAACCAGACACACTACCAGTTTGCTCCAAAGTGCCCCCGAAGGTCAGTAGAACTCGGACACAAATTTGAAGAAGGATCCAGAACTGCGAAACATGTCCTGCAAAAGCGAATTAGCCTCTACAAAGAAAATGTTTAATTGTCTAGCAATGTCCCGGGGGAATCGTTCACTTCTATGTACGGTGCAAGCAGGAACCAGAGAGAGGAAATAATAACAATACTACTACTACTACTGCTACTACTACTACTGCTACGACTACTACTAATATATTAGTAGGAGTTGTATTAATAGCAGTAGTACTGTTGTTGTTGGTGCTATTAATATTATTAATACATATTATCATATAGCAATAGGACTGGTAATGCTACTACTACTACTACTACTACAACTACTACTACTACTACTACTACTACTACTACTACTACTACTACGAAGAAGAAGAAGAAGAAGAAGAAGACAAGGGAGAAGGAGAAGAAAGAAGGAGAAGGAAAATAAGAAAAAGAGGAAGAAAGAGAAGGAGAAGTAAAACACGACAACACGAGTAATTTTAGGAACCGGCATAAGAATAATAAGTACAGTCCCTTTCTCCCTTTGCTTGTTCGTCTCATGTCTGTGCAGTCGTTCACCTCAGTCTCTTATATTTCTGTCTAACTTCCTTTGCGTCTGCCCACCCGTTTGTCTATCCATCCAGGTATCCACCAATCCAACATGCCAGCCACCTCGCCAGCCAGTCAGAGAGACAAACAAGCATACGGACAAACAGACGGCTATGGATTAGTCCATCTAGGGCATGCCAGTATGGCTACAATTAAAAATTAAAATACTTTGGCGACCTATTGTTTACTTGTTGGGTA
Source organism: Lissotriton helveticus (assembly GCF_964261635.1). Taxonomy (NCBI): domain Eukaryota; kingdom Metazoa; phylum Chordata; class Amphibia; order Caudata; family Salamandridae; genus Lissotriton; species Lissotriton helveticus. The sequence continues at coordinate 788,917,739 of NC_136057.1, read as the reverse complement.
ATCAAAATTATTGCATCATCATAGTATTCCTGGGATCAGTCATAAATAATTGGTCGTAGCAAAGGCATCGCGTCTTATAATCCCTCAAAGCAGGAATACACAAAAATGAACCTTTTTTTTTTAACCTAAAACTGTAAATTAAAAATAATCCTGACATGTTGAAAATGTTGACCCGGTAGATTGACTTAGGTGCGCGTTGCTTTGCCTGCAGTTTGCTGATGCCACATTCGCCCTTATCTTCGCTTCCTTTGTCTTAAAAATCAAAGGCACTGCTGTCATGTTAACATATTAATAATTTCAAAGCCACGTAAGCAGGAGGTTTGGTGCGAAAAGCCGATTGTAGTGAAGTGGCGCATCTCTGCTGAAAGCGTCTCTCTTTACACGCCTGCCTAGCGCTGTGAGGGCTGGATTCACAAGTCGTGTACCATTCACCAGCCACAAAGGCTCACACGGTGATGTGGAATCGAGGTCTAATTAAAATCCTTTAACTGACTGAAAGTCTCAAGAATGGCACACATTCAAGAACTGCGGTTAGGAAAAGAGAGCAAAGAAAAGACGAAAAGGGGAGAAAGGCTTGTCACCGGCAGACTCGGAAGGCTGCAGAGCGCGCCGATGCTGCCCTCAGCTGCCTTCCTGCGTAAGCACGCCACCCAATTTGTGAAGGAGTTAATTGGTGCTTTGATGCCTTACGAAAGGTGCGCGCAGAAAGAAAATGAGGCCCTTGCCGCCACTCGTTCATGGTGTTTATCTATGGAGGGAAAAAACACGACGCAGTACAAATGCGTCCTCCCGGCTGCCCTGCGAGCCTCGCCCCAGACACCGTTTCCGGCGTTGCCCTATCAGCTCGCTGTTACCTTGCAGTGTGCCTCCAGCCAGGGTCACAGGTTTTTTTGGACTAATTTTCACTTGCTAATTTCCCTGCAGAAAAAAAATGGGAGTGGAGCGGCTCCCTGCTGCCACTGCTGATCAAATGGAACAACAAGGGCAATGCCTGCTAATATGGGAAGCTATTTAGTGGCACGCTGCCTTTTGAAATGATGATGATAATGGATTCAGTCTGCTCATTAATGGAGCCAGAGTGCTCATTAGAGTGAACAAACAAGCCAGGTTGTCAGCATTGAAAATGCCAAGTGCTTGTTTCCATGTTATCTGAGGAGCCTGGAGACAGTGATTTTACCGTTTATTTCCCCTTTCTGAGCTTGACCCTATAGCATCAAAGTCCCTCATCTGGGGAGAGACCATATATTTGTATTGTCAGGATGCCTCGCTCAGCCTGGGTTCAAGGTTGAATAAGCTTAAAGAGCACGGAAGCTTTTTTGTCCTGCCCCCAGCACAATGTTGCAGGCACTAATATCTTGAAAACCACGATACACCCTATGTGTTTTGAATTTAAATAATTGCAAATCATTTGGTCCCAATGTTCTAACATGTCACGAGGATCTGTGGTCAGAATATTTTCTATTACGAGTGAACATAGTAGTCTGAATATAAGTACATTTGTATTCTGAATCTTTCCAGGTCATTCGGAGAGTCGTGTCTTAAAGTCATTTGTGGAATCAACATCAGACACACAGTAACATAGGGATTAATGTAAGTAGTAGCAGTGGCACAGTGCTGATAAGAAAAAGAAAACAAAAGCATTCACAAATTTTGTGAATAACACTGATTTGTTCAACGAACCGGCTGTTGATGTGGGATTTTAGTCTACGACAACAGACAAGTGTAGGGGGCTTCTTGCGTCTACTTCATACTATACGATAGTTCATATTAAATGGGCGAAATAAGGACGCATATCTGATTTTCTTACAGGAGCAACTCGATTTTTCCAGGGAAGGATCTTGAGGAGGTATCTAGCCCAATGTGAAAATGAAAGGATTTTTAACAGCATTTGAATGTTTGCTAGAGCCGTCTCTTCCTAATAAATTGACAGGAACATTTAAAATAGGGTGATAAAAAATAGGGGTCAGAATGACAAATAAAACTGTATTATGAGGGAAGTCACAAATAGACCTATGTTTACATTTGATGTCTAGTGTTGCATGGGTGTATGGAGATGTAATGATACACATATAAGGGACAAGCTGATATCCTCTCTCAGTTTTAATCACTGTAAGCCATCTTGCAAATGTGTGCACTATTTATGAGGCGGCCAGTCTGGATAGGCATAGATGGCCTACTCAAGGAGCTCCCACAAGGCATGTGTAGCAGGTGCTAATGCTCCCACCATGTGCAGGGTTACCACCTGTCTTGTATTTCACCAGTAACACTGGCAAATGCAATAACAAAGCATCAATTAATAAATCCAGAGTATAAATGACACTTTTCAGGGCAGTTTTTTTTCATACCATTTCCCGTTCTGGAAGTGCTACCATGTCATGTCCATTTATATGGTCTTTACTTTTGGGCTTTGTCTTTGTATGTAATAATTTTATGAAAACGCAGCTCGGGCTCTTTCTTGAGACTCGGCCGTCCCTTTTTATTCCTATATATACTTTCCTTTGAAGTTGAAGAAAAACAAGATTTCGCTAAAAAGGAGATGATAAGCGCTGATTGACTGGTCAGCTCTCCTAGATTAAAGTTATTCCAGGATTGCCTGTTGCTCAGTTCTTCGCACTCAGTAAATTCTGAAACAGAGACAACAGTTTGAGAACTGGTCACATTCAGTTGCTGTTTGCTGTGTTTAGCTGGTAAACTGATACAAATGAGGTGAATCCTTTGGTCAGACAGAGCTAACATGTTTATACATGACAAAATAATGAAGATATAGTGATTGAATGCTTGCTGCCCTGTGTCACATAATTTGCCTTTACTTGGCACATAATTTAGTCATGGAACACATTAAAGGTGATGGGAGGAATGCTTGCAATTTGGCTAACCACTGGCAATTGCTGGGGTAGGACCCCAACCTAGCGTTCTTTTTCTCACCATGCCACTTCCTTTTTGGACCTAGCCATATGCAAATCAGTCTTAACTCTGCTCCTCATGGGACCAGTCCAGCCAGAATTGCCAGACAAGCTCCTCCCTGAACCAGAATACACAGCAACAGCTTCGAAAGTGCATCAAGTGACAATGACTTGGCCTTTCTATTCAACTTGAAGCCTGAATCACAACTCGTCTTTCATTTTGATAAAGGCTATGGAAAGTCAGATGACCTAAAACCGCTAACTATAGAATGTCAACAACTATCTAGGAAAAACAAGAAAACATTGAAAAAGTTAAACAAACGAAAAAATACTACAAGTTATCACAAAGGTACAATAACGCATTGGCTTGCGTCAGAAGAACTGGAAAACAGACCACAATAAGGTGAACCAGGATGACTTTGGTCTCCTCCAAAAATCAGCTGGTAATGATCAAAACACAGATACACAAATATGTGGCATAATTACTAACAAAATACCCGCCCAGTGCCCCCCAGGAAATTTAACAGAGAAACCAACTAGAAGCTTGCGCATAATAACTAAGTATGCATGGATTAAGACAAATACATTTTATTTGTTCCTGAGCAAACTGCTCTATTGTGTGTTTTTTTCATTGCTCCTGGGAGGTTGCAAAAGTATTTATTTCCCTCACAAATGGTGTCAGAAGTGGGTTGCCATGAAATGTCGCACAGGTAAAAGTAAGTGAGCTGAATATGTTGCTGACATGGCCTTTCATTGCTTAGAATATAGCTGGTAGTGAAAGAAGGAATTGAAGTGTACCTACAAATGTAGCTGGCAGTGAAACAGGGGACTGAGAAGTAACTATGTTATTATTATTATTAAACTGACAGTGGCTTATCCTTATGGAGTATTATAATCCATGCAGAAGTGCCTGTGCCAGTAGGGGATTTTTTTCCCAGAAAAATAAATCTTCCCAGGGTTTAGTAAGTGGAGCGTCCGATTGCTAGGTTGCACCAGGACAGAGGGAGATGATTTTGAACTATTGATCAATGACTGAAATTCAATGTTGTTGGACTAATGCTGACGTGCCGATATTTTTTGGTACATTTGCATAATGACTTTGTTTCTTTGAGTAACACATACAAGTGTCAACAGTTGGGAATTTCTTTCTCCCTCTGTCTATCCACTGCATACATTTGTTCCCTAATATGAACAACAAACAAATGGCCAGATAGGATATTCAACAATTATTGATGTGCACCTAGATAGACAATTGTTTTGACAGTCAAGGTCCTTTCCAGTTCACGCCTTGAGGAGAACCCCAGAAGAAGGCAGGGTTTAAAACGTGCTGGCATTGGGGCTGAAGCTAATTAGTCTCGGGGCATACATGGGAACTGATCAAAGAAATGAAACCCCATTTGGTGACACGACCCGTAGAACAGTGCGCTGCCTCCAGCCCAATATTTAGGCAGGAGTGCTTCAAATGTGACACGTTCACCTGTTATCTAGGTGTTACACAAGGACTGGTGCCCTCTGGAAATTGTTTCATTTGTTTTGTGTTTGATTTGATTGTAGTTTATGTCTTTGTAAATGTACTACACAGAAATGTTACAGAAAGGTTGGTGCTTCTTTCTAAGACATGATGAAATGTCTTTTTGAAATAAGGTGAAAAACATTTAAAATTAATGTGAAATAAATCACATGCGCTTGGAATTGTCTGTCTAGATGCGCACCAATAATTGTTGAATATCCTATCTGGCCATTTGTTTGTTGTTGATATTAGAGTGGACCAGGCCTGATAGTGACAGGTCCCAAGCCTCCATTTGGTGTTACATTTGTTTCCTGGCAGTAGATATTTGTTGTGTTTATCTTTCAGGGTGTAAGTGCCCATTGTGAATGAAAGCACATTTCATGGGAGTGGATCTCTGAGGAGAACAATGGTAAGCCACTTAGAAAGTGGTTTGAAAAAAGTTCCCAGTAGAGAAAGGTTTAAAAGTAATTACCAGAAAGTCCTGCAATTAAAGGTACGGACCAAAAATTGTCTAAAATATGTCAAAAAGTTTACGCTCTGATGAGGGAAGGCACAAAATGTAGTTCTAAGAAAGTCTAGATACGTATTGAAGACAGGCCCCATGCACACGGAACTGTAAGAGCAGAAAAATGGCTACGTATTAGAAGTGACATTTATAAAATAGAAATGTTCAAACTAACTTTACAAGTTAAAAGGCACTCAACAGTAGTGATAAACACATTTGTGTGCTTGACACTACCAGTACATGTAAAAGTTAAATGTACATGCCACAGCTTTTATTTATACAGCAACTGCAGTATTAGCTACCTAGCAACTACCTTAGGGGTGGCCTATATGTAGTAAAATGGGAGTTTAAGGCTTAGCAACTAATTTTAAATGGCAAGTCAAAGTATCAGTAAACTGCACACGCAGACTGAGACAGGTTTGAAAGGCTATGTCTGTTAGGGGAAGAAGCAGTCCCACTAGTAGTATTTAATTCACAGGACCTGGGCACCTGGTATACACCAGTAAGAAAGCTTTACCAGATGCTGAGCACCACCTCCAAATTGAACAAGGGATGTCCTTGTGGCCTTCCCAGTGCACCATCCAAACAGGGACAACTACGATTAACATAAGGGGTGGAAAGTGAGTAACAAGAGTTAAGACTAAGGGCCTTATTACGAGTCGACGGAGCAGCAACGGGACCAATGCACCGCCAAAGACGTGTGGAGACTGCCTGCCCTATTATGACTTTTTAAGTCTTTTGCAGGCTTCTTCTTTGGCGTTCCCATGGTGGTGCCTATAAAATAGGCACTGCCATGGAAACGTCAAAGGAAGTCCCAGCACTGCATGGACTGAAAAGTCCATGTCGTGCTGGAACTTCTGTTTATGCACATGGGGCGGGGCGCATGTTGTGCCCCCCTGTGTGCATTACACAAGGCATGAGGCACAAGGAGGTACCCTGCAGGCCCTCTTTCTTTACTCACTGCCACTGTTTTTATGGCGAAAAAGACCTCCATGAAAACAGTGGCAGTGATGAAAGTAATAATATGATTAGTGACACCGCAACAGTCCCACCAAGCATATAGGCACCTCCGGACTGCCACTCTACCTCCAGGGAACGGCAGTTCCTTTCTGGAGTTCCCAGTCTCAGGGCAGCACAACCACTAGGGTCAGGAATGGGATGATCCCAAGGCCGCAACCACAGCGTCACCACAAGTCTGGCAGTCCTAAGACCGCCAGGCTTGTAATAGCCCCCTTAGTCTGGTATGTTTACACCCATACCATGGCACCTACTGCAATATGGTGTAGTGTAGTTCCTATATTCCCAATAGGCTCTGCGCACTGGAATAATATATCCTATAGATTTGACATAGGACTTATGTCAATAGGTCTCTATCGAATATTCTAAACTTAATTTTGTGTGTGCCAGCTAACTCAGATGGATGGATGGATAGATGGATAGGTTTTTATATAGCGCAATATCACCGCCAGGTCTCAAAGCGCTTTGCATTGGGAACCCGTCCTGGTTTTTCCCTGTGAGATAGCCCCTACTGGGTATCCCCAAGGTGAAAGCCAGGCATCCCGCCGCGGGGGGCCGTAGTGGAGATTAAGCAAGCTATTGCCCAGAGTTGCAGAGTGTGAACCTGTGATTCCAGTAGGCACCGAAGCGAGAATTATCGAGTCCGTGGACATTTTGGGCTCAATACCCTGCCGCGTCGGGAATTGAACCCTGGTCCCGGGTCTGATCTCAGCGTCCGGGTCTGCCTCCTCTAACCAGTGAGCCACACTTCTCCATGGTCACTAGAAACTTTCTCGAATACACAAGAAGGGATTAGTTTCTGACAACCGCATACACATGACAACTTTGTTTCCCAAGAATAAGAATATATCTCTCAGAGTCGTGGAAACAATAGATAACTAGTTCACTCAGTCTATCGTGCATGCTTCGTTTCTACAGAGTTGCAGAGAAATAGTGAGACAGGCGTTTTCAATAAAAAGGCTTTATTGAACAGTCTTCTTTCTCATGGAAGAGAAGTGAACTGCTACAATTGTTAGACGGACTGCAAAGTATAATGCGTACAGCGTAAACAGTAATATGAAATAATACTGTAAGAGCATTGTATGGTTTCTAAGCCATATAAAAATACATACATAAATAACGTAGACTAAAAAACTCAACTGGTGCTTCTAAAATACGCCTACCCCAATGTACCTAACCTAGGTTTAGTACGAGGGCGGAAGTAAGTATGGTCTTTTGCATAGGTTCAGTTTTTGCCATGAATCTACCAAAGGTTTCTCTGGGTTCTAATCAGCTCCATACCTTAGAATGAAGGAGGTCTGGTATCTCTGTTTCAGGACTCGATTACCCAACACCCCGCAAGGGGAGCCGGAAACACTGGAGCTGGATTCTCGGCAGGAGAAAAGCAGCTTCCTGATCAGTGCATCAGCTGGAGAGTCGGCTTCCTTCGGCACTTGCTGTAGCGAGCTGCGTCGGGCAAGTAGGTCTTCGAACTGCTCCGAACCACTGTATCTTGCTATAGCAAGTGAAGGTATATTTATACCTTGAAGGTGTTTAGGAATGCATAGTTTGACATAAAGTCGGGCATATGAACGTCATGAATGAGCCCCTAGGGAATAGTTGTTCATTGTAAAGTAACTGAGTTCATGGAGAAATCAATATTCAAGCAAGGGGAACTTCCCTAACGGCTTAAGCTGGTTCACCAAGAAATCGTTGTGACGTTTGGTGAACAGATGGAAGTAGCTATGCCTATATTTGGGTAGCATGGGCTATGCCTAAATAAGGGCTTGATTTCTATGCCTATATAAGGGCAACGTGAATTGTAAGGGCATGAATCGGGAACATTCAATCAGAGCCTAAAACACCACACAACACCCACTCCACTTTCTTATGTACAACAACACTAAGTTATAAACACGTTAAACATATCTAAACATGATGTGTTAAAAACCCACCCAAAATACATAAAAAATGCATTGGTACTGGTTGTACATGAAAAGAGCATTTGTGCTGTATGCATTTAAAGCAATGTTTCATTCAAAGCATATATTTTGACATTTGAAAATGCTAACCGAATTAATCATGAAAAAAAATACATTAATGAAATGGCTCTTAAATACAGAAGAAAAAGTCGAGACCATTCCATGGCAGATTATATAAACTGTTTGAATGTGGACAAGGTCAAATATTGTCTCTAGAAGTTTTTAAATAATTCTAGTTCTCTATGAATAGTTCTACTTTAAGCAGATTACTTTGTGACAAAAAATGAAAAATACAAATTTGGAAAAAGAAAAAGTTAATCATAGAAAAAAGCGTCCCAAAGTTAGAACTTTGTTTTGAAAAAATGAAGGTCGAATTCAGAGTCTCTCAGAACACTGCGTGCCAAATTTAAAGTCAGTGTCATTGTTTGGAGAAAACATCAAATCATCTAAGTCTGTAAAGAATTTGTCTACCATTGTAGGTGAAAGTTGGATTACCTTGTTAAGAATATCAACCGCACATAGATGTGAAGCATCGCCGTCAGCATTGGTCGCATCAGCAATGTTTGAAGTGGAAGGTACCTGTGTGCCTGTTTCCTCTCCTACCTCACTGGCAGCATTTTGCGTCTGTGAGATCTCAATGAATGCCGTCATCAGAATTGGTAGCCGGTGGGGACAACACAGTGCATGGGCCATTACTGGTTCAAGCAAAGTATCAACATCCGTTGGCATGACTGATGTGAGTGTGAGACAGATGTCTAACACGCATTCTTCTCAGCATAGCAGGCATTGTAGAACAGGTAAGATGCAATCTTGCCAAATTGGTCTGAATAATAGAAATCGTGTGGTATTCAATTATCTTAAATGAGTTATCCCAAAATTTGGACTATGCACTCACACCGCTTCATCGCCAGTAGAGTGGTCTCCACAGTGAACTGGGTGTCACTTGCGGATTGGCTTTCCATATCGAAGCAGTAGGAGCAAAAATAGTATCCCTGCAGCGAGTCCCAAAATGAGAGGCAATCCGCCAAACACAGAGTGCACGAAGTTTGGAAATATTTCTGGAACTGCTTTAAAGGGTGCTAACAGTCCTGAAAAAACTGTCTTAAATACACGTACAATACCACTCGTATCAGACATGTTTAAGATACGACTAAACATTTCCGAGAAATGTATAGGGCAATTTGTAGTTAAGATGGCATGTATCTCTGCAGAAGTCCTTACAGATCATAGGTCTCTTTGGCCGAGGTCAGTGGCACAGTTTTCAGTAAAAGAATGGCTTTCATTCTGCTTAAAGTACCAATTCTTATAGAAGAGATGTTCAGTGAAGGCCATTACGGCAACTCCCTGTCTGTCTTGGTTTTTGGAAACATTACTTGCATACAGCAAGTGACCCTGGCTGACACAGTCACGATGTAGGGTAAACCTGGCAACATGCCACAGCAGCTGTGATCGTTCAACATGAGGCAACTTCCTTTAGAAAATTGTCCAAAAATTGGATCAATCACCGCAGCTGGTGAACCTTGCAGCTGACAGGATAAGTTGTTAGAGGAACCATCGCATGCCCGGTGTAAATTAATACCCTGACAAAGGAGAGATTCGCTTAGTGCGTTTACACAATTTTTACCACTAAGAAACACTTCTTTCCCCCACTCCAACATCTGTGTGTGTATGGTAATTCCCAGGATGTCTTGATGTATTGTTTACCCAACCTTTCATATGTGCCTGCTGGTATATGTTTTAAGCAATACTGAAAATGGAAAATTGTAACAGGCAGAGTGATTGTTCCGTGTATTATCCATTCAATTACTGGGTTTTCAGCGAATGTCAATCTTTCCAGTTTTTCAATGCTCAGCACAGTATAGTCTGCTCCCCTCTGTGCCAGTTTGATCTGTTTTTCAGTGAGATTGTATTCTGAAAACAGTGACGTAGTATTGATTAAACGCCAAGGCACATAGCCTGAACGTAGGTTTTGTAACACCCAGCCAATAGCATGATAGAACGTAATTGCGACTGACCATGTTGCAGCATGACCAAGTCCTGTTCCATGATGTCTATGGCAGAGGATAATATGCTGTCCAAAGAATATATCCTGGATGACAGAGTCGTTAACCCATTGTCAACTACAGAGAGAGATTTCTCTAAGTTAATACAATCAATTTCTTGTATTCGTTCTGCAGTCTCTGCTTGCGTATTCTTCCATGCTTCATTATACAATGCAAAGATACTGGTGTATATAAAATGTTTATGACGCGGTTTAGTAGGTCCTTGCAAGAAGTCCCTTAGATCAGCTCCATCTTTAAGTAAAGATAAGCGTTAATTAACATCCTTGAGTGTAGATCTATGTAACCATTCAAGGCACAGTTTCCCTACACTGTATGTTGTTACTATTCCTGGATGCTGTCTCTGAACATATCTTGGGTCTGGCCTAATGAATGTGAACCCTTGTTGTGTCTGCGGGCCAGATTAACCATTTTTTCTAATCTGGATCTGTTCTGTTGTGATACAAAATAGTATGTACGTCGACCTGCCCCTCTGAAGTGTTACTGCTATCAGGTGTAGGTGTAGGTACGGACGTTTTTTTAACTTTTTGATCTTGGCTAAGCCAAGACAAGATGTCTGTTGGACAAAGGCAATCCAAAAACATTATTTGTTCTGGGATGATGCAGGTTTCCAAATAAGGCTTCTAATCCCTGCACTTGCCAGTCTTTTGTGCCCCAGACAGTTTTTGTCTCAATGTTGTCTTTCCAAAAGTCGAAACCTAATGTAGACAGCTGAGCATAAAAGGCTGCAGAATAAAGTTGCTTGGTATTTGTCAACATACTTTTCAATCCTGTCTTAATAACATTTTTAAAGTAAAATGATTCTGTATTAAATACATTAAAACCTATAAAGTATGGACATTTGCCATAAAATGTTTTTGAGCAACCCTTTGGTGGCGTTGGACAATGTTCCCATTGGTTATACATCAGTACATTTCTAGGATTTGCAGATTTGTGCAAGAAATGATGACCATAGTGATTATAACAATACATTTGTTCAAAACCTTCTAAGTATTCATGATTTGTAAACTTTGCAGACATTTCTAAGCCTGACATCATATTATTAACAGTCTCAAAGTCCCAATCATCAGAAAAGTTACTAGATGAAACAAAATCATTCAAGGAAATCTTGAACTGGTGTGGAATCTTCAACAGCTCTGCCGGACCAAAAATGTCATATTCAGTACTGTCCCAAGCTCTACCACTATGTATAGGAATGGCTGTGATGTTCACTGATGACAAGTCTCTTTGTTCACGATGAGATGATTTGTGTGGCTTGAGGAGTAAGTTGATGTTCTTACTTGCTGTGTCCTTTTTTACATATCTTCCATTTTTCAGCATTCCCAAAGTTCTCACCAGATTCAACCAAAGTAGAAGAAAAAGTACACCCAACACAATCCAACGTTCAATCCATGGTGAAACCAGATAAGTCTTTTCCAAGTGATGAAAATGTTCTCTTGCTAGTTCTTTGAAAGTTCTTTTAGCTGGCGTTGTTTCAGGTTCGCTGGGATCCTCGAAAAACATATCAAAGCTAATAAAATAGCCAGAGGAAATTCTGTCAATTGTAGGGATTGCATCAGGATTCATTGAAATCGCTGGACCCACTTGATCACTTGTTACATTTGTATAGTCAGATGCTATTTCATTGTAGACAAGTGTTTCTTGAAGAAATGTTATTTGTAAGGCTGGGTGCAAAATCCGTTCCGCTCGTGGATTTTGCGGATTTTCGGCAATTTTGCAATCCACAAATCTTGCAATATTGCCAAAAAATCCGCAAATCCGCTTGCAGGCGGCTTTTTTTTTTTTGCAGCATCTTCGTGGATAATGCAGGCAGGATTCATTCTGGCATGATGATCCTGTCACAAAAATTAAACCTCAACAGGAAGCACTTACAGAATGATATAAATAAAGCAGGTGCCCGAGTTGAAGCTCAAATTCAGTCACGCATTATAATCAGCCCAAACAACTAGTGTGCACGGTCGAGGCTAGGCAGGTGTGCTTCCTCCCCATATCGACCACCTACAATTAGATGTAGTCCTTGATGGAGGTCTTTGCATCCAGGGGTTTCTCAAGTGCAATACCGTGTACTTCCTGTGACCAGGAGGCTGCTTCCTTCTCATCTCTGCTCTGATTGGTCTCTGACCCTTAAAGAGGCATGTGAACTTGCATGGAAGCCCCGCCCATTTGGCCCCGCCACACACACACTAGGGTATGCAACATCTTCGCGCCCTTTCCTCACAATGCTGGACAGCTCACTCGAGGGACCTCGGCGCCCAAACAACTAGTGAGCACAGTCGAGGTTAGGCAGGTGTGCTTCCTCCCCATATATACCGCCTACAATTAGATGTAATCCTTGATGGAGGTCTTTGCATCCACGAGTTTCTCGAGCACAATCCCCGTGTACTTCCTGTGACTAGGAGGCTGCTTCCTTCTCATCTCTTCTCTGACCAGTCTCTGACCCTTAAAGAGGCATGTGAACTCACATGGAAGCCCCCCTCCCGTTTGGCCCCGCCACACACACACTAGGATATGCAACGTCTTCGCGCCCTTTCGTCACAATGATGGACAGCTCACTCGAGGGACCTCGGCGCCCAAACAACTAGTGAGCCCGGTCGAGGCTATGCAGGTGTGCTTCCTCCCCATATCCACCACCTACAATTAGATGTAATCCTTGATGGAGGTCTTTGCACCCACGAGTTTCTCGAGCGCAATCCCCGTGTACTTCCTGTGACCAGGAGGCTGCTTCCTTCTCATCTCTGCTCTGATTGGTCTCTGACCCTTAAAGAGGCATGTGAACTTGCATGGAAGCCCTGCCCGTTTGGCCCCACCACACACACACTAGGGTATGCAACGTCTTCCCGCCCTTTCCTCACTATGATGGATAGCTCACTCGAGGGACCTCTGCGCCTTTCGGCGTGGTGGCAAAGTTACAGACAAACGTGTGACAAATGGCAAAAAAATCCGTGAGTTCGCGGGAAAATCTGCAAACTCGCAGATTTTTTTGCCATTTTGCGCAAATTCGCGGAACGCGAATCCGCAAAATTCACCCACACTTAGTTATTTGGCTCTCAAGAAGTACAAGTTTCATAGCTTTGTTGCTTAGTCCTTCATTTTGCCCTGCAGATTCTTCAAAAGTGATGAGTCTTTCAGGTTGAACCTCTTGGATAGTAGCCAGATTCGGGCATCTGCTACATCTTTGGAGTCTACTTGGCCTACTGCTTATGATTGGCCACATGATGTGGTTTACCCAGGTCGATGGACATGAACCTGTTCTTTTTACCAGCAAGGGGCAGCAGTAATACTGTTCTTGATACGTGGATTGCTAGGACAGGTACTGGTTGTCTGTAAGAAGTCCCAAATTCCTTCTTGTCAATCAATCAGTCAGGAGTTTGTTAAAGCGCGACTACTCACCCGTAAGGGTCTCAAGGCGCTAGGGGTGGGGGGGGTTGGGGGGGTTCAGGTTCCATTCCATCAAGGAGGGGGTCTGTCGAAGAGCCAGGTTTTGAGGTTTCTTGCGAAGATGGGGAGCGATGTTGTCTGTCTGAGGTGGAGCAGAAGGGCGTTCCATGCTTTGGCCGCGAGGAAGGAGAAGGAGCGGCCTCCCGATCTGGTCTTTCTGGTGCGGGGGACCACAGCATAGGAAAGCTGGGCTGATCGTAGGGTCCTTTGGGGTGCGTGGAATTTGAGTCGGCTGTTCAGGTATGCTGGTCCGGTGCCGTGGAGGGCCTTGTGTGCGTGGGTGAGCATCTTAAAGGTGATTCTCGCCTCGATGGGGAGCCAGTGGAGTGTGCGCAGGTGCTGGGAGATGTGGCAGTGTTTTGGCAGGTTGAGGACCAGTCTTGCGGCGTCGTTCTGGATGTTCTGTAGCTTGCGGATAAGGTTTTTGTTTATTCCGGCGTAGAGTGCGTTGCCGTAGTCGAGTCTGCTGGTGACCAGGGCGTGAGTGACTGTCTTTCGGTGTTCGAGGGGGATCCATTTGAAGGTCTTACGAAGGAGGCGGAGGGTGTGGAAGCAGGAAGATGAGACAGAGTTGATCTGGCGGTCCATTTTGAGCTCGGAGTCCAGGATGATTCCCAGGTTGCGTGCGTGGTCTGTGGGGGTTGGCGGGTTTCCGAGGGCGGTGGGCCACCAGGTGTCACTCCAGGCATCGGGGTTTGGGCCCATGATGAGTACTTCTGTTTTGTTGGTGTTTAGTTGTAGGCAGCTGTTTTTCATCCATTTGGCGACGGCTTCCATGCCTTCTCGAAAGTTGCGTCTGGCGGTGTTGGGCTCGTTGGATAGGGAGAGGATGAGCTGGGTGTCGTCTGCATATGACACGATGTTGAGTCCGTAGGTTCTGACGATGGGGGCAAGTGGAGCCATGTAGACGTTGAAGAGCGTCGGGCTGAGGGAGGAGCCCTGGGGGACTCCGCAGGTGATAGGTGTGGGGTCCGAGAGGAAAGGGGGGAGTCTGACCCGCTGCGTCCTGCTGGAGAGGAAGGAGCAGATCCAGTCGAGGGCCTTGTCCTGGATTCCTGCATCGTAGAGTCTGCGTATTAGGGTGCGGTGGGAGACTGTGTCGAACGCCGCTGATAGGTCGAGGAGGATGAGGGCTACTGTTTCTCCTTTGTCCAGTAAGGTGCGGATGTCGTCTGTTGCGGCGAGGAGGGCGGTTTCCGTACTGTGGTTTTTTCTGAAGCCGGATTGGGAGGAGTCGAGGATGTTGTGTTCTTCAATGAATGTGGCGAGTTGGCTGTTGATGGCTTTCTCGATGACTTTCTTGTCCACGATCTTCTCTCTGACTAGATCCCCAAGCTTAGGAATCCAGACAGGCCTTCCTGGGATGGTTGGTTTCTCTTCAGTGGCTGTTGGCTTCAGGATGACAGAAGTGACGCTGTGTCCCCATAATTGAGAAAGCGGTCAAATACCTACTTTCTGGTGCAATGTTTTGACAGAAGACACCGTTTGAAATATCTAATGTGGTTTTATACTTTTTACGCACAATGTTATTTATTAGTGCTGCACTATATGCATTTTGTACTGCAAATGTTTTGCAACAAGAGTTTAAATGTCTGTAATCCAATATTATACAATATGTATTGTCTGGTTTGGAGACAAGAAAACAAAGGATTGTTTATTGACGAGGTGCATGTTTCAATCACCCCTTTGGTATTTAAGTTTTTAAGTTGATCTAATATCTCTCTGACCTGTTTTTTAGCTTCTTGCTTACCTAGATACTGCCTTTGTGCAGTTGGTTGATTCTTTAACTGGATTTTATGGTGAGGAGAATCCTCATCCCATCCTACATAATTTTTATATAATGCAGGAGCCTGGGCAACTGCCCATTTCCTGGCAAAAGTATATTTTAAATGAATTGGAAAGTGGTTGGAGAAAGCTGGCATAATGATGTCTTGGCCATGTGGGCACTCCCTGACAAATTGTGGTGGTTCAGCTAGAAGAATGTCATAACCCTTAGAAAGTCGCTCCCAAAAGAGTGCTCTTATTTTTCTTGTCATGTACTCTCCATCCGGAGTGTTACTTCATATAACTTATGTGGGACACTGACCCTGATATTTGAAGTTTCAACTTGAATGAACCCATTCAAGTCCACTGTCTCCAGATGATCCTGCAAGTTCTTGCGAGCTATGGCAACTTCTGCTGCGCTGTCCAACATCAATTGAGCCGATTCCCTGTTCTTGAGTTGTGTCCTCAAGATCTTCGGCATGTCTGATTTTTAGACCTGCTACTTTCTTTTTGGTGAATTGAGTTTTCTTATTTTTCTGAACGCGTTGATCGTCTTGGGACTTCACATGTTCTTTGTTGTGCTCTGACGTCCTCTTCTATCGGATTTCTGTGACAAAGCCTGAAAGGAACGAGAGGAATGTGTATCAGTATCTTGATATCTATCAGGTTTTCTCAAATTAGCCCTATTCCTGAGGTTATACCTCCTCTCAGAGGGCTCCTTTTGAGGAAACCTACCACACGATTGAGAACGCTTCTCTTTAGAAGTTTGTTTAGTGTTCTCCCACTTCTTTTGGGGAGGAGTGTGTTTTTTGTAAAGACCTTTAACTGTGTAATTCTACTAATCTTTGTATATTACTTAGTAATTAATCGGCTGACAAGGCTTCAATGTCAGGGTCAGGTCTATAGTTGGCTAAAGCTTGCCATGTTGCTCCTGGTCTACCTAGTGGACCGAGCCTGGTAATGTGATTTATATGTTTTAGGGCGCCTTTAAACCAGAGCGCATGCTCTTGGTAAGTTAGTGGAATTTGAATAACCTCAAAAGGAATATATTCCTCTGGTGGTTCATCTTCTTTGTAGAAAAGAAACACTTTTGTTCTTGGATCGGCTTCAGGGAAGACTATCCATGAATAAACAACCATACCACCTCTTGCTTATATGCCATTTCGTATGAGTTTTATAGTAATGGCTTTCCTTAAATTTTCTGGAATGCTTATAGCATCCTCGTCGGTCTCTTGGAGACCTGTAAAGTTTAAAGTTTGTACGACGTTGTCGCCTGTAGCTACACTGGCCCTCGGATTATCTTTGTTGGCTATTTTATGACTGAAAGTTTGCAGAGTAAGTTTCAAGGAAACAATGATAAGGTGCACAATATTTTGGAACACTGTACCCTTCAACGTTGAAAAATCCCAAAACTAATACATAGGATTTTTCGTCCTACTCAGCTATGGCGTATATTATCCCTTTACCCACTCCAGACGTCTATAGGAGTATTTATGGAAAAAGGGGTCTCTGAGTAAAGCACGACTGAGTTACTTTAGTATCTAGTGTTAAATTAGTGCCTTACCAAATGTTGGGCGCCATGTAGTGTAGTTCCTATATTCCCAATAGGCTCTGCACATTGGAATAATATATCCTATAGATTTGACGTAGGACTTATGTCAATAGGTCTCTATTGAATATACTAAACTTAATTGTGTGGGTACCAGCTTACTCAGAGGTCACTAGAAACTTTCACAAATACACAAGAAGGGATTAGTTTCTGACAACCGCATAAACATGACAACTTTGTTTCCCCTTGAAGAAGAATATATCTCTCAGAGTCACGGAAACAATAGATAACTAGTTCACTCAGTCAATTGTGCATGCTTCGTTTCTACAGAGATGTAGAGAAATAGTGAGACCGACGTTTTAAAAAAAAGGGTTTATTGAACGGATCACTGACAGAATATCGACAGTCAAAATATCGAGATGACAAAATATCGAGGTAAAAATATCGACTGCCAAAATATCGACTTCCTATCTTCAAACAGGTAAGTACAAAAATATCGACTCCAAAATGTCGAGTGTAAAAAATATAGACTGTCAAAATATCAAATTTTTTAAATGTCTTAAATGTAATTTAAAAGTAATATAATAATAAATAAAATTAATTTTAACTTATTTAAAATACTTAAATAAACGTAACATTAAAAAAAAATGTAACTTAAAAAAAATTCTTTATTTTTAATACATATATATATTTTTTCATATTATTAACAAAACATATACAATATTTTTACCGTAGGATAGCAAAAGGTTTAAATTTACTGTAACGACTCCAGTGAGTGCAACAGTAGGGAAAGCGTTGGATAGCGTAGGGGTAAAAATTACTATTCCAACTCCAGAGAGTGCAACAGTATGGAAAGTGTTGGATAGCGTAGGGGTAAAAATTACTATTCCCACTCCAGAGAGTGCAGCAGTAGGGAAAGCGTTGGATAGCGTAGGGGTAAAAATTACAATTCCCACTCCAGAGAGTGCTACAGTAGGGAAAGTGTTGGATAGCGTAGGGGTTAAAGTTACTATTCCAACTCCAGAGAGTGCAACAGTAGGGAAAGTGTTGGATAGCGTAGGGGTTAAAATTACTATTCCAACTCCAGAGAGTGCAACAGTAGGGAAAGAGTTGGATAGCGTAGGGGTAAAAATTACTATCCCCACCCCAGAGAGTGCAACAGTAGGGAAAGCGTTGGAAAGCGTAGGGGTTAAAGTTACTATTCCCACTCCAGAGAGTGCAACAGTAGGGAAAGCGTTGGATAGTGTAGGGGTAAAAATTACTATTCCCACTCCAGCGAGTGCAACAATAGGGAAAGCGTTGGATAGCATAGGGGTAAAAATTAATATTCCCATTCCAGAGAGTGCAACATTAGGGAAAGCGTTGGATAGCGTAGGGGTAAAAATTACTATTCCCACTCCAGAGAGTGCAACAGTAGGGAAAGCGTTGGATAGGGTAGAGGTAAAAATTACTATTCCCACTCCAGAGAGTTCAACATTAGGGAAAGCGTTGGATAGCGTAGGGGTTAAAATTACTATTGCCACTCCAGAGAGTGCAACAGTTGGGAAAGAGTGGGATAGCGTAGAGGTTAACATTACTATTCCCACTCCAGAGAGTGCAACAGTAGGGAAAGCGTCGGATAGCGTAGGGGTAAAAATTACTATTCCCACTCCAGAGAGTGCAACAGTAGGGAAACTATTTGATAGCGTATGGGTTAAAATTAGTATTCCAACTCCAGAGAGTGCAACAGTAGGGAAAGAGTTGGATAGTGTAGGGGTTAAAATTACTATTTCCACTCCAGAGGGGTGCAACAGTAGGGAAAGAGTTGGATAGCATAGGGGTTAAAATTACTATTCCCACTCCAGAGAGTGCAACAGTAGGGAAAGCGTTGGATAGCTAGGGGTAAAAATTACTATTCCCACTCCAGAGAGTGCAACAGTAGGAACAGCGTTGGATAGCGTAGGGGTTAAAATTACTATTCCAACTCCAGAGAGTGCAACAGTAGGGAAAGAGTTGGATAGCGTAGGGGTTAAAATTACTATTTCAACTCCAGAGAGTGCAACAGTAGGGAAAAAGTAGGGTAGCATAGGGGTAAAAATTGCTATTCCAACTCCAGTGAGTGCAATATTAGGGGAAGTAAATACTTCATATATAAATATTAATAACATAAATAGTAATACCAATTACAAATTAATTAAAATATTTTACAATTGTATAATTATATTTTAATTATTTAGCTATTAGCTAATAATAATTAATTAACAATTAATTCTAAATAAATACCAATAAATTAAATGACATATTTAATTATTTATAATTAAATTACTTCCCACCCTATTCCCCTATAAACCCACAACCCGCTACAGAAAATAAATTAATGAAATTAACATATTTATCAATGAATCAATTATAATTAATAACCAATTATATTTGCATTAATTACCAATTAATAATTAATTAACAATTAATTGAAAATAAATATCAATAAATAAATTAACATATTTAATTAATTATAATTAAATTACTTCCCACCCTATTCCCCTATAAACCCACAACCCGCTACAGAATTTTTAAAAATTAAATTAACATATTTATCAATTATTCAATTATAATTAATTACCAATTATATTTTAATTAATTACCAATTAATAATTAATTAACAATTAATTGAAAATAAATATCAATAAATTAACATATTTAATTAATTATATTTAAATTACTTCCCACCCTATTCCCCTATAAACCCACAACCCGCTACAGAAAATAAATTACTAAAATTAACATATTTATCAATTAGTCAATTGTTATTAATTTCCAATGATATTTTAATTAATTACCAATTAATAATTAATTAACAATTAATTATAATTAAATAACAATAAATAAATTAACATATTTAATTAATTATAATTAAATTACTTCCCACCCTATTCCCCTATAAACCCACAACCCGCTACAGAAAATAAATTACTAAAATTAACATATTTATCAATTAGTCAATTGTTATTAATTTCCAATGATATTTTAATTAATTACCAATTAATAATTAATTAACAATTAATTATAATTAAATAACAATAAATAAATTAACATATTTAATTAATTATAATTAAATTACTTCCCACCCTATTCCCCTATAAACCCACAACCCGCTACTGAATTATATTACACAAAAAATAAAAAATAATATAAACTTACCTTAAATTCGATATTTTTGTTGTCTATATTATGTCTAGTCGACATTATGTCCATTCTATATTTTTGATTCGATATTATGTCCATTCTATTCGATATTAATTTTTTCAAGTCGATATTTTTGTTGTCTATATTATGTCTAGTCGATATTATGACCATTCTATATTTTTTACTCGATATTGTGTCCAGTCGATATTTAAAACTCGATATTTTGACTCTACACCTTATTGAACAGTCTTCTTTCTCATGCAAGAGAAGTGAACTGCTACAATCGTTAGGCAGACTGCAAAGTACAATACCTACAGAGTAAACAGTAATTTGAAATAATACTGTAAGAGCATTGTATGGTTTCTAAACCAAATAAAAATACATACATAATTAATATAGACTAAAATACTCAACTGGTGCTTCTAAAATACGCCTACCCCAATGTACCTAACCTAGTTCTAGTAGGATTGAAGTAGTAAGTATTGTCTTTTGCATGGGTTTAGTTTTTGCCAAGAATGTACCAAAGGTTTCTCTGGGTTCTAATCAGCTCAAACCTTAGAATGAAGGAGGTCTGGTATCTCTGTCTCGGGACTCGATTTCCCAACACCCCGCAAGGGGAGCCGGAAACATATTATGTCTAATCGATAGACTATATTATGTCTAGTCGATATTATGTCCATTCTATATTTTTGATTCGATATTATGTCCATTCTATTCGATATTAATTTTTTCAAGTCGATATTTTTGTTGTCTATATTATGTCTAGTCGATATTATGACCATTCTATATTTTTTACTCGATATTGTGTCCAGTCGATATTTAAAACTCGATATTTTGACTCTACACCTTATTGAACAGTCTTCTTTCTCATGCAAGAGAAGTGAACTTCTACAATCGTTAGGCAGACTGCAAAGTACAATACCTACAGAGTAAACAGTAATTTGAAATAATACTGTAAGAGCATTGTATGGTTTCTAAACCAAAGAAAAATACATACATAATTAATATAGACTAAAATACTCAACTGGTGCTTCTAAAATACGCCTACCCCAATGTACCTAACCTAGTTCTAGTAGGATTGAAGTAGTAAGTATTGTCTTTTGCATGGGTTTAGTTTTTGCCAAGAATGTACCAAAGGTTTCTCTGGGTTCTAATCAGCTCAAACCTTAGAATGAAGGAGGTCTGGTATCTCTGTCTCGGGACTCGATTTCCCAACACCCCGCAAGGGGAGCCGGAAACACTGGAGCTGGATTCTTGGCAGGAGAAAAGCAGCTTCCTGATCAGTGTGTCAGCTGGAGAGTCGGCTTCCTTCGGCAGTTGCTGTAGCGAGCTGTGTCGGGCAAGTAGGTCTTCGATCTGCTCCGAACCACCGTATCTTGCTTTAGCAAGTGAAGGTATATTTATACCTTTAAGGTGTTTAGAAATGCCTGCCATAGTTTGACGTAAAGTCGGGCATATGAACATCATCAATGAACCCCTGGGGAATAGTTGTTCATTGTAAAGTATCTGAGTTCTTGGAGAAATCAATTTTCAAGCAAGGGGAAGTTCCCTAACGGCTTAAGCTGGTTTTCCAATAAATCGTAGTGACGTTGGTGAACGGATGGGAGTAGCCATACCTGTATTTGGGTAGCATGGACTATGCCTAAATAAGGACTTGCTTTCTATGCCTATATAAGGGCAACATGAATTGTACCTATATAAGGGCATGAATCGGGAAAATTCAATCAGAGCCTAATCCGCCACACAACAATGGTTCACTTTCCTACTGTTTAAAATGAGACCTGCTGTGGCAGTTTTTGGTTCAAACATGGTGTCTCAGTAAGAGTTGCGAGTCCATGTAGAGGGAGGCTGTAAATAGACTAAAGCCCAGGAACAATGTATGGCTGCATTGCTTCTTGCAAAGCTGTGTCAACATGTTTAGCAGGTAATAGAAAATGGCACACACCAACAAAACGTACACATTTGTATTAAATGCCACAAGTCTTGAAAGTTTAGAATTATTGTTTTGTTGCTTAGGATGTAAGCAAGATGAAGGGCAGGACTTTCTTTCCTTTTGGTGCATTGTTGTGCTGTTTCTTCTCTTTGGAAGCACGTTATGGTTTTGATAGTAGATGGTTCCTTGTTTCTGGGGGGTGAAGCAGACACTTCTGTGTTTCAGTGAAGAATATTTGCAGCAACAGACATGTGGACAAGGAGTGTGGATTCTGAGTTGAGATGAGTTGAGATATGTTGCAGTGTTGCGCTGTAGTTTGGGGATCTAAGGCAGAGGTTCGATGTAGACATCATGTTTGTCTTAGAAAAAAAAAATATTTCTTATCTAGGGGTGACGATTTATTTTTGTATTTAATTTCAGAAGACGTCTTGCAAGTGTTATGAATAAATGTATTTAAAGCTGATTGGTAGCTTTTGCATGAAATAAACTCTACATTATAATCAAACTAAATGAATGAAATTTACTATTTCATATAAAGACACAGCTACAAATTGTCAGTGATTATTTTTTAATAATGACTAAGGCTAAATATGGGATACTACCAGAAATTTTGCTCAACATACAGACATGTAAAATATTATTAAAATTAATTTTACTAAAATTCGTTTTGCATTTTTATGATCTTTATAATGTCTAATTTCACTAATAAAAGTAACTATTTCCAATAACATTTTGCACCACTTTCTTTTCATGAGGCACTACAATGTAAGGAAATAGCTTTTAAAGTGCTGTTGCTTTTTCTGTGATATTTTTCTCCATGTGTTCAAAATGCACATTCAAATTTATGTATCTAAAGGGAAAAATATATCATGTACAAAATGAGACAATTTTGAACTCTAACAATGCCAAAATCCTTGCATCTTAGTGACAAAATCAAAATGTGATTTTTAGTGTGACCTAATGGCTGAAGTCTCAAATAAGCCAGCTATTTAAAGTTATGCAAAGAAGAGAGTAGTTCTGGAGAGACGTGGACTACATTTCCTGCTTTTTTGCACATCATTTCTAGGCTCATACTAGCATTCTAAATCACTAGTGTTAATGGGTGCTACAGATCACACTGTACAGAAATTAAAAAAACAGCAAAGTTTACATCCTACCTTTCCACAAACTCAAAATGTTGGAGCAAAGGCATATTCAGTCAGTTTGGCCATGTAGAACACTTTTGTGACTTTGAAAAAGGCCAAATACCAGAAGATGACTGAGCTAAGACAGGGAACTGCATTTACAACTACAGGTGTAAGTGTCAGATACCAAGTTCTGCATATAGCACTCACTAGCACTGCTGGAAGCAAATTGGCATCACAGGTGGGTGTGAGTATTTTTTAAGTATGAAGTTAGCCACTGTGCTAGTTAACCCTGGGTGTAGTACTACGATATGCTCGCGGAACATGCGTAGTTTGAGCTACTAAGCACTACGCAAATTGCACGTAGCACAGTGCAAAAATGCGTAGCAGACATTTTTTGCTTGCGGTCCTCAACGTCAAGTTGGCGACTGCGAGTGAGCAAAATCAACATCCCGACTAGACTTTTTCCTCGTTCGCGATCTGCAACATCAAGTGGAAAATAAACCTCCCGGCGAGATTCTCAACGCGGGGAGGTCAGGTTTCCTATTGTGAGTGGTCACGTATGCTCGCGACTGCTCGCGATGAGAAACTACCAGTCCGCGTTGAGAAAGCTGCAGCTCGAGTACAAATCTCCTCGAGCGGCAGAAAACGACCGCTTGCACTGTGCAAGATGCCGTTTGCAGTGATCAGTGTGAACAGCATTTTCCCTACCGCACTACGCAGTTCGTGTAGTGTGCGTAGTGCAAAGTGCACTTCGCGTAGCTACACATAGCGCTACTACACAAACTACGCCCAGGGTTAGTGGTAGTCCTTATTTTACATCAGTTGTTAGCAGTTCACTGATAAAATGGATTTTATCTAAATGATTTGAGAGAGTCACACGCACAAGCTCACTAATGCAAGCAAAAGCAGCGTATGTAAGAAAATATAGGTTAGAACTTTTCAGAGCCTCTTTTAAAACATTTCTGTTCTTTTCAGGATTTTTGCTTTTATCTTGGTCTGCAGCAGATGCTTTGTGTAGGGAAGCTTGCAGCCACACACGTGCAAAGAGGTTTGTATTATCTTACCTTTCACCGCACTCATTGAGGATAGGACACACACGGGAGTGCATCTCATTCTAAATAAGTACTCCAAACCAGAGGACAATTGAATATAATAAATGCTTTTAATTTTGAAGAGTAGCTTAACAATAACTAAATTCCTTTTAATTTGATGTCCTAAATATTCCATGATGGTATAACACACTACGGGTAATGTACAGATAAGAACATAGCAGTTCAAAAGTGCTGATTTATAAAAATGTTAAATTGAACTTGACACTGATAATGTCTGAGGCTTTCAAGGGTCTAGAAAAAATAGGGTCAAATAGATGCTAAATATATGTTAAAAGTATTCAGGATATCATCATTAGTAATTTAAATAAGTTAATAAATGGAAAAATTTACGTAGTGGTTGCAATGAAATTATGGACTTGATTCAGCCCTCCTGAAACTAGATTGGACACCATAGGACACCATAGGTCTGTTTTAAGTCAGTGTCAATAAACACATAACTAAAAGAAGGAGACAATGTCTCACTGAGTAGTAACTTGTTTTAAGGACCATCGCAATGCCACTAACAAGACAAGCTTACGGCAGCATTGCAAATTCTGTTAGAGGCAGAGCGGACATCACTGTTTTCTTGAGGAATAGTACCTTTGGGGAAAATATGCAAGGTGGAGCTTACCCTACTGAATAACATTACCAAGGGGTGCAGTGTAGATACCAGAAAGGGGGAAAGAGAAGGGAACAGTGTTATTGTTGCTGCTGCCAAGAGACTTACAAGAGAACCAGCACTACATGAGGAATGCTTTCCAGGGAAAACAAAGGATCAGCATAACAGAACACCCATCCCAGTGTTTCAAGATGAAGGTATCAGACATGCCCAAGAAGAATGGCATGTTTCCTCCTAAGGCAGGGGATAAAGTGATTGATTTCTAAGGCAGGGGATAAAGTGATTGATTTCTTGATTTCAAATACACCTGTTATGTTAAATGTTAATATGGATGCACCCCTCCAATTTGCTGGTGATATTCCTCCTCTGCAAAATGTTTGCAACACTGTATTTTTCAGTAAATGGAATTTACATACACATACCTGAGGAAAGATTAGAATAGAACACTTACTGCTTGCAACGTAACGGAGAATTCTCTGTTATGTGCACTCCCTGTCTTGTCAATCTCTCAAACACATTACAAATGAACTTGATTACAGAGCGTTATCTATAAGGAGATTTTGCAAGCACTGCTTAAATACAGCCCTGGCATTGAGAGTGACATGGTTACTGATTTTGTGCAGTTGACAATAGTGCCTAGGCCTGTACACTGTACTGCAGCATTTTTCACAGGACCAATGCCTTAATGGTATGCCTAAATGGAAGACAGATATTTTTACTGGACAATGGAGTTGCTCGAAGACAGATTGTATGTAGGAAAAGAAGGGTCTGCAGTGAGCATTAAACTAGGCCCACAGGAAGAGAGATTATATTAGTACCAGCTTCAAAACAGGACTGTATATAGCTGAAGAATTAGGTTTTGAGTTAAACATTTGGGGCTCATGGTCAAATGCATTCAGTACTAACAAAGAACTTGTCTTGTGTTTCCTCATGCCCCATTGTAGTTTTCTCTGTGTTAGCCTAATTGTGCACGTTGTAAGCCACATTTTCATTTGCACATGTTACTATATAAACCTACTTGATGTTGTACCACACTGTACTTTCAAACAGTACCTGCTTATGTTTTTGTGTTCTGTTCTTTTCCTGTGATTTAGTCTTAACACCACAGACAAGGTCAAACAGCAATGCCCCTTGTTATTCTCTCTGGTCAGGCACTAGTACCTAGATACAACATGCGAATGCAGCTGCTATTTGTGAGCACACTTGCCTTGTCACATAACTGAGCAACAGAGTTTAAGCACACACACAGAATTAAGGTTCTGGTAAATACTGCTACGCTAGCGGAGATGTATAACATCCATCCATGAATGCTAAGGTACGGGGTCTGCCACTAATCCCAGAGATCTTTGATATATAATCATTCAGACTCAGTAGAAAGGGAGGGGGGGTTAGGATATTCTGTCTTATAACATGACAGGGCTTTTTATGGCATATGGTTTATATACCATGCAAACAGTGTTTTTAGTATGCATTTGTTTTCTAATTGTGCCACGAATACTGCATTTTATGACATGAGAGTTTAAATAAATATTCTAAACTTCCTTTGTGTACCTTATTGTAGATGAGTACGAATGAGAGAGTGAAAGGGTGATTCCTGTTACCATGATCCCTGAGAGGGTTAAGAGTGTTGTGTTCTGGGGTGTGAAATCTGTTAAGGTTAGGAGGACAAGTGATGCACTATAGCTAGTTAGACTCTGGCTCATAGGTACTGGGGTGGTAAGGGGGCTCAGTCCCTAAATACCAATGTTCCATGTCCAAGTAAAGTTCTGTTCCTGAGCAGAATAACTGCAACACTCTATGGATATTACATTTCCATTGGAACTTGTGTATGTGCTGAAAGATGATGAATGATGGTGTTAGACTGCAGTTGCAGTTTTGATAAGCATGAAAGGAGTATTGCTTTAGAGATGACAGCAAACTAGTGAACTGCGAAGTTTGAAAAAAACAAAAATTAGGCAGGATTGTTGAAAAAATGCCCTCCCCATAAACTGAATTTTTAAGAAAAAGGAGAGGATTGGTAAAAACATGCTGTTCCCATAAAGGGATTACTTTATAAACTTGTGGTTCCCTTAGATCCTGTAGTGCCTGACAACAATACTATATTATCATCTATAACTGTTGAGGCAGAGTTTTTTCTCTCCTCAGAGGTTTTTAGCATTAAAGTTCATCCACAGAGTGAGGCCCTTTTGCCGTTGCCCTACAAGATACCCATTACACTTCCTTCACTGAGAGTCCCATGGTCAACACAAAGGCTCTATAGATGGACTTGATCCACCTAGCCCTGGAAGCTGGTAGTATTGTCTTGCAGTATGCTGATGACCTCCTTGCAGCATCTCCATCAATTGAGGTCTTTGAAAAAGAAACTGTGGCTCTCCTGATCAACATCCAGGAGAGAGAACACAAAAGACTCTTTGACAAAATGTCAGTGTTGCCAAACAGAGGTTGCTTGGGTTATGTAATATTCCAAGGTATACTCCACAACCACCTGACAGAATAAAATTGATTCAGGACATTCAGCCCCAAAGAAGGAATGATGTCCTTCTTTGGGATGATGAACTACTGCAGTGCATGGTTACCTGAATGCTGATGCTATGATGCCATCTTGAAACACTGCATACCAAAACATGCACCAAATAGCATTCTATATACAAAGAAATTGAAAGAGACATTGTGTACTGAACCAGTTTGGGGACTGCCTGAGTACGAACTGCCCTCCCATCGCTAAGTGTCAGAGCAATATGGCATTGCAAATGATATGGTTTTGTAAATAGTGTGCTGACACAGCTGAAAAAGACCTATCGGATATTACTATGTGACTGGAAGTCTGCAGCTGTGATGGTAGAGAGGATAGATCCCTATACTTGCATTTTTTATGAGCCACATTTGGTACAGTTGTTGTTGTCACCTGAAGCGACACAACATTTTGCAGCCAGCAAGCATACATGTTATGAAGTCACCTTGTTGTCTGACTATAATATCGTAATGAAGATGCCCATTTGTTAATTTGGCAACAATATTACATGCAATAGGTTATTCTGGTAGGACCCCTAAGCATGACTGTGTTGGCACTGTAGAAAATAGCACCTCATCAAGACCAGATTTACAGCGGACACCTTTAGAAAAGGCAGACTATGAGTTGCACACTAATGGTTCTTCCAGCAGACTGATTGACCCTAATTGCAGAGCAGGGCATGCTATTACAAGAGTTGACATGTGACAAGTGCATCTCTGTCACTTGTCACATCTGTCCAGTAAGCTGAGCTGTATGCTGTAACAAGAGCATGCGTCCTAACTGAGAGAAAACTGTTAACAACCTTAACAAAGCTGCCACTTACCTGGGAAGACGCCGCCACCGCCAGGAGTCATTTAAACGCCGCCACTTACCTGGGAAGACGCCGCCACCGCCAGGAGTCATTTAAATGCTGCTAAACCACGCCACCGCCCCGGGACTACAATTCCCAGTTGCCTCAGCAGCGGCGCGCTCTGCTGACACCGCGCCAGCGCCAGGAGGCGCACATAAGCAGAGCTGAGCCCGGCGGAGCGGGGGAGACACCGACACCTTAACAAAGCTGTCATTTACCTGGGAAGACGCCGCCACCGCCAGGAGTCATTTAAACGCTGCCACTTACCTGGGAAGACGACGCCACCGCCAGGAGTCATTCAAACGCTGCTAAACCGCGCCGCCGCCCCGGGACTACAATTCCCGGTTGCCTCAGCGGCGGCACGCTCTGCTGACACCTCGCCAGCGCCAGGAGGCGCACATAAGCAGAGCTGTGCCCGGCGGAGCGGGGGAGACACCTTAACAAAGCTGCCACTTACCTGGGAAGACGCCGCCAGGAGTCATTTAAACGCTGCCACTTACCTGGGAAGACGCCGCCACCGCCAGGAGTCATTCAAATGCTGCTAAACCGTGCTGCCGCCCCGGGACTACAATTCCCGGTTGCCTCAGCGGCGACGCGCTCTGCTGACACCGCGCCAGTGCCAGGAGGCGCACATAAGCAGAGCTGTGCCCAGCGGAGCGGGGGAGACACCTTAACAAAGCTGCCACTTACCTAGGAAGACGCCGCCACTGCCAGGAGTCATTTAAATGCTGCCACTTACCTGGGAAGACGCCGCCACCGCCAGGAGTCATTTAAACGCTGCTAAACCGCGCCGCCGCCCCGGGACTACAATTCCCCGTTGCCTCAGCGGCAGAGGGCTCTGCTGACACCGCGCCAGTGCCAGGAGGCGCACATAAGCAGAGCTGTGCCCCGCTTCGCGGGACAAGCCGGGCGTAGCCCGGGGCAAGGGCGGGCCCGTTTAAGCCCGTTCAAGACCGGCCAAGGACGGGACGGGCCACCCATCTAACATCTACATTTGGGCAGAAAGGTCAGTTTCTCCTATTAAGTATTTGGTTGTGACATATTATTTACTATAATACGTGCTCTAACTCTTAGGACATAGTGAAGATGTCTACCACTCCGGATGCTGGCCAAGGTAGTAGGAAATCAACGGGAGGCTCTTAATTGGGAACTCTAGACAATTTCCTTATCAGGGTATCATCTGAACTTGCCAAGGATATAGAAATTACGGAGAAATGACTATCCTTGGACATACCCTTTGACAAAAGATCTTCCCTGCGCCCCCTGGCAGGAGCAAAATCACCAATATATATATCAACTGACTTACAGGGTACGCTTCCTCCGTCTGGAGTGGAGGTAATTACTTTCTCTCCCCAGCTAGAAACCATCTTAAATGTAAGTGATACCTCTTCAACAGTTGGAGTTCCTGCCAGTGATGCATGTAGACCCCCATCCCCTAACATTAAAACTCGTTTGGCTGGCCAAGTAAAAGCAGGGCTGGTCCAGCAGAAGGGAGGGGTGCAAGTTAAAAGGAAGCGCCCTGGGCCTCAAACACTTGCTGGGGGGAAAAAAGCAAAGTCCGGCAAAAATATTCCTCCTGCTGATGATCCATGAACTTTCGCTGGCAACATCTCAGAAACACGTAGGCCCAAGGCACAGTGCCCACAATGGTCGGGCTAAAAACCCCGTAACTCAGGCTCTCACTTGCCCTAGTAGTGGTGTCGGGATAGGGCAGGGGGGTAGATCTATTCTAACTTCTGATAAGGTGTGTGCTGATAAACCCAACTGCCAGCACAGATAGGGGTGGGAAATACAGCACAGCCAAATGGGGTGCGCCAAAATACATTGGCAGCAACAGTTGCACCCCCATCCCATAATCAAGCAGGGGTTGGAGTGTCACTATTGAGCAAAGGGAGTAAACAGGGAGATGGCACTAAGACGGATGCTAGGAAGCAAAATCCCACCGTCTTACCCAGGGCTCATAGTGAGGCTCCTTTACCCTATATTGATCTCCTTCCCCAATCAGCCCCTTTTGTGGTAGTTTTGGCAGGGGTTCCACCAGTAGCTCAGGGGCAACGGGAATCATTCCTAGACCTTAAGCATAAATGTATTTTCTGGCTTAATAAACACCGTTCATTGCCAGCAAAGATGCGAGCTAATATTCTGGGTACTAGGAGAGTTAACTGGATAGGTAGGGGTTGTAAGACGGTGGCGGGGGACTGTATCATTATTAATTTTAGTGACCAGTCATGTGTTAATTACATTTGTAACTGGCCTCATAATGATCAGTCTAATGGGATAAAAGCTCTACCCGTAGCCTATTTCTATGGACCCCCAACTCCGGTTTCCTTTGAGAGGGACATGTTCTCACTTGGGGTTGTACCAAATTTCTGCCCATTGGGGAACATAAGGTTTTTCAACAGATTCCAGCCCTTGTCGGGGCTGGGGGATTGCGACTGACAGTTTGATCCTCAAAGGCATATCCCGGGTAATATAGCTGGGGGCATAAGGGAAGGGGTAGAGATTTGGAGAGGGCAAGTGACCCCCCAGAACAGTGGGATAGAAGGGAAGGATGAGGGTGACCAAAGGCAAAGTGTTAGGTGCGATGTTAATATTGAGATCTCAAAGCTTGATCAGTCACTGGGAAGGCAGATTTATGCACAACAAGGCCCAGGGGATCCTTCTCTATGGGACGAACTGGCTGCAGCACCTGAAGGTCCATTATGTCAAACATCTTTTATCTCATGGAACGTGGCGGGACTGGGGACAAAACTTAACTCTCAGCCTTGGGTACAATTTATTGATCGCTTTGACATTTGCTTGTTTCAAGAGGTGTGGGTGGTTGAACCAATGTTTAGAATAGGCTTTTTGAATTTTTTTGTTCCTGCTGTGAAAAAATGCCAGGGGCTACCTATGGGGGATTAGTGATATGGGTTAGGCAGTCCTTAAAATGTCACACCAAGCTCATCCCTGTCGTAAGCAACGATATTCTTGGGGTCAGGTTTAGTTTCCCTACTAACTTTCGACAATGGTGCCAGGGCAAGCAACATTGACTATTTACTTGTCCACCTTCGGATGTGGTCCACCCTATTGGACATGGAGGTGGTCACTCGTATTGAGAGTGACCACAATCCCCTGACTGCTACATTCAATTTGGGTTTACATAATGAGGATGAGGACTCTGGGGGACCAACCCTTCCAGATTTAGTTTTGGCAAATGATGAGCGCCACCTTAAGTGGCGTCAAGTGGCAGAACATCAGGAAATCATTGGTAACATTGAACGAGACTTGGAAGGGGCATTAGAAGCTATGGAGGAAGGCACCCTGAACGGGTCTCCCCTCAATCTTTTGTTAGAGGCACATAATAAGCTCTTCACTAAATTAAAAGTATACTTTTGTAAACCAAGTTCAGGAAATAGAAGAGCTCAAATTAAAAAAGTGGATAGCTGGTATGACGGCTCTTGCCGCCAAGCTAGGAGAGAATTGGACCAAGCCTTAAAGACCAAAGAAATGGGCACAATAAGATTAGCCCGAACGAATTATAGGCTCAAGCAATATATAGCCAAAAGGGATTGGGAAGAGGGCATGTGGCAGGATCTTAAAGTGGCGTGCAATGTAAAGAATCCTAAACTTTTCTGGGATATTTTTAAATGGGACAGGGGAGGGCATCACGAGAGCCCCCAAAACAACGTCGACCGAAATTCATGGGTTGACTTTTTTAAGCCCCAATTTGCCAATAGGGCGATTGGCATTAGTGAGGGAGCATTTGATCATACCTTCTATTAGGAGGCTGTCTTTACCCTGGGAGAAGTGGACAGGGCACTGGACCTATTCACAGAAGGACGAGCTACCGGCATGGATTGTGTCCCCGCAGATCTATTCTTAAACAATAGAGGGCGATGGCGTTTTTTTATTTTATATGTGTCGAATGCCATAGCCCAAGGGATGGAAAGGGGCAGAAATTGTGGCGCTATACAAAAAAGGGGACAAGGCAGTAGCAGGAAACTATAGGCCGATAAGCCTGATCGACTGTATACAAAAGATCATGGGGCGGTTGGTTTTGGGTAGAATCCAGACCAGGATGGATGATGATAATATCTTGATACCATAGACCATGTTTTTCGGTTTATTATGTTATATTGGCGTACCATAGTCCTGGAAAATGGTACCCTGTATGCTGTCTTTGTGGACTTAAGGGCGGCTTTCGACTTGGTCCCACGCAATATATTGTGGAAAGTCCTTGCGTGGTTGGGGATGGCACCTGAACTGCTGAGTTTGGTCGTCCGCTTGCATGAGGGTAAGTTCGCTCGGGTACGGTGGGGTTGCTGGGGAGAGGTTACAGAGCCGTTCCCGGTGGAGCAGGGTGTGAGACAAGGTTGCGTCATGGCGCCGACCTTGTTCTCGCTCTTTGTGAACGGGGTTGCGGCCTTCCTCTCCCTGGTCCCTACCGATGCCCCTGCGATGTCTGGTGAGCGGGTTCCGATCCTCATGTTAGCGGACGACACTCTCATCATTTCAAAAACACCAAGTGGGCTCCAGCTCGCACTGAAACGATTTGAAGACTTTTGCCGAGATAGGGGTTTAGAAATAAACACGGCAAAAACCAAGTTTATGGTCCTTGCAGGCCGTAAAACTCATGGGTCTGCCAGACCTTTTAGAGGGTCGATACATATGAATGGTTCCCCGTTGGAGAGGGTAGATGCCTTCACATACCTGGGGGTCACCCTCCAGAGAGATCTGGGGTGGTCTAGCCAGTTAGATATTGCAGTGCTAAAACACCGCCAGCAGGCAGGCATTCTTTTAAAAAAGTTTACCTCTTCGATACTAAAGCCCATCAGCCCACTGTTGGAACTATACGGGATGAAGGTGGTAAGTTCGGCACTTTATGGTGCTGCACTTTGGGGATTTGAGGATTTAAGAAAGCTGACGCTGGCAGAAAATGAATTTCTGCGGAAAGCTACAAGCATTCCCATAAGTACCCCGTTAACACCACTAATGTGGGATCTTGGTGCAAGATCTTGCCTTCCTACGGCCATTACTGTATTGGCGCCATCTTTGGTCCTCTGAAGAACTACGGCATTATGCCCATGGGCTGAGGGAAATAATGATTTTGGATTCATGCCAGAAAATTCATTGGCTGAAGGCCATTCGGTCTTTACTTTTCAAAATGGGAATGAGGGAACTCTGGGACGACCCAGAAAACGCTATATTCCCCTCCCAAAAAATTGTAAAAGAAAAGTATTGGGAGATGGTGCTTACAGAAGCAAGGATAAAGGGACTCTCCTTGCACTTAACTGGCCGATTTCTGGAAATAAAAGCCCGACCAAAGCTGGAACTATATTGGGACACTATCGGAAAACAGCAGGACCGTAAGCTCTATTTCCAACTAAAAGTAGGTACCCTTCCAGTAAGGTCTTTTACAGCTAAATGGGCAGGAGAAAATGGTAATGACAGATGTCCTAAGTGTGGGGAGGAACAAGAGTCACTAAGTCACTTCCTTTTCTTCTGTCCTTTGTATTCGGCCCCCAGATCGATGTGGATTAAACCTATATGCAAATTGTTGGGTATCCATAGACATCATGAGGCGCTAAGAATCCTATGTACTGACCCGATGCCTTTAATTGCTGTTGCTATGGCTAATTTTTTTTAATGGGCCTGAGTAATTCGCACAAAACAAATAGCGGGAGGCATATGAATTTTAGCTGATTTGTACTTGTAATATTTTGAGGGTTGATTTTATGAACTTTTCTGCAATACTCCCCTGGACTAAATGCATATTGATGAGTTTGTTTTTAGGATTTATGAAATAATGTAAGAATATATTCGGCAATAGTCCAATGTAGTTTAATACCTTTTAATATTTATGTATATGTTTTTATGGATTTTTAATCTAAAAGTGTGTATTTTATGTATACTTTTATCACTTAAATTGTCGATTAAAGTTATTATGATGATGATGATGATGTTAACAAATACACTGATTCATGTTGTGCCTTTGGTGCTGTCCATAATTTTGACCAGTTGTTGCAGTATCGTACTTTCATACCAGCAGCAGGGCACCCCAGTCAAAATGACCCTTTAGTGAAGAACGTGTTAAAAGCAATACTACTACCCAAAAGGATAATGGTGATAAAATGTAAAGGTCACACAGGAGCACAATTGCCAGCGGTCATGCCATGGCTGACACGGCAGCAAAAGAGAGCATGTTACAGCACGTACAGAATGTGCCTTTTATGAAAAAGAAGAAAAAAATGCCAACTTTCCATATCATTTAGAGATAATGGTTGCTAGCTAACATGAAGGAAGCACAATGGTTTGCAACACCAGATGAAGAAAGAGTGTGGATTGATGCTGGATGTGAGCTGATTGATTAGGGGATTGTGGATCTACCAGGATGAGAGTCCTGTGGCCCCACACAGTGTGTTCCGTAACCTTATAAAGCTTCAGCATGGACCCTCTGATATTGCACAAAGGGGGATGAGTGTACAGATTCTTTTTGCTTCCCAGTAAATAGATTGAAATATTTGCTGATGTGGGTGGATACATTTTGAGAATGGACGGAGTTGTTTCCAACATGGAAGACTGATGCAGCAACGGTTGTGCCTTGCTTGATGTTCAGAATACTGCACCTAACAATGTTTACATTTGCAGCACCCATAAGAATCCTCTCGTATTTAGTCAGCCGACTAGGGGTGAGATACTGAGTTTTTGTTCGGGTCAGTAAAATTACTACTCCATGTGGAACATACACAGTTACCGGATGTCCCATGACAATGGACTCACTCTGCTCTAAACTTGCGCAGGTAGCAGCTACTGCTTTCAGACAACCTGGTAATCCAGCAGCCACTGGATCCAGGGTGGCAGAAAAATATGCCACAGGCCTTCTGGTCGTGCCATGTTCTTGTGTCAGGACTGACAATGCACAATTAACACGAGTGTCACAGAATAGGGCAAATTCTTTGGAATAATCTGGCATTCCCAATGCCGGTGCTGTACACAGACAATCTCGTAGTTTGGTGAAGGCTGTTAAGCTTTCATCATCCCATTCTACAATCTCTGGTGTTCCTCTCTTGGTCATTTTAATCAAGGGCCTAGCTAGGACTGCAAATACCAGAATCCACTGCCTGCATTATCCTATCACTCCCAGGAACATTCTGATCTCTTTCTGAGTACGGGGTAACTGCATCTTTTGAATTATTCTCACTCTTTCTGATGTCACTTTTCTGACACCTTTCTCTATCTGGTGCCCCAGATATTTCACTGATTTTGCACAGAACTGTAATTTGTCAGTGCCACTTTATGTCCCTTTTCGCTCAGGTGATTCAGTAGGGCAATGGTGTCAATCACACAATCCCTATGACTTTTAGACGCCACCAAGAGGTCGTCTATGTATTGCACTAGGACAGAGTTCCCAGGTAAGACCAAAGTTTCCAAACATTTTTTCAAGATCTGATTAAAGATAGAGGGGCTCTCTGTGTACCCTTGAGGGACCCTGTTCCAGACATACACGTGACCATTGAAGGCAAATGAGAAAAGAAATTTGCTGTCTGGATGCAAGGGAATGGAAAAGAATGCATGACATAGGTCTATCACAGTGAACCACTCAGCATCCCAGGGACTCTGATACAGAATCACTGCTGGGTTCGGGACAATAGGGCAGCAGGGGACCACTATCTTGTTGACTTTTCGTAGGTCCTGCACTACTCTGTACTTGCCACTAGGCTTCTTGATACCCATAATCGGTGAGATACATGGGCTACTCATTACTTCCTGTATGATGTTTCCTTCTAGCAATTTCTGTATTTCCAGAGTGACACCTGCTCTCACTTCTGCATTCATTTTATAATGTTTTGTATTGGGGTATACTGCATTGTCCTTGATTGCTATCTGTATGGGGTCTACGTTTTTCATTAACCCTACATCTTTCCCAGTAAAGTCCCATACTTCTGGCTTCACTGCTTCTTGGAGTTCTTTGGGCAAATCCTGCATGGTCATTCGTTTAATTTCTGAGTCAGGTCTGATTAACATTAATTTATAAATGCCGTCTTCATCTGGGGTCTGAATTTCAACACCCTTTGGTGTGCAAAAAATGGTACAGTTCATTTTGCACAGCAAATCACGTCCCAGTAAGTTCACTGGACTGGTGTCGCAAACGACAAATCTATGCATTTCCTTAAAGTTTCCAATTGAGATCTCCATGGGCTTGGTAACAGGAGTACTAATCAATTGATTAGATACACCCACTACTTGGATGGCTTCTCCCGAGAGGGGTAGGTTTGGAACGTCCACTGTTCTTACAGTAGAACGGGTAGCGCCAGTGTCCAACAGAAAAGTGACATCATTTCCGTCAACCTTTCCTTCAATGTATGGTCCGGACTGGTCTACCGGCAAGGAGGCGCCAAGTACGCACTCCTCGTCCTCCCCTCTCAGGCCCCGTCAGTACTGGTCATCACAAAGGAAG
The DNA here is from genome assembly GCF_964261635.1 of Lissotriton helveticus. Lineage (NCBI taxonomy): Eukaryota > Metazoa > Chordata > Amphibia > Caudata > Salamandridae > Lissotriton > Lissotriton helveticus. The sequence goes on along the minus strand of NC_136057.1, from coordinate 788,881,298 downwards.
GTATCATTCAACAAATACTGCGAAGTTGCTGCATTTCTGTTCTCATTGCTTTCCCAGACTTCTATCTCATCACTCTCTGTCGCTTTTCCCCTATGTACTTGCTTTGGAGCTCGGGGCACCTGAATCGTTTTTACCTGTGGTTGAGTCTTTCTTGGTCTTTCTTTCTGCGTCTGTGGAGTTAAATCAGGTGTTTTGGGGTTATCGTCAGGCAAATAAGGACACTCGTTACGCCAGTGTCCAATTTCTCCGCACTGGTGACAGGGAAATTTCTTCATAGCCTCTTCCCTGCTCATTTTGGGCCGGGGCTTACCTCCTCCCCCACCCCCAGGACCTTGGTTCTGAGTGTTTTTGGCCATATTACTCAACTGCTTTTCCTGCTGTTCTGCGAGCTTCACTTGAGCCCACATGACCTTCTCCTTGAGAGCCTTTTTCTTTTCTGCCATCTCGTCCTCGCAGTACTTTGCGTACCGCAGGAACTCGTCTATCTTTTTGGAGTGCCAACAAACTTTGTTATCTTTTATCCACTGACAAATTTCAGGCCTTAAACCGTTTACAAACCTGTAAATGAAATGCGTCATATCCTTCATCTCGATGTTATCTATACCACTGTATGTTTTAAACACCTGCAACAGCCTTTCATAATAGGAGTGCACTGTCTCGTCTCTCTCCTGCGTTGTTCTATCTATCCTGGTCCAATCTGTTTCCTTTGCGGGCACCTTATTTTTCAAATGCAGCATTACTTGTTCGTATTTTTTCATCACTTCAATCGGCGGCTCCCCTGTGTTAGAGTCCCTCGGGTACTCCTCACTAGGCCAGCCTATGGCTATTTTACACTCGGTCCATAGATCTACCGGGACCACAATATCGAAAAATCCATCCAGGTCTTTCCACAAGCATTTTTGCACCTTTACGAACCTTTCCACCTGCCGGTACCAGTCAACTGGCTTTTCGCGCAATTTCGGGAAATCGTTAGTAAAGGACACAATATCCTGTCTGGACCATGGAACGTGCACATACCTCCCACCTGGCACTTCGCGCATGGGGCATAACGTTTCGGGCTTGTCTACTTTTCTCAAAGGGAACTCAGGGGCCGCTTGTCTGGATCGAGCCTCATCTTTCTTTCGTGCCCACCTGCTTTTCCATTTTTCCACGTCTCCCCATTTCTGCAAAATTGCTAACAACTCTTTAATCTGCAACTTTTTCCCTGACACATTCAAGTTCTCTATATCTTTGTCTGAGAATTCAGCTCTGTAAGGCTTTTGTAAGGGCTTGGATCGGGAAATATCTACCCCCATACTAGCTGCAGTGTCTGTCAACTTTTCGTGGAGCACCCTAGTACTTCTGGTAAGGCTTTTACACATAAACAGCAACTCTTCTTCAGAGTAGGTATTTAATCTGTCCAATCCCACATTTCCTGCCATTAATTCCTCTATTTCTACCCTCAGTTTGTAGAGGTCTAAAGGTTTCGTTTGCGGAGTCTGTTTTTCTAATTCACGACTCCAATTTTCAATTTCTTCCGGAGTTACCAGAGAGACACTCCTAGTACCTGACGTTGATTCTAATTTAATTTCTTTCGCATTAAAAGGATTATGCCTCTTCTGCACTCCCTTCCCGGTCTGTTTGTTTGGCAGGTCCAAGAACACAACCTCGGACTCGCACTCACTGGACTGATCGTCTATCAGTAGGGGCTCCTGCCTCGGCGGGGCCATGATTGGGTTCATAACTGGAGGGTTTGGACTTCCTTGATTATTCCCATACAACGGAACCACTGGTCCGATTGTTACCGGAATAGTCAAAGCCTCAGGACTGGTATTTAACTGGGAGATTTTCTGAATTATTTCTGTCCTCTGTCTAGCTAGGGCCTCTTGCTGCCTTTCATCTAGTACTCTTCCTAATGTCCGGTCAGGTATCATCTGTGGGGTCAGGTGAGGGGTAAGACTCGGGGCAGTAGGATGCGTTTCACTTGGTCCTCCACCATAATTTGGTTTTGGGAACAAAGTTCCTGTGCCAAATGACCTGCGCTCCTCCCCATATGGAGGCTGCAAAAAGGGCATTCCTGAACTTAATGGCTTTTCTTCGTTTTCATAAAGAGGTCCGGGGAAAAAGGCTCTTTCACGGGAATATTTTTCCTCTGGGCTCACGGGCACTCTAGGATATATATCTCATACCTCCGCGGGTCCAGGATTCTCAAAATAGGGCAGTACTTGACCACCTCCCCCCCTACTTAGGGATCTGTCCTCCTCCTTAATAGATGGACGCTGGGGATTCCCTCCTGTACTGGAAAGTCGGGCTCCCTCATCATAAGGGGGCGGACTTCTCGTAAAGATGTCATCTAACAATTCATCGTCTGACTCTCCAAGCGCTCCCCAATGCTTACTCTTTTCTGTCCTTTTCTCTCCCGCAGAAGGGGTACCTGCTGGCATCATGGGAAACAGACCCTCAACAATCATGCTCTGTCTCCACTGTTTCATCTTTTTATCCCTGGTCTCTTGTTTCAGCCTTGGGTACCACTTGGTCAGACCTTTGTCCATTCGGGGTTTCTCTCTTTCGAAAGCCTCAATTTCCCATTCCTCTAATGCCTCATACTGCGTTAGTCTTGGTCTGGGATGCAATTCATTCATTCGGGTTCTCAAATTAAATAAAATCCTGCCATTGAAAGTACCGTCTAACGGAAAAGCCAATATTCCGTCATCTTTTGTGTACTTTACCCAATTTTCCAACCACACACAGGTATTGTACCCTCGGTCAAACATCATGAACGAGGCGGGAGTATTCGGTGGCGGGACAATAACGCCCTCTCTGGATTTAATCGGTTTGTCCGTTTTGAAATAATTCTTTACCCTATTTACAAGGGACATTTTTCTCTTAGTCCCGTACATAATATCGTATCTATTGGCTTTCCACTGATCCCTTTCAAACCCTTGGTTTCTTGGATCGGGTCTAGTCTCTGGACAATACGAATGCCACATACGATTTCTACGCTTAACTCTGTTTACAAAGTCACCTCCAATCAGAACGCGTCTTGCAATTCTGTGCGACCAATGGGGTGCACGCGTTCAAATAGTTTCGACCAATGGGTGCGCGGCCCCTTCGTGAGACTGTCCTCACGCTCCGGCGCTTCACCCCTCCTTTACAATTCTAGCCCCGCTACCCGCCCGCTGCTTCTACCAATCCCAGCGCGGCACGGAGTGACGTCAGAGACGCTTCGCGGCTGACTCCCTCCCTTCACAAGGTAACGGAAACTTTCTTTCTTTCTAAAGTGCTAGTGCATGGTTATTTTACAACGAATACACATTCGCCACAGTGCTCAAGTGTCTAGACAGGAAAGATTTCTGTTACTGCAAGTAAACTACTTCCATTTACTTTTCACACGCTGCGGGTAGATCTCTTCCGCCTACCCTTCACTCTAGCATCGGTGAACCTGTTATTCCCCTAAACTCATCCACTCTTCCGGGATATATCCGAGTCTAAGGTTTCCCAGCGGACCCCTCTGCTTTCACCCAAGCTCCGAGGAACCTGCTACTCTTCCGATGTGACCCTTTACTAGGTTACGCCACTATGGGAATTTTGCCAATGAACCTCGTTACTGACATTTATTCACACATGTATTCAGAAAAACCCTAGTTAGTGCTTCCCGGTTATCCTAACCTGCACCTAACTTTCCTTAAGCCTGCGACCTCAAGGCAATGGATTCTATTCACCACTTGCCTTTTCAATTCCCCGGGGAGTTCGGACAACAATGAACGAGACGGTTTACAAACGCATGGATTAATACATATAACAATATAAGAACAAGAATAACAATGATAAAATAATTCATGAATTGTTTTCACAAGAGATTATTCATGCGTATTCACAAGGGATTGATCAGGTCCCTCGGAACGACCGCTCTTATAGCAGCATTAATATACTAGCAGCTACCAACTTAGCTAGCCTAACTAATCCTGCCTAACCCTCAACTAGTCCCTAACCATCTTCTGCTAGCCAGAAAAACTGATAGAGCGCGCAAGGTCACCCAGCCAATAATTTCGCCGTTTCCGGCTTCGGGCCCATGTACTTTCAATTCACAATATTCATTGACAGGGTGACTTCACGGGCTGCTACCAATTTGTGTGAATTCCCTACTGTAATTACTCAGTGTACCCGACTTACCATCCACCGACACGGGTACCTATGACCACAACGGATCAGGGAGCTAGCTGTAAAGGAAAGGCAGCAAAATACCAACCCAAAATGACATTCAATACTGTTGTAAAATTACCACGGACAACTGGAAGTTTTAAAAGCTTTATCTAAAGTTCGTTTTCATTGAGCATTAAATTTACAAGAATAAGACAATCAATAATCAAAATAATGAAGAGTACATAACTATAGAGAAATAGAGTCAGGGTAATCATGGAAATGCTAATATGGGATGCAACAGGAAACGTTATGCACTTAGGCCAAAAGTTCTTTGTAAAATGTAAGTAAGGCCGTTCTAGACCATATCAGAAAATGACAAACTGCAATGCAAAATATGATTTCTAAAAGGTAGGGTAACATGGGAACACGTTATGAAAATATGCAAATGACTTTGCGTTTCAATAATTGCGGCAAAAGCATGGAAAAATCAACATATGCAAAGGTATGTCTTTATTGAAGCAAAGACAGAAAAATAGAAAGGTGCAAGTTTAAGAATTTAGAGCAATATTTACCTAGACTGGTGTGGAAACCAAACCCTGGCCACGGGTCAGTTAAGGACAGGAAACCCTCAAGGAAGGATACCCCTCAGTGGACAGCAGATGCAGAATGGACACCCAGGAAAGGACAGGATACCCTCAGATTAGGAATCAGGACGGGACCTCAGGACAGGAACCCCTCAGGACAGGACCGCTCAGGACAGGACCGCACCCGCAGTTTGGAAGCAAAGCCTGCGCTCCACCCTCTCTGCAGCTATCGATCAAGACCCCGATTGGGTCAGCGAACTCCCAGCAAAGTGCTTCGCCAGCACTTTAAGGTTCTGTAAAACCTTAGTCTATGGTCAATTCCGGACAGAGTGCTCCGCAGCGCTCTGTATCTTCAGTCACCTATTGAGTACGATGGGTCAGTGACAGGTCAGCTAAACCAGACAAGTCGGACAATTTCCCTAGGTGAACCCAGGGTAGATATACAGTTTGGGGACGGTGTACCACCCCCCAATGTTGCAAAGTGTCAGAATCCCTCAATTTGGATTGGTCCTAAGATAGGATTTGGGTAACACACCAATCAGAATACACTATTTGGAGGCCTTATTTACATCTCAGGGCACCGCCTAGCAAGATTGGGGTTCCCATGAGAAACTACGCAGAATACAGGCAAAGAAAACATTTTTGCAACATAATAGAACAATATCGAGATGCTGCGGGGCTAAGGTGCTGCTTCCCAGGGTGGCTTCTGGCATCAACCTTCCTTGGCAGCAATTCAATGCCGTGATGACTTTCGGCGAGTCTGCGCACAAGTACCCTCCAAGATGGCTTTCGGCTCAGTCAAACCCCCATTTCCCGCGGTACATGAAAAGTAAGCGAGAACAAATTAATACATAGAAATAACTTTATGAAAACACATCACAGGGCTTGTACTTTCAATTTATCACTAAGAAATATACTTATGCAGTGTAAATGTTAGCTACATATAACCATGTACAAGAGCAGTGGCACGAGCAGTACCACGTTACTGGCAAAGCTATGTATTACGCATGCGCAACTATTTCCCTCCAAACCTGCAAACACGTCAGGACACGTGAGTGTGACCGACGCATGCGCAGACACTATTTCAAAGCAGCGGCCATTTTTAAAGACTCGTATTAATTATTTTAGTAAAACACATAGGCAAGCTTCGGGGAACCTCGTTTAAACATAAAACAAACGTTAGTAAGACGTACAACTTATTACGTTATTACACATTAACGAGGTTCATGACAAAAGCACGTCGCAAATGCGAAGCTTTGCTTCATCAATAGCATCTACAAGTTTGGTGTTCCCCAGGGCATAAATAGGGATGGGAGTATTATGGCATGGTTGGGAATAGAGTTTAAGCTGCATCTCTCATACCCTATGTTCAGGCCAGGGAGAGAGGATAAACCGCCAAAATAAAAAAAATAGATTAGTAAAGACAACTCATGCAATAGGCCCGAAATGTCCTGATGATCTGCCTTAGTAATGCATGCCATAAGGGCAAAGTCATTTGGATCAGCTACTGGAGACATGGTCATGGTGAGAAAAAGAAAAGTTGTTTCTCTTACTTCTAGATGGACTGGACCACATATAATGAACTGACACCACAAATTAATTAAGGGGACAAGATGCAGGATCTGAAATGGAGGTACTAGAAATAGATGAACATCTGTCCCCAGAGAAGGTGAGCAACACAACAGACAAGGAAAAGGCAGACCAGATCATTCCTAAAAACCACACTGAGGGCCCATCATAAAGTGTCACAGGGGCGGTGACACCAACTGACGCTGTTGAATCAAGTACACAACAAATTCTCAAAGAAAGGTGATGGTCTACACCTGCAGAAAAAATGGACTGAAGAGGACAACTCAGGGCAGGTCCATAAAAACTGCCCCTGAACAAGATGACTGCAGACCAGGAGGAGAAGCAGATGACAGCACACTGTGTACCTTTACATTACTGACATTTACAGAAGGAGCCCTGGAACTGAGTGATAAAGGAACAATGTAGCAATATGTATTGCATAGTGCAAACGTGACACCTTGAAACTGCCCTGTCACTGCTGTTTTGGCCCTTGCTGGGGGCTAAGGAAGGAGGAAGCGGACCGGGACCGGGAGAGTAGAGGAACCACTTCTCTCAGCCTCCCAAGCGGCTCCCAGCACCGTCATGCAGCCGCCAACGTGCACATCGTGCCAGCCAGTGCTTTAAATTCCTGATGGGCCTCCCGCAGAATGGGACACCCTGAAACTGCCCTGTCACTGCTGTTTTCACCATTGCTCGGGGCTAAGGAAGGAGGAAGCAGACCGGGACAGAGAGGAAAGGAACCAAATCTCCCAGCCTCCAAAGCGGTTCCCAGTGCAGTCGCGCAGCCGCCAATGTGCACATCGTGCCAGCCGGCACTTTAATTTCCTGATGGGGCTCCCGCAGTGCGGGATGCTGTGAAACTGCCCTGTCACTGCTGTTTTCGCCCTTGCTGGGGGCTAAGGAAGGAGGAAGTGGACCAGGAGAGTAGAGGAACCACATCTCCCAGCATCCCAAGAGGCTCCCAGCGCAGCCGCCAACGTGCACATTTTGCCAACCGGCACTTTAAATTCCTGATGGGGCTACCGCAGCGCGGGACGTGCGTGGGCGTTCCCCGGCCGCACCCGGGCCAAGGGCGGGCCGGGCTGCACCCGTCCAAGCAAGGAAGAGACAAGACAGGGTCAACCCTCTGACATTCACCCCCTTACTGCAGCCTCGGACATGCAAGGTACTGTCATCTTATCCCACTGGTACCAGAATTTCATATCCCTTGTGTGTACTTTTGTATTCCTGTAATTCATTGTTGTTTGGAGGCCTCAAGCAGTGACTCTTTTTGCTATTGAGGCATACTTGGTTGTCTGGGAACTACTCCACTTTGTCCTAGCTATTTGCATTTTTTAGATTGTGAACTGTTTGTCTTCTCGTCCAAGCCTAATGGGTAAAAGGAAAGTTACAGACAATGGGGAGGGGGGATCTCTGTAGAAAGGCAAAAAATTAAAAAAATCATCCAAATAGTCCTTGTGTAAAACTAACTCAGTAATGGACCGTATTGTTAATCTTGTAGGTGAGTGCAAGGAGATTTTTTTTGCCCCCATCTGGCCTGTGTGGAAGAGCTACTAACAAGGTCAGCGCTTTATCCCCCATTCCAACTACTACCCCCGACAAAACCATTCCTTTAATCTCCAATATGTTCAAAAGGCCTCCCTTGAAGGGCCAGCAAGTGGCCGCTCATGAAAGGCCTTTGTGTAAAGAGAGCAATAAGATTTCTGTGCCAAGTACCCGTCCTCTTGAGTGCAGTTCCACAGAGACAGCCATTATCTGTACAAATAGATTCTCTCCCTTAGTGGAAATTCCTGAGGAACCCAGTGACCTTTTGATGGTAGAAAGTGAACATGTTGGATGTGGCGATATAATAGGGATACATACTCATGTATAGTCATGTTCAGAGAAAGAAAACTGACCTAAAGGCCCATACTAGGCATCTCATAGATGAAGACAAACAACTCAAAAGGTACAATCGACACACTATCTGCAGAACAAAAATATATGCCCTAGTATAAACCACCAAGTTACTGAAGCTCCAAAACAGACACATAGTTATAGAATGACCAAAACTATCACGGGGAATCTATGTAGCTCAAAAACTAGAATCTGAAACCAAAGACCAACTGGTATCATGTAACAACCAACCAATTTACAGCCCAACGTTTTTGCGGTACCCCTTCATTAGCAATAAGCCAGCGAGTAGACCTCATTGTGTGCCACATATGGGTGACAGAATAAAACCTTGCAGCTTTTACCATCCCAAAGAACAGTCTAGGGCAGCACCATCTACTAGAGGGAGTAATTTTGACAAACCCTCGTCCCATCCTTCTAAATGCCAAATCTTTTTGACCAATGTTCCAAAAATTCAACCTAGTTTAATAAAGGAAGATGAGAACTCCCTGATTAATAAATGCACCCAGTGGTTGAGACATGTGCGAAAGTGTCAGGGAGGATATCTTCTTCGCTGTAAGACAAACATCCAGTTGTAACAATACCGATTATGGGTGTCTCACTCTGGTCTCACCACTATTGGTAGAAAATCTTGGGGATTTCGATTTAAGAACATCTCACATGATACACTCCGATATTAGGCTGACACTTAATCCTTCTAACTCTGATTCCACTCAAATGCCCACTGCTCACCGGTCTAGTGTAACCGGGGATTCGTCCCTCCAAAATTTAGATTGACTTTTAAAAGATTTATGTCTTACATCCAGTTCACCAGAAGTCATCCAACTAGGAAAGATTGCGAGCCACTGTTCAGGACCTAATCCTGGTATCGGCCATGCAGGAAAGAGTCCTGTAACAGAACTGCCCTGGGCTATAATACCCCTATCGACTGATTGCTCTAGCTCAATGGACAACCACGATATAGCTTTAGGCAATTCCAATACAAGATCTGTCAGGGAGGCTAACCAGGGTTACTTAATAAATAATCCAGATTTATCTTTCATGACTATAGCTTCCTGGAATATAACAGGCTGTCGCCCACGGTTTCATCATTGACTGGTCAGACTATATAGACAAACAGGATATTGTAGCTTTTCAAGAGACCTGGGCGCTCACTCCACCCCGGCTATCTAAACTTTTATAAACCGGCAATAGGTGGCTGGAAAGGTAGACCCTAAGGGGGGCTAACAATATGGTTAAGGCAGAGCCCCCTTTAAAAGATAATAGATAAGGAGATTAACAGCATAGATTTGTTGGCTATACTTATCTGTCCCAACCCCTCCCCCAATTTACTTGTAGTTAACGTATATGCTAGGGGTATGGCGGGAGGCAGACTATCCAAGACAATTACAGATCTTAAGAGTTTTTCAGAAAAAATGAGCCAGTGGTACATTATAGTCATAGTGGGAGATTTTAACACTACTTTTGAGCCCCTGGACTCTGAGGATAGCAACCTCAGCGCAAATGAAGACGTCCAGTGGGGCATACCCCAACTAGAGATACCACCAATTAAAAAATGGACCGAGGCAGCGCTCCAACTCAAAGCATTCAGCGTAGAAAGGGGGGTTGAGGCAGTGAATGGTTGCACACCCTCCGACCGCCTAGGAACTCACACATATAATAATGGTCTAAGAAGCAGTCGTATCGACTACATTTTTATTACTGTAGAAAATTGGGCATCTTTAGTGGATATGGAGGTCTGTGCAAGGAACAAAAGTGATCACAACTCACTATTGTTAAAACTCAAGGTATTAGGTCAGACAAAACAACCCTGCCCACGGTTGCCATGATTGGGATAGCTGAGGCCATTCTAAGTAATGATAAGAGGATGGTTAAGTGGTCACGAATTGTTGAGAATGAAAGCTCCCTTGGAAAAATGAAAGAAGGTTTATCTGGAGGAACATGGCAGCACGCTAGTTGAACGGCTGCGGCTCAGCTGCCCCGGGGGATGCATTAATGTGAAGATTCCTTCGCGTGTTTCCTGCTAAAGCTAATGGATATGTATGTAAACCCCCCTACCCGTTATGAGTCTGAAAAACTTACTATTTTGCAAGAGGACCGAAGAGACCAGCGAGGGCAGCGAAGACTACAGTGGCGGACGTGGCTGGTGTGCACAGTGGGCGGAGGCGGCTCGAGCGTGAAGGAGACGCAACTCTGCTTTTTTTCGGTTCCGGGTCACAAGCAGGAGAGACAGCAGCGGCGACCAAGAAGGTGGTGTGAGTACCATCACGGTGGAGGAGGAGAGAGCTGTGGGTCTCAGTCTAAGAGGAGATATCGGGGTGAATGCTGCTGAGAAGGTAGAAAGTCGACACTCTCTTAGAAGATTCACCCTGAAAAGTACCTGTAGGAGCCCCTTGTACGTTGAGAGGTCTAACAAATTAAAAAGGGGGAAAAGTGCCCCAGGGGTAAAGGCAGATGGTTGGATGGTGTCATCAGTAAGCTCGCTGGTACAGCTGGACAGGAGGTCATGAAAATTGCAGTAGGGACACCACATGAAAAGGTTCAGGCTCAGTTACAGAATACTAAAATTAATAGATATGCTCTTCGAGCCAGGCTGGTATTAGACCCTCTGCAGGAAAAATCAGGATATCCCCCTCGCATATCTCCCCCCATCTCTGAGGTCAGAATCAGTAACAAACGGGGCAAACTTAAAGCCTGCAAACCTGATGAGGGTGTTGAGGTTAGAGCAAAAAGGAGCAACGCTGTTGTCAGTAGAAGGAGGGGAAAGGCCAAGAAGGGCACACCACCCCAGATAAAAGTTATGCCCTCACTTAAAACCTATTATAAGGTCAAGGCAACCAGTACTGCTTCAACACCCCCAATACCTTCAATAACTCCTACACAATTCAAGTACTAGTAGCTCTAGCAACAAAAAAAACTAGCGGGTGGAGCAGCTAAAAAAACATCCAGTGAACAGGAAGTGGTAGAAGCTCCTATGACGATACATCCAGATGTAAGTTTGTCGAATAAATACTCATCTCTGGCAACTAGCAGCTCAGAAGTTTGCCCTATGGTTCGATTATGTGCAGAAGAGCGAAAAATGCAAGGAGCACCAGGGGAAGCAGCAAATAATGATATCATCTCTGATGAACTCCCATTACCAATTTCGGATAATACCAGTAAATCAGATGTGACTTCATCTACATTAGCGGACATTCTCCTGACCATGAAGGAGGAAATAACTAACAGATTCACTGTCTTAGAAAACAATCAAGCCGAGATGGCAAGTCGATTCTTAACATCCGAAGCAAACCAGGCAGCAATTCAGGCCTCATGTGAAGCGCTAACCAAGAGACTGGATGACGTCACTTTAAGAACAGAAGCTATGGAAAAGGAAATCCCGATGATAAGGGATTCGCTTCGATCAATGGAAGTGGAAGAGGCGAAACTGTGTGTACAGAACAGAGATTTGAAAGAAGACATTGAGCGCCTAGAAAATCATTCTCGGTGGAATAATCTAACCCTGCTGAATGTTTCTGAAGCTCTTGAAGGGGCCGACCTAAAGGGGTATGTGATCTCGTTGCTGAAGGGAACTGTCCTAAAAGGAGTTGACAATGTGGATTTAGCCTGAGAAATTCAAAGGGTACATCTCGACCCCTTTCGTAGGAATCCAGCTAGGCAGAAACCGAGAAAAATGTTGCTTAATTTCTTGACCTACTCAGTGAAGGAACAGATCCTGTCTTTGGCCCTGCAGGAAAGGTCAACAGCAACTACACAGTAGGAGTTGGGGAAAAGGTTAGAAGAGTTGAATGGGCTGGGGGCAAAGGCACAGTAAAAATTCCCTGCACACCTTCGGGTGATGTGGAATAATCGTATGCATCTGATTGAATCCGGAGAGGAGGCCGACGCTCTGATTGTGAAGATCAGGGAGAAGCAGGGAGCGAAGAGGTAGAGGGTTGGTACATTTCGTCTGAATAGCGATAAGTATTGAAAAAAGAAGATAATCATTTTCATATCTGGTGATTATATAGTATTTTAGAGTGACATATCTGTAGGAACATAGTCTTATAAAATCTTGCATCCCAGGTGGGGAGGTAGAGGCAAATAGGCTTAGCCTATTGGAAGGGAGGGTTCCTCATGAGGTAAAGGGGCACAGGCACTGGGGTCCAGGGAGGGGGTGGGTGGGGGACACCTGGGTGGGGAGCATTGGGTAACTAAATAAATATTCTCATCTCACCTCAGTCAGGAACATAAGCTATACAGGCAACAGAAGAGATGGTGGGGGACAAAGAATTAAGGGGTAGACAGACCATTTTCACCACCTGGAATGTTAACGGAATGAGGTGTCCCTGTAGGCAGAGATTAATCTTTAAATATCTGGAATTATCTAGCACCCAAGTCTGCTTTCTGCAGGAGACTCATCTGAGCCTAACAGAAAGCAGTTTAAAGTCCATTGGATAACATATTTTACTGTGTCTCATCAGACCTCACACAGTAGAGGTGTAGCAATATTGGTGAAACAAGGCATTTCTTGCTCTATAAAGGGAATTCAAACAGACACATCTGGGAGATGGTTAGTGGTCAAAATGGCATTGAACAACGTAGATATAACATATGCTTCATTTTATGGCCCTAACATTGATGATTCTTCTTATTTGCTTAAATTACAATCAATATTGACTTTGGGGTCACCGCCTTACATTTTGGGTGGAGATTTCAATGTGTTACTGAATCCCATAAATGATAGGTCCAACCTGAGCCCCTATAGATACGTTGAACACTGTTAAATATGATTCACGACTTAGATTTGGTGGATGTTTGGAGAGCTAAGGAGGGTACTCGGCAGGGCTTTACATTTTACAGTAAGAAATTTGGACATTCTTCCAGGATCGACTATGTCTTTACAGATAGACAATCCCTTATTGATATAAAGGAGATAGTCGTTAAGCCTAGTCAAAGTCAAAGTCAAAGTCAAAGTTTCTTTATTCGGTTAAAATTTAAAACCATCAAAGCACAAGTCACATCACAACTACTTATTATAATTTATACAATCAGAATACTCATACATTTCCAAAAAATCAAATTTAAAGACCATTTACCAACCGTCTGTATACCCCTAACCAAAACCACCCTTGGCTTTCACATAAATACATTAAAAAGTTTGTCACATACAAAAGTATTGGAATTAAAAAATCTCATTTTCATTAAAAAGTTTAAAAAGGAAGAAGAGAACATAATACTATAATTGAAGTCTATTTCTTCACCTAATTGCCCCAGTAATATAGCTGGCAACCCCAAAAAAGACATGCGGGGAGCCAAGCATTTGCAAATAGGCTAATGCTGGTCTAACTTGCACAAAGTTTGCCCCTCTTAGCAATGGCAGAATAAAGTTCCTGCGCAAAGTTACATAAAAATCACAGAAAAAAAAAATCATGTGGAGGGTGTTTTGCTCTGAAAAATAATCACAAGGGCATTGACCCAAAGACCCCTCTTTCGAAAAACCTTTTGGGAATGACAGCAGCCAGGGGAGCATATTATGCTTGAACCTGATTAACACAAACAGGTGAGAAGGTTTGTTTATGTAAGTTAAGTATGGCTTTATTTTCCTACTCAAACTTAACATTACAAAACACCTCAACGAGGGTTTTACAAGTTCGGCCTCCTCTCTTGCTGAGGTTACCCTGTTTAAAAACTGCGTCTTCACATCTCTGATAGCTGATTTGCTAAGAGGCCTAGGTTTAGAGAATAGCTCAGGGCAGCCCATTAAATCAAGTTGTGTCTTGATATAGCGAATCCAGGGAATATCAGATCCTCTATCTAATGACACACAATCCTGGATAACCAGCTGATTCAAATTAGGTGGTTCGTGTGCCCAAATTCTTAACCAACATAGTAATGGGGCAACCGCAATCTGATCTGAAACATATCCGGCACCTAGGTCCTCATGAAGGTTATGAATAGGAGTGGAGGATGGGAGCGATAGCAGCCTACGAAAGAATTTGTTTTCTGCTTTCTGTATTTCACCTGTCTCCATATAGCCCCATATATCACTCCCATATGTAACCATTGTGAGGAACTTAGCATTATAAATCTTCATAAGCGCCGGAAGCAGTTTGGAACCTATCCTTTTTGTAAATCTTAATAGTGACCCAGACGCTCTAGCTAGAGTGTTTTTTTAAGAGCACGCTGCATGACCCGTGATCGCTTATCGTTGAAGAGTACCCCCATATATGGGAAGGTAGGGACTTTTGTAAGTTCTAAACCCTTACAATAGAACTTTGTTTTTTTAATCCATCCCTTTCCAATGGTCGTAGAGTGTGACTTCTTGTGGTCAGTAATTAAGTCTAGGGAATCCATAAATTCAGTAAAACAATTTAAAAGGGATTGCAACACCTGCGACGTATCAGCCACCAACACAGCATCATCTGCATACAATAATGCCGGAATCATTTTCGAACCTGCTCTTGGGATATCCTTTTTTTTTTTTTATTATTATTTTATTCATGACATTTCAAATCTAACAATACAAAAAAAGAAAAAGCATATTATTTTACGATCGTTACGACATCAACAGTGGCAGACATATTGGATTAAGGCCGTTATACATTGTAATTCTTGTATGCCAATCTTGGCTCCAACCCCTATGCATCTGTCATCGCTAGTAACAATCCACTACAGATCTTACCCACATGCAAAGTGGAAAAGTTTCAATGTGTCACATGCTCAGTCCTCTCACTTCCCCACCTTCGTGCAGCAACTTAGTCCCATGGCCACATCACAAGTATGACTTATTGTAGTAAGTGTGAGTCCCACGAAATCTACAGGGGAAGCAAGGGGGGTAATTTCAGAACAAACATCTTCACTAAGGAAGTGTTAGCATGTTCTGTACTCGTCCTGTGTAGTGCTCTCATCACCCCAACCCCTGGGCAGGCCGTGTGTCATCAGTGTTTTTGGGCCGGTTTTTCGGGGGCAACAGTTCGCTACACAAGCCTGTCTGCGTACAACAATATATCATATCATTGGTCCATTTATTTAATGTCGGAACGGGTCCTTTCATCCAGGTTAGTGCCACACAACGTCTGGCTACTAGGAAAGCTATATCTATTAAACGGCGAAATTCCGGAGTTATTTCTTTTGAGTAGCCCAGCAGAGCAAGAAGCGAGTCGGGGTTTAATGCTAGTTCAGTGACTCTGTTTACCTCTGCATAGACTTCTCGCCAAAAACCAGCTACCCTAGGACACATCCATGCCAGAGGAAAAAAATCAGCCGAAGGGGCCCTGCATCGTTCACATCTGGGGTCGTCTCGCAGGCCATATCTGTGAAGACGCTCTGGTGAATAATATAATCTATTTAGAAATTTAAAATGTAATAATCGGTGTCTACCATTTAAAGAAACCTTCCTGACATTGGCACAACAGTATTTCCATTTATCCTCTGGGAGATCCGTCCCTAAGTCAGACTGCCATGCCAATCTGGGTTTAGCATACGAAGACGTCCTCTCCATCAGTGTGTCGCGGTAAAGGCGCGATATGAGTTTTGCCGGGGATTTAGTTGTGATCACATAATCATATGTGTGTACAGTAGGCGGTTCCTCCATGTCGTCTCCAAGTAGCATTCGGCAGGCGCACCGCACCCTGTGAAATTGGAACCTTGCCAGAGTTTGTGCTCCCAGACCCTCCTCCACCAGTACCTCTTCCCACGTGCGGACCTTACCGTTAAGGAAAAGATCCCCCATAGTGTTTATCTGTACTTTCGCCAGAGCTACCAATACTCCTCTGTCCTTACATGGGTCCAACCATGAACATCATTCCAGTTTTGCCCCAGGGGCATAAAATAATGAGCAGGCCTGCGCGTCCATTAAATAGTGCCAGGCGTGGGTCACCGAGTTGAGAGAATCTTTTATCCCCGTACACCTGTCTCTAGGACGAGCCATAAGCGCCAGTAACGTGGTAGGATCGGCAACCATACCCTCAATGAGGACGTGGGGGGCGTTAGCAGGACCGTGCATCCAATAGTACGCGTGTGCTCCCTGGGCAGCTCTATAATATAACTCCAGATCTGGGGCCTGTAAACCTCCATCCTCATATGGTCTGATAAGGATATCCCAAGCCACCCTGGGTTGCTTACCTGCCCAAACTAATCTCAGTATCAGTGTGTGTAATTGTTGAAAAAATTTGCTAGATAGTAACATGGGGATATTACTGGACAGGAACAGGAAGCGTGGAAGTACAATCATTTTAAGCTGTGAAATCCTGCCCATTACGGAAAGGGGGAGGCCTATCCATTTTTCTATATTATCTTCCAGTTTAGAGACAGCGACTCTGTAATTGTCTCTTAGGACCACCTCAGCATCTGTATGGAGTTTTATGCCCAGGTACCTGACCTAGTCCGTAGTCCATTGTATGGGGTAATCTGGCTCTATTCTACAAGTGGCCGGTGTAAGGGGGAACAGAACTGACTTATTCCAGTTGACCTGGATCCCAGATAACAATCCGAACAGTACCACCTCTCTCACAAATCTCGATAAATTAGTATCTTGATCTCGTACATAAAGGAGTGTGTCGTCCGCATAAGTGGATACTATCAGGTTATACCCAGGAAACCTGATACCACGATGACCGTGGTATTCCCTTAGAGTGCACGCGAGTGGTTCCGCAACTAGAGCGTATAGGAGGGGAGATAGAGGGCACCCCTGTCTAGTGCCGCGTTCAATGCAAAAGGGTTCAGACATGGACGATCCAACCCGGACCCACGCTTTAGGTGCTGTATATAGTGTGTTAATTAGTTGTATGTACAGCTCACCAACCCCCATGCGTTGTAGCACCGCTTTTAGAAAAGGCCATTCGACAGAGTCAAACGCCTTCTACATATCAAGGAATACGGCAACCGCGGGCACTTCTTGTCTCGTGTGTTGAAAAGCAGCGACTACTGTACGCAAATTGTAAGTTAGTGTACGGGTGGGGACAAATCCCGCTTGTTCTGGCGCCACCACGTGCGGTATCAACGGACTGATGCGATTTGCAACTATTTTTGCGAAGATCTTGGCATCAACGTTTATAAGAGAGAGCGGCCGATATGAGGCACAGTCCTCCGGAGGCTTGCCTGGCTTAAGAAGGGCTATTATGACCGCCTCGCACATTGTAGGGGGCATCCGGCCATCTTCTGCAATCTGTTCCTCTAGCTTTAGTAACTTAGGGATCAACAGCTCTGAATATGTTTTATAAAACGAAGCAGGGAAGCCATCACTTCCCGGTGCACTGCCCGCCCTCATTGCTGATAGCACCGAGACGACCTCTTCACTTTCGAATGGAAGCACCAGGAATTCACGATGAGTGTTTGTGAGCCAAGGCAATTTAATATGTGTCAGGTACTCCATTATACGATCCTCCGACATCGGGCCCCTCGAAGCATACAATGCAGCGTAGTATTCCCGGAACCGAATCGTTGCTTCCTCATCATCTACCTCTTCGCCAGTGAGAGGAGATGTAATGGTTGGTCCCTTCCTATTCTGTCTGTAGTGCTTAGCCATCTGAGCCAGTAACGCCCCTGGGTGCTCTCCCTCTCTGTAAGACTTGGCTATAGCGTATTTATCAAGGTACTTAACCTCAGCATCCGCTTCTTCATTATATTCTCGCATAGTTTGTGCTAATTCTTGCGTCAAATCTACTCCATGGTCAAGAAGTCTACGTGCTTCTATGTCTGTAAGCCTGCGCTCCAAGAGTGCCAGGCGGTCTCTAATAGACTTAAGGACTCTGGCATGTTTCGAGATGAGGATACCGCGTATATACGCTTTAAAGGCCTCCCATATTGTAGTGAACGAGTCCACCGATCCCTCATTTCTACCAAATAAATCCTCTATCGCAGAGGCAATCTCCTCACAGAAAGCATCATCAAGCAGCGCATGCGGGGGCAATCGCCAGGAGAAGGGGGGGGCGCTATGCGCGCCGGGGCACTGACTGTGACCAATATAGGTGAGTGATCTGAATAAGTACGTGGTAGTATGTTGCACGCTCGAACAGTGGAGAGGAGGCACGCAGTAAACAGTCAATAGTCGATGCGGGTATGTATATCATGTTGTGATGAGTAGTGAGTGTACCCCCCTTGTGATGGGTATTTCGTCCTCCATACATCCTGTAGCCCCAACCGAAGTCATCTCCGCGTCCAGTACATGTGAGGATGCAGAGGGGCGTCTGTTAGGTCCCTTTGATCGGTCCTTAGTCGGGTCTCTGGATACATTGAAGTCACCACCCCACATGTAGAGTCCTTCCCCTAGGTTTCTGATGCTACTCGCTAGTTTGGTATAAAAAGTGGGACAGTCAAAGTTGGGGCCGTATGTGTTGATCACCTGGAACTTCATACCTTTCCCAACGCATTTCGTGATGACATATCTCCCCTCTGGATCAGTGACAGTAGGTTGAAATGCGATAGAGGACTTTGGCTTCACCCAGGTTAGTACCCCCCTAGCGCTAGATGTGAAGCCTGCAGATTGTATATTAATATGCAGTCCCCTGTAGCGTAGTGTCGGGCTATCCGTTCAAAGGTGAGTCTCCTGCAAGAGTGCGATGTCCACCGCATGTCTCATAAGGTACTGTAGGACCTTTCTCATCTTCCTGTGGTCGTTTAATCCCCTGACATTCCAAGTCAGAAATGTGATAGTGGCACCGTTTTGTGCCCTGTGTACCTCACCGGGGGTGTGTGGGCAAGTAGAGGTCGTAGGTTCACCTTGCATTGTAGTGATCATTGTATGGGTAATGTAGATGTCTGTTAGTGAGGATCTCATTGTGTACAACTAAGCCTCGATCGCGTCCGCCAATATCACTGCCAAAAAGGGTTACTAGTATAGTTTCAACAAAAATGCATTCAATCAATTGCATTAACAACAAAGTGAACTGAACCTTCAATCGCACCTTCCCCCCCACCCACGCAAGCCCAACCCCAACATGGCCGCGTCCCTTTACTGTGTCCCCAGCAGGCCCTGATCGGTTCCCCATCCCTCCCTTCAACCCAGCTATCCTCTGAACATCTCGCAAACACACTCCTCTCCCCCCCAACATCCCAATCATCCAACCCAAAAGCATCATCAAATAACACAAGTTACTTCCACTTATGTAAATGTGGTAAACACACAGGGGCGCAGGTAGCTCGCTCTTAGTGAGTGTATAGCAGCGTTAGTCCAATGCATCAGCCACCGTGCCCCGCTCCTCCACTTCCCTATGAGAAAAAGATAAGCTTCTGCCGGTGCCCACTGCGACCCGTATAATAAGAAGGAAAACAAAAACAGTGGTCGCTGTACGTATGCAACAATTGCAAGTGTCTCTCGGTAATCTCATCGCCACATCTTCACTGCAATGGTACCATTCTGCTCTGTAATGCCTGCTAACGACCAACACAAATATAATGCAATAATAACTGCCATTACAACCGTACGCATCTCTAACAACACTGGGAAACTCTTCTTCATTACAGGAGCAATAGTTCCCCCCTTAGTAAGTGGTTACAGTGCGGCACTTGCCCTGTGCAATTCTCAGTGTTATCTAAACTAGCCACGTCATCAAAGTGATACCGTCTCTGCCATCAGCACTGATTTACAACGTGCAAATACCTTACATTGTTCGTAGTTCTGTGTTAGTCCTGTTCTTCCATGGACCCCCCAACAGCTTCATTCAGTCTTCCCTATTCTCCTGCGTCACACATGTCCCTGCGCCAACCTCTCATAGCTTTCTGGAGAGACTTCGGGTCCGTGAAAATGGTGGACCTACCCTGTCTATTGACCCTTAGTCTTGCTGGGTACAGCATTGCGTAGTCGACTCCAAGGTCTCGTAGTTGTTGTTTCACGGGGACAAACTGGCGTCTCGCTTCCTGCACCTTGGCGGTGAAGTCCGGGAACAGGGATAACGTGCTTCCCTCGTAGGTAAGTGGTTGTTTTTCTCGTGCTAATCGCAGTGCGGTGTCACGGTCCCTGTAGTTAAGCAATTTAGCCACTGAAGACCGAGGAGGTGCTCCAGGCTTCGGTCTTGGGCCAACCGTACGGTGTGCACGCTCCACGACGAACATTCCTGAAAAAACAGTATCTCCTAGCAATTTTTGGAGCAGCGCCTCTACAAATAGTTCCATTTTTCCCATTTGGGTGGTCTCAGGAAGTCCTGTGATGCGGATGTTGCATCTGCGTGACCTCGCCTCCAAATCCTCAGCTTTATCCTGTAGGAGCTGGATGGCCTTTCCCAATAGCTTATGGTCAGAGTCCAGCATCGTCTGCGCCTACTCCACCTCCCTTAGTCGGCGCTCTGACATGTCGACATGTCAAGGCGCTCTGCTTGCTTATCCAGCCGTTCCGCCATCTGATCCATCTGGTACGTGAGGGCGTCCATTTTTGTACCCAGGAAAGCAATTTCACCCTGCAGGTTCTTTTCCATGGCCATGAGGATACTGCGAAGATCAGGCTCATTGACGTCTTCCACACTGTGCTGCCCAGCGCCCTCGACCATGTCGTTGGTCGCTGGGTCCAGGTTTTTGTTTTATTTGTTGTTGCTGTTGGAGTCAAACGACAGTTTAGGTTGCGTCCGGTCCGGGCGACCCATGACCGCTTCCGATGTCCCAAGCGTCGCGTGTCTCAGCGCCCGGGCAGGATCGATGGGAACAACAGTCTGTTGTGGATAGTATGCTGTGGCAATAACCTGTCACTGAGGGCTCACCCTGCAGTGCGTGCGACATGGCCTCATTTGGTGTTATAGTCAGGGGCAGTGTGGTGTCCCGGCGCCGTCCAGCCACCAGCACAGGAGTAGGTTAGCCCCCCTGTGGCAGTATGGCAGTGAGGGCAATCCGATGCGTCAGCCCAGAAATTGTCCTGCTGTTCTTGGTTCCCCCCCTGCAGCCATCAAGAGTGCACGCCAGCAGTTTCCAATATGGGCCCGGTGCAGTGGGCCGGGGTAGTGTGACCTCTTATCAGGTTCGCCTCATGAGCCAGCCTGTGTGGGTAAGGCCAGTAACTGCACAGCTAGGTGCCCTCCTCAGCAATGCCCCCAAAACGATACTGCAAGGTTGTACCAGGCTACATGTAGCGGGCCTCCAGCCAGGATCATAGGCCTCAATCAGGCGTCTCTAATCTGGCAGCACTCCCGCATAAGGCGGGCCTCCAATGCAAAGTTCCTGAGGCCTCTTCCACCCCATACACCGTTTCTGCGCTCCAGTGCCAGGCAACAACTTTTTATGTGCCCCCTTAGGCCCGGCACCAAGCCGCCACGGGTTACAATTGTCACAAGCAGTGCCACGCGGTCCCAGGTTCCAGGGCCCACCGGGTCGTCCGCCTACCGTTGATGGGATCTTCGCTATTTACCAGGGGTGTTAGTGCCCTTCAGGCCGGGTCACCATGCGTCCCGCAATACACTATATTCTTTGTGTGTGGCTGGGGATCCCAGAGGCGCCACGAGCCCCCTCTGTCTTTCCGTGATGCTGAGTAGGCCCAAACAAAGCCAGGGCCTCGAGTAGTTCACGGCCCCGCCGGGCCTCCAGGTGGTAGGGGCGGCTGTTTCGCCGTTTACAACACGGCGCTCCCTACCTGCGCTCGCTATCTTCACTGAGGTAGGTCCAGGGCAGCTCCCCAGGGACTCCGGTAGCGGCAGGCTCCGCTGGTCGTAGCTCTCCACGGTATAGGCCTCCGCTGCTGCACGGGAACCAGGGAGTTGCGTAGGCTCCGTCCCTGACCGGGAGCACATATCGGCATACAGCGGCTGTCCCATGCTGCAGTGGCAGGCTTAGGACACAGATCCGGGAGCCCCAGGGTTACAGGGCCGCTCGGCAGCACTCTTGGCACCAGCACGGCACCGGCACGGAAGGATAGGTTGCAGGATTGGTAAGCATGCGGAGGAGCCGACGGATCAAGCGGCTACCTCCGTAGCTGGCTAGCTCCGCCCCCCGCCCTTGGGATATCCTTACAGGAAGATATCAGTGCTTCGCCCAATTTATTAATGTAAACAGCATGCACCCCTGTCTTACTCCTCGTTTCACTGGCCATTCCTCAGTTAGGCTTCCATTTCATCATAACGGACGGCCGCCGATGTATTTTTGTGGATGGCTGTAAGAAATGAAATCAATGCTGGATCAAGGCCAATACTGTGAAGGGAAGCCCATAACTTTTGCCTGTTGACAAGGTCGAATGCGGTGGATAAATCCATAAAGGCTAGATGGATGTCCCCCCCGCTTAGCGACTTTGTACTTCCCTATGACTAGATGTAGGTTAAGGCATTGACCCATCGTGCCCTTTCCCTGCCTAAACCCATACTGCAGATCCGAAATGATGCTGTTTTTATCCAGCCAGTCTGTGAGGCGGGTAAGTACGGCCTTCCCCATTTTACTGTGGCTGCAGAGTCCAGAAGAGACATCGGCCTATAACAGGCTTGATCGTCTTTTGAACCCTTTTTAAAGATTGGTATTATAACAGCTTTAGCCCAGGATTTGAGGAAGCCGACCTCGGTCGCAGCGTTAAAAACAGATGTCAGGGGCCTGGCGCTTTATCCTTTAAAGTCGACATGATCACCTTGGTTACTTCCTCCTCAGTAAAACGCACACTTAAAGCCTGTGTATTTTCATTTTGAACAATTCCATTCTCCTGGCCCACTTCTATATGTATGCTATTAAAATGTTCAACCCATCTTTCTGGTGGAATAAGACAGTCCATAACTGTGTTCGATGATTCACTGAACATTGGGCTATTAACCACTTTCCAGAATCTGGAACTGTTAGCCAGGACACTTGCTTGGCTGAGTTCCTCCCAAGCCATTTCTTTCAACTGTAATTTTCTTTTTTTAACTGCGAGTTTATAGGCCTTTCTAGCCTGCCTGACCATATTTACATCCCTTGTCGATTCCTTCAAGACCCCTAATAGTGCAGTGTGCGCAGTAGCGCACGCTTGGTCAAACCAATCTTTATGTTTCTTGGGCCTTGCTGCTTTAACGTAGCGTCAAGTTAGAAGCTACCTGCTTCATGATGTGATCAAAGGCACTTAACTTTTCAGCTGGGTCAGAATCCGGGTTTGTACATTTACTAAATTCCTCTGATAGCCCTCTATATAGGTTTTCAAGGAAATTATCAGGTGTGATTGCATCCCATTTTAATCTCCTAGCTTGATCCTTAATAGTAATCATGGCATTTGAAATAGGTGCTTGCTTGTTCCCCAAGCCTAGTCATCTTTCAGATCAAGCTCCCCTGCAGTTTGTTTTTCTGAGTAAGGGTCTGCAGACACAGTCAAGATGGACGTTAAAGAGAGCTATGCTTCTTAACTCGGATGTAATCGAATCCATTAAGTCCTTCCCACATAATATTGGGTCTTCAACCTTCGATTTTATTTGGGACGCTTATAAAGCCTGTTTAAGGGGGAGATTACATGGTATTATATGCGCTAAGAACAGGGCAGAGGCTAAGATACTGAAGGATTTCGAAGGAAGAATTAGTCAGCTATAGCTGGAAAGAACTGGCTTGAATAGTGAAGACTCATGAAACTGCCCTGTCACTGCTGTTTTCGCCCTTGCTGGGGGGTAAGGAAGGAGGAAGTGGACCAGGAGAGTAGAGGAACCACATCACATTTTGCCAACCGGCTCTTTAAATTCCTGATGGGGCTACCGCAGCGCGGGACGCGCGTGGGCGTTCCCCTGCCGCGCCCGGGCCAAGGGCGGGCCGGGCTGCACCCGTCCAAGCAAGGAAGAGAGAAGACAGGGCCAACCCTCTGACATTCGCCCCCTAACTGCAGCCTCGGACATGCAAGGTACTGTCATCTTATCCCACTGGTACCAGAATTTCATATCCCTTGTGTGCACTTTTGTATTCCTGTAATTCATCGTTGTTTGGAGGCCTCAAGCAGTGACTCTTTTTGCTATTGAGGCATACTTGGTTGTCTGGGAACTACTCCACTTTGTCCTAGCTATTTGAATTTTTTAGATTGTGAACTGTTTGTCTTCTCGTCCAAGCCTAATTGGTAAAAGGAAAGTTACAGACAATGGGGAGGGGGGATCTCTGTAGAAAGGCAAAAAAGTAAAAATAATCATCCAAATAGTCCTTGTGTAAAACTAACTCAGTAATGGACCGTATTGTTAATCTTGTAGGTGAGTGCAAGGAGATTTTTTTTTGCCCCCATCTGGCCTGTGTGGAAGAGCTACTAACGAGGTCAGCGCTTTATCCCCCATTCCAACTACTACCCCCGACAAAACCATTCCTTTAATCTCCAATATGTTCAAAAGGCCTCCCTTGAAGGGCCAGCAAGTGGCCGCTCATGAAAGGCCTTTGTGTAAAGAGAGCAATAAGATTTCTGTGCCAAGTACCCGTCCTCTTGAGGGCAGTTCCACAGAGACAGCCATTATCTGTACAAATAGATTCTCTCCCTTAGTGGAAATTCCTGAGGAACCCAGTGACCTTTTGATGGTAGAAAGTGAACATGTTGGATGTGGCGATATAATAAACAGGGATACATACTCATGTATAGTCATGTTCAGAGAAAGAAAACTGACCTAAAGGCCTATACTAGGCATCTCATAGATGAAGTCAAACAACTCAAAAGGTACAATCGACACACTATCTGCAGAACAAAAAATATGCCCTAGTATAAACCACCAAGTTATTGAAGCTCCAAAACAGACACATAGTTATAGAATGACCAAAACTATCACGGGGAATCCATGTAGCTCAAAAACTAGAATCTGAAACCAAAGACCAACTGGTATCATGTAACAACCAACCAATTTACAGCCCAACGTTTTTGCGGTACCCCTTCATTAGCAATAAGCCAGCGAGTAGACCTCATTATGTGCCACATATGGGTGACAGAATAGAACCTCGCAGCTTTTACCATCCCAAAGAACAGTCTAGGGCAGCACCATCTACTAGAGGGAGTAATTTTGACAAACCCTCGTCCCATCCTTCTAAATGCCAAATCTTTTTGACCAATGTTCCAAAAATTCAACCTAGTTTAATAAAGGAAGATGAGAACTCCCTGATTAATAAATGCACCCAGTGGTTGAGACATGTGCGAAAGTGTAGATCCATAATCAGGGAGGATATCTTCTCCGCTGTAAGACAAACATCCAGTTATAACAATACCGATTATGTGTGTCTCACTTTGGTCTCACCACTATTGGTAGAAAATCTTGGGGACATCGACTAAAGAACATCTCACATGATACACTCCGATATTAGGCTGACACTTAATCCTTCTAACTCTGATTCCACTCAAATGCCCACTGCTCAACGGTCTAGTGTAACCCGGGATTCGTCCCTCCAAAATGTAGATTAACTTTTGAAAGATTTATGTCTTACATCCAGTTCACCAGAATTCATCCCACTAGGAAAGATTGCGAGCCACTGTTCAGGACCTAATCCTGGTATCGGCCATGCAAGGAAGAGTCCTGTAACAGAACTACCCTGGGCTATAATACCCCTATCGACTGATTGCTCTAGCTCAATGGACAACCACGATATAGCTTTAGGCAATTCCAATACAAGATCTGTCAGGGAGGCTAACCAGGGTTACTTAATAAATAATCCAGATTTATCTTTCATGACTATAGCTTCCTGGAATATAGCAGGCTGTCGCCCAAGGTTCCATCATTGACTGGTCAGACTATATAGACAAACAGGATATTGTAGCTTTTCAAGAGACCTGGGCGCTCACTCCACCCCGGCTATCTAAACTTTTATAAACCGGCAATAGGTGGCCGGAAAGGTAGACCCTAAGGGGGGCTAACAATATGGTTAAGGCAGAGCCCCTTTAAAAGATAATAGAAAAGGAGATTAACAGCATAGATTTGTTGGCTATACTTATCTGTCCCAACCCCTCCCCCAATTTACTTGTAGTTAACGTATATGCTAGGGGTATGGCGGGAGGCAGACTATCCAAGACAATTACAGATGTTAACAGTTTTTCAGAAAAAATGAACCAGGGGTACATTATAGTCATAGTGGGAGATTTTAACACTACTTTTGAGCCCCTGGACTCTGAGGATAGCAACCTCAGCGCAAATGAAGACGTCCAGTGGGGCATACCCCAACTAGAGATACCACCAATTAAAAAATGGACTGAGGCAGCGCTCCAACTCAAAGCATTCAGCGTAGAAAGGGGGGTTGATGCAGTGAACGGTTGCACACCCTCCGACCGCCTAGGAACTCACACATATCTTAATGGTCTAAGAAGCAGTCGTATCGACTACATTTTTATTACTGTAGAAAATTGGGCATCTTTAGTGGATATGGAGGTCTGTGCAAGGAACAAAAGTGATCACAACTCACTATTGTTAAAACTCAAGGTATTAGGTCAGACAAAACAACCTTGCCCACGGTTGCCATGATTGGGATAGCTGAGGCCATTCTAAGTAATGATATGAGGATGGCTAAGTGGTCATGAATTGTTGAGAATGAAAGCTCCCTTGGAAAAATGAAAGAAGGTTTATCTGGAGGAACATGGCGGCACGCTAGTTGAACGGCTGCGGCTCAGCTCCCCCGGGGGATGCATTAATGTGAAGATTCCTTCGCGTGTTTCCTGCTAAAGCTAATGGATATGTATGTAAACCCCCCTACCCGTTATGAGTCTGAAAAACTTACTATTTTGCAAGAGGACCGAGAGAACCAAGAGGACTGAAGAGACCAGCGAGGGCAGCGAGGGCTACAGTGGCGGACGTGGCTGGTGTGCACAGTGGGCGGAGGCGGCTCGAGCGTGAAGGAGACGCGACTCTGCTTGTTTTCTGTTCCGGGTCACAAGCAGGAGAGACAGCAGCGGCGGCCAAGAAGGTGGTGTGAGTACCATCACGGTGGAGGAGGAGAGAGCTGTGGGTCTCAGTCTAAGAGGAGATATCGGGTGAATGCTGCTGAGAAGGTAGAAAGTCGACACTCTCTTAGAAGATTCACCCTGAAAAGTACCTGTAGGAGCTCCTTGTACGTTGAGAGGTTTAACAAATTAAAAAGGGGGGAAAGTGCCCCAGGGGTAAAGGCAGATGGATGGATGGTGTCATCAGTAAGCTCGCTGGTACAGCTGGACAGGAGGTCATGAAAATTGCAGGAGGGACACCACATGAAAAGGTTCAGGCTCAGTTACAGAATACTTAAATTAATAGATATGCTCTTCGAGCCAGGCTGGTATTAGACCCTCTGCAGGAAAAATCAGGATATCCCCCTCGCATATCTTCCCCCATCTCTGAGGTCAGAATCAGTAACAAACGGGTCAAACTTAAAGCCTGCAAACCTGACAAGGGTGTTGAGGTTAGAGCAAAAAGGAGCGACGCTGTTGTCAGTAGAAGGAGGGGAAAGGCCAAGAAGGGCACACCACCCCAGATAAAAGTTATGCCCTCACTTAAAACCTATTATAAGGTCAAGGCAACCAGTACTGCTTCAACACCCCCAATACCTTCAATAACTCCTACACAATTCAAGTACTAGTAGCTCTAGCAACTAAAAAAACTAGCGGGTGGAGCAGCTAAAAAAACATCCAGTGAACAGGAAGTGGTAGAAGCTCCTATGACGATACATCCAGATGTAAGTTTGTCGAATAAATACTCATCTCTGGCAACTAGCAGCTCTGAAGTTTGCCCTACTGTTCGATTATGTGCAGAAGAGCGGAAAAAGCAAGGAGCACCAGGGGAAGCAGCAAATAATGATATCATCTCTGATGAACTCCCATTACCAATTTCGGAAAATACCAGTAAATCAGATGTGACTTCATCTACATTAGCGGACATTCTCCTGACCATGAAGGAGGAAATAACTAACAGATTCACTGTCTCAGAAAACAATCAAGCCGAGATGGCAAGTCGATTCTTAACATCCGAAGCAAACCAGGCAGCAATTCAGGCATCATGTGAAGCGCTAACCAAGAGACTGGATGACGTCACTTTAAGAACAGAAGCTATGGAAAAGGAAATCCCGATGATAAGGGATTCGCTTCGATCAATGGAAGTGGAAGTAGCGAAACTGTGTGTACAGAACAGAGATTTGAAAGAAGACATTGAGTGCCTAGAAAATCATTCTCGGTGGAATAATCTAAAACTGCTGAATGTTCCTGAAGCTCTTGAAGGGGCCGACCTAAAGGGGTATGTGATCTCGTTGCTGAAGGGAACTGTCCTAAAAGGAGTTGACGATGTGGATTTAGCCTGAGAAATTCAAAGGGTACATCTCGTCCCCTTTCGTAGGAATCCAGCTAGGCAGAAACCGAGAAAAATGTTGCTTAATTTCTTGACCTACTCAGTGAAGGAACAGATCCTGTCTTTGGCCCTGCAGGAAAGGTCAACAGCAACTACACAGTGGGAGTTGGGGAAAAGGTTAGAAGAGTTGAATGGGCTGGGGGCAAAGGCACAGTAAAAATTCCCTGCACACCTTCGGGTGATGTGGAATAATCGTATGCATCTGATTAAATCCGGAGAGGAGGCCGACGCTCTGATTGTGAAGATCAGGGAGAAGCAGGGAGCGAAGAGGTAGAGGGTTGGTACATTTCGTCTGAATAGCGATAAGTATTGAAAAAAGAAGATAATCATTTTCATATCTGGTGATTATATAGTATTTTAGAGTGACATATCTGTAGGAACATAGTCTTATAAAATCTTGCATCCCAGGTGGGGAGGTAGAGCCAAATAGGCGTAGCCTAGTGGAAGGGAGGTTTCCTCATGAGGTAAAGGGGCTCAGGCACTGGGGTCCAGGGAGGGGGTGGGTGGGGGACACCTGGGTGGGGAGCATCGGGTAAAAACTAAATAAATATTCTCATCTCACCGCAGTCAGGAACATAAGCTATACAGGCAACAGAAGAGATGGTGGGGGACAAAGAATTAAGGGGTAGACAGACCATTTTCACCACCTGGAATGTTAACGGAATGAGGTGTCCCCGTAGGCAGAGATTAATCTTTAAATATCTGGAATTATCTAGCACCCAAGTCTGTTTTCTGCAGGAGACTCATCTGAGCATAACAGAAAACAGTTTAATTTTTTCCAAAGTCCATTGGATAAAATATTTTACTGTGTCTCATCAGACCTCACACAGTAGAGGTGTAGCAATATTGGTGAAACAAGGCATTTCTTGCTCTATAAAGGGATTTCAAACAGACACATCTGGGAGATGGTTAGTGGTCAAAATGGCATTAAACAACGAAGATATAACATGTGTTTCATTTTATGGCCCTAACATTGATGATTCTTCTTATTTGCTTAAATTACAATCAATATTGACTTTGGGGTCACCGCCTTACATTTTGGATGGAGATTTCAATGTGTTACTGAATCCCATAAATGATAGGTCCAACCTGAGCCACTATATAGGGGCCCCCAAGATACGTTGAGCACTGTTAAATATGATTCACGACTTAGATTTGGTGGATGTTTGGAGAGCTAAGGAGGGTACTCGGCAGGGCTTTACATTTTACAGTAAGAAATTCGGACATTCTTCCAGGATCGACTATGTCTTTACAGATAGACAATCCCTTATTGAAATATAATCCACATTTGTAAAGCGCACAATCACCCGTAAGGGTCTCTAGGCGCTGGGGGCCGTCGGGAAGATTAAGCAAGCTATTGCCCAGAGTCACATGGTGCTGAACTAATCTGCCGCCGGTGCCGGGGATCGAACCATGATCCCCAGAAGCCAGAGTCAGTCGCCCTAGCCGCGGCGCCACACCTCTTTGAGGAGATAGTCGTTAAGCCTAGTCAAAGTCAAAGTCAAAGTCAAAGTTTCTTTATTCGGTTAAAATTTAAAACCATCAAAGCACAAGTCACATCACAACTACTTATTATAATTTATACAATCAGAATACTCATACATTTCCAAAAAATCAAATTTAAAGACCATTTACTAACCGTCTGTATACCCCCAACCAAAACCACCCTTGGCTTTCACATAAATACATTAAAAAGTTTGTCACATACAAACGTATTGGAATTAAAAAATCTCATTTTCATTAAAAAGTTTAAATAGGAAGAAGAGAACATAATACTATAATTGAAGTCTATTTCTTCACCTAATTGCCCCAGTAATATAGCTGGCAACCCCAAAACAGACAAGCGGGGAGCCTAGCATTTGCAAATAGGCTAATGCTGGTCTAACTTGCACAACGTTTGCCCCTCTTAGCAATGGCAGAATAAAGTTCCTGCGCAAAGTTACATAAAAATCACAGAAAAAAATCATGTGGAGGGTGTTTTGCTCTGAAAAAATATCACAAGGGCATTGACCCAAAGACCCCTCTTTCGAAAAACCTTTTGGGAATGACAGCAGCCAGGGGAGCATATTATGCTTGAACCTGATTAACACAAACAGGTGAGAAGGTTTGTTTATGTAAGTTAAGTATGGCTTTATTTTCCTACTCAAACTTAACATTACAAAACACCTCAACGAGGGTTTTACAAGTTCGGCCTCCTCTCTTGCCGAGGTTACCCTGTTTAAAAACTGCGTCTTCACATCTCTGATAGCTGATTTGCTAAGAGGCCTAGGTTTAGAGAATAGCTCAGGGCAGCCCATTAAATCAAGTTGTGTCTTGATATAGCAAATCCAGGGAATATCAGATCCTCTATCTAATGACACACAATCCTGGATAATCAGCTGATTCAAATTAGGTGGTTCGTGTGCCCAAATTCTTAACCAACATAGTAATGGGGCAACCGCAATCTGATCTGAAACATATCCGGCACCTAGGTCCTCATGAAGGTTATGCATAGGAGTGGAGGATGGGAGCGATAGCAGCCTACGAAAGAATTTGTTTTCTGCTTTCTGTATTTCACCTGTCTCCATATAGCCCCATATATCACTCCCATATGTAACCATTGTGAGGCACTTAGCATTATAAATCTTCATAAGCGCCGGAAGCGGTTTGGAACCTATCCTTTTTGTAAATCCTAATAGTGACCCAGACGCTCTAGCTAGAGTGTTTTTTTTAAGAGCACGCTGCATGACCCGTGATCGCTTATCGTCGAAGAGAACCCCCATATATGGGAAGGTAGGGACTTTTGTAAGTTCCAAACCCTTACAATAGAACTTTGTTTTTTTAATCCGTCCCTTTCCAATGGTCGTAGAGTGTGACTTCTTGAGGTCAGTTATTAAGTCTAGGGAATCCATAAATTCAGTAAAACAATCTAAAAGGGATTGCAACACCTGCGACGTCCTAGCCACCAACACAGCATCATCTGCATACAATAATGCCGGAATCATTTTCGAACCTGCTCTTGGGATATCCTTTTTTTTTTTTATTATTTTATTCATGACATTTCAAATATAACAATACAAAAAAAGAAAAAGCATATTATTTTACGATCGTTACGACATCAACAGTGGCAGACATATTGGATTAGGGCCGTTATACATTGTAATTCTTGTATGCCATTCTTGGCTCCAACCCCTATGCATCTGTCATCGCTAGTAACAATCCACTACAGATCTTACCCACATGCAAAGTGGAAAATTTTCAATGTGTCACATGCTCAGTCCTCTCACTTCCCCACCTTCGTTCAGCAACTTAGTCCCATGGCCACATCACAAGTATGACTTATTGTAGTAAGTGTGAGTCCCACGAAATCTACAGGGGAAACAAGGGGGGTAATTTCAGAACAAACATCTTCACTAAGGAAGTGTCAGCATGTTCTGTACTCGTCCTGTGTAGTGCTCTCATCACCCCAACCCCTGGGCAGGCCGTGTGTCATCAGTGTCTACAGTGTCTGTCACTGGTCTTCTCTCCAGATATAGCGCCCAGTAATTTTTGGGCCGGTTTTTCGGGGGCAGCAGTTCGCTATACAAGCCTGTCTGCGTACAACAATATATCATATCATTGGTCCATTTATTTAATGTCGGAACGGGTCCTTTCATCCAGGTTAGTGCCACACAACGTCTGGCTAGTAGGAAAGCTATATCTATTAAACGGCGAAATTCCGGAGTTATTTCTTTTGAGTAGCCCAGCAGAGCAAGAAGCGAGTCGGGGTTTAATGCTAGTTCAGTGACTCTGTTTACCTCCGCATAGACTTCTCGCCAAAAATCAGCTACCCTAGGACACATCCATGCTAGAGGAAAAAAATCAGCCGAAGGGGCCCTGCATCGTTCACATCTGGGGTCGTCTCGCAGGCCATATCTGTGAAGACGCTCTGGTGAATAATATAATCTATTTAGAAATTTAAAATGTAATAATCGGTATCTACCATTTAAAGAAACCTTCCTGACATTGGCACAACAGTATTTCCATTTATCCTCTGGGGGATCCGTACCTAAGTTAGACTGCCAAGCCAATCTGGGTTTAGCATACGAAGACGTCCTCTCCATCAGTGTGTCGCGGTAAAGGCGCGATATGAGTTTTGCCGGGGATTTAGTTGTGATGTTATGTTATGTTATGTTAGGGTGATTTATTGTGCGCACAGATACTCCAGCCAAGGAGCGTCCCGGCGCAGAGACAAGGTAGAACATAACACAACAGGAAATAAAAGCAACACAGCTAAAACAAGAAAGTTTTTATAGCCCTCCGGAAGGTCAAAAGGTCCTCCATCAGACGGATTTCAACAGGCAGGGAATTCCATGCTGACGTGGCCATGACCCTAAACGAGCGGCCACCCATGCGACTGAGCCTGAATCTGGGGACCACCGCAAGGGCCAAACCCTGGGAACGGAGGCTGCGGGTGGGAACATAAAAGGAAAGACAGCTCGACAGGATTTCCGGGCCAATACCTCTCAGGATCTTAAAGGCAAGACACAAAACCTTAAAGAGAATGCGCTTCCTAACCGGAAGCCAATGTAGAGAGCGAAGGACACCTGCCACCGAACTGAATCTGGGCAGGCCAACAATCGCTCTCGCCGCCGCATTCTGAACCCGTTGCAAACGGGTTAGTTCGGCCTGGTTAGCCCCAGCCAGGAGAGAACTGGCATAATCCAGGCAAGAGATGATAGTAGCCTGGATCACCAGTTGCCTGGTTGGGGCATCAAAGAACTTGAGAACAGGTCTCAAGCCCCTTAGGAGTCCAAAACAACAGGCCGCAGTTTTTTTTGTGTGCCCTACAAAGGAGAGGCCAGCATCCAGCCATACCCCCAGATTTTTCACCTCCGATACCGGGATCGGAGTAGGTCACATAATCAATGATCACATAATCATATGTGTGTACAGTAGGCGGTTCCTCCATGTCGTCTCCAAGTAGCATTCGTAAGGCGCAACGCACCCTGTGAAATTGGAACCTTGCCAGAGTTTGTGCTCCCAGATCCTCCTCCACCAGTACCTCTTCCCACGTGAGGACCTTACCGTTAAGGAAAAGATCCCCCATAGTGTTTATCTGTACTTTCGCCAGAGCTACCAATACTCCTCTGTCCTTACATGGGTCCAACCATGAACACCATTCCAGTTTTGCCCCAGGGGCATAAAATAATGAGCAGGCCTGCGCGTCCATTAAATAGTGCCAGGCGTGGGTAACCGAGTTAAGAGAATCTATTATTCCCGTACACCTGTCTCTAGGACGAGCCATAAGCGCCGGTAACGGGGTAGGATCGGCAACTATACCCTCAATGAGGACGTGGGGGGGCGTTAGCAGGACCGTGCATCCAATAGTACGCGTGTGCTCCCTGGGCAGCTCTACAATATAACTCCAGATCTGGGGCCTGTAAACCTCCATCCTCATATGGTCTGATGAGGATATCCCAAGCCACCCTGGGTTGCTTACCTGCCCAAACTAATCTCAGTATCAGTGTGTGTAATTGTTGAAAAAATGTGCTAGATAGTACCATGGGGATATTACTGAACAGGAACAGGAAGCGTGGAAGTACAATCATTTTAAGCAGCAAAATCCTGCCCATTACGGAAAGGGGGAGGCCTATCCATTTTTCTATATTATCTTCCAGTTTGGAGACAGCGACTCTGTAATTGTCTCTTAGGACCACCTCAGCATCTGTATGGAGTTTTATGCCCAGGTACCTGACCTAGTCCGTAGTCCATTGTATGGGGTAATTTGACTCTATTCTACAAGTGGCCGGTGTAAGGGGGAACAGAACTGTCTTCTTCCAGTTGACCTGGATCCCAGATAACAATCCGAACGGTACCACCTCTCTCAAAACTCTCGATAAGTTAGTATCTTGATCGCGTACATAAAGGAGTGTGTCGTCCGCATAAGTGGATACTATCAGGTTATACCCAGGAAACCTGATACCGCGATGACCGTGGTATTCCCTTAGAGTGCACGCGAGTGGTTCCGCAACTAGAGCGTATTGGAGGGGATATAGAGGGCACCCCTGTCTAGTGCCGCATTCAATGCAAAAGGGTTCAGACATGGACGATCCAACCCGGACCCACACTTTAGGTGCTGTATATAGTGTGTTAATTAGTTGTATGTTCAGCTCACCAACCCCCATGCGTTGTAGCACCGCTTTTAGAAAAGGCCATTCGACTGAGTCAAACACCTTCTCCATATCAAGGAATACGGCAACCGCGGGCACTTCTTGTCTCGTGTGTTGAAAAGCAGCGAATACTGTACGCAAATTGTAAGTTAGTGTACGGGTGGGGACAAATCCCGCTTGTTCTGGCGCCACCAGGTGCGGTATCAACGGACTGATGCGATTCGCAACTATTTTTGCGAAGAACTTGGCATCAACGTTTATAAGAGAGAGCGGCCGATATGAGGCACAGTCCTCTGGAGGTTTGCCTGGCTTAAGAAGGGCTATTATGACCGCCTCGCACATTGTAGGGGGCATCCGGCCATCTTCTGCAATCTGTTCCATTAGCTTTAGTAACTTAGGGATCAACAGCTCTGAATATGTTTTATAAAACAAAGCAGGGAAGCCATCACTTCCCGGTGCACTGCCCGCCCTCATTGCTGATAGCACCGAGACAACCTCTTCTCTTTCGAATGGAAGCGCCAGGAATTCTCGATGAGTTTTGTGAGCCAAGGCAATTTAATATGTGTCAGGTACTCCATTATACGATCCTCCGACATCGGGCACCTCGAAGCATACAATGCAGCGTAGTATTCCCTGGACCGAATCATTGCTTCCTCATCATCTACCTCTTCACCAGTGAGAGGAGATGTAATGGTTGGTCCCTTGCTATTCTGTTTGTAGTGCTTAGCCATCTGAGCCAGTACCGCCCCGGGTGCTCTCCCTCTCCGTAAGACTTGGCTATAGCGTATTTATCAAGGTACTTAACCTCAGCATCCGCTTCTTCATTATATTCTCGCATAGTTTGTGCTAATTCTTGCGTCAAATCTTCTCCATGGTCAAGAAGTCTACGTGATTCTATGTCTGTAAGCCTGCGCTCCAAGAGTGCCAGGCGGTCTCTAATAGACTTAAGGACTCTGGCATGTTTCGAGATGAGGATACCGCGTATATACGCTTTAAAGGCCTCCCATATTGTAGTGAACGAGTCCACCGATCCCTCATTTCTACCAAATAAATCCTCTATCGCAGAGGCAACCTCCTCACAGAAAGCATCATCAAGCAGCGCATACGGGGGCAATCGCCAGGAGAAGGGGGGGCGCTATGCGCGCCGGGGCACTGACTGTGACCAATATAGGTGAGTGATCTGAATAAGTACGTGGTAGTATGTTGCACGCTCGAACACTGGAGAGGAGGCACGCAGTAAACAGTCAATAGTCGATGCGGGTATGTATATCATGTTGTGATGAGTAGTGAGTGTACCCCCCTTGTGATGGGTATTTCGTCCTCCATACGTCCTGTACCCCCAACCGAGTCATCTCCGCATCCAGTACATGTGAGGATGCAGAGGGGCGTCTGTTAGGTCTGTTTGATCGGTCCTTAGTCGGGTCTCTGGATAAATTGAAGTCACCACCCGACATGTAGAGTCCTTCCCCTAGGTTTCTGATGCTACTCGCTAGTTTAGTATAAAAAGTGGGACAGTCAAAGTTTGGGCCGTATGTGTTGATCACCTCGAACTTCATACCTTTCCCAACGCAATTCGTGATGACATATCTCCCCTCTGGATCAGTGACAGTAGGTTGAAATGCGATAGAAGACTTTGGATTCACCCAGGTTAGTACCCCCCTAGCGCTAGATGTGAAGCCCGCAGAGAAGCCTGCATTATTATGCAGTCCCCTGTAGCGTAGTGTCGGGCTATCCGTTCAAAGGTGAGTCTCCTGCAAGAGTGCGATGTCCACCGCGTGTCTCATAAGGTACTGTAGGACCTTTCTCATCTTCCTGTGGTCGTTTAATCCCCACCCATTCCAAGTCAGAAATGTGATAGAGGCACCGTTTTGTGCCCTGTGTACCTCACCGGGGGTGTGTGGGCAGGTAGAGGTCGCGTCCGCCAATATCACTGCCAAAAAGGGTTACTAGTATAGTTTCAACAAAAATGCATTCAATCAATTGCATTCACAACAAAGTGAACTGAACCTTCAATCGCACCTTCCCCCCCACCCACGCATGCCCAACCCCAACATGGCTGCGTCCCTTTACTGTGTCCCCAGCAGTCCCTGATCGGTTCCCCATCCCTCCCCTCAACCCAGCTATCCACTGAACATCTCGCAAACACACTCCCCTCCCCCAACATCCCAATCATCCAACCCAAAAGCATCATCAAATAACATAAGTTACTTCCACTAATGTAAATGTGGTAAACACACAGGGGCGCAGGTAGCTCGCTCTTAGTGAGTCTATAGCAGCATTAGTCCAATGTATCAGCCACCGTGCCCCGCTCCTCCACTTCCCTATGGGAAAAAGATAAGCTTCTTCCGGTGCCCACTGCGACCCGTATAATAAGAAGGAAAACAAAAACAGTGGTCGTTGTACGTATGCAACAATTGCAAGTGTCTCTAGGTAATCTCATCGCCACATCTTCACTGCAATGGTACCATTCTGCTCTGTTATGCCTGCTAACAACCAACACAAATATAATGCAATAATAACTGCCATGACAACGGTACGCATCTCTAACAACACTGGGAAACTCTTCTTCATTACAGGAGCAATAGTTCCCCCCTTAGTAAGTGGTTACAGTGCGGCACTTGCCCTGTGCAATTCTCAGTGTTATCTAAACTAGCCACGTCATCAAAGTGATACCGTCTCTGCCATCAGCACTGATTTACAACGTGCAAATACCTTACATTGTTCATAGTTCTGTGTTAGTCCTGTTCTTCCATGGACCCCCCAGCAGCTTCATTCAGTCTTCCCTCTTCTCCTGCATCATACGTGTCCCTGCGCCAACCTCTCATAGCTTTTTGGAGAGACTTTGGGTCCGTGAAAATGGTGGACCTACCCTGTCTATTGACCCTTAGTCTTGCTGGGTACAGCATTGCGTAGTCGACCCCAAGGTCTCGTAGTTGTTGTTTCACGGGGACAAACTGGCGTCTCGCTTCCTGCACCTTGGCGGTGAAGTCCGGGAACAGGGATAACGTGCTTCCCTCGTAGGTGAGTGGTTGTTTTTCTCGTGCTAATCTCAGTGCGGTGTCACGGTCCCTGTAGTTAAGCAATTTAGCCATTATAGGTCGAGGAGGTGCTCCAGGCTTCGGTCTTGGGCCAAGCGTACGGTGTGCATGCTCCACGACAAACATGCCTGAAAAAACAGTATCTCCTAGCAATTTTTGGAGCAGCGCCTCTACAAATAGTTCCATGTTTCCCGTTTGGGTGGTCTCAGGAAGTCCCGTGATGCGGATGTTGCATCTGCGTGACCTCGCCTCCAAATCCTCAGCTTTATCCTGTAGGAGCTGGATGGCCTTTCCCAATAGCTTATGGTCAGAGTCCAGCATCGTCTGCGCCTACTCCACCTCCCTTAGTCGGCGCTCTGTCATGTCGACATGTCAAGGCGCTCTGCTTGCTTATCCAGCCGTTCCGCCATCCGATCCATCCGGTACGTGAGGGCGTCCATTTTTGTACCCAGGAAAGCAATTTCACCCTGCAGGTTCTTTTCCATGGCCATGAGGATACTGCGAAGATCAGGCTCATTGACGTCTTCCACACTGTGCTGCCCAGCGCCCTCGACCATGTCGTTGGTCGCTGGGTCCAGGTTTTTGTTTTATTTGTTGTTGCTGTTGGAGTCAAACGACAGTTTAGGTTGCGTCCGGTCCGGGCGACCCATGACCGCTTCCGATGTCCCAAGCGTCGCGTGTCTCAGCGCCTGGGCAGGATCGATGGGAACAACAGTCTGTTGTGGATAGTATGCTGTGGCAATAACCTGTCACTGAGGGCTCACCCTGCAGTGCGTGCGACATGGCCTCACTTGGTGTTATAGTCAGGGGCAGTGTGGTGTCCCGGCGCCGTCCAGCCACCAGCACAGGATTAGGTTAGCCCCCCTGTGACAGTATGGCAGTGAGGGCAATCCGATGCGTCAGCCCAGAAATTGTCCTGCTGTTCTTGGTTCCCCCCCCTGCAGCCACCAAGAGTGCACGCCAGCAGTTTCCAATATGCGCCCAGTGCAGTGGGCCGGGGTAGTGTGACATCAGGTTCGCCTCATGAGCCAGCCTGTGTGGGTAAGGCCAGGAACTGCACGGCTAAGTGCCCTCCTCAGCAATGCCCCCAAAACGATACTGCAAGGTTGTACCAGGCTACATGTAGCGGGCCTCCAGCCAGGATCATAGGCCTCAATCAGGCGTCTCTAATCTGGCAGCACTCCCGCATAAGGCGGGCCTCCAATGCAAAGTTCCTGAGGCCTCTTCCACCCCATACACCGTTTCTGCACTCCTGCGCCAGGCAACAACTTTTTATGTGCCCCCTTAGGCCCGGCACCAAGCCGCCACGGGTTACAATTGTCACAAGCAGTGCCACGCGGTCCCAGGTTCCAGGACCCACCGGGTCGTCCGCCTACCGTTGATGGGATCTTCGCTATTTACCAGGGGTGTTAGTGCCCTTCAGGCCGGGTCACCATGCGTCCCGCAATACACTATATTCTTTGTGTGTGGCTGGGGATCCCAGAGGCGCCACGAGCCCCCTCCGTCTTTCCGTGATGCCGAGTAGGCCCAAACAAAGCCAGGGCCTCGAGTAGTTCACGGCCCCGCCGGGCCTCCAGGTGGTAGGGGACGGCTGTTTCGCCGTTACAACACGTCGCTCCCTACCTGCGCTCGCTATCTTCACTGAGGTAGGTCCAGGGCAGCTCCCCAGGGACTCCGGTAGCGGCAGGCTCCGCTGGTCGTAGCTCTCCACGGTATAGGCCTCCGCTGCTGCACCGGAACCAGGGAGTCGCGTAGGCTCCGTCCCTGACCGGGAGCACAGATCGGCATACAGCGGCTGTCCCACGCTGCGGCGGCAGGCTTAGGACACAGATCCGGGAGCCCCAGGGTTACAGGGCCCCTCGGCAGCACTCTTGGCACCAGCACGGCACCGGCACGGAAGTATAGGTTGCAGGATCGGTAAGCATGCGGAGGAGCCGACGGATCAAGCGGCTATCTCCGTAGCTGGCTAGCTCCGCCCCCGGCCCTTGGGATATCCTTACAGGAAGATATCAGTGCTTCGCCCAATTTATTAATGTAAACAGCATGCACCCCTGTCTTACTCCTCGTTTCACTGGCCATTCCTCAGTTAGGCTTCCATTTCATCATAACGGACAGCCGCCGATGTATTTTTGTGGATGGCTGTAAGAAATGAAATCAATGCTGGATCAAGGCCAAAACAGTGAACGGAAGCTCATAACTTTTGCCTGTTGACAAGGTCGAATGCAGTGGATAAATCCATAAAGGCTAGATGGATGTCCCCCCGCTTAGCGACTTTGTACTTCCCTATGACTAGATGTAGGTTAAGGCATTGACCCATCGTGCCCTTTCCCTGCCTAAACCCATACTGCAGATCTGAAATGATGCTGTTTTTATCCAGCCAGTCTGTGAGGCGGGTAAGTACGGCCTTCCCCATTTTACTGTGGCTGCAGAGTCCAGAAGAGAGATCGGCCTATAACAGGCTTGATCGTCTTTTGAACCCTTTTTAAAGATTGGTATTATAACAGCTTTAGTCCAGGATTTGAGGAAGCCGACCTCGGTCGCAGCGTTAAAAACAGATGTCAGGGGCCTGGCGCTTTACCCTTTAAAGTCGACATGATCACCTTGGTTACTTCCTCCTCAGTAAAACGCACACTTAAA
Source organism: Lissotriton helveticus (assembly GCF_964261635.1). Taxonomy (NCBI): domain Eukaryota; kingdom Metazoa; phylum Chordata; class Amphibia; order Caudata; family Salamandridae; genus Lissotriton; species Lissotriton helveticus. The sequence goes on along the minus strand of NC_136057.1, from coordinate 788,841,171 downwards.
GCCTGTGTATTTTCACCTTGAACAATTCCATTCTCCTGGCCCACTTCTATATGTATGCTATTAAAATGTTCAACCCATCTTTCTGGTGGAATAAGACAGTCCATAACTGTGTTCAATGATTCACTGAACATTGGGCTATTAACCACTTTCCAGAATCTGGAACTGTTAGACAGGACACTTGCTTGGCTGAGTTCCTCCCAAGCCATTTCTTTCAACTGTAATTTTCTTTTCTTAACTGCGAGTTTATAGGCCTTTCTAGCCTGCCTGACCATATTTACATCCCTTGTCGATTCCTTCAAGACCCCTAATAGTGCAGTGTGCGCAGTAGCGCACGCTTGGTCAAACCAATCTTTATGTTTCTTGGGCCTTGCTGCTTTAACGTAGCGTCAAGTTAGAAGCTACCTGCTTCATGATGTGATCAAAGGCACTTAACTTTTCAGCTGGGTCAGAATCCGGGTTTGTACATTTACTAAATTCCTCTGATAGCCCTCTATATAGGTTTTCAAGGAAATTATCAGGTGTGATTGCATCCCATTTTAATCTCCTAGCTTGATCCTTAATAGTAATCATGGCATTTGAAATAGGTGCTTGCTTGTTCCTCAAGCCTAGTCATCTTTCAGATCATGCTCCCCTGCAGTTTGTTTTTCTGAGTAAGGGTCTGCAGACACAGTCAAGATGGACGTTAAAGAGAGCTATGCTTCTTAACTCGGATGTAATCGAATCCATTAAGTCCTTCCCACATAATATTGGGTCTTCAACCTTCGTTTTTATTTGGGACGCTTATAAAGCCTGTTTAAGGGGGAGATTACATGGTATTATATGCGCTAAGAACAGGGCAGAGGCTAAGATACTGAAGGATTTCGAAGGAAGAATTAGTCAGCTAGAGGTGGAAAGAACTGGCTTGAATAGTGAGGACTCGGAACGACTTTCGCAAATTCTGCAGGAACTAGACGAGGCAAGACAGCAGTATAGAGGGAAACTAGATGTGAGATATAAAGCTCAATGGGATTCTATAAATATGGAAAACTTTGAGTATGGGGAGAAGGCAGGAGCACTATTGGCTTGGAAAGCCAGAGTTGATCGAGCTAAAAACGATATTAAATAAATAATCGTAAACAGCAACGGGAACACATCGAGTAAAGTCGAGGACATGCAAACTTGTCTTTTTTCGCTGTTCTCAGATCTTGATAAAGAAAATATCGCTCCATCCCCAGAAACCGTACGTATATGGTTGAGTAATAAAATACTGGCAACATTGTCTGAGGAGGGCAGGAACAGCTTAGATGCCCCTATTACAGTGGAGGAGATAGTAGAGCAGATTAAGAAATCGAAAAACAAAAAAGCCGCAGGCTCGGCCGCGCTTCCAAGTGAAGTCTATAAACATCTAGTAGAAGAGCTGTCTCCTTTGTTGGGTACAATCTTTAATTCGGTTTATTCCACTTCAGGTAGAGTGCCCAATTCATGGAAAGAGGCAATAATTTGTCTTGATTTCGAAGCCAGGTAAGGACCCCTGACGGGCAGACTCGTATCTGCGAATCTCCCTGCTGAATGCCGATTACAAGATCTTTATGGGCGTTCTAGCAGGGAGATTGGCTAAATTGGCTCCTAAGTTGATCCATACAGACCAAAAGGGGTTTCTGGCCGGAAGGCACATTGAAGATCAGACCCACCTCTTAATTGGGAATATAGATCTAGCCATACAAACATCAGAACCCTTGGCCGTTGTCGCATTGGACGCAGCCAAGTCATTCGATAGAGTCTGCTGGGTGTACCTCTGGGCGGTTCTGGAGGCAATGGGGTTTGGCCCTGTATTCATTCAGACCTTACAGAACTGCTATCAGGGTGCTTCTGCGCGGATCCTCCTAAATGGCTTATTAACATCCAGCTTTAGTATACAGTGAGGAAACAGGCAGGGGTGCCCTATCTCCCCGTTGTTATTTAACATATATATTGAACCCTTATCACAAGCCATAATGCTAAATGAATTAATTGCTCCGTTCCAGTCTGGGCCTTATAGCTCCAAATTGGCCCTCTACGCAGATGACCTGATTTTATATACAAGCGATCCGGTTGCGGCAATTCCTCAGATTGAGGAGTTGTTGGTAGAATTTGGTTCTATATCAGGCTATGAGGTCAATAGATCAAAAACAGAGGTCATGTGTTGGAATTTGGATCAATGGAGGGGCGCAGTGAGTTCTGAGTTCAGATACTTGGGGATATACATTGTAAAGGAGTTGGACAAAATCCCCCTGGTAAATCTAAATAGAGTGATCAGAGAAATAGACCGTCTGTTTAGTAGATGGAGGAATCTTCCCTTAACCATCTATGGAAAAATTAACCTTTTTGAAAATGGTCATTCTCCCCAAGCTCTCCTATCGATTTTCCACTATACCCTTAACTTTTCCCAAAAAAAACATCAGTAAGGTGCAGAGTAAGATAGGAAGCTTTGTATGGGGGGACAAAGGGGTCCAACTGACTTGGAAAAAGCTTAGACGAAGGTTAATTAAAGGGGGGTTGGCTCTTCCCAACATTAGTCTGTACGCAGTGGCATTCCAGTTTAAGAGCATTCAGATGCTACTTATTAAACCAGATGGGTCGGCCTGGGGCAGATTGTTGGGAGAAATGGTGAGAGTAGAAGGGGGAGGTGGAGGAGAGGCCTTTATGTATAAGTTTGGATCCCCGAGATTCTTCAAGCGGGTTCATCTGAAGGTTCTAAAGGTAGCCCTGGAGCTGTGGCACAGGGTAAGGATCAGCTAGGGGATTGGTTACTATTCAGATTTGGCTCCTGTCTGGGACTCGCCCGGAACCCCGGAATGTTTGAGAGATACCTTGCTACTACCAATAAAGGGGGCGGGAATTACTACCTGGATGGAGCTGATAGATGCTGAGGGGGTACATCCATGGGAATATATGAGGGCAAAGATAGGGACTGGATTATCTAGATTTAAATATCTTCAGTTAGTATCTTGGTACGCTGTGGAACTGGATGAGATAAAAGGAAATGGGGAAACTGAGAGGTTGTGTCAATCCATCCTACCACTTAAAAAGGAAATATCTATGTGGTACAATCACCCATTAAAGGCTGAAAATCTTGGGATCCCTCCCTCAGAGGCTGCATGTAGTCAATCCCCCATGGCATTGCAGGCAGAGGTCCTTTTTGAAACATCTTTAAAGACTCTATATAAGTTTATAAAACCAGCCTGCTCGAAAAAGAATAACTTTTTTGTCACCAACAGACTTTATTACACTCCCCACAAAATAGCAAGATTTTCCCCAACAACTCCACCTAAATGTCCGAGATGTTATACCCCGCTAGCTAACGATATACATATTTTTTATGAATGTACAGAGTTGGAGCATTTTTGGGAAGAGGTGGGGGATACACTGATGGGAGTCTTTAAGACTAGGGTGGAGGTTAATCTCTCCCTAGTCTTATTTGGAGATGATGGTCTTTTCTGGCAAACTGCTTCGCGGCAGGACAAAGGTCTGTTATTATATATGATCCTATTGGCGAGGAGAGAAATTTGCAGGAGATGGAAAGATCCCCTACCCCCGAAAAGAGAGGACTTGCTTAAAGCATCGTTTGTCATGGCCCGCCTGGAGAATGAGGGTGTAGAGGATAAGCCATCTAACATCTGGCATCCTCAAATGAGTTGGGAACGAAATCTAAGACTCACCCGGGTGGTCCAATGATTACACCATGTACCCGTACTAAAAGAGGATGGGTCAGGCGACCCAAGCGAATGCGGTAAGCCAAGTGGTCCCCAGTTAGAGAACATGGCTGCACAAGTTCCGCAACGGATTGACAAGGTGAGATGAGGACAAAAAAAAAAGGAAAAATGAAAGAAGAGGTGTTGAGTACAATAGATACTCTACAAAAATTAATTTACCAGGGAGAAATGAATTCTAACATAATTTGACTCCATGAGACCCTCTTTGAAAATATTAGGCACTCCTTTGTCAAACTCTCCCAAATTCCAAAGCGTCCCCTACCAAAGCACGATCATTGGTATAATAAGGCCTGCAAGGAAGCATACAGGCAGCTGTCACGGGCAATCAAAAACAAAGATATAGATAAGATTAGAATAGCACGCAAAACGTACAAATTAACACAAATACTAGCAAAAAAGGAATGTGATGAATAATGGTGGAGGGATCTCCTAAAAGCCAGCAATATGAAAAGTATGCAATTATTCTGGCAGCTGGTAAAGAGGGGCAGAGGAGGTCAAGAGAACATTCCCATAAATGATATTGCACCCGATCAGTGGGTATCCTTTTTTGAAAACCAATTTGCAGTTGGAGAAAATGTACCCTCCTTTCAAGTTCCAAGCACAGGCATAACAATAACGTTTGCACTAAGTGAAGTGGAAAAGGCTTTGAAATCAGTTCCAAAGGGGAGTGCTCCCGGCCCTTATTGTATCCCGGCAGACCTTTTTTTATCTGATAAGGATAATTGGCTCCAATATATTCTAATACTTGCTAATGCGATAGGTAGAGGTGCCCCCATTCCCGACTCCTGGCAAGGAGCTGATATTTTACATATTTACAAGAAGGGGGATCGTTCAAGTCCAAGTAACTACAGGCCAATCAGCCTAATCGATTGTACCCAAATTATTATAGCTAGACTGGTCCTGAACAGAATACAGACAAGGATTGACGAGAATAATATATTATCCCCCTTTCAAGCAGATTTTAGGACCCTTGTAAGTACAATTGATCAAGTCTTTTGCTTTGTTTTAATCTATTAGTGTGTTGTCCTACTAGCGGGCGGAACCTTATATGCTGCCTTTATAGATCACAAAGCAGCATTCAATACGGTCCCAAGAAATAAGCTCTGGACCGTATTGAGAGATCTAGGATTGCCCCCTGAGCTTTTACAGCTAGTAGTTAAGCTACACTAACCTAACTATGCGCAGGTTCGCTGGGGATCACAAGGAAACACCACCCCTAAATTTCCAGTCCAGAAAGGGGTGCGACAAGTCTGTGTTTTGGCCCCCACACTGTTCTCACTGTTTATACACGGTGTGGTCAATTACTTTGAAGAGTTTGCCACAGATGCACCCACTATCGTAGGCAAAAAGGTCCCAATATTAATGTTCGCCGATGATACCCTGATACTCTCCAAAACACAAGCCGGGTTGCAGCGAGCATTAACTCACTTTGAGTCATTTTGTAAGGCCCAAGAGTTGGTGGTAAATGTGGACAAAACAAAAGTCATGGTGTTGGGTAAACACAAAGTAATTAAGGCAAGGGTTGTTATGAACAAGGAGCCATTGGAACAAACTGATATATTTACCTACCTAGGTATAACTATAGGCCGAACATTAAATTGGAAACCCCAGATAGAAATCTTGACGCTCAAGCATTCCCAACTCGCAGGAGCGATTATGAAAGAAGACAGGCTTTCGCAGACTAAGCCTGTAGGTCCAGCACTTAAAATATATAACACTAAGGTTATGGATTCTATTCTCTATGGAGCAGAGCTCTGGTGTTTTGAAAGTCTGTTTATCTGGTAATCCATATAACTAAGGGCGTAAAGTGGTGGAAACACACAGAAATGGCGGCTCTCAAATTCCTCCAGAATACTGGTGTCATAAGTGCTGAGCACAAAAAGTCTTTGACCAAACCCATTGTGCCAGCACTCCAAGTATATGAGGCCAAAGCCGTTTGCTCTGCGCTTTATGGCGCAGAGCTTTGGGGCTATGACAATCTGGCACCACTAACGCTCGCTGAAAACAAATTCCTTCAAAACCTCATTGGCCTCCCCAAAAGCACACCCACGAAGCCGCTGCGTTGTGAGTTAGGTAGGAAAGCCATTGCAGATATGGCTAGATAACGACCCATTTTATACTGGCGGCGTATTTGGGTCACCCCAGAACTCGTCCATTACGCAAGGGGCTTCCTGGATGTAATTAACTGTGATAAGTTCCACAAGATAGGCTGGCTGAGAGATTTGTCCAGAACACTGGGGCTCTTGGGTATGATTGAGCTATGGGAGAAACCAGAGGAGGCCCAGTTTCCGGCAAAAGCTGCTATAAAAACAAAGTATTGGGAAATGGTAGAACGTCGGAACTGGAACGAAGCAGATCCTTCCTCCTTGGAGGGACGGTTCCTGGAAGTAAAATCTTCCCCATTCCTTGAGTCCTATTGGGACATCATAACTAAACCACAGGATAGGAAGCTATACTTCCAGCTTAGAGTGGGGTCTCTCCCAATTAGATCGCTAACTGGAAGATGGTCAGAAGGCAATTCTCCTGTCTGCCCAGCTTGTAAAACCTGCACTGAGACCATTGCCCACCTACTTTTTGTGTGTGGGGCTTACTCAATCCCTCGTCGTGTTTGGCTGAGGGCTATGTGCAAACAGCTCGGCACGAGAGAGAGTGATGTGGCTCTACGAATAATCTGCACCATTTCTGTGCCAACTATCACTGTGGCAGTTGCCAAATTCCTAGGTTGGGCATGGGTTATCAGAAGGAAAGCTCTTGTATATTAGCAGGCTTGAAGTGACAAACCTAGACCTTTGTTTGTCTTTCTAACCAGCCAATGTGAATGCTATGACCCTGTCTTTCTGTCCTTATATTGGGTTTATAAATGTAAGAACTTTGATGTTTTATTGATGAATTTTATATATTGCTGAAGTCATGATGCTTTATCTCTTTTTAAAGGATTTTTTTTATGATGCTGTAAATATGTTTTAACCTTGCTATTATGGATGTAATGGTTTTAAATAGACTATGCTTTTATGAGTTTTTACCTCGAATTAAGCAAATTTGACTGACTGACTGACTGAAAGTCTGTATCCATTAGCCCAAGCCCAAAACAGATTCGTGAGGGGTCTAACCAGCCTCCCCCAAAGCACACCAATTATATCTTGATCTGGGGTGTAACTCATTGGCAGAGGTTGCAAGATTTAGACCTCCGGCCTGCTGGAGAAGACTCTGGTCTAACCCGGAGTTAGTCTACTATGCCCTAGCACTTAAAGATATTAGAGACGCTGCCGCTTCCCACAAGATCAGTTGGTTGCAGCAGGTGAAAAGCTCCCTGGTGAATATGGGCAGGAGGCATTTATCGGAAGACCTGGTGAATAATACTTTTCCTCCAAAAAAGGCTTATAAGGAATCATATTGGTCTATGATTAGAGCTGGCAACTTGTGCTCCTCCAAATCATCATCCCTGACAAGCATTTTTCTGGAACACAAGCAGAATCCAATGTATGAAGATTTTTGGGATTTCATAACAAAGCCCATTGATATGAAATGTTATTTTCAGTTCCGGACAGGTACATTATCAACAAAAGTCTTCACTAACACCTGGCAGCTAACTCAAAATAGTAAATGCTCATTCTGCCAGATTGCGGACGAAACAATGTCCCACATTTTGTTTGTTTGTCCCGCATACAGCTTGCTCAAGAAACCCTCCAACAGCCACACCAACAAGAAAGTCACCTGGTTCACTGAAGACCTCCAGGCCTCCAATTGAACATGCCGAAAGCTGGAGAAGAACTCGCTCCACGAACGAACACCTGACAGCTACGCAGCCCACAAGAACGCCACCCGCAGACACCATCAACTCATCAGAGCCGCCAAGAGGGCCTCATTCAAAGACCGCCTGGATAAAAAATGCACACAACAGCAAAGAGCTCTTCAACATCGTGATGGAACTCTCCAACCCCAGCTCCAACACCAATGACATCCCGCCTTCGTAAGACCTGTGCAACTCGCTGGCATCCACCACAGCTTCAACGCCATGACCGCCCCGACAACCACTGTCCCCACAACCACCACCTGCACCAAACGCCTGCTCTCCTGGACCAGCATCAACGACAAGGACACCAGCGAGATCATGAACACCATACACTCCAGATCACCATTGGACTCATGCCCTCCCCACATCTTCAACAACGCCAGCCCAGCCATCGCACCCCATCTCTGGAAAGAAATCAACATCTCCTTCGGGACAGCAACCTTCCAGGGAGGCTAGAAGCATGCCGAGATCAACGCCTTACTCAAGAAAACCAAGGCGGACCCCAAGGACCTCAAGAACTTCCGACCCATCTCCCTTCTCCCGATCCTGGCAAAGGTCACCGAGAAAATCGTCAACAAACAACTGACCCACTCCCTGGAGGAGAACAGCACCCTGGACTAAGCATGGGCCAAAAATCCGTTACGCTCGCAAAATTTGCGGATTTCCGGCAAATTCGCGGTCCACGAATCTCGCCAAATTGCCGAAAATTTGCACATTCGCGATCAAGCGGATTTTTTTTTCTGGCCAACTCACTCAAGGGACCCCTGCGCCCTTTGGCGCAATGGCATAGTAACACACACATGGTCACTGGAGACAACTCTTCTGGCACTTTACGCAGCTGTAGTGTAGGAAAAGCACTATACATTTACCCAATGAGGTAGCAATTACTGTTTAGCCAGTAGAAAGTACTCCAGTTGAGTAGAGGTATCGCAGGCAGAGGTCCTTTTTGAAACATCTTTAAAGACTCTATATAAGTCTATAAAACCAGCCTGCTCGAAAAAGAATAACTTTTTTGTCACCAACAGACTTTATTACACTCCCCACAAAATAGCAAGATTTTCCCCAACAACTCCACCTAAATAGCAAAAGAGTTTGTATAGTTCATTTTAGACAAACATAAACTTGTTTTTAACTTGGTTTATATTCATGCCATGTACAGTTTGTTAATTATTGGAGCTTATGAATGACATATCATAGTGATTTTATTATCTATTGTCTTTTATGATCAAATTGGTAAAAATAAGGACTTACTAAATTAAAATTGCAAACAATATTTTAATACAAAGCAAACAGTGCACCACTACATAGGTAATTAAACACGATTCAATATCAATATCCAAAGTTGCGTTCTCCAAATCATCTTTTTTATTATTCATAATTGATTCAAGCGTGACATGTAGTATGCAGTATAGACCAGACCTACCAGGCAGGTTAGTCTACACTGCATATTACATGTTACGCTTGAATCATTTATGAATAATAAAAAAGAAGATTTGGAGAAGGCAACTTTCGATATTGATTTTTAATCTTGTTCAATAACCTATGTAGTGGTTCACCCTTTGCTTTGTATTACGATATTGGTAAGTCCCGTTGAGGAAAGCACCTTGACAGTGGGTGCTTAAACCTTGTGCACACAAACTTGGGATATTTCCCTCTTTCATTATTTTGGGGATAGCAGGTTGGGTGCAAGTCGCTGTAGGGTTCCACTGTCATTTTTTCATAGTTTCTGCAAACAATATTTGTTCAACACTTTTTTATGAGCATGCTGCTATATTACCACTGCTGGCTAATATCATAATGCAACAGGGAGTAGTATGCATTAAATAATAGTGTATCATTTTTCTATTTTTTAATGATGAATTATCTCATCAGTGCGACAGTATATGCATGTCATCTAAACACTGTGTAATGCCATCAAAAGATATGTAGCTATGTTTCATATATATGTATACATATATTCACTGAAAAAAACATAGGTTTCAGCCACGTTATAGTTAGGAATTAGCATTTAAAAAACCTTAGAAATTCACTGAAAAAACCATAGGTTTTACACATGTTATAGTTAGGAATTAGCATATAAAAAAACCTTAGAAATTCATTGAAAAAACCATAAGTTTCATACATGTTATATTTAGCTGGACATTTCACTCATACAAAACCAGTGAAATTCCCCCGTAATAGTTAGTTCAGCTAACTATAACTTGCGCGCCCGCAATGCACTGCTGATGACGTCATATATTACATCACTCATGACATGGTCAGTGACATCACTCATGACATCACTGATGACATCTCAAATGACATCACTGATAACATCACTTATGACATCATCCAGTGAATGTTTGTTTTTTTGAAAAATAAATATTTTTTATATATGTATACCTTAACATCGATGGAAGAATAAATGGTTAAATAAGTGTCGAAATGGATGGTTTTTTTTGTAAAATTGATTGTATAACTGACTTATTAAGTGTATCTTACTGAATACATGTATTAGTGAGTAATGTTTAAATATTTAAATATCTGTATCAGTGTCTCACTTTGTATATAAGTGGCTGCATGGGTTGGTGAGTAGCTACATGAGTGTGTATATGGGTTATTAGTTGTTTTTTTGAGTATCAGAATGAGTGTCTGTATGGTTTGGTGGGGGTATTACGTGGCGCACAGATGCATGAATGAGTGACTCACTGTTTGTATGTGTTTTAAACCCTTCACTGCGGCGGCTATTCCGCCGCAGTGCTAAGGGGGCGGGGCGGAAATGCGGCGGGCGTATGCTGGTGACGGAACCGCTCCGTCACCAGCGTCGGTTGCGCTGTGCTTGTGACGGAGCGGTTCCGTCATGACCCGCCCCGCTCAATAGAACGCTCAGCGCAGGCGCGGAATTCGCACCGCGCATGAGCGGCGAGCGGGCCATGACGGAACCGCTCCGTCATCAGCACAGCGCACCCGCAGCTGATGACGGAACAGTTCCGTCATCAGCATGCAAAGGGTTAAAGACAGCATGTGTGCAGAACTGTATTGTGGATGAGTGTGTGAATTGGTGTGTTAGTGAGTGAAAGACTGGCTCAATATTATCTTTATGAGTAACTACATATGTTCTAAACTAGTATATGTGAGTATTGATGTATATAAGTGAGTATATGTGAGAGTGAGAGATTGGAAGAGTTCCTGTAAAAATAAGCATGTGTTTCTATAAGTTTCTATAAGTGATTGTTCAAGAGAGTAAGTATGTGCACGTTTCTGTAGAATTAAGTGTAGTGGTGTGTGTATAGCTGTATATGCAAGTAAATGGATGTTTGATAGTTTATTTGCATGTGTGAGTATGTATGTGAGTAACTCTGTGGATGAGTGTCGGTGTGTAACAGGATGTATAGGTGTATGAGTACATATGATGAGTGAGTAGATGTATGAGTGACTACATAGAACTGTTGGTGAATGAGTGGATGTGTATGTAGATGGTGGAATTACTGAATAGGTTGTTGTAACTGGTATTGGTATATCCATTTTTTTGGAAATTTTAGTTTCTCTTTTTGAATGTGTGTATCAAAGGTTATATTAGGGTGCCACTCTTTCACAAGGATGATGTCATATGAGATGTCATCAGTAATGTCATGAGTGATGTCACTGACCATGTCATGAGTGATGTAATATGTGACGTCAACGGCAGTGCATTGTGGGCACGTGAGTTATAGTTAGCTGAACTAACTATAACGGGGGAATTCCAATGTTTTTGTATGAGTGAAATGTCGAGCTAACTATAACATGTTTGAAACCTATGGTTTTTTCAATGAATTTCTAAGGTTTTTTTAAACTCTCAGTTTTTTGGAACTCTCTCCCTGTGCGTCTCCGCACTTCATCCTCCTATCTAGAGTTCCGAAAAAGTTTCAAAACTCAGCTCTTTTCCCGAGTTTTCGCTGTATAGCCTCTTCTTGCTGCCGGTATTGGTTATTATCTGTAAAGCGCCATGAAACCGCTTGGTAAAAGTTGCGCTAAATAAATGTTTTTAAATTCAAATTCAAATTTAAATGCTAATTCCTAACTATAACATGGCTGAAACCTATGGTTTTTTCAGTACATTTCAAAGGTTTTGTAAATGATAATTTTTAAATGTATTGATTGTTATATTTTTTGTATACTGATTTACTACATTGTTTTAAACTATTTATTTTTAGATATTTTTTTTTAATTCCATTACATATTTTTTATAGAAAATGAAAAAAAAATTGTTTAAAAATATTAATATTGTAATATTTATTATTTTATTTTATATATTTTTTAATTTATATATATATTTTATATATAGCAGGCAGTGATATCCTATGGAAGGAAATTCAAGTTACTGGTAGGTATGGCTAAAATTACTTTTCAGGATCAGTACAGGGAAGAAAAATGCAGCACTAAGGTCTCTCCTGATAACAGGTGAGTAAATCGGAATTCATAGTCTGGCTGATTTTAGAGGAATTTTTTAGGTTCCAAAACTCCACACTTTAAAGAATTTCCAAGTGAAACCAGCCAATGTTAGCCTATGGAACGAAATTCAAGTTACTGTAAGTATGGTTAGAATTAAGCGTGGGCGTAAAATCAGTTTCGCGGGCGAATTTGCGGATTTTTGATGATTGCGAAACGTGCAAAATTGCCCAAGAATCCGCAAATTCGCAAGCTACGAATTATTTTGCTTGGTCGCGCTTGAAAAATACAATATCGCGCGCGCGGCGTTGACTCTGAGCCTGCCGAGTTGTTTTTCTCCCGGTTTTGCGTGTGCTGCACCATTTTCGATCTTGCTGCGTGATCGCGCGAGAGTTTTTCTAACGCAATTACGTCATTGCGGCTTGCCATCTTGCACGGCGAGAGTTTGACAACGCGAGTACGTCATAAATGCCCGCGACTGCGCGCAGCTGACTTCCGGCGGGAGGTTTGAACAGTTCGCGTTCCCGAAAATGCAAAAATTGCAATTCTGCACAAGAAATCCACCGCAGGAAGCATGAACCTTGTGAAAATGATGATTTTGATCAGAATAACTCCTCAGATTGACATTTGGCTGCACTTTTTGGTGCAGGAGTCCATTTTTTGGGGTGGGGTGGGAGGAAGGAAGTGCCCCAGAGTCTCCAACTTCCTGTTCCTGTCCAGCAGGCTCCTCCCAGTGCTTTGTCCATGTACTGGTCACTTTTCATTTGGCTGTGGAGCTGGAAGGATTACTTTCTGTGACTGCTGCTGGATATTTGTATTTGAGGACTTTTTGGACTTTGGAGTTTGGATCACTTTTGGACTTTAGATTTTACAAGTAAGTTGGTGTTGTTTGTTTGGGGCATTGCAGTTGAGGCAACTACAGTTCTAAAACTTTTTCACAACTTTAACAAAATATATATTGTGGTGGGTAGCTAGCCACAGTATCCAGTAGGCCCAGGGTTAGTCATGGCACATGATACAACTGTTTCCCTGTTTTTTTTAAACTTAATTCGCATATATGTCATGGAATTTTAGCTCACTGTTATATGTTTTTTTTTTCCATTTTGGGGTGCCTGTAAATCCTCACTATCCAGTAGGCCCAGGGGTAGTGAGTGGTGCATGGACCAAGTCTTTCTGTGGGGTGTCTTGAATTTAAACATCATTGAGGGCATAGATGGCATGGGATTGTGGTGATTTTTATGTGTTTTTCGATTTTTTGGGGTGTTGTTGGGGACTGGCCATGTGGGTGGGGGCCATTTTGAGGGCTGATACAGGCAGGGCCTGGCCATGTGCTGGGGGTCAAGGGGCCATTTTGAATGCAGGTAGTGTGCTCAGGCCTGCACCCAGTTTGCCTTGCTTTCAACCATTATGCCCAGGGGTACTCAGTGGTGCATGGGCCTAGTCTTTCTGTGGGGTGTCTTGAATTTAAACATCATTGAGGGCATGGATGGCATGGGATTGTGGTGATTTTTATGTGTTTTCCAATTTTTTGGGGTATTGTTGGGGACTGGCCATGTGGGTGGGGGCCATTTTGAGGGCTGGTACAGGCAGGGCCTGGCCATGTGCTGGGGGTCAAGGGGCCATTTTGAAGGCAGGCAGTGTGCTCAGGCCTGCACCCATTTTGACTAGATTTCATCCATTATGCCCAGGGGTACTCAGTGGTGCATGGGCCTAGTCTTTCTGTGGGGTGTCTTGAATTTAAACATCATTGAGGGCATGGATGGCATGGGATTGTGGTGATTTATATGTGTTTTTTTACTTTTTGGGGTGTATAACTGATGTTCCTCTGTCTTCCATTGCTTTTAGGTGCACAAGAGAACCACCAGTGCCAGGAAGAAGTCCTGCCGCGGTGTGTGCAGCACAACGTCACGCGACGTCACGTGTGGCCACAGACAAGACAACTCTGCAACTCGTGCAACTGCGGCCTGCTGTTCTGACATCTGAAGAAGATGGGCCCAAAGAAAGGTGGCCGTAGCGCCTCAGCGAAGAAAGTTGCCAGTGCCACTGCCAGTAAGAATTAGCGGAAGAAGCAAGTGGCACCACCTACCAAGGAGACTGGTGTGCCCACCGACACCTTTTTTGGGGAAAAAAAACTACGCCTGCAGCAGCAGCGGTGTCCGCCGGGGACCAAGCTGGAAGCAGCACCTCCGCCTCATTGGGGTCAGTGCCACCATGCCAAGTTAGGTCCAAGATCATGAGTGCTGTCGAGGCAGCCACTTTACTTTCTCAATCACCATCGACCAGTGATGTTGGCTCATCACAAGAAAGTACCATCCAATCAACGTTGGGTGTAACTCAGCTGGCGAGTGTTCAACAATCACAGCCGCAACGACAACCACAAGTGCAACTAGTACAAGCGCAAGTACATGGGCAAGGAGAGGCGCAAGTACATGGGCAAAGAGAGGCGCAAGTACATGGGCAAGGAGAGGCGCAAGTACATGGGCAAGGAGAGGCGCAAGTACATGCACAAGGAGAGGCGCAAGTAGAGGTGCATGGAGAGGTGCAACTAGAGGTTCATGGAGCGGCACAATTGCCTACAACGGTTGTTCCTCCAGAAGTAGGGGCACATCAGGAAATTGATATTCAAGTGGAGGTATCATCCGAGGAAGCCACTCCTCCTGAGGATGATCCATTGTCTCCCAGATTCCCAGCAAGAAAAAGGTCAAGGAGGGCTGCTACTACTACTACTACTACAAGAACTTCTTCAAGCCCCCTTCATTCAGATGACCTTGATCGTGATTGGAACCCAGCAATGCAGTCTGACAGTGAGGCACGCCATGAGCCGACAAAGGTAGCTAAGCCTAAAAGGAAGGTTCCCGCAAGGCTTCGACTTATGAGTGATGACGACGAACAAGAAGTGGTGTTTTCTGCTGCTGATGAACAGTCTGATGACGACCCAGTCATCACAGACGTCACTCCAGCCACAGCGGGCATGCAGCAGACAAACATTTTAACCCTAGCCCGAATGGCTGCTGAGCGGGATGTGGGCGGCGTGGCCCTGGTACCACCACCAGCGCAGTTAACTACAACACCAACACGACCTACAGCTTCCATATTTTCTCATCAGAAGGGCCGGCAAGGACCTCCATCCAGCTCGACCTCCATTACCTCAAGTAGTGGTGCTGTAAGTGAACAACGGAAACAAATTCAGCCACGCCCATCCTCCACTTCATCTGGCATTGAAAGTCAAAGTAGCACCTCCACCACCAGCAGACATTTCCAGTCCCCAGTTTGGGACTTCTTTACTGTTAGCAAAAAGGCGGAAAACATGGTAGTTTGTTCGATTTGTAAAGTATCAGCTAGTCGGGGTAAGCTTGGTACCAATTATGGTACCAGAGGCCAGAGAGGTCATCTCAAACAACACCACCCTATCCAGTGGTATAAGCACCTAAGTGACATGGAGGAAGCCAAAGCAAAAACAAATCTAAATGTATCCCTTGATATTGCATCTGATGATGACGAGAGGCTGATGATCGTGCAGGGGGAAGTGAAGAAGCGACAGACATTTTTTCTGGTACACCCAGTACCCCTGGCAGCAGCACTGCAGTGGTAGCGCCCACACTCTCTACCCCTGCAACATGTATGAGGCACACTAAGAGTCTGGGACAGACACCAATGCAAAAAATGAAATCAATGAGCCTAACTGGTTTGAAGTCTGCATCATCATCATCATCATCACGTAAAATGGTCCAGCCCACCATTAGCAGCATGTTTTGGTCGGATGCGCCATTTGAACGCAACCACCCAACGGTGCGTCTGTATAACGCAAAGCTGGCTAAAATGCTAGCGCTGGACCTTCTTCCTTTCTCTTTCGTGGAAGGGGTGGGTTTTCGTGAATTGGTGGCAACAGTCTGCCCTAAATGGAAGGTTCCTAGCCGGTCCTATTTTGCGAAGGTTGCTGTTCCAGCACTACATCAAGATGTGCTGGAGGTTATTGGCGCAGCTATTCTGAAGAGTGCTGTTCACACTATCCACATGACAACAGACATGTGGACCAGTTGCCAAGCCCTTGATTACATGTACATCACTGCACACTGGGTCTCTTTTGCAGGGGTCGAAAAACAGTTAAAACACAAAGATGTTGACGCGGAGGAAGTTTTTCAAGCTACTCGTAAACATGCAACAGTAGGCATGTTTGCCATGGAGAAATCTCACACTGAACCTAACCTTTTGGAGGAGTTTAACAGGAAAGTCAATGAATGGCTGCATCCAAGAAATCGCACAGTTGGTTATGTTTCCATGGATAATGGCAGTAATATAGTTAAGGCCATAGAGCACGATGGCTATTTCAGAGTGCCGTGTTTGGCGCACAGTATTAACATCGTGGGGCAAGCCTTCTTGAAAACAGAAGCGCCAGTCATCAAATTACTGACCATCTGCCGAAGAATCTGCACACATTTCAGCCATTTTTTAAGGCCCGGAAGCAGGTGAGGAGCCTTCAATATGAACGTAAACTGCCAGTCAAAGGACTAATCCAGGAGGTGGCAACACGTCGGAACTCAACCTTTTACATGCTTGAGCATCTGTCTGAGCAGTGGGAGGTAATACATGAGTATGTATTTAAACTGGGTTCTACTCAGAAAGAGATGATGCTAGAGTTGGAGGAATTGCAAGCCTGACAGTCATGCTTTGTCCTTTTGAGCTCTTCACGCTTGAAGTCAGCAGGGAGGACTGTTCTTTGAGCAAAGCTATCCCATTGTTGCGCATGCTAGAGCACCAACTGAAGGAGGTGTCTTCAAAGTTCCGAGATGATGGTGAAAAGCAAGAAGCATATGATTTGGTGGAGAAGTTATTAAGGCGCCTACTTGACAATGAAAGGCTTAAAAAGATACATACAGAACAACATTACATTTGTGCCACTATTCTTAATCCACGGCACAAAAAGGCAGTGGCTAGCAAAGCATTCATTCCTTTTGATGAAGCAGATGTTTCAAAGTATAAACATTGGCTAGCTGTGTCAGCCACTCGGTTCGAAAAAGAGAGGCAGAACCTTCAAGGAGGCAGCACTAGTACAACTGAATCAGCAGGCCATCCGGCGTCAAGTTCCACTTCTCAATCCGTGGCCGAAGGGAGTCACTTTCCCTTACAGCCGTTAACGACACCAGTAACCATATCATCATCCTCACCTACACCAGGCCGCAAACAAATATTGTCTTAAGGGGATTGGTTAACTCAGCAAGGGCTTGCTAGGTCCACTGATGAAAAGGTGGCAGATGGTACGCAAAGTGGATCAACCATGGAGAACCTTGAGTCGGTGGTGCAGGCCTATCTGGATGATCCAACAGAGGTCTGTCATAATGAGAACCCATTGGGATATTGGTATACGAAAAGCTCTGTATGGTGACTGATCACCAACCTGGCTCTAAATTATTTGTCTTGCCCACACGCAAGCGGGTCTTCTGAACGTGTTTTCAGTGCTGCTGGTGCCATTGTTACTTCAAAAAGGACCCGCCTTTTGCCCAAAAATGTGGAGAGGTTAACAATAATCAAGATGAATCAGCACTTCATACCACCCGATTACAAAATACGTGAATGCACGCAGGAAGAAGAGGACACCGACTTAGGTGACGCCGACGGAAGTTCTTCTCGGTCACCAGACCTACTCCCGTCTCAATTCATAGACTTGGAAGACGAGCTCTGCTTCCCTGACACCGAGGCCTGAAAATTACTTCCTTTTTTTCCGTACTTATTCACTTTTATTCCTGTGTGTCTTTCTTTGTTTTGCTACTTTTACCACAACAAAACTCTAATCACCTAATCACAATAAGTCCATCATCAGCACTGTCTTCATCTTATTTTCCTTATTGATTTGAAGGTGCCGCAGTCTGCATTCAGATGTTCACAAGTTCACAACTCAATCATGCTCCTCTATCCTCCTCCTCCAGACTCCCCCTATCCATTTCCCTCAAGGCAGATTGATGGATTATGGAGAAAAAACAAACTTTGTCTTCGTAGATGAGTCCCCTCAAGTGGGACTGAAATACCTGACTGACTACATGCTTGCTGATTGTTGACAGACCTACTTCTGAAATTTACAGGAGAGGCTGCCCTGTGAGCCCTCACTTTCCAAAGAAGATGCGGACAAAAAGTATAACAGGTAATGAATCATGAGAAGATGGCATGCAGTGGACAGCAATGGCTGTCTGTCCCAGTTGAAACCAATTGCTGTTTGTTTTTTGTGAACAGCGCAATTTGCCATGTTTTGAATATACCAGTATTGCAGGTTTTTGGGGGTTTCTTTGGGGGTGTTCTAGATTTGCGGTGCTGGGTCGGGGGGCCTGGGAGCACTGCTGGCACAGTCTAATGTTGATTGTATTTGTTTTTCAGGAAATCCATGGTGGAAAAGTGGAGTTATGACCTAGCTGCACAGCGCACTTGGAGTGATTTTGGAATGAGGCCTAAATATTTCTAAGTGTGAGTTTTTCCGGTTTTGCTTTTTGCCTGTTTGGGGGTGTTAAACTTGTTTCCGCCTGGGTTGACGGGTCTGGGGGCATTGCTAGGAAGGTCTAATACCGGATAAAAGTGTTTTGGATAAAATACATTTTGAATTTTTTTTTCACTTTTTAGAGTTTTCGCTCACTTTAGTGTTTTCGGGGGCCTGTTTGGGGGGTTCCTGGTATTTGGGGGTGGGTTTTGGGGTCTTGGAGCAACGCTGGGTATGGATACTTTTGATTGCAAGTGGTTTGAAGCAAATCCATGGTGGCACAGGGGAGTTAGGGCCTAGCTGCAGAGCGCGCGTGGAGTGATTTTGGAAATTTGCCTAAACATTTCTAAGTCCCCATTTTTGTATTTTTGCTTTTTGGCTGTTTGGGGGTCTTCTATTTGTTTTCGCCTGGGTTGACGGGTCTGGGGGCATTGCTGGGAAGGTCTAATAGCGGATAAAAGTGGTTTGGAGAAAATCGGAGGTAAAAATGTTTTTGCGTTTTTGCTGACTTGCTTGTCTTTGGGGTGCTATTTGGGGGGGTTCCTGGTGTTTGGTGGTGGGTTTTGGGGTCTGGGAGCACTGCTGGCACAGTCTAATGTTGATTGCATTTGTTTTTCAGGAAATCCATGGTGGAAATGTGTAGTTATGACATAGCTGCACAGCACGTTTGGACAGAATTGAAAGAAGGCCGAAAATATTCTAAGTATGAAATTTTCCATTTTTTCTTTTTGCCTGTTTGGGGGTTTTCTGATTTTTTGCGGGTGGGTTGGCGGATCTTGGGGCGTTGCTGGGAAGGTCTAATACCGGATAAAAGTGGTTTGGAGAGAATCCATGCTGAAAAGCGTTTTGGCACTTTTTTTTTAACTTAGAGCTCGTTAGGGTTAGCGGCAGTATTGCATGAGTTTGGAGGTGTTCTAGATTTTTGCAAATGGGTTCTGGGGTCTTACAGCACTCGTGGGAATGTGTAATTTTGGTTGCAAGTGGTTTGAAGAAAATCCATGGTGGGAAAGGGGGGATTTGGCCTAGTTAAAGGAAGCGTTTGCCACTATTTTTAACTTAGGGCTCGTTATGGTTAGCAGTATTGTATTGCATGTGTTTGGGCGGGGGTTCAAGATTTTTACATCTGGGTGGGGTCTTGGAACACTTGTTGGAATGTCTTATATCATTTTTTTCTCTGAGGTGTCTTTAACACTTACTGTTGTGTTTTTCCATCATCAATTACAGGCAGGCTTTTACCCTGTGCCATCGATGTACTACTCAGGCTTACAATTAGCGATCCACAAATCCGCATCAGGCAGGCAGTGGACAGTGTGTCTGGTCACCAAGATTGATCGACGGAGCATCCGATGGAATGAAGGAGTACCGCGAATAAGAGGAATGGCTGGATGCATCAACTTCACAAATTCAACAGGACAACTACAAAAAACAGTAACAGTATCCAAAATTCTCCTTATCTTTTAAATGATATTCTTGTGAACTTGAACTTACTTCTACGAGTGTTTCTGTGATCTCTGGTTCAAATTCATCCCTCCAGCTATTTGATACGTCTTTGCTATGTTTAACACTAATTTAATGTTCTAAGTGTTATTCTCTCTGAGAGCAGAGAGGCAAGTGAAATTGCGTAATGACTGCAGCCCTGTACTGTCAACTTGTTTCTTCGTAGTTACTAGTAAGTTGCAGTAAGTAGTAGTACTACTTTTTTAAGTAAGCTAACCATCCATTTAGTAAACAACTTCTGGCATGCAGTACTGCACTTCCTTTATGTCCCTTTAAAGATTTATCAATATCTTCAAATCCAAAGATTTGTTTCTCTTCATTTGTTGTTTGACTGTCCATGCTGTGTTTTTTTCCTCTCTACCAAACTTTCCCAAAAACCCCCATTCCCATCCAATTTTCAAACCTTAACCCTCTTCCCCCGGGCTGTGTGGTATTTCATTGAGGTGTGACTGACAACAACAATAAATTCCACACACTTGCTGGGGAGGATCAATCAATCAATCAATCATACCACTTGTATAGCGCACTACTCACCCGGAAGGGTCTCAAGGCGCTTGGGGGGGTCCGCTACTGCTCGAACAGCCAGGTCTTGAGTTGTCTCCTGAAGGTGAGGTGGTCCTGGGTCAGCCGAAGGTGGATGGGGAGGGAGTTCCATGTCTTGGCCGCCAGGTAGGAGAAGGATCTGCCTCCGACGATGGCTCTTCGGATGCGTGGTACGGCGGCGAGGGCGAGGCTGGTGGACCATAGCTGGCAGGGGGGCGTGTAGAAGGTCAGGCGGTCGTTGAGGTACTTGGGGCCCAGGTCGTGGAGAGACTTGTGTGCGTGGGTGAGGAGTCTGAACGTTATCCTCTTGTTGACGGGGAGCCAGTGCAGGTCCCTCAGGTGGCCGGAGATGTGGCTGCATCGGGGGACGTCCAGTATGAGTCGGGCGGAGGCGTTCTGGATGCGTTGGAGTCTTTTCTGTAGCTTGGCTGTGGTTCCGGCGTAGAGGGTGTTTCCGTAGTCCAGTCGGCTGGTGACGAGGGCCTGGGTGACCGTCTTCCTGGTTTCGGTTGGGATCCATCGGAAGATCTTGCGAAGCATGCGAAGGGTGTGGAAGCATGATGAGGAGACGGCGTTGACTTGTCTGGTCATCGAGAGGGAGGAGTCCAGGATGAAGCCTAGGTTGTGTGCGTGGTCTGTTGGCTTGGGAGCGGTGCCCAGGGCTGGGGGCCACCAGGAGTCGTCCCAGGCGGAGGGTGACGGTCCTAGGATGAGGACTTCCGTCTTGTCTGAGTTCAGTTTCAGGCGGCTGTTCTTCATCCACTCGGCGACATCTAAAGTCAAAGCAACCAGAAGTTCATGTGCGCCATCGTGGATTGATAAGAACATCCTCCTCCTACACGACGTGAACAATCAAATGCTTAATGCTTACCTTACGTTGGCACTGCTTAGGCTACAATTTAGGGCACTGTTCTGTACCGTACTATCTATTGTACTGTTTAATTTCCTCTTTTTTTCATATGGTGATACTGCCAGTGTGTACCACTACTGCTACCAGCACAACAATGATATTGCATCCGTCGAGGATTCAAGTCAACAACCAATCTTAATCACCATTTGCAATGCAGCCAGCCCTGGGGCACCCCGATTCTCAAACACAAATCACAGGTAAGATAAGCATATTGGAGAGGTAGTAGAATAATGGGCTAGGAGGACTAAGTTGGGAGGAGAGCAGAGACTGACAGTACTACTAGTAAAATACGGTAGTAGGGCTACTAAATTTACTAACTCGGTTACTTGCATTTTGGTACATTTCAGGACTAGATGTTTCATTCATGCTGGTAAGTTTGAATAAAACAAACGTCCACCCCCCACACAAAATAATATATGAACACGTATACTGTGTTTTTGTAAGAAAAATAATTATTAAAAAATATATATTCGTGTTGTTTTCAGCACAACAATAATAAAATAAATTACCCGAACTAACCCCCCCTCCCGAACCCAACCAATGTCAAAAAGTCTAAAAGTCCCCTTTCCCAAACACCCAATTCCCACCCCCCCAACAGTCTTTAAAAAAGGGGCAAGGGACAGTCACTTCCTCCGGTGGCGTAGCTTGGCAAGCTGTTGCTGCATGTCCCGCTGCTCTTTGCGGAGGTCCCGGAGCTGGCACTGATGTTTTTCGGCCAACCGTTCCAGGTAGTCCACTCTTCTGCGTAGCCGGCGCACACGAACCATCCAGGATCTGGGGGGGGGCGCAGATGTTGTTGCTGCTGTGCTGCGGCGGCGGGAGGCTGTCGGGCCACGGCTCCGTTTGGCTGGCGGCTTCTGGCTGGTGGACTCGGGGGCAGTGGAGGAGGATGTAGATGTTGATGTCTCCTCATGCTCCCGAGCCCACAACCGCCGATACTGGGCACAAATAGCCTCCAGCTTACGGGCCCGGACAGCCATCTCCTTACGGGTGAGCTTTTTGGGAGTAGCATCTATGAAGAAAGAAAGAAAAATACTGTAGCCAATAGTCTTTAACATAAAGTCAAAATAATTCAACGGAAGGTTGACACTCAGTAACACCAGCAAGTAGCAAACACAGTATAACATTTTGGCATGTATCTATCCGCCGTCTTTGTAAGCCTGTGACACTGTGAGTTTCAGGAATTCCACTAGCAGCACTATAGGTGGACTCACTACTACATATATAGTCAGAGAGTACTAAAAAAAGGCCTTTTTTACTTTTTTTCCTCTTGTTTTGCAAAAGAAATTACTGGTACGTGAACTTGTGGTAGCCGCCATAATGGCAGCTCACTCAGCTTTCACCCAAGAAATACAGACACAGGCCATGATGATGCAGACTCGCAGTACTTTAAGCAGTACATGCAGGTGGGGATAGGAATGTCTTACTTTTCTATAGGGGTGGCACTGCCACTGGCCATACTTCATCCACTCAGCGTCCGCTCTACTACATCATACACCTCTGCTATCGACGAGGAGGATAAAGAAGATAACATCCAGGCTTCCAAAGTACATCTATGATTCTTCTTAATGTCTCAAATGTACCAAAATTTCTTTTTGTCAACAACCAACTAACACCCTTTTCATTATATTTTGGAACCCCCCGTCTTCTTTCTTATGTTGAATTGCATTCAACAAAACCATTCTCTACAGTCATAAATATTAAGACTCGCTCGTCCTTCGTTTCACCCTTCTTTAACTTTTCGTTCTTCACATCCCTAAACTACATCTGATATGACTTGGCTTCACAGTAAAAATTTGCCAGTTGAGTTGAAGTGAAATAGAGGGGGCCATTGGTTACCAGAGAAGTACAGCCGATAATGCTATTAAAAGTCAAGGTTGACTGTTTTCTCCGTGATAGCCCAAAAGTAGTTCTAAATTAGTAAATGTTCTTGAGAGTACAGTGTACTTATACTAGTGTACTGTGTACTACTGTACAGTACATCATACACTCCTTCGCGAGCCTACTCAAAAAAATGTCAATAAGTAAGGAGTATAATAACTTACCACCGTCCGCCGCCGCTGAGTGTTCCCCCCCAGCTCCTCCTGTTGGCGCCGCCGCATCCAGAGTGGACCCCTCCGCACTGCTGGCCCCGACACTGGTGGTCATCTGTGCCGCATCAGATGTTGTGACGTCCAGGAAAAACATGTCATATTTTCAGATGCCATACACAACCCCCTATTTTGTCTCGTAATGGAAGAAAATGTTACATAACACATTTTTTATTACTGGGATTGAAAAAAAGTAACGGTTTTGGGGAGGGTGTTAACCTTTTATATGCTTATTCCATTAAATGCCGGACTTCTTCTTATGACAACTGATGAATGCTTGCTTAACGTGCACCATTTTTCTCATTACAGAAAGAAGATTCCATTGCCCTTCTGCCAGACGATTCACCAATTACTACTAAGTCATCACTAGCAGTACTTTAAGTACTTTAAAGAAGGTGGGGGCTCCCGCACAGTTATTCTAATAATTTCATGTGTCTGTTAACTATTATTAAGTTTGAGTCATACTCATTTCCTTCATGGGAATGTTGTTTAAACTTTAACGTCATCTTCATCCATCAGAATACTACGCTATTAAAAATAAAGAAATAATGTTTTCATTTCTTAATTGAAAATAAAACTTTAAAACTAACAAACACTGTGTGGTTTTTGTTTACGAGTGAGTGAGCAGAGAGGTTTGAACTACTGCACTTGGCAGCAGTGGCGGCTGGTGACATTTGAAAGTGGTGCGGCGTAAAATGATAATCATACTGTACCGTAGCGAGCGAGCGTAGAGAGCGAGCCCGAACCCCCTAATGAGGGTTCGGGGTGATTTCCCCCCAAGAAAATTTTGAAAAAAGAGTGGACAAATGGTGCATTTTCAAGCAAATTTGAGAAAGCAGGAAGGTTAATAAAGCAATTGTGAAAGTGCAGTTATTACATTAATAAAGTGGTGTCATATAACATAGGTAGCTGCTTATTTAGCATAACCACAGAGCTTCATAACAGACTTTGAAACACAATGCATTGCTGAGTACCTCACAGATGTATTTTAATAACAAACAAATAAACAGGACGCAAACTAGCAGCATTTAAATAGAGTGTTCACTTTTTGTAATTAAAATCAGCACGTCTGTTTTTAATGGAAGCAAACTTTTCAATGACTTAAACATTGAAGTCTGAGTGTGTCCTTAAGAAACCGTCTACAGCATGCAATGTTCCAACCAAAAAACAAATTGGCTTTAGATAAAAATGGAAGCAGCAGGATGACACCAGGGGTAAATATAAAAAAGCACATGAGCTTGAAAAACTAGTTTTCACTTACATCTGTTAACTAAACATGGGTTTAATTACAAATTACAAGCGGTATCCTTACTAACACCTTAGTGAGACATTTAACCCATGCTAAGGTTGCTGACTTTGTCCCATCATAATTCCTGAAGCATAATACACCACAGTGAACAGCCAGGAGGCCTATAATTGCTTATACTTTTTTATGAGACTAACTACAGATATGACATGTACCTCAGAGACCTCAACAATAAATGTAAAAATCTATGATTTTAGAGTTGCTTGTGCCTCACTTGGCAAATCTGCTGTCCCATAAGTGCCAACCGTGATGTTACCTTGACTCTGGCTGGGACATCAGGGAATAAATGCCACAATGGTTCAAGAAGCGGAATGCTCTTTCAATGCAGCAGAATATCAATGTTTGACTACAGACAGGGCACACTCAACCTGTCATACCCCGTAGGTTGGTAAAATGAATATAAAAAAGTGTGTGTTTGTAACGTTTTAATTATAGTGCTTAGATACAGTAGAAGAGACGGATCAAGCACTGTACAATATCAAGTCATTATTCTTATTGTTAATATAGGTCTTAGGCATAGGTTTCATACACCAGACCCAAACAAATTCCTACATACAGGCCTCGTGAGGACCATGTATGCTATGGTCAGTTTCTGTAACCATGCATACATGCTGGTCTCAGCCTTCACTTGATATGGGGCCGCAATAGTGGTAAAAACAGAATTCCTCTTGTGCTGTGTTCAAGCCAAAACACCAGTCGACATTGCCAAGTATAAAAATAATGTCTCTAAATATTTATCTTAACTGTTCGCGGTCTTAGATGTACTGAATTGTAGTACAGAGTCATTTTCATCTAAGCTGCAACAGCACATGGATATTATATTTCCCATGCTCGTACGGTGTACTTTTGTCTGATCTGCAAACACTTTTGTTTAAATTAATAATTACTTTACTTCAAATCATGCATGAAATCGAAAGCAATCAGTAATAAATATCCCGACAGTGTACGATGAAGAGAGACACCCATCAATCAAAATCCCCAAATGTAATTTGGATCCTGGTATACCCGCAGCTTTGTAATTACATTAACTATTGTACATCTCAGAATGCTCGATGGGCTTCCGTGCCTAGAATACCAGTGTGTTCCTCGGATGCCCACTCAAGGCGCCTCAGTAAGCGAGGTTTGAGCAACATGTTCAACTGCCCATTATGGGATGAGTGTATTATTGTTGTGTTCTCTTGTTGTGGGATACTGTCTAGTAGACACATCATAACAGTGCTAGCTATTCAGGGTTTCTTAGACTCTGCCTTGTCGTGTACCGTGTGCATGACCCGCCTTGGAATGAGGCCCACAAGTGAAGCGGCGTGCAGCCTTGAAGAGACATTCTCACGTTGGCTCTTCTTTTAACAGTGCAGAGGGCGGGATGTGAAGCTGGCCGCCGGGTGTACAGTTCCCCTCATCCTGAGTATCGCAACCAAAAATCACGGGGCCCTTGCAGAATGTGACGACGGGCCCTCGGGCTTTACAAACGGATCGGTTACAGGCCGAGGGACGCCTTTATATTGAGTCTGTCCGGAGTCTCCTAACTCTCACAGATATTCACTGGCATTGGTCATAACGGGAGCCCCATGATGACGGATTACCTCCATGTCACGCCCAGCCCACCCTCGGAAAGGCAGGTAGCGCTCAATTCGCTCGAAGGTTTGCCCACAACTAAACAGACTCAATATAAAGGCATCCCTCAGCCTGTAACCGATCCGTTTGTAAAGGCGAACAACAATAACCGGCACGTCCGTTTTCATTTTCGTTGTGTCTGTCACTGTACCACCACCCACACCAACACTATAGATCTGACTAAAAAGCACCTCGCTTTACTAAGAGAAATGCAGTTGTGCTACGTCATATTTCGCACTTTTTTGGGACTCCTGAGTTTTGGCTTATTTAAAACAGATAACGTGGGTACAGATGTTTAAATATTGCGCATTTCAATAATCATTGCCACTCGGACACAAGTTTCCAATTTTAAATGACTATAATAAGAAGAAAGAAGTCCTGGCGCGGCACTGTAGCAAATATCACGCGGAGCTAGGCCCAGACAGCGAACGTATGTCAACGGGGGATTTATTGAAATTATTTATATATATGCACACACCTTGCGTCGCTCGTAGAGGTCAGTAGTCAGTGTGTGTCACACACAGTCACTCACTGTCTGTCAACAGTCTCGATGATTCTCGAACCACGATCTCACTCGAGTCCACTCCTTGGACTGCACGTGCTCTCCTGCAGAGAGGAGGATTGAATGTCCAGTCCATCCAATCACTGAATGGCTTAACACACACTAAGCCTACAGTTGTCACAGTGATTGGGCATTGACGCTCGCTCCCACCCCCGCGGTGCAAGACTAGACTGGCAACCGCACACCACTACATGCTGCAGCACTGCAGCAGCCAATCCTGACGCTGCTCTCTTCAGAGGAGAACTGCTCTCTGAAGAGAGCAGCGTCAGGATTGGAGTGAGCAAGAAAAAAACAACGCTCATTTTCGAACCACTGGGGTCTGTGGCTTCGGACATACCCCGTACTTAGACATGCTTGCTTCTGAAAGGCCATAGGGTTAGTAGCTACAGGAAAGGCAGCCGGTCAAACCCCACATGCGCAGTGCGCACTCACTGTGCCAGGCCAGCCCCGCGCAGCCCATAGTAACAACGGTGAGAGTGAGTCATTGCAAGCCAGGCTGGTTCACGTCACGTGATGTGATGACGTGGCGATCGAGCACAGCTTTTTTAAATTAATAAACAGGATTACTTGTATTTTAATTTGCAGCGGCGCGCTCAATTAATTGCCCAATTTTATTAGTGGGGCAATGCCCCACCGCCCAAATGGTGAAACCGCCACTGCTTGGCAGTCATGTTTCAGTGACTCAGATAGGCCGGGACTCGGAGGTAGTCTTCTTCTGTTCTTCTGGGTAAAATCATTGGTCAGACATTCTAGATAGTCGGTCAGGGGATTGGGGTTTCAACTTCTGTTCGGACTGAGGTATGTCGAATGTCGAACTGCACCTATCATCAACAATGTCCTATTTATCTTGTCCATACTTCTTTGTGTGCAGAATAGTCCCTGAAACACTAGCGGTATTGGATGTGCTCCTCTCAAATCAAAAAGGCAACTGCTACCTTTTACTTGGTGTAAACAATGACATTTTGTTGTTGGAAATTGTCAAAGCACTTACATTAGGAAGACTGGAATAGACAGCAAGGGCAACCCAGAGGACTGCACTCAGTGCCTAGAGCTATTGCTGTATCAGAGGTTTGTTTCACACCGTTTGCTAAAAGGGCAAGCTTAGCTACCTACACAGACCGACTCATAATTGTAAATAGTAGTAGCACAGAGAGTGATGGTAGAGGCAGGATAAGAATGTAGAATGTAGTCTACATTAAAAGAAGATCAAAGACTATTTAGTAAAACATAGAATTATTAGGAACCAGTTTGTAATGAATAGGAGCTGTAAAAGTTAGGGAAGTATAAGTATTAATATAACAGTAGAACAACTTACTGGGGCCAGCAGAAGAGCCTTCAAGGGACTGAGCCTCTCCACCTTCTGCCACCGGAGTCTCTGTCGCCGCCGGCGCCTTGCCCCTGGGAGGTGCTGGTGATCATGAAATAAAGAAACACAACATTGATGATTGTTTTTTTGGAAATATTTGATTTCTTTGTACTCAATCTAAAATTATGTTGGGGAAACAAATTAACATCAATTGTATCTGATCTGGTCAACTAGGAGGATAGTAGTACAGTATTGCAGGATTCGCAGACCGTCTAATAGGAAAGTTATGTAATTCACTAACTACATCAACAACATAAAGGTTCTACTACGACTGCCATCACTCAGCAGCACGAGACGTTGCGTGACAGACACAGTCCGTCATCATGATTGCAGACCACTAACAAATGTCCTATAACAAGTAATAAATAATATACTCAACGTATCAATCCACCACTATCTCTTCAAAGTGGCAGCAGCAGGAGTACAAAAAAGGACTAGACTTGAGTCTACTGTCTCTAGCATTACGCAGTAATACTCTCAAATGACTAAAAAGTTGCAAACAAGTAAGCATAGTAGCAACGCCAATAACCAGGCGAGCACCTGCAATGACAGAAGCTATTTAAACATTAATTTTCGTGCAATGTAATCGAATCAGCAGCATTCGTACTCTTCAGGAAAAAAATAGATTAGCAACATAACAGAGCAGAAGGAAAAAAAGTAGTTATTAAATAGCTACTTACCAAGGCCAGGGATCTCCCCACCGAGCAGGTCGAGCATGTCATGCTCCCGGTCCAAGATGTCACTCCACCGGTGCGTCACTTGCTGGTAGGTGCGCCGGACCCCAGACTCCTTATACATGCGCCGGCACACCTTCTCCCACAGCTGGCAACGCTCTCGGAGGCCGTAACTGGAAGCAATCCGCCCACCAGCTGCCACGGTCTGGTTGGACAAAAACCATCAAGGCGGCCATCTCCACCACAGAGAAGATCTCCCTGGCCTGGACTTCCTCCCCCCTCAAACGCCCGCAAGGGAGCCGGGTACGGGGTGCTGGGCCCTTACCCATGCCCTTGTTGCCTCCCTTAGCCATGGTCCTCGGCACAAGAAGAAGGAAAGAAGAATAGGTGTGAAAAAAAATAAGAGAGAGAGCGAAAGAAATAAAGTAGGTAATAAAGTAACAAAAAGTTAAAAAAAACACAAAATATAGATGTAGGAAATTGAAGAGAGAGGTAATAAGCAAAAAAAAAAACAAAAAAAAGTTCAGAAAAACATAGGATTACAAAGATGTAAGAATGATAGAAAGGTACCATGCCCAAAACCATAGCAGTGAATGAAAAACAAGATGGCCGCGCCCATAGAGGACCGCATGGGTAAGTTCGTACGACATTTCCCCCGTGAGCACGCAAAAACGCCTACGAACACGTACTCGCGCGCCGCATACGACGCGAGCAGGCAACTAGCGCCCGGAAACGGAAATACGTCACGCAAACAAGATGGCCGCGCCCAAACACGACCGCATTGGCAACCTAGGGGTCGGTGCGCTGCAAGCGGTCCACGAATAAGCAAAAAAAACGCGCGAACATGCAAAAAAAAGAAATCAGCAAATTCGTACGAATTTGCGGATTGCAAGTTCGATTTCGCACAAATTTGTGCCCCGTGAATCTCGCAAAATGGCAGAAAAACGAATTTTGGAAAACTGAAAGCACTTAGCAGGTGCAAAAGTTCAAGCTTATTTGTAACCTTTCCCTGTAGTGCTTCCTGAGGGGCCCCTCCAGAATTCAGTTGCCTACCTGCAACTATTCTCTGACCCTCAAAGCAGGGTCAGAGAATAGTTACAAGTATGGCACAATGCTCCTGTAAAAAAAATAACTGCAACAGGAAGCACTTACAGCTAAGGAAGAAGGTGCCAGACTTGAAGCCCAAATTCAGTGACACATTAACCAGCCCCAAATTAATTAATCTCAGTTGAGGCTGGGCAGGTGTGCTTTCCCCATAATCTACAGTGGTGAACAAGAGGGTGGTAGTGGTGAACCAGAGGGTGGCACTGGTGAACCAGAGGGTGATGTGATGAACCAGAGGGTGGCAGTGATGAACCAGAGGGGGTCAGTGATGATCCAGAGGGTGGCAGTGGTGAACCAGAGGGTGCTGTGATGAACCAGAGGGTGGCAGTGGTGAGTGCTGAACCGGAGGGTGGCAGCAGGGGTGAACCAGAGGGTGCTGTGATGAACCAGAGGGTGGCAGTAGTGAGTGCTGAACCTGAGGGTGGCAGGGTGAACCAGAGGGTGGCAGTGATGAACCAGAGGGTGTCAGTGGTGAACCAGAGGGTGTCAGTGGTGAACCAGAGGGTGGCAGTGGTGAACCAAAGGGTGCTATGATGAACCAGAGGGTGGCAGCAAGGGTGAACCAGAGGGTGCTGTGATGAACCAGATGGTGGCAGTAGTGAGTGCTGAACCTGAGGGTGGCAGGGGTGAACCAGAGGGTGGCAGTGGTGAACCAGAGGATGGCAGTGGTGAACCACAGGGTGCTGAGATGAACCAGAGGGTGGCAGGGGTGAACCAGAGGGTCGCAGTGGTGAACTAGAGGGTGGCAGTGATGAACCAGAGGGTGGCAGTGATGATCCTGAGGTTGGCAGTGGCGAACCAGAGGGTGGCAGTAATGAACCACAGGGTGCTGAGATGAACCAGAGGGTGGCAATGGTGAACCAGAGGGTGGCAGTGGTGAACTAGAGGGTGGCAGTGATGAACCAGAGGGTGGCAGTGAAGATCCTGAAGGCGGCAGTGGCAAACCAGAGGGTGGCAGTAATGAACCAGAGGGTGGCAGTGATGAACCAGAGGGTGGCAGTGGTGAACAAGAGGGTGGTAGTGGTGAACCAGAGGGTGACAGTGGTGAACCAGAGGGTGCTGTGATGAAACAGAGGGTGGCAGTGGTGAGTGCTGCACCAGAGGGTGGCAGCAGGGGTGAATCAGAGGGTGGCAGTGGTAAAATAGAGGGTGACAGTGATGAACCAGAGGGTGGCAGTGATGATCCTGAGGGTGGCAGTGGCGAACCAGAGGGTGGCAATAATGAACCAGAGGGTGGCAGTGATGAACCAGAGGGTGGCAGTGGTGATCAAGAGGGTGATGTGATAAACCAGAGGGTGGCAGTGATGAACCAGAGGGGGACAGTGATGATCCAGAGGGTGGCAGTGGTGAACCAGAGGGTGCTGTGATGAACCAGAGGGTGGCAGTGGTGAGTGCTGAACCGGAGGGTGGCAGCAGGGGTGAACCAGAGGGTGCTGTGATGAACCAGAGGGTGGCAGTAGTGAGTGCTGAACCTGAGGGTGGCAGGGTGAACCAGTGGGTGGCAGTGATGAACCAGAGGGTGGCAGTGGTGAACCAGAGGGTGTCAGTGGTGAACCAGAGGGTGGCAGTGGTGAACCAGAGGGTGCTATGATGAACCAGAGGGTGGCAGTGGTGAGTGCTGAACCAGAGGGTGGCAGCAGGGGTGAACCAGAGGGTGCTGTGATGAACCAGATGGTGGCAGTAGTGAGTGCTGAACCTGAGGGTGGCAGGGGTGAACCAGAGGGTGGCAGTGGTGAACCAGAGGGTGGCAGTGGTGACCCACATGGTGCTGAGATGAACCAGAGGGTGGCAGTGGTGAACCAGAGGGTCGCAGTGGTGAACTAGAGGGTGGCAGTGATGAACCAGAGAGTGGCAGTGATGATCCTGAGGGTGGCAGTGGCGAACCAGAGGGTGGCAGTAATGAACCACAGGGTGCTGAGATGAACCAGAGGGGGGCAGTTGTGAACCAGAGGGTGGCAGTGGTGAACTAGAGGGTGGCAGTGATGAACCAGAGGGTGGCAGTGATGATCCTGAGAGTGGCAGTGGCGAACCAGAGGGGGGCAGTAATGAACCAGAAGGTGGCAGTGATGAACCAGAGGGTGGTAGTGGTGAACAAGAGGGTGACAGTGGTGAACCAGAAGGTGCTGTGATGAACCAGAGGGTGGCAGTGGTGAGTGCTGAACCAGAGGGTGGCACCAGGGGTGAATCAGAGGGTGGCAGTGGTGAACTAGAGGGTGGCAGTGATAAACCAGAGGGTGGCAGTGATGATCCTGAGGGTGGCAGGGGCGAACCAGAGGGTGGCAGTAATGAACCAGAGGGTGGCAGTGATGAACCAGAGGGTGGCAGTGGTGAACAAGAGGGTGGTAGTGGTGAACCAGAGGGTGACAGTGGTGAACCAGAGGGTGCTGTGATGAACCAGAGGGTGGCAGTGGTGAGTGCTGAACCAGAGGGTGGCAGCAGGGGTGAACCAGAGGGTGCTGTGATGAACCAGATGGTGGCAGTAGTGAGTGCTGAACCAGAGGGTGGCAGTGGTGAACCAGAGGGTGGCAGTGGTAAACTAGAGGGTGGCAGTGATGAACCAAAGGGCGGCAGTGATGATCCTGAGGGTGGCAGTGGCAAACCAGAGGGTGCCAGTAATGAACCAGAGGGTGGCAGTGATGAACCAGAGGGTGGCAGTGGTGAATAAGAAGGTGGTAGTGGTGAACCAGAGGGTGACAGTGGTGAACCAGAGGGTGGCAGTGATGAACCAGAGGGTGGCAGTGGTGAACAAGAGGGTGGTAGTGGTGAACCAGAGGGTGACAGTGGTGAACCAGAGGGTGCTGTGATGAATCAGAGGGTGGCAGTGGTGAGTGCTGAACCAGAGGGAGGCAGGGGTGAACCAGAGGGTGGCAGTGGTGAACCAGAGGGTGTCAGTGGTGAACCAGAGGGTGGCAGTGGTGAGTGCTGAACCAGAGGGTGGCAGCAGGGGTGTACCAGAGGGTGCTGTGATGAACCAGAGGGTGGCAGTAGTGAGTGCTGAACCTGAGGGTGGTAGGGTGAACCAGAGGGTGGCAGTGATGAACCAGAGGGTGGCAGTGGCGAACCAGAGGGTGGCAGTGGTGAACCAGAGGGGGGCAGTGGTGAACCAGAGGGTGCTGTGATGAACCAGATGGTGGCAGTTGTGAGTGCTGAAGCAGAGGGTGGCAGCAGGGGTGAACCAGAGGGTGCTGTGATGAACCAGAGGGTGGCAGTAGTGAGTGCTGAACCTGAGGGTGGCAGGGGTGAACCAGAGGGTGGCAGTGATGAACCAGAGGGTGGCAGTGGTGAACCAGAGGGTATCAGTGGTGAATCAGAGGGTGGCAGTGGTGAACCAGAGGGTGCTGTGATGAACCAGAGGGTGGCAGTGATGAACCAGAGGGTGCTGTGCCCATACACGACCGCCTGGGTAACTGCGCCATGCAAGCGGCCTGCGAACACGCAAAAACCCCAGCAAACACGCAAAAAGCCCCGCGAACACGCAAAAAAACAAAAAAAAAAAGAAATCAGCAAATTCGTACGAATTTGCGGATTGCAAGTTCGATTTCGCACAAATTTGTGCCCCGTGAATCTCGCAAAATGGCAGAAAAACGAATTTTGGAAAACTGAAAGCACTTAGCAGGTGCAAAAGTTCAAGCTTATTTGTAACCTTTCCCTGTAGTGCTTCCTGAGGGGCCCCTCCGGAATTCAGTTGCCTACCTGCAACTATTCTCTGACCCTCAAAGCAGGGTCAGAGAATAGTTACAAGTATGGCACAATGCTCCTGTAAAAAAAATAACTGCAACAGGAAGCACTTACAGCTAAGGAAGAAGGTGCCAGACTTGAAGCCCAAATTCAGTGACACATTAACCAGCCCCAAATTAATTAATCTCAGTTGAGGCTGGGCAGGTGTGCTTTCCCCATAATCTACAGTGGTGAACAAGAGGGTGGTAGTGGTGAACCAGAGGGTGGCACTGGTGAACCAGAGGGTGATGTGATGAACCAGAGGGTGGCAGTGATGAACCAGAGGGTGGCAGTGGTGAACAAGAGGGTGGTAGTGGTGAACCAGAGGGTGACAGTGGTGAACCAGAGGGTGCTGTGATGAATCAGAGGGTGGCAGTGGTGAGTGCTGAACCAGAGGGAGGCAGGGGTGAACCAGAGGGTGGCAGTGGTGAACCAGAGGGTGTCAGTGGTGAACCAGAGGGTGGCAGTGGTGAGTGCTGAACCAGAGGGTGGCAGCAGGGGTGTACCAGAGGGTGCTGTGATGAACCAGAGGGTGGCAGTAGTGAGTGCTGAACCTGAGGGTGGTAGGGTGAACCAGAGGGTGGCAGTGATGAACCAGAGGGTGGCAGTGGCGAACCAGAGGGTGGCAGTGGTGAACCAGAGGGGGGCAGTGGTGAACCAGAGGGTGCTGTGATGAACCAGATGGTGGCAGTTGTGAGTGCTGAAGCAGAGGGTGGCAGCAGGCTGAACCAGAGGGTGCTGTGATGAACCAGAGGGTGGCAGTAGTGAGTGCTGAACCTGAGGGTGGCAGGGGTGAACCAGAGGGTGGCAGTGATGAACCAGAGGGTGGCAGTGGTGAACCAGAGGGTATCAGTGGTGAATCAGAGGGTGGCAGTGGTGAACCAGAGGGTGCTGTGATGAACCAGAGGGTGGCAGTGATGAACCAGAGGGTGCTGTGCCCATACACGACCGCCTGGGTAACTGCGCCATGCAAGCGGCCTGCGAACACGCAAAAACCCCAGCAAACACGCAAAAAGCCCCGCGAACACGCAAAAAAACAAAATTTCGCATGAATTCGCGAATTATGCGGATTGCAAATTCGCTTTCGCACGATTTCGCGGACCGCGATTTCGCAGATTTTGCCCATGCTTCATACAACAGACTCGATCCAAGTTGATGGCCATCTCGAGCTAATACTCACATTTAGAGACTCATTTGACGCATGCTGGCCTGTAGACAATGGACTCTACTCCTCCCGTCTATAAGTACCTAGACTTTGTTCATATTAATTTGTTTTAACAAAGACGATTTCTCTGAGCTTTTTAACTATTGTTGTTTTGTATTTTGGTTTTAATGTAATGGTTTTGAGTAACCAAACAATAAAAATGTATCCATTCATTCATTCACTTTGTACTCAGTGCATGTTTATCTTATTGTTCACAGAATATTTGTGCTTTTCCTTTACCTCTTGTGATTGTAAATGAATTTATATAGCGCTTATGACCCCTGATGAGGCATTGAAGCACTTCTTACCACGCTACTCCATGTTCACCCCTCCCCGTCCTTTTTAGCCATGCCACCAAACTATTTTGACTTGCTTATATCTTTGGCGACATTATGCGGATCTTTACGTTTTACATTTTTTTTAAAGTGTGCCGGTGATTCTAGTTATGGAAAGGTTCGGGACGAGAAAAAGGAGGGGTCACAGAATATGCATTTCATCTGTTAATTCCCATCTGAATTTTGGACGCAACAACAGCCCAAACCGCTGTACGGAATAACACCAAATATGTCAGAAAATTAGCTGTTAGTTCAGAAAGGGACCTTTTTCTAAATTGTTGTAAATCTGTTAAGTAGTTTGGGAGCTCTCAAAGAAAAAACTCATTTGTATATCTGAGAACGCAAAGCCTCTGCGGACCCTCCAGATCTCGTACAGAAATCTGATCGTCATGTGGGCAGGGAAAAAGAGAAAACTATTGCTGTCACACAGAGGGAGCAGCATGTTTAGCAGCTCCCTGTGTGTGAGAGCAATGCTGGCTTCCACTGGAGGCATAGAGCCAGCAGGGATTGCAGTCTCACCCCCCCCCCACGGTCCACAATATTGCTTAGTGGGTGGATTCCAGGGCACCTAGCATGTCAAGGTCAGGCCCTGGGTAATGGAATACCCAAGGCCAAAATCGGCCCAGGGATGGCAGCCGCGTGCCCCCCTTTCCCATTGACTTGTGATGAGGCACAAGGGGATGGGGTCCCCAGGGATAAAAAAGGCTCAGGGAGAAGGGCTGCGTGGCCCCCCTACACACTGTATTATATCTGGGGGTTGGAGTCCCTGTTACAGATATTGATCTGTGGAGGGGGGCCTGCATAGGTAATAATTGGGTGTGCCTCCCTGCACACCATAATAGTATGCAATGGTCTTCCTCGCTTTAGCCAGGACGATAGACAGCTGACCAAAAGGCCCCCCATGCGTTTCCCACCGATTTTGGTGATACGTTCTTCATGCCAAGGAATATAAGGACAAGCACTTACTTCATATAGCTAAGAGGAAGTACCAGTGAATGGCGGAGATTAACTTCTTTGTAGTCTCATTGTCCTCTCTATAGGAGGATTCATGTTATCACTGATTTTTGGATAAAGATGCAGTAGGAACAATCACATTGCCGAAATACACACAAGGTCACTCTAGACATTTCCTTGTGGCCCATTACACAAATGTAGTATAGAATAAGCAGTGGACAAAATGAGGTAGAAGTTACTAATTCACCAGAAAAAAGTACTCCACTTGAGTAGATATTTTGTACAAAACTGTGGACTCTTGTTGGGTAAAAGAGCAGGTGTGGTTCCATTGTGGCACTGTGGCCCAGTCACTCACGCAGATATTGACACACCCACACAGGCATTTAGACAGCCACTCACACACTCGCTTACAGACCCACTCAGACACTGATACACCCTCTCACAGACCCATTCACATACCCAGTCACAGGCCCACTCACAAACCCAATCAGGCACTCTCACACACATGCATTGACCCACTCAGCTACTTGTGCATCCTTTGACAGACCCACTCTGACATTCCTACACCCATGCACACATCTACTGAGGCACTCATGCACCCACTCTTAGACCCACACTGACACTCTCACAGCCACTCACAGAACATTCAGACAGTCATGGAACCACTTACAGAACCACTCATGCACCCACTCTTAGACCCACACTGACACTCTCACAGCCACTCACAGAACATTCAGACAGTCATGGAACCACTTACAGAACCACTCATGCACTCCCAAACCCACTCACAGACCTACTTAGAGACTCCCAGGCCCAATCAGTGATTCACACACCCACTTCCAGACCCACTCAGAGAATCATGTACCTATTCACAGACTCATTCAGCCACTCATGCAATCACTCAGAGACTGACTCACACAGGCATGGAGGCACTCACTAACCCACTCTGATTCTCTCTCACCCACTCACAGGCCCACTCAGACACTCACTCATGTAAACACTCAGATACCCATGAGACATTTATACACCCACTCAGACACTCGTGCATCAGCTCACAGGCCTACTCAAACACTCAGACATGCAGTCACAGAGCCATACAGCCACTCACACACCCACACACAGACCCATATAGCCACTCACACCAACAAAACCACTCACACATCTAGTCACAGGTCTATACAGCCACTCACATACCCACTTACTGACCTATACCGCCACTCAGTCAGTCAGTCAAAGTACACTTTATTCGATTTTTGAAAATTCATAAAAGGCACATACAATACATATACATTAAAATCAACAATTAATTTATGTACAAAATCAGTGCAGGTCATGATTAGGCTGTTGTACATCGTATTTGGCACGTAAAATTAAAAATCTGTTAAAACGATACCATGTTTACAATAGGGTGTTCAGTGGAACACATTTGTTCCTAATTCTAAAAGCTACCACTAGAAAACTGGCAACGCTAAATGTAATGTAAATATTGCCCAACATCTGGAGGTAGATTAATGCGGGTCTGACTTGAATGAAGCCAGCCTCCCTCAAAACAGGTAACAGATGTTTTTTCCTGGCGGCACAATAAAACCCACAAAACATCATAAAATGCATGGTATCTTGTTTTGAAAAATTATCACACTCACAGGGAGGGGCGTCTTCTGGATTAGCCCATGATGGGTAACATCCTAAGGAAAAGTGAATCAAGTTAAACCTGAATCTTGCTAATTAAAATCTATGAAGAGGTCTTGTAACAAATTTCAGGTATGGTTCCAGGGCGGGAGAGGTAATTAACATAGTGTGTGCTCTTACAGATGGTTTAATTATTTCCTTCTCCTCTCTGTTAAGACGTGCCCTCTCTAGAAAATGGGCCTTGATCCATTTTACATCTTCTCTCCTGATGTTAGATGGAGATAAGAAAAGGGCCGGTCTACCTAGAACAGAAAATGTGTTTTTAGGTACTTCAGCCAAGGTATTTTCATGGCATGGTCCAAAGAAATGACATCCTCCAGAATAAGATGGTTCAAAGTTAACTCTGAATTAAGCCATGTCTTTGCCCAGAGTAAGAGGGGTGCCAGGTTCAACTTATCTGCGATGTAAGGCAAACCCACTTCCTCGTGGATAGAAAAGGTAGGGGTGGAATTGGGGACTGAGAGCAATTGCCTGATTATCCCATTTTCTACCCTTTGGATTTTATCATGGGTAGCATAGCCCCACAAGGCGGCCCCATAGGTGGCAATGGGAATACATTTGGTATTATAAACCTTTAAAAGCGCTTCCATCGGCCTGGCCCCCAACCTTTTTGTTATCGCCAACAGTGCAGATGTCGAACGGGCCAAGGATAGACTCTTCGCCTTTATCTGGGGAGCCCAGGACCCTTTTTCGTCAAAAAGGACCCCCAGGTAAGGGAAGACCGCGACCCTGGAGACCACCTCGCCGTTGCATGTGAAGCTTTTGGATCTAAGCTTTCCTCTCTGTTTACCCACTATCATGGAATGAGATTTTTTGGCGTTTACTCTCAAATCAAGATTTTCCATGAAGGAACCAAAACGATCCAGTAATGTCTGTAGGCCAATACCCGTGCGCGCAATCAGTACGGCGCCATCCGCGTATAGGAGGGCCGGGACCTGCAGTCCTCCCATACACGGAACGTCTACCACCCCCTCCTCTAGATGTTTTCCCAACCCGTTAGGAGGGGGGCCAGGATGCACCCCTGGCGGACCCCTTTCTCCGACCTAAAAGAGTCCGTACACCTCCCCTCATTTGTGACCCTTACCTTGGCAAATAGCTCCTGGTGCAAAGAGGCCATGAATGTGACCAGGGAAGGATCTATCCCCATCTCCAAAAGGATTGACCACAATTTGGTCCTATTTACCAAGCCACTCACACAAACACTTTCAATGTGTACAGGTTACAGTTAGGAAATACAATTTAAAAAACCTTTGAAATCACTAAAACCCGAATTTTACAAGGACATTACAGTTAAGAACTAGCAGTATAAAACCTTAGAAATTCCCTGAAGAAAAACAAAGGTTATAGGGACGTTATAGTTAGTTAATAGAATAGAAATTCACTGAAATAAACAAAGGTTACAGGGTAGTTATAGTTAAGGTCAGATTCACTTGTACAAAACCATAGAAATTCAGCCGTTATAGTTGTTTGACCTGCATGCTCTTGACACTATAGCCACCACATATTCAGTACATTGCAGTAGTAATGCACTATCCACTGATGAGCTGACACAGCGTGGGCAGCAAATCTGTCAATGTTGTAAAAAAATGCACCACACCTATTTAAATAAACCAGGTACCAGCCAAAACTGCCTGCTTCATTTAACCACTGAATGGTGCTTTTGTGTGAACCCCATCTTCTTGAAAGAAGCTCATGTTCCATTACAGTGAGGACATGCTATTGCTAGAGCTCCCATGTACACTCTACAGAGTGTGCATAACACAGATAAGCCAACTAAAATGGCATCACTTGTTACCATAACACCTGGACATACAAGACAGTGACTCTCAGGGTCCCCCTCACTATTACTGTATGGATAATCACACACAGAAGGACCGTAGA
The DNA here is from genome assembly GCF_964261635.1 of Lissotriton helveticus. Lineage (NCBI taxonomy): Eukaryota > Metazoa > Chordata > Amphibia > Caudata > Salamandridae > Lissotriton > Lissotriton helveticus. The sequence continues at coordinate 788,801,331 of NC_136057.1, read as the reverse complement.
ACAGGCTAACCCTGCCTCTCCATAACTCTTGGTGATCGTCGCCATGTGGAAAGCATGCAGAGGGCAGCATTTATTTATATTTATTTATTTTATTTATTTATGAAAGATTTATAATGCGCATGGCTGCCTCAGTGATGAGGCGTCCCAGCGCAACCAGAGACCCAAGGAAAGAAACAGAGAGACCCAGGAGCGACTAAATCTCAGTCAATAGGAAACAGGCAAGTTTTTAAAGACTTGCGAAACGTCAGAAGGTGAGGGAAATCATGAATATGCACTGGAAGGGAGTTCCACAATTTAGCAGCCAGGAGGCCAAATGAGCGCCCCCCAGCCCTCGCTCTCCAAACTCAGGAGACACAGACAAGCCCACGATTGGCAGATCTCAGAGCACGCCTGGGCATATAGTATGTCAAAAGCCCAGCTAGCCCCGTAGGTGCTTGGTGCGTCAAGATTTTATGAGAGATGCACAGCACCTTGAACTGTATACATTCTTCAATGGGCAGCCAGTGTAGTCTCGGAAGCACATGTGCCACCGACTGAGATCTTGGTGAGGCCACTAACATACCGGCAGCTGCGTTTTGAACCCTCTGCAGGTGCTTAATACAGGCTTTGTTGGCACCCAGATATAAGGAATTGCCATAATCGAGTCTGGCCAGAATAGCGTCCTGTATGATTGTTTGGCGCACTCTGGGAGGAAAAAAGCCAAGCAAGGGCCTCAGTCCTCTCAAGAGCCCAAAGCAGGTAGTGGAAACAACTCTTGCCTGTTTCTCAAAGGTCAACCCGGTATCCAGCTACACACCCAGGTTCTTTACAGCCTCCTTGGGTGATGGGGCAGGTTTGAGATGGTCAGGCAACCATTGTTCGGACCAGAGCTCCTGGTCCTTGCCAAACAATAGGATCTCGGACTTACTGGCATTTAATTGAAGACAGTTAGCCTTCGTCCAGTTTGAGATCACCGACAGATCCTCCTTGAACTTCTCCAGGTTGGTACGACTGTTTTTGGAGAAGGCAATCACCAGCTGGGTGTTGTCTGCGTATGACACCAAGGATAACCCCCTGCCTCTAGCCACCTCTTCCAAGGGACTCACATAAAGGTTGAATAACAGCGGGCTCAAGATAGAGCCCTGAGGCACCCCATGGCACAGGGCATGGTCCTGCGAGTGGAAAGGTGGCACTGAGACTTGAAAGGATTGCCCAGCCAAGAAGGAACGTACCCAGTCCAAAGCACCGCCCCTGATTCCAGCCGCCCAAGGCGATTAAGAAGGATCGCATGGGACACCGTATCAAAAGCGACACTTAGGTCCAGTAGGACCAAGGCCGCAGAGTCTCCCCTATCCAGCCTGCTCCGGATAGACTCCGTTACAACCAGGAGGGCTGACTCTGTGCTATGACAAGGGCGAAATCCATGTTGGGAAGACTCAAAGATGTTACACTCGTCAATGCGTTTAGACAGGATGGAGTTCACATGCGCCTCCACCAGCTTAGCCATAAAAGGCAGCTGGGAAATAGGGCGATAATTGCCAGGATCTTCCGGGTCTAACAAAGGCTTCTTTAGTAGTGGGATGACTATAGCATGCTTCCACGCCCTGGGGACGGAAGCTAATTTCAGGGACAAATTAGCCAATTCAAGGCCCACCGGGGCAATAAGTGGCTGAAACTGGCGAAAGTGGGTTGAAGACAACGGGTCAGCTGGAGATCCCGACTTAATTTTAAGGCATAAGGCCTCAAATTCCTGGGACGATAGCAGGGGGAAGACTGACAAACAGTTGTCCTGCATGATGTCCGTCCCTATGGGAACAACGTTCTCAGCAGGGGTAGCCCCTTTGGAGAGGTCTTGGTAGATCAACTCCACTTTATTTACGAAGTGGAGAGCTAGAGCCTCGCATTGATGGTTCGAGGCTACGGGGGAAGCGCTAATCACACCAGCACTCTTCATATTTTTAAGCAAAGAGAAAATGGTCTTGGCGGGATTAGAGCTGGCCAAGATTTTATTGGCTACACATTCTGCACGTGATTTGCGAATGAGCTTATGGTATTCCTTGACTGTCACTCTATATGCTACTTTGGCAGAAGCCTCATAGGAGCAGCGCTAGGCATGCTCAAGTTGCTTACATCCCTTCTTTTCCTGGGTTAGTGAGTCGGAGCACCAAGGATTTGAGGGCCCACGTCCCTTTCCTCCCCGTTTGGCCGTGATACAGCTATCAAGACCAGCCACCAGCCAATCGTGAAAGTGCAACTGCGCCATCTCAACGTCTGGGGAAAGCTGGGGACTATGCTCCACTGACCAAGTAGCAAGCATCTCCTGATTAAGCTTATGCCAGGGCCGTTTTTCCACAGAGACTGGGCGCGCCACAGCCACTCTACCCTGCCACTGAAGTGAGAATTAAATTAGTGAGTGATCCGTCCATGTCTGCGGGACCGGGGGGAGTATTTTTAAACAATTCAGGATTGAAAGGATGGGGTCAAGCAAATGTCCCGCCGCGTGAGTACTCTCACGAACAAATTGCGGCAACTGGAAGCATGGTGCCCATAGACAGTAGATGAGAGTGAGCTAGCAGGCAAGAGGGTGAACAGCTCTGGTTCAAACCTGCCACTGCATAGCAAGGATTGTGCTTGCTGCCTGACACATCAGGCAAAAGAAGCACTCCTCGACCAACCAATCTGAAGGAAATGTAATCGGTGCAGGTTAAGGTAGATGTGACAAGGAGGTGAGCTGATTGCTGTTTGAGAGAGATGAGGAAACCCATGTGGAGGCATGCACCTCACATGCACACATGTGCACTGCCATAAACCACAGGCTTACTGCATACGAACTGAGGAGAACAGCTGTGCATCACACGCTTACTGCACATGCCCACATGTGAACAATAGAGCACTGCAGGCTCGATGCCAGTATAAACACATATCCCAAACTGGTGGACTGCAAGCTAGCAGCCCATTCACACATGTGCCATGGCTGTGCAAAGTGGACTCATTGTACTAAACATGCCATATGTGTGCACCGCAAACTCAATGCCCACATGTAAATATCCAACGGTGGTTCACTGTGAGCTAAAAGCACATGTACACATTTGCACAGCTGTGCAGAGTGTACTACACATGCCACATGCTACACATACATTAACAAACATGTGTGTGCATGCCAGGCTCACTGAACATTCACACAATAAATTGGGTTCTTGAACAGCATACTGCCAAAGGTAGAGTGACTCAACACCTTGTCAGGAGTAGTAAGACCTGTATAAGTACCATTTGAAGATAATGAAATGCATATATCACATTGTATGAGCTCCATTGTATTATATATGCATGTACATGTCACCTCGCTTGCTGGTCATATATCTATGAACCAAAACTGGGCACCTCTGGTTTGAGATATTGTCCTCAGCAGGGGGTTCTTTGTTACAATATATGTTTCAATACTCTGAAAATAACCCATCTGACAGAGGAGGAAGAGCTGCAAGCCCCCAGGAGGCAGTGTCGGATTAGCATGTTCAGACTAATTACACATCTGGACCTGGCTTACCCAGGGTGAATTATCAAAAACAAGCACAGAAGCCCACGTTTTTTCCCCCCAATTTTCCTATGAATGAGCAGCAAAATTGCAAAAAATATGTTTTTAGCCCCCGGCTGGATTCCTGTGGAACCCAACCACCAGGTCTAGTGGTTTGGGGTATTCCCGCCTTCCCCCAATTGTCTTGTTAATTGTTAAGGCGTCCTTAGATATCTATATTTCTTTTTACTTTAATATCTCCAAAACTACTTAACGGATTTTCACCAAATTACGAAAAAGCACACTTTCTGGACCATGATCTAGCTTACTGTCAAATTTGGTGTAATTCCGTTCAGCAGTTCTGGCTGTATTTGTGTCTAATTTGCTATGGAAAATTGCATTCAGAAAACATGTTTTGGGACCCCCATTTTTCTTACTCTACGCTTGTCGAATCACACCAAAACGTTTAAGACAACAGCTGAAGTGAGTGGCAAACTAGTTTTGAAAAAATTGTGAAGATTTGTCAAATGACACCTAAGTCATTAGCAAAAAAAAAGCTAGATCCTAGCTATAACCTCTCGGTAATATATATGTATATATTACCTATGGTGGTTGCCAGTAGGTAGTTATAGCTAGGGCTATTATTCCATGGGAAAAGCATTTTTTGATGTGCCTATATCTTTAGCGCTGGTTGACGAATCTTCACAAAACATTCTAAAAGAGGTGCCCCAGTGATGCTTGTTGTGCATCGAAATTTCAAGGCAATTTGTCATAAGAGTGCAGAGAAAAACAGGGGATCATAAATGTGTGTTTCCCATGTTAATTCACATAGGAATTTTAGACATGACTACAGCCCAAAACCACTGGACAGAATGACACCAAATGTGGCAGAGAGATAGATTTAGGTCCAAAGAAGTGCCTTTTTCTGAATTGGTGTAAACACATACAGTAGTTTTGGAACTCTTAGCCGAGTCCCAGAAAATAAGCAATAAAAAAGAGAGAAGGGTGCAGGGTAGGAATACCCTGACCTCCTAGGCCACTTGGGGGGTCCCACAGCGACACCGCAGGAGAAAAAAAGCATTCTTAAAAAAAAAAATAATCATTGGCAGCCGACCCCCTTTTGTACCACTTTGTTCGCCATAAGTTGGCAGGGTATGCTCAGACGTGAGTCCCTTGCTCACTTTGCCACTGGATTCAAGCAAGCTGGGCTGAAGATGGCTAAAATGCCAGAAACCGGTCCTCGGAAGCTTCTTTCCGGTCCAGGGAAGGCATGGCTTGGCAGTTCGGGCTGGACTGTTCCCATGAGGCACAGAGTCAGACTGATTTGCATATGGCCATGTCTGAACTGGGGTGGCAGAGTGGGCTAAAGAACGGTGATGGATCAAACCCAGATCTCTTGACTGGGTGTGAGTGTTTGATTGGTTCAGATGCTCCGTCCATCACCACCCCCTTTTGTACCGCTTTGGCCACCATAAGTGTGGCAGGGTATGCTCAGACGTGAGTCCCTTGATGACTTTGCCACTGGATTCAAGCAAGCCAGGCTGAAGACGGCTGGAATGCCAGAAACCGGTCCTCGGAAGCTTGTTTCCGGTCCAGGGAAGGCATGGCTTGGCAGTTCGGCTGGACTGTTCCCATGAGGCACAGGGTCAGACTTATTTGCATATAGCCATGTCTGAACTGGGGTGGCAGAGTGGGCTAAAGAACTGTGATGGATTAAACCCAGATCTGTTGACTGGGTGTGAGTGTTTGATTGGTTCAGATGCTCCGTCCATCACCACCCCCTTTTGTACCGCTTTGGCCACCATGAGTTGGCCGGGTATGCTCAGACGTGAGTCCCTTGCTCACTTTGCCACTGGATTCAAGCAAGCCGGGCTGAAGACAGCTGGAATGCCAGAAACCGGTCCTCGGAAGCTTGTTTCTGGTCCGGGGAAGGCATGGCTTGGCAGTTCGAGCTGGACTGTTCCCATGAGGCACAGGGTCAGACTGATTTGCATATAGCCATGTCTGAACTGGGGTGGCAGAGTGGGCTAAAGAACGGTGATGGATCAAACCCAGACCTTTTGACTGGCTGTGAGTGTTTGATTGGTTCAGATGCTCCGTCCATCACCACCCCCTTTTGTACCGCTTTGGCCACCATAAGTGTGGCAGGGTATGCTCAGACGTGAGTCCCTTGCTGACTTTGCCACTGGATTCAAGCAAGCCGGGCTGAAGACGGCTGGAATGCCAGAAACCGGTCCTCGGAAGCTTGTTTCCGGTCCAGGGAAGGCATTGGTTGGCAGTTCGGGCTGGACTGTTCCCATGAGGCACAGGGTCAGACTGATTTGCATATAGCCATGTCTGAACTGGGGTGGCAGAGTGGGCTAAAGAACGGTGATGGATCGAACCCAGATCTTTTGACTGGGTGTGAGTGTTTTATTGGTTCAGATGCTCCGTCCATCACCACCCCCTTTTGTACCGCTTTGGCCACCATAAGTGTGGCAGGGTATGCTCAGACGTGAGTCCCTTGCTGACTTTGCCACTGGATTCAAGCAAGCCGGGCTGAAGACGGCTGGAATGCCAGAAACCGGTCCTCGGAAGCTTGTTTCCGGTCCAGGAAAGGCATGGCTTGGCAGTTCGGGCTGGACTGTTCCCATGAGGCACAGGGTCAGACTGATTTGCATATAGCCATGTCTGAACTGGGGTGGCAGCGTCGGCTAAAGAACGGTGATGGATCAAACCCTGATCTTTTGACTGGGTGTGAGTGTTTGATTGGTTCAGATGCTCCGTCCATCACCACCCCCTTTTGTACCGCTTTGGCCACCATAAGTGTGGCAGGGTATGCTCAGACGTGAGTCCCTTGCTGACTTTGCCACTGGATTCAAGCAAGCCGGGCTGAAGACGACTGGAATGCCAGAAACCGGTCCTCGGAAGCTTGTTTCCAGTCCAGGGAAGGCATGGCTTGGCAGTTTGGGCTGGACTGTTCCCATGAGGCACAGGGTCAGACTGATTTGCACATAGCCATGTCTGAACTGGGGTGGCAGAGTGGGCTAAAGAACGGTGATGGATCAAACCCAGATCTTTTGACTGGGTGTGAGTGTTTGATTGGTTCATATGCTCCGTCCATCACCACCCCCTTTTGTACCGCTTTGGCCACCATAAGTGTGGCAGGGTATGCTCAGATGTGAGTCCCTTGCTGACTTTGCCACTGGATTCAAGCAAGCCGGGCTGAAGACAGCTGGAATGCCAGAAACCGCTCCTCGGAAACTTGTTTCCGGTCCAGGGAAGGCATGGCTTGGCAGTTCGGGCTGGACTGTTCCAATGAGGCACAGGGTCAAACTGATTTGCATATAGCCATGTCTGAACTGGGGTGGCAGAGTGGGCTAAAGAACGGTGATGGATCAAACCCAGATCTTTTGACTGGGTGTGAGTGTTTGATTGGTTCAGATGCTCCATCCATCACCACCCCCTTTTTGTACTGCTTTGGCCACCATAAGTGTGGCAGGGTATGCTCAGACGTGAGTCCCTTGCTCACTTTGCCACTTGATTCAAGCAAGCCGGGCTGAAGACGGCTGGAATGCCAGAAACCGGTCCTCGGAAGCTTGTTTCCGGTCCAGGGAAGGCATGGCTTGGCAGTTCGGGCTGGACTGTTCCCATGAGGCACAAGGTCAGACTGATTTGCATATAGCCATGCCTGAACTGGGGTGGCAGAGTGGGCTAAAGAATGGTGATGGATCAAACCCAGATCTTTTGACTGGGTGTGAGTGTTTGATTGGTTCAGATGCTCTGTCCATCACCCCCCCTTTCGTACCGCTTTGGCCACCATAAGTGTGGCAGGGTATGCTCAGACGTGGGTCCCTTGCTGACTTTGCCACTGGATTCAAGCAAGCCGGGCTGAAGACGGCTGGAATGCCAGAAAACGGTCCTCGGAAGCTTGTTTCCGGTCCAGGGAAGGCATGGCTTGGCAGTTCGGGCTGGACTGTTCCAATGAGGCACAGGGTCAGACTGATTTGCATATAGCCATGTCTGAACTGGGGTGGCAGTGTGGGCTAAAGAACGGTGATGGATCAAACCCAGATCTTTTGACTGGGTGTGAGTGTTTGATTGGTTCAGATGCTCCGTCCATCACCACCCCCTTTTGTACCGCTTTGCCCACCATAAGTGTGGCAGGGTATGCTCAGACGTGAGTCCCTTGCTCACTTTGCCCCTTGATTCAAGCAAGCCGGGCTGAAGACGGCTGGAATGCCAGAAACCGGTCCTCGGAAGCTTGTTTCCGGTCCAGGGAAGGCATGGCTTGGCAGTTCGGCCTGGACTGTTCCCATGAGGCACTGGGTCAGACTGATTTGCATATAGCCATGTCTGAACTGGGGTGGCAGAGTGGGCTAAAGAACAGTGATGGATCAAACCCAGATCTTTTGACTGGGTGTGAGTGTTTTATTGGTTCAGATGCTCCGTCCATCACCACCCCCTTTTGTACCGCTTTGGCCACCATAAGTGTGGCAGGGTATGCTCAGACGTGAGTCCCTTGCTCACTTTGCCACTTGATTCAAGCAAGCCGGGCTGAAGACGGCTGAAATGCCAGAAACCGGTCCTCGGAAGCTTGTTTCCGGTCCAGGGAAGGCATGGCTTGGCAATTCGGGCTGGACTGTTCCCATGAGGCACAGGGTCAGACTGATTTGCATATAGCCATGTCTGAACTGGGGTGGCAGATTGGGCTAAAGAACGGTGATGGATCAAACCCAGATCTTTTGACTGGGTGTGAGTGTTGGATTGGTTCAGATGCTCCGTCCATCACCACCCCCTTTTGTAACGTGTAGCTGGATAAACAGCACTCACGTCAGTGCCTAGGAGACACCCTCACATTTAGTGGCGGTGGAACCCACATTGATTTTCTAATACTACTGAGCGGGGAGTAGTCCTGGAGCACGACTCACAGCCTTAATTCTTGATTTAACTCAGCAGTGCACAGTCGTCATTTCAAAGTCTTTGTGCCCTGCCCATGCCTTGAGCTGGCCCTGCCTTCTACATTGTGCGCATGTAATCCCTTGTGTTCACCGCCGCTGTGACGTGACCGGTACATTGCTGCAAGATCACGGTAGATGTGTGTCCAAGATGCAGAGGGGTGACTTGGTGGCAGGTGGGTCATGTGTGGGTACCCTTGTGGATATGTTACTGCCCCTATCAGGGTGTCTGTTGTGGATTTGGACCCTGTGTCAGCCCGTTTGTTGTGTTTTGTATTTGTGTACATATGTACCTGTGGCAGGGTCCGCGGCGGTTCATGAGTTGATAGTGATGTAACAGGTACAGCACCGGGAACAAGTGTAGAGCGGGGTCCATGGTGGTCGTGACCGGGTGGAGGGGACCGGGACTCTGGTTTCGCGCTCCGCTGTTGAGCTTCCGCCATCTCAGCGGTGAGTCTCCATTGGCTCACACCACCATGGTGGCGGGAGCACTTTGATGGTGGTACGCATCACACCGCAGCGGACGGGAATCGATTTATGTTTGGCAATGTTAATATGGCGAACATGTTTTCCGCTGCTCACACGCAGAAAAAATGTGTTTTTCCGCACCGCCAGAACCGCGGTGGTGCCACCGCCCGACATCCTAATAGACCCCTTAGTGTTCATTCAGAAAGACATCTGTAGTTTGGTGCTTTAAGTGGGATGAATGAGGTACAGGGTTTCCAAATGTGGCGTGAGCAAATAAGTTTTACTAGGAAACCTTTCCAAAATGCCTGTCCAAAAACATTTACATTTTATCCTATGCTTCACATACCATGACACTTCAGCAGTATTTGGGAACCTGATTTGTCTGTGATTGTATCAAGGCTTATAGCACAATAATGAAACACACAACACTAAACTAGGCCAGACCAATTGGCTTTGCCAATACTTGAAAACTGTATTACTAAGACCACTGTTTGGATACCTCTGAACTTTCTCTAATTCCATTCAAACATATCACACAGCAATCAAGACATTTACCAAATACAACTCAGACCTACTGGCTTTGCTAGTGCTCGTACTTCCTTCCATCTTCTGAACTTCACCATTCAACCCCCCTGCATACAACTCACACATTTCATTGTTGTTTCCTAAAGTGCTGGCCAGAATTCGCAGCTGTGTACCTCTGTCACGGAGTTTCACATAATTACAACTGGCAAATATATGAGCATCGCCAAGAACTGAGTGTGCATGTAGTTTTCACACTTTATGGCCCACTGACAGACAGTGTGAGAAGCCACAGTGCCTTCAGCCTCAGTTTCAGATATTTAAATCATGCCTGCTCATGGGCATTCGCCCACAGTCTGAACTCATCCAGACACCTAGAGGCGTAACCCTACCTTCCCAAGGTCATCACACTTCAACATGCCTACGTTACCAGTACTGCTTCAATCAGGAAAGATGCAGTAGCATAAACCGGGGACGGAAATATTAAGTGACCTTCTAGCTCCTATGACTGTGCATTATTTGGGTCCTAGTTATAAGCCACAACAGTTCGAAAGCTAGTGCTCCATGGGTTTAGTAAACAACCTTTAAAAACAGACACCTATAGGTTTAGAACCTGGTCCTGTAGTACTTTGAGCCCTCTTCTGGCACAAAGACCCATCTGGCATTACAATGAGAATGTGAAACCACTGCTCTTCCGTGAGGAGTCTCTCAGCCATCAGGAGCCATGCAGTACCACCTATTTTCCCTTGAAACTCAGCAAGCACCTTGAAATCGCTAGAAGACGACCTGCAGATCATGCTGTTTTCATCTAACACACAGGGAGCGCCTGAAGCTACTGGTCAGTGACACGTAGACCGCGCTGTTTTCATCTCACACATAGCGAGCGCCTTGAAGCTGCTGGTAGGTGACTTGCTAAAAGACAGTGAGCACGCTGAAGCCATCAGTGCAACATGTGCAAATGAGGGAATGCTTGGTCCTTCAGTGTTTTTGGGGGTAATGAGGGAGGGTAGCTTCCTGATATATAATAGGACTCAGGCTAAGGAGTTAAGGGGGCATTTAGCGTGCTGCATGGACAGGCACTATGAGGATTGACCATTGCTCCTCAAGTCAGACGGTGCAGCACTTCTCTTAGCGTAGTGGCAGTTATGAAGTCAAGTATGATATGAGCAAGCTAGGGGACAGCTGAATACCGGCTGCAAGTACCAGACAGGAACAAAGGTTACACTGCATGGCTGTGAAAACTTTCAAAACACTTACACTCCTAAAGAAATGGTTAGTGTCAAACTAATGTGTCTGCAAATGATTTCAAACACGATGTTTGAGCATGATGACCTGCTTAGCCGAAGAGTCTTTTTGCACCAGCGCAGGTCTAATGATGGAGCAAGTGTAACAAGGATTGGCTCATTAAATTAGGGTTCGAACCTAAAACTTCTGTACAAGGGCAAATAGCATATCTGGTAAACTGATTTTGGGATGATGAGTCAGTTTCAAAAGATGTCTTTTCTCCATTTTTCATTCTTGCCTAAGAAATAAAACATTCAACACAACATCAAGCCCTAGACTCAGGCCACAGGATTAAAAACAGAACTAGAAGGGAGGCAAAAAAGAAAGCGGGAGAGGGACTGAAGTCATCCCTCAGCAGGGGTCCTGGGTACTGTAGTGGTCAGCACTCGTGTGTTTTTGGCACGCGCCGGAAACACACACACACGCACCCACATCATCCGCAGGCCAGGCGTGGCCTGTGGTGAATTAATAAATGGGAAAAACCGGCTCGGAGGTTGCTTCCGACACTGGCACCGAGCATGGTGTACGTCTGTCCACGTGCCCATGCCCGCTCCCTGACTCTGGCCCACATGATGCGGGCCCGGGAATATCCTGTCACCATACTGGCAAGGAGGGTGGGGGCCGCAATCCTCACCCGCACTAATTTGCCAACGCAGCCGCGCTGTGTTCAGCGGCTCCAGCCAGCATGCGGAGCCACGCTAGTGATCATCAACAGCCCGCGAGTGTGTGCACGTGGCCACATCGCGCCTGCACCACCGCACAGCACAAGGTGACGTTCTGGTGCCCCCTTCAGCAGATCGCGAGTAAGTACCACCAAGTAAGTGCCACCTACCTGCCATCACCCCTAGTCCTGCGCTACTTTGCCCTACTGCCGGCCCTGACGTGCATACAGAGAGCTGCTTCCTCAGCACTCCTCACCAGGCCCAGAAGCTTGCCAGTGCTACATGGGCATGCAACGTGCTACATCTCACTGCGTGGGAGGGGCAAAGGTCTGTGCCTCACACTGCTGTCTCCTCTATCTACGATCAACAGCTTCTGCCTACACTCCAAATACCAGGCGCTCGCCAACAGCAACCTCCGGCCACCCACTCCTCTCTGCCCCTACCGGCCACTGCTTCTGCATTGGGCACTGTGCCATAACTGCCCAGGTACATCATTAGAGATGATGCCCCAGCCCCCACCTCGGTCTGTGTACCGTTCCAACATACAGCATCAGGGGTGCTGCGCCGCTCAGTGAGCTGGAAGACCCTGCCACGGCATCCCCCAGATGGAAAATATGGATCGAACGTCTCAACAACTACTTTGTCGCCACCAGAGAAACTGACGAAGCAGTGAAACGGTCACTTCCCCTCCATTATGCAGATGATGAGATTTTTAAACTCTTTAAACTCCTACCAAACACAGGGACGGCAACGGACTATGGCGCAGCAGTCGCCGCTTTAGACGCTCACTTTGACCCCCAACTGAACCCATATTTTGAATGCGTCAAACTTTGCCAAGCCCACAGAATAGAAGGGGAGTCCATGGACTTTTTCTATGCAAGTTTGCGATAGCTCGCTAGCACGTGTACTGAAGACGATCAACCAAAAGAAATTAGAGCGCAGCTTATTCAGGGGTGCAGGGACAAGACACTACGCGGACTTATCCTACGCAAACCGAAAAGCGCGCTGGAAGACATCCTCATACTAGCAAGGTCCCATGACCTTTCAGCAGCCAGGGCCAACAAAATGGACTTAGCCCTCACCACGCCCCCAGGATGGACGGACACATTCAAGACAGAGCATGCAGATGCCCTCAGGACAAGACCGCGCACCAACACAACCCGGAGAGCAAAACCGGACACACCTAAATCACGGTGCAGCTACTGCGGTTATGAACCACATGCCCCCAAAGATTGCCCCGCACAAGGAAAAATCTGCACCAACTGCGGAATCCCAAACCACTATGCCACCGGGTGTCGACGACCGAATCGAGGCCGCGACACCAGAAGCTAAAAACCACCATCACTGTCAATACGACAACTGTCCCTAGCCACGGCCAACCCACCAGAAGAGACATCGCAAATCGGCCCAAAACACCAAGGACCAGGCAACTCGTCTCCAGAAGAGGATGAAGAGGAAATAAACCTCATATCCTTTGTGACAGAGCTCAAATGACGTAGATGGCTGCAGCCTACCAGCACCGTCCAGATCGCAGGCTCAGAAGTTAAAGCTGTCATCGACACTGGAGCGTCAGTAAATGTTATGGGCCTCCAACAATATCGACATCTGCGACCCTGCCTTCCAGTCAACCCATCACGGACCAGGATACACGCATAGGGGGCTGTCACCATATTGCCACTGAAGGGAAAGATGTCGGTCCCCATTAAAGCCGATGACCTGGAAGTCTCTGTGACCATCCATGTAATTGACAGAGAGGCGGACACATTGCTGAGCAGCCACACAGCAGAAGATCTGGACCTAGTCTCATTCTTCAGGCGTGTCCAGACTCACCAAGTAGAAGAGTTGCTTGACCAATCTCCCGAAATCTTCCAGGGGCTTGGCTGCATCAAGTGTGACCTCATCAGGCTCCACATCGACAAGACAGCCGCTCAAGTTGCCCTATGCCACAGAAGGGTTCCCTTCCACTTGAGACCGCTGGTAGAGAAGGAACTGGAGACGCTGGAAACGCAAGGTGTGATCGAAAATGTTTCTGGACCAACACCCTGGGTGTCTCAGATGGTTATCGCAGAGAAACCAGAGCAGCCCGGGGCACTACGCCTCTGCATCGACATGAGACTGCCAAACAAAGCCATCAAAAGGACACAGCACATCACACCCATGATGATGTGCTGCTGTCCGGGTCTGTTACAATCTCGTCTGAAGCTATTAAAGCCAATATGGCTACATAAAGGTGTTCAGACAGTAAAAGACGCTGCCTTGGCTTTATTTTCCTCCACTGTACCGACTGACCTGGCCAGACTTGGGAGATTTATGGAAGAAGTGCGTTCCAGACTTGTTAATGAATGAGATCACACCAACTGTGCGGAAAACAGTCTTGCGGGGGGCAGATAAAGACTCACTTCTCTCATAATGCTTCACATATTATTACATTTATTGATTTGAGTTGTTTCTTTTTTAACTTTTAATATTTCACTTGCACTTTTTGTGAAATGAAAGTGTTTATAATTGTAAAGAAAAAATATAAAATTTCTTAAATGTTTTTTTAAAAAATCATTCTATCATATTGCAAATGGTGGAATATCCTCAACAGCAGAGGTATTTCAGAACACAATAAGAGAGCTGCTGTCAGGTTTACCGGGAGTGTTAAACATCAGTGACGATATATTAATCCACTCAGCAACCGCAGCTGACTACCACAAACGCCTCCGAAGCACCCTGAAACGCCTGAGTGAACATGGAGCAATGCTCCACAAAGACAATTGTCAGTTTTTCCAGCTATCCCTCGAATTCTTTGGGTACATGTTTAATCAAGACATCATCCAAGTCAATCCCAAAAAATCTCATGCCATCAAGAACGCTCCCGTCCCAACGTCACAAACAAAAGTAAGAAGTCTCCTGGGGATGGCGACATACTGTGGAAGATTTATCCCAGGATTGGCAACCCAGCTGAAACACTCAGAACCCTAACCAGAACAGATGCCAAATGGCAAGAGGGGGTGAAAGAAGAGACAGCATTCCAAGGGATAGAGGACGCGCTGACATCTGAAATAACTTCCCAAATTGTATATATGAAGACAGACAACGAAAAATTTACCAGGGGAGGCAATGTCAATCCTTAAAATAGACCACTAAATGGGGAGAACAATCATTAAAAAGGGCCTAGTAACAAACCAATCCAGGTGTACTACTGAAAAAATAAACAGAAAGGGATAATTACATTTCTGTTGATATACTAAGTTTTTCCAATAGAACCATTTATTTTGATATAATTTATTACCCGGTCCTGAGGAACACAGGTTTACCACATTAGTGAACACTGCCTTAAAGAGCGGGTACATACCTGTGAGGGTTTATTCTAGTTTTATTTTCTAGTTCTAGTCTTTTGTCATACAAGAGTTTTTTTTTGTTTTGTCCTGATGAGAACCTCTCTTTGTTGTATGACTGACACTTTCTTTTGGTGAGTCGAATTGTCAACAAATTCTGAGCCTGGATCACAGAGAGGTTGAATTAATTGGGCTATTGATTCTGTGAACTGAGTACATAGCCCCATTAATACAAGCTGCCATAAAGAAATGGGTGTGTGTGTGTGTAAATACCCGCACCCTGTGGCAGGCACCCCATGGCGCCTGCCACACAGTGTATGGCGGTATGGGGGGCACCTTATATACCCTCTCTGTAACCAACCGTAGGCTGCGGAGGCAAGGGGTCCGTGCTGGGGGCCGTCAGAGTCACTTCCCAACAACCTTTCCATGTCAGAAAGGCCTGCACTGAAAGGCTGTGGGAAACCAACATTGTAATCTTGACGACGGAAACGCCGTCCATAGGGGATTACAGTGCAGGTCACACTCCGACCGCTGACATCGTAATTTAGAGGTCGGACCGCAAACCTACTGTGTCGGTCAGAAAGCTTCTGACTCGCTGTCGGAGTCTTTCCGACCGATATCGTAATCAGTGTAGAAGATGACCCATGCCTATTGAGCCAATGATTAGTAGGCAAATGTGTCCATTAGTTAATTTTGAGTCACATTCCCTTAAATGAATGATTAAAGCATGGAGTGCTTGGGTATTGGTTTTTAATAGAACCACAAGTGTGCACACTTTAAACTCCTCACCCACACCTATAAAGGTTTTCGCAGCACTGGCCCGCCTACTGGAATAGCCAAATTCACTTCGACCAACCTTCCAGACACCTCCTCTCTGCCGGTCTCTCACACACAATCACCCCACACAAGAACAAAAGCAGAACAGGGGGACAAGGCTTCTCGTACCTAGCCCTACAGCCTGAAATGACCACCCACATCTCATCAGAGCCTTCACTTCTCTTCTTGAACTTCGCAGGAAGCTAAAGAACTGTGTTTTTGAGTAAACACCCTGGTCTGCCCTCACACACCTTCTATAGAGTGCCTGGGTGCCCTCACCGGTGATTAGCAACTCATAACATTATATACCATCGAGCACAGCTTCTATTGAAATGGTCATAACATTTCCATAAGCCATGCAGAATTACTACTAAAACTATGCAGAGCTCAAGAAAACATGCTGAGATTAAGTGTTAGCTCTTGCAACACATGTGCATTACACAAGTAAACTGTCTTTGTTTGTTATTAAAATGTTGTTTTCATCACACCTCGGAATTACAAAAGCGTTGCGCCCACATTTAAAACCCTCATTTTGCAATGAAAGAAATGGAGACTAACCACCAACCTTCTTTTTCAGTAAGCAGCACTTTGTCAAAAGGCATAGCATTGCTCTTGACCTCTCTCATTGAACTCACAGGAAATGCAACAATATAAAAACTAAACATAAAGGTCTCCTTATTCCTTTTCCCCGTTCTGAAAGTCTGCAGGGTTATCTTGGGGGTGCTGCTGCAGCCATCAAGCCCTACTTCCTGCGCCTTTGCCATAATGGAAGTATTATTATGGAGACAGATTATAGGTAAATACACCTGTAGGAAGAATTTTGCAACACATTTATTATTATACTAGAGGCCTAACATTTTTAGAGAAATATAGATTATCTGGCTGTGGTGATCTGGGTTGATTACATCTGGGTTGATGACATAACCTTCCATGTCATCTGGATCTGGAATGTGTATGTGTCACCAGTTTGGACATTCTATGTTTCACAGTTTCTGAGATCCTGCAACAGCTGTGTTCAATAAACCATCATCTTAAAGATACCTGGTTTCATAGCGATTTACTTCGTTACAATTGGCGACGAGGATGGGATATATTGTCAAACCTATGAGGTTTCGAGATTGATGTATTATTTATTGTGTTATTTACATGATTTGATAAGTTGCATTCTTTGTAATTGGTTATTTACATGAGCTGGTATTTTGAAATCTTTATTTTTATCAATTTCTTCATCTTGTTCATTGTGTTTGTTTATTTCTCTTTTATGTAAAGAAGGGAGATGTTGTGGTGATCTGGGTTGATGACATCTGGGTTGATGACATAACCTTCCATGTCATCTGGATCTGGAATGTGTATGTGTCACCAGTTTGGACATTCTATGTTTCACAGTTTCTGAGATCCTGCAACAGCTGTGTTCAATAAACCATCATCATAAAGATACCTGGTTTCATAGCGATTTACTTCGTTACACTGGCCTTTGTGGTTTAGGCGCAATACAATTACATAAAATGTACATATGTGAGCAACTTCTCTTTGTTTACAGTGACTCTAGGCCTCTTATGGACATATTTACACCTGCCATGCATTGCAAAAGGCGAGTTGCTTTAATAATTTAAATGATTGTAATCATAATAAAATGCACATTTTTACCATCACAAACCAGTGATAACAAAGCCGTAGGCCGGAATCTCATTGTGCGACGAGAGTGTATGTGAGTCTCTACCAAGGAGGACTGAAGCTGACTCTCCCAATATATGATTTTCATTGGGACGCAGAAGAATTTTGTCAGGGTACGCCGCAAAATGTTTTTTTTTTAATGCAAAATGAACATCATTGAAATGTTTGGAATTTTAAATATCTTACTACGAGGAAATGTAATTAAGGATAACCTTTTTTTAAAGTTATTGAGGGATATCATTCCTTATTTTGCTAAAACCCCAAACACTATTAGGATTGCTGGAAACGTTTTAATGTCACAAATAGGATGTATTTTAAACATAAATCAAAACTGAATTTTTGACTTTCTGTATTGTTTCTCTGACCACCAAAAATGTCTTCCTCGCAACCTTTAATGCTGCTCATAATAATTTTCTCTAAATAATGAAATGCTTATATTTATTTACATTTAGGGGATTAAACCCGCCACACCATATTAACATTTTAATTTTGCTTGTACTAATTTAAAAGTAAATTGTGGGACATACCTTTCTCTTATGCCATATTGGCACCACTTTACTTTGCTAAACGTTATTATATGCATAAACATTTTAAACACCTCTGTGTTAAGCGGATGTCAGCATATTAGTTACCTAATGGTTTCTTTATTTGGACTAGCGGCCCACTAACTTGCTATGTAAAACAGTATCAGCATGGAAGAAAGCTCTGAAGACATGAGTTTAAGGCGATGCGGTAAACTGTGGACATGTTTGGGCTAGCCCCATTATCACATTCTCGCCCGTTTCATTTTTCATCCCTGTTTACACGTCATATTTGTTCAAAAAACATAATAAAAACTTTTCAAATAACTGTTACTGATATGTTATGAGGGGATGACCTTTGAGCAGCCTAGGAAGAATGTTTTTGCCCTCTTTTTCCGTGGTACATTAAAGCAAAATATGTTTATTTGTCTATGTTAGATGAAATAATAGTAATATTTACTCACTTTCCGCACTGATATAATGTATGTTTGTCAATCATGTATAAATATTTCTTTGGGGAAAAAGGTTCTATTGCTTAGGTATTTAATTCCTCGCCCACCACAGGTCTTTCTGTACATGAACACTCTGAGTCAATAGCTGTTGCTTGAGCATATTTCAGGGTTTAATTATCTTTTGTTTGCCCTTGATAATCTCGAGGTTGATATGCAGATGGAGAACGCTGCAAAATCAACTGAAAATGTAAAAAAAACAATGGCATTGTCAATTCTGCATCACAACACTTTACACATTATGAATGCTAGCTACATTAAAGAGAGTGGTAGAGTTTCGAAATTACCTCTGTGAATAGATTAAATTACACGTATTATTAAATTGACTTTATTAAGTGCGTTTTAGTGATCATTAAACTAAAGAAATATGTTCTTTCAATAACATTAAATGTAAAATTATCCATCAACATTCTAAAATGCATTATGTGATTTTGTATAATAATCATCCTAAACAATATTATTCAGTTTATATGAAGGCTGTTTTTACCCAATGAACAATAGGAATTTGCTATTGGCTTATAGAGATTTATGTGAAAGCTCGAGTTTTAATAAAAGCACGTGCTATGTGGAGCATTTTTATTTTATACACTTTTATCATACAAAAACAATGAGAGCGTATTTTATCCGCTTACAACACAGCATTGATACTTTGAACTAAAATTGTCTTTCATATTCTATTTACAATGAAATTATTGTTTATAATTCAACAACACTGCTAACATAATTTCTCAAACTTACATTAATGAAAACTGAGTATGTTACTTGAATTGTATAAATGCATTTTGTAGTTGTTATTCCTTTCTAAATATAAATAGTGCTTCTATTATCACATAGTTTATTTTGTGTACAAGTACTTCTCATAAACCAACCAATACCCTTCATACCTTTCAGTCCTTTACAGACTCTACAATAAATGCTTTGTCTGATTCCACCCTCCTGTTAAACTCCATTCATAAGTGTGGCTCACTGGTTAGAGCAGGCATACCCTGAAGCAGAGGTCAGACCCGGGACCAGGGTTCAATTCCCGACGCGGCAGGGTCTCGAGCTCAAATGTCCACGGACTCGATAATTCTCGCTTCGGTGCCTGACCTAATCATGGGTTCACACTCTGCAACTTTGGGCATTAAGCTTGCTTAATCTCCACAACGGCCCCCTGCGGCGGGATGCCTGGCTTTCACCTTGGAGATGACCTGTAGGGGCTATCTCACAGGGAAAAGCCAGGACGGGTTCCCAAGGCAAAGCGCTTAGAGACCCCTGGGTTATAAGCGCTATATAAATCCATACATACATACATTCTGAGGCTGCATTTAACTGCTTCTCTCCTGTAGTATAGGTAGCAGTGTCTAACAATTTATCTGCTCTATCTTCTGTATCCCTGTACAGTCAGTTACTTGAAGAACTAGACCTCATTAAATACACTTAGTTAACTGATTTTTGTGATATTTTCTTGTCTTCAGGATGTGTACACAGAATGTGATTGAAGGAATCTGATGCCTTTTTCTGAACACCACACAGGGGTCAGTTACAGAACCATTGCTATCTTCCTGCTTCCATCAAAATCTTCAAAAATGTAGATAACACCCAACTCTCCACATATCAGTATGCAAAGCTTGCCTTGATTCCCATAATTTTGCTCCCTTGCTCAGTTTTGCCTGTAACACTCCCAAAACACTTCATGAAATTCTCTGGCCCACTTTCCCGACTACCGTGCCTTTATTTTATCTTTGTTCAAGACCAATTTCTCACATTTCAGGTCAATAAACTAGTTACCCGATGCCTAATGCTTCTTTACTTGTTGGCAAACTTGCTCCTTACCTGTCTTTTTATTGTTGATGCCTGGCGGTCCAAGAATCCATCCTCAGCTGTCCTGACTACTGCATTTCCCCTTTCTGGGCTCCCCAGGCTATGTATGCCAGCAACTTCAACAGCTGCAGAACATGGACACACATCTTGCACTTGACTCACCAATCGTACCTCAGCCTCCAAAACTCTTGAGACACTGATCACTAAATGACTTTCAAAACTCCATGTCCGTTTATTAAGGCCTACCACTCCAAGAGGCCCACCTATCTGCAACAGAAGAGTCTACACTATGGCTCTCATTGGACCCTCAGGTCCTCATTCATCTGTTGATTATCCGCAGGTATTTTAAGGGTAGATCTCAGGGACATGTATTTACAGAATTTACCCCAAACTGTGGGATTATCTGCCAGAGCATTTCTATATCCAGGACCAGTTAAATCCGTTTCGCAAGGCCCTAAAATCATTGCACTGGTCATGTCTTAATGTTACAACTGCTGGTTTTCTCTTACTCTACGTTATTAGCACCAGGAATCCTTTGAAGTAGGTATGAACTAATAAAAATCCCTACATACCGTGGTCGAAGTGGGTGGGATTGGTAGGGCACAGTGTGCCCCTACTCCTTTAATCCAATACATTCCATTCTCATACTTTTTTATTTTAAACATGCATTCTCAGACAGCAGAAATAGCAAAGACCTACAGATAAGGCCGGAGGTTCGTGGCCGTTTGGGGACAGACAGGTGGGCAGAGAAGGAAAAGGACTCTGTCTTTTCCTTCTTACCCAGAGAAGACAATGACAGTGTCCACTTCTGCTCTGCTGCTGGCAGCTGCCACCCTCTCTCTTTCTCCCTCTTATTCTCTCTCTTTTTGTCCCGCTCCTCCTCACTTGCTGAAAACCTTAACTTCCAAGAAACTCATCCTCTCTTTCCTTCTTTCAATTATTTGTTTCCCTTATAAAACCAGATCCAAAAAGTGAAAAATACTTTAGCTTGAAATTCTGTCTTTTTTGACAGTTTTCTATTCCAAAGTGAAGCTTCGGGAATAAAAGGTTCCAAATATGAAAAATAAAGAAAGAAAGACAGAATAGTCGCAAAGTGGCCAAATTGATTTTATTCACACCCAAACACATTAATTTACCATCACTTGACAGAGCCACAGTAGTGCTACTCTTATTTTCTTGTCTTTCTTTGCACAGCATTGTGTTACCCGGGTGGCGAAGTGCACCATTCCTGGAGAATATGAAATGCCTGATTGATGAGTGGATTGGAAAACAAAATGTGTGCCGTGGCTCTATGTTCATGGATGTGGTCTTTTTAAAACATATCATGTACGTTTTGTAAGGACATAAACAATAGGCATTAAAATAGGTCCCTTCCTGCCCTTAACTTTTCAGGCAAAAGCACTCACTGATTTCTGGCTGAGTGTAAAAGTGTTAAGGTAACCATGTTGTTCCTGCTTACAATTTCCCATGCTTTACTTAATCTTGCATTCCCTATGAGTGTTTGCTTTTTCCAGGATGGTGTTACTTTTTTTCCAGGCAGCATATTACTCTTGTTTAGTACATAATTTGCATTCAGTCGCATCCAGGTGTTTATAGCGGGGCACATTGGGTTGTAGCTGAATGCAGTGTGAGTTTTTCTCAATGGGGCAGTATGGTAATCAATAGGGGAGAGGATGTGGCACTATAGTCAGAGTTGCCGAATTTGGAACTGGGGAACCATGTTCAGCCTTAATGACCAGTCCAACAAACCACTCTCCCGAAGGAGCACATTCCCATGCTAGACCTTAGAAGGCCCCACAAGGCCTTAGAAGCCCTGGTTTCTTAGCACCAGTAGATGGACCCTAGCTGTGGCAAGTGTGTGTTAACCTTGAAGGCTTGTCCACAACAATCCATAATGAAGTTCATGTCCAGTCTAGAGTACAGGCTGTGAAGAAGCACATCTTAGAGCACAGTTACTCTGTCACTGAGGTCATAGGACCCTTGAGAAGGGCCGCCTCAAGGGCAATGCGACCGGTGTGACGGCACTAGGCACTGACTTTGGGTGGGGGCATCAGCAACAATAAAAATATCATGATAACTCCGGTGATTAATTTTCTTCCTAGAGAGAGGTCAGAGTTTGTCTAGTGGAAGTTTTGGCTCATAGAAAGGTAGCGCATAGAGTTAATGTGCCTGCTATAAAGAACATGTACCATGCACATAATGTAAATAGGTCTGTGGGTTACTGTTTTTGCCAGAGAGATCCTTTTGTTACTTGCGGTTTATGAGCTAAAATCCTAACATAGAACAGTGAGCTATTAACTGTCATCTAAGAGCTGCATGCAAACTGCAAGGTATTAATTAGAGCGTTATGGTTTTCCCCCCAGTCTTTGACTATCCTAATTTTGCAAAAAGTGTTCATTTGGATAGAAATCAATTCTGATTATTAAATAGAACCGCAAACCATGGTATTTTGTTTTAAATTCTGAGTTTGTGTTTCTCCATATCAATCACTTTTAAACTATACTGCCTACTAGTAAGTTTGTCATGTGACTTCTATACCTTGTAGTCCTTAGTCTTATGTAACATTTCCTATACAGTGATTTACACATGTATAATTGATTGTTTCTGTGTAATGTGTGTGATGTAGAGTGCTCTGACACCCTACACTGGTATTAGTGGTGCTGTAAATCCAATGGGATCCATCTGAGAGAGAGTGTGAATATGGAGACTTGAGGGGCACTGTTAAAGGGTGTTAATGAGGGAATCCATGGCAGAAGTGAACATTGGGGGCACCCACAAACATTGTTGCACAGGGAGCCACCAGCACTAAAGCCGGCCCATCCTTGAGGCCAGTACGCCTCACCCATGCAGGCATTTTTACACATGCTAACAGTCTCTAAGATGATTTGCTTTATTGGTACCAATTAGTACCAATGTAACATACAAATGCAGTAGTGAGGAAGGTGATCAGTCAACCTTTGCAAAGAGCTGTCCACTTTGCAGCAACACGTCACATTTGTTGTAACATTTGATCCATTTGAGCTGCAAATAATTTATAAGGTAAAATTGCCAGATTATGCAGCAGTTGTTGTACTATGTGGAAAATATGGCAGAACCATAATTATATAGAAAACATTTGCAAACTAGGATATTTTGCCATTCATGTTTGAAATGCTCTGGTGGAAAAAGAGAGGACAAGTGATGATGACAGAAACTCCATGGCTCGGAGACAAATGACTTGTGCTTCCACATTAAAAGTATTTGGGACATTCTGTGATTTAAACATATACCACTTTGTATATGTATTTTAATGTCAATAACTCATATTGAACCTTAAATATTCATGTGTATCCAATGGTTGAAATAAGTAACATAATAAGCTGCAACTGGTCAGTGAAGTGCCAAATAAATACAAAAAATGTGAATGTTTTGCACATTCTGGTTACACCTGTGACTCCATTCACTGATCCCAACTTCAGGCTATTCCTGCCCTCTGATTCTCCACCCACAGTTCCCCTACTTTTTTCCCCCCACTTCGAACACTGCCTACATACATATATACATAAATGATACTTGAGAGTAAGATTGGTGAGTAGAAGTCTAAAGCCAGAGCAAGTTTGTGGAGGGCGACTTATATTAATAGTGTTACAGTGGACTAGAAAGAGAGACATACAGTCGAAGACATCGAAAATGGAATGGTGGAATAAGAAAGAAGACAAGAATTGTATGACACGTTAAGTTATTGGTATTCTATTGCATAATAACTCATGGGATCTGTGTTAGAGCTGGCACCCTTGGTGCGGTTCTCCCCTGATGTTTTTGGCTTCAATTCTCCTGTTTATCTAATTTTGTTTTTGCTTCCTTAACCCCTTCGACGCTGATGATGAGCTGGCCTCGTCATGAGGTAGCCTCCTGCTACGCTGATGACGAGCCCAGCTCGTCACGTAACATGCGAATGAGTAAATCTCAGCGTACGGGCGGAATTCCGCCCGCACGCATGCGGTTAAGAACTCTGTGCATGTTACCCTTGCTAACCAGTGCTAAAGTGATTGGGCGCTCTCATTAAAACATGGTAGAATTGGCTTACTTCCAATTGGCACATTTTATTTACCTGTACATCCATAATAAAGTGGTACTACATGCACCCAAGACCTGTAAATGAAATGTTACTACTGGGCCTTCAGCATTGATTGTGCCACCCACTTAAGTAAACCTTCAAACATGTCTCAAACCGTCCATTGCAGCCTGTAATAATAATAATAATAATAATAAGACATTTATTAAGCGCCTGGCTGCACAGAACCGTGTATCCCCGCGCTAACTGCTAGTACAAAGCAATCCAGAGGAGAGGAGTCAGGGAGTTCAACCGGAGCGTTACTTTATGGGGAATAGGTGAGTTTTTAATTTAGCCCTGTATGTGCAGTTTTCAAACTGTCATTTTTGCCTTTTTTTAAATTTTATTTATTTATAATATTTTATATAGCACAAACTTGATCCCGGAGGATATCAGAGCGCTTTACAATTTGAGGCAAAGGTAAAAAAAAAAGAACAAAAAAAAAAGAAACCTTTTGCCAGGGCTAAGCCTTCATTGTTAACACATATAAGTCAACCCTAGAGCATGCCTGAACAGGCCAACGGGCTACCTCTCCTATAGATAACATTGGAATTACCTTATTACATTTTATAAGCTTTAAGCATTTAGGAACAAGTAGACAAGTCGAGTATGAAGCCCTCTTTATTGTTAAAGGTGGCTTTTTAATCACAGTTCTGAAAAAGCTCTATTAAGAAGTTGGTCTTTTCTTGTCCTAACCCTTTGGTGTCTGAATCCTGTTCCTGGGTCACACGACTAGGTGTAGCTGGCAGTTGGTCTTTGCCTGTTGCTTCAAGACCACGAGACAAAGGGAAGATAGGTGTTGGCAGGATGTGCCACTCTGAGTTAATGAGGAGGAGGAGATGTCACTTACCACACTTGTACATCAAAAAGGCTCTGCCTGAGCACTCTCACAAAGGTATTGTCACTAGTCCACTGTGACCGTTGACAAGCTGGAGCCAGGAATGGAAAAAGAGGATGCCTGGCATCTCAAGGGGTGGTAACATCTAGAACAATCTTGTAATGAAACAAGTCCTGTGGCCCAAGTGTAGATTAGGTAGGTTGATTTATTAAGTAGCTTCAATGAAGTGTCACACCAGTAGCTGCCTCCCTGCTGCTCATCCCATACTCCAACTGACACTCTGAGAGTTTCAACATTCCTCTGCGTTACCACACACCAACATTCCACACCACACTCACACTGGCTGAGCAGCAGGTATAACACATCTCCCTTCTTTACAGGGAAAAATAACACAATGCGTATGCCCAATGGATAATACGCATTCACAAATGCATCACAGATTAAATTAGATGTGATAATTTAAAAAATGACAATATAGCAAATAACAAATGGACATAGCGCTATCTGATGAAGAATTCATGGAAATCAATTAGATGTAATACATAAGAAATATTACATGTAGAAACACTGAAGACAGACAATTTAGGAAATAACCGATGGACTTATCGCTGTCTGATGAAGAATGCAGGGAAACAAATTAAATGTAACCTAGAAGAAGCCATGCATGTAAAAACACTGAGTGCCAGATCGATACATAAAAGAGCACACATACTCCCGCACTGAACAATGAAAGGGACACATCTCCTTCCCTTGAAAATCACAGTAGACAACACTACACTTTACCATGCCTCACATCTCACAAGAAACCCCATATGCCACAGAACACACCAGTTGGCCATGCTAGCACAAAAGGCAGCACATACAAAGTGGTGCAGCAGATCATAACACAGAGCATAAACACACAAAGCAAGATCAGAACACGACCCACACACTATCAAAATAGTACCCACACTAAAACATAAAGTGTACAACAGCAACAAATGGGGGACCCACACCCTCACACAATCATACCTACACCAGGACATCTAGTGTCCACACTAGCAAAGAATTGGTGACCCACACTCCCAAACAATCAACCCTACATGAGGGCATCTAGTGTCTCACAGCAATGTCTAAACATGGAACACACTATATTCAACTTGACATCATCCATGACAGCTCACTCAGAAACAAACATGGGAAACCCTAGCAGCAGACCATGGTATACTCAAAACAACCTTAAATGGCTAATACCCCGTACATATAACTAGCCCACAAATGCACATAACTTGAAATGCTAATATCTGTCCCCTTTACTGTGGTAAATTAGTCCACTCCCATGAAATAGTTCTGGTTATGGGGATCGGACAACTGGCATCTGGGTACATCACAGGCGGAACTCGACTGGCCAGCACATAGCTGCACAAGTTCCTTAGGGTGTGTAAGAAGTCAAAGTTGCACCGGAAGTCATTGTCAAAGCACACAGTAGAAGAAAACATTTACAGACTACCTCCCAGTTCTGTGTTCAAAGTGGAGACTGGAGATGAATCAGGTAATCTTAACTTCCCTGGAGGGCATTCTATCCTCACCACAGGACAACAACGTCAAGACAGCAGAAACTGATCGCTAGATGATCCCCTCCATAGACAGCGTCAGACCCACATTTCACGCTTTCTATTCGCTTTCCATCTTCCTCCAAATCATCCTACTACGCATCACCCTGAGAGGCAAGAAAACACAGTGAGCAATGATGGCATCACAGTAACGTAAAAGGCACGACTGGCTTTAGGTGCATACATGCACCAAACGTTGTGATCAACAACCACAGGTTGCGTGCTACACTCCCACCATGCGCAGGACTCCTCTCACACGCAGGACTCTTCTCATGCAGGACTCCTATCACATGCAGGCTGTGCTGCAAATCCACTGACACAAACTAAATGCTCCACAAATAGTAAGGCTTGCGCTTGACTTTCGCTGCGCCCTCAGCACGTTTTCAAATATACTGCAACTCCAAAGTATGTAAATTACAAAAGTACTCAGCCTCATGCATGGGTTTGAATCCCATCGTCATTGCCAAAATGTTGTAATGAAATAAGTCCAGTGGTCCAGATGTAGATTAGGTAGATTGGTTTGTTAAGTAGCTTCAATGAAGAGCCCTACAGAGGCAGCCTCCTTGCTGCTCAGCGCATACTCCAACTGACCTTCTCAGACATCCAACATTCCACTGCATTACCACGCACTAAAATTACACCCAACACTCACACTGGCTGAGCAGCAGGTAGAACAAATTCCCTCCACTTTAAAGTGGGCACCAGGTATAAATAATAGGCCTCAGACCCCAACACATCAGTATACTTCTGTACCTGTGGACGATGTCAGAAACAAGGACTGCTGTGCTGCTAAAAGGACTAGCACTCTGCTGTACTGCTGCTCTGATGTAATACTTCCTTGCTGTACTGGCCTGTTGCCTGCTGCCCCCTTGCCTGGAAGAGAATGACTGGGCCTGCATCTGGTGAACCCAGGACTCCAGAGTGACTGCAAGGGCTGGTTGGATTGCCTCCTCACTAAAGCCTCAGGCAGAGAAGGCTCCAAAAATCTTGAACCCTGTACCTGGACATTGAAATCTGTGAGTCATACCTTGCCAAGTGGTGACACCCTAGTCCTGGACACGTGGACGTGGGCCTGAAGGTGCACTGTCAACTCATCTGTGGATCCAGCAGAACTGAAACTTCTCCTCTGCTGGGCGGCACAACGCTGACCATAACTGATGCATCACAGCCTCGCACCTCCTCAGAACCGATGTTGTGTGATGCATCTCTGACCAGGACCTCACATCGCCTTGGCTGTGCGACACATGCTTAATGCAGGGCCCTGAAACTCTTTGAAACCAGGATATAAGGTACCCTGGTTCAGCTTGCCTCCCTGGATCGCTGCAGCCGGCCCGTGCTCCATCACAGTTGGCCTCAACTTGTGACTTTGTCCCGGCCTAGTGCACCTAAATCTCCACAGTTGGCGCTTTCTGCGTTTTGGTGCTATATTGAATGAAATATTTAAAATTGTATATCTCCGGCTCTCCTGATTGAAATTTTGTTGTTGTAGTCTTGATTTATTTATTAAAATATACTCTATCTTTCTAATTTGGGGTTCTACTGATTCGGATTTTTCTTGTGTATTGTTTTCACGTTATACTGCAACGTGTTGCACAAATACTTTACACACTGTCTCTAAGTTAAGTCTGACTGCTCTGTTCCTAGGTACAAGAGGATTGAGCACAGGTTAATTTGGTGTTTGCTAGTGACTTCACCAGGACAAGGATTGCAGTTGCTCCCCTTCAACCAGTAACCCAATTTCTGACAGTCAGACATATATGTGATACCTAAAATTTATAGCATGATTTACAGCTTTTTAGTCTGTAGGAGCAGTAAAGAAAGGTCAGGCATTCTGCCGTGCATCGTCTATGAAAATATTAACTGATCAGAACAATAGGGACACAGAAATTCACACTTTAATACTGATTGACAGATTTTTTTTGCTACATGTATACTCTATAATTATCATGTTGACTAGTCTGGCTCCTTTAGCAAAAAGTATAAATGGTGATATTTCTTCTTCTGTGTGAGTCCTCACTGTCAATATTGGTGCCCTGATCTTGTTTTTTGGTAGCTGTAATCCTTACTTTTCAATTTGCATGTTCTACAGAGCTTCTGACAAATATGTGGCTCTTTACAAGTAAGTATTTTTCTGCTGCAGGGAAATGATTAGTTCGAATGATTTTATGATCTCCCCCTCAGAAAAGTTTTTAAATTATTTTCTTTTATTGCTGAAAGAGCCTGAAATATACTTTTAAGTATACAATGTAATACCATTTTATGTACAATATAGGTTAGTGGGGTCTTGATCTGTCCCCCACAATGATCATATAGAAGTAGTGTTTTGCATGCTCATGTAATGGCTTACCTCAAAGTCCTTCTGCACATATACACCCACATGCATCATCCCGGCCGTTTGCGAATTCCAAATTGCGAAAAATAGCGAATCGCAATTTGGAATTCGCAAAACGGGATGCATGAATATTTTCTAATAATATTAGCGAATCGGTAAAAATCGCATTTTTTACCGATACGCTAATATTATGCGAATTCTAATTTGCTAATTCGCATTTCCCATTGATTCCTATGGGCCAAAAGGCCCATAGGAATCAATGGAAATTGCGAATTTGCAAATTAGAATTCGTATAATGATCATGCATTCCATGGGTGCAGGGGGGGTCCAAAGGACCCCCCCCCTGCACCCCTGAAATGTATTTTTAAGTGGATGTTTCACACACACATGTCCTAAGGACATGTGTGTCTGTAACATGCAAGTTTAAAAAATGAATTTTTTTGCTTTTTTAAAAATGTTCGCAAATTAACACGAGGGTCAACCTCGTGTTAATTTGCACTTCCGATTTTCAAATTCACAATTTTTAAAAAAATGATGCATTGCATTTAAGGAATCGCACAAATGCGATTCCTTAAATGCATTAGTATTTTTTAGAAATGCTAAAAAATGCGAATTGTGCACAAAAGTTTGATGCATCCCAAAAAAAGATTTTGCATTCGCAAACGGCCGATTTTTCCGAATCGCACCGTTTGCGAATGCAAAAAACGTTGATGCATGTGGGCGATAGCAGCTCATTTGCGCCTATAAACAGTCCATTGCCATCCACAGGGCAAAATATTTAGCGAGGACATTGACGCTGGTAAGGGTAATTTTAACTGTTCAGACTCTCCAGGGTCATAGTAGGTGATATTTAGGGGGCGAGTAAAAACTTTTTTTTCGTGCAAAATATGCATACTTTTTGTGAAAGTTACAATTTTATGCTTAATATGTAAAATGTACTTAGCCGGTGTCTTTAATTAGTATTTCCTATGATGGCAAGCGTCCTGTAAAAAACTTTAACAAGATACTTTCAGGAGATTGGTCTAAGAAGAAAATGTCTGGGGTCAAGGCTGCCTCGGCAAGATGGCAGATGGGTTTTATGATCGCTGCATCGAGAGACCAAGATCTGTAATGGCATCACCTGTGGAGCCCTCTCTTGAGCTGAACTGAGGTGCATAATCCATTGTGGCACCATTAAAACTCCCTTTGCAGAGTCCCCTGAGCACTGGGGGGGGGTCACCTAGTGTGTCCGACCTCTCTGGGCCTGTGCAACCTGCTGCGCGGCCTGGCTCCCGCGTGGGATGCTTTCAGTGCACAGGAGGCAATGTAAAGTGAAGTAGCTGGTGGGGGCTCCAGAGCTGTCCTGCCAGTTAGAATGTACCACTCTGCTGCTCATGACTGGGGCACTAGGCTGGAACTGGAGGTGACTGAAAACGGGCTGCCTTGAGTAGTGACTGCTGAAGGGGGCCAAGCGGTCCCCAGAGCACGTTATTTACACCCCTACCCGCTCCTCTCTACCACCTTTTCACATGGTAATGCTTGCCCTGAATTGATTTGTTTTGGCCCCTATGTTGGGACAAAGACGACGGGCACCAAGTGGGTGTGTGTGTTTGCGATAAGCACCAAATCATTAGGGGTGCCACCAGTAACCTCTATACAGCTGAATAACTGGGGCCTGTGAGACTGAAAGTGTGAGAAACCCTCACCTCCTTTTGGCTTCTGTTGCCCGGTATGATGATGGCGGAGAATGCTGGAAGATCCATATATCCATGATTAGATTAGGAGCTGACATGCGAGGAGGACCCTAAGCGTGGTTCAATAATAATTAACCACGCAAAACAGGGAACAGGTTTTTCCCAGTTTTCTGCTAAAATAATTCCTTTGACTATACACCAGATACTCACGCCTTCTGTTCCATAGTGGTTGATTAGCAACCAAAGAGGAAACAATGGTATATAACAAGTGGAAAAAAAAGTATATATTGAATATTGCTTGCAGAATTTTCAGAGGCCAGCATATTCAAAAGAAAAAATTTCAAAATATGTTGACCTACTTTATAAATGCATTCTCCAGAATAGCCGAGGAGGAATATAGTGTGACCTAAATATTGTGTCCTAAAAATATGAGTAAATAATAGAAAATGTACACCCAGTGGATTACACTTTTTAGACAATAACGACTCCACTATATTCATGTCAGATAATATTGCTGGTAACAAAATAATGAAATATAACCAAAAAAATATCTTTGGGAAAGGATGAGAAATACCATGGGATGCCGGAAAACTCACAATGATTGCCATATTTCCATTAGCCACACAGTAGTCTAATAGCGATAACTCAGAACGTGAAGGCCTCATTGGAAGATCTGAAGAACTCAGCTAACCATTAGATATCTGTTATACACATCAGAGCGTTAGTAATGTATGCTTGTGCTTGTTTTCAGATCGCAAGCATCGTATCTATATATTTTTTTATCTCTCCCAAGCTGCGTTATTCCCTTTGAGACACTTCACACTCACTGTGCCTCCTGTTTCTTGAGGAAAATGAGGCTTTAAACTAAACTGTAGGCGTCAGCTGCTTACGCAGGTTTAGGGCTTGATAACATCTCACATTAAAAAAGATAAAGAAACAGAACAGGGAGTAACAGGGAGATACTTAAACGCCAAATAGGTTGATTGAATAGATAACCTAAGAGAGGCACGCTGGTCCACAATGCAAAACAGAGTGAACAAAATTGAACAGGTGTGTGAGAGAGGTGGAAGTTAGGGTGAGTGAGAGAGCAGGCAAGAGAGAGGAAGTGTGAGATATAAAGAAATAAAGAAATAAAGAGAGAGAGAGAGAGGGAGAGAGAGAGGCATGGAGCGAGCCTGGTAGATTCCATAAACCTATTTGAAATTCGTAGAGGTACAGCTGCCCACAGTAAAAATACAAGTGAGCTTGCACTTCAGTGACTTTCTTACATGTGAAGACGGAGGAAGAGATGATGGGATGGCAATGAGATAGAAAAAGGCATAGCACAAATTTTACCTGTACTCTTCTACAAAGTTAGGAAGAAGAAAGAGCAACAATCAAAGTATACCCATTAGGATACCTAAAATACAAAAATAAATTATGGTTATTCTAAGGAAATGCCTCTTTTTGGCTTAATCTACCCAATTTTATAGACAGATGTTGCTGGGTTTTGTTTGACTCTGCAGTGATACTCTGCTAACCAGGCCCCAGAGCATGGGCTCTGACCCCTAAAACATGTCGAATTTGGCACTGCTCCTAATTGGCATCTTTCATTTACCTATAAGTCCCTAGTACAAAGTA
This sequence comes from Lissotriton helveticus, assembly GCF_964261635.1. NCBI lineage: Eukaryota > Metazoa > Chordata > Amphibia > Caudata > Salamandridae > Lissotriton > Lissotriton helveticus. The sequence continues at coordinate 788,769,174 of NC_136057.1, read as the reverse complement.
CCAACTATACACAGGCCATGTATGTTTCATGTCACTAATGAAATGCATCACATATTGAGTCATCACTAAAGTGACAATGCAAACCATGCCTGCAGGCGTGCCACCAGTAACTTCGCTGTCGAGGTTTAGACTGCAATTTCGACCTGTCAAAATAACCTCCTTTGACAGGCTTAAACCCTGCTTTTATTTAGTAATAAGTAACCGCTAAGTTACCCTTAAGTGCCCATAAAGAATCGGGAAGGGTACTTAAGTGCAGGGCATGTAAAAAGTGAAAGTAAATCAAGTCTTTACAGGGAAAAGGCCAGCAGAGCGATTTTCACTGTAGCAGGATTAACTGTTTAATATAAAAGCATTAGGAGTTAAAGTTAAAATTAAATAATCTTATCTCCATCCAGAACCGGATTAAAAGCTGCTTTTTGGGCTTTTAAAAATGTTTATTACAAGTACTATTCTTTGGTAAAGTCGGATTTGTAACAGTTGTTTTGAAAAAGGCACTTTTAAAACGTTACCTGTAGCCTGCCTTAAGTCTCTAGAAGCCCATTTGCTTAAACTTCCAGCTGTCACAGAGAAGCTGAATAGCTCCTTTATTAGTTGTGAGTTGACTCACAGAGTAGTAATAAAGGGCTTGAGTATGGAGAGAAGTTGAATTGATCAACTCAGGATCAGCAGAGGATTTTGGCATAGGGATTTATTGCCAAAGATAGCTCTGAAAAATTTAGAACTGTGATTTAGACTTACTAGAATGTCAGTTTCAAAATGAGGAACAAAAGCACTAATGTAGTGAATCACAAAATGTTAATTAACAGCATATGCATGAACAGAGATAGCAGATACATTTCAATTTACTGTTTTGTAGTTCATTCTTATTGGACATTGTTGAGGGGGTGGAAATGTAAAAAATAAATAAACCTACCTCCTCATCACTGTCCTGCTGTCTCACACGTCGTCTCAGTCTCTCCTCTCCAGCGCCAGAACCGGAAGCAGCCAGGCTCCCTCCCCTAAACAAATCACAACGCTGCAATGCATCATTGTGATTGTTCTGAGCACATTGGTTCGGCGCTTAGACAGGAAATGGGGGCCTGGGCATGTTCTCCACGGAGGCTGTAATACAGTCTGCATGGAGAACATACAAAGTGTGCATGACTCTTTGACTGGCCTGAGAGGGCTGACCAAAGAATCATGCCGACTTGGAGTGGGCAAACCACTCCTCCCTTGCCCTGCTCTCTGAGCGGAGCATCCCCGCCCACCCTGCAAAGCAGCACATCAGAAACAAATACAATGATGATAACCCCGAGTGGGGCAACGTTCCTTCACTTTAGCAGAGGAGCTGTCTCTGACAACTACGTGACTGGAGAGTCTATACAGAGACTTCCAGTACATGAGTTTCAGAAGAGAATACTGACATCCTGCTTTCACAGAAGAGAACAGTGACATCCTGGTCTTCACAAGTAAGCACAAACCTGAGAACCTGATGAGATAGTAAATAACAACAATACGATTGTTTGAGAAAACATTTTTAATTTGATTTTGTCAAAGACTTAAGCTCAGATTCACTAAAACTTTGCACTGGGTTTGCATTACTTTTGTAATCCAAACCTACGACAAAATGTTGTTGTGATATATACTTTTCAATGCGAATCAGGATTTGTGTTGGCAATCTGGCCGAAATAACATAAAGTAGCACTATTCCATGTGTGCTAGAAAGGCATTCCCATGCAACCGCACATGATGCAAATTCCTATCTACTTACAATTGCAGATAGAGATTTGCGCCAAATGTTTAATTTGTCAATATTTGCCAGGCCAGGTCCTCCCTGGACTGGAAACAAGCCTCCTAGGAATGGTTTCAGGATTTCACCCCTCTTCAGCCAGGATAGCTTGACTCCAGTGGCATGGAAAGCACGGGGCCCACTCAGGGTGACAAATGCAAAAACAACAATTGATGGACAGAATGCAAAACACTTGCAAACATTCACCCCAGTACAGAGATCTGGGCCTAAATCCATTGTTTTTTGCTCACCGTGCCATTCCAGATTGAACCCAGCCATATGCAAATCAGTCTTAAACCTGTGCCCAATGGGAACAGTCCAGCCCGAACTGCCAGGCCAGATTCTCCCTGGACTGGAAAGAAGCATCCTAGGACCGGTTTCGGGGTTTCACCTCTATACAGGCAGGTTAGCTTGACTCCAGTGGCATGGAGAGCACGGAACACACATCTGGGAATACTCGTCCCACTCTGAGTGACAATCGCAAAAACAATAACTGATAGACAGAATGCAGAACAATGTCATACATTCACACCAGTACAGAGATCTGGGCCTAAATCCATCCTTTTTTTGCTCACCACGCCAATCCAGTTTGAACTCAGTCATATGCAAATCAGTCTTGACCTTGGCCCATTGGGTACAGTCCAGCACGAACGCCAGGCCAGGTCCTCCCAGGGCTGGAAACAAGCATCCTAGGACCAGTTTCGGTGTTTCACCCCTCTTCAGCCAGGATAGCTTGACTCCAGTGGCAAGGAGAGCACATGACCCTCGTCTGGGAATACCCGTCCCACTCGGGCTGACACATTCAAAAACAACAATTGATGGACACAATGCAGAACAATGTCATACCTTCCCCCCAGTACAGAGATCTGGGCCTAAATCCACCTTTTTTGCTCACTATGTCATTCCAGTTTGAACCCAGCCATATGCAAATCAGTCTTGACCCTGTGCCCAATGGAAACAGTCCAGCCCAAACTGTCAGGCCAGGTCCTCCCTGGACAGGAAACAAGCATCCTAGGACCCGTTTTGGGTTTCACCCATCTTCAGCCAGGATAGCATGACTACAGTGGCATGGAGAGCACAGGACCCACATCTGGGCATACCTGTCCCACTCGGGGTGAAAATGCAAAAACAACAATTGATGGACAGAATGCATAACAATGTCATACATCCACCCCAGTACAGAGATCTGGGCCTAAACCCATCATTTTTTTGCTCACCATGCCACTCCAGATTGAACCCAGCCATGTGCAAATCAGTCTTGACCATGTTCCCAATGGGAACAGTCCAGCCCGAACTGCAAGGCCAAGGTTGCCATTCGCATTGATTTTCTCTGGTCTACTTTCACTACTGCTACCAAATTGCAGCTGATTGGCATGTTTTCTGCCTATTGGTGGAACTCCACGGAATCTCACTGAGTTTTTTTGGAACACAGCGAAATTGCGTGAAGTGAGATTCTGTGAGTTCGTCTCACCTGTAATGGTTAATTTGAAAACTTTTAAAATCTTTTGTGAAGTTGTGTTCGTGTACTCTGCCCACTTTGTGGAACCAACTCTGGCAGGGAGCAACTCACAGGGCCAGTAAGGCTTAGCAGGAATTACCTTGCAGTCAAAGCAGTCTCCAGTCTGACTCCAGGCTCTGTGGGTGAAGTGCCATAGACATCGATAGAACGGTCCATATCCAAGGCATACAGGATTCTAAAGATGCTGAGGGATGCACTGGGTGCTAATCCAGTCACTGGAGTCTTTTTAGGGCCACCCTTCAGTCCACAAGACCAGTGTGGCGATTTTGTCAACAGTAGTTGTTGTCCTTCAAAGGCTGGGTGAATTACAGCCAACAACAGTTGCCACTGGTCTGCTGTAACAGTGATACAAGCAATTCCTATTAACTAAGGCTAGTATCCAACTTGCCTGACCAAACTGAACTCTGAAGACTTTTTCTGGTCCATCAGGCTCAGGTGTACCTTTTGAGCATTTGAATTTGGTCTCCCAGGCTGCACTTCACAGGTCAGTAGGGATCAAGTAATTGCGGCCACCAACTTGCCACAGCAGGCTTTTTCAACGTTTGTGGCCCTCAAGCTTTAACTGGAAGTCAGCCGTCTGACTCTTCTGCCTGGGGTTCGGTAATGACTTTCCTCAGACAGGGGTCAACAGGAATAGTCCTCTCTTAGGTAGTCCAAGTATCAGCTTGTGTAGTACAGTCTTTGTAGCAGCCTTTCTTTGCCAGGTCCACAGAACAGTAGGACAGCTCCTCTTTGGTCCTCTCACCAGTGCATATGTAATCTGAGGTGTGGGTGCTGGTGTGCCACTTTTATGGCCACAACTTGCCCTCAGGGAATGGAGTGAATACTAGCCGATGGGTTACCAGGTACCCCCCTATCAGATGTTGACTTTCTGCAAAGTGTGGCAGCTTGCTTTTTAGAGTAAAATATTCTGCCAGCTCCAAGATGGCAGAACCCTTCTATCAATCTGGAGCTTGGTAGACCACTCTAGAGGTGTGGATAGTTGAGGGGTACATACTCATTGGAAACCCTGGTGTGACAACTGTCTCCAACTATCTCCGAAACCCACCTGTCTACCAGAGCTCAAGGAGCAGTCCCTCGGGTGCGTCCAACATTTACCCTTCAAATGCACCTTCTCCTCTGAAGCACCCCTTTCGGCTCACAACACAGCAGCAATCATGGAGACCATCCACTCAGGAACCCCAAGATATCCATGCCATAACCACATAAACAACATGGAAACATCACCAATCAGCACGACCCTCACCCACATCATCAATGCCTCCATCAGGTCCGTCACTTTCCCAGATAAATGGAAATCAAAGCCCTCTAGGAAGCCCATAGCTGACTCGAATCAAAGGAACAACTTCTGACCCATCTCTTTGCTCCCCTATCTAATCGAGGTGATTGAGAAGGCCACTACAAAGCAACTCACAGCCCACGTCGAACATCATCATCTTCTAGACAATACTCAATCAAGATTGAGAAAGTACTACAGCACTGAAACAGCACTCATCATGGCCCAATATGAGATTTGAACCATCCTGGACTGAGGAGAAACAGAAGCACTCATCCTGCTCGACCTCTCTGCAGCCTTCAAAGCTTTCTCCCACAAAGCTCTCATCAAAAGGCTCAGCAAGATTGGCTTACAATGTTCCACTCCCAAATGGATTGGTTCTTTCCTTACAGGAAGAACCCAAAGGGTCAGACTGCCACCCTTCGCATCAGAGACCAATAAACTGATATGTGGAGTCCCAAAGGGATCGTCCATCAGCCCCACCCTTTTCAACATATACATGACAACGCTAACCAAAATCATCAGATCACATGACATCACCATCATCTGTTATGCTGATGACACCCAACTCATCCTCTCCCTGACAGACAAGATGTGATAAATGTGGTTGTTGGTTGACTGGGGTGTGAGCCTTGGTCAAGCACAACAGCCAAAATCACTTGATGGGTGAACTACAAAAAGTCACTAAATTAACCTGTACTTACTCCTGGATATCTTGGTATAGAAAGCAATCAGTCTTAATTTAGAGGCAATGTGTAAAGTATGTATGCAGCACACAAACACAAATAAGGTGAAAACACGACACAAGAAAAATCACAAACCAATTTAGGAAAATATAGTACATTTTGATAAATTATTTGACACTAAAACAACAACAAACCAATCAGTAGAACCAGAGTTATTCATTTGTTTAATAATAAACTGTAAAATAACACCTACAAGTGCTAGCTCGGGATATGTAGTCACACTGGAACGGGTCAAATCCAAAAGTGTCAAGCCAACCATGATGGAGTATGAGATGGATACAGTCCCTGATTAATCCCACTGAAGGTTTACCTTGTCAAGTTTTGTGGCAAGAGTGCCAGGCTGTCTTGGAATCCATGGGCACTACAATGTCAATGCCCACCCTTTAAAAGGAAATGCCAATGACAGGCAAGGGAGTCAAGTCGGCTTCCAGCTTCTGCCTTGTCTTCCAGTGGCTTGGCAGGTCAAGCAAGTACTACAGAAGGTATCAGAGGAAATATTCCTCTGGGGCCAGTAAAAGTGGGGGACAAGCCTGGCAAAGGTGTTGCACTTCCCCAGATGTCCTGACAGGAATATCTCTTGAGCCAACCCCAGTGGGAAGGCCCTGTAGTATTGGGAAACAAACTACCAGTGCCTTAGCTTCCGCATGCACAGGTTCCTTGGGCTCACTATACAGGAAGCCATAGCTCCCAATAGATGCAGTGGTGTCCAGCTGCCTGCACTTCAGCCTGTTCCCCCATGCCCTCAAGAGTTGGGCACACCTTCTGAGCCTTACATTGCCCATCCATGAGGGGTTCCCCATCTGCTAGTCATCCAACAAGCTCCGAAAGACCACCAAGGGGAGACAATGTCATCCTATGTGGGCTGACCGCCACCCGTGCACCATCCACCTCAACAGTGGGATATTTAGCAGCTGGTTTCCCACACTCCTCTCTTAGCAGCGACCTGGGACATTTTTCTTCCTGGGCGGCCATGGACCTGGTGGTTACACAAACCCACTCAGGCAACCCCAACATTTCCAGGTGTAACATAGGCTCCACTTCCTACAAGGTTCAAGATCAATTCCTAGCAAACAATCCATGGGCATGGCAGGGCTCACAGAAACATTCAGAACAACTGAGATATCCCCCCAAATACAGGGAACAAGAGCCACGGGACAGTGGTTCCCACAGTTTTCAGCTACTACAACGTGGTGGAATGTATTGAGAATCACTTGCTCTGAGGGTACTAGATGACACCTTACTGTAGTGATACTGGCTCCTGTCTCCCTTGGATCCTCCAACCTGGATTACATGTGAGCTTTGAGCACTATCTCTACGCCACACAGGACCCCTGAGGTAACCTCACTCACACCCCCCTCACTAACTGAGGCCATATCCTCCCCTAGCTCTACACTAGCCAATTCCAGGGTCTTTTTTCTCCTGTGGGAGGCTGTGTCTGGTTGGGGCACTTGTGATAACCCTTGTAAGGCCTATACTCATAATACTTATGGCACTTGAGAGAAGACATGTTTTGTTGTTTATCAGAGAAGCCTTTTTTCTGGTGGGCAGATTGGGATTGGGACCATTTCCCTTGAGAACTGTTTTGGGGGCCTTGGGAGAACTCCTTCTTTTTATCTCCCACTCCTTCTTCTGGTAAGAACCCTCAAATGCCTTTTTGGACAATCTGGTGCTGACCCAGAGGCCCACCTGCTTAACAAGCTTCCTGGGTTCAGTAAGCTTGCTGTCTACCAGGTGTTCCCATAGCTCTGTAAAACAAGTATTTAGCACGTGCTCCCTCAAAATTAATTCATTCAGCCCAGAAAAACTATTCACTTTGTAGCCCCTCATCGAGCCCTCCAGGGGCTTGCTGGCATTATCTAGGAAATCCACCCAGGACTGGGTTGGGAGCTTGTGGCTGTCCTTCAACATCAAACTGTACTTCTCAGGGGTCAGCCCAAACTTAGCAACAATGATTGCCTTCATGAGGGCATAAGTAAGTTTATGACTGTGGAGACTCCCAATCAGGGTAGAAAACGGGTTTATCTTTTTATCAATGGAGTTCTCCCTCTGACTGCAGAGTCTCCATAGTCATGAACTTACTATTAACTTGTAGTTTGTGAATACCCCCAAAAATGCAAACTTATACAAATATGTGAGCTTACTTTTGTGAAGGAGGCTGTAAGTGCCAAATTGGGAAAATATGTCCTAAGGCTGGACAGGTGGCAACAGCTTTCATCCCTTCTTAGAAGTTGTGCCTGGTGATGTTGGGTTCTTTGGTGTGGGAGAGGATGAGCTGGGTATTGTCGGCATAGCAGACATTGTTGAGCCTGTGGACAGGTGCCAACAGCTTTCATCCCGTCGTGCAAGTTGTGCCTGGTGATGTTGAGATCTTTGGTGAGGGAGAGGATGAGCTGGGTATTGTCGGTGTAGGGGACGATGTTGAGCCCGGGGTTTCTGCTAATGGTTGTGAGGAAAGACATGTAGATGTTGAAGAGAATGGGGCTGAAAAAGGATCCCTGGGGCACTCCACATCTTGTCTCTGTAGGTTCCAAGAAGAAGGTTGGGAGTCTGACTCACTGAGTTCTACTTGTGAGAAATGGGTATATCCAGTCAAGGGTAACCATGGGCAATGAACTCCACTCTGCTAGCAGATGTTGCAGAGAATTTTAAACTACATGTTACATTGAAAACACAGAATTCATATAGTAATTCTGACTTCCCACGTAGCGGAGCTAGCTATTGTACCCACAACCCTTTGATAAAACAGCATTACCTTTACATGCTAGAAAGCATATAACCAATTCACAAATGTGAACTGTGAGAAATACCAGGCAATGAGAGAGGTGATGATTTTGGGGTCACCCCTAACCTAGGGGGTAGGCAAGCAGATGCCTTGACCACAAAGAGAATATCATGCTGAATGATTTGGCGGTGGTCCCATCCTCATAGGACCACCCCAAGCAAAGTTATGGGCAACAATATAATGACAACCAAAAGCCCAGCAAAGCATTATGGGGCGAGATTCTACAGTGCAGCATTGTGGGCATTGGTGAGGATTCTTTCTTGTGGATTTGATGAGGTCGTGATGTGCTGTGCTGGTTGTCTGTAGACGATGCTTGTTTCTGGGGTTTTGTTTTTGCTCCATGTCTTTTCAAGTTGTCAGAGGAGCACTTGGATTCTTGGAGGGCAGGGGGTGAACCAGCTTGCTTTCTTGATGCATCATCCTATGGCTTTCTTGAGGAGGGAGTGTGTCAGCACAGTTGTTGATACATGGTAGAGGTTTCGTACCGTGGTGTTAGCATCTGGCATTGTCATGGTGGGCTGCTGGTGAGGGCGGAGGTGAGCTGGTCTTCGGTAGCTCTGTTCCAGCTTCTACAGGGGAGGCGGTGGGCATGCTTTTGTATAGTGAGTTTTCTGAATGAGAAATGGATGCAGTGGTGGTCTGTCCAAAGGAGTTCTGTGGTGTGGCTGTCGGAGATGCTGTTTCCTTCTGCAAAGATGGGGTCAAATGTGTTTCCCGCTGTGTGCGTGGGGGGGGTGACAAATTACTTCAGTCCTATGTTGGCGAGGTTGTCTAGGAGGACAGTGGTGTTGGGATCATTGTGGTTGTCCAGGTGGAAGTTTAGGTCTCCAATTAGGATGTAGTCTGTGGAGGTAAGGCCATAGGGTGCGATGAGGTCGGCGATGGTGTTGGTGAAAGGGGAGCGGGCCTAGGGACCTGTAGATGAGGGTTCAGCGGATAGTTGTTTTAGTGTTGGTCTGGATCTGGAAGTGGAGATGCTTCATGAGGGTTGCAGTGTCACCCGCCCCAGTGGTTGTCATGTAGAGTGAGCTTTTTTGGACTATGGCGATGCCTCAACCTGGGTAGGTAGAGTGGTCTTTTTGCAAGATTTTGTATCCATCATGAATAGTGGTGGCGATGTCAGGTGTTGAGTTTGTTCTGGTCCAGTTTTCTGTTAGGAAGGTGACGTCAGGCACGTGGGTGTTCAGGAGGTCCCAGATTTCTATGGCGTGCTTATGTAGGGAGCACACGTTGAGAATGATGCAGTTGAGTGGTTTGTGAGTGGTGATGTTCGGTAGACTGGCGGCTGCTGCTGGGGTCCAGATGTGGGTGGAGGTGCAGTGGCAGTGTCGACAGCAGATTGGGCCTTTGGTGTTACTCACAGTCGAATGCTGGCAGTTGTTGCTGCGTCCAGTGTTGAGAGCGTGGAGGGTGCTGGAGTCTTAGCAGAGGCGAATTAAAGGGAAAGGGTCCCTGTCACTGTTCGCGGTTAAGTCACGTATGGGCGCACACAGGGTTGTCTTTGGCGTGCCAGCAATGTAGCTACGCAGAATTTGCCATTAAGTAGGGTTTGGGGGAGTGCGGTCAGCTGGGAAGCAGGAGCAGGTAGGACAAACTGGATGGGGAGAGGGTCCGTGGGAGTAGCAGTAGGAGGGAGCATGAGGAAGTAAAGAGAGAGAAGAGGGCAATAGAAAAGAGAAAAGAAGGAAAAGAGAGCAAGAGAGAAAAGAGAGCAGGAGGGCAAAAAAGAGAAAAGAGGCCACAGAAAAAAGCTAAGAGAAGTAGAACAGTAGAAGAGTAGAGTGCTCTTCCACTGGACCACTAGGGATGAGGCGCAGGCAGGAGCCTGCAGGTTGAGGAGGGCCTCAAACACCTACGCAAACTGATAGTTTAGGGGCTCAGAAGACATCACTTACTGGTGGAGTTGCGTGGGGGAGAGCAGTCACACTGACCAGGTGGTTTACATAACATTTTAATCTTGTCAAACACACTGCATGCAAAACCTAGGATACAGAAAACAGTATGTGCATGCTGGTATCAGTTTTGCATATGCTTAAACAGTGATACGGTCTGAAAGGTAGAGGGACTGGTATAACAGGGCAATCCACCTAGCTCTAGGCTATAAACAGGCAGCATAAAAATCAACAATTTTCCTCAGACTCCATTGTTACACACCATGATGTACACAGTTCAAAGTTAGTAACAGAGGATGGCCAGGACAATGTAGAGTTAGGTAAAGGAAACACCCCATATCTAAACTTCAAGTACAAACATCTTAAGAATATATAGCATTTTATCAAACTTAAAATAAAATATATAATATAATCTAAAAATTCCTGTAACTTTAATGCAGTTTCTTGGAGCAAAAATGCTTGTGATAAAGTTCCCAGGGAAGAGGATGATCCCCTTTTCACCTGAAATAATTCTCTGAACCTGGCCTTAGCTCTGATGGCTAAGGTTGGATTGTACCAGCTATCACTTAGGCCAAGATCTAATAAGGATGTCTTAACATAATTTAGCCATGGAATCTTTGAGGTTTGTGATTAAGAAATAAATCTGATAAGCACATCTCAAAATGATCTTAACATTTCAATGCTCCATAAACAAAGCCATTATAACATAGGACATCATTTAGTAAGCTCTGTATTAGGATTCAGTGCAAAGTCTCAAATTGAAGGCAATAAAAGAGAATTATAGATTTATTCTATTCATTCCCTAAGTCTGCAACATTACAATATCCCTACAGCTCTGCACCATAAAGAGCAGAGTTAATTGCTTGAGCATTATGGTTTGGTGAACCTGAAAACAGCAGAGGTCCTGTGTTTGATAGGAAGGGTACTCTTTACAATTTGTTGGACCCATAGTTTGAAATGGTTAGCCTGATTCACAGCTAATAAAGGGGCATATTACCAACCAATAGAGAGAATTTTTGTCTCTAACTTGTTTAGAGACAAAAATTATCGCCGCAAACCGGCGATTTGTATCGCAGATAAACCTTGCTATTAGCAAGGTTTATCGCAAATGCGATAAAAAACGGCCGCTATGCATGAATATCGATGAAAAGTCAGCGATATTCATGCATTATCGAGCAAATGCTCTTAGCCATGTTATCCACCTCCCATTGGATAACATGGCTAAGAACTGCTCCTGGGCAGGTGTTAGCTTTTGGAGATATTCGCGCTTAGCGCGAATATCTCCAAAAGTTGGTAATAGGAGATAGCGATGTTAGCGACTGTTTCCAGTCGCTAACATCTTGGCACGCCCACTTTGCATGTCATTAGTGATAAATATCACTGACATCCAAAGCGGGGCCCAAGATGGTCACTATCTCCTATTAGCTGTCGCTAACTGGTGTTAGCGACAGCTTGGTAATAGGGAGATAATTTTATCTCCGCTTTCTTGGCTTTTAAAGCCAAAAATGCGGAGATAAAGCCCCTTGATAATATGCCCCAAAGTTCCTTAACTCTCACTGGAAAATTCGCCCCTAATCGTATATTACCCCTAAAGGTCTTGTGCCAGTTGAAGAACACAAACAGAGACCTCTGAGCATTGTCTTTCAGCCCATGCTCATCTCAAAATAGGTAAGCCTTATATAGCAGGGTTTATGTTTCTTTTGGGTAATTTAAAAAATGGAGGGTATCATCAGCAAATGGTACTTTCTGCCCACCTCAAACCAGTGAATCATTTTCAATTGTCAAGATAATCCATAGAAACATTACTGAAAAAGAGGAATGGAGTGGGGGCCGAAACACAGCTCCGGCAGAGTCCTATTATTAATCTTGAATTTTACATCAATTCACCCTTTACACCACAACCTAACCTGTGCACAATTATCCTCATGGAGGTGCATTATACGTTTTAAAAGTCGTATCTGCAAGGACTTTCCACAATATCACTCTTGGAACTAAGTCAAATCGGGCCGTGAGATTGCCAACATCCACTGCCACGACTTGATCTCAAGAAATTGAAAGACCTGTTCCACAGCTCCAGTTGTCCTTGAAACCTGCTTAGTAATGAGTTAGAATATCATTTTCCCTGATCCACTCATTCAATTTCTCAAAACTTGCTTACAGAAGATCTTTTGAACATGGTGATTGCTGAAGATGTTTCTGCAGCTGTTCTTAAAAATGGGTACAGTTTCTGTGTCCTTCCATGAGGAATTGGAGCACCCACTGCTATGGCCTTGGAAATTAGATGAATGTTGAGCTCCCAAATTTTAAGATTTTAAGTCCTGGCTGGGACAAATCTGCTGAAGCCCTGTCCATACCTGGAGCCTTCCCCTGCTTTTGGAAGACAACTAATTTCTCAGTATTTAACAATGAGAAGGTAGTATTACTACCCTGACCACAGTGACTCACTTTATGTCAGAAACCTTTGACATCATCGGACTTAGCCACTTCTAAAAGGTCTTCCTAGTAATAAAGTAATACAGTTGTTTAATAGATAGCTCTACCTTCTGCTATTTTGGCTTTAACTCTTACCTTAATGGTTGCCCTTAGAGCACTCTTGGTGGCCCAAAAGAAAAGAGATCTATCCCTGAAGCCTGGAAGTTCTGGTAACAGATTTATAATCTGTCTGAAAAAATTTTTTATTTCCTATAAGAGGAAATCATGGCTCTGTAGAATTAAATTGGGTTTGTTAATGTTCTCAATTATCAGACTTAATGGAAAGAGTACTGCCTCATTGATCTTTGAGATGACTTCCTTAGAACTACAGATGACATTCCATTTAACCGTCTAGGGCTCATTACTGATTGTCATAGCCTCAAAATTGTAATAACAATTGCAAACCTGGTTATCAAACAATAAGCCATAAGTCAAATAAAAAATAATGGATTGTGCACACTCTCTTCTCGTCTAACCACCATATTGAGCATGGCCCACCAGTCCCTTACATCAAAAAGAATATAATCTATCTTGGTTTTATAGTTCCCCTCTTAAAATTAGGAGCAGTAATACTATCAGATGGGTGGGGGTGTTACATGCAATTACAGTGTGAGTAAAGGTTATGCCAATCAATTGAAGTGCCGATCAGTTCAAATGGGTCTTAGAGTGAGCTTCTAAGTATGATACACACCAAAATGTATCCTTATCTTTGAACACATTCTGAAGTGTTGTGGATTAATACGTTAGATTAAAGTCACCTGCAGCAATGGCATGGTGTGAGTTGGAATGAGAACTCAACAAGGTATTAAGTAGTTGCAGGGTGGTCGAGCCAGTTTGCCATTTGTACTTCTATTATAGATGTTGATTTGATGAAGGGTCATCTCATGGTTGGGAGTGATCAGCAAAACTTGCATATCTGGTAAACCAATAGTTGTCACAGTTACAAAACACTGCAAGGAAATTTGAATTCAGACTATCAGGCGACCAGGGACCTGGGAGCTTCATGTATTACACCACCCCCACTATTCTCAGGACCACAGTTCTCTTCGGAAGGTAGGCACTGCCATTGTCCAACTTCTTGTATCTGAATTGCACTCCATTGCAGGGCAGACATATTTTTCAACTTTGACCAAGTCTTGGGCAACTAGATGTCTGCGGTCGGTGCTTCGATCATTTAGGCACTTGTTTGTGCTAAAAACTCCAAAATTTAATAATTCTAGTACTACTGATAGGATTTTTGTTTTTGGTGTCAAATCTACTCAAATTTACTCCTTTTTCTAAATTGGTTTGGGATTTTTCTTTTGTTGTGCTATTTCTTTATTACTGTTTGTGTGCTGCAGAAATATTTACACATTGCCTTTAAGTTAAGCCTGATTGCTTTTTGTGTCAAGCTCCCCAGGCTTAAGCACAGGTTAATTTAGTAGCTTTTGTGGGTGTAGGCTTTTGATCTGCTATGAATGCTCTGTAGGCAAATGATCTATGGAAAGGAACACTGCCACATGCCCACTTTAAAACATGCTTAAAAAAGCAAATAAAGAAGATCTTATTGTTGAGGGACAAGAGAGATTTTACTAAAAGACGCTATACATGGATGAACAACCACACCTGCAACCATACTTAACTATTTTAATGAGGTTTTTTATCTCAATCAAGTTCCTACAAGCACATTTTGGCTTGGGCGAAACTAACGACGGTTTGCCAAAATGGACAAGTAAACCTTTGTGTTCTAAATGTAGGCTTTGTCTTTTCCATGCAGAAAGTCTGACTCACATCATCTAATCTTGTTCCAAGTTGCTAACTGAATGCTAACTGAATGTAAGGCTTTACTGCATAACCTTTTTAATCAAAACAGTATATAAACCAGCCGTCATGCCGTACTGTTTTATTGAAAAATTCTTCTGAAAAGATATCAGATAAGGTAAAGTTCAGCAGGGCAAGGCTTCAGGGAGTGTTCAAAGATGGACCATTGTCACCGGATAGCCTAGTCGAAGCCACAGTGAAGATTTTTACGTTTGGACTCTGAAATGGAAGTTGACAATCTCCAGCAGGATGTGGCAGAGGGCTGTAGTCAAAGACTATTCCACAAGGTTGTATACCCCTTTGGCGAAGAACCCCTAAAAAGGATATGCTACTGCAGAGAACAATGTAGAGGGACAAGCTTCAAATTCAATCCGACCAGCGATGCACCTCACGGAGATAGGCAAGCAGGTGTGTCGCGGACTCCTCATGATTCTCAGGGTGGTTTTTAGACAAACATTTTCCAAGTCCCCTGTTTTGGAAAATGGTCCAGCAGCACTTGGAGGGTCAGGACTCATGTTGGATACAGGTGCAAATTCAAGATGGAGGATATTGTATGTGTCCATGTTGCTCTGAGTAGAAGACCAGCAAATTAGCCATTGTCCGTTATTCTGGAGGTCCTCAAACAGTTGAAGATTCAGTCTTGCAACCAGGCAGAAGATAGCAGAGCAGCAATGCAACAGGATAGCAACACAGCAGGACAGCAGTCCTTCAGAACTGCTTCCAGCAAAGTAAAAGGCTTGCCACCAGCACAGCAGGCCTACTTCCTGGCAGCATATGCACAGGTCCAGAAGTGGGCAACCAAGGTCTCCTTTTTATAGTCTGGGGATCTCCTTCTGAAAGGTGGAAAAAACCTCTAGACAATGGCATTGAAGAACGTAACATGTCCTGACTCCTTTTCCCAGGCTCCAAGTTGGCTGCAGTCAGTGTTTGTTTGCAAGTTTGTTATGCTCTTTGTATGAAAGCACTGCATAGGCTATTCAGTTGGAAGTGGGGTTTTGCCTAGCTCCACCCCTCCATTGCTGCCAGCAGATGGCCCATTCAGGCACACCTTATGTGTGACTGTCTGGGAGGAATTCACAAAGTCTACCTGTCAGTTACATCTAGTCATATGTCCCATGCCAGACTACAGACACAAAAGGGCTAAGGGCGGAAAAATGGCAAATGTCTAATTCAAGCTATCCTGGCCGATGAAGGGTGAAACCCCCAAACCAGTCTTAGGACCTGGCTTGGCAGTTCAGGCTGGACTGTTCCTATGAGTCACAGGGTCAAATCTGATTTGCATATGGCGAGATCTAAACTGGGGAGCGTGGTGAACAAAATAATGATGGATTTAACCCAGATCCCTTGACTGGGGGTGAATGTTTTGATTTGCTCTGCATTCCATTCATCAATAGGGTATTTTATGCAGCATGACAATGACTTACATGTGCAGAGGAGGGGTTTCCTATTGTTGTGAATTCACAGATCTGTTGTGAGCAAACTGAGTGTGCATGCAGTATATAGATTGTTTTTGAATTGTACCTTCCCTCTCTTTTTGTTTGTAATTGGGTATTTTAGGAAACTAGGGATGCATGGGGAGAGGTGCACTTGGATGATACTTCTGAGCTTGATCGGGGGCAACTGTGATGGGTGTGCTGAACTTTGTGCTTTGGCAATGTTGCCCATGTGTTGTATTTGAACTGTTCGATAGATGTATTGAATTTCCCCAATAAAGTAAAGACAAAAAATTGGGTATTTCACTTTAATGTCAAATACACCAAACATGACATAGCAACCTGCTCCCAATTGTGAATTATAGCCTATTAAATGTTGCAAGTGTTCCCCCAAGTTATCCCATGATCACATTAGGCCCTACTGTAATGAAAACACATTTAGGGGTTTTTCAGTACCAGGACATGGGCAGGCCTGGGCATGTTTTGAAGCAATACTTAAGTGGGTGGCATGATTAAAACTCTCTAGGATCACAGGCAGCATTTAATTGACAGTCCCAATGTGTTTGGTTTTCTGCTCTAAAATGGACTTATCATTAAATTAAATATGCCAATTAGGTATAAACCAATGTTACCATGTCTGAGGGGAGTGAACACAAGCACTTTAGTGATGGTTAGCAGTGACAAAGTGCATGGAGTCCTAATACCAACAAAAATAGGTTCAGCACAATGGAGGAGGTGAGGCAAATAATCTGGGGGAACATTACTCTATGACTAATAGGCTTAACAGCGGGTTTTTCTCATTCCCAGGACACTCCTAAATAGCCAACCTCCAGACAGTAAGAGAAAGAACCAGTTTGTAGGAGGAGAGCCCTTCTAAATAGGTGTGCAGCTAAGGAGCTGAGGAAAAGCCTGCATGGTGGTAAAAGGTCTCTGCCATGTTGAAGTGGAGATACTGGTAATTTAACAATACAACAGAGAGGATATGCTGCAATAGGCACTTGAGGGCTTTGAAGAAATGGGTGAGATTTGGTAGAGTGATTTCTCCAATCACTGGGAAGTGCACAGGATTAAACTGGCATCTCATGCAGCACCTCTTCAGACTGTCTCTGGACTTGTGAAGACCTCACCTGAAGAAAAATGCCCTGTTAAAAGAAGATACCGACTCCTGCTGGAAGAAGAGGACTCATTGAAGGACCCAAGCCCTCCTTAAGCGTACTGGAACACAAGGATTGAAAGAGCTCTCCAAAGGTCAAGTTGCTGACATCCTGTTTTCCTGTTTAAGAGACACAAAAGCCAAAAGGAACTCTGACTTTAAAAGTGCCCAGCTAAACGCAGAGGACTGTACCCAGCGGGAGACCTGACTGTTAAGACACCTGTGCCTTGCAGACTGCTAAATGCATCAGTCCACGAGAAGGAACATTTTTAACATCCAGAAGGAACAATTTTAATATCCAAAGGATTAGGTCAAGGGGCTGAGACTTGCCCTAGAAGGTCACTCCCTAGGTGGGCAAGAAAAACAGATTCATGTTGCTAAGTCGTTTAAAATGTGCAGAAAATATGTTTAGTGATGAAGTGTGGAAAAGGCAACAGGCCTCATAGAGCCTAGCCTGGCTTCCGCCTATATCATTCTGCAACTGTACTAAATCTGAAGGTGAAAATGTATCAAAATGTATCCACATGGTGAATCCCCCTCTGCAACCACGATATCCAGCTCTGTCTCACTCTGAACTTTTGGTGAGAAAGCCAACAGCTTGACAAAGATGTATTGAACTTTGATGGACCCTGCCTGGCAACAGCCTTGAGCCTTGCACCTCAACAAGGTTTCCACTTCCATTTCAGAGGCCAAGCGCATAGGTAAAAAACCTTGACCAGGATGACCTACTTATTGTGTCCTATCTCCATTGCATCACAGTAGGCCTGGAATTGTGCCTAGGTCCTGGCCAACTTTAAACTACTGTATTTCAATGGTGTTTCATATTTTCTAGGCACTTTACAGATGGTAATTTTAAAAATGTATATTTATAGTTCCCCTTATTCTACTTTGAGGACCATGATGTCTTTTTGATCATTAAACTATTTTTTAGTTTATAGTGGTCTTTACGGTGAAATTGTTAGTTCTACTTGACTTTAATACACAGGAGATGATTCACAAAGTAAACTTACACATTCACGACTTAAGTCTGTAGCTTTAAGCCTCTGCATGTCCTATCTTTTAATGTGTGAAGATCTCTGTATACTTACGTGTTCGAAGACTATGCACTCGGGGCGGAGCTATTCACACGTAGAAGACTAGTGGAGTGAGAGATTTAAAGAGAGTTGTAAAACTCTGAACATAGTTTGTAAATGAAATTTGAATAAAGCATCTAGTTGTAAATACTGAAGGCAGAAATATATATAAAAAATATTTTTATACAAAAATATTGTGATACAGCAATATCAGTGTGAAGAATATCAATTTTTCAGGTAAGTAATATCGCTCAGATTATCGTTTTCAATAAAATAGTTTAAAAATATTGATTTGTAATTATTATTTGTGTCTTAGATCATATATTAATTTCATGTGCTACTATTGTTTGTATAATAGTTTTCTATTTTAAATATAGTTTGTGATTTTAAGTGACTTTGAATTTTGTATTTAATTGGTAATAGTAATTTATAGTATCATAGCTGGATTTGGTGTTTGTCGGGCATATGGTGGGAAGAAAATTAAGTAATAATAATAATTAACTAATTATTTAAGTTATTATGTGATTGATATTAATTATGTGTATTATGTTTATTTCATTTATATGTTTGGTGCAGGTTGCTACATTTGTAGGGGTATATGGTGGGAAACTAATTAAGCAATAATTAACAATTAATAACAAATAATTATTAATTGTGAATTAAATATGTACATTATTTAATACTGATTTATTGTAGTTATATATTGTATGTGGGTTGCTAGGTTTCTAGTGGTTTAAGATGAGAAGTTAATTAAGTAATAAATCAAAAATAATATTATTGATGTATAAATATGAATTATTATCTATGTAAAATGTGTAATATATTTTTGTTATATTTTAGGTGTGTGCTGCTGGGTGTGTAGGGTTGTAGGATGGATATTTAATTAAGTAATGATTAGTAAACAATGAATTATTCATAGTTAATTGTTATGTAATAGATTATCAATTATGTAAATTGTGTTATAATAATTTCTTTTTGTTATATTTTAGGTGTGGGATGCTAATCTTATAGGGGTATAGAGTTGCAAGTTATTTAACAATTAAAAAACAGATACATTTATTTATTTATTTATTTTATTTTGAGAGTTTTATACAGCGCGAACAAGATCTTTGCAGATATCAGAGCGCTTTACAAGTAAAAAATACAAAGTAAAAATACAAAGTAAAGAAGCGAATATACAAAGTAATATATGAGGTAGTTAGGTACAAGGTGCTAGTTACATAGGTAGGTCAAAGGACATGAGGTAGGTCAGAGGTGTGGTAGTGTAGGTACACTGAGTATAGATAAACAGTTGTGTCAATAGCATAAAGTGCCATAGCAAGGAGCATATACTTGCTTAAGCGTGTTTAGAGTATTTAGAGTTTAAAGGTGGGCCTAGTTGAGGTGGGTGTGTGCAGGATGTATAGTCCCACAGGTGCGACAGTAGCAGGGAGGTAAGGATCGTTGAGGTGGAGAGGGTAAAGTGTGCAAAGTCAACCAGGTGCGTCAACAATGTAACAATATACAGAATACATTTTTTATTTAAAAAAAGTATTGTCAGAGATAGTCAGAACAAGTACAGTCCAAACAAAGATTTAAATGAAATGCCTGGGGAGTAATGCATACTAAAAACTCATAGTTACTGGACATGCCATACAGGAATGGTACACCAAAAGTATAATAATAATATAATCTGGGACTTGTATATTACAGAAACTACTACAAAACTTAGCAATCTTATACAATAAAACATATCCAACCCGCACTATATCGAATATAGGGTCCTGAAGAATAATTTAAACATTAAACTGCAGATTCCAGTTAAATTCTGCTCAGATTCTATTTAATCTTTTAATAGAGTAGGCACCCCTGGAATTGGCCATTGCCAATTCAGACTCATATATTTGCCGGGTGACGCCCCACCACTCAGCTGTTATTAAAGACAGCAACCATCTTAGACCAAGATCGAATTCCATTCTGTATACCATCATGATCAGAAACAGCAAAAAAATGAAATAATGAGCCACACCCACCAATCCACCTATATAAAGGGCCAGACTCATTACCATGATCCTTTGCTCAAACAGAACTGCTGCCAGGCATCAGAAGTCTGTCTGCGTCTATTGCTCTCTGCCTCTCTGCCACACACTTCACCCACCTCGCAACTTGTACAGATTGTATTGTAAAAAACATCTTCAACAACACTCTTTTTCATAATCACACTCACCCTCACCTTCACAGTCACCCCCACATTCACACTCACCCCCATCTTGGCCCCCAAGAAGCAGCAAAGGTTCACAGATAAGGAGTTGGAGGTACTTGTAAAGGAAATATACAGAGTAGAGCCTCAGGTATTTGGGAACCAAGTCCAACAGACCCCCCCGTCCCACAAAAATAAGCTGTGGGACAGGATAGTCAACAAGGTGAATGCTCAATCACCTTATCTGTGCACAATGGATGATATCAAGAACAGGTGTTACGATGTGCGAAGGAAGGTCAACAAACTGATGTGCAGAGAACATGCCTAGAGTCAGCAGACTGGTGGTGGCCCTCCTGCACCACCCATGCACTTCACTTCCTTAGGGGGAAAGGTACATGCCATCCTTCTGCCGGAGGCTGTCTATTGAATTCCAGGAGCAACAGAGTCTGGTGAGTACATACTCAACACGCCACTAATGTTACCAATTACACATCCTCAGACATCCCTGTCAAGGATACTGTTCTACAAATGACTTTTATCAAAGTTATTACATTTGTGCTCCAAACACCAGTCACCAGTGTCGGCCATCTTGCCAGCACATGTTCACTCACTCACAGGCCTGATGGGAGTTTTAGTCACAGCAAACACTCCTCCTCCCACATAGCACAACAAGCCCACCTGCTACTATTCTTTCTGTATAGTGAGTGGAAAAGTACTGGCAAAAAAAGTACCGAGGGCCCCCGCAAAACATGGAAAGGGCACTCAAAGAATAATCCTTGAGAAACAGATGGCTATGCATCACCCCCAGGAAGTGACAACCTGCTCCCTGATATCCTCCATTGTGTGCCGAGCATTCACTTTGTTGTCTGTCATTGAACAGTCCCACATTGGCTGGAGGGTCTAAGTTGGACTAAGGACTCAAATAACTGTGGATCTACTTTGGAATAATTAATCTACAAACACTACCAACTCCTATCTGCACTTTGTTTTGTCTTTTTTTGAGCACTCCCCCATGGTGTGGAATGATTTCATCACGTCATGCACGAAAATAAATCACTTTGCCCAAAATACTAGCTCAAAGTAAGCCAGCAGCTGATGGCAGAAGCAGACAGCTTGCCCTATGCTTCGCGTACTGCTAGTGCTAGTGTGTGTGTGATTACCTCTTATTTTAAAACAACGTATCTTTTACCATTTGCTAGGTCTGTGGCACCATTGTATTTGTATCTTTGATGTTGCACGAACTCTGAGCACTTTTCTAGCGTGTGTCACTTACCGCGCTACAGTTGGGTGAAGCAGCCTTTGCACCTCCCCGGTCCACCGCAGCCTTTAGCGGGCTGATTGTTGTGGAGGGAGCACTGCTCTGGCCCGGCCTGTGGGGTTTGTTTTCTCTTCCTGTTTGCCATCCCACGGCCGCCATCTTGTCAGGGAGGTGGGCTAGTCTTTTCCTCGCCTGGTCCCGGTCTCAAGCCTTCCTATTTAACCCTTCCATGGCATGGGAGTGCAGCAGACGCACGCAGCGGGCGCGCCGGCGACGCGCCAAAGGCAAGCTCGTCTGCACCTGTCCGAGTCTGGTCGCTGCCAGACGCTAGACACGCTGGTGGTTCTCAGTCAGGGGAGTTGAGCTACACCAGGGAACACTTGCTGTCCATCGGTCTGCGCAGCGGATCCTGTGTTCTGCATCTAGGGGTTGGTGAGGTAGGCCCTTTTTGCTGCCCTACTTGCGAATATAGGGTTCAATCTCCAGGGGCCTCTGCTCCTCCTAGACCTACCGCAAAAATCTTGCTTTTAAATGTTCGCTCATTGGTAAAACATTATATGGAGGTCTTCGACCTTATTGAAGATGAGTCGCCGGATGCGTTGTTTATCACTGAAACTTGGCTGACAGATGCCTCAGTGGCCGAACCTGGTCTTGCCCTTCCCCTCGGGTTTAGTATCCTCACCCTCAATAGGGAGTCCAGAGGCGGGGGAATAGCAGTAATTTTAAAAACTTGTTTTATTTCTACTTTCGTCAAGCAGGAGGTGGCTGGGTGCGAATGCGCCCATTTTTCCATCTCCTTTAATGCTCACTCATCCATTTCAGGCCTTCTAGTTTATTGCCCCCCTGGGGCCAGCGATGACTTTCAGGCAGCCATTATCGATGCCGCCGGCTCACTGGCACTTAAGGCATCGAACTTCTGCCTGATCGGGGATCTCAATCTGCATTTCGACCATCCCAACGATCCCAAAATCAGCAGCTTGCGCGCTGATTTCGCGGCCTGCCAATTAAAACAGCCGGTAGTGGGCCCCACGCACTTAGCTGGGCATTTACGTGATCCTGTGTTTTCCAACATCCCTGCTCTTATGGTCGAGACTAACCCTGGGCAAAGCACTACGCTACGCTCGCGGAGTTTGCGAAGTTTTCGCAACTTCGCACTACGCGAGCTGCACGTAGCACAGTGCGAACATGCATAGTGCAGCGTAGCGTAGTGCAGCGGTCATTTTTTGCTTGTTCGCCGTCCTGAACGTCATGTTCGCGACCGCGAGCAAGCAAAATGACATCCCGGCGAGATTCTCAACGCGAGGAGGTCAGGTTTCTCATTGTGAGTGGTTGCGCATGCTCGCCACCACTCTCAATGAGAAACTACCTGTTCGCGTTGAGAAAGCTGCCTCTCGAGTAATAATCTACTTGAACAGCAGAAAACTACAGCTCACACTGTGCAAGATGCCATTTTCAATGCTTGCACAGTGCCGGATGCTTGTCCGCACTGTGCAATCATTGAAAACGCATCTTGCACAGTGCGAACATGCTACTACGCAGCTCGCGTAGTGCTACGTGAAGTTTGCGTAGTGCGAAGTGCACTTCACGTAGCTTCGCGTAGCGCTACTATGCGAACTACACCCAGGGTTAGTCGAGACACCCAGCCCTATGTGCTGGACTGACCATTTTTTAATCACTTTCTTTTTCCCCCTCTCCACGAGCATTCCCAGAGCCAGCCTCAAGGCCACTCTTAGATGCTGTTGGCATAAACTTCATATAATAGATCTGTGTTCCAATCTGACAGCCTCTCTCCCTGTTCTAGACACTAACCCTGAACAAGCCTACAACTCATTTTGCGACTGGATACTCCAGGCTCCAGACTCCCTGATTCCAGCCAAACAGTCTAAGGGCCACTTCTCGAAGTCGAATCCCTGGTTTGATGACTTTCTGGCTGCTCTATGCGGCTTTTGTAAAAAGCTTGAACGTGCTTGGAGAAAGGCATATGACCCTGGGACAAAAAAGCTATATCAGGAAGCAATTAAACGCTACCACAAGGCTAAACATCAGGCCCGCTCTGCCCTTCTCGCCAATGAGATTAAGGCCAGCAATATTCCGGTCAAAAGCATTTTTAAAATACTCCATGACTTCAAAACTAGGAAAGATACCGCCACGACATGTATCACGCCTGAACAACAATGTGAGGATCTAGCCCCTTTCTTTGTTCAAAAAGTTGAGACTATCTATAAATCCTTTGCCACTGTCCCGACAGACCTTGCTCCCACTACTATTCATTGGCCTACTACTATTCTAGCTGTTATCCCTCCTATGACCCACAACGAATTCCTTACGTTAAGTAAAAGGGTTAAATCTGGCTCCCCTATCGACTCTATGAAACCAGCCCAATTCAGAGATGCCCTATCTGTGCTATTGCCACCTATATGCCAGATTATTAACTCTTCTTTTAATACAGGAGTGGTGCCCATGTCTTGGAAAACTGCAAGGGTGGTCCTCCTGTTGAAAAAACCTTCTCTGGACCCTGCTAAGCTAGAAAACTTCCGCCCCATATCCCTACTACCCTGGGTCGCTAAAATTGCTAAATGTTACAGGATTTCTAAATGCTAAATGTTACAGGATTTCTAAAGCGCATGGCTGCCTGTGAGTGTCCCAGTGCTGAACAAGTACAGGTGTAATCATCAAGATGGGAAGCTCACGGGAACAGCCAAGTCTTCAGAGACTTTCGGAATGTCAGAAGGTTGGGTTGTGCACGGAGGTCAGAAGGGAGGGAGTTCCACAGTTTGGAGGCGTTATATGAAAAACGTCGACCTCCTGATCGTGCTCTCTTGATCTTAGGTGGCAGAGTAAGGTGGGCGTAGGAGGATCGGAGGGGTCTGGAGGTGGTGTAGGGGGTCACCAGGTCTTTGAGGATAGGGGGGGCTTTTCCGTTGAGAATTTTGTGCGTTAGGCAGAGTGCCTTGAACTGCACTCTTTCCGCGATGGGAAGCCAGTGCAGTGCTCTAATGGCTGGTTTAGCCGAACATCGACTCTTGGTGTTAGTAAGAATCCTAGCGGCCGCATTCTGCACTACCTGTAATTTAGTTGTAACTTTCCGCGGTGCGCCCAGGTACAGTGCGTTTCCGTAATCCAACCTTGACAAAATGAGGCCCTGGATCAGAAGTTTCCTTGATTGGAAAGGGAGCAGTGGTAGGATTTTCTGGGTGGAGCGCATGAGACCAAAACAGACTCCAGCCGTTTTCCTAGCTTGGGTATGCATGGTGAAATTTTGGTCTAGCCATGACCGAGGCTTTTGATCTCGGATTTGGGAGTTGGAGGCTTACCCATGCATGGGGGCCAGAGAGAGTCTGGATGAAAATGGGCCTGATTCCCCACCACCAGGATCTCAGTCTTGTCGCTATTCAGCTTCAGGTGAGATCTGTCCATCCAGCTGACTATGTCTCTCAGGCAGGAGTAGAGGTCGATGGTGGGATTTTCCTGCTGAGTAAGGGAGACAACCAGCTGCGTGTCATCTGCGTACGTCAGGAGTTTGATCCCATATGGGGTGACTATCTTTTCCAGGGGGGAAATATATACGTTGAAGAGTGTAGGGCTCAAGGAGGAGCCCTGTGGCACTCCGCAACGTATGCGGGTCTCTTTAGATGTGTAATTGCCCTCTATCACCTGGAAAGTGCGGTCTTGAAGAAACGATTTCAACCAAGACAGGGCGGTGCCTGTGATCCCAAGCTCTCTAAGTCGCTGGACCAGGATCTGATGGTTGACCGTGTCGAAGGCTGCGCTCAGGTCCAGGAGGATCACTGCCACTGATCCTCCTGCATCCATGATCTTCCTGGCCTCCTCGACCACCGTCACCATAGCTGTTTCAGTGCCCTGGCCCGGGCGGAAGCCTGTCTGTGAAGATTTGAGTAGTTCGTTAGTTTCAAGGTAATTAGACAGCTGGGAATTAACTAATTTTTCTGTTATTTTGCTAATACACGGGAGGAGAGAGATCGGTCTGAAGTTGGATAGGTTGAGGGGATCTAAATTAGGTTTTTTAAGTAAGGCCCTAACCTTCGCCTTCTTCCAACTAGGGGGTACCAATCCGTTTGTCAGAGAGGCATTGATCACGTTTACCATTGATGCGAGAATGGTAGGTGCTACCTGCTTTAAAATTTTAACTGGGGCGGGGTCTGACGGTGAGCCACTCTTGAGTGAGTGAGGATGGGGGCCAGAGTGTCTAGGCTTATGGGGGTGAATATGTCAAGTCCCATATTAAGGTTGTAGACCTGCATTACGGATAGCGAGGAGTGGTCCATAGGGGAAAAGGGCGGAAGTTGCTGTAGAATATTTTGAATCTTTTGATCAAAGAACGTAGCCAGCTTATCACAATGGCTGTCCGAGGGGTCAATCAAGCCTGTGGGTTCTGGTATTTTTAGAAGTTGTTTTACGATTTGGAAAGTCTCCCTTGACGAGCAAGATGCCGCACTGATTTTCTCTTGGAAAAAAGCGGTTTGGGCATTTTTCAGTGCTTTTTTATAATTAAGGATAGACAATCTGTAATCCTTCTTGCTATTAAGGTCGAAGTCTTTCCGCCACACTCTTTCGGCTTTTTTACAGAGCTTCTTAAGATGGCGAGTCTCCTGGGTAAACCATGGGGAAGAAGTTTTTTTACGGGAGGTCAGATGTGGTTTTCTTGGAAGGATCATGTTGAGAGAGTTTTCGATCCAAGAGGAAAACTCCATATCTGTTGTAACTGGGTCTGTTTCATAGGTTGGTTTAAGGATTTCTAAAACCTGCTTCCATTTATCGGTGTCTAGTTTGGTCCAGAGACGCGTCGGTTTGCCGGGAGGTTTGTTGGAAGGAGAGATAGTAGAGATCTCCCACCTAAAGGGGATGATCAGGTGATCCGACCATGGCAGGGGGGTCGGGGCATCGATTTTAAGATCGTCCATATTGCAAATGATGGGGTCGAGTAGATGTCCAAGCGTATGCGTAGGTTGGTCGCTCTGAAGATGGAGATGAAGGGTAGCCAGGTCAGCCAGTAACTCTAGTGCGGTATTGTCATCGCTGTTATCGAAGTGGATGTTGAGATCCCCTAAGATTATCATGTTGGACGAAATGCTAGACATGGCCGTAGAGAATTCCAAGAGGGAGCTACAGAATTGGCCCAGAGGCCCTGGTGGGCGGTAAATGAGGACTCCTGAGAGGGAGTTACATGGGGACAGTTGAATGCTAAAGTGTACATTTTCACAGTCCAATAGGGGACTGTCATGAAATCTACATGGAAATTGGTCCTTATAGATAATAGCAATCCCTCCTCTCCTTCCCTTTGGTCGATCTAAGTGTTGCAGGAGGTAGCCCTGAGGTAGCGCCTGAACAATATCATAGTCCGAGTCTGAGGTGAGCCATGTTTCTGTGAGAAACAAAATCTCAAGTTGCTCTTCTTCTAATAACATGTGGATTTCCTGAGCATGTTTGGGCAAAGATCTGCAATTTAATAAAGCCATTTTAGTGATTGTCAGAGGTGTTTGGTTCTTCAAAGCTGGAGTGAATTTGATGGGCAATGAGGACAGTGGGCACAAGAGCTCTCACCTTTAAGGATATTAGTGCAGGAAGGCTGTGGAGGCTGGTTCAGTTGAAGCAGCGAGTGTCTGGAATATGACAGCCTTGCTTGAGTGGCAAGGTCCAGGGTCCCTGGCCCTAGGCTCGTCTTGGCGCGGACGGGCGCCGACGGGCTTGCCTTAGGCGCGCCTTCGGCGCGCTGACGGCGTGCCCACTGCGCTCGTCCTCTGCGCTTCCGCCAAAGGCACATATTTATTAGTAAGGAAGGGCACTGAGGGGGGCGTGGCCTAAAAGGGGCGTGGCCTCGGTGCGCCCCAGCAATGGCATCAGTAAAAGTTTGTTTTGGACAGAGTCCGTGATCAGCGATAAGATCCGCTGTGCGGGTTGCCAGAGTAAGGGTTCCAATCCTAGGAAATGCTCAGGATGAGGTAGGTTTTAAAAACACAATCAATTACAAGTGACACTCAAATGTTAAAAAGTACGAGTCCGCTCCCGGCTTCCGCCTCAGGAGTACAGTTCTGAGGAGCGCTAGTTCTCAGCGCCTTTATACTTTGGTGGGGGGGCGTGGCCCAAAAGGGGCGTGGCCTCGGTGCACGCCGGCAATGGCGTCTGTAAAAGTTAGTTTTGGACAGAGTTCGCGAACAGCGATAAGATCCGCTGTGTGGGTTGCCAGAGTAAGGGTTCCAATCCTAGGAAATGCTCAGGATGAGGTAGGTTTTTAAAAACACAATCAATTACAAGTGACACTCAAATGTTAAAAAGTACGAGTACCCTCCCGGCTTCTGCCTCAGGAGTACAGTTCTGAAGCACGCTAGTTCTCAGCGCCTTTATACTTGGGGGAGGGGGAGTGGCCTAAAAGGGGCGTGGCCTCGGTGCGCGCCAGCAATGGCGTCAGTAAAAGTTTGTTTTGGACAGAGTCCGCGATCAGCGATAAGATCCGCTGTGCGGGTTGCCAGAGTAAGGGTTCCAATCCTAGGAAATGCTCAGGATGAGGTAGGTTTTAAAAACACAATCAATTACAAGGGACACTCAAATGTTAAAAAGTACGAGTCCGCTCCCGGCTTCTGCCTCAGGAGTACAGTTCTGAAGCACGCTAGTTCTCAGCGCCTTTATACTTGGGGGAGGGGGAGTGGCCTAAAAGGGGCGTGGCCTCGGTGCGCGCCAGCAATGGCGTCAGTAAAAGTTTGTTTTGGACAGAGTCCGCGATCAGCGATAAGATCCGCTGTGCGGGTTGCCAGAGTAAGGGTTCCAATCCTAGGAAATGCTCAGGATGAGGTAGGTTTTAAAAACACAATCAATTACAAGGGACACTCAAATGTTAAAAAGTACGAGTCCGCTCCCGGCTTCCGCCTCAGGAGTACAATTCTGAGGAGCGCTAGTTCTCAGCGCCTTTATACTTCGGTGAGGGGGTGTGGCCCGAAAGGGGCGTGGCCTCGGTGCACGCCGGCAATGGCGTCAGTAAAAGTTTGTTTTGGACTGAGTCCGCTAACAGCGATAAGATCCGCTGTGCGGGTTGCCAGAGTAAGGGTTCCAATCCTAGGAAATGCTCAGGATGAGGTAGGTTTTTAAAAACACAATCAATTACAAGTGACACTCAAATGTTAAAAAGTACGAGTACGCTCCCGGCTTCCGCCTCAGGAGTACAGTTCTGAAGCGTGCTGGTTCTCAGCGCCTTTATACTTGGAGCAGGGGGCGTGGCCTAAAAGGGGCGTGGCCTCGGTGCGCGCCAGCAATGGCATCAGTAAAAGTTTGTTTTGGACAGAGTCCGCGATCAGCGATAAGATCCGCTGTGCGGGTTGCCAGAGTAAGGGTTCCAATCCTAGGAAATGCTCAGGATGAGGTAGGTTTTAAAAACACAATCAATTACAAGTGACACTCAAATGTTAAAAAGTACGAGTCCGCTCCCGGCTTCCGCCTCAGGAGTACAATATTCTCTCTGGACATCTGAGCAACTCTGGTGCCTTAGACCGCCCCCAAAACGGGTTCCACCCGGGCCACAGCACCGAGACCGCACTAATAGCAGTATGTGAACATCTAAGTACCATCCTGGATGAGGGCCAGACTGCGGCGCTCATCCTGCTCGACCTCAGCGCGCATTTGATACGGTCTCCCATAAGATTCTCCTGCGCCCGCTTGGAGGAGGTGGGGGTGATAGGGCCGGCTCTGGAGTGATTCTGTTCTTTTCTTTCTGACCGATGCTCATGCCATCAAGCAGGGTGTTCCTCAGGGCTAGGCTTTAAGCCCGCTCCTGTTTAACCTCCATGTTCAACCTCTGGCGGCTGTAGCAAGAGACCATGGTTTGTCCATGATTTCGTACGCTGACAATACTCAGCTGGTGGTGGCTCTCTCTGAAGATCACACTCGGGCTGCCGCACTGTTCCAGGCTGGTCTTGCAGCGGTCGCGCAGTGGATGACCACTAACTGCTTGCAACTCAAAGCTAACAAATCAGAGGTGCTACTGGTGGGGAAAGGTAAGGGACTGTGGATCAAACACTGGTGGCCTAATTGCATGGGTGGTGCCCCCACTCCTAAGTCGGAGGTAAAAAACCTGGGGGTCTGGTTTGAAAGGAACACTGCCACATGCCCTCTTTAAAACATGCTTAAAAAAGCAAATAAAGAAGATCTTATTGTTGAGGGACAAGAGAGATTTTACAAAAAGACGCCATACATGGATGAACAACCACACCTGCAACCATACTTAACTATTTTAATGAGATTTTTTATCTAAATCAAGTTCCTAAAAGGACATTTTGGCTTGGACGAAACTAACGACGGTTTGCCAAAATGGACATGTAAACCTTTGTGTTCTAAATGTAGGCTTTGTCTTTTCCATGCACAAAGTCTGACTCACATCATCTAATCTTGTTCCAAGTTGCTAACTGAATGCTAACTGAATGTAAGGCTTTACTGCATAACCTTTTTAATCAAAACAGTATTAAAACCAGCCGTCATGCCGTACTATTTTATTGAAAAAATTCTTCAGAAAACATATCAGATAAGGTAAAGTTCAGCAGGGCAAGGCTTCAGGGAGTGTTCAAAAATGGAGCATTGTCACCGGATAGCCTAGTCGAAGCCACAGTGAGGATTTTTACGTTTGGACTCTGAAATGGAAGTTGACAATCTCCAGCAGGATGTGGCAGAGGGCTGCAGTCAAAGACTATTCCACAAGGTTGTATACCCCTTTGGCGAAGAACCCCTAAAAAGGATATGCTACTGCAGAGAACAATGTAGAGGGACAAGCTTCAAATTCAATCCGACCAGCGATGCACCTCACGGAGATAGGCAAGCAGGTGTGTCCCGGACTCCTCATGATTCTCAGGGTGGTTTTTAGCCAAACATTTTCCAAGTCCCCTGTTTTGGAAAATGGTCCAGCAGCACTTGGAGGGTCAGGACTCATGTTGGATACAGGTGCAAATTCAAGATGGAGGATATTGTATGTGTCCATGTTGCTCTGAGTAGAAGACCAGCGAATTAGCCATTGTCAGTTATTCTGGAGGTCCTAAAACAGTTGAAGAATCAATCTTGCAACCAGGCAGAAGATAGCAGAGCAGCAATGCAACAGGGTAGCAACCCAGCAGGACAGCAGTCCTTCAGAACTGCTTCCAGCAAAGTAAAAGGCTTGCCACCAGCACAGCAGGCCTACTTCCTGGCAGCATATGCACAGGTCCAGAAGTGGGCATCCAAGGTCTCCTTTTTATACTCTGGGGATCTCCTTCTGAAAGGTGGAAAAAACCTCTAGACAATGGCTTTGAAGAATGTAACATGTCCTGACTCCTTTGCCCAGGCTCCAAGTTGGCTGTAGTGGCAATGCAAGTTTGTTATGCTCTTATTATGAAAGCACTGCCTAGGCTATTCAGTTGGAAGTGGGGTTTTGTATAGCTCCACCCCTCCATTGCTGCCAGCAGATGGCCCATTCAGGCACACCTTATGTGTGACTGTCTGGGAGGAATTCACAAAGTCTAACTGTCAGTTACATCTAGTCATATGTCCCATGCCAGACTACAGACACAAAAGGGCTAAGGGCGGAAAAATGGCAAATGTCTAATTCAAGCTATCAGGGCTGATGAATGGTGAAACCCCCAAACCAGTCTTAGGACCTGGCTTGGCAGTTCGGGCTGGACTGTTCCTATGAGCCACAGGGTCAAATCTGATTTGCATATGGCCAGATCTAAACTGGGGAGCGTGGTGAACAAAATAATGATGGATTTCACCCAGATCCCTTGACTGCGGGTGAATGTTTTGATTTGCTCTGCATTCCATCCATCAATAGGGTATTTTATGCAGCATGACAATGACTTACATGTGCAGAGAAGGGGTTTCCTATTGAGTGTGCATGCAGTATATAGATTGTTTTTTAATTGTACCTTCCCTCTCTTTTTGTTTGTAATTGGGTATTTTAGGAAACTAGGGATGCATGGGCAGAGGTGCACTTGGATGATACTTCTGAGCTTGATCGGGGGCAACTGTGATGGGTGTGCTGAACTTTGTGCTTTGGCAATGTTGCCCATGTGTTGTATTTGAACTGTTCGATAGATGTATTGAATTTTCCCAATAAAGTAAAGACAAAAAATTGGGTATTTCACTATAATGTCAAAGACACCAAACATGACATAGCAACCTGCTCCCAATTGTGAATTATAGCTTATTAAATGTTGCAAGTGTTCCCCCAAGTTATCCCATGATCACAGTAGGCCCTACTGTAATGAAAACACATTTAGGGGTTTTTCAGTACCAGGACATGGGCAGGCCTGGGCATGTTTTGAAGCAATACTTAAGTGGGTGGCCTGATTAAAACTCTCTAGGATCACAGGCAGCATTTAATTGACAGTCCCAATGTGTTGGTTTTCTGCTCTAAAATGGACTTATCATTAAATTAAATATGCCAATTAGGTATAAACCAACGTTACCATGTCTGAGGGGAGTGACCACAAGCACTTTAGTGATGGTTAGCAGTGATAACGTGCATGGAGTCCTAATACCAACAAAAATAGGTTCAGCACAATGGAGGAGGTGAGGCAAATATTCTGGGGGAACACTACCCTATGACTAATAGGCATAACAGTGGGTTTTTCTCATTCCCAGGACACTCCTAAATAGCCAACCTCCAGACAGTAAGAGAAAGAACCAGTTTGTAGGAGGAGAGCCCTTCTAAATAGGTGTGCAGCTAAGGAGCTGAAGAAAAGCCTGCATGCTTTAAGCCCGGTCCTGTTTAACCTCTATGTTCAACCTCTGGCGGCTGTACCAAGAGACCATGGTTTGTCCATGATTTCGTACTCTGACAATACTCAGCTGGTGGTGGCCCTCTCTGAAGATCACACTCGGGCTGCCGCACAGTTCCAGGCTGTTCTTGCAGTGGTCGCGCAGTGAATGACCACGAACTGCTTGCAACTCAATGCTAACAAATCAGAGGTGCTACTGGTGGGGAAAGATAAGGGACTGTGGAGCAAACACTGGTGGTAATTCCATGGGTGATGCCCCCACTCCTAAGTCGACGGTAAAAAACCTGGGGGTCTGGTTTGATACCAAGCTGGATTTTCAAGAGCATACCAAGAAGATCGCTGGTTCCTGCTTCGGTCTTCGACCTATACTTGGATTCTTTGACCCTCCCACCCGCCAGCTGATAGTCCAAGCTACTATCTTGTCCAGGCTGGACTATGCTAACTCACTTCTATAGGAAGCCAACAAGGCGGAAGTCACGCGCCTCTCAAGAGTGCAGAACGCAGCTGCTCATGTCCTTCTGCGGCTCCTTAGAACGTGCTCTGCGACAGATGCTTTGCAGCGGCTGCACTGGCTGCCTGTGCCGCGGAGGATTCAGTTCAAAGCCCTATGTCTAACTTCAAAATTCTAAAAAAATCCTCCACTGAGATTCTGTCCAACCTACTGATCCCCTACGTACCTACTCGCCAGCTACGCTCGGCCGAGCACTGCCTTGTCACGGTGCCCCGGGTGAAGCGACTTAGAGCTGGGGGTCGGTCCTTTCGCTACCTGGCTGCCAAATTATGGAACTCTCTTCCTGTGCAGATCCGCCGCTTAGACTGCCTTTTTTCCTTCCGTAAAGCTATTAAAACTTTTCTATTTCCCAGGGCCTAGCCTCTGCTCTTAGGGCCTAGCTTCTGCACTCTGTTGGCATGACCTGAAGCGCCGGGACGCCCCTTCGCTGAGGCATCTGTTGCGCTATATAAAATTTCCAAATAAATAAATAAAAATAAATAAATGTTGTGACTTTGAATCCCAATTATACATATTGAAATGACACACAAAATCACAAAGAAGAAAGTGTCAGTAACATTGGTAACAAATAACTTCTTAAATGTTATTGCTGCATTGTGAGTGAATGTACCTTGTTGCAGC
Source organism: Lissotriton helveticus (assembly GCF_964261635.1). Taxonomy (NCBI): domain Eukaryota; kingdom Metazoa; phylum Chordata; class Amphibia; order Caudata; family Salamandridae; genus Lissotriton; species Lissotriton helveticus. The sequence goes on along the minus strand of NC_136057.1, from coordinate 788,735,940 downwards.
ATGATAGATGGACACAACCAGGTTATCACACAATCCGTAGGTCATGGTGCAGACTCAATGGAAATCTATTGCCTTTAAAGCTAGCACCTATTGCAAGGACAATCAACAATCATTGTCAGCAAAACAGATCATCATGGAACATGTTTAGGTTTGTAACTCATATTTGGATGTGTTAAAATAGACAACACACACCTCAATGTGGAGCACAGGTGTATTCTCCAAAGAGAACCTGGCGCCTTCACACAAAACAAGATTGCATCAAACTTTGTCAAAAGCAGAAAAGAACAAAAGATGACCATCAAGTATGAAGTACGTGTGCGCTAGGAAAATCAAATAAAGTTCAATGTTGGACTCTGTCACTGCATCATGGGTCTGGGAAGTCACAAGTCTGCTTAAGACAAGGCAAGGTACTCTGGTAAGGAGTAACATAGACCAGAGTCAGGAAAGCATGAATAAATTGACCACGTTTACAAGAGTTTCATCAAATTCACAAATGTGTCTGTGTAAACACTAGCTAGGATTCATGTCAGCACTGTACCTGTTAATATACAACATCAATCGAAGCATTACATTTGTAAAATGTATGTTAATTATCGTAAACTCACACACATACATACACATTGTGCACCAGCAACACACAAGCAAACAATTGGGTTTTTTCGCCTCCTCTCATTGCATACTTACACTCATGTGAAAAGGTGGAGGATGAGTTGTCGTCGCACAACTAAGCACTCCTCTTCCTCACCATTGGCAACATGTCCCTGTCCTGGATCGTCCCTCACAGGTGGATGCTGGTCTCCGTTATTCTGTACTAGAGGTATTTCCCTCCTTATAGCCAGGTTGTGGAGCATGCAGCAAGCAATGATAATGTTACACACCTTCAATGGTTCATATTGAATGGCTCATCCTGTATGATCCAGGCAGTGGAATCGTGTCTTCAAGAGTCAAAAAGTCTGCTCCACCACTCGCCTGTTCCTTCCAATGGCCTCATTAAACCAAACCTCTGTAGGGGTGACAGGGTTTCGGAGTGGGGACAGCAACCAAGGCTGGTTGGGGTATCCAGAGTCTCCTACATTGAACACAGAAAAGACTGACAACAGAGCACTATCTGATGTACAAACAATGCACGCCACAACGTAAACATACAACATCACCTACCAACATGCCAGGCATGGTCAGGTTGAAGCTGTGACATCAAATGGGGGATGACACTGTTCCTCATGATGTACACTACATGTGCCCGGCCCGGAAAATGTGCACAGATGTAGGATATGAACATGTCAGCTAGACATACCACCCGCACATTGATCGAATGGTAGTGTTTGCACTGCGGTTGGTCTGTGATGGTATCAAAGCAAAATGGGTGCCATCAATTGAGCCAATAACATGTGATATTCTTTTCAAAGCAAAAAAATCACCATTGATATCTGTCAACTCTCCAGGTTTCAGAAACTGAATGTACTGGTCAAGGTACTGTATCAATGCCTCCAACACATCACGAAGGACATGGCTAAACATGGTCTGGAACATGCCACCAGCTATTGCCACTGTATATTGGAATGACCAAGTGGCACAGTGGAAAAGAAATGGAGGGCTGCCATCACCTTCACCTTGGGGGGTCAGCGCAAGTCGATATGTGTGTTGAGGCTGCAGATGTAGTGCCAACTGCTGTGACAAATCCTCAATAATTAGTCTATTGAAATGATATCTGCTGATGGTAAGTGTGTAATCTGCCCCTCAAGGTTAGCTTCTCATGGGAGTGTAAGATATTTATTTAAAGGGATATCTGATCATGAAAAGAACTGTCTACACACATGTAATGCACAAAAATACATCAATTACAGTAGTGTTTGCCCTACAAACTGGTTATTTAAAGGACGCGGTAGCCGCATCCTGAACGAGTCTGACTGAGCCATACACTGCAAGTTATACTGCTGATCAACACAGGTGAGTATTCAAAGGACGCGGTAGCCGCATCCGAACTGATCCGGTCACAGTCATTGGCTGTTGGTTCTTATGTTGAAAGACATGGGTGAGTATTTAAAGGATGCGGTAGCCACATCCAAACCGATACAGTCACAGTCATTGGCAGTTAGTTGTTATGGTGACAATGCATGTTTCTGTTTGTGTCATCATTGCATGGAAACCGACTCAGTATCCTCCCATCACCGATGGATCAAAGTCAATCGCTGTCGTATGCAAGCAATGTTGTGCATTGGACCGATTCAGATAATGCGACCGACACAAACCTATTGCTTTGTCTGCATGGATTTAAGACTGAATCTGTCTTTGAGATATAAGTCTGTCTATTACCTAAAGACTTGCCTGCACTACCTGCATCATTCCTGCACCTCACCATCTTTCTGCAGCGTTAACACATCCTCTGGTAGCTACTATGGCACGTACAGTTGAGAGGGCCCCAGATTTCAGCGAGGAGAGGAAGAAGGCCCTGATGTACACCTTCCTGTTACTGTACAGCCAGCTCCATGGGGAACTAGAGGAGCAGGTGTGTTATGATTACACTAACTAAACTTCTGTCACCATGTCATCCTTACAGCTCAACCCCCATGAGAAGGCCAAGATTTGGAGGACCATCGCCCGGAAAGTGCGCACCGTGGGATTGGAGCTTTGGCGCGTCCGTTATTGCTGTAAGAGGTGGCAGGACCTTCGTGGCATGGCCAAGAAGGTCCAGCTGGGCCTGTTATGTCCTGGCATGAGGGGCAGATGCTGAACACTGGCCCGCCCACATGCTATGCATCTTAGCAGTGGTCTTCCCTGACCTGGATGGGCAGTGTAAAGCCAGACAGCAGCAAGGAGGGAGTGAGTATGTGCCTTGTTGCAAAGCTTTGTTGGACATTAATGTTACAGTACCTTAGCCTGCTGCCACTTTTACTGGTTGTAATTCAGCCAAATCCACTGATCCATTTTGTGAGATTCATATGCGCAGGGATAATTTGATGCCTAGATACGTCCCTTTCATCAGGGAGTTGAGAGTTAGTTCAGTTCAGGGAAGTGACCGTAGTATGCAAGACTTAGGTAGTGTGTCTCCAGTAAAAAACCCTCATGAACGTGTTGGGTAGTCTGGGTAGCGGTATATCTTGGTTCTCTGCTATGTGACACGTGTGTGTATAATCATAGGGTTCGTTTCAGGTATGCAGCCTCCACCAGGAGGATCTTACCCATGGTTTAAAAACAGTAGTGACCCAGTGATGTGGACAAAGAGTAGATTAAAAATACCCGTACAGCCAGACATAGAGCTTTATTTAATCTGGATTCGGGTATCCCCTGATTGGGGAATGCTCTAGATGTGCGTTCTATAAAAAGACTAGGAATTCAGAGCGCACTAGCATTTAGTGAAATAAAATGGCCGACATGTTTCAGCCCCTTTGCCGGAATTCGGACTTACGGGCTTTTTTCAGGACCCATCTAGAAAAATGTGTGAGAGTGGCGTTGGTCTACAATGACTATTGCAAACGCAAAACAGAAAAAAGGGAACATTTTCAACCTGTTTCTTTTCTTGTTTTCGGTCTCAATGTACCTGTGAACAAATAATGTGAACACGTGAAGTAAGACATACATGGGTAAAGGGGAAGGGAGACATATAAAGTAGTAAATATACTACTATTTTCATAAACAACTAAAAATGGCAATACTTTAAATAGCCCCTAGTAACTGGCAGTGTCAACTCTCTCTTTTCCTACAAGCCTAATACATGCAGAGTTAGTTGTAAATAAACCCTGCTGGTATCATTGACGATATTCTCTCTTTTGGATCATGTAATTCTGTTATGCTGCACAATTCCTTTTCTCAGTACAATGCCCTGTATTTTGCACTCATTAGCATGCACTGTTTTCAAGTGAACGTTATTAATCTACTCAATAGACAGTGGATTCTTCGTCTTTTCATGCAAATACAAATTCTCACGTGGGCGCTATCCTTTACGGAGTCTTTTTTGTATATACACAAAACTCATTCAACCGGAAAATGCCACCCGAGGCTGGTGTTGTTATTCCCCGATTAGAAAGGTTACAGGTATAAAAGGCACATCGTTAATAATGACTGTCAGTTGTTATGCCTACCTGAAGTGTCGGTTTGGAACACCTCCTTCGGGTCTTAGGAAGGCTTCGAGGGGGCTAGACCCAGAACGATATTTGCAATTAGTAAAAAGGCGTTTTTCCATACTTGCGGTTTTGTTGTCCAGATATCTAGGGATTCGCTGCTGTACCTCACGCTCCGTGCCTCGTTGCTTCGCGTTGCGCTATAGCTGCCTTACATGACCCGGAAGTAGGAGGGCTATGCTACCTGGTACGTTTTGAAGACGCTGGGATAATCGAGCTAGAAAACGGACTTTCTACATGTTTGCTTTTGCTCGTATCTCCAATGCGTATATTTTATCTATGGCAATGGCTGATTTAAGTGATTTTGATCGATCAGCTGCAAGGAGTAATTATGATATAGTGCAGGTGTTATGTATTTTTATCAAAAGGATTTTAATCTTAACAACAACTACTGTTTGCTTGTGGTCACGTTTTGGTCATAAAGTGTAAGTTATTGCTCGTGAAGTGCAAAACTACTCTCTGTGAAGGGGTTATAGATGTTTTATTAATACTAGTTGTACTTTATGTCGTGATTGTGGAGCTATATACAGTTACACTCTACTAATGCATTGAAACTGCCTGTGTGCACCCGTATCTTTTCTATCACTCTCTCCTTTGGTTAGATGCACACTGTTCATCTATTGGTGACCCCTATGTTGAGTGGTCTTCTGTCTCATGTCCTCCTTGCATAAGTCCCAAACTTATTTGTTGTTAATTCAGTGATATCAGATTGGGATTGAAATGGGCAATATGCCAAAATTGTGTCTAAAAAACACCTAAAGGTCTTTCTGAGGAGGGGGTTGTCATGTTCTTCATCTCGAAAGGCTCAGCCACGGAATACTATCGTTCAGACCTTGTTTGTCTTTACCCAGACGGTGGATCCAGCGCTGTTCCCTTTCACAAAGGATTCTCTCAACTTTGCTGTCCTTGTTGTCTATGGTTTCTAAGACAACCCAGTTCAGTTCATCCACTGTGTGGCCCTTTTCTAGATAGTGGCTGGCCATTTTGGTGCTGTTCTTTTTGCACTTCACGTTGCTGCGATGCTCTCCAATCCTCAATTTGACTTTTCTGCAAGTCATACCGATGTACCTAAGATGACAGGGGCAAGTTATCATGTATACCACATGACTGGTGTTACAGTTCGTATGTCTTAGTAATTTCCACTTGAAATCCATCATAAGTTGGAGTTCTTTCGTGGGTTGGGTCAGGCTACAAACTGAACATGATCCACACGGATAGTGCCCGGTGATAGGGGCATTTCCACATTGGTTTGTCCTTTCCCGCTGTTTTGGGGGTGCCGGTCTTGTGTGGACTAGAATGTCTTTTAGATTGCGACTTCTTTTGTTAGAAAACCTAGGTTTGGGCCATGTAAGTTCCCCAGAGATGACAATCTTCCAATTTTTGTTCACAATTTTCTTTACTCTGTCTGTCACTGGACTATAGGTGGTGACACATGTCATCAGGTCTTCTGGTGTTGTTTTTGTCGTGGCCTCCAACAGGCCCTCCCTGTTCTGATTCCGAGCACGTTTTTTGCATTTATTGATTATTCGTTTGGGATAATCCCGATCTTTCAATTTTTCACAAAGGTCTTCAGCTTGAGTTTTGTATTCAGAGTTATTGCTACAGTTCCTTCGAACCTCAGGAACTGGCTGTAGGGGAGATTCTCCCTCAGCGGGCGCGGATGGAAACTTTCGAAGGACAGAAGGCTGTTTTTCTCTGTTTCTTTGAAGAAAGTGCACGTTTGGAGTAGTCCTCTCTCTGCATAGATAGTGATATCCAGGAAATCTAAGCTGTGTCTGTCAGCACTGTAAGTGAACTTAAGGCAGTTGTCTTGCATGTTAATCCAAGAGTGAAACTCTTTGAGACTTTCTTCATTCCCACTCCAGATTACCAAGATATCGTCAATGTACCACTTCCAAAGCAGTACATGACGAAAGAAGGGGTTAGTTTCGGTGTGAATGTATGTCCCTTCAAAAGTGCTCACATATAGGCCTGCTACACTGGGGGCAAACGTGCTGCCCATTGATGTCCCGTGGCATTGCAGATACAGATCTTCTTTGTACTGAAAATAATTCTCTGTGAGGGCCAGACGGCAGCACTCCAAAACAAAATGTCTTGGTTTCTTATGTGGCCAATCTACACTGAAAAGGATCGTCTCAAGCATATCGAGGGTTTCTCGTTGGGGCAAACTCATATATAGGCTTTCAAAATCGAGCCCCACCAGGATCATTGTGTCTGGTGAGTACTCAACGTCTTTGAGTAAATTCAAGAGGTCCCTGGTGTCTTTTAGGTACGTCGGCGTCTTTTGTACCAACGGTTTGAGGTAATGGTCTGCGAATTGTGAAAGGGGCTCCAGGACTGACCCAATGACGGAGACGATTGGCCGTCCTGGTGGTGGCATTTGCGCTTTATGCGTCTTTGGTAACAAGTAAAAATAGGGGGTCCTTGGAGCTCTAGTTTCCAAAAATTCTGCCTCTGTTTTTGATAGCCAGTTGTTAATTTCGGCTTCTTCATCCATCATTCTTATGGTTGTTTTTAATCTATTAGTTGGGTCCATGGTCAGTGGTGTGTAGAATTTATCGTCAGGCAATAAGTCCTGCCATTGTTTGTCGTAGCCGGCTGCAGTGAGTAAAACTACCCCTCCAACCTTGTCAGCCGGCTTGATAACGATCTGGCCATCATTTTTTAGTTCGTCTAGTGCCGTCTGCTCGGCCCTAGTTAAATTGTGAAAGGGTTTCTTTGGGGTTAGGGCAATCTCATCCATTTCCTTCATGATGGCTTGCTCGAAGGTGAATATCTCAATAGGGACCTGGGAGTTGAGGGGGCAGAAAGTGGACTTATTTCTGAGTGGTGTGTCGCCATCAACATTGTTAGTCAGTTGATCCTTAAAAAAGGCTTTAAACTTTAATTTGCGACAGAACTCTGCCAATTCGCATTTAGTTTTAAAGATGTCAGTTTTTGGAGTAGGAACATATCCTAGGCCTTTATTAAGGACACTTTCTTGTTCTCTGGTCGGCACTTTGTCTGTCAGGTTCACAGTTGGGTTGTTGTACCAGGTCCTGTCTTGCCTCTCGTCACACTCCTCGTCTGGACTTGACGAGTCTGGTCGGACCAAGTTACTGGTGTGAAACCTATGTTTTTGTCAGTGAATATATATATATATATATATATAAAATTTCTATGGCAAAATGAAACCCCTCATTTTGTTCCTTTTCAAATTAAATGTATTAAGTGTTACCACTTTATTTCAATCAAGATGACTTCAGGTGTGCCATACTTTTGTCATAAGTAAGACTGTTAGCGTTCTAGTTGTTCTCTAGAACACTCTGGGACATTCTGTCATTGGGCTATAGTTGGGCTACATCTGGCTGATATTTGGGCTACATTTGGGCTCTTTTGTCTCTGGTGGCCATCTTGGGAGACTGCATATCAGAATTTTTTTAATGAAATATAAGAGGATTTGAGAAGTCACTCAAAATGTGCCCTAATTTTTCTTTATTCAGCACTAATCATAATTTCTATGGCAAAATGAACCCCCTCATTTTGTTCCTTTGCAAATTAAATGTTTTAAGTGTTAACACTTTATTCCAATCAAGATGACTTCAGGTGTGCCATACTTTTGTCATAAGTAAGACTGTTAGCGCTCTAGTTGTTCTTTAGAACACTCTGGGACATTCTGTCATTGGGCTATAGTTGGGCTACATCTGGCTGATATTTGGGCTACATTTGTTTTTTTTTGTCTCTGGTGGCCATCTTTGGGCTACATTGGACTACATTGGGCTACATTGGGCTACATTTGGGCTCTAACATATATATAGCCCAATGTAGCCCAATATATATTTTTTCAAAGTTAATTTTCGTAAAAACCACTGGAGCATATATCTTGAGACATAGCAAAGGCACATCGGGGTACCAGTCACTACAATTTTGCCAAGTTTGGTGGAAATCCATTCAGCCGTTCGGGCTAAAAGTGAGTCCAACCGCCCTATGGAAATTAACATGGGGAAAACACGTTTTGGGACCCCCCTTTTATCTCAGCCCCCGCTTGACGGATCCCCCGAAACTTTCAGGGAAGGAGCGGAGCGCAGCGAGGCAAAGTTAAGGAAAATTACAGGCAGATCCCTCATTCGGCGCCAAAGTTATTCCCAATAGAATGTTGCGGATTTCCTATGGAAAACAATCCTAACTATAACTACCTACTGTAGACCGCCAGTAGGTAATATATATATATGTATATATATTCACTGAAAAAGCCATAGGTTTCAGACATGTTATATTTAGGAATTCGCATTTAAAAAACCTTAAAAATTCACTGAAAAAACCATAGGTTTTAGGTGAGTTATAATTAGTTGGACATTTCGCTCGTACAAACCCAATTGAAATTCCCACGTTATAGTTAGTTGTACTAACTAGAACTAGCGCGCCCGCAATCCACCTCTGATGATGTCCCCTATTACATCATTCATGACATGGTCAGTGACATCTCTGATGACATCACTGATGATATCTCAAATGACATCACTGATGATATCACTGATGACATCATCCACGTGACAATCTGATACATCTTATCATACACTAGTATAAACTTTCAACACTCAGTCAGTCACACAGCTTTATTCTATCTTTTTAAAACGGATCATAAAAGCACAAGTTATCTAAAAATTCCAACACATATATACACATTTAAAATAAGAATGAAACAGTTGCAGTGATCCAAGTAAATTCATATAACACTCATTATTAAATATGGAGTACCATATTTGAAACCCTTAACACACCAATACAAGATTCTAAAAACCCACTCAGTGATTCCTACATCTACACACACATCTAAACACTTACCTATAGATTCACTCATACATGCTAACAAAGATTAATAGAACACTATTAAATATACTTATACACCTACATCGACACTACACACTGTTAAATGTAATTAATTACTTTTTGGATTACTTTTCTAACCACAGGACTGGATCCTAAATTCAGTTCTGAGACATCACCTGTAAACAGTTGAGTAAAAGCGTTTTGGTTACAGTAGTGATTTTTAAGGAATTTTATTGTATTTTAAAAGATGACAGAAACTTTTTCACATAGAATCACCAATGTTATCCTGTGGGAGGAAATTCACTTATCAGGTAAGTAGTGTTAGCGTAGTGAAGGGGGTGGCGCCTGAGGTGACATGTGTGCAAACACGCCCTGTGGCGCCTTTTAAGTTGAAGAATTAAGTGCCCTTCAATCCTGAGGTCCCCTGGGGGCCAACTAGCCCACCAGGTACCTCTAGTATGCACCAGGGGGCTGCGATGCAGAGAGGTGTTCTGAGACCACCCCCCTTTTTACAACACTATGCATCGCAGCTCCATGGTGCTTACTAGAGGTACCTAGTGGGCTAGTTGGCCCCCAGGACACCTCAGGATTCAAGGGCACTTAAGCCCGCAACTTAAAACATGCCACAGGGCGTTTTTGCACACATTCCACCTCAGGCCCCAACCCCTCCCTTCACCACTGTGCAAATGCGCCCCGTTGCACGTTTTGAGTTGGGGGATTAACTCCCCTTGAATCTTGAGGGTCCCTGAATGAATGAATGAATGAAATGAGATGTGTATCGCGCTACTTAGCCCAAAGGCATCAAGGCGCATCAGATGGAACAGCTGAATGAGAGGTAAAACCAGATGTCGACTATAGGTAGGCTTCTGTGTAAAGCCAGGTCTTTAAGGCTTTACACAGAAGAAAAGAACGAGGGACACATGGCCCTTGAGTTCAACGGGGAGCATGTTCCAGAGTTTCGGGGCAAGGGCAAAAAAGGCCTTCCCTCCCCATCTGGCCTTCACAGTTCGGGGCACCGACAGAAAGTTCTTGGCAGAGCGCAGAGCCCTGCCAGGGGTATAGGAGGAAACAAGAGCCCTAATGTCTTCTGCACCGGATCCATGGAGAGCACAGTGGGTAAGACACAGAACCTTAAAGTTTATCCTGGCCGGCATAGGAAGCCAGTGAAGGTTTATTCTGATGGAGTAGCCTGATGACCGACTGGGGGCAACAACAACAAACCTAGCTGCCGCATTCTGCACAACTTGTAGGCATTGGACCAGCTTCTTGTTTATGCCCAAATTGAGTGTGTTACAGTAATCTAACCGTGAGGAGATGAGAGCTACCGAGAGTTCTTTCTGAGCTTCCAAGGAGAGGTAATGTGAAAGTTTTCTCAGAATCCTTAGGACACCACAACAGGTGGACACAGTCCTATTGACTTGCCTGTCAAAGGAAAGTGTGGTGTCAAGAATTACACCCAAATTGCGAGCGGCAAGAGTGGGTGTGGGACAGGTTCCAAGGGCAGACGGCCACCAGTCAGCTGACCAAACCTCCTGTTCACCTCCAAAAATGAGGACCTCGGTCTTTTCCCCATTTAATTTGAGGAAGTTTTTGGTTATCCAGCCTGCCACTGCATACAATTCCTAAAGTTTAAAGCCACAGTCTCCACAGATTGAGAGAGGGAACCCATAATCTGGGTGTCGTCAGCATACGACAGTACTTCCCTGGGGTGCAACTAGCCCACCAGCTACTTCCAGTAAGCGCCACAGAGCTGCGATGCAGAGAGGTGTCAAAAGGGGCGTGGCCTCAGAACACCTCTCTGCAACGCAACCCCTTGTAACAAACTGGAGGTACCTGGTGGGCTAGTTTGCCCCCAGTGACAACCTAGTATTCAAGGGGAATTTGTTCCACCTCTGCAAACGCGCCAGGGGGCGCGTTTGCAGAGTGGTGCAATAAGGGGGCATGGCCTCAGTCTGCGATCCCTTTTTTAAAATAATTTTTTTTGAAGAAAGGGTGCTGTGTAGCCCCGTTCTTTTAATAATTTTTTGGCCCTTGGGACCCCATCCCCCAGTGCCTGCCCCCAATTTTTTTTCTTTTTAATATGGAAGGGGGCCCTGTGGCCCCCTCCTGTGGCCAAAGTCTTCCCCGGGGACCCCACCCCCTGGGACATGGGCCTTTTTTTTATAGTAGGGGGTTTGCCTTGCCCCCATCCCCCAGGGCCGGCCATTTCATTTTTTTTTTATGTTTGGGGGAGGGGGGCTGCATGGCCCCCCTCCCGGGCCACTAATAGCCCCAGGGACCCCATCCCCCGGGGCTGGCACACTCCATTGGGGACCGGGGGGGTCACCAAACCCCCCACAGTCCCAGCCGGCTCCCTGCATCATGTGGGAGCCGGCATTGCTTTTTCATATGGGGAGCAGCTAACATGCTGCTCCCCATATGGAAAAGCATTCTGCTTTCCTATTTGGAAGAGAGAGTAGGTTCCCTCCTCTCTCTTCCAAATAGGAAAGCAGTTTGCAATGACAGGGTGGGAGCCGCGAGGCTCCCGCCCTGCCATTGCAAATAGAAGTTTCCCGGAGTTGGGCACCCCGGGACACTGCAGGAGCTGGCCCTGGGAGGTGGCGGACCCCAGGGCCATCGACGGCTCCAGGAGGGGCCCCTCCCACATTTTTAAGAAGCCCCCCCAGCCCCGTGGCGGTCCCCGGGGCTGAGGGGGCCCCATGTCATGAATGATGTGATATTTTACATTATCAGCAGTGAATTGCGTGCATGCGAGTAATAGTTAGTGCAACTAACTATAACATAGGAATTTCAATGGTTTTGTACGAGTGAAATGTCCAGCTAACTATAACACCCCTAAAACCTATGTTTTTTTCAGTGAATTTCTAAGATTTTTTAAATGCTAATCCCTAACTATAACAAGTCTGAATCCTAAGGTTTTTACAGTGAATTTCAAAGGTTTTTTAAATGATAATTCCTAACTATAACAGGCCTCAAACCTATGGTTTTTTCAGTGAATTTCAAAGGTTTTTTCAATGATAATTTTTAAATATATTTATTGTTCTTTATTTTATATTCTTTTACTACATTTTTTAATCTATTTATATTTTGATATCTTATTTTTTAAATTACATTACACATATTTATTAAAAATATATTTTATTATTTTATTTTTATTATTTTATATTCTTTTGAATCTATTTATATTATTTTCTTTATTGTTTTTTGAAGTCGCGCACCCAAAGCGTACCCTTCTTGATCACTGCGCAAAACGAATCAGCCATTTTAGGATTGTTGTGTAGTATTCGTGTAGGGTGTGCGACGGGTACTAGTTCCCCTACGTGATCTCTATGCAACTAGAGGCAATTGCTATGCGAGTGGTACGTGACTTGTGACGCATATGCAGCATGTAAGAATTAGGGTAGCGACGGTCGCGCGGTTGCGCGTGAAGTCATATGCGTGTTGGACGAGCTGTGTGCGCGACTCCCGTGAATTTGTTTTATTTCTAAAAACATATATATATATATTTAATATATATATTAGGGCAATACATTATCTGAGCTAATCATAAAAATAATATTCATTTACTTTTAATAAAGTTACATTACTTTTAAATGCAATTTCGCGAAGTCGCGCTGGGTGCAAGCTGGGTGCGAGCTGCGTGCGTGCACCCTACGCGGACCCCATGTGACCAGAAAAAAAGAGATTTGATTGGTTCATAACACTTCCTATTCTAACTATTGAGGAACCCCACCAATTTCAATCACTCTTCTTAGACCTTCCTTGAGAGAAGACCTCTGCTCAGAAGAACATTAGATTTTTTTGCTTGGGGATCTCAAATTGATTTTTGGACAAAACAATTGCTACACCTGTAGTAGAATCTTCAAACTCTGAACATTCTGGGGCAGAAGAATTTGTTCCAGAACCTCCCCCTCCAGAAAAATATACCTCCATTGTTTGGAAAAAATTTCCCGGCGGGGCAAAAAAAAGTAAATGCCACGAAGGTTACGTGCAAGATCTGCAAGGCGGTGCTCTCCAGAGGAGACCCACACATGAAGTACCCATGTGTGACTGCTAGCATGAGAAAACACCTGCAGTCACTGCATCCAGCAAACTTTTCTCATGAGGAATTGAGAAGACTGCATGCAAATGCTCCTGCAGCACCAGCTGTACCTAGCACCTCTGGGGCATCACCATCTACTTCAGCACCAGATATATGTCCCCAATTTGGGAAAGTGAAGATGCATTGAGTGCAATGCAATTGTTTATTTGTTGCGGGGAGCAGTTAGTGGACCTTGCTTGTTATGCCATTGATAACCATCAATGCTAGTTTCTTTTTTTTGTTCTCCTCAAAGTTTGGGGTTTTGTTCGTCCTGTTGACCTTTTCACCCTGTTAAAAAACAAATCGTTCAAAAAATTCAAAAAATACACAAAAAGAGAAAAAAGTTATTTTCAAAACTAACTACTCAGGTTAAAAAAAGAGCTACATTTGTATGCTAGCGTATGAAAGTTTACATGAATATATATCTAGTGGATAATTGACTGAAAAAATGCATTTGTGGTGTATGGTGAATGTATAAGTGCAGAACTATAAGGAAGTGCTGCAGCATGACACTGTTAAGTGTTTGGCTACAGTGTGCTGAGGTACTTCCGAAGCACAGGGATGTAACATATGTACATAAATATGTTGCAAGTCTGTGCTTCCCTCTGCACTGCTGCTTAAACTGCAGCCATGTGGTGACACAGGCACCCTTGCACCATGGTGCAAGGGTATCTGTGTTGTATGTAGTTTGTTTTTGTGCAAAAAGACACACCATTCTGCACAAAAACAATGTGTGAAGGCATTTTTCTCCTTCAATGAATACTGTACATTTTAGCATACATTCAAAGAGAAACAATGAGGAGAAATTAAAGTAATTCTCTTTGTTGTGCCGTGCTACACCATTTGGAGGATGGTGCAGCATTCGCAAACATGTCCAGATTTATCATTTCTGATAAATCTGGTGATGTGTTCTGTGCAAATACGCACAACAACACCTACAGAACACCCTTTCAATGCAAAGTGGTGTGTAGTATGAGGTTGCATTTACATGGAGAAGAAAAGGTATACTAAGTGCCTTTTCCTCTGCTTGTAAATATGAAAAAGAGTTAATGGCTAGGCCAATTCTTATTATATGAGTAATAAGTAGAAAAGAGTCAGTACTGCAAACAGAGAACAAGATACATTTATCAGTACTTACGTTTTGGCAAACTTATAGGACATGTTTATAGATTACTGAAGGGAAGGGATAGGGCCTAATGTGACATGTGCAAAGACACTCAGTGATGTGTTTTAAGTTAAGGAATTTTGTCTCTTTTAATTCTGAAATTCCCTGGTCCCTACTAGTCCACCATACCTCTCTATTGTATACCATACCATGTGTGTTGCAGACAGGCGCTGTGAAGCTGTGTCCTATTTGATACCTGTTTGCAATGGAATGCTCTGGCACAAATCTACTCCATCCATCTTCCCTTTTTTCAACTGTGTACAAATACACGCCATTGTGCATTTTAAGACTTACTTTAACTTACCTCAGCAGTAATACACCTAAAAAACACTACACATTTTATTCAGTTGTTTTTTATAATGTAAATTTTGGTAAATTGCATATTTAAGAATTAGGATCTGTGAAAGAAACGAAAAAATAGTTATAACATATAATAATATATTTTAACAGCACAGCATACTTTTAACATTTTACATACTATTTTCTCTGCCTTTTTGCTGTTCTCAGAATATATTAAATTTCACTAGAAACAGTGATTTCAATCGTACTCATCACATAACAGCGAGCAAAAAAAGACAATCAATAAGATTGTTTAACAAAAAACAAGAATCCATCCTCAATAAAATACCATATAATACAAATCATACATATGTAAAATGCTTATTGCTAGAAAATGTTATAACTTACATTTATAAACACTGTAAATGTTGTCACTTAAAACTATACACCGAGACAATGTGCAAGAAAAAGTCCGTAACTCAAACATATACCTTTACTTGAGGCCAAATGGTATTATTGCAATTCTTTTTATTTAAATTGTCCAATAGCAATCCTATTAAATCATTATAATAAATTCCTCAGAGGCTGAATTATCATTCTAAAACTTTGGCTTTAAAAATATTAGGTAGGAACTTGGTAATTCGCTAGGCAAACGTTGTTTGAAAACCAACTGAGCATCATTACAAAGTGTCCAGACTTTTTCACATTTTAGAAAGGCAGTGTAATGTCCAGATGTTGTGGAAGGACCATCATGGAAAATCATTGCTACTGCTGCGAAAGTCCTTCCTGATATTGATAGTTGAGTTGCTACAAAATGTTTTATTAAAGTGTCCAATTTTCTCCCATCAGCTGTACAACGTTGCATCATTAAAATTATATATTGTCCATATCTATGTATAAAAAATGTTGATAAGGCTAAACAAGTAGGGAGAGCGAGGGTTTTTAGGGGCGCATCCTGTCCCCAAATGTAATGTAAAGAATCAATGTGGACTCGCCCACTGTGTTCAATATACTATGTCACTTGTGGCTCTTGCCACCTGGCCAGAGCCACAAGTGACCAAGTATATTGAACACAGTGGGCGAGTCCACATTGATTCTTTATAAAAAAATGTTGATAACGTTTCTGATTTGCATTGGCTACACTCCATGTTTTGATTTGCTGCTTTAACTAATTTATTGAAAGACACTGATTTACAGTCTGGTAATGTCAAATATAGAAATCTTTCAGTGTCTACCAGCCCGTGTTTTCGCATCAACCTATGGCAGCTGAATGAGACGCGAGGGACACCACACGCCTCCCGGCTGCTCCCGCCCACCAGCCTCACCCGCTAGCTCATCCCCATACCTGCTTGCTGCTGGTGTTATCGCGGCTGCCTGTCATCGCCGAGTATTTGCCCTGCTACTATTAGCAGGGGGCCAGCGGGGTTGCAGGCAGGCGACAGATGGTGAATGTGGTGTGATCTGTGGTGGCTGGCTGGCGGGCAAACGGTGAGAGCTGCTGAGCGTGAAAGCTGCATGAGGAGAGGTTCCCCGCTCCCTCCACACCCAACTGGGGTCACCCCCTATTGTTTTGCTTCCCAGGGGCATAGGGGTGAAGACAGTGAGAGCAGTAAAGAAGCGTCTGTGAAAGCTGTGAGCCGCAACTGCCTCTGCAAGCATTCAACAATCAACCATTCAACCAAGACATTCAAGGTGAGGGGCAGAGGTGTGGGAAAGTCCGCAGTGCAGCACGCATGCCGGGTAGTGCTTCCTTGCTTCCTGCACCCCCACCCGAACCACTGCTTGAACCATTGCTTTGACTTCCACCCCTTTTTATCAGTTGGAAGCCCTTCTTACATTCCTGCACACGGCAGACTACAGACTGCAGCGGGGGTCTTCTAGCCTGAGGCTCTCTCATCTGGCCCTCTTAGAGCCACAACATCCTCTGAGAATCATCCTCGGGGCTCGGCTCCGGCGTGCCTGCTTGCCTCCTGGTACAATGGCCAGAGCCCAGAACATAAGCAAGGAGGATGCAACCAGGTCACAAGGAAGCAGCTTTTCCGCACAATCAGTCGGCTGATAGCAAGGTCAAGTTCCACAATTGCAATAAAAGAATAACACCGTATCTATCACTGGTACCCAACAACAGTATAAACAATCACAATTACAATACTCTCAAATTCACCACTCAAACTAGTTAAACCAGCCAAGCAGGCAGAAAATGGATCCAATGATCCTAAGCCTTCTATCCGGGCAGACTGGACAGCAGGAGCATCAAACGCCCACCCCAGAGCCTGCCCAAAGCGTCGCCCTTAACAAGCAACAAAAATCATGTGAGCGGGCCAAAGACTGGGCACGTAGGGTAAGGATACAGGCCTCAGCATTTCACACCAATTGGAAGCTCTCACCTAAGGCATTCACTGCACATAGGACAACCATCAAGATTCCCGCAAGAAAGATGAGGGGCACTGGATCTGCCAACAAGGAGACAAAAGCAAGACAGCAACAAGGTACCATAACAGGTGTGAAGAATACGCTAGACTCAGGCAGCGTCCCAATCGGGAGTGCACCTATACATAAATATTTCACAAGACTAAAGTCAGAATCCAAAATCGACTGCCAAAGGCAACGGGAGGAGGAGGAGGAGGAGGAGAAGATTACCATCGGCCCAGGGCACAGTCAGGAAGTGGCAATTGTGGGGGAAGAACACCCACGCGTCCCAAAACAAACAGCTGAAGCCACCCTGGGTGTGTCAATAGTACTCGAGATGGAAGGATTCGCAGAGTTAGTAAAATCCACCATGGACAGGAACAACTCTGCATATTCCAACCACCAACATAAAGAATGTAATAAAAATCTCATCACAGCAGGGAATCGGGTTGAGCAAACTGAGATCATCAAGATGGCATTCCTACAAAAAATGAAGGAAGAGCAAAATATACTCTGAACAAACAATGGTCAGAGTGACAAGGGCACAGCAAGCCCCGACAAGGACCTGATGTACTACCCCATTTTCAAATCAAAAAACAGTAGCACACTCGAGGATTCTGCAGTAAACACTAGACCAGAAAGCTCAGGACCAAATCATCTGAATGAAAACCCAACTGAGGATTCCGCCAAGGTGACCACCACAAAGCATAGCACCTGTAATGCCGTCAATTCGCAAATACAATAGTACGCCGAGGTTACAAAAGACATTATGAAAAATGCCATCAAAACAGCCGAAAGCTCGTGGGCAAATACATTACATAAGATTGACAAAAACATGATAAGCCAATCATCAGGATACAACACCACAGAAATACAATCTTGCGAAAAGGCAGAAAAGAAAATAAGCACATCTATGCAGGGAACTAGTCCAATGAAAGAATGCCCTTCCGAAAGGGAACAACAACACAATACACAATACAAAGCAGCCTCGAAACCAACACTGGCACAGCAGATGCCTTTGGTCAATCAACATCAGACTTGTGAACTTTCTTTTACCGCCTCAGATGGGAAGTCGCAAACTACACCTTGCTGGAACAACAACCAAATAGGTCTTAATATCCAATCAAATGAACATGAGGGTAAAAGCAATGTGAAAAATGGGAATAACTCGGGAGAAGCACACCTGCTGGAAATAGAGCATACAGTGATTTTCCAGTCTGAATTCGAGACAAGAGGCCTGGGTGACATCTTAAATCGCTCAAACATATTATACATTCTGTCCTGCAAATTCTCATTGGCCTACTTAAAATCAGCACATCTTGAAGCGGTGAATTTTAAAAACTGTCCTTGCATAAGTCTTAGGGAGTCTACACTCAGTAAATGGACCAAGAAGCAGGACATTCAAAATGTTATGGCAGAAAAAAATTTACTCAGTGGCTGGGGGATTCGCGTAGATACGCTTCCAACTGAAAAGTATCCGCACATACCACTGCAGAGGCAGCACAAATCAACTGCAGTAGCATAATGCAAATGCATTCTAAAGGGCATAAGATCAATTCTGAGCTCACACTGGGATAACAATGTTAAAATCAAACTTTTGAAGGGGGAAGCCACCAGACAGTGCATGGAGAGAAGAGTGACTCTGGGCACCACCGCAGAAGATTGAGCCTGGATCTCAGCGGCTCTGCACTCTAAAGGGAGGACTAATCCCTAGCACAGAAGCAGTTAAAACAAGAACAACGCTCAGACTTATAAGCTGGAACGTCGCAGGCCTCAAATCAACGTTAGCAAATAAGGAGGCCTAAGCCTTCTCAAAACGGGAGATATTTTATGTTTACAGGAAACATAGATGACAACGCCAACCCCATTAAAGGCTACCAGGCAATTTACACCTTTGCAAGTAAGAGAAACTTATTTGGAAGACCTATTGGTGGAGTATCAATCTATATAAACTTGAATTTGCAAGTTCAGATGGAGTAATGGCCCTCGAATTCACCGACATCCAGATCGTCAGTCTAAAGGGGGTAAGGCTAGAGGGAATCCCAACTATAACTGTGGTAATTAACCTATACATTAACCCAAAAAATAAGACAAAAACTGCAAGCTCAAGGATGGTTACGGGCCTAATTAGAGAATAACTCTATGAAAACCCAGGTCATGAATGCATCATTACCGGAGACTTCAACATGAGAGACCTGTGCAACTCGGCCAGCCACCGAGGAAACAAAGGCCTGAATATTATTGATGCTTGCATTAAGGAATTCAGCTTTGAACATGCAAATCAGGTGGTGCCGCCAAATATGAAGCAACAACCAACCTTTAAAAATATCTTGACGTTGGACTACATCTTTTTGAGCCAGAACCCACAGAGGAGGTGCAACGAATATAAGGTGACTAACACTACCGCAAGTGACCACAATCCACTAACCATCCTAGTCAATATAAACACAACAATGCACTTTGAACACTTAACGCTGGGCAAAATGCTCCATACGAACACTGATACTGCACGGATAAAATGTATACAATGGGGTCCAATTAGCCAAGAGAAATATAACTGCTGGAAAAAGGCAACACGCATAACTAGTCAACATACGAATTGGTAGTAAATCATTTTGTCATTCTCCAACGCTATGACCGCAGGAAAACAATTGGCATATAAAGGAAAACATCGTAGCAGTGGGCCTGCCATGCTTTCCCACCTTAAAGAATTTAAAGAGAGCAAAAAGCAGTGTAACTTAGCTGAGAAACAGTATCAGAGAAAAAAAAATACAAAGTCAGAATCACGTTTGAAAGCAGCCAGAAGAGCGCACAAAAACACAGTCTGGGAGATGAAACAGAGAATATAGACGATAAATGGAAATGTATTTACGCATTGCTTGCCCTCAGCAAGAGCAGGGGATTCTGGAATTACATCAATAATCTCAATGGTAGAAGCAATATACACAATGCAATACCTGCCAAAGAATGGACAATCCATGCTACTAAGTTATACGTTGATCAGGATAAATCCAGGCTAAAACCAGGGGTAGTTGAAAACCATTGTCTAGAGGTAAACGAGAATAAGGCCCTCACTCTTAGCGAAAAAGAAATCCTGCTCATATTAAAAGGCATAAGGAAGGACAGGGCCCTGGGACCGAACCAATTACCGGGAAGTGTCTTTAATGAAGATCGGGCCTTTTGGCCCCTCATATGCATTGTTTATGCAACTATTGCTTCAAAACCTCAGGAGTGCCAGACTCGTGGAAAGGCTCCATTCTGCAACCAATCTATTAGAAAAGCAACATCTCACAGCCTGAGAATTACAGACTAATTGCTCTACTTGACATGGATGGGTAGGCATATGAAAAAGTCCTTCTGAAAGAGCTAGAGGTAAGGATAATAGACAATCAAATAATACGATATTACCGAACTGGATTCCGGGCGAACTCATCAACAATGGATAACGTCATTGCATTATCATATCTGGTAACTTAGGCCACAGAGGCGGTAAACCCACCCCTATATGCCTGCTTCGTTCGAACGCAACATATTGTGGGCAACGCTTGCAGAGTGAGGGATACCAAGGAACCTTCTGTCAGCCATTATGTCCCTCCATACTGGTGCATGGGTCCGCACTACGCTCACACAGTCACACGCAACTGCCAAGATCTATACAAACAATGGGTTAAAACAGGGCTGTGTGATCGCACTAATACTGTTTAACCTATGCACTGCGGACCTGGGAGCTGCACTCTCAAAAACTAATATTTTTCCACCTAAATTGGGTCACCTTAGAATACCTATTATGCAATATGCGGACGACCTTGTCATCCTGGACCAAACCAGAATAGGCATGAAAAGGGCATTGGAGACTTCATTTATACAACTCAGAAAATAATCTCCAAACTAATGCACATAAAACCAAGGTATTGGTCTTTGGACATAAACTAAAAAAATCCCAGCTGGGCTGGAACATCGGACCACTAAGAATTGCAACTGCAAATAAGTATACCTACTTGGGTATACAATTCTTAGATACCGGCAGACCAACTTCCCAGGCCAAATCATTGGAGACAAAATCTGCTAAGGTCACACATGCCGTATGCAAAAAACACCAGAATCTTGTGAGCCATTCAACTGAGGGTATCCGAAGAGTTATACAAGCCAAGCTATTTTCAACAATCAGCTATGGGCATCTGGCCTTCCCGGGCCTATTGTCCGATAAATTGGAGCACCTATATAGCATGGCTTTTAGGAAAACCTATAGGCTACCATTCACAACAAGGCGTACACTGGTCAGACTTGAGTTTAACCTAACATCAATTGGCATAGAATGTAAAAAAGACATAGTGAAGCCGTACCCTAAG
Organism: Lissotriton helveticus; assembly: GCF_964261635.1. Taxonomy (NCBI): domain Eukaryota; kingdom Metazoa; phylum Chordata; class Amphibia; order Caudata; family Salamandridae; genus Lissotriton; species Lissotriton helveticus. The sequence continues at coordinate 788,714,730 of NC_136057.1, read as the reverse complement.
GGAAGCACTCCAAATACTCTTCACGGATCAAACCAGTCGATGTGCTAGGTACCTTGCTTCATCTAATGAAACACTATGCCTGACAGCTGATCATACAGCGATATTAAATCTGTCACCAGTTAGCCTAAAAAACCTGTTAAAAAAACAGGGAAATATTATCTCAAGGCACCAGGACGTAGATACGATCAGAGTTATCCGTGGCGTAGAGGGCCTTGCAAAATCACATGAAGCCACTCGATGCCAACCATACCTGAAAGCCGGCCTGAGTAGATATGCTCTTCAAAATGTCTTGAAGACCAGGCTGCTAACTCTACCAACAAACATTTACAATGCAATGGTTTCGCCTTTTGAAAAGTTTGAGCTATTGGCATTGTAAATGACAACATTTTTATTTATGTGTTGGTTTTGAAAATAAATTAAAAAATGGCATTGTCATTTACAATGCCAATAGCTTAATCTCTCGCAAATGTGAGACCTATAGCATTTGCAATGCAATAGGTCGCGTATTTACGCAAGTTTGAGCTAATGATATTGCAGATAACAATGCGTTTTATTTATGTTTCAAAAACCAAAACATAAATAAAAGGTCTCTCACACTGCTGTCTCTCACACACTGCAGCCTCTCACACACCATGCTCTCCCACACACCATGCTCTCCCTAGAAGACTCACATTGCTGTCTCTCTCACACTGCTGTTGCTCTCACACTGCTGTCTCTTCCACACACACACATGCAGAGAGCGACACACACACAGCCACACACACATACAGAGAGCCACACACACAGCCACACACATACAGAGAGCCACACACACACAGCCACACACACACATACAGAGAGCCACACACATACATACAGAGAGCCACACACACACAACCACACACACACACACACATACAGAGAGCCACACAGACACACACAGAGCCACACACACCCACACAGCCACACACACACACACAGCCACATTACAAAGATGAATTTGGTGGCAGGAGCACGAGGTCCAGGATAATGAGCCCTCTCTGCCCCGCTACCCCCACCCCCCTCCCGTGACGTGCCTGATAATTAATAGTATTGAGAAGACGAGCACTGAATGCCAACTCATCTTTTCATCTTTTTATTAAAGAACAGGTATGGAGCACGAGCCTCTACCTCCAGGGAGACGGATGGTGTGCACCTTCAAAAGGCCAAATGAACACCAGAGCGCAAACAAACAAGATTAACTTCTCGAGCACCAGCATCGTATTCTTTTCTGCACAGAGGGACACAAGGTTGACACAGCTAATTAGGAACCTGATAGCGCTTGACACACAGAGGGACATTAATTACTTCTCCCACCCACATCCCCCCTCGAGCCAACAACTCAATGGTTTTCCCCACACGATCTCGCAGCGCCGCTTTGTTGTGTAGCTAAACACTATTTGCATTTCTATACCTTGATAAATCCCGAGCTAGCGGAATACAAGCGCCTCGTTGTCACACCTGCCGACGCGCTGCTTTGGTCCCTCCCCATGGCGCCATTCCGGTCAGATGCGTTATTTCAGTCCCATCCGCCATTAACTTACATACTTTCCTCTTTCTGCACCGCAGCAAAAGACACACTTCCAAAATGGACCTGGCTTGTTTTAGGTGTAATGTTACTTGTTGTATCATATATGTGGATGCTATGACAGAAGCAACAAAATAGCAGTAGTGTGGCACACTATGCTAAGTAAAGATGTTTAGCCCTTTATTAGATTGGCTATGGCCATTTGAGAGACCTCCCCCCAGTGTCTTCATCTTACTAGTTAGAAGTGGGCAGAACATCTGAGTAGGAGGGAACAGTGCCGAACACAAAAACGCAGCACAGAAGTGGCCAGAACAGGGCAGCGCAAACCTGGATAGAACAGAACAGCGCCCAAAAGAAAAAGCCAGCAGAGACGTGGGCAGAACAGGGCAGCACAGAACAATGCAAAATAGAGCAGGGCAGCACAGAACAGTGCATAATAGAACAGGGCAGCATATAACTGAAAAGAACATTGGAAAATAGAACAGGGCAGAACAGAATAGTGCACAACAGAGCACGGCAGAAGGGAGCAGAGCAGAACAGGAAAGCACAGTGAAGTCCAGCAGAGAGCAGAGCGGAATAGAACAACAAACAAACGGGAGAGCTAGCATTGGGAACAGAAAGGAGGAGACGCGGTTTGTGAAGAAAGAAATTAAAAGCGAAATGGGGAAAGTGAAGGACAGAGACGGGACAATAAAGAAGTGAGAGGAAGTGAGTCAGTGCGTTGAACTACGAAAACAAAAGAAAATAGTGAATAAAAGAACCTCGTTAGATGGCAAATCTATTTTGGAAAGACAATGCGCATATTATGGACCGGGGATGCGATTATAAACAGAAGCTGCTGCATCTTTGACTAACCAAAACACAGTAATTCTTGGTAATAAACAGTGAAAGAACAGAGCCAAGTCAGAGTGAGGGCCTCTTATGAAGCCGATACCACAAAGTGCTCCGAGATTGTGCACATAATAACAGATGTTAATATACACGAATCAACTGATTCACCTGAACAAACGCAAACACACTCAGGAGGCCCCAGCAGACTCAACGTGTGACCTCAGGGTACACTGAAATCTCTGCAGCAGGAGCATTAATCCAATGAGGTCTCCTAGTGTTTTTAGGTGTCTTAAGAACCTGATGTGTAACCCTTAAATGTCCCGCACTCTGAGGGGAGGTATAGCGCGGGTTACAGTGGGGGAGGCATTTTGTGGGATTACCAAGAGAAAGAGCCCTTCATCCGTTCCTAGAGTTCCTTCTTCTTCACGGGTAAGATGAAAGGAGGAGCCTGAGGTAAATGAAGCTAGACCGGAATATGTAAAATTGTTTATGTAGAGCCGAGGAGGGCTGCTCTGTAGCATAACGAGAGTCTTTGGAGAGAGGATGTGTTCACACGAGGAGATCGCTCTTGCTGCTGACTATTGAAATATGTTATTAATACCCAAAATCAGACACTTATTTCATCAACATTTAAAGGATGAAAGGCAGAGCGACCCTGTCAGTATTTGAACCCATTGTGAACAGGGGTTATCAGATGTGTATGGTCTGCAAGACCATTGGGAGACTATTACACAAAGTGCCTCAAAAAGGCAGCAATGTCTAAGACAAGTCAGTCACGTGTCAAGCACAATATTAGCCAACATCTGAGCCCATCATTAGCAACCAAGAGTCCGCACACACGCATTTTGGGGCAAATTGCAAGTTTTTCCTTTCTTGCATTCTTGCCCCTTCACTTTAATGCCCTTTTTTCCCAGTGAAATCTGTCGTTCCTCTAAAATCCTCTCCCTCCAGACCCACAAGCTTTCTGCTACATTCTGCTGGTCTATTTTAGGTACTCAGATTATCATTTAAAGTTCACACTAAGGTGCGAGTTGACCAAATGCAAATAAATATTGAAAAAAATATATAAATTGACTACACTCGAGCAAGCAACGTACAGTGCTACGCGAAAGTGAAAGGATTGCTCACAAAGTGTGCTCAGTCCACAGAAGAGGCATCCCACTGAGGCATTTCTTTGCTCGGATGCGTTGCTGACGGGAGCTTCCTCCCAAGCAGTGTAAAAATCCTGGAGGCTAGCGGTCACTAGTGTGCAGGTTCCTACAACACCATGTGAAAGGAAGGCCAGCACAAAAGTAAGGTCCATTACATTAGTAACATTTAAAATACACACTGCACACAGGGCAAAGTAGGCTTGCATCCGGGTTCTTTCATTACAGGGCCAAATGGTACTTATGTCATTAGCATAAAAGGATGCTGCGACCAGGCGGATGTCTAAGCACCCAGGACCCTTACCGGTGGTAAACTCCAAGCTTCTTTTGCAGATCACAGATATATGCAAATTTCTCACAAGCTTATGTCGAATATCTGCAAGAGATAGGCTCTCCTGGATCTATGTTGGGCACCCTCTACCACAGCTTCAGTGTTTGCTCGTACAGATAGTACCAGGCTTTGAAGCGCCCTAATGATGGGTTCCTGCTCCTTACAATAAAAGATATTGAACGCAGCCCTGGGCATTCAATGTGTCCGTGGACATAGTGAAATAACAGCAGTGACTGGGCCACTATAAAAACTTTTATATAATAAGACACAAAGGGCAGCAAGGTTTGCTGTTTAACCCCTCGTGGGCAATGTTTGATCCAGACGATCTCGACGCCAGGCCATCTGGCAAAGTTTACAAGACATTACAGGTGCCTCTCCCAATTCTTGGTACATGTTTGCAATACTTTCACAGTTATAATAAATACTAACGAATCCATAATGTAGGTTTCAAGATTGCAGCTTTGTTATCGCCAGAGACTGAGGCATAGCATATATAGACAGCTAATTGTATGTCACAGTCGCATGCTGCCTGGAATGGTTTGTTTCGATCTGTGCTCATGGCATGTGTATTCTAATTGAGGTGACCCTGAAAATGTCTGGAGCTCGTGAAACAGCACTGCCAATGTGAGCGACTAATATTTGTGATGGGGTAATGGAGGGTTCATTTGCAGTGCATGGAAAACACGTGTGGTGAGACTCAGTGTTACTACTAGGCATGGGCGCCGGTAAACTCCACTCCACTGCAGTTGGTAGAGTTCTTGCTGAATTGCGGAGTGGAAAAACTCTGCGCCTGCTCTCCGGGTTATGAAACCTTTAAAGTTTACAGAAAGTTTCCCCCAGAGTCTGGCGCGGGAGGGCAGCACTCCGGGGGATGGTGATTCTCATGTCCCAGGACTGACTGCTGTTCTGTACCGGAGACTCGGCTCTGCTGTGTGATCCCGGGACGGTGCTGCTCTACCCTCCCCGCGGCTCTTTCTCTTTCCATTAAGGAAGGCCGTCACTTTCTCCAGCCCTGTCAGCCAGCTCCCTGTTGTTACAGGCCCACCCCTCGCTGTTAATCTGCTGTAACTGCTGCTGACTGATCGCTGGAAAATAAATCAGGCACTTTGTGCATGAAAAACAAATAAATTACCCTACAAATCCAATGGACTCTGGGAAATGTGGCACAAATCTGTGTCGGATTTATTAAATGCTAGAAAAGGGAGTTAAAGTTAATAACCCTGCGACGGTGACAGTTTCAGAGGACTAAGAATGCTGGGAGCTGATGTAGCGATTGCGGGGTCCTGGGGGCTGGGTACCGGTCACCGAGGAAATCCCCGTCGCTGTAGGGCGCCTGGGAGTAGCTGTAGGATAAGGCACACGAACTACAGGAACCAGCCTGCACAAGGAAAAGCGGGTGGAGCCACGAGACCCAGCGTTTATAGGCACCTCCCTTCCTACAGAAAGGTGCTTGACAATTGATCCGGAAGCCGTGGGATGGGCGGATGGTGTTCCCCGCCGGATTCCAGCGAGAAGCACAAGATTGCAGAGGAGCTGAAGCCGTTTGTATCCTGCCGTCTGCTGCCTGCACTCTGATAAGTACTGTGTTAAACGGAGACGGGCCCGTCTCCGTTTCCAGCCCTGTATTTGTATGGTACCATAGTTAGATAGGGATTCAGTTGGTACCGGGCTCTTGCTTGCTTTGAGAACCCTGGGTGCTCTCCCCTCTGAAGAGTCCAAGAGGGGACCTCGTCTGCAGTTAAGCCGAGGATTTGCCTACTGTCGTCCGCTACCCCCCAGAGAGGGATTCTGGGAGTTGTAGTATTGTGACGTCCTGTACTGTGAAGCCTTGAATAGGAGGCAGAGATATTTCATTGACTTTTTTGTTATCACTAGTACTCTTCCTTGGAATTCAGGCTATGTACGGTTTGTGCTGTCAACAAACCGTCATAGTCTATGTACTTTGTCCGCAACAGGTCCAGTGCTGGTAACGCCTGTCTGAGGAACAATCAACCATCCTCTGAACACTTTCCTCCTGTAGAGTCAGAGGGCTCTCTGCCCCACAGGAGGCTGTTGTTATCCGGTTCCAAAGGCCTGGGTGGTGTGTGAGTCTGGTAAGATCCAGAAACCAAAAGGGGGTTAGTGGTGTTCTCAGACTCCAAAAGCATTGGGGGTAACGTTGTTCCTTTGTTTCCCCTGGACAGGTGGAGTGTCCTTGTCGGTCCCCTGCCATCCTTAGACCAGACCAAGAGGGGTCCTCAAGATTCACCATTACCTGTTTTTTATTTTATCCACTTACCCTTTCCCTGCTGGGTATGTGTTCACACAGTGAGTAAACCTTCACTGTGGGATCCGTAGCTGGTAGGGCTGGGGATATTAGCATCCAACGTCGTTTCTGCCGGACATCTGAGCAAAGGTTAGTGGCGAGTATATGCTGGTGCTGCTGCCAATCCACGACAGATTGTCAAGCCCAAGTTTATACGCCGGCCCAAACGATGAATATAGAAACCGTGTTGGCTTCCGTGGTGGAAGGCCTGGCTGCCCTGCAGCAAGAAGTTGCAACATCTAGAGCAGAAAACCAGACCCTGCATAAAGAAGTGGGCACCCTACGCAGAGAGGTTGCAGGTCTATCCCGTAAAGGACCAGGGGGGAGTCCGTATTTGAAACCTGCTACATTACCCCCCCCTGGCGCCAGGACACCTACACCTCTGGGAGCAGAAGGGGGTGGGTTTTTTGTTCCCCCTCAGGTAGCCCCTAACACGGCACCCACGACGGATCCAGTCCATACTGTTCACGTAGTACAGACAGTGGGTGTTCCCTTGGCTCCACCTGAACGTTTTTACGGGGACCCCCGAAAATTCGAGACATTCTTGAATCAGTGTAGGTTGCATTTCCTATGTAAACCCGGGGTTTTTCAGGACGACCCCGCTAAAACCGCTTTTATGATGTCCTATATGGGTGGTAACGCTGCTAGTTGGACCATCCCCTTGTTGGAGAGAAACGACCCAGTGTTGCACAATTTTTCTACTTTTTGTGTGGAACTACGAAAGTTGTTTGACCGAAAATCCCACATGCTGACCCTGGATAGAGAACTGCTCACCATTCGGCAAGGTTCACAGGACTTGTTATCGTACATAACCTTGTTCAACAGGCTGGTGGTTGAAACCGACTGGCCCCCTAATAAACGCATCTCTCTGTTTTACCAAGGCCTCCGAGGGGAATTGAAAGATGTCCTAGCACAAGTGGTACAGCTGCCTGACACGTGTGAAGAATTCATTGATCTCACAGTACAGCTGGATCATCGGCTCCTGGAGAGAAGAGGGGACAAAACTAAAGGGGACAATCGTCCATTCTACCCTCGCTTTAAAGGCCCTACGGAAGAACGTGCCAAAACGCCTGATGGCCCTGAACCCATGCAGTTAGGCGGAATACGTGGTCCCTTGACACAGGAGGAGAAAGACAAAAGACGCAGTCTGAAACAATGTTTGTACTGTGGGAAAGGTGGTCATTTCATCAAAGAATGCCGAGCTAGAAACGCAGTACCAGAAAGAACCCTCGTTCCAAAGGTACAAGCCCTCCTGCAGTCCGAGAAACCGACGGAAAACTGAAGAACCCAAATCAGGAAGAGGTCTCTGCCTTGGGTTGTTTGCCACTAATGATCTCCCCGTCTCTTGCTAACACGTTGCATCCTGCTGTGGCGCACATGAATCTTCAGGTCACCCTATGGGTCACACCTCAGAAACCCATGACCATAGACGCTTTGGTGGATTCCGGGGCCACCGGGAACTATATCGATCAGGAATTTGCTATGAAGATCGGTATTGCCTGTGAGAAAAAGGAAAAGCCTGAATTGGTGAAAGCCGTTGATGGAACCGTTTTGTCATCTGGTCCAGTGGCTTACCACACCCGTCCTATGCTGATGCAAACAGGCCTTAATCATCAGGAACATATCCAGTTTGATTTGATCGACGCCCCCCACTTTCGTCTCATATTAGGGATGCCCTGGCTAACTCTGCATGACCCGAAGGTCAGTTGGGCAGCCCGTACCATCACGCTGTCCTCCGAATACTGTCAGGAACATTGTAAAAACGATACCTCTGACACCTGCATACCCGACACATCACCGTCTGCATGTTTGGCTGCTGCATGCACACAAGTCCATTATTGTTGCGCTACCGCGCTTCCTGCGGACTATCATGCGTTTCTTCCTGTGTTTGACAAACAACAAGCTACCCATTTGCCCCCACACCGGGTGTATGACTGTCGGATTGACCTCGTACCTGGAGCCGACATTCCATGCAGTAGGGTCTATGCCATGACCGAAAAAGAAACTCAGTACCTAAAAGTGTATATAGAGGAGAACCTAGCGTCCGGATTCATCAGACACTCGACTTCCCCTGCCTCTTCTCCCATGTTCTTCATTCCGAAGAAGGATTGCGCGGAATTACGGCCCTGTATTGACTATAGAGCCATCAATCGGGTGACCATCAAGAACCAATACCCTCTCCCCCTAATACCAGTGCTCATGGACCAGCTAAAAGGGGCCAGATTCTTCACGAAACTCGATCTCCGTGGGGCTTATCATCTGGTGCGCGTAAAGAAGGGGGATGAGTGGAAAACCGCGTTTCGCACCAAGTTCGGTTTATTCGAATACAGGGTAATGCCCTTTGGGTTATGCAACGCCCCCGCGGCGTTTCAGTACTTTATGGACGAAGTCTTGCGCGGGTGTCTGGAGACATATTGCATCGTTTATATAGACGATATTCTGGTGTACTCGTCTACCCTCTCAGAACACGTCATGCATGTGAAATCCGTGCTAGGAAGATTACAACAGAACTCCTTGTATGCAAAACTGGAGAAATGTTTGTTCCACGTGCAGGAGGTGTCATTCCTTGGATACGTGATCAACGCACAAGGTTTTCAGATGGATTCAAGCAAAGTGGACGCAATCATCAACTGGAGTACCCCGAAGACCGTTAAGGCTGTGCAGGGCTTTCTCGGTTTTGCGAATTACTACAGAAGATTCATAAAAGACTTCTCCAAAATCATACATCCAATCTCCAGTCTGTTGAGGAAGAATACACCATTTGTCTGGAGTGAGGACGCGGCTGCGTCCTTTCAGTATCTGAAGAATCAGTTCACCCAGGCTCCCATCCTCCGCCATCCTGATCCGCAACGACCATATATATTGGAGACTGACGCTTCTCAATACGCTGTCGGAGGCGTGCTATCCCAAAGACACCCATCCACCGGCCAAATACACCCAGTCGCCTTCTTCTCCAAGAAGCTCTCGCCTTGCGAGGTTAACTACACCATCACAGATAAGGAGCTACTCGCCATTAAAAGGGCGTGTGAGGAATGGCGTCACTATCTCCTTGGAGCGTTGCATACTGTGGAAATTTACACGGATCACAGGAATCTACTCTTCCTGAAAACCGCGAAGGCCCTTACTCCAAGACAGCTAAGGTGGTCCCTGTTCTTTTCGAATTTTGATTTTACCATCAAATACAAACCTGGACCCCAAAATGGCAAGGCAGATGCACTATCGCGGTTGATTGATGGTGAACCGGAAGGGGTGTATGAAGCAGAAACTCCTTTGATACTCAAGGAAGCAGAAACCACTGTAGGCGCTGTAGCCCTTCTGTCAGCCAATGACTTCCTTGAGGACGTTAAGATCGCACTGGCGGGGATGAATCTACAAGAATGGATACAAGAAGACCCAGAACATCGCCTAGAGAAGGACGACCTCGCTTATCACGATGCCTCCTTGTTTGTTCCTACCGAGAATCTGCGGCAGCAAGTTCTGACATGGTCCCACGATTCCGTGTTGGGTGGCCATACGGGAATGTACAAAACCATCGCCAACGTAGAACGTTCCTTCTGGTGGCCCCGGTTAAGAGAGGACGTCCGGTCCTACGTAAGGAATTGTGCTGTTTGTGCACAGGGAAAGGCAGTACATACTCGACCCGTGGGTCTGCTTCGACCATTGCCCATACCTCCCCTACCCTGGCATACTCTCTCCATGGACTTCATTGTTGAGATGCCCCCCTGTGATGGAATGACTGTGATTCTGGTTGTCATCGATCATCTGACTAAGATGGGTCATTTTATACCATTGCGGGAAGTACCCACATCAACAGAACTAGCGAAGGTGTTTCTCCAACATGTTGTAAGGGCCCACGGACTTCCCAGAGTACTAATAACGGACCGGGGCACTCAGTTCACGTCCCGATTCTGGAAGGCACTGTGCACCACCTTGGACATCGATGCCCGTCTTTCATCCAGTTACCACCCTCAGACGGATGGCAAAACGGAACGTCTTAACCAGACGTTGGAACAGTACCTTCGTTGCTTCTCTCTGCAGAACGAGATGGATTGGACTGTGCTCCTATGGATGGCAGAATTTGCATATAATAACGCTGTGCACACAACACTGGGTTGTTCTCCTTTTTTTTGTCTCTATGGGTTTCACCCTAATGTCCTGCCCTTTGAATGGCCTATTCGTTCCCCAGTCCCTAGCATTCACGAACACCATGCACATCTCAGGGCAGTGTTGTTAGATGCTAGACGTAGTCTGGCCGATGCTCAGTCCGCGCAGAAACGCTTCGCAGATAAAAAGAGGAAGGTGGAGCCGAGCTATGGGGTGGGAGACAAAGTGTGGCTCTCCACTAGGAACCTCCGTGTTAAAGGGAATTCCAAACTGAAGCCCAAATACGTGGGTCCCTACGTCATTAAGGAGGTGATCAACCCTGTTGCAGTCAGACTCCAGCTTCCGGAGGGTTGGAAGGTCCACCCTGTGTTTCATGTTTCCCTCCTCGTCCCTTGCCCTCCCAGTACGAGACTCCTGGTGAGACCCCTTCCCATTGAGGTGGACGGGCAGGAAGAGTTTGAGGTGCGCGCCATCCTTGACTCCAGGATGGTGAGGGGTGTGATCCAATATCTGGTGGAATGGAAAGGGTATGGCCCTGAAGACCGGTCTTGGGAACCCGTGGGTAATCTGCATTGTCCTGAGTTGGTTGAGCGTTTCCATGCCCTGCATCCGGGTAGGCCGGGTCGACCGCCGAGTCGGCAGTCCTCGAGAGGGGGTTCTGTAGCGATTGCGGGGTCCTGGGGGCTGGGTACCGGTCACCGAGGAAATCCCCGTCGCTGTAGGGCGCCTGGGAGTAGCTGTAGGATAAGGCACACGAACTACAGGAACCAGCCTGCACAAGGAAAAGCGGGTGGAGCCACGAGACCCAGCGTTTATAGGCACCTCCCTTCCTACAGAAAGGTGCTTGACAATTGATCCGGAAGCCGTGGGATGGGCGGATGGTGTTCCCCGCCGGATTCCAGCGAGAAGCACAAGATTGCAGAGGAGCTGAAGCCGTTTGTATCCTGCCGTCTGCTGCCTGCACTCTGATAAGTACTGTGTTAAACGGAGACGGGCCCGTCTCCGTTTCCAGCCCTGTATTTGTATGGTACCATAGTTAGATAGGGATTCAGTTGGTACCGGGCTCTTGCTTGCTTTGAGAACCCTGGGTGCTCTCCCCTCTGAAGAGTCCAAGAGGGGACCTCGTCTGCAGTTAAGCCGAGTATTTGCCTACTGTCGTCCGCTACCCCCCAGAGAGGGATTCTGGGAGTTGTAGTATTGTGACGTCCTGTACTGTGAAGCCTTGAATAGGAGGCAGAGATATTTCATTGACTTTTTTGTTATCACTAGTACTCTTCCTTGGAATTCAGGCTATGTACGGTTTGTGCTGTCAACAAACCGTCATAGTCTATGTACTTTGTCCGCAACAGGTCCAGTGCTGGTAACGCCTGTCTGAGGAACAATCAACCATCCTCTGAACACTTTCCTCCTGTAGAGTCAGAGGGCTCTCTGCCCCACAGGAGGCTGTTGTTATCCGGTTCCAAAGGCCTGGGTGGTGTGTGAGTCTGGTAAGATCCAGAAACCAAAAGGGGGTTAGTGGTGTTCTCAGACTCCAAAAGCATTGGGGGTAACGTTGTTCCTTTGTTTCCCCTGGACAGGTGGAGTGTCCTTGTCGGTCCCCTGCCATCCTTAGACCAGACCAAGAGGGGTCCTCAAGATTCACCATTACCGGTTTTTTATTTTATCCACTTACCCTTTCCCTGCTGGGTATGTGTTCACACAGTGAGTAAACCTTCACTGTGGGATCCGTAGCTGGTAGGGCTGGGGATATTAGCATCCGACGTCGTTTCTGCCGGACATCTGAGCAAAGGTTAGTGGCGAGTATATGCTGGTGCTGCTGCCAATCCACGACAGCTGAGCACTGAATCCAGCAGGCCACTCAACTCCTTGTCCGTCCCGATAACAGCCATCCACTGCTGCTGGGAATTCATGTCAGCCGCTCCGAGAGGACCCTGCACACAGCAAGACGGGGGACACTTAGGGAGCTCTCGGGCACCGCCTACACACTGTAGCTAAACACAGCCATAGGGATAGACTGAGGCACCGACGCCCTCGTTCCCTTCCCCAGCCCCACAGGCCTCTGCACGCAGTGACAGAGTGGGGCATTTACTGGTACTGCCATCCTGCGCCTCTCGTTACTTCGTCCTAAGCCCACACCAGACACTTCAAGGCACCCGCGGACCCCAGGTGCAACCGAACGCACAAGTGGGGGTGCGGGGAGGGGGTTCGGCAGGGTCGCAAGCACACAATGCACCCCTCATTCCTGCCACTCACTACATAGCCACAGGCAGAGGGGGGTCAGCCTTTCCTGTATTGTTATATACCCACGAATGGTACCAAACAATAGGGGTGCAGGGAGAGGCAGGCACAGACCACGGGAGAGACCTGGAGTGCGCCCGGGGGAAAGGAGAGAGAAAGAGAGGGGGGGACAATACACCGCGGCTTGGACTCCGCAGAACGAGAGAGGAATAAGGGAGCGTAACTGGCAGTCTCCGCGCACAGGCCCCCACCCAAACCTGAACGTATATTGTTCTTCGAGCATTTGCTCACACACAGCTTGGAAAGCACTGGCTGCCCGGCGCCATCTCTCCATGCGCAGGCGATGGCACCACAAGGATGCTGCGGGCGAGTGAGGCCTCTCTGAGGTCATTACAGTCCCCATACATGGGAAGAAAATAAACACAGACAACGGGAGGGGGCGGAATTAAACAGCAAGGGTCAGGGGCCTGGCAGGGTTAGTATTAAAATATGCCGCTTACCTGCTAGCAACTCTTGGAAAGTGAAATCGTGCAGCCCATCCCTGCAAGGCACACGTTGGAAATGAAACCAACATGCCGATACAAAAAAAAAAACAACCACCCACCGCCGGAATGACGTCACAAAGGGGCGGGATGAGAAAAATTTGACGGAAACGCCACGAATCGCCTCGCAGAATGACGGACGCCTCTCTCTTCCAATGGCTAGCCTCCATTTATGGAGCTAGCCAGTGGAACAGAGAGGCGGGACAACACACACATACTGTTAACATAAGATTTTGCCTGCGCGAAACGCTGCTGCGCAGCTGTTCGCCAGGCGAAACCTAATAAAGGACTATATGGCACATTGGTCAACCATACCAATTGGAAATAGATGATGTCGACTGTGTCAATACCACACAGAATCAGCAGAGCATGTCATCTGTTGTTGTCCAGCATTGGTAAGTCCGAGGCATAAATACTTAAGGGCAACGTTCAATCTAAATAAAGTAAGAACATGCATGGAGGTCTTAACGCAAATATATACCACAATAGTATCAATGGAGCTGGCACTTACAGGGAAGTTCTTTGCCACTGCTGGAAAGATCTTATGTCAAAAGCAAAGTACAGAAAAATAACAGCATAATACCAATCCACAAATGCCGACCGTTGATGAGCATCTACAGTATCAATAGTGACCCTTTGCTTATTCCAGTGGTCAAGAACATTGCCAGTGTTGTTGAGAAAATAATAAATAAAGCATCTTATAGCCATCGGTGCTCTGGTACCAAGCCCGATAAGTTAAGATGAGCGGACACTAGGGCACTGACTGTACAACCCGATGTATATGTATATGCTTTTTTTTTCTTCTCTTTTAAATTGCTCTGCACTTTCAATGCTTTTAAATGCTTCTGACTGCTTTTTTTAAAATCAATTTACTGTTTTAACCATGATCGTAATATGCATCGCTTTTGTAAATGATTTTAGGTAATCATCATAGTATTCATACTCACTCAGTGGCTACGTTAGTGCTACATGTATACATACAATTTTCACAATAATGTTCAAATTCATAACATAGGCCAAAAATATTTTCAAATTCTATGCCTTCATTTTCCAGTACAGTAAGCATATACATTAGAAATTCCTGAGCATCTTGTTGGATATTCTGCGTAAATTGTGTAGAACCAGAACATACATTCAAAAGATTACGAACATCACAAACACTTTGTATTTTATTTGTATCAGTTCTCAATTCTTCAGAAATGGAATGCATCAAGGAACAAAATGTCTTTTCCCGATTCTCTATAATTTGCTGTTGAAAACCTTCAAGAAAATAAACAACATTGACCACTACATTAGCATAGCAATTGACACCTGAACTATTTTCAAACTGATAAACAACAATCTCTTCAACAGTGTCATTTTTCTTTTAGTTTGCAATCACAACATTATCTTGTTTTTTTTCCTTCTCTTTACCTTCACTACAGATATTCTCAAACCTTCTTTTTCGACCTATTACACGCTTTTCAAATTAAGGATATTGACCTAAATTGGGAGCATACGTTCTTCTTAACCTGTTATACTCTTTTACACAGTTTGCATCTGCAGTAACCTTTGTGTCATCAAAATCAATCAAAAACAAACCAGATAAAGTTCTGACTAGCGACAAAGCAACATATGACATACCCTCTTTAAACACAGTATTTCCAATGTTCACCAAAGCACGGTCTACACTTAAACCTGGAGATTTATGAATAGTGCCTGCATATACCAGAGAAACTGGAAACAGTTTTCTACGGACATATAAATCTTTAACGAGCAAAAAATTAACTGAACAATGACCAATTTGTTTCACTTCTTCAATCTGATCAAATTTAGTTTTTAAAAATTCAATACCATTTTTATTCGGAAATTAACAAAATCCACAACTTTGCCTATTGCTCCATTAACTAAACCTTTTTCTACGTCCAAACTACGCCTTAAAATTACCCGCAGTTTCTACATACAAATAGATTCTTTTCTAAACCAGCAGTTTTAGATATAGATTTTTCTAAAGAATACAATTTTGTTTTCAGTTTTTCTGTAAAAATAACAGTGATTCCTTCATGCTCTATTTTATTGATGGCTTCCCTTTTTATTACTCCTTCATTTTCCAGCTTCAAAAGTTTTTCATTGAATATAGAACACTTGCGCTGTGTTGGCATTAAGCATATTACAGATTTGTTTTCTGCAATTTTCATGTATATTTTCTCAGGTACAATCTTTTCATTTGGAAACAAATTAGAAAGTAACCAACTCTGCAAAGCTTGTTTGCCATGTTCTTTTAGTAGTCCAATTCTTATATCTTGAAGAATAGTTCCATAATCAACATCATTTGCCTGTAGCATATTTGTAATGAGATCTTTGTATTCAAAATATGACCAAATGTTAACGTTTCCAACACTACCCAGAGACTTTCTGTGTCTTCATGCGCAAGTGTTTTAAATACAGGATGTCCTTTTATGGAAGTAATTTGCAATAGATCTCTGAAAATTATGACAAGTTTTCCTCCAAATAACACGTCATACTCTGTTTTAAGAATTAGCTGCATTCTTAATTTGCAAAAGGCAAGCATTAAGTTTGAGACCATGCTTACCTCATCAATATCAGAAGTTTAATTTTCTTCAGCACTCTTGAAACTTCACAACAAGCTTCACCAGATAGCTTGTGATATTCCAATTTGTTTTCATGCTCCACAGGTAGCATTAGTAAACGATGTAATGTAATTCCTTTAATGTTGTGTGCTCCCAACCTAGTTGGAGCAGTTACAACACAAGACAAATGTGACTTAGTTGTTTTCTGTAAATAACTGGTGATTACTTTAATTAAGAAACTTTTTCCTGTTCCCGCTTGTCCAGTCACATACATTCGGATAGGTTGAAATAATGTGCATGTGCGTTCTTTCTTTTCGTGAAGAAATCCATGGTCAATCTGTTGTCTCACTTGCTGATATATTTCTTTCTGTTCAACATTTAGTTGCTCTTCCAAGTTTGCTAAGTCCGTTACATCTTCTTGAGCTTAATGCATGCTGTTTCCCCTCATTCATTGCGATTGCTGCTTCATTTTCAACAATTGGTTGTCCTAGTGGATCTTGACTCAGCGCAGAGAACTGTCTCTAGCAATTTCAGCTGGAATTGTAGCTGCTTGATCAATTTTATCATTCAACATTTTCACATAATTTGCAAAAGCAGTGCATTGTATGGTATCTTCATAAGCATTGAAGGAAACTTCATAGCTCTGGAATTCTCCAAGTAATTCAAATTCTAAACGCTACGGTTTGAACAGTTGCAAAAGAGCTAAATAGTAAAAATCCCTTTTAACAGCAGTGTCGCAACTCAGCCTCCTGTGATTAATCAAATTTCCTTTTGTTTGTTTTAGCACTCCATATTTTCCATCATTGATGTTCTCTGTAGTATACCGTTTTAAAGTGTAGTTTTGCAGCACTTCATAGAGACACAAGTTCTCAAGATGATGACTTCTGTTTGGGTAATATGTATCTAACATATTCATTTTCAAAATATCTGTACTTTCCTGATCTTTTTCTGCTAAAAATTCAACTTCTTGAACAGATTTCAGAACCCGATTTCGCATTGCAGCAAGACCTAGACTCACCCAAATGATTCTTCTAGATTTGGAGTATAGACTTGCAGATGATAACCAATTTGAGCATTCCTACGCTCCGATTTCTCGATGGGATAACATCTTCAAACTGAAACGGTATAATTTCTTACTTAGAGTCTTCTCGTGAGAAATCTCTTCCCACATTTCTTTCAATTCGTCTTTTCTGATTTTGTAATGTACGATGTTACATATCAAGCAACAGCAATGGAATTGTCCGCAACATACTGAATATCCATGTTAGCATTCCACAAGGATAGAATAACTGGATTGTAGTCATTTATGTATTTTGACTCTTCGCTTCTTCTTAAATTGTACGTTTTTTTTTAAGACTTGCTTGTGATGGTATGTCGCATAGCTGACATAAAACTGTTCACTCTTCCTTTGGATATTACAGGTCGTGGAAATGCAAAACGACATTTGGTATAGAACTTATGCATAGACTTGTACTTTTGTCGACAGTATTTTCCACATCAATGGCTTTGGAATCGTAAGACTTGTGATCTTAGGATATTTTCTTCTGTGCTTTTGGGCACAGCACATGTGGCATATTCTTAAATAAAGACAAAACAGTATCATTCGCATCTGTTCCAAATTTGGGGGCGTCCTTGATCCATAACAGCAGATGTATATGAGGTGCACCTCTTGCTTGATACTCCTTTCTCCAAAAGGAATCCACAACTTCTTCAAGAGGAGGATTTTTTTTATTGCAGATAAAAGACATCATAGCTTCAAATCTATGATTGAAATACCTGCATACATTACAAGGAGCACAATTCTCCAGGTGTCTTATATTCAATATTTTTTATATTGGAATTTGCCTCTCGAAGAAATTCAAGTAAATCATCCCAAGCGTAGTCAGCACAGCTTAGGGTAAGGAACCATGTAGGAGTTCCTAAGTTCCGTAGCATACATTTCAGTTCTCTGTGACGACGGTATCAATATTCATTAGTCCCACGCTGACATGCCATCAGATTAATCAACTGAGATTCTAAATGATCATCTCTCTGATTCACTTTATATATAAAATCCTTTGCAGATACATTTTGCAGATGTACTTCTGTTTTAAAAATGTGATTAACTTCATATGAAAGTACAGACAAATCACTTTCAAACAAAAGATGAAATATATAAGAGATACATTGTCAAAATCCTGGATCTTCTGCATATTATCTTGATGTCCGATATTCAGATGCAGGAATCTGCACAGGACGTTCATCATATCGTCCACCTTTTCCTGTTGGAAACAACTGCGGAAAACAACGAGCTTCCAAGCTCTTTTCCCATACACTCATGGGACTTCCCTTTGCTCTTTTCATTTGAAACAACTCAATAGTGTTGCCCATCACTTCTTTTGAATGAAGTGGATGTACACTGTAATCTTCATAGACTTCTTCACATCTTAACATGTCCACATTTTCAATGTATCCACTTGATGTTTCAGTATCTTCTGCTAAAAGTATTTCTTCTTCTCCCATATAAACATTGTTATAGTACTTATTGTTTTTTATCAAATACAAAGTTACCTTCTGTACTTTCCTAACATCCACTAACTCCTGCCAGATTTTCTAACTCTTAGTAGGCACACCATTAACTAGAATAACTAGTGGTTCACTTTCTACACTGTCTACACCAATAGTTTCAATATTTTTCTTTAAATCTAACGGTAAATACACAACTCTTCCTTTTAATCCTCTTTGTAAATCTGAAGCAGGAAATGTACCTTCTTTAGGCTCCATACGAACAATAGCCTGAAATGGGTGCACACATTGAATGAGAATAGACTCAAAGGTATTTAAATCTATCAGTTCTGGAGGAATAGCAACCAACTCTAAATTATTATGGACAGCTCTAGCGGACATTTTATTCTCATCTAATTTGTCATAACAATATTTGCAAATACGCTGATCAGAACCCAAATCAAAACAATTTTCTACCAACAAATAAGTTGAAATTCCTTCCACATATCATTATTTTCTCTTTCACTTTTTCAATACAGATCAATACTCCTAGGGCTAGATGTAGGTAAATAATATTTACCGACTCTTAAATACCGAATTTTACCGATTCTATATTTAAGAGTCGGTAAATATTAAGGGGGGAGATGTAGGACAATCCAGATGTTTTTTTTCCGAATCAGTAAAATTCGGTATTTACCGATTCGGTAAATACCGACCGGTAATGCCCATTCATTCCTATGGGCTTTGAAGCCCATAGGAATGAATGGGCATTACCGATTCGGTATTTACCGAATCGGTAAATACTGAATTTCACAAGGGTGCAGGGGGTGTCACTTTGACACCCTCTGGCCCCCCAAAAACAGGCTCGGGTGCCATGTGGCAGGCATACATGCCCCAAGGGCAGGTCTGCCTGTCACATGGCAGAGGTGTGCTTGCACACATGTGCATGCACACCGGAATCGGTATTTTACCATCAAATTGGATTTGATGGTAAAATACCGATTCGGTAAGGCTTGTCGGACTTAGAAGAGTCCCACCTACATCTCAAATTTACCGAATCGGTAAAAATACCGATTCGGTAATTTACAGAATCGGTAAATTTACAGATCGGTAAATTTACCGATTCTGTAAGAATATGCCCCCTACATCTCAAAATCCATTTACCGGTCGGTAACGGCCGAAATCGGCCGTTACCGACCGGTAAAAGCCTACCTACATCTGGCCCCTAGTCTGATTTTTGAAGTGAGTTTGGCGACAACAAATACAAGAAAAATTTGGCCTTTCACCTGAAATCACCGTAAACTTTGTAATTTGATCATCAACATGTTTTGTAATAGTATGTTCCACATTGTCTTAAAAACTTTCTTCTATTAATGTCTCAGTTTCTGCACTTTATTGTTCAGGTCCAAAGTAACAAAACTCAATTTCATCACAAACCTTCTTCACATCTGATACTGACCCATGGAAAAGAGCACTGTTCAACTCATTTAACTTTAGTGCTGGACTTTTTTGCATTATACAATCTTCTCACTAACTTTCACATTTGAGTATGATATACTGCCAACATCCTGAAATGGTGAAAAACACTTTGACATACTTTCCTATAAAGACACGCCAGAGAATGACTTTGCAAACCAGTATTTTTTCTTACTCTGCAAGGGTCTAGTCCTTGCAACATCTTAATCTTTTGTTTAACACTTTTTTAAGTATATGTTCGTAAGAAATTGCGTAAAAGATCAATAGATTCTTGTCGTACACTAAAAATACCACTGCAATCCCAAGTGTACACTGGGGCTTTAGGACGTCTGCCTAGAACTTCATCAGCTATGACTTCTTCTGCTTTTCTGGGAACCATTTTGTCTTTCTCAATTGGACAACCATTTCTAACCTCATAAGTTCGACCACTGGTGTCAACTACAGGCAACAAATCATTGATCTGAAAATAACTCTCTTCATTAAAGAAAGGCTCTGAACTTGAACTGTGTTTCGATTCCCCCCCAAAAAATCACAAAAATTAGTTCTATTAATTACTCTTTTCCTCTTACTTTTGGCCTTCATTAAATGCATTGGTTTATCTAGTGATCGAACTCTGTTTAAAACTAAAATAAATAATTTCCTCTTTACTTCAAAAGCCTTTTCAACAATGGATTCAATATGCTTTTTCTTTTTATAAAATAGTGCTCTCTTTTTTATATTTCTTCTTATCTTTCAGCAAATTATGTACTACTCTATTAATATATAATGTTTTAACTTATTTATTTATATTGATTTTCTCTTCATTTGCCATAAGTTGTATCGTTTGAATGTACATTGCCTTTTTTTCCTTTCCTTTTTTTTTGTGCTTGGAATATTTTCAGTGGTTTCAAGTCTAGTAATATATTTCATTAATTTGTTTGTAGTCTTACCACAACATTTTCTCTTTTTAGTCACATTATCTTGGTCATCCAATATTTGTTGTTGAGTTTTCTTCAAGTAATTGTCCTTTAGATCTCTTTATTTTAATTTCTCAGGCATGATAACTTTATTTAAACAATATCTGTAACAAACTAAACATACATAAATGTATATTAATAACTTTATAAAATATACTTTTCTATTACTATACAAACACATTCTACATAGATACTGACTGGGGTATTGTAGGCCTGAAACACAAGTGAAAAGGTGGTTACACCACTACATGCATAGTGCATAAGAGTTTGAAGCACTATGGGCACTAAATCCTGGCTCACTGCATGAGTACATACATACTGTCTGATTGATTACTGTACTATAAGGACAGACAGTGGGTGAATGCATAATTGATTACGTTTTACTTTAGTGAAAGGATTAGTACATGGTACTGAAAGAGTCACTATGGAATTGGAAGAGCACTCACAGGGTGTTTGCTGGAGTGTATGGATACTAGCTGGGAAATTGTAGGCGTGAAACACAAATGTGAAGTTGGTTAGAGTACTACATGCATAGTGCATAGGAGTTTGAAGCACTCCGTGCCCTAAATCCTGGCTCACTGAATAAGTACATGCATACTGACTGAATGATTACAGTACTATAAAGAGAGACAGTGGGTGAATTCATAATTCATTCAGTTTTAATTTAGTGAATGGATTAGTACATGGTACTGAAAGAGTCACTATGGGATTGCAACAGCACTCACGGGGTGTTTGCTAGAGTGTATGGATACTAACTGGGGAATTGTAGGCCTGAAACACAAGTGTGAAAGGTGGTTAGCCCACTACATACATAGGGCATAGTGGTTTGAAACAGTCTGCGCCCTAAATCCTGGCTCACTGCATGAGTACATGCATACTGACTGAATGATTACAGTACTATAAGGAGATACAGTGGGTGAATTCATAATTCATTCAGATTTAGTTTAGTGAATGGATTAGTACATGGTACTGAAAGAGTCACTATGGGATTGCAACAGCACTCACAGTGTGTTTGCTGGAGTGTATGGATACTAACTGGGGAATTGTAGGCCTGAAGCACAAGTGTGAAGGTGGTTAGACCACTACATGCATAGTGCATAGGAGTTTGAAACAGTCTATGCCCTAAATCCTAGCTCACTGCATGAGTACATGCATACTGAGTGAATGATTACAGTACTATAAGGAGAGATAGTGGGTGAATTAATAATTGAATGAGTTTTACTTTAGTGAATGGATTAGTACCTGGTACTGAAAGAGTCACTATGTGATTGCAAGAGCACTCACAGGGTGTTTTCTGGAGTATCTGGATACTAACTGGGCAAGTGTAGGCCTGAAACACAAGTGTGAAGGTGGTTAGACTACTACATGCATAGTGCATAGGAGTTTGAAACAATCCATGCCCTAAATCCTGGCTCACTGCATGAGTACAAGCATACTGACTGAATGATTACAGTACTATAAGGAGAGACAGTGGGTGAAGGCTTAATTGATTACGTTTTACTTTAGTGAATGGATTAGTACATGGTACTGAAAGAGTCACTATAGAATTGCAAGAGCACTCACAGGGTGTTTGCTGGAGTGTATGGATACTAACTGGGGAATTATAGGCCTGAAACACAAGTATAAAAGTAGTTAGACCACTACATGCATAGTGTATAGGAGTTTGAAGCAGTCCGTGCCCTAAATCCTGCTTCACTGAATGAGTACATGCATACTGACTGAATGATTACAGTACTATAAGGAGAGACAGTGGGTGAATTCATAATTCATTCAGTTTTACCTTAGTAAAAGGATTAGTATATGGTACTGAAAGACTCACTATGGGATTGCAAAAGAACTCACAGGGTGTTTGCTAGAGTGTAAAGATGCTAACTGGGAAATTGTAGGCGTGAAACACAAGTGTGAAGTTGGTTAGACCACTTCATACATAGTGCATAGGAGTTTGAAACAGTCCGTGACATAAATCCTGGCTCACTGCATGAGTACATGCATACTGACTGAATGATTACAGTACTATAAGGAGAGATAGTGTTTGAATGCCTAATTGATTGAGTTTTACTTTAGTGAAAGGATTACTAAATGGCACTAACAGAGGCACTATGGGATTGCAAGAGCACTCACAGGGTGTTTTCTGGAGTGTATAGATACTGACTTTGGAATTGTAGGCCTGAAACACAAGTTTTAAGGTGGTTAGACTACTACATGCATTGTGCATAAGAGTGTGTAACATTCTCTGCCCTAAATCCTGGCTCTCTGCATGTGTACATACATACTGATTGAATGATTACAGTACTATAAGGAGAGACAGTGGGTGCATTCATAATTGATTGAGTTTTACTTTACTGAAAGGATTAGTACATGGTACTGAAAGAGTCACTATGGGATTGGAAGAACACTCACTACGTATTTTCTGGAGTGTATGGATGCTAACTGGGGAATTGTAGGCCTGAAACAGAAGTGTAAAGGTGGTTAGACTACTACATACATAGTGCATAGCAGGTTGAAGCACTCAGTGCCCTAAATCCTGGCTCACTGCATGAGTACATGCATACTGACTGAATGATTACAGTACTATAAGGAGAGACAGTGGGTGAATACATAATTGATTGAGTTTTACTTTAGTGAAAGGATTACTACATGGTACTAAAAGAGTCACTATGGGATTGCAAGAGCACTCACAGGGTGTTTGCTGGAGTGTATGGATATCCACTGGGGAATTGTAGGCCTGAAACACACATTTGAAGGTGGTTAGACTACTACATGAATTGTGCATAAGCATTTGTAGCCTTCTCTGCCCTAAATTTTGGCTCACTCTATGAGTACATGTTTACTGACTGAATGATTACAGTACTATAAGGAGAGACAGTGGGTGCATTCTTAATTGATTGAGTTTGACTTAACTGAAAGGATTAGTACATGGTACTGAAAAAGTCACTATGGGATTGGAAGAACACTCACATGGTATTTGCTGGAGTGTATGGATGCTAACTGGGGAATTGTAGGCCTGATACAGAAGTGTGAAGGTAGTTAGACTACTACATACATAGTGCATAAGAGTTTGAAGCACTCCGTGCACTAAATCCTGGCTCACTGCAAGAGTACATGCATACTAACTGAATGATTACAGTACTATAAGAATGTGAGAGAGTGTCTTTACATCTAACATGGGCTGCGATTGGAATTCTTAGAGCATATTATCAAGCCCATTATCGCCGCTTTATCTGCAGTTTCCTGCCGATAAAAGCGGCGATAATGTAACGCTCATTCTTGATAAAATGGCCCCAAGTTTGCTATGGGAGGGAGAAAGCCTCGGCTCCCGCCCACCCATAGCAAACAGCAGGGTCCCGGGGTGGGCACCCCGAGACACTGCAGGAGCCGGCCCAGGAGGCTCCAGGAGGGGCGCCGTATAGCCCACCTCCAACAATACACAAAGCCCTGGGGGGTGGTGGTGCCCGGGGCTTGGGTGTGTCATTGAGCCCCCCAAACATTTATTTAGTAGCCCCGGGGGGTGGCGGTCCCCAGGGCTGGGCGGCCCCTCTGGGCCCCCCATAAATTTTGCCTCCAGGATTTGGCCCCCGGGGGCTAATTATAAAAGAAGCTCCGTTTATATTTTGTTAACGGCAGGATCCGCACACCCTGCGCGTACTTTGCCATTTTAAAAAATATTTTACAAATGTGGTGGCCCCTAGGGATTCTTGTAGGACCCCCTAAGCAGGTCTAGAGGGTCAGGGTATTTCTACCCTGCCCCCTTTATACGTTTTGCACACTTATTCCACTGACTACTTCAGCCTCGCATCTACCGAGGCACGAAATGGCTGCCAACACTTCCTGGTTTTGAATGTTGACAACCACTTGACAGCCAATTAGCATTCAGCGCGTCATCGGGACGGTGCGCTTAGGGTGCGCTCAGAATGCGCGGATCCTGCGCGGCCATAGATATATATATGTACTTTTAAATGTCATTTTCTCAGGGACTACTGAACGGATTTGGTGTAATTACGTTCAGCGGTTTGAGCTGTAGCCGCGTTGAAATGTTCCTATGGAAAATTGCAAGGGGAAAACAGGTTTTGGGAGCCCCCTTTTTTCTCGGCCCCCGCTTGACGAATCACTCCGATACTTTCAGGATAGGAGCAGACCGGAGCTGGCCATTAGTTTTGAAAATTTCCTGAAGATTCGTCAACGAAGTTATTCCAAATAGAATGTTGCGGATTTCCTAAGGAAAAAAGGTCCTATCTATAACTACCTACTGCCGACCGCCAGTAGGTAATATATATGTATATTACCTACTGGCGGTCGGCAGAAGGTAGTTATTGTTACAGCCTAGTTTCCATGGGAAAAGCATTTTTTGATTTACTAATAATTTTGGCGTCGTTTGATGAATCTTTGCAAAATTCTCAAATAACAAAAAAGTCTATCCGGGTCAGCTCCTATCCTGAAAGTTTGGGGGTGATTCATCAAGGGGGGCTGAGAAAAAAGGGGGTCCCAAAACACGTTTTCCTTATGTTAATTTCCAAAGGAAATTTTGGGACAAGCTACAGCCCGCACTGCTAAACGGAATTACCCCAAATTTGGCAGAAAGGTGGAGCTTGGTTCTGAAAACTACTTTTTATTAAATGGTGTAAATCCGTTCAGTAGTTTTTGAGAAATTCAAAAAATAAGAGTCAAACAAATCAATTTCCCATAGGAAACTGGGCAAGTCTACAGCCGAAACTACTGAACGGAATTACCCCAAATTTGGCAAAAAGGTAGTGCTTGGATCAGAAAGCGACCTTTTTTAAATGGTGTAAATCTGTTCAGTAATTGCTGAGAAATTAGAAAAATAAAAGTTTTGATATCTGGGCGGAGCCTAAGTCCCGGCACGAGCTTCACAGTGATTGGCTGCGAACACTGAAAACCAGGAAGTGTTGAAAGCCATCTTGTGGCTCGGTAGAACTGAGTCACCAGAAAACAGAGCAACAAAGGTATAAGACAAGAGAAGGGGGCAGGGTAGAAGTCCTTCTGAGACCCCCTAGGCATGCTTAGGGGGTCTCAGAAGGACCCCCAGTGCCAAAAAGAGCGTTTAAAAAAACCAATTTGGAGAAATTCAAGCTGGGGTTGCAAGTTCCCGCGTTTTATTTTAATGAGGCTCTTGGGTGGGCTAGCTGTAAAGATGCAGTCCACTCAAGATGAAAAGAAAATTTCTTTATTATGTGTTAACAGCAGGTACATCCAGTTTCCTCCTCCTCTAGCTTCACAGCTCTATCTCCTGCTACTTCAAAGACTAACATTCCAACCTAGCAACAAGTGTACATTCTACATATACAGAACTCCACACATCTCCCACTTTACATACAATATATTCCAAAATATATACAATTCAATATTATCAACACAAGGATAAACACAAGAAAGTAATAACACAGTAATGGATGAAGAGCACAACATTTAGAAATATTTCCAAAGCTCCAGGTTGACCCATCAGTCAAAATGACAACGTTCTTGTTCACACTCTTCACCTGAACAGGCTTAGAAAATTTACTGTCACCTTTAGCAACAATTCCCCAGCGCTTTACTACCACCCAGTCACCACCCTTTACGTCAGGAACTTTGACTCCCTTCTTATAATTGTAATGACTTGCAGCAGCAGCTTGCTTTTTGGTGACATCCTTCACAATCTTCTCAAGATCAACCCACACACAATACTTGTATTTAGCCATCCAGGAACTTCTTTCACCCCTGGTTCACGCCCTTTAAGTGAAACGAAAGGCGACAATCCAGTCACAGAATGTGGCGTCACTCTATAAGACCACATTACGTTTTTTAAGCTCATCTGACCATGACAACCCATTAGAAATTGAAAGTTGTATGTTGTCCATGATCAGCCGGTTAATCCTCTCCACCAGACCATTTGCCTGAGGCCTGAACATGGCAAATCTTTCATTCTTCACACCCATCTTACAGAGAAATTCTTGCATTTTTTTCGACACTAACTGAACCCCATTGTCTGATACAAGTACCTTAGGAATTCCCTCATTCATAAAAATGTTCTCCAGAACACCAATCACTTTCTCAGATACAATACAATCAGCAGTTTCAACAACAAACCATTTGGAGTGGTAATCTACCAGGACCATGAAAAACCTACAACATAAACCTCGTCTAGAAATGGGACAAAGAAAATCAATTGCTACCTTTTCCCAAGGACGCTCTGGAAACTTCACACAAGCAAGAGGGGGTTGTCGCACAATCTTGGTCTTATCACTTGTCGCACATGCATAACATTCCTTGACAACTTCTTCAATATCTCTATCCATCCCAGGCCACCAGAATGACTGACGGACACGTCTTTTTGTCATGTTTCTGCCCAAGTGTCCTTCATGAGCAATATTAACAATCTTTGGGGCATATTACCAACAACTAGCGATAATTATCGCTATGTTGGTTTAGCGGCGATATTTTTATCGCCGAGCTGCAGCGATTTTTATCGCTTAGGAACCTTGCTATTATCAAGGTATATCTCCTAAGCGATAAAAATTGGCCGAAATGCATGAATATTGCTGAAAAGTCCGCGATATTCATGCATTACCGAGCTAATGCTCTTAGCCCTGTTATCCACCTACCATTGGATAACATGGCTAAGAACTGCTCAGGGGTAGGTGTTAGCTTTTGGAGATATTCGCGCTTAGCGCGAATATCTCCAAAAGTTGGTAATAGGAGATAGCGATGTTAGCGACTGTTTCCAGTCGTTAACATCTTGGCACGCCCACTTTGCATGACATTAGTGATAAATATCACTGACATGCAAAGCGGGGCCCAAGATGGTCGCTATCTCCTACTAGCTGTCGCTAACTGGTGTTAGCGACAGCTAGGTAATAGGCAGATAATTTTATCTTCGCTTTCTTGGCTTTTAAAACCAAAAAAGCGGTGATAAACCCGCTTGATAATATGCCCCTTTGTTCTAAGTGCTTCAGGTGGTACCAACTTCTTTCTTCTCCATAGTCTTTCCTCTCTCACACTCAACTCCGTTTCAACATGGTCATATCCTTTGAAACGCAAATCTTGGACAAGACCAGCCCCCCATCCTTCAGATACACCATGCATGACCCTTTGCAACACATCATCATTCAACATGGCAGTGTCCCATTCCTGCTTGTCAAAAGCTTGTTCCTCATTACACCTAATTACATCAACCTCAACTTCTGATTCCTATTCACCAACCATTATAGGTATCCTGGACAAGTAGTCTGCTAGTACATGTTTTAGCCCCTTCACGAATTTGACTTCAAAGTTATATTCTAGCACAGACAAAATAAAACCTTGAGATCCTAGGAGTTACACTCCCTTCTAGTCCCCTGCCTCCTTTAAATAAATGGACAAGAGGCTTGTGATCAGTTCAAGCTTAAAGGGTAAACCCCAAACTAATAGGTACATGCATCCTTGTTGCCGTTTGCGATTCCTTAATTGCAAAAATTAAGGAATCGCAATTAAGGAATCGCAAACGGCAATGAATCAAAAAATCGCTATTTTTTTAGTGATTCCTTATTTTTCCTTAATTTGCTTTTCACAAATTGCGAATCGCAATTAAGGAATCCCTTCCCATTGATTCCTATGGACCAAAAGGCCCATAGGAATGAATGGGAAGACAATCTCAATTTGCGATTCGCAATTAGCTAATCGCAAATTGAGATTGCGATTTCAAGGGTGCAGGGGTGTCCAAAGGACACCCTGTTGCACCCCTGAAATCAATCTATGCACATATGTTGTGCACACACATGCACTAAGGGCATGTGTGTGCACAACATGACAGTTTGAAAAATGCACAAAATTGCATTTTTCAGCTTTTTCGCAAATTACCATGAGGTCCAACCTCATGGTAATTTTTTCCTCCTAATTGCGAATTCGCAATTTGTTTTAGGTGTCATGCATTGCATTTAAGGAATCGCAAATTCCGATTCCTTAAATGCAATCGCATTTTTAGAAATCGCTAAAAATAGCGATTTATTGATTTTTGGTTTGATGCATCCCAAATAGTGATTTAGGTATCGCAAACGGCCGATTTTTGAGATTCGCACCGTTTGCGATTCCTAAATCGCTTGATGCATGTGGCTGTAAGTACTTAAAGTGTTTAATCCCCCAGCAGCACGTCAGAGCCTCCTTTTCTATCACAGAATACGATTTATCTGCTCCCTGGAGTCTCCTAGATGCAAATCCTGTGATCTTCTCTTCACCACTATTCACTTGCGTCAGAACAGCACCAATTCCTACAGCACTGGCATCTGTTGTAACAAAAGTCTTAGCTTTGACATCAAAATGCCCAAGAGTGGGCACATGCAGAATACCATCCTTTACTCTATCAAATGACTTGTCACACACTTCACTCCACTCAAATTTACACCACTTTTCATCAATGCACCTAACGGTTCGACAATTTTAGTAAAACCCTTCACAAATTTGGAGTAGTACTCTGTCAGCCCTAACAATGATTTCAGCTGGTCTTCATTAATGGGGTAGGAGCATCTCTGATAGCAGACACAATGCTTTTCTTTGGCCTAATCCCCTCTTTAGATATTGCGTGACCCAGCTAGTTCACACAATCTTTCCTTAACTGGCACTTCTCCTTCTTTATGGTCAATCCATGTTCTTGCATACGAGTCAAAACCTCATTCATTAATCTGTCATGGTGTTCGTGATCCTTCCCTACAATTAACACATCATCCTGAAAACACAGAACATCCTCTAGTCCCAGAAGGACCTTTTACATAACCCTCTGAAACACCGCTGAGGCAGATGCTAGTCCAAACGGCATCCTGCAGTAGCGAAATGCACCCAACAGTGTTACAAATGAGGTAAGATGTCTTGATCCTTCACTGAGATCAATCTGATGGTAGGCCGCAGACATATCATTTACACTGAACACAGCCCCACCACCCGTAGCAGTCAACATTTCAGAAATGTTGGATAGAGGTTGTCGGTCAACCCATATTATTTTATTTAGGTCACGCAAGTCGACACACAAACAAATCTTCTTCCCACCATCCTTTGGTGAGACAACAATGGGCGCCAACCATTCTGAAGCCTCAATAGGTTCAATTATTTCCAGTTTCAATAATTTCTCAAGTTCTTCTTGCAGGGGACCTCTCATAAGATGTGGTACACTCCTTACTTTATAGACAGCTGGTGTCACATTGCTTTTAAGTATGATTTTGTGCGAAAAATTCTTGAGTTTTCCTAATTCATCGGAGAAAACATTAGAGTATTTCGCCATTATTTCTGAATCATAACTATTGACATTATGCACAACAATCGATTTGACAGGTTCAGTGGCATTGGGATTCAATGTGATACCTAAGTCTTTTTGGTGACGCCAACCTAATAAGTTGGACCCTTGTTTCCTTAAATATACACGCCCGTAGACCTTTTTTCCTTCAAAGCCAAATACCATGTATTTAAGACCCAAAATGTCAATGGTCTTGCTGCCATACCCCACAGCCTTAATATCAGGAACATCCCAGGATTCCATATTACTCATCGCCCCCCAAGTTTTGACATACATTTCTTTGGAGAGTATTGTGTATAGGCTTCCTGAGTCAACTAACATTCTTACACCAAATAAATCTAGACTAATCACACAATTGGGTTTCTCTAACTTATCAGTGCTTTCTGCGATGATCTCGCTCTTTGTCATAGTGTTGCAATATTATTTTTGAGAAACATCAATGTTATCAACTCATGAATGCTTTCACAGGAATCATCAACTTCTTGTATAAAAGTCATTTTTGTCCTGCACGCTTTCGCAAGATGACCGCTCTCGCCACATACTTTTGCATTTCTATCCATGCATTTAGTGCTGGAAGCAATGTAACCTGGCGCACCACAACAATAACATTTAATAGTATGTGCCCCAAAACTAGGAACAGGATTTGTGGTGTGAGAACGTTCATTCCCTTTATCAAAAGGTGTGTTAAAGGGCTTAGATTGTTATTTCACAACTGGTTTGATGGTTTTGGTTTCATCAATACATGCATTTATTTCAGTTCCCTTAGACAACACCACTTTAGACGCTGAGTCTTTAGCTATTATTGAGTTGGTGCACTTGTCCATTTCTATAATCTACAAAGCAGTATGCTCAAGTCCTTTGGCTATCTGCATAGCTTCTTCTAAAGTAGAGTATCTTATGAGTAACTTCTCACGCACCCTCTTGGTATCGGTACGTCTTACTAATTGGTCTCGAATGAGAGAATCTGCTAATTTTTCAAATTGACAATTTAAAGAGAGCCCTCTCAAAGCAGCGACGTAAGTTGCAATGTCTTCATCTACTTTTTGGGCTCTACAGAAAAAATGTATGCCTCTCCAGTACTACATTTACCTTAGTAGTGAATCTTAAATCTAACATTTGCATGGTCATGTCATACACATTGCTGTGCTGACCATCACCTACCCC
Source organism: Lissotriton helveticus (assembly GCF_964261635.1). NCBI lineage: Eukaryota > Metazoa > Chordata > Amphibia > Caudata > Salamandridae > Lissotriton > Lissotriton helveticus. The sequence goes on along the minus strand of NC_136057.1, from coordinate 788,683,779 downwards.
AAGTGAAACCTCGAGAAAATTCTCATATAAGCGACGCCCCTGCACACCCAAGTTATGGAGTAAAATGGCTTGTTTGCATACAGGGCCATATTTGTCTGCACATGTAGCTAAAATGTACGTTAAAAACAATTCTTCCCATTCTTTCCATGGAATAACGGGCTCCCCAGGGGTTGGAAGGAAAGAGGGAAGCCATTATACTAGACTTAAAGTAAGAGTACTAATACAACTAATATAACAAATTAAAATGAAAACCTTTTGACAAACTTTTTCCTTTGGCAGCGCTTTGTTCAGGTTAAGTGTCAATGCAGCTTGGATGTGGTAAATCCTTCTTCGTAGGTTTTTTTAATGAAGAACGTCGTAGACCATTTTTAACCCTTGAATGAACGTCATAGAATCGGGGTTTCTCTATGGAAATCTTCCCATCTCCTAAAAGTGGCCACCACGTTGCTTCGTCAGCGTCAATTTTCTAGAGGAAGTAGACGTCAAATATGACGTGAAGAGATCGAACTCGGAATGCAGGGCAGTGCATCTCTTGAACCCCGAGCAACGGTAAGGTTCTAAAAATAAACGTTGACATGCAAGTATATTTTTAAGTTGAAGCGCTTGTAATCACCGTAACTTGGTAATGTCTTGAAATTCCTCTTGAACGCTTTTGAAAATGAAATAGGACTCACTTTGACTCCCTTTACCCGACTTTTCAATCTCCTGTTTCACCCTCAGATCCTTTTGATAATGTATTGCAGTAAATTGCCAGATTGCCGGGAGAATTTGCCAGTACTTTGCGTGGCAAACGGGCTCATTAGAATAAGCCCCTTCAGTTTTGTTGGCAGGTAGAAGTTCCTAGCGCAGCACACGTTTTCCAGCAGGTTAGTTCCCAGCGCAACACACGTTCTCCAGCAGCTTAGTATTAAAATCCTTGCACAACACACGTTCTCCAGCACGGGCACAGAATTGCTGGCAAACACTATATATATATATATATATATATACAGCTCAAGAATCCTCGCCCAATCAAATGGCAAAAATAAACCGCACTCACACGGGGGAACGTTTCAGGTACTAGCTTCTTTTAATGGTAGGTAAACAGACGCGTTTCGGCTGGAAGCCTTCGTCGGTGTTTACTACACCCGGAAATTGCATCATAGAAATAGTGTTGGTGCATTCAAGGACACAAAGAAGGGACTACCGCCCCTGAAAAATACGACTGACATATTGAAGTTCGTATAATGCTAAGCTTTCTACCCAATGTAGTCAAAATTAGCATGCACAGGGTCAAATTTACATTACAGCCGTGTATCGGCACTGCTCCCAGTAGTCGCCCACTGGGAGTTTCCCGCATCGGAATTTTTACGCAAAACGCATATATTGCATTAATCGTTTTTTCGTTAGCTGACTAATTCAGCTTTAAAACCTACATAGCAGGAATTGTACATTTAGCCGTGTATCGGCCGATACACGGCTAAATGTACAATTCCTGCTATGTAGGTTTTAAAGCTGAATTAGTCAGCTAACGAAAAAACGAGGCGAGGATTCTTGAGCTGTACATGTTAGCGGACTCCCACAGCCGCTTGCCGCACCCGCCGAAGAGTGCTCCGAACGAAGGTGGGAAGTGAGCGGAAATATATATATATATATATATATATAACAGATGGCCCTGCAGCAAGAAGTGACTCGGGAATTTTATGGCAACCTGCTGCTCGCAGCAACTACTAACTGAGGTATCAGTATTTCCCGAAGACCACCGGTAACCATGGGAAGGATTTGGAGAGGACAGAGACATTGATGCTCTAATGGGCGCCCAGTCTCGTATTTGACTGCCCCCACTCCCTGTCTCCAACATGGCGAATGGTAGCTGCAGTTTACACAGGGACCAAGACGAATGCTGTTTGTTTGCAGAAACCTTGAGCTTCCTAACTTACCCGGAGCCAGCACCGACCCTATGGTTTTTCTCACTCCCTCATTCGACCTACCCCAGCAACGCCGACACAGTGCCTGCTGGGATCTGAAGTCTAATATACTTGACCTGGACTCCTATTGGTCAGTCGACAGCTGCAGGGGGAGGAGACTGTGGTGCGGGCGGGTATTTTACACGGGTCAAGATTTACAGGGAAGTACTCTCAACAGCGTTGGGCGCTGAGGAAGGCAATCCACGCCGAAATGCATTCGCCGCCGCTGGGACTTCTGCAAAAAAATTTGTGTCCTGTTCTGAACCCCCCGTGTGGCCTCTGCTCTTTTCTGCAGGGAGGGAGTTCGTGTCATATTATATATATATATATATATATATATATATATATATATATATATATATATATATATATATATATATATATTACCTACTGGCGGTCGCCAGTAGGTAGTTATAGTTAGGATTGTTTTCCATAGGAAATCTGCAACATTCTATTGGGAATTACTTTGGCTCCGGGGGACGAATCTTCGCGAATTTCTCAAAAAAGATGGCCTGCTCCGCTCTGCTTCTTCCCTGAAAGTTTGGGGGGGATTCGTCAAGCGGGGGCCGAGATATTTGGGGGGACCCAAAACGTGTTTTCCTTATGTTAATTTCCATAGGGCAGTTGGACTCACTTTTAGCCCGAACGGCTGAATGGATTTCCACCAAACTTGGCAAAATTGTAGGGACTGGTAGCCCGATGTGCCTTTGCTATGTCTGAAGATATGTGCTCCAGTGGATTTTGGGTAATTTAGGTTAAAAAAATATATATATCTATAAGCACGCCCCGGTACGCGCACCGGGGAGCGCACCCGGCGCGTAACGCGAGTACGCGAGCGGAAAGCTGATTGGCTCTCGGGTTTCTGTCAACATTCCAAACAGTCCAGAGTGGCCGCCATCTTGTGTCTCGGTAGGATCGAGACACAAAAGGTGGCAAAAACAAAGGGGGAAGTGACCAAAAGGGGGCAGGGTAGACCCCCCTGACCCCCTATGTTTGATGTGGGGGCCATAAAAGGGCCCCGCGGGGCAAAAAAATAAATATTTTTTTTCGATTTTCTCGCGGGGGAGCGCCCTGTACGCGCACCGGGGAGCGTATCGGGGAGCGTACCATGGGGACAACCAAGTGAAACAGTAAAATAATAATTTAAAGTGCTTAGAGGTAGGGTAGCTCTGAATAGAGTTGTTGTGTTGTGTGGGTGATTTAAGTACCAACATGTAGTTACCAATGAGTCTTAAATTCAATGTACACCGTCTCCTCTGTAGATATCTTGCATGTTGTTACAGAAGTTATTGTGGTATATGGAATCCATACCATAGTCTGTCAGGAAAGCAGAAACAGATCCTTTAAGGACTCCCTGAGATGGCCTAGGGGTTCATGGGTAGTCTACCCTGCTCCCGTATGATGTTTTCAAGTATTACATTTTACTCTCCTCTGAATCTACACAAAATTGGCGGTGATATGGTGCATTAGAGATAGACAGTGAGAGAAAGGAGGCAGGAGATGAAAAAGAGATGTGAAAAACACATTGGAGATAATATAGTGGGAGAAAGGAAGTAACTATGAGCAAACTTACTATGTAACACAAAAAAGTTGCACAGTATACTGTAAGTCTCAGTTTATATTATAATCATTTTGGTAGTATTTCATGAATTACATATAAAAATGAATAATGTCTAGAACAATTTTTAATTATTGAATATAAATTTATTGTTGAGATTGTTCATAATTTAAAAACACTTCTAACATTACATCATCCGGAATGTCCTTCAAATTTTCATTACATGATTCAATTGCTTCAAGACAGTCAATTAGTTGTTGATCCTCAGACTCATCCATGAAATCCAAGTCTTCGTTAAGAATGTCCTTATCCATAATTTCAAAAGAAATTGTATTGCTCTCCTCTTTACCTTCCATTTTTTTTGCTGTAAATTGCATAAAAAATAACTATATAAATAGAGTTAGGGCACTGTTGGGTTTAAGTTCAGACAGGTACTTCTGAGTTTTTAACAGTGAAGTTATCTTTGGGCAGTGTATGGTATCAGGCAGAAGTAGAAATATAAAAAAAGGCATGTGATGAAGCCTAAGTAAATTCAGAATTATACCAGAGAAGCGTAACTCAATCCATACCTATAACAGAGAAGCCTATCTCAATCTATAACTATAACAGAGGGACAGTAAAAAACTATCAGAAAAGGTTTTTCCAATTTAAGTTAAAGTGCAGAACATAGTTGCCCTTACAAATTAACAACTTACCTTTCAGAAAGGAGTTGATGTTTTCAGAGGAAATCTTTTATAAAAGTACCTCAGGTAGTACTAGTCAAAATGGCCGTGTTTCCCTCTCATTTTTTATATATATTCATGTCAGCACATAAAAATACAAAATGAAAATAAAATTTTCATTGGTTGCAAATTCTAACACTTTCATATGTGTTTTAGACATGTAATTTACCTCAGGATATTTAGACAGGGCTACAGGCCAAATGGCTCAATGGAATTTGACAAAATTTGGGAAAATGGTAGGGATTGGTATGTAGTAGGGCCTATTCTATATTTGGTGAAAATCTCTACAGAGGTTTTTATGTAAATTAACTTCTAAAATTTTTGGGGAGCGCTTACCGATGCGCGCCCCGGTACGCGTACCGGCAGCGCTACGGGAGTCCTCCATCTTGTGTTTCGGTAGATTTGAGACACAATATGGAGGACAAACAACGTTGGGAATGGGTAAAAGGGGGCACCGTAGACACCCCTTGACCCCCTAGGTTTTCTGAGGGGGGCTTAGGAGGCCCATATAGGCCTAAAAAAATATATATATATTTTTCGCAGGGGGAGCGTCCGGTACGCGTACCGGGGAGCGTACTTTAGTGAAAATTAGTGAAAAAAGTTAGAGTAAAATAATCATTTTGAGTGATCAGAGGTAGGGTAGCCCTGAAAAGAGCTTTTGGGTTCTGTGGCTGATTTAGGTACCTACAAGTAGGTTCCAATGCACAGTCTTAAATTCAGGAGGAATATTCTATTCCCCTCATCTGAGAAGTGCACACCATCTCCTCTGTAGATATCTTGCATGTTGTAACGCAAGTTGTTGTTGTATATTGAACCCATTCCATAGTCTCTCATGTAAGCAGAAACAGATTTATTCACATGTTTCCGTGCTTTCTAAAATTGTGGACAAAATTGGTTGGACCACTTCCATTTCTGTCTTTGGCATATATTGGAATATACCAAGGCAGTTTGTGGAAAAAGTGTCATCAATTGCCCAAAGGTGTCCTTTAAAACCATTTCTAGACCTACCCCAGTCAAAGTGCCTATGTCATTTCCACCACAGTGCAAAATAATGATGTCAGGGTGTGGCAGATGGTAAAAGGTTTTAACCAATGGTATCAATTGATGACATCTCAATCCTCTTTGGCCAATCCACTTGATGTCTACATTTGGTAAATCAAGGTTGTGCAAAGTTCTGATAGCTGCATACCTTTGAGCCCAGTGGATGTAGCTATATCCAATAATCCAGACAGAATACATGGTGAGAGGAGGTTCTGGTGCAGTCAGATGAAGTGTGGGAATGAAATGGTAGTTGGAACAGTAGGAGTTTGCAAAAAAAAACTGTGGAGTTTCAGTGCTCTTGAATCACAAGCAATGATTGGTGGATTCAGATAGTTGAAAACTGAAAGTTAGGGTGCATGGTTCTGTTCTGTGAAAGAAGTAATTTGAATGGTTAAGAAAAAGTCATTTAAAGAAACATTGCACCGGATAAGCTGGTGTATTGAGAGGTCAAACATCCTTGCTGAGTTCATTTGCAACATTGTAGAATAAACGTTTAACCCTGAGAGCTCAGTGAGGAGGGAGTTGCTATGGTAACAGGTAAAAAGGGCTGAGGGGGTGAAGGGTGTTGGTTTGAAAATAGAGAGGGAAGAGTTTTAATTGGTTAACATGAGGGATATGTGTGTAGAATTAGAGGTTTTCTGTGCCATTCATGGTTGCAGTGCCTGGAGTACATACCTTTTCCTCTGCTAAAGAAATATTGGTGTGTGTGTCTGACACTGTTCTCAATCTCCCAAAGCATTTGTAAAGGTGAGTAATGATTCATTTAATATAGATAGAGACTTGTATACTCTATGGAGAAGATTTGGAAGCAAAATGTGTTTTTTTAATGTGACTTTTTTTCATGTTTTTTTAACATGCTTGATAAAAAGTTGTTGCTGGAAAGAGGAATTGTATTTTGTAAAAATGTGAAGTTTCAGTAGTGACCTGGAGTGCTTGTACATATGATCTGTGCTTTGTTTCTAAAATGGTATTTAAAAAACGATTTTGGGGCAAATTACCAAAAATGAAGCTGCCACTGCCATGGATGAGGTGGAAAGAGCCATGGAACAAGCTCAAGATAATATCGTTAACTTAGAAGATTTGGTGAAACAACTAAACCTTGAGCAGAAACAGATATATGACGAAGTCACAGAACAGGTTGAACATGGATTCAGTCATAAGAAAAAAGAGTGCTCATGTACATCATTTAAGCCTGTGCGACTGTACGTGAGTGGAGAAGCGGGAACTGGGGAAAGTTTCCTGATTAAAGCGATTGCAACATATTTGCAGAAAACAACGGAGTCATCGCTCTCTTGTGTTGTTACTGCTCCAACTGGGTTGGCAATTGCAAAAAACACAGTTGATGGACAGAATGTAGAACAATGTCATACATTCACCCCAGTACAAGGATCTGGGCCTAAATCCATCGTTTCTTTGCACTCCACACCACCCTGGGTTAGACACTGGCTATATGCAAATCAGCTCTGACCCTGTGCCTCATGGGAACAGTCCAGTCCGAACTACCAAGCCATGTCTTTCCCAGACTGGAATCAAGCATCCAAGGACCGGTTTCTGGCTATCAGCCTTCATTCAGCCTGGATAGCTTGACTCCAGTGGTGTGGAGAGCCTGGGACTCACGTCTGAGCATACCCAGCCCACTCGGGGTGAAAATTGCAAAAAACACAGTTGATGGACAGAATGTAGAACAATGTCATAAATTCACCCCAGTACAAGGATCTGGGCCTAAATCCATCGTTTTTTTGCAGTCCACACCACCCTGGGTTAGACACTGGCTATTTGCAAATCAGCTCTGACCCTGTGCCTCATGGGAACAGTCCAGTCTGAACTACCAAGCCATGTCTTTCCCAGACCGGAATCAAGCATCCAAGGACCGGTTTCTGGCTATCAGCCTTCATTCAGCCTGGATAGCTTGACTCCAGTGGTGTGGAGAGCCTGGGACTCACGTCTGAGCATACCCAGCCCACTCGGGTGAAAATTGCAAAAAACACAGTTGATGGACAGAATGTAGAACAATGTCATACATTCACCCCAGTACAAGGATCTGGGCCTAAATCCATCGTTTTTTTGCACTCCACACCACCCTGGGTTAGACACTGGCTATATGCAAATCAGCTCTGACCCTGTGCCTCATGGGAACAGTCCAGTCCGAACTACCAAGCCATGTCTTTCCCAGACCGGAATCAAGCATCCAAGGACCGGTTTCTGGCTATCAGCCTTCATTCAGCCTGGATAGCTTGACTCCAGTGGTGTGGAGAGCCTGGGACTCACGTCTGAGCATACCCAGCCCAACTGATTTGCATATAGCCATGTCTGAACTGGGGTGGCAGAGTGGGCTAAAGAACGGTGATGGATCAAACTCAGATCTTTTGACTGGGTGTGAGTGTTTGATTGGTTCAGATGCTCCGTCCATCACCACCCCCTTTTGTACTGCTTTGGCCGCCATAAGTGTGGCAGGGTATGCTCAGACGTGAGTCCCTTGCTCACTTTGCCACTGGATTCAAGCAAGCCGGGCTGAAGACGGCTGTAATGCCAGAAACCGGTCCTCGGAAGCTTGTTTCCGGTCCAGGGAAGGCATGGCTTGGCAGTTCGGGCTGGACTGTTCCCATGAGGCACAGGGTCAGACTGATTTGCATATAGCCATGTCTGATCTGGGGTGGCAGAGTGGGCTAAAGAACAGTGATGGATCAAACTCAGATCTTTTGACTGGGTGTGAGTGTTTGATTGGTTCAGATGCTCCGTCCATCACCACCCCCTTTTGTACCAACTGGGTTGGCAGCACACAAAATTAAAGGGATTACGTTACATTGCTTATTGATGCTGCCAGTGGAGCATGATAACAAATTGCAATACCACAAGCTATCTGGAGATGCTTGTTCTGAAGTTTCCAGATTCCTGAAGAAAATGAAACTTCTTATCATTGATGAAGTAAGCATGGTCTCAAATCTAATGCTTGCTTTTGTGCATTTAAGAATGCAAGAAATTCTTAGAACAGACTATGATGTCTTATTTGGAGGAAAACATATTATTGTTTTTGGAGATCTACTGCAGTTGACTCCAGTGAAAGGACAACCTGTGTTCAAAATGCTCACGCATGAAGATACCAGGAAGTGCCTAGGAAGCATTGGAAACGTTAATATATGGTTAAACTTCAAATATGCAGAACTGCTTCAAAATATGCGGCAGGCAAAGGATGAAGATTATAAAAATATTCTACAAGATGTAAGAATCGGAAAAGTAAGTCAGCAAGGGAAAGAAGCTTTACATGGACGATTAATTTCAAATTTGTACCCAAATGAAAACATTCTTCCAGAGTATATTTTTAAGAAAATTAATTAGAAGAAATCTGGCATATGTTTGATGCCAACTCTGAAAGAATGTTCCATGTTCAACAACAAAATGTTAAAGTTAGAAAATGAAGAGATAGTGAAACTGGAAGCTATAGATAAAATTGAACATATGGGAGCAACAATTATTTTGTCAGAAAATTTGAAATCAAAATTGGATTCATTAGAGAAGAGTATATCTAAAACTGCTGGTTTTGAAAAGACTCTTAATGTGTGTTTAAATTGCCGTATCATTTTGAGAAGGAATTTAAATGTTGAAAGAGGTCTGGTAAATGGAGCAATGGGTCATGTTGTTGATTTTGTGAATTACAAAAATAGAGATGGAATTGAAATTTTAAAAATTAAATTTGATGGCATTGACGAAATAGAACAAATTTGTCGTTATTCAGCTAGATTTTTGCTTGTGAAAGACTTATATGTTCGCCGAAAACAGTTTCCTGTTTGTTTGGCATATGCGTTGACAATTCATAAATCTCAAGGTTTAAGTGTAGATAGTGCTTTGGTGAACATTGGAAGTTCTGTGTTTAAAGAGGGTATGGCATATGTGGCATTATCACGAGTCAGAACTTTATCAGGATTGTATTTGATTGAGTTTGATGAAACAAAGATTTGTGCAGATGTAGATTGTGTTAAAGAATACAATAGGTTAAGAAGAGAGTATGCTCCACATTTGCCTCAATATCCTCTGTTTGAAAAACGTGTGGTAGGCCGAAAAAGAAGAAATGAGAATAATTGCAGTGAGGTAGTAGCAAAAAGACAAAAAGTAGATGAAACTGTAATTGTAAGCAGAACGAAAAAGGATTCTGTTGAAAATGTTGTTGGATTTCTGTTTGAAAACAGTTCTGGTGTCAACTGCTATGCTAATGTAGTGGTTAATGTTGTTTTTTTTCTTCAAAATATACAAAAACAGATTGTTGAAAATCGGGATCAAACATTCTGCTGTTTATTGAATTCTGTGTTTGAGAAATGTAGCAGTGATAGAGCAAAAATAGAAAGTGTTTCAGAAATTCGAAATCTTCTAGACATTTATTCTGGTCAAAATCTATTTTCACAGAATATTCAGCAGGATTGTCAGGAATTTTTAATGTATATGTTTGATGTATTGGAAGATGAAGGTGTAGATATAAAAAATCTTTTTAGCCTTTCTTATCAATGGCAGCATGACTGTGACAACTGTAGTTTATCAAGTAGTACTACAATAGACACCGAAAGATTTATATATTTGACTTTACCAGACTGCAAATCAGTGCCTTTTAATAATCTAGTTAAAGCAGCGGATCACAATATGGTGTGTAATGAAATGAAATGAAATGAAAGAAATACTTCTAGAGCGCACTGCGGCCAAGCGGCTTCCTGGCGCTAAGGAACACAACCATATCAGCCAAAGGGTCCGGGGGAATTTAGCCAGGAAAAGCCTGAAGAAAGAAGAAAGTTTTTAGAGCTTTGCGGAAATGTGAGGAGATAGGAATGGAGCGAATCGAGAGGGGGAGAGTATTCCAGATCTGGGGAGCCCGCACCGAGAAGCGGGTGCCTCCGGTGCGGGATTTGCGGAAGCGGGGGACGTGAAGAAGAGAAAGGGAAGACGAACGAAGAGAACGACAAGGGGCATGAGAAGAGATTAAAGAATTGATGAAGAGAGGAGCGGAGCGGGCATGCGCCCGAAAAGCCAAACAGGCAAGTTTAAACTGGGATCTGAAGTGAACGGGGAGCCAGTGAAGGGATTTAAGGGCAGGAGTGATGTGGGAAAACTTAGGAAGACGAAAAACAAGACGGGCCGCCTGGTTCTGGATGGCCTGGAGCCGGCGGGTTTCGTAGGCCGGAATGCCTACGTACAGGCCATTACCATAATCCAGGCGGGATGTGATGAGGGCAGAGATGATGACTTTGAGGGCATCAACAGAAAAGAACCGGGAAATTTTACGAATGAGACGGAGGGAAAGAAAACAGGAGGAAACAACGGAACTGATGTGCGCATGCATAGAAAGATCATTGCTGATCTTGATGCCCAAGGTCCGGACAGAGGAAACTGGGGAGGGGGGAGGACCGAAGGAAAGGGGCCAGTGAACAGAGGACCAAGGGTTAGAGGGACCACCAGTGAGGACAAGCTCTGTCTTGTCAGGGTTGAGCTTCAGATGATTGAAGCTCATCCATTGGGAGATAAAGACAAGAGTGGAGCTGAACTTGGGGAGAGAGTGAGTAGGAGAAGATAGATCAAAGACGAGCTGGAGGTCGTCTGCGTAGTTGTACACAGAGACCCCCAGCCCGAGAAGGGAAGAAATAAGGGGGCGGATATAAAGATTGAAAAGAAGAGGGGAAAGGGAGGAGCCTTGGGGAACCCCACAAGTGACCGGGAGGGGGGGTGCAGCGAAATCAGAAAGGTGAACTGCCTGTGATCTGCCCTGAAGAAAGGACGCGATCCAGGAGAGAGCAGTGCCCTGAATGCCCGCTGCGCTGACACGGTCGAGAAGAATGGCGTGGTCGACCGTATCAAACACAGCAGACAGATCCAGAAGGACTAGGGCCTGGGGGAGATTACTGTCGGCCTTCCCCTTCAGTTCATCCAGGACCGCGAGGACCACACTCTCGGTAGAGTGGCCTGGTCGGAAGCCAGCCTGGTGAGAGGCCAGGATGTTATTCTCCTCGATGAAATTGGAGAGGCAAGATGTTACGTAGCTCTCAAGAATCTTCCCAAGATAGGGAAGAAGGGAGATCGGCCTGAATTTCGATGGGAGGGAGGGGTCCAGGCCAGCTTTCTTCAGGATAGGAAGCACAATGGCAGTTTTGAAGAAAGAGGGGACAGAACCCAGAGCCAAGCAAGAATTGAGAAGGGTTAGAGGAGGGGTGGGACAGCAAGTGTATAGGGTTCTAAGGATCCGTGCAGGTGCACAATCCGCCGGAGAGCCGGTGTACCCAATGTAAGTCTGCAATGCTGTCCACATTATTTATACAAAATTATGGTAAGTATGTCATTTTAATGTTCCAACGATGTAGACCTGATGGAACTAAATTGACAACTTCTATTAAAAATTTCGTGGCTTCTCAGTTATCAATTTCAGGAAGAACTTTTGCAACTGTAGCTAATATTTATCATGACGGTCCTTCAACAACATCAGGGCATTACACATGCTATTTAAAATGTCGAAAAGGTTGGACTAACTGTAATGATACTCATTTGACTTTCAAACAACGTTTGCCTTTTGACTTAAAAAATTCATACCTAGTGTATTTACAACCAAAATTTAAGTAAAGGTAATTGGCTTATGAAGACGGGAGCAGTTAATAAAAGTTAGTCTGCTGTTTAAAATTATATTGTGAGTAAAAGTGATGAAGATAATATAAAAATTATAGTTCTCATATAGGTATGGTAAGTGGATCGCATAGTAAGTGATATCAGTATTATAGGAAATGTTCAACATGAGAGAGCCAGATATGGAATTATGAATATTTAAATATTGTGAAAATGTTGTTTGAGCCTTTCTTTCAGAATGTCGGGAAAACGGTAATTTTAGAGTTTGTTTTAAGTAATTTGAAAATATACTGCTACATCTGACACTATTTGGCCTTAAGGAAAGGTGCAGGAATGAGCAAAGAGTCATGACTGAACACAAGGAGTATATGAAAACATTGAAACATATTTCAGATGTTCTTGGAGCTTTTCTTCTAGAGAGTCGGTGAAATGGAATTTTTAGAGAACAGCAGAAAAGGACCTTCATGATGTACTATTTGGCCTAAAGGAAAAGTGAATCAAAGATTAGTGTACATATGTGATTTGTAAGTTGATATGGCTTTTTTTAAACACAATCTTTTTGATTGTGTTTTTTTTCCGCTGTTATATGATGAATAGTTTGAACTCACTGTTTTTAGTGAAATTCAATATGTTCTGAGAACAGCAAAAATAAACTATCTAACATGTTGTACAAATTATTCTATAGTTTGTATTGTGTAATTTATATTGTATTCCCATTGTCTCACACTCATTTTCCTTTTTCCTCTCTCTTTCAGCTCTCTTTACTCACTCACACTGCCTTTCTCTCATTCTGTTTCACACCCATTCGTTTACTCATTTTCTTTCACAACCCCTCATTTCCATTTCAACTGTCTGCATCCCCTCTCTCCCTTGCATCAGTTTTCAGCTTTCAGTCTCTCTGTTTTACTTCCCTTTTCCGGCTTTTCCTCTTTTGCTCTTTTAGTAATTCCTCTTTACTCACTCAACAGTATTGTCACACTCTGTCACTATAACTCACCCACTCTCCCTTGCTTATCTTTGTTTGCTCCTTTTTTTGACCTCTTATCTCTATTTTCCGTTCACTACCTCTATGTCCTCAGTCCCTCACTCTCCTTGTGTTATGTTCACTTGTGTTTGTCTACCTCCTATCATTTCTCTTAGAACAACTTCACTGCTCCTCTCTCATCGTTCTTCACCCCATTTCTTTTAGTCCGGTTCCATTACTACCCCTCATTTCCTATCTTTCAATGTTCTTCTCTTTACTTTCATCACTGAATCACTTTCTCCCAGTACCACTGCTTTAATCCTCTTCTCCTCTCTTTCTTTCTTTTGCTCCCTTACTCATTTTCCTTTCTTCACTCATTGTACTCAACTTCACTCAGTCCTTCCCTTAGTCTCTCTGTGTACTAAATTCCTCACTCCTTTTCCCTCAATCCTTCTATATTATCCTCTCTCCCTTCATCCCTTCCCTCTATGACTCTGCTTCACTTACTCTCAGTTATCTTCCATTCCTCATTCTTCTAAATGCATCCTTAATTAGACTCCTTTCCCTCTCAGTCATTGTCTTTTTACTTACTCCTGTTTCCTGATTTAGTTTTGCTAACTCACATTCTTTTAGTATATTTCTTACCTTCAGTTCATTTCTCTCTTCTTATATTCCTCTCTGTCAGTGAATCTAAATGCCTTACTCTTAGTAAGTTGCTCTCCTTCTATATCTTTTACCCTCTTTTTGTCCTTCTACATCACTTTATTTCCCTTTCTGTGTCTTTCACTCGTACTTTATTTCTTAATACACTGTTATGATTTTTAACCTCTTCATTTGTATCTTTTATTTTAAAATATATATTTTACTAATTATAACTTATTATTTCTTCTCTCTTTCACAGATACAAAGTGTAGTAAAAAAATGTAATTAAAGTTACATTAATTATATGGTAAGTGTGATAAAAAAATGTAGTTTGTCATCACCCTTTGCTTTAACCTCACTATTATTCTCTCAGCCTACCTCACTCCTGTTTCCTTACTCTGCTTCCCTCACTTATTCTTATCCTCCATGTTTACTCCCCTTTCCCTAACTCCCCTTCCACATTCAACTTCTTTCAGTCCCCCTTCTTTACTTCCCTTAACTTCTGTTCCCTTCCTTTGCTCCCTCACTCATTCCCTTTCCCTTAATCATTTACTTCACTCCTGTCACTCCTTCTCTCAGTCCTTCTGTCCTCACAGTTCCTCACTTCCGTTCCCTCAGTCTGTCTCTCTTACCGTCGCTGTCTCTGTCCCCTCATTCTGTCAATACTCTTTCGTCATGCTCACTCCCTACAACTCACCCACACTCCTTTACTTACCTTTCTTTGCTGCTTCACTCACTCCCTTTCAGTCACTCCTTCCTTTACTCTCTCTCTCCTTTCTCTCTGTCACTCCCCATGTCTTACCCTCATTCACTTTTATCCACCGTCTTTCACCCCTCTTTACTTACAGTCACTGCTTTTTTCTAATCCTCCCTCACTGTTTTACTATCTAATATACAGTCCCTTTGTGTTGCTCCCTCTAGCTCTCTTTCTCTTAACATCACTCTCTCTGTCCCTTTCCCTCATGCTCACTCCTTCATTCTTTTTTTTTCTTTTGTTTTTGGTGCGCGCCCCGGTGCACGTACCGGTACGCGTACCCTGGAGAAAAAAGAATGACAGAGTTTTTTAAAAATTTTTATTTTTTTTTATAAATTAGAGGTAGTTCTAAAAAGAACTGTTTTTTTATTCTTTTTGTTGTTTTATATTTTTTTATTGTTTTTTTGAACATTTTTTACTTTTTTTGGCTTGTTCTGAACAGTTTTATATTTTTTTTGTATTTTTTATGGGGAGAAACAAAAAACAGGGAATTGAAAACGGCTCAACTGGAGCACAAAAAAAATCAGGAAAAATTATGGTTTCCTCGGGCATTTGTGGTTATCCATAGCAACATTGATTAGTGTAATGCTTTGCTGACCATAACTAATTGGTTTGTTACAATATATACAAACAAGTTTGTATCCCCCAAACTTTGTTTGTATATTTGGGACCGTCTCCCTTACCTCTGGACGCGATGGAGTGGGTTCTTTGGATGTTGAGGGTCTTGATGATGATTAGGGTAGGTTTCTGCAGAGGTCCCTTACCTCTTCTGCAGAATAGTTGTTAGGGTGCTAACGCATCATGTGCCGAATCATAGTATGAGTCCCAAAGGAATATTTTTTTTTAGGGTTCCCCCTCGATAGCACAGCACCACAGATGAGACAAGTCACCTTTGCTGCATTTACTTTTTTGAAACCCCTTGGGATTTTGTAAAACTCCCATATGAAGTGCTCTTTTGGTTTGTATGGGGGATTGTCTTCAGGCAGGAAATGCCTTCTCTCTTCCTCCTCTTCCTCCTCCTCCTCCTCTTCTTCTTGACCACCAATGGGATCTTCTGGTGGTCCTTTTGATGGTGGTGGTGGTGGTGGTGGGGCAGATGATCCAGCTGCTGATATGACTGTAGCCATATCTGTAAGAAAAAGCAGGTCTTCCTCACTCAAAGAACAAAGTGAGAATGAGGAAAAAAAGTGGGGGCTTTCATCATTTGGAAAACAAAACTGTTCTGAACCAATGAAAAGTGTTATTTTCAAGTCACATGATCCGGGCTTTCATCATTTGGAAACCAAAACTGATCTGAACCAATGAAAAGTGTTATTTTCAGATCACATGACCCGACGCGCTTACGCTACGCGCCCCGGGGCGCGCCCGGCGGCGCTTAAGTTGCGCGATTGTATGCGCTCGGGTGCTTCCAGGTGCGCTTACGCCGTGCGTCATATGACGCATCACGCGGCTACGCGATACGTCACGATGTTGTTTTCGTTCGCGGCAATAGCGCTAACGGGACGCTCACCGGTACGCACCCCGGGGCGTGCCATAACACTGCGCTCACCAGTGAGCGCATCGGTACATGCCCCGGGAGTGCTCCAGGGCAAAAAAATTAAAAAAATAAAAAATAAACATAAAAAAATAGTATTACATAATTATAAAATATAAAATTCATTATAAAAAATATTAAATTTCATACCTATAGAGATTTGATATTAAAAAACCTATGAAATTCACTGAAAAAACCATAGGTTTCACATCAGTTATAGTTAGGAATTAGCATTTAAAAACCTATAAAATTCACTGAAAAAAACCATAGGTTTGACACTAGTTAGCTGGAAATTTTACTCGCATAAAACCAATGAAATTCCCACGTTATTGTTAGTTGGACTCACTATAACTTGCGCGTGCAATGCACTGCTGATGACGTCACATTATACATCACTCATGACATGGTCAGTGACATCACTCATGACATCACTGATGACACCATACTTGTGACAGAGTGACAGACCTCTTTTCACTGTAATGTAATCCTTGAAACACATATTCAAAAATAGAAATTAAAATTTTCAAAAAAATTGAGATACCCATACCAGTTACAACAACCAATTCGATAATTCCACCATCTATATACACATCCACTCATTGACCAACAGTTCTATATAGTCACTCATACATATACTCACTTATCATATGTAGTGATACACATATACATCCTGTTAAACACCGACAGTCATCCAAAAGATACTCTCACACATACTCACACATGCAAATAAACTATTGAACATCCATTTATTTGCATATACAGCTATACACACACAACCACCTTACTTCTAAGGAAACTTACACATACTTACTCTCTTAAACAATCACTTATAAAAACACATACTTATTTAAACAGGAACTCTTACAATCTCTTACTCTCACATATACTCACTTATATACATCAATATTCACATATATTAGATTAAAACATATGTAGTTACTGATAAAGACACTAGTGAGACAGTCATTCAGTCACTAACACACACATATATACACTCATCCACCCATACAGTCCTACACATATGCTGTCTTCAAAACACATACAAACAGAGAGTCAGTCACTCATGCATCTATGTGCTAAGTAATACCCCCACCAAACCATACAAACACTCATACTGATACTAAGAAAAACATCTAATAACCCATATACCTACACATGTAGCTACTCACCAACCCATGCAGCTACTTATACACAAAGTGAAACACTAATCCATATACTTAAATATTTAAACATTACTCATTAATATATGTATTCACTAAGATACACTTAATAAGCGAGTTAACCAATCAATTAAAAAAAAAAACATCCATGTAAACACTTATTTAAACATTTATTCTTTCATCAACTTTTACATATACATATATAACACATAATTATTTTTTTAAAATACACACATTCACTGGATGGTGTCATCAGTGATGTCATGAGTGATGTCACTGACCATGTCATGAGTGATGTAATATGTGACGTCATCAGCAGTGCATTGCACGCGCAAGTTATAGTGAGTCCAACTAACTATAACGTGGGAATTTCATTGGTTTTATGCGAGTAAAATTTCCAGCTAACTATAACTGGTGTCAAGCCTATGTTTTTTTCAGTGAATATATATATAAATAAATATATATATATATATATATATATATATATATATATATATATATATATATATGAACACACCCTCCTCCTCTCGAAGAAGCAGAGGCCACAACGGGGGACGGTCTGGAAGCAACTTTATTAGAATATCATGGCGAATGCATTTCGGCATAAAATGCCTTCCTCAGCGCCCAAGACTTCAGGAGGCTTCCTTCAAAACACCATCACAGTCCTGCAGCCTTTAGTAATCCAGTAATTTAGGCTCCGCCCTACACGATGTTCTCACACCTGTTGCAGTTTCCGATGTAGTCGTGGACTGCAACACCCAGAATGCAGTGTTCTGCTGCCAGGTAAGTGCTTTGTGGAAGAGCTGAAACAGCAATTAATCGGGCAGTTCGCAGGGCTGGAATGTTGTCAGATGCCCAATATCCCTGCTTGTGATACTGCTACAAAGCGCTTCCTTATGTCCCCACACCGCTTCAGCCCCAACGCGCAGGAACGTCCTTGGCGGGGGCAGCGACGCCAATGCATGCCGCCCAGGGTGAAACAGAGTCTCCTCACCACCGCCCTTTATGTCCCCACACCTCGAGGCGGGCCACGGCCAATCCAATACCTTGAAGACACCACAAATTGCTGAAGCAGCAGCCAGCAAATGTCCTGGCCAACTTGTGAAGCAGGGCCTCCAAACTGCGCTACTGGCCAGCGCAGAAAATATGAACACACCCTCCTTCTCTCGAAGAAGCATAGACCACAACGGGGGACGGTCTGGAAGCAACTTTATTAGAATATCATGGCGAATGCATTTCAGCATAAAATGCCTTCCTCAGCGCCCAAGACTTCAGGAGGCTTCCTTCAAAACACCATCACAGTACTGCAGCCTTTAGTAATCCAGTAATTTAGGCTCCGCCCTACACAATGTTCTCACACCTGCCCCCTTGTGCAGTTTCCGATGTAGTCGTGGACTGCAACACCCAGAATGCAGTGTTCTGCTGCCAGGTAAGTGCTGTGTGGAAGAGCTGAAACAGCAATTAATCGGGCAGTTCGCAGGGCTGGAATGTTGTCAGATGCCCAATATCCCTGCTTGTGATACTGCTACAAAGCGCTTCCTTATGTCCCCACACCGCTTCAACCCCAACGCGATATTTGCGGGGGAAAGAGTGCAGGAGTAGATGGTTTTAAAAATCACCGCCAATGACCCACCCCTTCCTTTAGATCTATTTTGAGTTTGAATGAGATAGTCAGGGGGAATCTAGGCCGCTGTGCTTACCTTGTATATTTAGTGTGTCCAAACACTGCGGCCACCGGAGTTCACAACTTGAAGACTCCTTTGCTTTTACACGTGAAAGTAGACAGCAGTGTCTATAACTTTAAAAGAGAAAGAGACATGATGTCACAGAGAGTGAGAGAGAGAAAGAGAGGGAAAACAACATTAAAACTGCCTCGCAGAGTCTGGAGTTGAGAATTTTTCTTGAAAAGTCAGACGCAGATTTACAAGCTCCTTCCGGAGGGGCTTAATTTCAGGAAAAAGAAGAGTGGAGCTGGAGGAGCTGTAAGGGGGCGGGACATCAAAGCCTCATTAACACGCAGAATGCCTTTAAAAGACCTGTGTGTGATCCTAGCTGAAGTCCTGTTAGCCCAATTTGTGTTTTGCGCGCCTGCTGCATACTACACATTCTCTCCTTTCACAGATAACTTTTCGTCATTTCAGAAACAAGCTTCTTTGCTCACCTTGCCGTCATACTTCTTACATAATCCATCGCGAAGCTCTACATCAAAAAGATATTAAAAGAAAGATGTTATGATTGGTAATTGTTACCATATTAATTTGGAGTTAGATAACATCGCGCTTTTATCCACGTTCATTCTCACATTTCTACGAACTGTTTGTATTGGTAATATTCTGGACATTTCAGCGATTATAAAAACGTTACTGCTATTGGGAAAAAAATATATGCATGTAAATTAATACACTATATAGGAGTGCGTTCGTCTAAAATACTAAGTTGCGTTTTTGTATCTAGTCTGCTACAGCCCTGACTCCTTCCGATGCGTACTCAAGCCTCACTGCTCACCTTTTTGTGGAAAAGACACCTTCTGCATGATGTAGTCCCGATCTCGAATAAAGAAGTCTCATATATGGTACCGAGTCTTGATATCTCTATGGCTAACGACATACTCGTGCTCCCATCATCATCATCGCAGGTTCTTCACCCGCTCAGTGCTTCGGACACCACTAACTCAGTGACGAAAGAGGCCACACATGTAGTAGTGGGCCCCCTTGTTCAGTGCTTTGGGAACAACTCTAAAATGGCGTACAACACGTGTGCACCGTCTTTTTTATACATAGGGTCAAGTGTGTAGTGACGAATACTCTGAATGGGTGTGGTTGAGGTGCATAACAGCCATGAGGGAGTGTGTGTGTCGATCTGACCACTAGACCTGCAACTAAGAAATAACTACAATGGAAATTAGGGCCTTGTACTGTGAAGTTACGATACAGTCACCATATATGTAGCCTATTTTGTGACGCATTTTATTGTACAATGCGTTTCAAAAACTAGTTGTGGTAGGGTGCTATTAAATTAAACTGTGTACTCTGCTTACGAGTTTGTTGAGTGTAGAAGTATTTTTTTTCTTTCTATTTTCTATTCTATCATAATTGTGCTGACTTTTCTCCTTTAGCGTGCAGTACTATAATATTTTAAAAATTTATAACTGTTGAAATCGTCTTTGAAAGAAGAATTGAAGCTGCTCTCTGTGACGAAAAGCAAAGCCGGCTGCCGCAGGAAGTGGGGAGCCGGCGGGGGCCGTGGAGGCCTTGGGGCTCTTCCCACGGTTCGCAACGTTACATTTGAGCCCCGGGGGATGGGTTCCTCGGGGATTATAAAAAATTAGTGATAAAGGCTATTTTTTTTATGGTAGATTTATCGTATACGTACCAAGCACGTATGGATAACGTACGGTGCGAAGATTGGAAGTCATCCCATAAGCGTACTGAAGGAAGAAAAAGAAGAATATTTTTCAGATATTTATGAAGTATATGTGTTTAGATGTTGGGTGGCTCTAAAAGAGCCCTTGTGTTTATTGGGAGATTTTAGTACCTACAAGTAAGTACCAATGCAGAGTCTAAAGTTCAAGAGGAAGACTCTGTTACCCTCATCTGTAAAATGTACACCGTCCCTCCTATAGATGTCATGCATATTGAAACGCAAATTGTTGTGGTAGATGGACCCCATTCGATAGTCTCGGAGAAAGGCAGAAACAGATTTATTCACATGTTTCCTAGCGTTTTCAATCTGTTGACAATAGTGGTTGGACCAGTTCAATTTCTGCCTTTGGCATATATTAGAATAGACAAAGGCAGTTTTGGGGAAAAGAGTCAAAGAGTTAGGATAACATTTTTTACAAGGCTGTTGTCTTTTTAAATCACGATCAAAGCTGTTAAATGGTTTAATGTATTTTTATTTCTGCTTTTTAACTATTTATGATTGGTTCTTAAAAATATGTACTCAATTTTAACTGTGTTGTGCTTTTTAAGATATTCTTATATCGAAATAAAGCTTTGTATTACTTTGGAAAAGTGTCATCAATTGTGTAAAGGTGTCCTTCATAAGCATTTCCAGACCTACCCCTGTCAAAGTGCCTAGGTCCTTGCCACCACAGTGCACAATTATGAGGTCCGGGCGATGGAGATGTAAAAAGGATTTCACAAATGGCATCAATTGGTGCCACTTTAATCCTCTCTGTCCAAACCATTTAATATCTACATTTGTTAAATGTAGGTCTTTGTGAATTCTTTTCTGTTCTGCGTACCTTTTGCTCCAGAAAATATAGCTGTGTCCCACAATCCACACTGTAAGCATCTTGAAGAGAGTTCTGGATGCACTGTGATGGTCTCTATAAATGAAATGGCAGTTTGAAAAGTAAGATTTTTCTAAAATGGTGGACAACATGCAGTTTTGAAAAAAGAAAAGAAATGATTAGTTGTTTGACAACATTCTACATGGAGGTAGGATGCATGTTTCTGTTTTTTAAAAGCCTGGTTAAGAAAACCTGATAGAAAAGAACGTTACATAAAATAAGCTGGTATATTCTCAAGTCAAGTACCCTTGCTGTTTTAATTTGCAACAATGTATGATGAACTTTTCACCTGAGTGCTCAGTTAGGTGTTTCCTGAAGTGTTTCTATGGTAACTCGGAGAATGTGGAATGGGGGAAGGGTTGAAAGTTTTGTCAGTTGGAAAGGGTGCAAAAGTTCAAGCAATATAAGTGTGTTTCATTTTGATTTTATATAGGAATACATGTGATTTTTTATTTAATTGTATATGTATGTAGATTGAGTGTGTAGATTGACAGGAAAAGTTTGCTATTTTCTATAGGACTACCTGACCCCCTAGGAGTGCTTAGGTGTTTTTACAATGATCTCCAAGGTCAAAATCTTTGATGAGCCTTTGATGGCCCTGGGGAGCACCACCTTTGAGGTCCGGCTCCTATAGTGTTACGGGGTGAGTATTCCCTGGACACTGCTGTTTGCTATGGTAGGGCGAGAGTTCTCTTTCAAGTAGGAAAGCAGATTGCTTTTCATCTGAGAGAGCAGCATGTAAGCTGGTCTCTCAGACAAAAAGCAATGCCGGGCCCCTGAAGGAGGCAGGGAGCGGGCTGGGACCGTGGGGGTTTGGGGGCTCCCCCCATGGTACTGAACGTTATATTGAGCCCCGGGGGATGGGGTCCACGGGGAGTGTAAAAAATGAGTGATAGATGCTATTTTTTTTTTACGGTATATTTACTGTACGCGTACAGTGCGAATTCTGAAAGTTGTTCCATAAGCATACGTAAGCAAGTAAAAATCAATTAAAAATATATATTTCACAGATATCTATCAAGTTTATGTGTTTATATGTTGGTTGCTTTTAATGAGACCTTTTCTCTTTAGTGGTACTTATAAGTAAGTGCTTATGCATAGTCTAAATTTGTTGAGTAGCAGTGTTTTATAGAGTGCTGAACTTTTGACCTCTGTTGACAGTTGACTTTTGCATGATCTGTTGGGGGTAGGGTGGAAAGTTATGTCAGTTGGAAAGGTTTGAAATGTTGAACCAATAGAAATGTGTGTTTCGTTTTGAATTAATGAGTGAAGGATTTTAATTGGTTATTTACATGTATGTATGTGTAAAATGAGAAGGAAAATGTTCCATTTCGCGGTTCTGCTGCAAACACTGAACTAGAGAGAATCTGTATACGTATATCTACTGTGTGAGTGGGATTCTTGTTAATCTACTAATCAATTTGGAAGGTGAGTTGATAAGTTGTATGGGAATGTATGTGATGCATCTTTGTACATTAAGGAATTTTATTCATCCCTTTTTAAACGTTTTACAGTAGTAAATGTGTTTTGCTATAATGCATGCTGTTATGTTTTTTTGTTTAATATCACATTGTGCGTGTGTGTACATTAAGGAATTATACTTGTCCCTTTTTCCATAATTTCTAGCCTCTATATTTTTATACGCCCCTCTCTCTCCTCTTACTCCTTCCTCTCTCTCTGTACTACTCTCTTTTTCTTATACTGTCCTCTGTGCTCATATTGCCCTTCTTTGTCTTTATATTTTCCTGTCTCTCGTCTTATTCCTTCTGTCTCCTCATTTTCTTCCCTCTCTCTTCATATTTCATTTTTTTCTTGATACTCCCTGTTCTGTCCTCTTTCTCGTTTCTCTCCCTCTGTATATACCCTGGGCAGATTTACAAACCCCTTGTACATCTTTGTTGTGTTTATTGTGTTAGCAGAAATAATGTAGTAAATTGCACATGTATTTGGAAAATGAGTCAGTGTTGTTCACGAAAATATAGTAATTATATAAGTGGAATATGTACAGTCACTTAAACGTTTTTCAGTAGTAAATGGTAAAATGCATGGTCTCATATTTTTTTGTCTAATATCACATTGTGCATCTGTGTACATAAGGGAATTATGGGGCATATTATCAAGCCTGGTCGATAAAATTATCGCCGCTTTATCGGCACGAAACTGTGCAGAAATTGAGACATTAATAGAAGGAAATGTAGATGAGAATGTACAAGGTTGTAGTACAGAAAATTTTGAGCAAGAAATTACAATGTTTAAGGTGATTTCAGGTGAAAGGCCAAATTATTCTTGTATCTGTTGTCGACGAACTCATCATAAAAATCAGACCAGGACAAATTAGATGAGAACAAAATGCCTGCTAGAGCTGTGATTAATAATCTTGAGTTGATAAATATTCCTTCTGAACTGATGGATTTAAATACCTATGAGTCTATTCTTATTCAATGTGTTCGTATGGAGCCTATGACAGGAAAATTGCCTCCTTCAGATTTACAGAGAGGATTAAAGGGAAGAGTTGTATATTTGCCTCTAGATTTAAAGAAAAATATTGAAACAATTGGTGTAGAAAATGTAGAGGATGAGCCTTTAGTTATTCTTGTTAATGGTTTTCCTGCTAAGAGTAAGAAAATCTGGCAAGAATTAGTGGATGTTAGGAAAGTGAAAAAGGCAACGTTGTATTTGGTAGAAAATAATAAATATTATAAAAATGTCTATGTGAGAGAAGAAGAAATAACTGTAGAAGAAGTTAGTGACTTGCCATCTGGACAAATTAAAAAAAGTGGGTGTGTCCAGAACTGAAGAAATCTACGAACATTACAGTGTTCATCCACTGCATTCTAAAGAAGTGATGGGGAATACTATATAGTTATTCCAAATGAAAGAAGCAAAAGGAAGTCCCATTAGTATAAGGGAAAAAAGCTTGGAAGGTCATTGTTTCCCTCAGTTGTTTCCCACAGGAAAAGGAGGACGGTATGATCACCGACCTGTGCAGATTCCTGTATCTGAATACCGGACATCAAGATTATATGCAGAAGATCCAAGATTTCGTCAATGTATTCCGTATTTGTTTCATCTTTTGTTTGAGACTGGACTTTCTTATGCAGTAAACCATATATTGAAAAGAGGTGTACATCTGCAAAATGTTTCGGCAAAGGATATTATGGATAAAGTACTGCAGAAAGATCATGTTTTGGGATCTCGGCTAATTATTCTCATGGCATATCAGCATGGCACTAATGAGTATTGGTACCGTCGTCATGGAGAACTGAAATGTATGCTAAGGAACTTAGGAACTCCTACATGGTTTCTTACTCTAACCTTTGCTGAATATGCTTGGGATAATTTCTTCAAGAGGCAAATCCAAATATACTAAATATTGAATACAGGACACCTGGAGAATTGTGCTCTTTGGATCCAGTTAATGTATGCAGGTATTTCAATCATAGATTCAAAGCTATAATGTCTTTTTTCACCAATAAAAAAATCCTCCTCTTGGAGAGGTTCTGGATTTCTTTTGGAGAAAGGAGTATCAAGCGAGAGGTGCTCCTTACATACATATGCTAATATGGATCAAAGATGCTCCCAAATTTGGAACTGAGTCAGATGATACTGTGCTGTCTTTTATTGAAGAATATGCTACATGTGATATACCCAAAGTACACAAGATAAGGACTTAAGACAACAAGTCTTACTATTCCAAAGCCATCGTTGTGGGAAATACTGTTGTCGAAAGTACAAATCTAAGGAAAAGTTCTACACCAAATGTCATTTTGGATTTCCACGTCCTGTAATATCGAAAGGAAGAGTGAACAGTTTTATGTCATCTTTGCAACATACTATCACAAGAAAGTCTCCAAAAAATACCTACAACTTAAAAAGAAATGAAGAGTCAAAATACATAAATGACTACAACCCACTCATTTTGTCCATGTGAAATGCTAACATGGATATTCAATATGTTGCAGGCAATTCCATTGCTGTTGCTCGAAATGTAACATCCTACATAACCAAATCAGAAAAGACAGAATTGAAGGAAATGTGGGAAGAGATTTCCCATGAGAAGAGTCTAAGTAAGAATTGATATAGTTACAGTTTGAAGATGTTATCTCATCGAGAAATTGGAGTGTATGAATGATCATATTGCTTATCATCTGCTGGTCTATACTCCAAATCTAGAAGAATCATTTGGGTGAGTTTAGGTCTTGCTGCAACACGAAATCGAGTACTTAAATCTGTACAAGAAATTGAATATTTAGCTGAAAAAGAGCCAGAAAGTACAGATATTTTGAAAACAAATATGTTGGATATATATTATCTAAATAGAAGTCATCATCTTGAAAACATGTGTCTCTATGAAGTGCTTCAAAACTATATTTTTAAACGGCTTTTTACAGAAAACATCAATAATGGTAGATATGCCGTGGTTGGTTCTGAAGGAAGTTTGGTGAAACAAAGAAAAGGACATTTGATTAATCACCATTAACTGAGTTGCGAAACACCTGACAAAAGGTAATATTACTATTTAGCTCTTTTGCAACTTTTCAAGCCATGGCGTTCAGAATTAGAATTACCTGGAGATTTTGAGAGCTATGAAGATTCCCTCAACGCAAGTAAAGATACTATGGAATGTCCTGTTTTTGCTAATTATGTGAAAATGTTGAATGACGAAATAGAGCAAAAAGCTACAATTGCAGCTGAGATTGCTAGAGACAGTTCTCAAGACAGTCAAACTGCTCCGTTGAGTCAGGACCCACCAGGAGAACCAATTGTTCAAAATAAAGCAGCAACTGCTACGGAAGAGGTGGAAACAGCTATGTATCAAGCTCAAGGAGATGTAACGAACTTAGGAAACTTGGAAGAACAACTAAATGTTGAGCAGAAACAAATATATGACCAAGTGAGAGAACAGATTGACCATGGATTACTTCATGAAAAGAAAGAGTGCTGTTACTCATCATTTCAACCTATCTGAATGTACGTGACAAGCTGGAACAGGGAAAAGTTTTTTAATTACAACTTATCTACAGAAAACAACTGAGTCGCATTTGTCTTGTGTTGTCACTGCTCATACCGTGTTGGCAGCACACAATATTAAAGGAATTACTTTACATCATTTATTAATGATACCAGTAGAGCATGAAAACAAATTAGAATACCACAAGCTATCTGGAGAAGCTTGTTGTGAAGTTTCAAGAGTTTTTAGGCAAATGAAACTTCTCAATATTGATGAGGTAAGCATGGTATCAAACTTAATGCTTGCCTTTGTGCATTTAAGAATGCAGCAAATTCTTAAAACTGAGTATGACGTATTATTTGGAGGAAAACACGTCATAGTTTTTGGAGATCTTTTACAACTTACTCCTGTAAAAGGACAACCAGTGTTTAAAACACTGGCGCATAAAGATACCAGAAAGTCTTTGGGGAGCATTGGAAATGTAAACATTTGGTCATATTTTGAGTGTAAGGAACTTATTACAAATATGCGACAGGCAAGTCATGCTGATTATGGAACTATTCTTCAAGATTTAAGAATTGGAAAAGTGACTGAATATGGCAAACAAGCTTTACAGAGACGATTACTTTCCAACTTGTTTCCAAATTAAAATATTGTCCCAGAGAAAATATACATGAGAATTGCAGAAAACAAATCTGTAATCTGCTTAATGCCAAAACTGCGTTAATGTTCTATATTCAATGAACAGCAAGGTAGGCTGTGGGAGAACCCACAGTTAAGGGAATGCACAGCTCAAAAGACAACAATGTCTAAAACAAATTTATCAATAGCAGTTTAGAATTCTTATGAAAAGCTCTGAAGCCAACCATTATATGTTTCATCACATATGTTTTACTGTTATCGCATTTTTCAAATCACAGCACAAAAACATTATTAGCATGTATAGGTATACAAACTGTTTGTGTCACATGTCAAAATAATATCAAGTCAACAATGCGTTTGAGCACTTGAGAGATACATAACATTCTTATTTCATCCATCCCAATGCATTTCGGGTTACGTGGAACCCTTCGTCAGGGGAAAGCGTAAGAGGGTGAAGTTTTCTCATTCAATGTCGCCACTGGAAATTAAGAACACAACAACATGCAGTAAAAATACTGCTCGGCTATTAGGATTTGCACCCCAAGTTGTGCATAGAGAATAAAGAGTGTTGGAGATAGGCCAGTATAGTAGTTAAGTGAAATGAATCCTCCAATTAAGGAGAGTGAGAAGGGTCCAATCACCATAATATGGAATGAAAATAATAGTAATAAGGAAATAACGTCTAAATAATACCTTGCAGAAGGTGTTGATCCGCAAAAGAGATCAGGTGCTGAGGGTTTTGATCCGCAAAAGAGATCAGATGCTGAGGGTGTAAGTGCGGGGCACTGCTGTCTGTAATTGCAATGATATAATGGAGTGTTATAATGGAGACTGTCCTAAGACAGTGAAGAGACCGTAAATAAAACGAGACGTTATAATGCTCGCTTACCGGAAATTTAGTGATGTAAGCACTAGCGAGAGTGCTGGTAATCCAAAGCGATCGGGAGAAGGAAAACCCTCGGTGTAGGTCAGCTGCAGGTCCCCGTGTTCTAAAGGTAGATAGTGGAGGTAAAGTTAAACTCCTCCAATTAACGAAGGTTTCACTATAGACATAGCGTCTACTGGAACATACGAAGCGGGATCTACATACCGGAGGCTTGCCAAGTAATCGGATCGTCAGTTTCTTCAAACGCTGGGAAGGGAAAATAATCCAGGGTGCAATGCGCGACCGGGGAGGTTCTATACTCAAGGCAGTGGGAGATCTATAATCCTTAAAAATAGACCCAAGGGTGCATAACGAAGTGGAAAACGGAGCAGTATCTCCAGGGAATCGGAAATGAAACGAGGGGACAAGTGTATAGGGGATCGAGATAATTGTGAAAATAAGATAAAGGAGTGAAAAGAACATAATATATAATGTTAGATATTAGAAAAAATAAAAACAGAATCTAAAACGAAATTGATTATAGGGAAAGACATGTTTTTTTTAAAAAAGAAAAAGAGAGATGAAACATATGTGAACAAACAGTCAAAAATGGAAAACAAGATAAGAAATGGGTGCAGATCCTGTACAATATTGAGCTAAAAGGGTTCACTTATAAAAAACACAGCATCTCATAATGGTCATTGAGCCCATTTGGGGCTATCGTTCTCAGTGTTTTTATCCAGTGTGTTTCCCTGCGGGCTAATGATGTGTTGATGTCAGTACCTGACACCTTTTTGACTCTTTCTAGTATTGTAAATCGTAATTGGGGTATGGTGTGACCCGATGTCTCCCAGTGTATTGCCAGTGGGGATGTGGGGAATTAGGGTCATTTCCCCACCGGGAATTGCACGCACATTCTTTACAAACCCACCAAATATCTCATAAGAAACTAGAAACCCACTTAAAGTCTACACACAGGTGTGCACCTGCACCCCCCTATCAGTGCTATATTCAATGAAGACATGTTAAAGTTGGAAAATGAAGAAATTATAAAATTGGAAGCTATTGATAAAATAGAACATGAAGGTATCACTATTATTTTGACTGAAAAGTTGAAGAGGAAATTGGATTCTTTAGAGAAATCGATAAGAAAAACTGCTGGTTTCGAAAATAATTTATATGCTTGTGTAAACTGTGGGGGAATTTTATGACGTAATTTGAATGTGGAAAAATGTTTAGTAAATGGAGCAATGGGGAAAATAGTTAATTTTGTTAATTTTGTAAATAGAGATGGTATAGAATTTTTGAAAATCAAAGTTGATGAAATTGAACAAGTACAACAATTTAGTCGTTGTTCATCTCGGTTTTTGCTTGTAAAAGATTTGTATGTTCACAGAAAACAGTTTCCTATTTGTTTGGCGTATGCAGTGACCATTCATAAATCTCAAGGATTAGGTGTAGATAGTGCTTTAGTGAATATTAGAAGTACTGAGTTCAAAGAGGGTATGGCGTATGTTGCTCTGTCTCGAGTGAGAACTTTATCTGGATTGTACTTGATTGATTTTGATGAGACAAAGATTAGTGCAGATTCAAGTTGTGTGAAAGATTATAATAGGTTAAGAAGAGAATATGCACCCAATCTAGGTCAATATCCAATATTTGAAAAGTGTGTGGTAGGTAGAAAAAGAAGATTTGAGAAAATCTCTAGTGAAGCTGTAGAGAAAGGAAAAAACCAAGATGAAGTTGTGATTGCAAGCAAAAAGAAAAAGGACAGTGTTGAAGAGAATGTTGGTTATCAGTTTGAAAATATTCTGGTGTCAACTGCTATGCTAATGTAGTTGTTAATGGGTTTTTTTCTTGAAAGTTTGCTACAGCAAATTGTTGAAAATCAGATAGAAAGATTCTGTTTGTTGTTGTATTCTGTTTATGATAAATCTAGTAGTGATAAAAGTAAAATACAAAGCGTTTCTGATATTCGAAATGTTTTGGACATATGTTCTGGTTCTACTCAATTTACGCAGAATATTCAGCAAGATTGTCAGGAATTTGTAATGTATATGCTTGTTGTATTGGAATATGAAGGTATAGATATTGAAAATCTTTTTGGCATTTCTTATGAATGGGAACATAACTGTGAAAATTGTTTGTTTACATATAGCAGTAACATTGACAGTGAAAGATTCATATATTTGACATTACCTGACTGTGAAGCAGTGTCTTTTACCAATCTAATTAGAGGAGCAAGTCAAAACATGGAGTGTGGACAATGTAAATCAGAAATGTCATCAACATTATTTATAAAAAAATATGGACAGTATGTAATTTTAATGCTGCATTGTTGTAGAGCTGATGGAAGAAAATTGGAAACTTTAATTAAAACTTTTGTAGCTGGTCAAGTTTCAATGTCAGGAAGAACTTTTGTAGCTGTTGCAATTATTTTTCATGATGGACCTTCTACAACTTCTGGACATTACACTGATTATTTGATATGTGCTAAAGGTTGGATACATTGTAATGCTAGTCAATTGGTGTTTAAACAATGTTTGTCTAAAGAATTACCAAATTCTTACCTAATGTTCTTAAGGCCAAAGTTTTAGGAACACAATTTGGCCTTTAAGGATTACTGCTGCTAAGGTAGGTTAGTATGGTGTTGTAGAGTATTTTGTAAGTGAGGGTGAGGAGCTAGAAGGTGATCCTCTTGTTGATATTGAGGCAGTGTAGGTGTATCAGGTGGTGGGTGATGTGGCTGCAGCAGGGGACATTGATGATCACTCAGGTGGAGGTCTTTTGGATTTGTTGTAGTTGTTGTAGGTGTTTGGCTAGAATTCCTGTGTAGAGTGTTTTGCCACAGTGTAGTCTGCTGCTGATGAGGGCCTGTGTCACTGTTCTTCTTCTTTTGGTTAGGATCCACTTGTAAATGTTGTGGAGCATGTGAAGGGTGTTATAGCAGTGCGAGGAGATGGTGTAGACTTGCTTACACATGGAGAGGGAAGAGTTGAGGATGAATCCTAGGTTGTGGACATGGTCGGTAGGTGTTGGTACTGTTCACAGTGTAGTCAGGTAGCAGTAATCATCCGAGGCTGAGGGGATGGTTCTGAGGATGAGTACCTTCATCTTGTTCAAGTTCATGTTTAGAGAGCTGCTCTTTATGTAGTTGGTGATGTCCTTCATTGTGTCGTGGAGGTTGCTTTTGGTGGTTTGTGGCTTCTTGTTGAGGAAGAGGATGAGCTGGGTGTCGTCGGCGTAGGAGATGATGTTGAGGTTGTGATGGTGGGCCACTTGTGTGAGGGTGGCCATGTAGATGTTGAATAGCGTCGGGCTGAGGGATGAGCACTGGTGGACGGAGCAAATGATGTTGGTGGGTTTGGATCAGAAGGCTAGGAGGCAGACGCTCAGGATTACTATTGAACAATTTCCAAACTAAGAATTTGACGCATACTATTTGGCCGTGCGGAAAAGTATGTGAAACCATTAAAGACTTTTTGTTGTATATTTTGTCAGCATATATTTGTAAGTAACATTATTTACAGTGCATGAAAATCAATCGTAATGTTTTGTTATTTTATGATTGTTTGAGATGTGTCATATTTACGAAAGAAATTGCTCTTAGAAAAAAACATTTAAGATATGTTTTATTTCTATTTTTTAGATTGTTATTGAGAATGTTGAATGTTCTTTTAAAGATAATCTTATTGATTGTCTTTTTTTTCCCACTGTTATGTGATGAGTACTATTGAACTCACTGTTTCTAGTGAAATTCAATATATTCTGAGAACAGCAAAAAAGGCAAATGTAATACTTTGTGTTGTAAAAGATATATTGTAACTGTATTTTTTTGTGTCTTCCACAGATGGTAATTTTATGATATATAATTTTTTTATTATTTATTATGCTTAAGGTAAGTACAAGTAATTGTTAAAAATGGTCGATGGAATGTGCTTCTACTGAGCTGAAGTAACAAAACATGGATGGAGTAGATTATTGTTTAAAGATGGTTTGTATATTTTAAAGACATTTAAAAAAAATATATACTGAGTGTACCAGTGTTCTATACCTGTTGCTGTGAATATTTTCGACTTATATAAGGAATTAGTACTTTCTAATTATGTTAAAAGGTGAGTATTGGATAGGTCTTTAAGAGTTTATTTCTGTGAAAAGACATGAAGTATTCAAAAACTAGTGTGATAATGGTACCTAAATATACACAGATACACAGTGTTATTTTGGACAACCAATAGTATCTCTTGCATTTTACTAAAACACATTTACTATTTTGGAATGGGTGAGGTGAATAGAAATATTCTACAGTTTTTAGTACTGCATTTTACTATAACAGCCTGAGTCTTTTCCTATAGTCATAAGGAGTGACTGGTTTAAAAATTTAAGAAAACTTAAGAACAGGATATCCTTATAAGTAATTATATTTATATAACTTTATAAAGGAGTACAACTCTACCAATGGAATGTTATTAGACAATGGTATGTATATAATATTGTTTTTAGGCCAAAGTAGTTGAAAACGCTAGTTATGTATTATATATTAAGAAAACTGATAAAATGAACTGTTTATATTTTTATACGAGGAGCTACAACTTAAGGGAAACATTATGGATAGAGAACAGACCAATACTGAGGAGATTTTGGAAATTACCTTGAGTGTAATTGAAGAACTAATCGTATCAGTCACAGGCAATGAGAGTGAAGAAGGGGAAATTAGTGCTGCAGACATGAGCTATGATTTCGAAGACAAAAGCTTTGATGTAGATTTTGTGGAAGCATTACATTATGTTGAAATTTTAGAACAAATTAATGCCGAAACTGCTACCGAGGGAATTGATGTGTATGAAATACCTGATGAACTTGTTTTAGAAGCTCTGTTAAATTATGAGATGTTAGAAGAATATATTTATTGTTTAAAAATAATAAAGGTTTGAGCTGTATCTACTAATGTATTCATTGTACTAAAAGTGAATCACTTATAGATTCAGTTATACATTCTTTACATTTTTGTATAGATTTAAAATATGCAAAGTGGGTCTGAGGGCATGGATTGCTTAAAATCCCTATGGACTAAACATGCAGTCTTCCATGCACCTGCAAACTTGTGTTTTATAGCTTCAATTTCCCTGTCTGTAATCTTCCACTTCCACTAAACACTCTGACACTGCTGTTTCAGTATTGAAGTGAGTCATTCAGCAGTATGTGCTTATCTATGTACTGTGGTAAAACTGAAACTGTTATAAATTTAGTTAGGCACTTTGTTTGCAGAACTATAATCATCTAGTCAGTACTTAAGTATTCATGGAGCAAAGTACGTGTTACACCATTGACTGCTTTAAACCCCTATAGACAATGCATGCTGTCTTTTATGCACCTGCAAACTTGTCTTTTATACCTTCAATTCCCCAGTCTGTATCCTTAGACTTCCACCAAACACTGTGACACTGCTGTTTCAGTTTTGTAGTGAGCCAGTCAGCAGTATGTTCTTTTCCATTGTACCGTGGTAAAACTGAAGCTGTAATAAATTTAGTGAGGCACTTTCTTTGCAGAACTGTATTCATCCACTCACTATCTAGATACTCATGTATTAAAACAGGCCTTAGGCCATAGACTGCTTCAAACCCCTATAGACTGTGTATGTAGTGTTCTATGCACTAGCAAACTTGTCTTTTATACCTTCAATTCCTCAGTGTGTATCCTTACACTTCCAGCCAACACTATCATACTAGTGTTTCAGTATTGAAGTGAACCTAAAATGGACAAGATAGTCTCTAAATACAAGATGTCTTCTGCTAATGCTTTACCTAATCATTGCTAAATTACAACAGACGACCCTTTCAGCATTAGCTGAAAACATTTGTTTATCTAGGGTAATCTAAACCTGCATCCTGTACATTGATGTTCATCATCTCAGTAATCTCACAATTTAACATTTGTTTGCGATATTTCTTTTGGCAGGTGTACAAGTAGGGATGCACATGGAGCAAAGCATAGGACCACATTGTATACAAGTACAAAATGTAAATAGTATCACCAGTAGTATGCATAAAATAGTTGGTAGCTTCCAGCCCCAAGTAACAAAGAGTATCCAAATCCAGTTTGAACATGTCCATGTACCAGTCTCTGGCTGAATGTCTGCAGCAATCTTATGCAGTTTAGAGATTGCATCATAAACTGAAGGTGAGTGATCAGGTATGAAAACGCAGCAACTGCTACCGATAATGTGACATGCACCACCTCGATCAGCCAAAATCACGTCAAGCACCATCCTGTTTTGGAGTGCTACAATTCTTGCAATTTGCAGTTCTTCTGTAATGTTCCCAAGTGCCATGGCTGTCAGATTGTTGACAGCTTCCACAACTCGAGTCAATCGTCTGATCTTTCTGCTATTCAATGCAGCACCCACAAAGAAGAACAAACTCAAATTAAAATCGACTTATTGTTGTAAAGAGGTATCTGTCTGGTCGACCTCATCTGTACTTATTGTTCGTTTATATCTGCTCCTTGAAATATCATTGTACAACTTCAGGTTAAGATGATATGATGCAGGTGCTAAAAACATAGGGGGTAACAAAAATTATATGTAAAATATCCCGGACCACCCAACAGGTAATTGATAGTATCCTTTATTACCACACACAAAGTATGTGTTGTGCGACGATATAAAACTATTGTTATTAGCACCTTCAATATTTAATGTAGAAATATATTCACTTCATCCTACGGGAATTCTTTGCTCTGGTTACAGCAATCACAAAGGGTCCAATGTTTTTCATATTCCTCAAATTTGTGAAGACATATGGTGTCGAAATATTGTCCGGTTGGTACTTTTCCCATTCCCATTTAGTCCCTTTAGCTTGAGGATAACCATCTTCATTTTGGTAGCATTCTTTATTCAACCGAAAAATGATTCCACCTACTGAGGGCTTTCCGAAAGCAAACAAAAGAGCATACCAAGCTTGACATGAGCCATTATGGGAAAACGATGGAGGAATAAAAGACATTCCTCCTTTCCTTGAGTGTGCAAGTATCATCCCACACACCCAACAATTGGTAGTATTCGTAGCATTGTGTGTATGATGCAACATCTGGATGAATGTGTTATTCAGATAGGATTGTCGATGTTTCTGCTCATGATAGGGACGTGTATAGTAGTGATGCTCCAGTGGAGCTAGAGTAGTGGCAACAAAAAGCTGTCAACCAGGAGCTGCTTTCTCAACAAACCAAGTGGTTATTGCCATAATCATCAGGGTAACAACAAACCCTACAGCACAAATAATTATTTTGTTATTCATTTCAATGACAGCAATGATCTATTTTTCTAAGAACCTGTTGAAAACAATCATTGGAGCTCTTCTCCCTGGCTAGCCGTTGATTTCTTCACCACGGGCCAAGACGGGTGTCACTACACTAATTTAAGGCTGATTCCCCCCCCCTTGCCACATTGGCTCTCGGTCTCACAAACCCAGGGCGGTAGCTCAACCAGTCTTGTTCAACACTGCAGATTCTTTCCTCGGTCTCAAGTGGTATCGCGAAGCTCCATGAATTGTGTGGTCCGGGAAGACTTCCATAGATTCTTCAGGTGAAATAGCTTGACCTTTCTCCGTCTCCAGAATCTCTCGATGGTAGGTCAGCGCAGCAGTTTCCACAATTGCGGGCGACAAACGCTTGCAATGCGTGCCATGCAGCCAGTTCTTTTTGTTCGTACACTCGAACTGCTGTCCTTGTAGCCAAAACCACCTGCTCCGGGCCTCGCCACCTCGGCTCCAAGCTGTTCGATCTGTCGAAGAACTTGACCATCACATAGTCGCCGGGACAGAGTTCATGGGCCTCACCTGTAGTTCTGTCAGGAAGAGCTTCTCAAACCTATTGATGAATAGAGGTCAAACTGTTGGTTAACTGTGCCAAATAATCATTCAACAGAACACAAGGTACACCATGTATGGGACGTGGCATAGGAACTCCCCAAATATTCATCGGTCTCCCAAATACCATCTCGTACGGTGTAAGACCTGATCGTGAATGTGGCAGCGATCTTATGGATAACAGTGCCATCGGTAGTGCATCTGGCCACTCAAGGGACGTGGAAGCCAGTATTTTTGCCAGCTTCAATTTTAAAGTAGCGTTATACCTTTCCACCAATCCTGCTGATTGGGGGTGGAAGACTGTATTGAATTTCTGTTTGATTCCTAACCCTTTCAGGACATAATACCTACAACAACTGGACGGTGAGAGTCTCCTACTATGGGGCTTGTTCCAATAAATTCTTGAATGTATAGTAAGTCTGACACTACGCTCAACTCCCAAATGGTCCACCGTCACCAACCTAAATAATGCCACATGTACAGTCAATACAGAAGGAGCGTAATACTTTCTTTAAAAGTGCTATATAACAATTTGTTACTTTCTTCCTATTTAGTCCCAAAACAAATTCTTCCAGTCAGATATTTTGTGCTTCTTGTTCTTTATTGTGAATATTCATCAATATCAGCCAACTTTTCAAAATTAAATTAACTCAACAGCCGACACGTTTCGTCCCTTGCCGGAACATCATCAGGGCTCCTGCCACACCTGATTTTAGATTAGGCACATAAGTCGGTCGAAGATTTCTTGTTTGTCTAATCCTGTCGAGGTGGATATGAGTATCCTCAAATCAAAGTACCCCTGAATATATGCGTAACCAACTTCTTTACGGAATCAATTCAACGTCCCCAATCCATAGAAGGACCGTTCTCCCACCTCTACCCCGATCAATATCTTATTCTCTTGAAAAACAACTCCTTTGGCATAGCCAGTCACATAAATCCTGTATACTGACTGAAGTTGCACGATCCTCTTGTCATCCTTTATAATTTCAGTAAAATCCCTTCTGTATATTGCTCTAGTCCAATTCCCAAGGTTCTCCTTCTCTAGATTCCAAATTATTTTCCTCAATCGACCGACAACGCTTTCATCAAAAATATCTTTTTGCGGTCCTTGCCCCGGCCCGATAAATCCGGAGTGGCACTGGCTGAAGACGGCTGTAATGCCAGAAACCGGTCCTAGGAAGCTTGTTTTCGGTCCAGGGAAGGCATGGCTTGGCAGTTCGGGCTGGACTGTTCCCATGAGGCACAGGGTCAGACTGATTTGCATATGGCCATGTCTGAACTGGGGTGGCAGAGTGGGATAAAGAACGGTGATGGATTAAACCCAGATCTGTTGACTGGGTGTGAGTGTTAGATTGGTTCAGATGCTGCGTCCATCACCACCCCCTTTTGTACCGCCTTAGATAAGTAGGCACAATGGCAGAAGAAAATTTGCCCCCAACGTTTTGAGCCATTCTGGGCTCTAGAAATAAACTTGCCTCCTCTGGGGAGCGGTAGCGCCATGCAGCCGTGCCCCCCTGCCCAGCCATTACTCACCAGGTTCAACAGGAGGACTCTGCACTGCACGGATACACGGGATGTGCAGGAGAGCCCCCACCTCTCCTCGAGGACTCTCTCCGTGTGTGCCTCGCTGCCCGCGGCTGCCCAGTTCTTCACCCTGGGCTCCTCCTGGACCCGGGACTTCTCTCCAGCACTCGGTGGTGTAGGCTCCCGTCATCCCCCAGCTACAACTAACCTTCCCTCCGACTGGAGCCCTCCCGTTGCCAGGCAGAGTACCCCCGCTGGATCCAATCCCAGCGCGGCATTGCCGGTGACGTCGCGGGGGCGTTCCCAGGCCGGCGGTGATCTCTCGGTGTGCCAAACGAGGGGTAGGCTCACTTGAGGTTAAAAATAGAAAGCGGGGTGGGCACCCGTAATTTAAAAATACAAGTCCATAAGGCGCAATGAGGGGTGCGCTCCCTCCGGTTTGGATTATAAAGCAGGGTGGGCTCCTGCTATGTGAAATATAAATAGCGGCCATGTGGGGTGGGCACCCAAGAAGAAATTATTGAAAGCGGGGGAGTCCCTACGTCGGGATTCCCTCACAACACGCTGCAGCTCAGCGCTGCAAGGGCAGTATTTATTTTATTTATTTATTTTATTTTTGACATTTGTAGAGCGCGGCGAATACCCTAAGGCGTCTCGGCGCTGGACCGTTCATTTGTTTCATAGTTGTGCAGATGATTTATTGGTTGAACAGCCATGTCTTTACAAGTTTCCTAAACTGAAGGAGAGAGGGGCTCATCTTAATGTGTTGAGGAAGTGTGTTCCATAGTTTAGGAGCAGCCACAAGAAAACGGCGGTCACCCCATGACACCGTCTTTGATCGAGGAATAACTAATTGATGCAGCTCCGAGGATCGAAGATGTCTGTGGGGGATGTAAAGTTTTAGTTGATCCTTCAAAGTATGACGTCCTTGGTTATTGAGGGCTTTATAGACTATACATAAGGACTTAAACTTTATTCTATTTTTGATGGTGAGCCAGTGATATTGTCTTATTGTTTCTGAAATGGGGTGAAATTTGGCTGTACCAGAGAGCAAGCGTGCCGCCGCGTTCTGTATGGACTGGAGCTTGTTTATGACCCTAGCCTGAGCATCAAGAAAGAGTCCATTACAATAGTCTAGTGAAGACAGGACTAAGGAACAAACCAGTGTTTTGATTAGTGCCTCTGAAAGAAAGGGGCTAATCTTCCTTATCATTTTTAATTTATAATGGGCCGTTGTCGCAACTTTATTTGCATGGTCCATAAAGCTGAGACCTTTGTCGAAAATAACTCCCAGATTCCCAGTACACAGACGGTCCTTCCTCAAAATAAAGAGGCTCCAGCAACAGCAAATACAGCGCTCTCCATCAGCTGGCATTGTCCAAGTGAAGTACAAGCGCTCCCAGGCTGCAAAAGGTCTGGAGCAAAGAGATGGAGCACAACAACTCCCAGCAAGGGGAAAGTCCGCCAGGCATCCAGGGACAGGGCAGGGCCCAGGGAGGCAAGCCTTCCCCTGAGCTCCCAGCAGCAGAACGCCCCTGGTAGATTCTAGTCAAAGAACAAGAACCTTTTCATAGGGTCACAACCCCTCTTTTATACACAAAATCCCTTTGTTTCCAAAGGGCAGGAAAGGGGCGAACCTGATGCAACTGGTTCTTGAGCACTTTGTTGTGCTCAGCCCCTCTGCCTATTCACAGGATGGGTCAGGGGCATCAGACACACCACAGGGGGTGGAGCCAGCATTGTGGAGGGAAGGCCCAGCCCTATTCAGGTCCCGGGTGCACTCCTCCCTCCCATCAACATGCAGATCTCTCCATTCACCACCGACGCAGACCCATTCTGACTCCTGGAGCCAGGCACACCAGCCAGCTCCAGCCAATCACAAGCCAGACAGTCAATTCACATTCACTGCACAGACATGCCAACTTCTAGAACATTATCGCGCAGCATTTAATCACACGAGTTTGCACATACCAAACCCGACTCTGCACTCCCCACACATCAGGTACTACAATTGTCACACATGTTCCCTTGCATTCCTATGGGCGGGCAGGCCAGTCTCACCACACATACACTGAGAGCGCACGTACACACTTTACACTGGACCACAGTGAAAAAGTGCGCAGAGGCCTAAAATCACCAACACCAGGTTACAGAAACAGGCTACGCAAATGCAAAAAGTTTCGGGGTGAACCTGCCAAAAGGGCCAAGTCCAACACAGTTGTAACTGGGCACCTGCCACTTCCAGAGGATTTGAATGAAAGAAATATAAAACTTTAGGAAGGATATTAATTTTTAAAATATTGCTACGTCCTATTAGTGTAAAGTGTAAGTGCCCCCATTTGTCTAATGATTCTCTAACACTATGTAGCAGTGAATTCCAATTGGCATCAACCACCTCAGACATGGACGCTCTTATTTTAATGCCCAGATAAATCACCTCTTTTACTACTCTAGCATCTGACCATACGATACTGCCTGACCACAAAATTTGTGTTTTAACCACATTGAGTTTATATCCAGATATTGTGCAAACACTGTAGCTAAGCATTCAATCTCTACCAATGCTAAAGAACGCAGTAGTTACAGCAATATCATCCGCATATCCAAAAATGGAAAATTGATAATCACGTATGGAATAAGGCTGAATGCGGGGATTATTAGCCAGTTGTTCAACAAAAGGATTAATGTATAGGGCGAATAAAAGGGGAGAACAGGGGCAGCCTTGCCTAGACCCCTGGTGATAGACATATCATAATAAGCCCATGGCCGAGATTTTAGCAGTTGGTGTCTTATAAAGTACCTGCAGAGCCGTCATAAATCTGCTGCCAAATCCAATTCAATACAACAGTTGCCATAAACAGTCCAATACCACTCGATCAAACGCTTTCTACGCATCCAATAAAATCAACCCTAAATCCTGCTTTTCAGTGCATGCAATATCAAATAATGTTATCACTTTATTCACATGAGTAACAGTTCCTCCCAGATGTATTAAACCGTGTTGATTTACAGAAACTAATGAACTAATAACTTTAGATAGCCGATTTGCCAATATCTTAGAATAAATTTTGCTATCACAATTTAGTAGCAATATCGGACTATAT
Organism: Lissotriton helveticus; assembly: GCF_964261635.1. Classification (NCBI taxonomy): domain Eukaryota; kingdom Metazoa; phylum Chordata; class Amphibia; order Caudata; family Salamandridae; genus Lissotriton; species Lissotriton helveticus. The sequence goes on along the minus strand of NC_136057.1, from coordinate 788,643,619 downwards.
GATCCCACCAGATCTGGCTCCTTATCCTTTTTTCAGAAAACCACAATAGTGGCTTTTGCCCAAGATTTGGGCGAATGGCCCATCTGTGCTGCCTGAAAAACATTCAGCATCTCATCCTTTCTTTGGTGAAAAAAAAGCTTAAAAACCTCCGCGGAGATCCTGTCGGGACCTGCCGCTATTCCTAGGGCTAGACTATTAACCACACTTTCCAATTCTGCCATAGTAATTGGGGTATCAAGTTGTTCCACTTCCAAAGGGTCTAGGTGTGGAAAACCCTCCTGCAGAAAAACACTTTCATCCCCCTCTATTCCTCCCTGTTGCGTATATAAGTCAGTATAGAATTTCAGGAAATGGAAAGTATCTGTTGTGGATCTTGATACGTATGACCACTCTGATCCTTCAGTGAATGAATAGATTGATCAAACTCTTTCATACATAGTCGTAGTGCTAAGCGTCTGCCAATAGCCTCCCCATATTCATGGTTTTGCTGTTTGAATATTAGATACTTTTTGGCATTCTCCACATTCAAGAAACCCTGGATATTTGCCCAATATTTAGCCACGTTTTTTTCTAATTCTAAAATATTATTCTCGTGCAAAGCAATCCCTGTGGTTAAGGCACCCTCAGCCTCTCTCAAGGCATCATAATGGCAGAGTAATTCAGATTTAGGTTTCCTTTGTTGATGCAGTCCGAAACTAAACACTTCTCCCCGAAAGCGAGCCTTAAATGTATCACTTATGGTAGTAATATGAGCTGACAGACTATTGTTTATAAAAAAGTCCTTCATCCAGCGACTCATATATTCTTTAAATTCATCATTTAAACAATGCTTCTGATCAAACAAAAAAGAATTAGGTTGGGCCTTCCAGCTAGGTAAGCATAATTCTAAAACAATGGGTCTTGGTCGGAGGAGATCCTCGGATACAATTGTACAGAAGCATCTACTAAGAAGGAATAGGGGGCGAAAAAAGAATCCAGTCTAACTAGCTTTTTGTGGGGATAAGAATAAAACGTAAAGCCCGGATCAGTATTCTTTAACTTACCTCAGACATCAACTAAACCATGGTCCCTAACTAAATTGTAAAGTGCTTTAAAAACCCTTGGTTTCTGCCCTTTATATTTATGGGGGCCCTCCTGTACCGCTTGATTAGCCAAAATAATATTAATGTTTCCACAGATTACCAAAGGTTGCCCCCCTGAGCCAGTTCCATATTTAATTCCACTAGGGGTTCCGCCTCATCGAAATTAGAGCAATAAATAGTGGAAACCGTAATCTTGCACCCCCCAAGCCCACATTCAGTTGTAACCCAGCGACCATGCTTGTCAGCTAGAATACGTCCAATGGTGAATAAATTAGATTTAGCTAAAATAGCAACACCCCGAATCATACCAGTTTGCTGAGAGGCCGAGACTAATGAGAACCCCAGCTCTTTTAAGAAGTTTTGTTTAGGCCAGGGTATATGGGTCTCTTGAATGCAGACCAGGTGTGGCTGTATATATTGTAATTCAGCGGCTACCCTCTTCTGCTTACCCAATTGTTGAGACCGGAAACGTTTAGTGAACAGATTATTATCTCTTTATGTATCATTGTGATGATGTAAACATCCTTCCAAAGCGCCCCGTCCTAGCCGTATGAAAGATAGCTCACCGGGAAAGCACTTAAAAAACCTACTACATACAGCAACACTTTGAAACCAAATAGAGATTTTATTTTTCATAGAATGTATTTGCTTACTTGCTGCTGTGAAATATTTACCCCTTTTACCCCACCTCAGTGACAACACCCCCCCCCCACCCTAGTGGATCCCTTATGCCCCCTATCTCTCACCCCTCCCCTGCTTTAATGAGGCTTTAGGACACATAGTCCTGTAGATGCAAGCTCGCCATGAACCCCCTGCCTTTGCCTGTGGATCCCGCGACTTGGGAAGGAGAAAAGAGCAGCTGACCCCCTCCCCCAGTATAGCGGGAATAACCAACCAAATAATTACACAATAGATTAGAAGGAGGGGAAAAAGAGTATATGAAAATACAGAGAATCTACAGAGGTCGACCTGACTAAATGGAACTTAGAAATTCTTTAGCAAGACCAATGCTAGTAAAGAAGCGAGTGCGTTCATGGAATATTACTTTTAGCTTAGCGGGAAACATTAAGAAAACTTGAGCCCCTTTAATCTGGAATTCTGGAATCAATTGCCGAAATTGCCAACGGAGCTCAACAGAGCGTTGACACAAGTCTGGGTGAAAAAAAAACTCAACATCACTCCTGCTTTTTTTCTTATCAGGTCGTGCAAGTGGAAACACCTCCTCTCGCGCCAGAATGCTGTTGAAAGAAACCAAAAAACCTCTAGGTTTTGAATGCTGCTGACCGGGTCTCAAATGAATATTAAATGGAAACCTATGAGCACGTTCAATTTCTCTAAAGCTTTTTTAAACAAATCTACAATAAATCTTCGTGGATCTTGCCCCTCCTTTCCCTCTGGTATCTAAAGAACCCTCTACGTGCGCGGTTCATAATATCAGCTAATTTCCACAAAGTGTCCTGCTTAGTCGCCTGGATCAGTTCAGTAGCAGTCTTGTGTTGCACAAGTTCATCCTCTAAAGTAGATATTCAGGATTCTGCTTCATTAAACCTAGATATGAAATCAGCATGAGATTTAACCAGCCGTCTGCCTGAGTTCTGTAATTTGTGGCAAGAGTTTTGGACTCTTTGACTCTCCTCTCGCGTCTCGTCCCGACATAATGGATCGATATATCAGTGATAAGGCGATCTCTTCCCCCTCCTTGAACATTTGATCCCCCTGGGACAAGTACTTTGACAAAGTATCCTTATTCACATGTAAATCAAGTTTCCTCACAGTGTGGGGGCGACCGTCCTCTTGTTCTTCTGATTCTTCCAGGAACAAGCTACTGTGGTCACTACCATCCACCATACTTAACTGGGTGGAATATTGGACTGCCAAGTCCTCACAAGATGACATAGACTGCTCCGAAAGGGAGAAAAAATCCCCTGAGTTGGCTTCAGGTCCTTGTACACCTTGACATTACCTCCCCCTGGTGGCACCACTATGAATAACACTTTCTACAGTCTCAACCGGGCCTCTGCCAATATCTGAAGGGGATCCTATGCGCCCCCCTATATCAACTTCCAAAACGCCTTCCAAAGCAGTAGATTCTGAGGTCAGAGGCAAATAGCCCGTATTGCCCGTATTATTCATATCCACATCAGCCAGATCAGCCATAGTAGCTGCATTAACCTTGCACAAAGACCCTCCATCCCTGTCTCAGTCCGGTCTGCACCCTCCATTAACAACTCGGCTGTTTTACCTTTCCGTTTGTCTCTATCTTTAGGAGCAGAAAAGAGCGCAGGTATTTTTTTCTCAGCTTGGCTACCCTTGGCTCTAGTTACCACAGGCAATGATTCCACCGGCTTACTTGAGGCCAGACTGCTGCTCTGAGGGTTTTTCTTCACCTGGGAGTACGCTGTAAGGCTCTCTGCCTTCTCCGCACTTCCCTCCTCCAGGCTGTGAGGATTCCCGCGGGTGCCTTTTCGGAGACATCGCAATTAGCGGCTTCAACTTTCCGACAGGATTAAGTAGCGGCCCCCAGGTGAGCCGAATGCCTCCCAGCAGCAACGCCCACCGGTCTCACCGACACCGCAACCGCCCTGCGGCCGAAGACAGTAATAACCCCAGCATTGACGTCCAGGCAGGCGGCAAGCGTCAGGAGCTCAACAATCACAGTGGGAAGCAGCGGGAAGCAGTCAACAGAGCTTAAGGTGAGTGATATATTAATTTGGAGCTTTCCGAAGCAAAAAGGTGTCTTTCAAGTCATGAAGCGAGGCCAGGCTGTTCACCAGCAATTAACAGAGAAATAACTTCAAAGAGATCGACATCTCTCCACTCTCCACTCCGTCCGAAGATTATCCGCACTTGGTCCGGCAGGGGTGGTCAGCTCACGCGTCCGCAGCGGACACCATCTTGCCTCAGCACAGTTACAGGAATTTTATAGTTAGGAGATAGAATTAAAAAAACTTTAGAAATTCACTGAACCTACCAAAGGTTGCAGGGACATTATAGTTAGGAAAATACATTATAAAAAACCTTATAAATTCACTGAATTAATAAAAAATAGCTATCATGTACAACATATATTTTTAGTATTTGTGTCACACTACATATATGTGTATATATTCATACACACATATAGATGTGTATGTGTTTATATAAGTATATATTTAAATACAGTACACAATATTAGTCAGATTTATTTTACTAACATTATATTAATGAAATATAATAAAATATTTAAGATTTACTACATTAAACTATTCATAAGTTATGAAACAATATCTTTGTATTTTTTAATGATATCAGTTTAAAACAATATATATTTTTTCAATATTTTTGACACTATATTTCGGTTACACAATATTGTTGATTCCGATATTGTGTCAGTGAATCTTGTCAATTGCACTTCAACCGGTTCCGTGCTGATGACGGAACCGCTCCGTCATCAGCCGCGGTGGCGCTGTGCTGATGACGGAGCGGTTCCGTCATGGCCCGCTCGACGCGCCTGCGCGGCATTGATTTTGCGCCTGCGCGGCGCGTTCTATTAGGCGGGCGGGGCCATGACGGAACCGCTCCGTCATGAGCACAGCTCAACCGCGGCTGGTGGCGGAGCGGTTCCGTCACCAGCATGCGCCCGCCGCGCGGCCCCCCACCCCCATAGCGCTGCGGCGGAATAGCCGCCGCAGGGATGTGGTTAAGTGTGAATTTGTAGAAAGTGTAAGTTGATCTTTGTGAATCAGTCCCAAATTAACATTCCTATTTCTGACAGTGCTAGTATTGGTGGAGATAGGAATGAATTCTGGTCACAATCTCACTATTCATCTGCTGGGATACTAGTCTCTTGACATTCCTATTAGTTAACATTGTGTCTGCAGTGTAAGAGTGCAGTATAGGAATTTGATACAGAAGTATATCATCTTTGTGCTATCACAATTTAAAGTATACATGAGACCATGTAGCAATTTATCAATGACAACCTAAAATACATTACAAAATGTATCCTCAAAACAGTTTTGACAATCACACTGAGCTTCATACATGTAGCATCCTCCCCAGCTTGGGTACCCACAAAGGACTATGCCACACAAGGAGCTTATTAATAAATGTCTTTATTCTTCTGTCTGTAACCACAAACTTGGCGTTCTAAATCAGCCTTGAGTGCATTCAACTCTAAAACTTACATCGCAGTTCAATGGAATCCATCTGAACCCAAATTGGTTCCATCATTTCTAATTCGCAAGGCAGTCCATCTTCCCCTCTGTTAAATCAAAAATTAAAAAAAGTTTACAAAATATATACATTCAAATCTCTTCAATATTATTCTTGACACTTTAATTGTTTGACCTGATCTTGATCTGGGAAACTGGAAAGTGTCATCATCAATGTCAATGGTATAAAAACAACAACAGTTGCTGATATTTCAGACCCAGTCTCTCGTTCAACTATTTTATCTGATGAATGATTGGTCAAATGTCTATAATGAGAAGAGTCCTGAGTAATAGGCTTCCTAGGGTGGTGCATAGTCACCAGGGGTCCTTTTATAGACACCACTTGGATAGATTCTACTTAAAAATGATTTTCTTTACTGCATTCGTCATAGGAACACTGGATCTACTCTCCTAAAGATGATGGAGCTTATTTACAAGCCCCTTGCACCGCCAGTGCTTCAGCTTTTCCCATATTAAAAGTGACACACTGACGGCGCAAGGGGCTTGTAATTAAGCCTCAGTGTTCTTTGCATGTCATTCTTTGATAGCATATAATTTAATAATTTCTTTGGTAACCAAGTCCTTCTCATGAGTTGTCATCTCATCTTTCATTCTCTGATTGGTCCATTGAGATAACTTGGTATTCATTGCTCCCGCAAACATCAAAGTCATAGGACTTTCATCTGTGGTCGAGTGGTGTGTTGTACGATAAGCTCTCAAGGTAGAATTCAATACAGTTTTCAAATTGAGATTCTCAAGAGTAGCATGCTGCACTGCTTTCTTTAGTGTACACATACAACGCTCAACAAGTCACTTGAATGGTGGCCACAGAGGTGATCTCTTTTAATGTTTTATTCTCAAATGCTCCAAAAATCTCTGAACTTTTGACTATTGAAATGTGGCCCATTTTCAGACTATAGTTGGAAAACCCGATGTTGCAAAGATGCCATCTGATCTGTCAATGACTCATTCTTGAGCTGTAGATTTTCAGTTAGTGGAAATTGTGAGTATTCATCCATAATCCCTAATAGATGATGTCCATTGTTAAGGGGACCGAAAAAGTCAATGTCTAATCTCTTCAGTGCATGCTTTGGGAGTTCTCACATGCTCAAGGGGTACTCTTTGTAAACAGGTTGTTGCATAAATGACAGGCCTCTAATTCCTTTTCAACCCTGAAATCAAGGTAGGGAAACCAAACTCAATCTTGGAGATCCTGAGTCCTTTCTGAGTTATGGATCGTGCATGCTTAATATTTTTGATCTTTTGGTGCCCCCCCCCCCATGACCTCCTCCCCAGATTTCCTCAGGACCACCTGGGAAAAGAGTGCCTCAACTCTCCATATCTCATCTCTCACATACATTTTATTTAATATAAAGCACTGGTAAAGTCTGACTTTACAAATTAGAGTGTATGTCTACCCAAGCAAGCCCTTTTCATCAATATGAGGTATAGATAATGAAAGACTACGAGGAAGACACATAACCATGTAACCTATTTTACTCAGTTTGCATGCATCTCTTTGATTACAGTTTGTAACAGTCACTGTTCTACATTAGGGTTGTATCTTATCAACTGCTGTGACAAAATGATCTATGTGGCAAAGGCAGTAATCCACTCAGCTATCCACATAAAATGCAGTTCTGTGATCCGCACAGTAAGAGTTCTTTGCAGCAGGCATATTGAACCTCTGCACTACTTTATGGCAAGTCAAAACTGCTACTAGACAAAACTCTGATCTCTCACTCCCTAGCAGGAACATTATCACAAGATTTGTCTTAGCATTTTTATTGCTGCGTGAAAACCATACGCAAAAGTAACTGTACAGCAGGTATTTATAAATCATGTTATTGTTAAACAAAGGGCCCCTCCCGGTCTGAGCCCCCCTCTCCATGTCAGCTCCCAGTGCGTCTGAACCAGTTGCATTGTCCTAAAGTCACCCCTGAGCTTGTATAGGCAATCGGGAAAAGTAGATGGCAGGGTTCTGATCCTTTGGATTTCAAAATATAGTCAGTAAAGCTTGATATTCAGTTACCTTCATGAAAAAAATTTCATACAGGAATACATGGAAATGTTCACAAGCCCATAGGTCAGCTTATCTTTCTCAGGTTGTGAGTAAGCATGTTCTGTTTGGACAAACTTCTACTTGCACAGGCCACAATATGCCTTTGCGCATTCAGATGTCCTCTATGCTGTGCAAGGATAGCATCTAATCTGACTGGGTTAGCGTCAACAACAACCTTTGTATGAAGCTTTGGATTATAATATGCCATTTCAGAATAATTCTCAAGGGCTTGTTTAATTTTCTTGAAACCTTTCTCACATTCATGTGACCAATAAAAGGAAGCATTCCTTCACATCAAGTCTCTCAACAGAGCACTTATAGTGACAACATCTTGTATGTATCTAGAACTGGTCATGCCAAGAAATGAACGCACCATTGAAAAATCTTGTGGGGATCAGCTTTTGACAGTGTTTGTACTTTAGCAGGATCTGGTCTCATACCCCTATCAGAAAAGAAATGGGCAACAAATTTTAACTTTGTCTCATGGAAATCAAACTTCTCTGCATTACAAGACAAACCTGCCTCTGCAAAAAAAACTGCATACTTGTGTAAGAGCTTTATCGTGTTATTTTTGTGTAGCTCCGAAACCAATATTTCATCAATTCAATTGAACACATTCATGACAGGCTGTATGATACGTCGCATGACATCTTGAAATAGTTCTGCAACTGATGGCACACCAAAATAGTTTTTATATATCGAAACAGATTAACATGTTGAGGTACTGGGTTTTTAAGAACCGGCACAGAACCGGCAACCCAGCGGTGTCAGGGTACACCCAGAGACCTCGAGTCATTCCTGATTCAGACCACAGAAACTCAGAGTCTTCTAGGTGAAGTCAAGGATCGATTTTATTGGCTGCAACCAAGGTAACAAGTGTCCTAGAAGTACAACACACGGGAAGTATATTCTCAGGAGAGTGCTCGAATTCACAAAACCAGGCTTCTCTTTTTATACAAAATATTCAGCTTCAGGCAAACATTCTTGAATTTACAGTATCCTATTAACATTTTTCGTTACAAAGGAAAAGCAGAGTCATGATGACATGTCCATATTTCACTTCATCTGGCCCAAAATAAATTACCCGGCAAGGTCCGGTAGTTCCATCAGATATCAGTGGACCCCTAATAAAAACGGGCACCTCCCCATCATAAAGCTAGTGAGAGAAAAGATGTGAGCAAGATTCGGCAGGGTGTGTGTGCGATAAGAAGGTTTTATGGTTTGTGGAGCCTTGATGTTATCTTGTTCGGCCACTGGGAGAGGAACTGACCTAACAGGTTTGGCCTGGGGCAATGGTTCCAACTTGCACAGGTCATAGGAAAGTCGATTAAGGTGTACGTGTCCTTTTGGAATTGAATCTAGCTGGATTAAGGCCTATGTAAAGGGCAACTCACAAAATGGCTGCCATACATAAAATGGAAGCCAAGGGTTCAAAACGAAAATGACAATTTCGAGGTGAAATCGTCACTCGAATATGCTGAAAATGCTTGTACATAGTGTGCTCGTCATTCTCGGTCTTTTGATACTAAATTCGTCATGTTACGACGAAGTTTTATTCTCGAGCCCAGAATTATTATACGAGTCCAGAATTTTCAGAACCACAAACCCTCCTTTTGCCCTTACATAGGCAATTAATCTATCCTCATGCTAATATGAGTCCAGATCTATATTCCTAAAGTCATTGAGATGTTGCTGTAACATCATTCTAGTACTTAGTTCGTCTCTTGATACAGGCTTCCTTATACATGATGTAACACAGAGGCCACATATTGCAGGAGCACACTGTACGCACAGACAGAACAGGTAAAGAATGGCTAAGACCATCCCAATGACCATCAGAATTTTCCATCCCCAGGCGGATATCAGTTCCCAGAACCATCCCATTAAAGACCAATCTCCTTTATCCACATGAATAGATTCGGAAATCTTATGCAGTTTAGAGATGGCCTGGTACACTGTTGGAGCGTTATCAGGGATGAAAACACAGCAACTCAATTGGATCAATCTGCATACCCCACCTCGGTCTGCAAGTATGACATCTAAAGCGACCCGGTTCTGAAGGGTCATAAGTCGATCCGACTGGAGCTCAGCAGTCAAGTTACTAAGGGCACCAGCAGTTTTCATCACTGTGGACTCAACCACCCTTGTCAATTGCCTTATGTTCCTGCTGTTAGCCATTGGTCCCCAGAACGGCAGAAAACCCTTTACGAAGTCCCCAAATTCTTGTCCTGCAGTGTCTTCTTGACTTAAGGCACCTCTAACTATCCTCGTCTTGTGGTAATCTGCCGCTGCTGTGTAGGTGGGAGGCAACAGGAACGAAACAAAACATGAGCCCGAAAAGTCAGGGGGCAACCATGTATAGGCTCTATCATGGCAGATGAAATAGGTACCCTTAGCTGCTAAAAACGGAGGGGAAGTCTGGGCTGCGAAAACATACGTTTTAGCGCAGATACTCTTCCCTAACTGAGCTCTGGGATTTGTGCCATTACCTTGCAGACACAGATGACCCTGATGGGGTACAATCCAAATCGGGGAAGATCTTTTAGCTTGCTGTTTCTCACTCAGAGTAGCTGCATATCCGGTCATGTTCCATCCTATGTATGCTAGTGTCTCATCTCTCGGGATAGTCTCATAAGAAATACCTTCCTTAATCATGTCTACTATACCCTTAACCAGAGCACTTTTTTTAGGATTGTCTGTTACAGAACGTAGGGGGTAAACTTCATGCGCATATATGAACATTGTTCTGTATGCCCACACAGAACCATTGTGGCTGAAAGGCAGGACCAGATAAGGGATACCTTTATCCGTTGTGTGAGGCATAAGGCCACACACCCAGCAGTTAGTTGTGTTCATTGCAAGTTGGTGTTGGTGCAGGAGCTGAACAAAGGAGTTATTAATGAACTCTAATCTCCTAGCAGATTCGTGTTCAGGAAGGGGTTGAAAAGAATGTGGGGAAACAGTAGAAGGGGGAGGTATAGGCGATGAAGTGGGTGCAAATGTTACTCGAAAAGAGAACAAAACATAACTTATTAATAATATCATTACACTGAATAGCATGAAAATGCACAATATCAAAAAACTTTTCTTTGTCATGATATTACAGATCCTTGTTTTAAAGTTCATTTCCTTGGCAGGTCTCTCCATCTCGGAAAACTCCATCCTCTCTAAAGTGCTGCCCGCGACGGGAGGTTGATTCTGCTAAGGAATGCTTCTGTCAGTCCAGGGCAACTCCCTTAGACTAACCAGAACTGCCGACCTAACGTCGTCAGCTGCACTCAAAAGACTTTAAGCAATCGCGGCCCTAGCAGCGGAACCCGGATGGCGGTTCGAAAAACAAAAATAAGCAAGTTTTCTTCAGATGGGAGAGCTGCACTTAAAAAAAAAGGTACTTGGAAGGAAAAAGGGAATGCCTTTATTTGTCCATAGGTCTCGGCCTCAAATTATACCGTTGTTTTCCTGGTATGGTGTTGTCTTGGAACAAGAGTTCAGGTTCTGTAGTGTCCAATGGAATTGACGGTGATACAGCTGGTTGCAAAAGTTCATCGCTCTCTTGTTCAGTCAGTGTTCCTTTTACACGTGCATCACTGAAAGGTAGGAAACGTGGCACGGTTTCCGTTTCTGAGTCAGCGACACCCTTCTGGACCCACTGGTCATATGGCAGAGGCAGGGGGATCCGTTTGCAGTGGATCCCGTGGATCCAGTTCGCCTTCCCCTCCACGCGAACGGCTGATCTTGTGGAAAGAAGGACGAGGTGCGGTCCGGTCCACCTGGGCTGGTCGTTTTTCGTTCTCTGGAAGTTCTTAACAAGGACCCAGGAACCAGGGTCAATGGCGTGACCTGGAGTCTCAGAGACCGGAGGCAGGGTGTCGTGAACCTGTTGATGCAAAACACGCAATTTAGCCGTCAATTCATATAGATAATCAAGTAAAACAGGGTGTTCAAGTTCACTGAATTTGGTGGGCCTAGGCACTCCCCATATGTTGGCTGGGCAGCCAAAAACGATTTCATAGGGGCTAAGTTTCACTCGTGAATGCACAGTCATTCTGGTGGACAGGAGTGCTAAGGGTAGAGCATCAGGACATTTAAGACCTGTGCTTGCTTGAATCTTGGCCAGTTTTAACTTAAGCGTGCCATTGTAACATTCTACTAATCCAGCAGATTGGGGGTGATTTGCAGCGTGGAACCTCTGTTGAATGCCTAGCCCTTCACACACTCTTTTCATCACTCGACCCACAAATTCACTCCCATTATTACTCCACACCATTCTAGGCATTCCGAACCTGGGGAAGAATTCTTTCACAAGGGCTTTTGCTGTGGACAAGGCAGTGTTGTCTTTTAGGGGATAGGCTTCCACCCATCTTGAGAAGGCACAAACAACAACGAGTATGTATTTTAAATTGTTGCACCTCTCCATGTGAATGAAATCTAGCTGCAAAACCTCAAACGGATACGTAGGAGGTGCAAAATGACCAGCTGGAGTTGGGGTTCCCCTACCAGGATTGTGTTTCAGACACACCATGCAATTCTTGACAACATTCTCTGCACACTTGGGAATCCCTGAATTCTGCCATACTGGAGCCAACAACTTGCAAATCCTTTTCACGCTGAAATGAGCCATTCCATGAGCCATTGTAACCACTGCCAGCACATATGCATCGGGTAACAACCATCTCTGATGCTCTGACAATTCAACCCAACAACCATTTGCATCCATTCTACCCGTACTTTCTCTCCACGTGTTCAACTCTTTCTCTGTGGCCTCAGCTTGAATGGACTTCACACTCTCTATCGTGTCTTCACACATTCCAACATCACCAGTCCATCTTGCAGGACCTGCAACATACATTCGGCTCATTACATTCCTTGCCGTTTCTTTCGCGATCTCATCAGCAAATGCATTTCCACGACCAACATCATCAGTCACCTTCTTGTGAGCACTACATTTCACAATCGCCATTTGCAGAGGCAAGGTCAGTGATTCAAGAAGCTCATTCACCAACTGACCATGCTGAATCTTAGCTCCATGCGAAGTCAGGAACCCACGTTCGCTCCACAATCGCCCAAAACTGTGAGCCACACCAAATGCATACTGACTATCAGTGTAGATGGTCACTTTCATCCCTTTCGACAACACATATGCTCTCGTAAGTGCAATCAATTCTGCTGCTTGAGCTGAATTATGTGGGACACGTGCAGCCTCAACAATTGTATGCAAAGTCATGACAGCATATGCTGCAGTCGTGTCACCATTCGGGAGCTTGAAGCATGAACCATCCACCCACACGGTACCATCACATTCAGCAAGAGGAGTATCGTAAAGATCAACTCTTCCTTTCGTCTCTTCTTCTGTTCTAAGAAAACAATCATGCTGTTCTGAAGCACCTGATTCCTCTACAATTGGTAACAACGTAGCTAGGTTCAAAGTACTGCACCTTTTTATGTGCACATGACTCGCTAACAATGTTAATTCGTAACCTGACAATCGAGCACTAGTTAAGTGCTGTGTCTTGGTTCTGTTTAACAACGTGTCTACTGCATGCGGGACCATCACGACTAGTGTATTATTCATTACTAAACCAGCAGACTGTCGAATAGAAACAGCTGCTGCCGCCGTGGCTCTTAAACAACTTGGCAATGCTCTAGCTACCAGATCCAAAGTCGACGAAAAATATGCAAATGGTCGCTGCCTACCTCCAAACAACTGAGTCAACACTGACAATGCACAACCTTCCTTCTCATGGAGATACAATGTAAAAGGCTTACTGTAGTTGGGGGTACCTAACACAGGAGCCGAACATAATGCTGTGCGCAATTCAGAAAAACTTTTCTGACACTCTTCAGACCAAGGAATGGGATTGGGTGTATTTTTACACGTTAATGCCACCAAGGGTTTGGCTAATAACGAAAAATTCGGAATCCACTGTCTACAGTACGATGTAATGCCTGAGAAAGCACGCACTTCTCTCTGTGTTCTTGGCACACTCAATTTCGCTATTGCCTGAATTCTTTCTGGGGTCAGTTTCCTTCCCTCCTTCGATAAGAGGTGACCTAAGTAGGTGACTTCTTGTCGACAATATTGCAGTTTGGAAAGTGACACCTTGTGATGCAAATCACACAGATGACGCAACAATGACAGCGGGGCCTCTTTACATGTTTCCTCAGTGTCTGCAGCAATGGGCAAATCATCCACATACTGAATAAGGGCAGCACCTTCAGGTAAAACAATCGTATCAAGCTGTGTTTTTAGAGCTTGACTATATATTGACGGACTTTCACAGTAGCCCTGAGGAGCGCGTTTAAAGCGGAAGCTGCGTCCTCCTAAACTGAAGGAAAAAATATCCCTGCTTTCCTCAGCAATTGGGATGCTGAAGAAAGCATTCTTCAGATCGATCACCGAAAACCAGGTGGCAGAAGCTGGAATCATAGTCAATAATGCAGTAATGTCGGGGACAACTGGAAATTGTGGCACAACTATTTTATTCACCTCTCTGAGATCAATCACAAATCGGTACACAGGTGGCTGAGAGGGATCAATTCACTTTAAAACAGGCAGAACAGGACTATTGCAAACGTTGCCTTTTGTTTCTTCAATCACATCTTTTCTAATTAGATCGTAAACGATCGCTAGCAAAGCCTTTTCACCTTCACTAGAGATTTTGTATTGGGGAATCGTGGCATTTTAACATTGGCTTTCAATGTTACAACATATGGTGGTATTTCTAAAAGACCCACATCATTAGGACCAGTAGCCCAAAGAATATCAGGGAGAGATGACAATTCTGTTGGAAGTTTGTCCCTTGACAAATACATTGGAGAAACCACTTTCTTACCTAAAGTGAGTTGCACTCCAGAAGGAGAACAGTACAAAGTCGCATACAACCTTTTTAACAGATCTAATCCCAACAAGTTTTCACCACAACCTGTTGTCAGAATAAGGGGTGCTTCGAATTCACAGGGACCAACAGAAAGAGACAAAGGGTCAGAAATCGGGTTCCTAACCGGGGCGCCAGAAAAACCTACAGAAACATTCATTTCGCCAGACAAAGGTGCGCCAGGGAGTTTGGAGTGCATAATAGAACTCTTTGTAGCACCAGTATCCAACAGAAAAGGTTCTGACACACCTGATGTAATCACCTCAACGTATGGTCCATTCTGATCTACTGGAACTGAAACAACTCCCTCTCTTTGTCTATGGCTATCCTAGCAAGCATTACCTTCCCAATGCTCATCTTCTGTATAGTAATCATCTGCATAATACTGAGCTGTCCTACCAGATGCGTTATTCTGCTGATCGAACCTATTCATAGAATTTTGAGGTGGAAGGGGACGTGCGTTTTGGGGCACGTTTCCACGTCCTCTACCTCTAGGCGCTTGCTGAACACCACGACCTCTTCCACCAGAAGCACCATTTGCACGCTGTAACAAAATAGGACAACTGTACTTGAAATGACCCTCTTCCTTGCAATACGAACACTGGTTGGGGCCTACAGGGACACGGGGTTGAGTATACTCGACTTTTTGCGAGTTCCTCTGATACTGTTGAGGCTGCTGATAATTATTTTGATAGTTACTCTGACTACTATTATTCTGACCACCACCACCACGTGGCGGATATGCTTGCTGTAACAAAACCTTGGTTTTCAGCTCCTTAGTTTTCTTTTCTGCTCCATCTTTCTCGTCTTTGTCTCTATTTTCGTAATATTGTGCAGTAGCCAATATCTGTGCTGAAGACGAAACTGCCCAAGAACTTTCTGAGTCTTTTAACTTTTTACACAACTCTGGAAGCAGATTGTGCACGAATTTATCAACGAACAAACGCTGACCACCTTCTGTGCTCATATCCTAACCACTGTGGTCGACAAATGTCTCTTCAAACCTGGTGAAGAAATCTGACACTGTTTCCTCTTTCTTCTGCTTACATGCAGACAACTTATCCCAATTTGCACGCATTGCAGGCATTATCGTTTTCATGTAATCTATTATTTTACCAGGCAGTTCAGCTACTGAAGGCTCAGGTTTAGCACCACCAACTTGTCGGGCATCTGCAGCAGCAATATTAGCCCATGAGTCACCTAACTCCTGATCATGATCTGTATGACGAATTTTACCCCATAAAGGCTGTGGAACAACATTCCCAAATAACATGTCGATATCGGCTAAATTCATGATACATGACCCTGCAGTCTGTGACAACTCTTTGTAATACCCTGCAGGATTTTTGCGGGGATCAGGTAATGTCTGTTTAAGGGCTAGAACTTCAGCTCGCCTCCATGGGACATGTACCCACACCCGCTGGAAGTGTGGCTGAATAGGTGGGTTAGCATTTGCATCACCCTCTGTCCATTGTGGGGGAACTTCTCTCATGGGGTATTGTCGCGCCTTTTTCCTACCATGCTCAAATAGCGACTGAGAAGGGCCCCCCTTACTCCGATATGACAACAATATCTCAACTGCTCTCTCGACATCACGACCTACAATCATGCCCTCTGCGAAATTGAACCGCACACGACACAACTCTTGTGGGTTGTATTCCAGATCATTGTCTTCCAAATCCTCACAGAGAAAGACACACATTTGTTCAAAAACATATCTCTGCGTCGGTGCTTCCCATTGACGGAAAACTTCCATGACAGACTCTACATCATACTTTACAGTGTCCATAACCCATTTATGCGCTAAACGATTCAGTGAATCTCTCTCTTGATAGTCAGGCAGTTGACTTCGCAACTGTATTCGTCCCATGTTAGGTGTCGTAGTAGGCGACCCGAAAAGAGGTGAGAAAAGATTAGTAACAGTGTTGGCCATTCTCTGTCGAATGGAAGGAGAAACTGACGGAAGAACGGGTGCAAAAACAGGGTGAGACAAGGCAGGAGCAGAGACAATAGCAGAGGAAGCATCAGGAGAAATAGAAGGTGCACTAGGCAAAATCGTAGAGGAAGCATTAGGAGAAGTAGAAAGTACAGGTGAAGCAGATATGGTCGGTGGGCCTGGAGGAGGCTGCACCGAAGGAGCAGGAGCCAGCTGAAGAACAGCTGGTGGGTGCTGTGGAGGAACAGGAGGCACAGCAATCACAGGTTGCGCAACTAAAGGTTGCGGGGGTGCCGTAGCATTTTGCGCATAGGGAGGTGGTGAACTTAATAAATGCTACATTAATTTTTCAAGCCCTTTTGCTGCATCTTGCTGAGTAGGTGGCAAAACTGGATAGCATTTATCTATTACCATTTTACGTTGCCTGTGCAACTGCTCACTCATCTGTTCTTCTTCATTGTCTTTATACTGCATAGCAGCTTGCATTATCGAAATTCCCCCTTCTCTCTTATTTTTCTTTGCTAATTTAATTTCCTTCTGTTTGGCCTCCTTACGCCATAGGCGGAAAGAGTCAAACATCGCCGGCCGGGCTTTCTTTTTGAAAAGTTTAATTTCGAGGTTATCTAGGATTTCGGTATCAAAGCTACCATATTGGGGCCATTTTAAAACACCATCTTTCCTGGTGTATTTGATCCACACTTCATTATATGTGATGGGGCCTACCCCATATTTCACATATAACTCGTAAGTTGGAGTTCCAGCCGGAGGAACCGGACATGAGTCCTCCAATCGGGAGTCCCTATTATTACAACCAAGACAAAACAAATTTCCAAGTCTAAGACCAGGCATCTTCGCTCTCTAGTCTAGCTCCAAATTTCAAAGGATTATCGATTACGATATTTCTCGTGAATACACGAGTCCTTCGGCTTTGGCGCTTGCAAGCTCCAAAAATTATCCCAAAGGATACCCAAAACTAAGGACCAACTAAGGACTGGGAGACGCTCCACTTATACTTAACTGAGATATCGATGACGTCACCAGAAGACTCGTCTTAGTGTTTCGCTCTACCAAACTTCAAGGGTCCAAATCAGGGCGATAGCCAGGGCAGCAGACCTTCGTAGCCGTCGGGAAGCGGGGAACCTCGCAGCAAAGACCTTCGGACCACGTCGACATGCAGGGGTCGATGAGGTGGTTGGCCGTCCTCCGGAATTTTCACACAAAGCTCCTCACGAACCTCTGGCTGGGCTGGTACCTCTGGAATCGCCCCACGTTGGGCGCCAGCTGAGGTACTGGGTTTTTAAGAACCGGCACAGAACCGGCAACCCAGCGGTGTCAGGGTACACCCAGAGACCTCGAGTCCTTCCTTATTCAGACCACAGAAACTCAGAGTCTTCTAGGTGAAGTTAAGGATCGATTTTATTGGCTGCAACCAAGGTAACAAGTGTCCTAGAAGTACAACACACAGGAAGTATATTCTCAGGAGACTGCTCGAATTCACAAAACCAGGTTTCTCTTTTTATACAAAATATTCAGCTTCAGGCAAACATTCTTGAATTTACAGTATCCTATTAACATTTTTCGTTACAAAGGAAAAGCAGAGTCATGATGACATGTCCATATTTCACTTCATCTGGCCCAAAATAAATTACCCGGCAAGGTCCGGTAGTTCCATCAGATATCAGTGGACCCCTAATAAAAACGGGCACCTCCCCATCATAAAGCAAGTGAGAGAAAAGATGTGAGCAAGATTCGGCAGGGTGTGTGTGCGATAAGAAGGTTTTATGGCTTGTGGAGCCTTGATGTTATCTTGTTCGGCCACTGGGAGAGGAACTGACCTAACAGGTTTGGCCTGGGGCAATGGTTCCAACTTGCACAGGTCATAGGAAAGTCTATTAAGGTGTACGTGTCCTTTTGGAATTGAATCTAGCTGGATTAAGGCCTATGTAAAGGGCAACTCACAAAATGGCTGCCATGCATAAAATGGAAGCCAAGGGTTCAAAACGAAAATGACGATTTCGAGGTGAAATCGTCACTCGAATATGCTGAAAATGCTTGTACATAGTGTACTCGTCATTCTCGGTCTTTTGATACTAAATTCGTCATGTTACGACGAAGTTTTATTCTTGAGCCCAGAATTATTATACGAGTCCAGAATTTTCAGAACGACAATGTGTAGAAAAGGTTGTAATGTACCAGTAATATTTTTCAAGTTATAACTGAGGATAACCTTTTGTTGCTGGGATTCTGCTTATGCTCAGAACTATGCACAGGAAACCAGGACCTCAGTCTATTGTGGTGTACCAAAAAGCCACCTCAATGCCTAGAACCCCATTCCGACTAGCAATAGTGTCTCATCCGTGCTACAGTGAAGCTACCAATGATTAGACAACCTAGAACATGCAACTTAGTAAACTCTCAGGAATTGTGGGAATAAAGAACACTCTTTCACTCTAACACTCATACTAGTGCACAACGTGAGTAATCGGAGACACAGTATAGTTTAAAATGTTTATTTTAACTAACGTGCTCTAATGTGCAGTACACTAGCCAACACTAGCAGCAAAATGCATAAGAATAATGCAATCAGCATTGTTACAATTCCATAAAACACAAACGGGGAAATCATATCATAATGACAGAGGAAACAGGACTATAGTGCCTTTACAACCCTCCTCTTCTGAAAGCTAGTTTATGTATAATTAAAGAAGACCTCTAGGCTTTGTCGGGGGGACCTGATACCTCCAAGATCAGGTGTAATGAATCACATGCCAGGACAATCACAGGTCATCTCAGTTGGAAAGGTTTTCAGCAAGTGGCATTTCATGCATGTAATGCCATATTAAAAAGCATCCAAGTTTTAGTTGGACAGCTGAGCCTCCTGTTATGTCTATGTGCATGGGACCGACCAACGTGAATCAACAGCATACATTGTTATTTGACCATGAACACGCTGTGCAGACAGAAAGCACAGTGTACGTGTAGATATGTGAAAATCAGACCGCTCTCATGTGAAGAACCACAAAATACAAATGTACCTCAAGGAATCATTCAAGGATTATTTCTTATTTTAAATAATGTCACAAAAGTGAACATAATTTCTCATAGTCAGGGAATTTCTCAAAACACAGTCTTATACAAATGGTTATTTTAATCCAGGTTTTAGATAAATATTCAATTACCAAGTACGGCAACTCAAATACTACTGATAATTTATATTTGTTCTGCAGTATTGAGAAGGCAAGCTGTGTATTTACAAGAACGGAGCCCTGCAGTGTTATGTGTAAAAGCGGCAAAATGGTGTCCAAGCATATATTTCTCCCATGCTAACTTAACAATGTCTGCAGCCAACCCCATATCCTTACTACAACCTCCCCTTGGTCGGGCCAACCGACACTGGACTTAAATAGAAAACAGAGTTCAAGTCAGGGTGAGCAAGAATTAAGTACATGCATGTCAACAGGAAGATTTGGACAAAAAAGTTAGAGAAGAGAAAGAAAAGAAAGAGACGAGAAATAAAAGGGGGGCCAAAAGCCAGCCAGAAATATTCATTAAAAGTTTCTGACTGATGATGGAAGTCAGACAAGTTAATCCATCAGCGTGTCCGCACAATAAGTTGCAACGGCCTCCAAGAGAACTTCATTGTTATTGTCAGAAAAGATAGTCGCCATACAGTTCAGCAAAGTGAACAAAAATACATGTTCATCAACAATGGGAGCCTCCAGCACCATCAGAGGACAACCTGCGTGTTCTTCAAGAAAACTTTGTTGTAGGAAATCATGTGCAGCTGCACAAACATTCCATTCTGCCAAAACTCCAAGCGCAGCCGCGCAGGCCATAGTCCCAACAACAGAACATTCCAGCTCATGTGCCGTATGTGGACTCATTAGCAGTTCATAATCCGGGGCAGGAGACACCATGTTGGAGAGGCAAAGATCCAGTGCCCATTCAAAGGAGCATTCCAGGGAGTGGAAGACAGGTTGCACACAGGTGAAGTATGCAAAGCGAAAAGACAATCCATAAGCCACGCTTAGAGTGGCCAGGGGCAGAGTACCGTAGCATTCAAGCATATGACTACAAAGCTGTATCAGCCGGTCCCGGCTGTTTAGAACCGCAGAGAAAGCAGCCATTTTGAAGCAGGCAAAGTAACAGCAGCACCCTATCAGCCATGGCAAGTATTAGTGGAAAGCCACCGAAGATGCTGATAAAAATAGAAGGAAAAATGTCGGTATCACATCAAATATAGTTGGGAATGAAGTCACAAGGCCGGAGCCCACAAGCTTAAAAAAATGGGCCACGCCTGTAGTAGTAGAGGCATTGAAAATTGTATGGATCAAGGCACTGGAATGAAGTGGGCGGTCAGTCTTAAGAAGCGCTTTCACCTCTGTGCGGGTGTTAGCCATATGAAGGATGAATGTTTTACAGGAAGATGTGAGCGCAACTTCTTCCTGAGACAAAAAAGCTTGTATTCTGCTCAATTTTGTGAACTCTGCCTTCAAAGTTGGAATGAAAGGCCAAATCGGAATGTCAAGCCTCCCAAGTGGGGGTGGAAAAAAGCAAATTTTTACAGAAAACCACACGTTGTGAGACTGTTACAATGTACGGGATGCCAGCTAACATGCTGCAGCATTCTTAATTATTTAAAAGCAAATAGCTACCGTTTGCAAGCAGGGTAAACGTAGGTGTAATAGATGGAACTGGATTACCCTTTCAAACATATGCCAAATTCGGGGCTTCTAAATTACAAGCGCCATGCAACTTAATATTTTTACACATAAGTGAATGATCAGGTGAGGAGACACAAGATTTCCCAGTTAAATACAAATCTCTGTCATCCTATAGGCATCTGTATGTGAATGGCAATGACCACACCTTGTGAAGGAATGCGCTACCCAGGGGTTCATATCGGCCCAGGGGATAATGTTGCATGCACAAACTAAACTTAAACTAGGAAAATGACGAGTTATTACCCATGGATGAGCCATACCGCTGAATCAGTTGCAGCCACTGAAATAGGCAAAGGATCTAACTTTTCAATTTGTAACAGAGAGTATGAAGCATCCTTCTTGGACATAAACTGCTGTCTATTTGTCAAGTGAAATGGCAGAAATAATGAGGATGTGCTCTTGTAACCCCATGGAACCTTACCCATCTTTAACACCTTGAACGCTATGGGGATTTTTCTCCTGTGCTGGAACTTTACAAACACCATTATTCATGACGAGCTGGGCTCGTCATCAGTGTAGCAGGAGGCTACTGCATGACGAGCCCAGCTCGTCATGAGCGTGGAAGGGGTTAAAGTTTGCAAAGTCCATGCAAACTGCATGATTGAACGCAAATGATTTTGACCATGATACAAAACAGACACTTCATCATGTAAAATATCAACAACAGATGAAAGAATATTTTCCAATGTGTAAATGTGGGAGGACAGAGCGTAAATGCTATTATCAACTTCTGCAAGTACTTTTTTCCAAATTAGCTTGGTCTATTTACTTTAGACCCAAAGCAGCTTCAATTTATGACAGTTTCCAGACTTCATTGTAAATAGAATAAAGAAATCTTTTCAATCTATGACCTGCGGGTCCCTTTATAAGATCTGTCAACTCAATGTAATTTGTAAATAAAGATAAATGATGTTTCACTGATGTTAAAGTTTAGTGTTTCAATCAATTTTGCATAATTTTTCACTGATGTTAGGGTTGAGTGTTTCAATCAATTTTGCATAATTTTCCTACTGAATAGGTTGTAACCGAATGGGAGCTAGAAAAACGTGTATCAGGTCTATCCTGTATGTAATCATGAGCCTTGCCTAGAAAACTGTGTTGGCAAGAATCAGAATTTGTCTGCCAAACCAACCAACCTAGGGGGTCAAGGCTAGAAACATTAAATGAAGCATTTGCAATTAATGACGGCAATTCATCAGGAGTCATATCTGTATGATTGTTCCAGGTCTCATAAGCATACAGATCAGGAATTTGCCAACCCAAAATAGGTTGTTTGATAAATCGAACTGTTTAAAAACTGTTTAAAAACAAGATTAAGTTTGGGATAAGGCACACGCGATGTAGAGCCTCCGTGCCCTGTACCTGCCAGGATCTAGAACTCCAAACAGATTTAGGATCAGCTGTATCTTTCCATAGCTCATAGCCACCTATAGCTAACTGATCAATAAAGGACTTGGAATACAGTAATTGTGTGTGGGTAAAAAGCACCCGAGTTTTAGTTGGACAGCTGTGCCTCCTGTTATGTCTATGTGCTTGGGACCTACCAACGTGAATCAACAGCATACATTGTTATTCGAACTTGAACACGCTGGGCAGACAGAAAGCACATTGTATAAGTAGATATGTGAAAATCTACTGTGTATTTACTAGAACAGAGCCCTACAGTGTTGTGTGCAAAAGCGGTGAAATGGTGTCCAAGCATATATTTCACGCACGCCAATTTAACAATGTCTGCAGCCAACACCATATCCTCACTACACTTTTATTTAAATCAATATGAGAAAAGACCTCTGCACCATTTAATTGCATTATCGTGTCTGCAATGTGTGGAACTGGATGTGATTGTCGTTCAATTACCTTGTCATCTTGATGCATGTCTATGCTAAGGTATCCATCTACTTCACTCTCGTTGATGAGCGCTACTACTATGGGAGAATCACATGGCATTGGACCAGTGGAACACTCAATAATATCATGCTTAAGTAATGATTCAGGTTCTTGCAAATGAAAAGCAAGTTGTCTATGTCTTTGAGCAACAGGACTAACGTCCTCATTAATATGCTATTTCACTTTCATTATCTTAAGTTTTCCCAACCCATGAAATGACAAAGGGAACTGACTTACTATTTTGAGATGAGCATTCATTGTGTAATTCGGAGAAATCAGTCCCAAGTCAGCGGATGTGCTTAAACTGAGTAGACAGGCACTGGGCATTGTGCCTTGAAGCACATGGATAGGTGCTTGTACCTTTGTTTTCTTGTGTTTCATTGTCGATACAAATTAACTTTGACTTCGTCGATGCAGCCCATGTATACACTTTATTTTTCAATGTTGTATGTTGCAGTAATGGAGAAAATTCTTTGTATTTCTCCTCAGGCATAATATTTATTGATGCACCGCTATCAATAATGAAACGTATCGAACAAACATTTGCTTTCAGAGTTATTATCAGATCAATGTTAGTATATATTTAGTGCTTTGGCATGTCGATCTTTCTTTGACTGATATATTTCTTCACAAGTGGCGAGCCCAAAATGTGCACACTTTTCTGATGTAAATATTGACATGCACAATCATTTCCTTCAGTCTCACTTGATACAATGGAACAGTTTAGCGATGATTTAGATGATGATTGACGAAGTTCAGTGTCAATTTCTTTTAACATTTCAGCGACTATTTTGTTCGTACCACATGTTGTACTTTTATTTCTCTTGGCAATGCAAACTGTCACAAAATGATTCTCCTTCCTACAACTTTTACAAACCTGTCTGAGAGTGGGACATTTGCCTTTGTGTGGAAAACTAATATTCACATCTAAAGCACAACTTATTTTTACCAGTAGACATCATCTTATGGCCTTCAGTCTTTGGCTTCATCTAAATTTTCACACACATGACTGATTCACTCTGGGTACCTCCAATCTCCATGTCAGTACCTTGTCTATTGGCACACACTTCAGCTCAGGCAGCCATTGCCACTGGATACAGATGATGAGTTACTCTCAGCATTCATCGTCTGAATGAATCTGACAAGCATCCATCAATAACTCTCAGACGCACAGCCTTTTCATCTTTAAATTCATTGAACTTTCAATGTCAGATGAGTGTGTTGAGTTTCTCCAGAAATGTATGAATGGTTTCACCAGCTTTTTGTCTTTCCTAGTTGAAGATGTTTCTTTCGTAATCAGCATGTGGCATTGATTTAAACTTGAGATTCAACACATCTTTAATTTGACGATATATGATTTTTTTCATTGGTTCCCAGCATTCTTTTTATGACTTCTTTTACACCAGCAAGATTTTTTGTTGTTAGTCTCTTCAAGTGCATCGATGAAATCATCAAATGTCTCTATCCAAGCAGTCCATCTATCGCCAATATTTTGCTTTTTTGGCGGTATCTAATGATGGTGGTTTCTGGACAGCAGCAGCATTGTGGCCATTTCTGGGAGTGACTGACATTGAGGGTGGAGGTCTCACCAGGTCCCTCAGCTGTTCATCTTGTACTTTGAGTAAGGGATAGAAATAGTATTTCCTTGCAGAGAAACAACAGAAAAGGAAAAAACTTTTCTTTTTCATAAAACCCTCACCCACCCGGCTTTCCCCTTGGTGGCATTCTTCATCATACAGCCCATCCCTGCCCTCTACGGACAGGGCCTGCTATGACCTACGGATATGTGGGAGCACTAATTTTGTAAAATATGGGGGTGTTCTTATAGACCTGACCGCTTATGGTGAATCAAAAGGGAGTGGGTTTAATATGCTAAAGCAGAAAATTAAGTTAAAAATACCTATTTAGTGGGTTCAAAAACACAATTGTATTTCTTTCCCCCAAAAAAGTATGCTAAAATCTGGGGACGCATGGAAAAACTTAAGGTTTTATTACCTAATGTTTCCCTTGGTGGTCAACTAGTTTCATGCCTATCCCGAAGGCATTTCATCAGGACCTAAAAAAGAGAAATTGATGATGTTCCAGTGAAGAGGTTTGTATTCATATGGTCAGAACTTTGGTCTGATGTCAGTCTGTGTTAGATTTCCTGAACCCCATGTTTGAGAAGTGCACTGAGATATCTCAGTCTGTGTTGGAAATACCCATCTTCTGTGTGGTAATCTTCCAGACATTTACCTTCACTATCCTATTTTTTGCTGAACCCGTTTCAGTTGCCATTAGGACTGCACACTTATCACTCCTAACTAGTAGTAGGTTGCTTGTGCTCTCCCCTTTTAAGACATGTCTAAATTGGCATATACTTAATTGCCATATTTAATTACTTATAAGTTCCTAGTTTATGGCACTACATGAATCCAAGGTTTGTTATGTGCATACTAGTTGTGGGCTGCAGCACTTATTGATCCCCTAAAGTAGCAAGAGGTCTGCCACTGCAGCTTGTAGCACCCGTTTAAACTGCTATTTTGACCCGTAAAAATAAACATTTTGAGGAGCGTGGCCAAGATGGTGAACAAATGTATTTCCCAACTGATCCACCCTCGCCCTGCCATTACCACCAACTTTAAGCCCCATCCACCAAACGTGCTGCCCTCAGAGATCAAGGGGGCAGTGCCGGTGGTGGTTGCAACATCTGGAGAGCAGAAAATCTATTTCAGGGTGGCTCAACAGGGTGGGCGCTGCATAACTGACTCTGCAGCGTGAATTAGACAGGCGAAACACATGCCTCCTTGGAGCCATGGCTTCCTCCACTGGATACAGCCTGTGCAAGGTCTGTGCAGCGGCGTCTGAGGCAACACTCAAGCCCGGTGTAGGGGTACTGCAGCAGACCGCTTGGTCGAGGAGCCTGGTCGGTGGGGCTTCCCCTGTGAGTTGGATGGCGGTGGCAGCGCAGGGCCCGCATGCCTCAGCAGAAGAATCACCACCCACCTCTGTGGGCTGGCCGCAGTGATCCTGGCCTCATTGGCTGAAGCCCCCGCCCTGGTCACATGAGGCCCTTGTTTGAGGTGAGGTATCTTTCAGAAGAAGCGCTGAAGGCGGCAGACCACAGGGCTCTGACTGCAGCCTGGAGTCCCTCTGCTGCACAAATCGGGCATGGCTGTGATCGTCATGTAGAGAAGCTGGAGTCCCTGGTCAAGCAGCTGAGTCATCGGGGGTGACTGGAGGTGGCGCAAAATAGAAGGATGATCGAGCGACCAGGGAGGCTGTCCTCTTCCTTCAGGCCCATCGGTCCTCCGTGATTTGTATACAGGCCTCCAGAGCCCATGAATAGACTCACAAAGTGGGGCTTGAATTGCTGACCATATGGCATCATCGCTGTCCCAGCCTGTGTCTGAGGGCCCCAATTTACAGC
The DNA here is from genome assembly GCF_964261635.1 of Lissotriton helveticus. Taxonomy (NCBI): domain Eukaryota; kingdom Metazoa; phylum Chordata; class Amphibia; order Caudata; family Salamandridae; genus Lissotriton; species Lissotriton helveticus. The sequence goes on along the minus strand of NC_136057.1, from coordinate 788,617,451 downwards.
ACGGCTGGTTGCACTGGGGCAGCCCACCCAGTTACTTCTTCGTGGACACTAAGAGGGGGGTGATTGGGCCCTACTGCATCAGCCTGGGAATAGTTGGCTTCTTGCCCCATGGAACGCAGGATGTGACCAGCCCGTGATGAGCCAAGAGTGTTGTGGCAAGGCCTCAGTGTGACAGGACCAAATGACCACCTGTCACTTCTGCCAGATCATATCAGCACTTGAAAGATGGATTGACCAGTTCAGGGAAAAGGCTACAGCTGGCACTTGTGAGACTCGTCTCTTGGGGGATCCCTCTCCACCTTCTTCACCACTACAGTTATAGAGTGCCAACTAGAGTGACGGGCTGGTCTCACCTACATGATTACACCCCTTCCTTCTGTCTCCAGTCGCCTGCTGGGAGTATTGAGAGGCCCGACGAGACATTGATGATGTTGGAGAGCAAATAGCAGCCCTGGAGTAAGGCCACATAACGCAAGACGAAGAACCTACAATAGGATATAATTTGTTGAAATAACTCAAGAAGTAGCCACAGTGATGGAAGACGCAGAGCCAGGAAATCCTGGGGATTTTGTAACAAAAGGCATAGAGGATCTACTCAAGGTAGTGCTGGTCTCAGAAGGAACACAGGAGCCTGGGATAATAAATAATGCTGCAAGCTCCGACACGGATAAACTGAGGGAGAAAGAAAAAGTACCAAGCGAGTGCTTTTTTTCTGTATCCGAAGGAGGCGAGTGGTCGGACGATAGCTCAGTACAGGAAGGGAGTAATTCAGACTCAGAAAGCGGTCTAGAGTATGTGCAGGAGCCACGAATAAATGCAGCAAAACCACCCGCCGGTACTAAAACGCAGGAGCTCAGCTGGGATTACTCCTCAGCCATGCCATTAATCGGGAGCCCACAAGGAGAAGCCGCGCAGATGTCACTTTTAGAGATGATCCATCAGGAGATCATCGCGCACAGAGAAGAAACTAGACAGGACAGTCGCAAGGCACAGTCCGCTGTAAAAAAGATGCAGGGGGCTTTAGGGAAGATGTCTAAAGTGTGCGTCAATTTAGGAGATCGAGTATCCAATCTTGAGGAAAGAATAGTCTCAACAGAGACAGAGGCGGCTGCCGCCACTAGCAAGGTAGACTCTCAAAATGCTCAAATAACGGATATCCAATGGAAGTTGGAGGATTTGGAGAATAGGCAGAGGTGGAACAACCTCCGAATCTTGGGTGTGCCAGAGGGGGCCGAAGGGGCCGATGCGAGAGCATTTATCATCAAGCTCTTTGAGAAGGCATTTGCAGATCTGCCTGGCTGGAATTGGTCGGACGAAATTCAGAGGGCCCACCGCACTCCGTTTAGACTGGGCAAGCACGCAAAAGAAGGGGACAAACCTAGAGCTATTTTAATCTTCTTGGGCAATTTTGTGCTGAGACAGGCTATAGCAGAAAGGGCAAGACCAGACTCAAAAAGGGCTGTTGAAGGGATAACATTCTTTGTTCGCCCCGACTTCTGTCATATAACGGTGGAGAGGAGATGGAGACTGAGACAGCTGATAAAACCTTTTCAAGATCAGAGGATGCAAGCATATCTGATCAATCCGGCTCAGCTGAAAATTATAAATGGCGGGAAGACCCTGTACTTTGCATCTGAAATTAAGGCCAAAGAATATTTAGACTCTCTCGGGGCCTGATTTCGTTCAAACTGTACCTCCTAAATTTTCGGGATGTTTAAAAGAAGCTGGGTTGATCGATAAGTTGTCCATTGAGTGCAATCATGGCTGTCGGGGGTGTGGTCCTTGGGTATTTAACAGGTGTTTTCATATTCGCAGTTTGGCTTTAGGCCACGACATTCAACCGAGTCCGCCCTTCTCATGGCTACGGAACATCTGAGAGAGGGCGTGGATGCAGGCCAACTATGGCTTTGATCCTGCTGGACCTCAGCGCGGCGTTCGACACTGTAACACATAACATCTTGCTACAGTGTCTGACCAGAGGTGGCATCTCTGGCACCGCGCTGAGATGGATCCAAGACTTTCTCCATGGGAGAAGTTTCCGAGTCAGGCAGGGAGACTGCTATTCAAAGGGGGTGCCTCTGGGCCAAGGCGTGCCGCAGGGCTCGTCTCTGAGCCCAACCCTCTTTAATATGTATGTCGCGCCTGTTGCCTCGATTGTGGAGAGCCATGGCCTCCAACTGGTCTCGTACGCCGACGACACGCAGCTGGTGATCTCCCTATCGCATGCGCCCTGTCTTGCTGCCGATGGCTTCCGTTCGTGCATGAAAGATCTAGCCGAATGGATGGCCATCAATTGTTTGAAGCTGAATGGCAGCAAGACAGAGGTGCTGGTGGTGGGGAGAGCCCAGTCTGCCTGGTCGTCGGCGTGGTGGCCTTCCTGCCTTGGACCTACCCCAACCCCCTGCCAAGAGGCACGCAATCTGGGGGTGTGGTTTGACACGGGTCTCACTTTTGGCCCCCAGATTAATCGGGTGGTGGGAGTCTGCTTCGGGATTCTGAAGAAGCTGAAAAAAGTCCTGGACTTACTCCCGATTGAAGCCCGTCAAACCCTGGTCCATGCCCTGGTGACAGCTAGGTCGGATTACGGGAACCTGCTGTACCTGGGCGCTCCAGAAAAAAGCATGGCTCGTCTGCAAGTGCTGCAGAATGCGGCAGCGCGTCTGATTCTCAGACTGCCTAAAAGGGCGCATTCTAAGGCGGCCCTTCAGCAGCTACACTGGCTCCCTGTGAGGAGAAGAGTGGAGTACAAAGCCCTCTGCACATGTCACCGTATCCTGAATGGTAGGGCACCCGACCCTCTGACAAAATTGATCGAAGTGTACAGACCAACACGTACGCTTAGATCCACAGGGGGCGGCCTACTGAAGATTCCAAGAATTAAGAAGGCCCGCATGGGAGGCAGGTCTTTCAGATGCCTAGCGGCTACTAACTGGAATAAACTGCCAGCGGACCTGCGCCTGGAACCAGAGGAGGCCAGCTTCCGAGCGAAATTAAAAACATTTCTCTACACTAGTTAACGGCCCGCGCAGATTTTGTGCCCCTGCTTTTTGCCGCTCCCACTGTTAGCGCGTGGACACGTCGGTGTGCGTAATCGCTGCGCTCTACAAATATCCCAATAATAATAATAATAATAATAATAATAATTCAGGGTTTGGTATACAGGGTTTGGTATACACTTTTGGTTAGTTTGTTCATCTCCACTGCTTCAATGCGTTCCATCACGCGCACAGACCAGGTCTGAGCACCTCACCAGTGTGGGTGTGTGGGGGGGGAGCCGGGGGGGAAGGGTGGGTTGGGGAGGGCGGGGGTGGGGGGGGAGGGGAAAAAAATAAAAATGAGATGTTATGGTTATGGTGTAACGAGGTATTTGGTTTCAATCGGAGGTTTTCAGTGAAAATAATGGATATTTTTTGGGCAATTGTTTTTTCGTACTGGAGAAGTTTTATTCGAGATTATGACATGCATTAAAATCTGTACCCTCAATATTGGAGGGCTTAATGATTGGAGAAAGCACCAACTGGGTCACTTAGTTAAATTCAACAATATCGATATCCTGTGTCTACAAGAGACCTATCTTCCTTGGGAAAAAAGAAATCTATTGAACCTAGTGGGATATGAGCTACTGGCCTGCTCCTCACAGACTTCTTCAGTTAGGAGGTCGCCATTCTGACTAAACAAACTCTAGGAGGGGCCAAGAGATTTAAGGCTGATAGCTCGGGAAGATGGTTATTAGTCGAACTGACTCTGGGATATACGATTTGCACAGTATATGGTTCAAATCATGATGAACCAGATGTGTTCGATCTACTAGAGGGGGAGTTGACAAATTGGCCAACACCGGTTATCATGTGTGGGGACCTGAATATTTCAGTTGACTGGAATAAGATAGACAGCTATTCAGGCCGTAAACCTAGGGTGCTTAGGGCCTTGGCTTCACTTAAGGAATCACACGGGCTGAAGGATGTCTGGAACGCTAAGGAACCTAATGACCCGGGCTTTACTTATTATACTTACCCATGTCATAAATATTCTAAGTTGGACTATTTTTTTTATATCAGCAGAGAAACTTAGCAAAGTAAATATATGTAAATTACCTAAATTGATATCGGATCATAACCCGTTGATTTTAACCTGTGTAGTAGATAGGATCGAGAGAAAACAAACAAGCTGGTCATTTGAGAGAAAACTTCTTTCGGATGACAGGTTTGTTCGGCATCTCAAACAATGGGCAAAGGAGTTCTATGAGGCAAATCGTTATACTACATCCCGTAACGGAGTTTGGGAAGCCTTTAAGGCCTCTCTAAGGGGTGAAACTATAAGTTGCTCAGCCCGACTGAGGAAGGAAGACAAGAATAAGATCGAGACCCTGATAAGGGAGCTGGCAGCGGTAGAAGAGGAGCATATCAAGGAAATTGTGCAGGGGATCGATAGCCAGGCAAGCCTAAACAGAATGGCCACTATCAAAGCAGATCTTCAGGAAGTACTGGCTCAGAAGGAGACCAGGGAATATCAGTCCTCCAGGGCAAAACGCTATGAGACGGGTGAGCAGTCAGGAAGGGCATTGGCACTCCGGATCAGGCAGGAGAGGTCCAAGAATTCGATTGCCAGTATACATGAAGACGGTATCGATTATACTGAGCCAAAGGATATCTTAAGAGTTTTTCAAACCTTTTACCACAAACTGTATGATGAGGAGGGTGGGACGCATGCTCAAACCCCAGAATTTGAGGACAGTGGCCCCGCACTAGATAGTTGTAGTAGGGAGATTCTGGAACAGGACCTGACCCTGTCTGAGATTAGAATGGCATTGTGGGATCTGGCAGCTGGTAAGGTTGCAGGACCCGACGGAATTCCCCTAGAGGTATACAAATGCTTGGAGGAAGAGATTGCCCCGATCCTCCTGGATTTATTTATTGGCATAATTTGTACAGGCATAATCCCAGATTCCTGGAGGGATACAAATATCATTATATTCCATAAAAAGGGTAAAATTAAAACCAACCCAGGGTCATATCGCCCAATTTTGCTTATAAATGCTGATACGAAATTATATTCCAAGATCTGGGCGAAAAGAATGGGGGGGATCATTGGCCGACTCGTTTCCCCTTGGCAGCATGGTTTTGTCCCTGGTAGAAGCACCACGGATCATATAAGACGCGCTATCACTTTGCTTGATGCCCATGCTGCCAGGGGAGGAGAGATGGCCATGATCCTCCTCGACGCGGAGAAAGCATTTGACCGCGTGGTCTGGGAGTTTCTGTGGGGCATTTTGGCAGGAAGGGGCTTTGGGGATAAGTGTATGAGAGCTATCAAGGCGATGTACAGAGACCCGGTGGCAAGGGTCATGATTATGGGTAAACGATCGGAGGAAATATTAATTAAAAGGGGTACCCGACAAGGTTGCCCCTGCTCCCCGATCTTGTTCTCACTGTATATTGATCCACTCATCCAAACAATCTTGGCTTCGGAACAGATCACTCCAGTAGTACTTAATGGATATACTACGAAACTATTGGCATATGCCGAAGATCTGGCAATTATAACCACAGACCCGCTACAATCAATGGTTGAGCTCTCTCAGTTGGCCAAGGTCTTTGGTGTACATTCAGGCTATCGCCTGAATGAGGAAAAAACACAGATAATCTGCACGAATAATATCACTAAGGTGGACCAAAGATATATGGAATCAGCAATATATTTGGGAGTTAAGGTGAACGCTAATGTGGATAAGATCATCGCCGACAATTATATACCCCTGATAGATCAGATTGAAAATGAGCTGAAAAGGATTGATATCATGCATTTATCATTGATAGGCAGGGTAAACGTGCTTAAAATGACTATGTTCCCCAAGATCCTCTTTCTGTTTCGCGCTATCCCTCTGTCACTGGAAGAGGGGATGATTAGGAAAATAGAAACAGCATTTATACGATTTATTTGGCAATATGGGAAAATTAGACCATCGATTGCTCATATTTCACTACCATTGGCGAGGGGTGGTTTGGCGATGCCTAACCTCAGGCTGTATCACTGGACGTGTCTATTGGTACAAATGAACATCTTGTTTCAATATGACTCTGTAATATCAGAAGCCCTGCCCGCTTACATTGTACCTCCCTCCATTTTTGAGCTCTTATTGGGGAGAAAGGCTGTGGGGATATTAACGTGTGAAGTTGATCGTAGGTACTATAAGAGAGCTAGATTTAAGGTTTTGTTGGGGGCTTGGGGGACGTGGAATTCTGTTATGAAATATCTGAATATCCCTAAAATTAATCGAGATATTAATCTCTGGAACTGTAATCTCTTCCCTAATCTAGGGCAAAATAGAAATAGTCTACTTTGGAAGGAGCAGGGTGTAAAGTGCTTGGGGGATGTTATGGAAGGTAATGATATTCTGGGCTTCGATAGACTACAACTGAAATTTGGTATTCCAGCAAGCCAATGGCTATTATATAGCCAAATTTGTCAAACATTTTGTTCAATCAGGCCCAGAATCCCCCTCCCTCTGTCCAATCCTATAATCGACTACCTGAGAAAGGGGGGCAGGAAAATTAGCATAGGGTATAATCTCCTACTACAAGATCTCGAGGACGATATGAAAAAAACTGAATCCTCTTTGGCTCAGAAACTTGGCGATCCCGATGTGGACCTAGATCTCGCCTTAGTCATGAGCAAAAAAATCCTTCGTTCCTCAAATCTGAGGGCTCAACATTATAAAACCCTTTTTAATTTATACTATACCCCCGCTAAATTGTTTAGCTGGGGAGTAAGAGATAATGACAGATGCCCTAGGTGCAACAGGAGTACAGCAGATCTACTCCATATGTTTTTCCACTGTCCAAAGTTGGCTCCAGTTCTTAGGGAGATACAGCTGTTTCTGGAGGGGCTGCTAGAACAAAACATCGTTCTATCCCCTACCGTGGTTTTATTAGGCACCGATGGTAAGCTTAGGGCAAATGGGGGACCAGAAGCCTTGGTTTTTATCTCAGTAGCTGTACTGCGGATATTAATTTCTGCTGATTGGAAGGACACAACAGTACCCACTTTCCAGATGTGGCTAAATAGGTTTTTAGGAATACATAATATAGAAGAATGTTTGTATGATTTTAAGGGAAAGAAAACCCGGGAATTGGGCAGAAATATCTGGGCCCCCCTTAGGAAATGGAGGGAGGCTAGACGGTGACGCAGAAAAAAAAAGCTTGGAGGAAACAAGCATATGTTTTACCCATTCCAGTGTATATATATATTTATTGAGCCTGCCAGGTTATGAATTTTTCTCTTAACAACTTTGTGCTTTTTAATATCTGCTATTTTATTGCTGTTAATGTATTTATTTTGATTATGCAAATGTGACAAATGTGATTCGTTTTTACCTCACTCATCGTAACATCTCAATAAAGATATAATTAAAAAAAGGATATAATTTGTCACTAAGAACTACAGATTGACCTGCAAGCACATACTGAGGAACCCGAAAACAGGTCCAGAAGAAATAATATTCGCATCAGAGGGATCCCAACTGTGGTGGAAGCATTGGACTTAGAGAAATATGTGCAGGCCTTGTTTCGTTCAGTCTTTGGCTCCACAATGGAAAACAAAATAAAAACATGACAGATGCACCAGGTGGGACGCACCCCCGATAGGCCCATTTCATTTTGCATTTGCATCTCTCTAAGCCCCAAATGAATGCCAAGAGTACTTCCTATCTGACTCCCTGGCCAGGGTACTTCAATCCTCGGAAGCGGCTGAAATCATAGGGGACGACTTTAATATTGTGATGGATGCAGGGCTCGACCGGTCGGGACGCTGGTCTGATCAGTTCGTGGAACTCTCTCCTGAAGGCCTTGCATGGCTTACTGAGTGCAGCCCCCATGATGTGTGGTGAACTCAGCAACCTTAGCTTTGAGATTACACCTTTTATTCTGTGTCCCACAGACATACGCTTGACTTGATCACTTTCTGGTCTCCCCCTTGGCGTTGGATCGATTAAAGACTACTACCATTACACCCCATACACTTTTTGACCATGCACACAACACTCTATCCTACATACACCCCCCACTACCCCACGACACCGAGCTGGTGTCTTTGTGAGACTATGCTTCCTTCTCCGGCAACAGTGCATGCACTCCGGAAATCCCTTCAGGAATACCTGGCCCATAATGACACAGTCTCAACTGTACTCTCAGTGGTCTGGGTAGCTGTGAAACTGCTGGTGCTGGGGGAACTCATTGTGTGAGCATCAAAAGAGAATCAGGCGAGATAGCATAAGAGGAAAACTCTTGAAGAAAAGAGGCTCCTAGAGTTGGAAGTCACCCACAAACACACAGGCTCACTCCAGGTTTGGAGAGACTTGGAAAGAGAACCTTTTCAACTAAAATGCCTTAATCTAAACAGGCCTGAACACGCCATACTATGCCTTAAATAAAGGTTTTGCCTGGGGAATAGCAGGGGTGCCAGATGCTGGCTCACCGGTTGTGCAGTAAACAATATGCAAACTCAGTAAAGTCCATCATGACAGATGACAGGATAGAGGTGAAAGACACCAAAGTATTGCTGTCAATTTTCAGGCGTACTATATAAATCTTTATTCTGCAGAGACCGATCCACCAGCTGAGTGCTGGGCCTACCTTTCTAGCGCAGTGGTTACCCCTCTACTGCCTGGAGAGACCAAGGCTTTAGACAAGCCATTTGTGTGGAAGAAGTGATCTCAGCGATAGCCTGGCTATAACCCCTGAAATCCCCTGGACCTGATGGACTCAATACAGCTATTTATAATACCTTCTACCTTGAACTAGCTCCCCTACTCATGAAACTTATTAATTCCTTTGCCGACCCGTGCTCCCTATTGGGGTCTATGCCTCCATATCGGTCATACCCAAACAAGGGAAAGACCCAAAGCAATGTGGTTCCTTTCAGCCACTCTTGCTAATAAACATAGACGTGAAACTATTTGCAAGCATTTTGGCCCATCGTCTTAGTCCCCTCATTCCGGGGCTTATTGACCCAGACCAAGCTGGGACTATTCCCTCATGCCAGTGCAGTGATAACCCAAAATGTATCTGCCATCTCATAGACAAAGTGCACCGGTCATGCACGGAGGCCTTGTCACTAGCCATTGATGCAGAAAAAGCATTTGACCAAGTACACTGGCCTTACCTATTTGAGAACATACGACGGTTTGACATTGGTGAGTGTTATGGGCGATGGATTCAGAGTATCTATGGTGCTCCCCACATGGCAATTAGAGTAAATGGCTTTCGTTCATGCAAGTTTTCAATGCTTCAGGGCTCTCCACTCTTCCCGCTTCTTTTTGCGCTTCGGTGTGATCTCTGGCATTCGTGTGAATGTGCAAAAATCCCAAATTCTAAACTTCACTGTGGCCCCTTACACCAAAAGTGCATTGAAATTACAGTTTGATTTCCAATGGGTGACCGGAGGCCTCCCATATCTTGGCCTGTACCACCTGGGACACAGTATTTCCAAAACTGGGCGGCAAACTACACATCACTGATCCTCGAGACCCACAAGGATTTGGCTCATTGGTAAAGGCTACCACTCTTGTGGTTCGGCAGCATCACAGCTGTGAAAATTATCATTCTGCTTTGCGCTTTCTACATATTTCAGACACTCCCCCTGTCCCCACAGCCTGGGTCGATTTGCAGACTTCAGCGAAATATTAAAAATTTCATTTGGGGATGTAAAACAGCAAAGTCAACATGTGCATCGAGCAAAACAGGACGGGGGGCTAGCAGTGCTCATACTGCTGCGATACTATCAAGTGGCCCTACTTCGGTATCTCGTAGAGAGGAACTGCCCACTCACCGAGAAGCACTGGGTGTTTATGGATCAAACGGTGATGGCCTCTAACCTATGGAGGGCTGCGTGGCTGCCTCGTCACCACAGGGCCTGAGGCCTTCACTCCTCACCTGTGACATGTCTGACTGTTAAAGTGTGGGATGCAGTGGCGATTACTGCAAGCTTAACCACGTTTCTATCGCCCCTGACCCCCCTATTTGCTAACCCAGACTGTTCCCCTGGCTTGACGCAAAGTATCTTCCTGCGTTTGACAGAGGTGGTTGTAAACGCATTGGCTGTCTCTTCGATCAAGAAGGACAGATTGCATTTAACCGACGAAAAACTGACTTTTCTCTGCTATAAGCAGATTATTTTTCTTATGCACAACTGCAGCAATGGGTGCTAAGACCTAAGGTACACATTGGAACAAGTCGAACGATGACCAAGTTTGAGAAATGGATGTTCCTGAAAGCAGATGACAAGAGGCTAACTTCAGAGATATATGCCCACTTGACTAAGAAGGGAGTGCATCCTAGAACCCCCTGGCCAAACCCAATAGGAGGCGGAATTAGCCAGAACTCTGATTGATAAAGAATGGGAGGATATCATCTATAGAATCTATTACATGGCACTCACCAGGGGGCACACTGAAACAGCATTTAAGATTATCTCATATTAGTATTATATGCAAGACCGCATCAGGAAATGTAATTAGCAGTACAATGGGGACTATAGGCGAGGTTTTGGTAACCTAGGGACATTGCTCCACCTCCTTTGTCACTGTCCAAAGCTAACTAGATACTGGAACCAGGTTCTGGATGACATTGATACCACTTTTAACATTGCTATTTCCCGATTTCCAGCATGTACAATCCTAGGGCTTCCAAATGTACTTACATTTCCACTCTGCTTCATTTCAGGGAGCCCTGCACTGAATGTAGCGCACTGAGTTATATTGTCATCCTGGGGCACAGATGGATCCCCCGACCACAGACAGTGGTTGCATCAACTGTAGCTCATTCTTGGCGTGATAGAATGACTGTCCATGGCTGCTACATCAGACAGCTCCTCCTATGCCGAGTTATGGGCCCCCCTTTATTTCAATTCAATCTACAGAATTTAGGGAACTATCATGCCTGGCATACCTGCTATTCTTAAGACTGATCCCAGATCCCCAGGCCCTGAGGTACCAGAGGGGTAATGACAAACTAACAAGTAGAGCTTGGTTAATGGGATGTATAAAGCGCTTACACTTCTGCAACGGCGTTTGCTTGGAAGGAAATGGGGAGGAGGGAGGGGGACGGGACATTTGTCCTTTTTATTTTTCTCTTTTTGTTATTCCATGTTGTCTCCCTTTGTTGAAAATCAATTCTTACGATGTACCATCACCACTCGCCGTTGGCATGCCCGGGTGCAGAATGAATGTGGCTGACCCAATAGGGTTGTTGGCAACTTGTTGTGTTAACATGGTCCTTGGCACACCGTGTATATAAACGCGTCCAATAGGTTTTCCTGCCGAGACTAATTGACTGTGTCATAGTTTTTCATCTGGGGAGACTGGCATGTTTTGAATGCTGTAGGGAAGTTCAATGCACAGAATTTCAGATTGGTCTGAGAATTTGCCCTTTTATAGACAATGAAAGTAACACATTTACATAGCCTTCTACTTAAAGAACAGAGGTTCAATCAATCCCTCCATGCTTACAGTAAGAATGTCAATGTTATGGAATAAATTGCAGCAGATGTGAGGCTTTAAACTGCAATTTGCTTTTATAAAAAAATACTCTTATATGAGATATGGATTTTTGTTTCACTTTTATGGCTGATGTGAATGGAAAAACTGGAAAAGTGCCTTCTGTGGGAAGTAGCTCCCAAATATTAAGAGAAACCTAGGAGGGTGGGTATGGTATGGGCATCGGGATAATTTGCAGGTCTAATGGAGTGTAAAAGCCCCTTGAACAAATTCCAATACTGTGCTTTTTCTTGCACCTAATATTAATGAAAGCTTGCTAACAGCAAAACAGATGTGGACATAAAGTAAAAAGACAGATTAAGTTGACCGTCTACATTCTCCTCTGCTTAAAATAGTGATCACACATACTCCACATGATCCACAGGTAGCTCATTCATACCTATTTTTTTCATGTTATGGTGCATGCAGTTGTACGTTTCCACTTGGAAACATAAAACTACAGGTAACATATTACAAAGAATAAATCCAGGCCTGCAATGGCTACTCTAAAAAGACATGGGAGCCAGATTGTGCAGCAGGTGTAGTGAGTCGGAGTGCGGGCCTTTGAGTGGAAATCCAGATTCCAGCAGTGCATTCCTTCTTCTCATTGCAGTTTCAAGCAGCAGATCTGAGAGGCTATGCAGCTCTCACATATTCATGCAGTGTTCTGGGGTGGGAAGCAGGGGGCACCTCTGTCCAATGAGATTGTTAGTGCCATAGCGACGCACGTTCTAGGGCCCGCCGCACCAATCTGTACAGCTTGCTGCGGGTTCCCCCCTGTTCCAGCTGCACCAACCAAACCAGCCAGTCCTGCTGTGTCAAGCGGCATTATGCACGCTCTGACCACTGGTGATTGCACTGTCTGGTGTGCTTAGGTGTTTGTATTACTGTGGTGAGGAGCTTGTACTTACTGTTATTGTGCCAGTGTAAAAATGCCTCCAAATGCATTCATCCCCTGTTCTTGTGCCAATGTTTAACTGCCTTGAAAGGCATTTGTTCCCTTTCTTTGCAGGGTGCATCCCAAAGAACTCCATTTCCCAGCTGCCATCGAGAGCCGCATTCCTGGGTTGTTCTGGGTGCCATCTCGCCTCATATTGGTGTCCCACCCAGTGACAGCTGCTTTCTATTCTTTTTTCCTTGTTTGGAGCAGGAGTTCCAATTCCTCCGGTGAGCTGGGTGTTTTCGAGTGGCCTTCACCATGTCAGATTGACATTTGCAATGCCAGCTGCCTTCCGTTGTAGTCGTCACAATCCAGCATTCTAGCATTCCCAAGTCTCAGGCCAGCTCCTGTGTCGGTCCCGCCCTTCCGGCCGACACAAACAGATGTTTCTTCAAGTATTCTGCATATTATTACCAGAGCAGGCTGTGCTATGAGTGGTAACCCGCAAATCCAATATGCGCTCATAACCTCATTTTGTCAATCTCCTAGTACAAAGAGTTTGAGCTCAGAGCAGTCATTTGCACCTATTGTGTTTTTTTTTTACTATATTGCCAACAGTTTCTTAGCCTCAGGCTCTGGGCTTAATTGTGTTTAATGAATGAAACTATGATTTTGATTTGGAAACAGAGTGAGCATTCACTTTTACTTTACTTACAGAGTGTTTGCACAGATCAGACATTGGAGACGCCTAATATGTACAAACAAAGGTAGCTTATCACTTTTAAAATGCCTAAACTCCCAAAGTTGAATTTGCATACAATTTTCTTTTAAAGACAGTCTGCAAGGTCAGGCTGTCTTAAAATTGACAGCAGGCACTCAGCAGTAAACACAGGAAATTACAGGAAATCTGCTGTGCCTCTAAACCTCTGTGCCCTATTACATGCTAGGGATTTATAGGTAGTTTGAATACCCTGGCCCTATTATAACTAGGGATTAATGGTGTCTGTCAATACCAATTGTGAGACTTGACTTTTAAAGACAGGCTGCAAGACAGGACTGATTTTGAAAGGACAGCAGGCACTCAGCAGTGCACATATGCAAGTGCTGAAAATCTATACTAGGGAATTATAGGTAGATTGCACCCCCTGACCCTATATTCTACTAGGGAATTATAGGGTCTGTCATTGCCAATTTTAAGTGTACCTTACTACATGTACCTTTTTTAACATAGCACTGGTCCTGGGCCTGGTTAGGAGAGCCCAGGGCACAGTCAGAGTCAGTTACCACAAGTATCAACATAAAATGGGGTGACCAGGGCAAATGGACTATTTTCTAGTAATCGTTAAAGAGGAAAGAGAGACAGTAGACAAGACAACACCAGATGACAAAGTATTTGGTTCAGCAACTTGATGCAGAAAAAAACAGATGGAGAGAATACCAATGTAAACTTAGCATTGGCTGTGTCCGGTCCCCCACCACCACTCCCACCTGGTTGTGCATATCACTGTGCACTGTGAGCACCAAGTATTAGTCAGGCAGTTTGAACAAGCCTTTTACCCTATACTACTGCCTTTATAGCCCCATATATGCCCGTGTGGGGTCTTAAAAGTGGTAGGGCTTATGGTTGTTCCAAGATGACAATGTTGTTATGAAGAATGGGTGAAGGGCACGAACAAAGGCCAGACCCTGGTCCCAGTGCCCTCATATCACACCTTAATGACATGACTAGTGAACAATGAGGGCAGAAGTACTGGACGCAGTTTATGGGCTTTGCCTACACACATTGCACTTTGAATGCTGACCCAATGGAAAGCTAGAGGTTAATGGGCTTACAACCTAACACCAACCAGTATATTTGTTGGAATAAGGAAAACATTATACAATTTACCCCATGTGAAACCTATTTAGGTTTAATAGGAGGGTGGCCTGTATCCAGTGACAGATGTCATTTGAGAATGAATGCCAAGCCCCACCAGAATTGAGTAGTGAAATGCTTTCTGCTGTATCCATTATAGCATGCCTGCAGACAGTTTTCATCATGTGCTAAGTGCAGCAGCACCTATCACAGGATGATGAGGATAGCAACTGCCTGTGTATAGTACTCGCTGGACTTACCCGTAACATCAGAAGACTTAATTCACACAATAAGCTCAGCTCCCCTATGTGCAGCTAGCTAGAGACTACAAAACTCTAAGAGGCATATTCTCAAGGACTCATCACCGATTTAGCGGCACCTTTCTGCCACAAAAGTGGTGATAGATTTTTCGCCCTATTCACAAGCCTGCGCTAACAGCCGACATCACCAGTTTACCTGTGATAGCAGCCACTAAAAACATTGCCAAGGTTGACAGCGACAACTAATGCTAATCATATGCAGAATAGGCGTTCCCGTCAAGAAACGAACGATAACACCACTTTGTGATATTCTCAAAGACAAGACAGACTGGTGATGCAGTCCACAAATCGACGATAATGCACGTTAGCAGCAGGGACTTAAGACCTGCTTTTTTTCTGGTCTTAAGTAGAATGAAAACCTGCAGTATAAAGGGAGCCCAGCCCAGAGCCACACCTGAAGACCAACAGATGCTATGGAGCTACTAGTCATGCAGCTCGAAGACCGAAGAGGGTCACAACACCCACCGCCACCACCCCCAGGACCACCCCAGAGCCACCCCCCCGTACTACCACCGAGGCAGCGCAGAACAAGACAGCAGACCTTCTGAAAATGCACAGCCTCAGAGACTTAACACCAGAGGATGTCATTCCCCACTACAGGATCAAATGTACAACCATCCTGACCCACATTGCCCACAGGCTGAGGGTACCAACACAGCAGACAACCAACATCCCTCCACAGACAAAGCTGCTGGCTGTGCTGCACTTGTTGGGCTCTGGTACCTTCCAACCAACAAATGCCAGAGTAGAAGGAGTCTTACAGCCACCCCTATCAAAGTTCCTCACACCTGTCTTGGATGCCATCATCAGCTTGATACCCCAACACCTTCACTTTCCCCACACTGCGCAGGAACAGCTGGAGACCAAGCAAGGCTTTTACGTCTATGGGGAGGCTACGCCATAAGCCACCTGACGCACATCTTGTCCTGGCCTGCAGGGGCGTGTCTGCCAGTGCGGTGCCCCTCACCCGGCCACTAGACCACCGCTGTGACCGGTGGTGTCTGTGCAATCGTGTGTGCCTGCTGCACCCCAGCCCGCTGGTCCCTAGATCTGTCTGGCGCCCAGCGGTGATTGCCCACCCCTGCACACCCAGGCCTCACTTCTCACCTGACGCCACCGGCATGTCTCCAAGAATGCCCACCACATGCCTGTGCACTCTTCAAGCCCGAGGTCCACGAGCTTGGCAGCCTCCTCAGCCGATCGCTGGCTTCCACGCAACAGGCCCCCAGCACACCCAGCAGCACTGCACCATGGAGTTCTGTGTGTGCTGATTGCTCCCTTCAGCCTACACTGCGGTCCAGCAGGTCTCACACAAATCAAATCCAGTTCGAACCTCCAGGCCTACTGCATCATCACAGGCTGCACACCCGCTCAGCTCTTCTGGTGGGCCTACTTTAGTGCACCGCAAGTCATCACCACATGGCGGTAGGCCTGTGCCAAATGCTGTGCCTGAGGTGCCACTACCTCTGGTTACCATAAGTCACCACCCAGCCTCCAGGTCACTGCATCATCACAGGCTGCACACCTGCTCAGGTCTTCTGGTGGGTCTAACTCAGTGCACCACAAGTCACTGACCAGCCTCCAGGCCGCTGCATCACCGCAGGCTGCACACCTGCTTAACTCTTTCAGTGGGCCTACCTCAGTGCACCGCAAGCCGTCCTCCAGCCTCCAGGCCACTGCATCATCACAGGCTGCACACCCGCTCATCTCTTCAGGTGGGCCTACCTCAGTGCACCGGAAGTCATCGTCCCATGGGGCTACCCCACAAGTCCAGATCCAGCAGCCAACAGCATGTCCTCTGTAATGCCACAGGAGCCCTTCACAGTCACGGGGCGACCCCCGTTCCAGGCAGGCCACTTGAAAGCCTTGGTGGAACGTCTGGAGACATACTCCCAAGTGCAGGATATCCCAGTGCCGCAGCGGTGGCCCACACGTAGGCATGTGAGGAGTGTGAAGAAATACCCCAGGGTACTGGGCAATGGTTCAGTTCTGGGCTCAGGGTGTGGTTCAGTTCTGGGCTCAGGGTGTGGTTCAGTTCTGGGCTCAGGGTGTGGTTCAGTTCTGGGCTCAGGGCATGGTTCAGTTCTGGGCTGGCCACAAAAGTAGCTATGGCGTGTGTCTCTGTTGTAGTGTCAGCCATTAATCAACAATGTTGCAATGTAGCATGCACCCGGAGGGCTGGCTCACCCAAATGGATAAATAAAAGCGCTCAAGACTGCTCGGGGTCTTAGCTCATACATGCCAATTGCTGTGTGTGTATCTTCATTGCTGCAGCATAAGCCAAAGGTCAAGCCTCCATTGCAGCACAAGTTCAACCAGGCCTGAACTCTACATCTGTGTCAGTCCTGTCCATACCATGGGCCTACACACACGTGGCCACCCACCTTCAATGGCCCACATTACAGTGTTGTTGTCAGTCTTGCGGACATGCGCAGAGAGTAATGACAATGGTGTGCCGTAGGAGTGCAAGTGATGCAGCCGTGTAGTGCGCACAAGTAAATAGGCTTGGGGGGAGGGAGAAGCAGCTGTGAGGCTACGTAATATATATTGATCCTGCACATTTGCCAGAAGCAATACATGGCAAACATGAATCCCAAAGTCGCACAAATCACACGCCACATAACCTGTAAGTCTGCCAACACAGCATACAGAACCACCAATTTACACTAATCTCACTTACCTCTCACAGGTGATGAAGGACATGCACTCTGCCCGTGGATGATGACACCCCTCCAAGCCCTTGAACACCCCGGGCTAGAGGCGGTTCAATGTGGCCCACAAACGCACCAGGGGAATTTTTGAGTGCACATTTGGCATGTTAAAGTCACTTTTCAGGTGCATGGACATCACAGGTGGGAGACTCCTGTCCAGCCCAGAAATAGGGTGCAAGATGATCATTGCATGTGTATTGCACAACATATGTGTACGCACCAATGCCCAATGGATCCAGGTGCCAGATTCAGTGGACAATGATGAGGAAGATGAGGCAGGTGGACCACACCCCACTGCAGCTGCAGCAGGAATAGTCCGAAGGAACACAATCATAAACAATTTCTTCGCATGAGCATGTCACATTGTGACTGTCCTTAGCAATCATAGAACAGTACAAATTGCCCACATGAACAGCATGTGCAAATACATTCATTGCAACACACATTCCCTGTGTGCATGTCAGTCCTCTGCATTAACACATCACTTTGACAAGTGTAAGTGCAACATTAAGTGCTAACAGTCTCACAAATAGCAAAAAGATGGTGGGTATGTCACCTCTGTACAGAGAGGCTATTTAGGGTGTCATGTATTCGAAATGCCATTTCAGGGTGTCAAAAGTAGTATGTAATCCAACTCATCAGCGTTCACATGTGTACAAAAACATGACATGAAAGCTGTCGTTGGTGTCCCAAATAAAAACAGCAGGGTGCCATTTGGGGTCAAATATGACAGTTTGAGTGTCATTTGGGGTCAAATATGAACCACACTTATTCAGAGATGTACCCTGTGCCTCAAGTCCCACAACATGAGCAACATGGACGTAAGGGGGATGATGTCAGGGTTGTTTGAGCACGTGGATATGTCAGAGTATTACCTGCTCCTTTACGGATGTGGTCCACCTCAGTGTTGAGGCGTGCACCATGTCATGATAATTGGACTGCAGCCATGCTAATCGTCATGCAGTGTCACTTGCATTGTCAGTGTGGCTCATAGAACCGCAGCTTTGCTGAGTTCAGCACATGTGCATGGGTTTGTTGTGAGATTAGTGATGTGTGGGGAGGGCCCTTTCTGGGCACATTGTCGAAGGGGGCCTACTTGCTGATTCAATGTGTGCTGCAGTATGCCAAGGAGATCAGGGACATGATCCAGAATCATTGTGGTTGTGCACTGTGCTATACTTAATTGTGCATGTGTGCCATTGTGCCATCTCACCCCATCCCCCCAGCCCCTGGTCGTTACTCACCCTGTTGCTGTTGGATCAGGTCATGTTGAGCACTGTCCGGTCCCCCAACTCCTGCCCCTGTCTCCCCACTGATGACTGTGGACACGATTTCCTCCATCTCATCCAGCTCCTGCTGTAGCACTGGACTCTCACCTCCAGTCTGCATTGCAGCTTTCCGGTTGTTAGCGAGTTTAAGCTTGGTTTTGCGCTTCACATCATTCCAGCGCTTCTTGGCACTTCACTCCGACTGCATTCACCTTGGCCAAGATGGACTGCCATATTGCATTTTTAGTTGCCAATGACACAGTGGAGTTGATGAACAATTGTTGGTGATGTCCTATCACCTCCGTAATCAGGATCTTATTTTCATGCGGACTGAATCGTGGGTTCCTCTTCTTCTTCTTCTTGCCCTTCTCCTTCCCTGCGGTCCCTGGCAGGTCCTCCGGGGGGTTTGTGGGGTTCTGGTCAGCCTCTGTAGTTGCTCCAGCTTCCTCCATGGTGCTTCTCAGTAGTTTGGGTTTTGTTTTTTTTTGTTGCAATTTGTTTGGTGATTTTTCATGCCTGACGTGGGAATTGCAAGACTGGCGCTGCTTATCGCTGATGTTTTTATTGCTGTGGGCCCATCGCAACTTTTTCCACGTTCCACGTTTTTTATCGGCATCCCGGTAATCTTAACACAGACAGTTGATGCGTTATCAGGAGACTATCGCCTGTTGCTAGCATGTTGAGAATACGCCGTTAACACGGCGTTGGGTTCCCGCGATAGGCGGCGTTATGTAAAATTGCGTTAACCTAGGTTGGCGATGTTTATCGCCCGTTCTTGTGAATATGCCCATAAGCTGGTGGCCATAGCAGACGTAAAAACACATTGCCAGCTCCCTGGACAGGCCACAGCCATCAAGCAACGTTTCAACATAAATCACTAGTGGTAGGTCCAAACCTTTTCTCATTATTACAAAAAATTTGAAAAACAAGCAATGGTATTCTTAAATAAATCATGTTATTTGCTATTTTAATGAACACAGTGTGAATACACTGACAGGTTACTTCTCACTTCTCTCAGTTATATTTTGTGGAAAAAACTCAGGAGAGACAGTACTTTTCATTTTGATGAATGCTTATGAATTAAAAGGAATGATGCAGATATCAACAATTGCAGAAGAGTCTCACAGCTCCTGTTACCCATGGCTGTCAACAAACCCTCTGTTACTATTGTATACATGCTGAAACGGTTTTCATCTATGGTTTTATTAGCAGTGTTAGGGCCTGCTATCTGCTATAGTGTGCCCCACTGTTCCCCAGCACAGTTTATGCTATATAAACACATATACGTGCATATGTGTGCAGCAGTGAAATCTGAAGTAGGTAATAAAAGATGGATACAATAATTTACAGCTGAGATTTGCAAATAAAAATATAAAAAGAAATAGCAATACTAATCAAATTCAAAGGAAGTCAGGATACCTCATTTTTTTAAATAGTTCGATCTTTTGTGTGTTAAAACCAAAATATATAATAATATAGCATACAGAGCAATTTTTCTACACTTGAATTCACATGAGTATACTAAGATAAAGCTATTACAATTGAAACAAACTTCCTAAGACATCTTAAAATATGTTTTTCTGGCTTTGGTTAAATAGGCCTGAGTTAGGCCTCAGTGCAATCTTGGTCCAAAACAGACGCTGTATCATAATGTTTATTCTCTGTTTACATTACTGCCTGACATTATGTGCAGCAAGAAACGGATGGATTTGTTAATTTCTGGATAACACTGTTATTTTCAAAGAGGGACCAGTTAGAAGACGCTTTTGTAACTATTTCCAATGAACTTCTGCATTCACACAGTAGTGTATTCATTCCAAATTGTACAGTCACTGTTGCTTATGTAACTAGTGTATCCTGACACCTCCAGATGATGTTAGGTTATGAGGACCGAATCAATTTTCATGTAATGGGTTAGTGCTAAGTTGATAGGGCTATGTGACTTTAACATTTTTAAACTGGTATTTGTTAGAGCAGTGATAATAACATGCTGGCTATGAGATTCTGTACTTTCATATGCAAGACAACAGTATATTAACCATTGTGTTTGGGGATGTTCCATACAATTTTTTCCTACTAGTAGGGATGCTGCCTGAATTCTTACTTATCTTGCTGCACATTTCAGACTTTGCCTATTACTCGGTATTGTCCCTGTTACTGAGAACCTTAAACGGGTGACTTTATGCATTTAAGTGAGTCTATTGATGCATCTACACTTTTATTATTTCTGCATTGTCCCTTTGAATTTTGTAATAAACATTTATGTTTTTTCTACTCTGACCATTATGTCTGGTACACATGGCCTCGTCATTTGAGGTTAACGCCACCCGGATCCACCCAACATCTGTAAGCAGTATTGAAATGCAAATTTTCTAGGGGTAAAGCGCACCCACAAAATCAATGCAGTCATATTGATATTGTATGATCAATAACAGAATAAGTTAACTCCATATGCTGAGGAGGGAGGTGTGGGTCATAGACGCAAACTTTTATTGCAAAAACAAAATATTGCATACCAGTGTAGACCCCTAATGAAATATGATCACCATTTCAAAAGCCTCACAACAATTATCTTCCATTCTAAATAGCAAAGTGTAGGGAGTTGAAATGTCAGATAATACCTTAAACAGAAAATGAAACATATATGATAAGCCTTTTTTCGTATTAAGGAATATCACTTCATTCTAATACTTCATTAGAACAATATTAATGTCAAATATCACCAGCATATTATCAGATAAAAACTGAAGCATTTAGCAGACTTTCTCAAAGAAAAGCGATAGTAGAACCTCGAGCTTTTCTGTCTGAGCAGTTTCAGTATGACGTACTGAATGTAACAAGTGCACTGATAAAAGCAGGAAGGAACCCGTCAGCAGAAGTGTATATTTATTTTGGCAACAGTAGATAACTTACTAAACACACAAAAACACAAGAGGCTACTTTCTTCACAAAATGAGCTTCACCCATTCTTTACGGGAAAAATCATAATTACATGATGTGGTATAAATCAGTCTGGGCATTTCTCTGCTTCAATATCAAAAAGTAAGCAGTCTGCTAACAATTGGCCTTGGCTCGATTACAGACGCATGTGTTCTGATAATCATCAAAACAATCTATTGTGTAATGTTTATCTGTATAAAAAAGGTGAAACAGGTTGCTGCAATAGGGGACTGGATCAATTTAGCAGAATGTGATGTTACACGTTCATGCCTACATCCTGACTACACTGCACATATGTAACCGACATGCACTGGGTCATTCTCACTTCATGAAGGACAATATGAAAGGATATTGATGCAATTACTTGTAGCGCCATTTATTCAATCGTCCTTTCATAAATGTAATTCAAATGAGGCCTGCTGTGATTTCACCTTAACAATGACCAATGTGCTAGGTTTTAAGAACATGTTAGACTTACATTTATACGTTTATTTGAACACAGAGTCTTAACGTCATGGTACTCCATTCCTAAATAAAATATATGCTCTTTTTTTCATAAATTGTTTTGGATAAACTACGTAGAATTCTGTAACTTGGTACAGCACACAGGTTTTCTAAGTCTCATATTCTTCTTCCCCCTACAGAGATACCACAAAAACACAATCTATCATGCACTGAGCTCATTTCCTTACATAATTCTCGCTCCGGTGCCTACTCGATTCACGGGTTCACACTCTGCGACTCTGGGCAATAGCTTGCTTAATCTCCACAACGGCCCCTCGCGGCGGGATGCCTGGCTTTCACCTTGCGGATACCCTGCCGGGGTTATCTCGCAGGGCTGTGGTTCCCAAAGTGTGCGCCGCGGCGCCCTGGTGCGCCGTTATCAGTAGCCAGGGGCGCCGCGCACGATGTTGGAAAGGTAGGGTCTGGCCGTGTTAGGCCCCTTGTGCAGCAATGTCAGAAGCACCAGAGTAATAGTGCGCTATAAAAACAAAGAAAAGGCATGAACACACGCACACCATGGCATGAATAAACACACAAGCCTCATTTTATTTCTTTTCCTACACGGGGAGACCAGAATCAATCAGGGTTCAAAAACATTATAAATAGCCTCACTGCTATAATTTAAGTCGACACATCTCCTCTTAGCAGAGGAAGGATTATATAATTCTGTTTTATTCGAAGGGCCTTCAATGTTGTATGTAGACCAGTAAACGACAAATTGTACTGCGTGTATTTGGGATACGTCACAAAATAAAAAGAGATAAATGCAAGAAAGATACTAGAGAAAACGATATATAGCAGAGATAAAGGTAAATAAACGGAGGAAAGACAGAATGAGAGTGAAGGGGGAGCTTGAAATGAGGGGAAAATGACAGAAAAAGTGCAAGAAAGAGAGGGGGAATGATACAGAGGACACAGGAGAGTGAAAGGGGGAGATTGAGATGAGGGTAAAAAAAGGAGGAAAGACAGAAGAAGAGTGAAGGGGGAGCTTGAAAATAGGGGGAAACGACAGAAAAAGTGCAAGAAAGAGAGGAGGAATGATACAGAGGACACAGGAGAGTGAAAGGGGGAGATTGAAATGAGGGTAAAAAAGGAGGGAAGACAGAAAAAAGTGAAGGGGGGGCTTGAAATGAGGGGGAAACGATAGAAAAAGTGCAAGAAAGAGAGGAGGAATGATACAGAGGACACAGGAGAGTGAAAGGGGGAGATTGAGATGAGGGTAAAAAATGGAGGAAAGACAGAAGAAGAGTGAAGGGGGAGCTTGAAATGAGGGGGAAACAACAGAAAAAGTGCAAGAAAGAGAGGAGGAATGATACAGAGGACACAGAAGAGTGAAAGGAGGAGATTGAGATGAGGGTAAAAAAAGGAGGAAAGACAGAAGAAGAGTGAAGGGGGAGCTTGAAAATAGGGGGAAACGACAGAAAAGTGCAAGAAAGAGAGGAGGAATGATACAGAGGACACAGGAGAGTGAAAGGGGGAGATTGAAATGAGGGTAAAAAAGGAGGGAAGACAAAAAAAGTGAAGGGGGGCTTGAAATGAGGGGGAAACGATAGAAAAAGTGCAAGAAAGAGAGGAGGAATGATACAGAGGACACAGGAGAGTGAAAGGGGGAGATTGAGATGAGGGTAAAAAATGGAGGAAAGACAGAAGAAGAGTGAAGGGGGAGCTTGAAATGAGGGGGAAACAACAGAAAAAGTGCAAGAAAGAGAGGAGGAATGATACAGAGGACACAGGAGAGTGAAAGGGGGAGATTGAAATGAGGGTAAAAAAAGGAGGAAAGAAAGAAAAAGAGTGAAGGGGTAGCTTGAAATGAGGGGGAAACGACAGAAAAAGTGCAAGAAAGAGAGGAGGAATGATACAGAGGACACAGGAGAGTGAAAGGGAGAGATTGAGCTGAGGGTAAAAAGTGGAGGAAAGACACAAAGAGAGTGAATCAGGAGCTTGAAATGAGGGGGAAACAACAGAACAAGTGCAAGAAAGAGTGGAGGAATGACAAGGAGGACACAGGAGAGTGAAAGGGGGAGATTGAGCTGAGGGTAAACAATGGAGGAAAGACACAAAGAGAGAGAATGAGCTTGAAATGAGAGGGAACCAACAGAACAAGTGCAAGAAAGAGTGGAGGAATAACACAGAGGACACAGGAGAGTGAAAGGGCAAATTGAGCTGAAGGTAAAAAATGGAGGAAAGACACTAAAAGAGAGTGAAGCAGGAGCTTGAAATGAGGGGGAAACGACAGAAAAAGTGCAAGAAAGAGTGGAGGAATGACACAGAGGATACAGGAGAGTAAAAGGGGGAGATTGAGCTCAGGGTAAAAAATGGAGGAAAGACAGAAGGACAGTGAACAAACTCCATTATAAAAGGTGAAATGCCAATGACATGAGGTGGGAGAGTGGGCCACCATGTCACGTCAACCCAACAAATACGGAAACCACCACAATATTTGAGTACATCCTATATCTCTCCCTCCCTAATGTGCAGCTATAAAAAAATATTTTTTGTGTTTACTTTTGAAATGAATAAAGTGCTGTAGATGTGCAACCCAGGTCTTGCCAATATGCTACTCGTCACCTTTAATTTAAAGAAAAGGTGAAAAATGATCTGTCCAGTGTTCCAAAATTTGCAATACGAGGCTCTTCGCTTACTACTTGATGTGCTTACAACACCTCTGAGAATGACTAATGGTCTGTTTGTAGTTTGTGAATAGCTAGCTAGCAGCTGATATCCTTTGTATCACTAATACCTTGATTGCGTCCCAATTAATTTAAGGAAGCCAACAGGAAGCATTCCCGAGGTCTTGCTTACATCCCCCCGACCCGCCCACTGGTAAAAAAAAAATGGTGGGGAGCCACGGCCAAATGCCAAGTAGGTCAAGGGAGCCACGGGTTAAAAAAGTTTGGGAACCACTGTCGCAGGGGAATACCAGGACGGGTTCCCTAAGCAAGCGCTTAGAAACCGCTTGGTGATTTGCGCTATATAAATTCCTGTACATTTACATTTACATTTACATTTACATAGAAAAATGGTGTGGGAAGTACTTTGCATAGAAAACTTGAACGAGCAAGAGCTTTTTGTTTGCAAAGCCTGTTTGCAGTTCTACAAGCGAAAATTCAAAAGCATAATACATAAGGGGAAATGTTTCTAAATAACTCAGATTACCTCTGCAGTACTACAGCTCTCATATAAATCAACGTTTCCTGTTTTTACCAGCCTTTCTCTACTGTGTGTACCATGTGTTTTTCCTACACCTGGTGCTTCCATAAATGTTCTAACTGATCTGCTTGTTACGCTGTACGTCACCAGCTGCTGTAGTTTATATTATGGATTTACTAATCTGAGATTAGTTTGGCGCAAGACTCCATTGATATATTTCCTGCACTTACGTGTGGTCTACAGTTAAAAATAGCAGCACATAGCACTTTTAGCACAAACAAATGCTTTATCTCGTTAACTATGCTAATCTCATTCACTCGTTTGAAAATGTCTCCCATGATTCTTGTAAATATGAGTTCCTATAAGATCAAAACGAGGCAAATCTTGACTCAATGCATGCTTCAAATCTTGAATCAGAAATTACTTTTTCATGAAGTAACAAAGTAAGGATTTTACTCGAGATAAGAAGACTTTTCACCAGCCTGCTGAGTGACAACTGAGTGGCCGCTGGATTTAGCAGTTCTAGATTTGCAAGCATGTATGTCTAATATGTAACTCAATACAGTGACACATTAGCGGGATATATAGTATTCATCGGATTAATTTGTAACAGAGTAAGCACATATGTAAAAAGCCCAGGCCACTTGATCATACTGCTATGTAAAAGCATGGTGTGTCTAAACAATATGAACACACAGAGAGGGCGTCATTCCTTCGCAGGTTTCTAGCATCTATCATAGCATGCATCACTTACAAAGTGCCCTTCTACGGTACCATAGTTTGTGGCAACAGCTTGGTGTAAATGCATGGTTTAACATTTTAACATACTTTCCCATATAAACAGAAAGAAAAAGTATCTCAAGTGACAAACTGCGATGCTTAATCAATTGATAACTTTGAACAACAAAGACCATGAATGACAAGGAACAACATTTACCTGACACCCTTGAGCATTTCACTGAGACAAGTTGATATGAGGTTGTATAAATACTAACATTAAGCAGAATTAGCTTTAGGAAAAAATAAAGACATTGTACTGAGGTGAAAATTGTCACTGTCAGGAGAAATGAAGTTATAGCAGAGAGCAAGTGACATACAATTTTCTCGAGAGTGTTTTTAATAAAAATAGCTTTTCTTTGAATATTTTGAAGTCAAACATGAGAGGCAATCTGTGCGTTTGTCAGAGTTTGAGAGTGTGAAAAATTGCTGCCTTAAATCATTTAAGCTGAAAAGCAACTTCTTCCTGCTGAGATAATTTCATATTGACTTACCGTGCAAGCCCTTCAGGCATTTCCAGCGCAGAGCAGAAGTTTCCAAGGTAAAAGCCTAGCGCGAGAACATGAGAGAAGCTGGGACAAGGATCAGCGGCAACTCCAGGCGTTCAGGCAGATCTGACTTTGATTAATTAGAGCGCCACTTTCCTATTTCCACATGCACTGTCTGATGGAGATGCAGACCGGGCCGGGGTACACAAACTTGGCGCTGACTCTGTGAGATATCAGCAGGTTTTGACATCCTCTGCAGCGCTTGCACGAGATCTGCTTAGGAAGACTAAATTGCGGGAGCACCCCTTTTAATTTATTCAACCCTGTATTATAGCGACATTTTCGCAAGAGGAACATTTTGATTGCCATCGTTATATACAGCAGTGATTACGTTTGTTTTAGATTTCAACCTAATAATCTTAGTTTGATAGGTCTGTAGGAATCCGATATATTACATCAACTTAAACCCTTTATGGAAATATTATTTAAATATGACACTACTATGAAATGAGCCTATTGCAAGGTACAAGACTTCATTTTTTATTTCAAACATGTATCTTTTGCGATCATTCGTTAGTATATTCGCATGCATGTGTATGGGTATATAGAACCATTTTCTTAATTTTGTATCCACTCAATTAAAAAATGGTGGACTTGTATATGAAAAGCTTGATGGACTGCTTTTTGAGTGTTTCTCAGAATGATAAACTGCCAAAGATGGTGAGCACCCACAACCAGTGATTGTGTTGGAAATTCAACAACATTTGTTAAGCAAATGTTGCTACTCGAATGCCAATTACTTGCTGGTAATTACTCGAAGACTTGGTCTTCCTTGTTCCAGTATTTACTTCCCAACATACAGATATCCTTAATAATACAGATAGGGAAAGGTTGTTTTCTTATTCATTCTAGAGTAATAAGACTTTCTACTCTTTATATTTCTCTAAAGCCCGACCGGTCTCCATCAGGAAACACCTAACAAGTGAATCTAATTCCGAGTCCGCAGAGTGAGGAGGAGAGTGGTAGTAAGGAAGGGCACTGAGTGGACTAGGATGAAGAAGACTCGAACTCAAAGTAATAACAATTAATAGTAGGTAAATTAAGCATTACTACCACATCTGTCTTTCTTATCCCGCTATTTTACCCATATGAGAATCTACCAAGCCCAGCCTGGTCAAATCCACTCAGACAGGACATGATCAAGAAAGCAGGCAAAAGAAGCTTGAATGAAAAGACAATTTACAAACAAAGAGCACGTAACATTCTAGAAACAAAGCAGTTATCTCCAGCACTTTATAAACCAAGACAATAATGAAACTCAAACATGTCTCCCAGGGAGCCACCAAGCAAATCTCCGAAAGGGAACTCCGCTTGCCCTATCCAAGGAAGCCACAATGAATTGAGTGGATCATCACTGAATCCCTAATCAATCTACTCCCCCAGCGACATATTTGCCTGAGGGATTGCAAGGCAATCCCAGTGATTAACAGCAGCACTAGTAGGTTTCTTGCCATGACTAGCATTCTAAATTAAAGAAACAGGAACTCTGAACGGTGAAACTTTTTAGTCCTTTGCAAATAAATGAGCAAGGAGCAGCGGCAGCCAAGAAAATGACAAACCCTTTGACTCCAAAAATCAGTTAGAGACAACACAGTTTCTTGGGAGACACTAAATGGCAAATGCATTTTGTGGGAAAACCCTGACACAGGACGCAGAATCACCTGATCAGGAAAGAAGCCTAGGTAAGGAGTATGTCCTTGCTGAAACATATATACACCAGCGTAATTTGTTTAATTTCAGGAATTTTGTGTTACACTTGTTATGCAAAATTCCTGAAGTCATGCCATTACACCACGTTGCGTAATTTCACACTATTTGTGTGTAAACAGTAAACAATCAAAGCATTTCCTTGCCCGAGAGCGTAGGCACAGAAATGCTTTGTTCTGCCACTATGCAGGAGCAGCTTTGTGCTTCTGGCTAGTCGGAGAACTGTGTGATTTTGGGAAGGGAAATAGATGGTGTCACTGAGCAGGACATGGGGGAAGGGTTCCTGGGTCTTTTGTGTGGCTCAGGGAGGGGGGCAGCCAAGCACCCTGCCTTTTATTTGAAAAATACAAAAAGAACAGATGATGGATGGAATGCTGAACAAATCAGACATTACCCCATGTCATAGATCTGTGTTAAATCGATCATTTATTTGCTCAGCATGCTATTCCAGTTTGTTTTGACCTGGCAATATGCAAATCAGTTTTGACCTTGCTCCCCGTTAGGAACAGTCAAACCAGAACCACCAAGCCAGGTCCTCCTTGAGGAAAAAAAAGCATCCTGGTACCATCTTTGGGGTACTACCCCTCATAAGCCAGGTTAGCTCTGAATCCAATGGCTTAGTGAGCATGGGACCCACATCTGGGCACTCCCTCCTCACTTGGGTTGACACATGTAAAAAGAGCAGATGATGGATGGAATGCTGTACAAACTAAACACTTACCCCCATTCACAGATCTGCGTTAAAGCCATTGTTTTTTGCTTGTCATGTCATTCCAGTTTGGACCCAGCCATATGCAAATCAGTCTTGTTACTGCTCCCGATGAGAACAGTCCAGCCCGAACTGCCAAGCCAGGTCCTCCCTGGACGTGAAACAAGCATCCTGGGACCAATTTTGGGATATCACCCCTCATTAGTCAGGTTAGCTTGAATCCACTGGTATAGCGAGCACAGGACCCACGTCTGAACATACCCTACTCACTTATGGTGACAAATAAAAAAAGAACAGATGATGGATGGAATGCTGAACAAATCAAACATTCATCCCAAGCACAGATTTGGGTTAAATCCATCATTTATTTGCTCCCCATGCCATTCCATTTTCTACCCAGCCATATGCAAATCAGTCTTGACCCTGCTCTCCATGGGAACAGTCCAGCCAGATCCACCAAGCCAGGTCCTCCCTCGACCAGAACCAAGCATCCTGGGACAAGATTTGGGGTATCACCCCTCATCAGCCAGGCTAGCTTGAATCTAATGGCATAGCAAGTATGGGACCCACCTGTGAGCATACTCTTCCCATTTAGGGCAACAAATGCAAAAATCAGAGGATGCACAGAATGGGTAGAGAGATTTGGGTCGCATCGCTGTGGATCCGCAGACCCATAAAATGAATAGAACAAAGAGAAAGACTGTGTGTTGCCTTTGTAAAAAGTTTACATAATTTATGTTACTTTCATTTGTTAATTGTTAATTGTTGTTAGTTATAAAATGTGTAATAATAAATGAGTGAATAAAATGTATTTATAAACTTGTAAAAATGAATATTACTAAACTGAACATATAGGGTAAATTGTGCTATAATTTACATAAAAAAGGTGATGTTCACTAAAAAAAGCAAAGGTTATAGGGATGTTATATGTAGGAAATAGCATTAAAAAAGCGTAGAAATTCACTACGGTTGAAGTGAGTGTAAGAGAGTGTAAGTGTTTCTGAGATATATACTAAGCTATTGCATAAGTTAAATTCTTTCTGTACTACCAATGAGCAGCCACGGTCCATGCAGGTAACAGCAGTGGGGCCGAATGGGGGGGAGTTCGAGGGACAATGCTGAGGGAAAATTAAGTATTTATTTAATTTTCCCTCTGCATCGTCCCTCAAAATCCCCCCACCTGGTCCTACCACCCCACCGCTGTTACCTACAAAGACCATGGATGCTAATGAGTGATACTATTTCTTTTTTTATTATTTTTTTTTATTGAACAACCCGTAGGAAAACATTGGTACATTAAATTCTTCATAGTTGGACAAAAATGTACAAACAATATACAAGAGACAACCCTAGACACTAGAATACCACAGCGAAAATACAACAACTGCAATAACATACCGATATTAAAGTGCTAGTACATGAGAAACAACTGATATTATACATCGAACTTTCTACTATAATTCATATAAACCTACCGCTATAATAAAATGAGGATATACAAAGATGTTATTGCCATTCTTGAAATATTAGTACAAAAACGTGCTGAATTGACTAATATATAAACATCTAATAAAAAAGCATCAAGATTACTATGCGGTTTATAAAGTGCTAGTGCAATAAAGTGCGAGAACCAGCGATTTAAAGTAGCAAAAATATTATTGTAATTCTCAAAGTGCTAGTGTAGTAATGTGCAAAATTAGCTTATATAAAGTGACTAGTACAATAAAGTGCAGAAACAGCCGATGTATAGCAGCAAAAATATTATTACCTTTCATTGATATATAGCAGCAGAGATATTATTACATTTCTTAAAGTGCGAATGCAATATCGTGCAAAATTTGCTAGTATATACGATAAAGTACATGAGCAACTAGCATAACAACATAAATATGTATTTGCGGTTTTTAAAGTGCTGATGCAATATTCACTAAAAATCGATTCAAATAAAATAATCAACTTCCTTTTATCAATTCAAGATTCTCAAAATATTTCCAATTCCTTTCAAATCTGGCTATTGCGCCCACTCTACCTGCATAAGCTCTCTCAAAATTGCATGTTCTTCTCATTTTATTAACCCATTTCAACTGACATGGGATCACCATAGATTTCCAATTTTGTAAAATAAGAGACCGAGCTACTGCAGTAGAAATAAAAATAAACACTTCTTCTGATTTATTGAACCTATTCCTTTCTTTGCAGATACCGAAAAGGGCTACCTCCGCTTCTGGTAATAGAATTTTCCCAGTTGCAATCTCCAAGTCTGCAAAAATCCCCTTCCAGAAGGATTCTAACTTTGGACAAGAGAAGAAGATATGATACCAACCCCCCTGGTCCCTAGTTTTGCACCTAAAACATTTATTTTCACATTCAGGGAATATTCTCTGTAAGGTTTCAGGAGTGTAATACGCCAGCCAGCGAGAGAGAAAGGACATTCGTTTATAATTAGCTGCTCGGAGGGCTTTGTTTCCTAATTGGCATATTACCTCCCAATCTTTATCTGAAAAAACGCACTGTAGCGAGAGGCTTATCTTTTCTAAATGATCAGTAATTATAGGAGATAAACCGGAAGGCATTCATTTTTTATACCAGAATCCAATACTCTTGTGTTTCTCCCCATATAAAGCTGTTAACAAGACATTGGGTGTTGTATTTAAGCCTCCTATTTCTTTTCTTATAAAATAAATCAGTTGTAAGTATTCAAAAAACATAAGCCTTCTGGGGTGTGTTCTATCTATAACCAACTGCCAACTGATTACCGTATTTTGAATGAGTAGGTGCCTTATTTCACAAAATCCGGCAGATTCCCATTCTAACAAGTGATTCGGAGGTATCTTGAGACCCATTTTAGTGCATTCCGACAATTTCAAATAAATGGATCCATCTGAACCATATTTTTTAAATAAAAACCATAATCTGGATGAATACCCCATCAATGTCTTATATCTTGTTTTCTTAGGAAGTTTTGCAGTTTTTAAAAAGAACAAAATTTGAGAACCTGATTCCTTCAGCATTCTGTCCAAAAAAAAATTGTCTCTTGTCTGTCTGTTCCTTAATAATCCTGCCACTATATCGAAAAAAGCTGCTTCATAATATGTCTTAAAATGGGGGAGAGCGAGCCCACCTTGATTTACAGATAGTTGTACTACCGAGAGCTTGACTCTTGAGGCCTTTTTATTCCAAATAAACTTCCTCAACATAGATTCGAGTTCATTAAAAAAAGCCGTATTGACTTTAATTGGAATATTGCTAAACAGTAATAAAAGCAAAGGCAATACATTCATCTTTATCAGAGCTACTCTGCCAATCAGAGACAAGGGCAATAGGTCCCATTGTTCGAGTAGACTCTTAATTTTGTTCTTCATTTTTATATAGTTCAATCGAAAAAGTTCTTGATACTCGCTGGTCACAAAACACCCTAGATATCTTATTGGATCCCGTTTTTGTGCTTGGAACTGGAGATCTAACGGAAGAAAATCTATACTTGAATTTAAAATAAGAACTTCTTTTTTTTTCTCGTTGATCTTATAACCCCCGATCTTCTCATATTCCTTAAGATCTTTCAGGAGATATAAAATATTTTCTTTATCTGGAGCCAGATACAAAATAATATCATCCGCAAACAGTTTTAACTTTGACATTCCAGCAATTGGAGGGTATATTACGTCATTATTACTTATTTTTATTACCAAGGGTTCGATAAAAAAAGTAAAAAGCAAGGGCGATAAGGGGCAACCTTGCCTAATGCCACGGTTTATTTTTATCTTCCCTGCTTGCCTAGTATTAATTATCACCTGGGCTGACGCTCCTTCATAAATATTCTGTATCATCCTAATAATTGGGGCAGGGAAACCAAAATAACCTAAGGAAGAAAATAGTGCTGACCAATTAACTAAATCGAATGCTTTTTTAGCGTCAATCATTAAGATGCATGCAGCGATCGAATTAACATTTAAATAGTCTAACGCCTGTATCAAGTATTCTGTGTTGGCTGCCATATATCGCCCAGCTATAAATCCCGTCTGATCTTTGTGTATTACCTCCTGGGCTGCCAACACAAATCTTTGAGCCCAGATCTTCATAAGAATCTTGTAGTCGGAATTTAAAAGACTAATTGGTCTATAGGAATTCACATCCTCCGGATTCTTATCTTTCTTCACAAAGCGAATAATTGTGGACTCTTTAAACTCGGATGGGACCTTTCCACCAGCTCTAATAAAATTAAATACATTTTTTAATGGATCCTCCAATTCCTTCACGAAGATCTTATAAAATTCGATCGGGAATCCATCCATACCTGAAGCCTTTGCTCCTGCTGTTTCTTTTATACTATTTTGAATTTCAAGTGAATTTATTTCTGAGCCTATTTGGTTACGCCTGAAATCGGAGATTTTGGGAATATCCAAATTATCGAAATATTCCTTGATCATCATTCCGCCCACTTGAATATCTGTAGAGTAGATTCTCTCATAATGATCAAGGAATATTTTCGCAATCCCCTCGCTCTGGGTGTTTGTTCCCCCCAGAGGGTCTTGAATTTTCAAAATGATAGAGGACTCTTGTTTTTTTCTAATTGAATTAGCCAAAAGCTTTCCCATCAGTTGACTATCTTCGTACAGCCTTTGCTGAAAGGCCTTTGAGCTGTTTATCTCTTCTAGAACAAAAAAGTCCCTGAGCATTGCTTTGGCTTGTTCCCATTTATTAGGCATTCGATTCAGTTTTAATGCATGCTCCTTTTCAGCAGCATACTGAAGGGCAGATATTTTTTCCCTTCGAATATTAGCCTTGTTACTAGAAAATGCTATAATCTGTCCCCGTGCTGCTGCTTTAAATGCTCCCCATACCGCAAAAGGCTCTGCGGAGTCATTATTTACTAGAAAAAAATCTTTTATCCAATCTCTGAAGCCCTCTACCCATATCATATTCTGTAAAAGGGTGCGATCCATCTGCCACCTAGAACGCGCCCCTTCAATACCCTCCAGTATCAGTTCAATTTCAACCCTCCCATGATCTGAAAAGGGATTGCAACCTATCAATGCGCTGGAAATTTGAAGTGATTTAGAGGATAAAAAAAAATCTATTCTGGAGGCTGTATGAAACCTATTGGAATAACATGTGTAAGACTCTAAATTGGGATTAAAGGAGCGCCAAGAGTCCCTCAATTGGTATTCTGTCTTGAAAGCCTCCAGTACTCCTTTCGTCTTTGGTTTTAATTGTTTCTTGTTCTTATTAGAAGTATCCCTCTTTAGATCCTGGATGTAATTAAAATCGCCTCCTACTATAATTTGTCCCATAGTGCCCCTCAAAATTTCACTAATTTCAGACAATGCCAAGGTGTCATCAAAAATTGGGCCATAGTAATTTACAAAGTTGAATACTTTTCCTGACAATTTTACTAAAACCCAAAGCCATCTACCTTTAGAGTCTCTTTTCATCCGTAGAATTTCCCAGGGTAGATTCCTAGAGAAATAAATAGCAACCCCCCTCTGGGCGACCCCAGCGGAGGAAAAAAACCCATGGGAAAAATATCTTGGCAGAAACAACTTTGGAGAATTTGTTTTCAGGTGAGTCTCCTGGAGGAAGACCACCTTGGGTTTTAGGGCAATTACCCATTTCAACAGGGCTCCATACTTCTGTTTATTAAGCAGCCCATTCGCATTAATGGACAGGATATTACATGTATCAAATCTCATCCTTAAATCTGTAAAATTCTAAACATATTCTGTACCAAACAATATTAAAAATAACAAACCTACTGCACTTGTAATTTTTGCTGCATTTACCCCCCCCCCACCCAAACCCCCCCCTGGAACGTGGGAACCCCCCCCCTTCCACGCTGCCCACATCCCGCCCTCTGATTTCTTCTTCGGGTGTCTTCGTAGTACACCCTGGTGTGACCCAATAACCCAGGAGCACCCGCCTTCAAACAATTTCTTTTAACTATCGCATCCCCTTCAGACTAGAACCTTGGATTCCTCACATTGTAACTCCGTTAAGCATTTAAGCCTAAGCCCTTGTGGATATTTCATTGAGAAGAGTCTGAGCCTCCTCTAAGTCGGTGAACAAAAAGAATTTTCCCTTTACAAGAACCTTCAGCTTTGATTGCTGCGCAATCGAGGCCTGGGCGCCATTGGCTTTGAATAGCTGCAGCAGTTTTACAAACTCTTTCCTTCTCTTGGTGATACTATTTCTGACATATGTCATCTGATTTTAAAGCGGGTGCACTATTTAACACTGATACATGTTCCATGGTGATTTATTTGTATGGTAGTGCTTTGCGACAGTCTAAGCTGTTCATTGAAACTTAACTCCACAGTGATGAAATTAAATGAAAAAGCATTTATAAAGCGCATAGCTACCCTAAGGCAAAAACACTTTTATTGGGCAGTGATTTTGAAAAGCCAGCTTTTAACTAATTTCCGGAAGGGCAAATGGTTGAACTCCTGCCAAATGTATGTAGGAAGGGCATTCCAAAGCCTAGCAGCATTATAGGAAAAAGAGCGTCCACTGCTTCTTGCTCTCTTTATTTTTGGATTAACGGCGAGCAAGAGGTTCGCCGATCGAAGATTTCTGCTATGGTGATAAGGGGTGACGATAGATTTATTGATCATCGGTCCTTATCCCCAGAAAGACTTGTGGGTGATACAGAGAGCCTTACATTTAATTCTCTTCAATATCGGAAGCCAATGCAGAGTCTTAAACGCAGGTTTGACAGATTGCCGATAAGGGATGCCTAGGAGCAGGCGAGCAGGGCAGTTTTGGATAATCTGTAATCTAGTGGTGGTGGTCTGAGGAGCTCCCAGATACAGTGCATTCCCATTGTCCAGGCATAAGAGAATCAGAGCCTGGACCAGAGAATAGGAAGAATCTTTTGAAGCATCCTCAAGATGCCATAGCATGTGGCCAACAGTTTCGCTGTTTGATGGTCAAAAGTTATGGAGCCGTCCAGCCACATGCACAGGCTTTTGACCTGATTCTTTGCTGATGGAGCAGGTCCAAGGCAGTTTGGCCACCGTAGCCCTGATTTAAAAATTGGGGAGTTTCCCAGGAGCATGAGTTCCGTCTTGCCTCCATTCAGTTTTAAACAGGAGAGCTCCATCCATTTGGCGAGTGATGGGTGAGTATGATTCTGTTTTATGACATACAAACCAATTCCCTTAGAACTCTCTCCTTTGTGACGGATGACTGCAATAGCAGATTGCAAAAAATTTATCTGTTCACTAATACCTTTCTCTAGGGTGATGGATCAGTGTAAGACATTTACAACAGACTCACCTCTTTGCTCACACCTTTCTGCAGGATGAAGAATGATTTTACTAAGTGTTTGTGACATAGAGTTCTAAGAATAATAATAATAATAATAATAATAATAATAATAATAATAATAATAATAATAATAATAATAATAATAATAATAATAATAATAATAATAATAATAATAGTACTATTTCTAAAGTGCATGGCTACTCCAGAATAGAGTGTCCCTGTTCAATATGACCTCTGTACCCGTCGTCAAACAATCAATCAGCATTTGTAAAGCATAACACTGTCACCCCTGGGGGT
This sequence comes from Lissotriton helveticus, assembly GCF_964261635.1. Classification (NCBI taxonomy): domain Eukaryota; kingdom Metazoa; phylum Chordata; class Amphibia; order Caudata; family Salamandridae; genus Lissotriton; species Lissotriton helveticus. The sequence continues at coordinate 788,580,992 of NC_136057.1, read as the reverse complement.
ATCTGGGTGCTGGGGAGTGAGGTCTCTGTCGAAAGCAGAAAAGGTAAATGGAGGGCAGAATAACAAGCAGAAAAGTCAAAACAGGCTGCAGAAAATGAGTACAGAAAGCAAAACAGAGCAAGAAATGAGCAGTGGAGGCACAAGCAGAGGGCAGCAGGTAGACAGGCAGCAGAGGGTAGCAGACAGAAGACAAGCTTGACAGGAGAACTGCTACAGGGGGTGCTGGCACGAGGACCTACTCAATGGGGTCACTCTGCGGCCTCCATTAAGTAGGACCTGTGGGGAGTGCGGGTGCTGGGTGACAGAAGGAGGGAAACAGTTGGAAGAAGAGAATGTCCGAAGGAGGAAAGAAATAAGCAGAAAAAGACAAAAAAAGGGGAGACAAATGAGCAGAAAAGCCAAAACAGAGTGCAGAAAGATGAGCAGTAAAGGCAAAACACAGCAGAAGAAGGCACATCTGAAGGCAGAAAAATGTGCAGAAATTGAAAAACAGAGCAGAAGAGGACAAAGCAGAGGACATAAAAGCAAGCAGAAAAGGCAAAATAGAGGGCATAAAAACAAGGAGAAAACACAAAACAGACGGCAGAAAAATGAGCAGAAAAGACAAAACAGAACAAGAAACGAGCATAGGAGACACAAACAAAGGGCAGCAGGTAGACAGGCAGCAGAGGGTAGTGGACTGCGGGCAACTGGATAGGAGGGGTAAGATGGCACAATGAACTGCTCAATGGGGTCATGCTCCAGCCTCCATTAATAATAATAATAAATAATAATTGCATTTATAGAGTGCATAGTTGACTGGGCCAGTGTGTCCCCGCACTAAGGTACCAGGCTGAAAACAGCAGCAACTCATGATCTTAGACAGGGCTACCCCTATGCAGTGGAAAATAAATGGGTCTTCAAGCCTTTATGAAAAATCGATTCAGAGCACTCCAGCCGGAGGCTCTGAGGAAGAGAATTCCACATCTGTGCAGCCCTACAACGGAAAGATCGGCCACCCATCCTGGCTCTCCTAATATGAAGGACACACACCTTTCCTGTTCCAGCAGATCTCAGGTGTCTGGTCGGTGCATGAGGAGAATAAGGTTCTTGTGGAAAAGCGGAGTGCTGGGTGGTGGGAGGATGGAAATGGCAGGAGGAGAGAAACAGCAGGAAGAGGGAAGAAATTAGCAGAACAAGGCAAACAGAGGGCAGAAAAATGAGCCGAAATGGCAAAACAGAGGGCAAACAAATTAGCAGAGAGGGCAAAATGGAGCAGAAGGGGGCAAAACAGAGTGCAAATAAATGAGCAGGAAAGGCAAAACAGAGTGCAGAGAGGTCAGAAAAATTAGTAGAAAAGGCAAAACGGAGAATTAAATGAGCATAGGAGGCATAAACAGAGAGCAGCAGGTCGGAAGGCAGCAGAGGGAAGAGGAATGCCGGCAATTTGGACACGAGAACTGTAACAGTGGCAGCTGACATGAGAACCTGCTTGTATGTTGTAATTGATTGTGTAAATATGATATTTGCACTAAAACCTCTTTCAAGGTTCACAAATGAGGTTGCTGTGGTTTGCCGTAGACTAACCTAATCTGTTAGATGTTTTACTTTAGTCATTAATGTTTAGAGGAGTGGTACAGAAGAGACAGGACTATCTGCTGAAACCTGTCTCATACATGATAAGTGAGTGTGGTAGTTGATAAGGTTACAGTGAGCTTTGTGCAGTGTGTCTCTCATTGGTGTCTTCTTCTTATTTAAAAAAAATTGTATTTTATGGAGTATACTGAAGTTTACTTTGGTGGATGATATCATAAGTGATATCATCAATAATGTCACTGATAATGTCATGGGTGATGGAATATGTGGAGCCATAAGCAGTGGATTGCTGGGGCATAAATTATAGTTAGCTCAGATAACTAGAACTTCTGAATTTTGATGAGTGTGTGTAGACAAAATCTGAGCCTAACTATAACGTCCCTATAACCTTTAGATTTTTCAGTTGATTCAAAGGTTTATTACATTCTATTTTCTAACTATAATGCCCCTATAACCTTTTGTTTTTTCTAGGAGTGGGCAGTAAAATCAACTCTGCCGGAGGAGTTCATGGAATTTTGCCCACTTTGCACTCTGCTTAAAGCACCAAGGGGCATATTATCAAGGACAGGCGATACATTATCTCCGCTTTTATCGGCAGGAAACTGCCGATAAAGCGGCGATAATGGCCTTGATAATATGCTCTATGAATTCCAATCGAAGCCCATGTTGGATGTGAACACATCGAACATGGGCTTCGATTGGAATTCATTGAGCATATTATCAAGGCCATTATTGCCGCTTTATCGGCAGTTTCCTGCCGATAAAAGCGGCGATAATGTATCGCCTGTCCTTGATAATATGCCCCCTAGTTTGTGAAAACTCCAACACCCACCTCGTGGTTAAGTTGTTAAGTTGGCAAATGAGACAAATGAGCGCTAGTCTGTCTACCTTCGGGATTCCTCAATGCGGCAGCTGCAGTAGGTTGTTACAGCTTGAATTGAGAACTTTGCCACTTGCATTACAAAAGCTGCCGCTATACTGTAAAATCTATTGAAGTGGCAGAAAAAAGAAGCACCCTCCGGCATGCCGTGTGGTGCCATTTGCATGGATTTTACAGTGAGAGACAAGGTCCAGATGCTAAAAACCAGCACGAGGAGTGCAAAAGACTGGAAATTCAGGGAGAAAAATTCTTCAAGTTACACCCAATCCGTCTTTTCCAGTGAATTTCGATGTTTTTTTAATGCTATTTCCTAACTATATCTTCCCTGAAATCTTTGAATTTTTTAAATAAATTTCACAGTTTTTAATATAACTTGGATTAAAATTTCATCTATAACTCTAATTTAGTGAAATACATTTTCACAAGTTAATAAACACATTTAGCTCACATATTTATTCATATTATCCATTTTAAAAGTAACAATTAACAAATCAACATAAGATAACTTATGTAGAATTTCTATAAATGTAATACAACAAGACTTTCTCTTTTTTGTATTGAACTTATGGATCTGCGGATCCACTGCAATGCCACTACAAATCCCCCATGATTCCAGGCACACACCCAAACCTCAACTTTCATTGGATACTGTAAGTCTCTACTCATCCACATTGCAGAGTTAAATGGAAGAGGCTGCCCGAGCTTGACCTTGAGAGAGAAGCTTCTGGACCTGGGATCACTTTTCAGTGAACATCCCTACGTTTGCCCTACTAGTCACCTTGCTACTTCCTAAACTTAAAAGAGCAAATCGGAATGTAAGGGAGGAGACCACTTACTCAGCCGTTGAAAGCCCATTGTGTATGCCTGGAGGCTAGAGGGTCGAAAGCTTGTGGGTTCCTCGTGGGGCCTGATGAGTCGATCGCATTCCTGAAGCACAGCGGTCCTCCTCTCAGTTGCCCTTCTTACCCAGCTGCTCTTTGAAATCCAGGAGGACTGGTGCCGGGACCTGCAGCATGGCACACCAATTTAGACCTATCTCTACAGAGTCTGACTTCATGGTGGGAAGGAGATAGCACCATGAGCACCTCTGCGACCTTCAGAGCCATTGCACCATAGAGTACCTGAAACGGGTGAGTACATCATATAGTGCTAACTGCTCACGGGATACGGCTACAAGGAAGAACCCGTTGGCAGATTCAGGGTATGCCTACATGATCCTTTGCACTCGAGTCAATCTCTTAGAACGGGTGAGTGCTTCCTCTTCCCGTCCCCATCTCTTTGCGCAGCTCGGAACTGCCTCTGCTACTGGAGGAACAACCCTGGAGAATGCCTCTGGCTGGTGGGTCGAGAGAAAATGGGGGCTCTCTTCCTCCATCCTCCATCCTCTATCTTCTCCAGCGCTCCACGTCATCTCTCTTGCTTCAACAAGGCCTCAAAGCCCCACACTTCCTCACCACACTAGAGCTGCTGGCTGGTGGGTTGAGGGAAAGGAGGGACTCACTTCCTCTGTCTTGTCCACCTCTCCACAGCCTCTCTCTCGTCCATAAAACCGCACAGCCCCACACTTCCTTGCCACACTAGAGCAATGGACAGCAGGGAGGTTTCTCCGGCTTGGCAGGTTTGATCCGATAAATGAGTTCCAGCCGGGAAAAAAGGAAACAAGAGCTACCGATTGCGCACAAAAGTGCGATTAAGGGGAAACAAAAAAAAGGAAAGGAATTAAAAATAGAAAGACGTGGATAATAAGGAGGGGCAAATGCAGATTGATCATTCCGGTTGTCTGAGTGTTACGACTAGCAAATAAATCATTCCAGCAATTTAGTTTGCCAACACTAACAGGCACATGCATCATTGTCAATTGCATTCGCAAACGGTGCGAATCGCAATTTTCGGCCGTTTGCAAATGCAATTGACAAAATTGGGATGCTTCATGTTTTTTGCAATTTTAGAAATCGCAATAATGTTGCGATTTTCTAAAATTGCGATTGCATTTAAGAAATCGCAATTTAAGATTTCTTAAATGCAATGCATGAACATTTTAAATTTGCGAATTCGCAAATAGGGAGAGGTAAATTACCATGAAGTTGACCTTCATGCTAATTTGCGAAAACTTTTGAAAGTTTCATTTTACACACACACATGCCCTTGGGGCATGTGTGTGTGAAAAATGCACTTAACGTTATATTTCAGGGGTGAAGGGGGGGTCTTCTGGACCCCCCCCTGCACCCTTGTAATTGCATTCTCAATTTGCGATTCGCAAATTGCTAATCGCAAATTGAGAATGACTTCCCATTCATTCCTATGGGCCTCTAGGCCCATAGGAATCAATGGGAAGGGATTCCTTAATTGCGATTCTCAAATTGTGAATCGCAATTAAGGAATTTTAAGAAATCGCAAAAAAAAATCGAGATTTCTTGATGCATAGCCTTTTGCGATTTCTTAATTGCGATTCCTTAATTTTCGCAATTAAGAAATCCAAACGGCAACAAAGATGCATGTGGCCGATAGTCTCATTCATTCAATTCTACACAAAATGGCATCCCCCAGCAGTCGGATTTGAAAAAGAACACCTTCAGACTTAAAAACAAAAAGATGGCTGACTTGTATATCAATACAAAAACCCTTCAAAACCGGCAGATATATTTAAAAGGCACATTAGCCATTGACAAACCTTCATACTTAACCGTCTGCATTTGAACTAGATACATAGGAATGGGCTCCCGACAAGAAGAATACTCTATCTTCAAAGACTCTAAATTACCACTAACCGAGTTTTTTTTTATTTGTTTATTAGACATGTCCCAAATCTGGGCCTCAGAAATCATTTACGTGCGAATAGTAAAATACAAGCAATCTTTCCATGTTACAACAGTATTTCTAAAAACAACCCGCCAACCCCCCCCCCGCACTTTGTATAAATTAGTTGATCTAAAAGCTGCGCACACCTTCAAAATAATAACTCTCATATATAGTCCCAAGACAGCGACAACATGTAGCTCAATCATAACACATCATAGTTAATGTAAATCGGGATTCCCTAGGAGGTACCCTGTAAGAGGAGCACAACAGTCCTTGGGGCGTGAGGTCTCAGGACAGTTCCTCTGAATATATCCCCAGCAGCTCCTTGCAGTAAATCAAGTCTTTTATTCAGCGTTGGAATAGTTTTAGCCCCCCAGCACTGTGCTGACTCCCACTCAGCAAGTAATCAGCAAGTAATCTCGAGATCACTACCAGTCTCTGATTACATGGCTTAAGGGTTTTTACCCAGCCCAACAGGCAAACAGCTGGATCACATAACACAGGCTCCAACACCTTAAATCTTGTTAAACCGGGGCCAACCTTTTCGTACAAGTTTTCCCAATCCACCAGCATTCCTCCTGCTAATAGGTCACCCCATCTAAAAATCTCGGCTTCCTTGATGGGGACTGCTAGGCTATCATTCAGGCATGGGGGAAGCCCCAGGGAATCCCAAATCGGGGCAAAGTTTGAAAAATAGGCCAGTCCTAAAGTTGTTTTTATTTGCACCCAGTCATTTACCAGGGATTGTAGAATCTTTAGTCTTACTTTTTTAAAGAATCTCTGATCACCAAACTTAAATAAAATCCGTCTAGTGGCAGATTAGACCCAACTAGCATGGTTTTAAACCATTTTTCCGTTTGAGGAGTCTGATGGAGCTTTTAATAACATCCTTGAGTGGGTTAGTTGGAAAGCCCAGGCATAGTACTGTAGGTCTGGCAGTGCCAACCCTCCTTTTTCCCTCCTCCTCCTTAGTTTCTTCCATGCCAGTCTGGCTGCTTTATATCTCCAGATGAAGGAGTTGATTTCCTGTTGGCACTTTTGAAGCTGTTTTTTATCGAAGGTTAAGGGGATAGAATTGAATATGAATGTACATTTGGGGAGGATGGACATTTTTACCAGACTTATCCTCCCAAGAATCGTCAGAGGGAGAAAGGACCAAGATTTTAATAGTGCCCTGCATTCTCGAGATACCCGGTCTAGGTTAGTCTGAGCTAATTTGCTAATATCCTGAGTGATCTTTATACCCAAATATCGCATGGATGGAGTCACTGTGAGGTTTGAATTATCTAAATTCCAAGTCATGATCTCTGTCTTTCCCTCGTTAATTTCATATCCGGAGATCCGCCCGAATTCCTTTGCCCTTTTTACAACAATGGGAAAGGGTTCAACTGGGTTTGTTGTGTAAACAAGGATGTCATCGGCATAGAGTCCTACCCGCTTCACCCACCCTCCGAATTCAAATGGAAGAATGTTAGGCTCTTCTCTGAGAACTTGCACAAAAGGTTCTATATACATATTAAAAAGGAGAGGGGAGAGCGGGCAGCCCTGCCTAGTACCCCTCTTAATTTCGAAAGGCTCAGTACAGGCACCATTGATCATAAGCCTGGCTTTTGGGCCCCTGTATAGCAGGCTGATGACTCGAGAGAACCTTTCCCCAAACATAAACTTTCTCATTACAGCAGTCAAATAGGGCCAATTGACTCTGTCAAAGGCTTTGGTGGTGTTTAGGGTCAGGATACCCAGGGGAAGAGAGAAGGTTGAGGCGATATCGTGCCGATCAGATCATAAGTAAGATCTGCCAGCTGACGCCCCTTTATAAATCCCTTCTGATCGTTGTGTAATATTGAACCGATCTCGCTCCCCAGCCGTGTTGATAGAATGGCGGCGAAGATTTTATAGTCATCGTTTAGGAGCGAGATCGGCCGATAAGACCCACAATCAGTCGGGTCCTTTCCTGGTTTGGGTATCAAGACGATGGTTGCCTCCCTCCATGACTCAGGTGGTGCTGCGCCTTCCATAAAGATGTCATTAAAGAGTGTCGTTAATGTTGGAATAATAACGGGGCCCAGGACACGATACAACTCCCCTGGTAGGCCGCCTGGTCCAGCCGCCTTCCCTCGTTTTAGTCGATTGATAGCATTACGGACTTCTGTCTCTGATATTTCTTTGTCCAGGCGGTCCCTTTGTTCTAGTGAAAGAGAGGGCAATTCAATCTTGCTAGCTGGGCCCGGGAGCTATCCAGGAAAAAGGTTCCAATAGGGAAGAACTGCCTCTTAGAAAAAGAATTGGTAGAGAAGCAAGGGGGAAGAAAGGAGGTGGCACTTTGGTACTGGACAATATTAGAGCAGGTGGATGGGGATTTCTCTCTCCCTGAGGAGTTGTGGGGCCGGGACATGAGTGTACAGGGTGACCTTTGGACCAGATCCTTCTCCCTTCTTTATAAAGCGGTAAAACCAGCGTGGCTGAGGCGAAACCATCTGTACACAGTACATCGCGCCTATTTCTTGCCACTAAGGCTTTCCAAATTCCTGCCAGGAACGTGTTGTAACAAATGCCTCCTCCCCGCAGCCTCTGATATACAGATGTTTATGGATTGTCCGCACCTAATTGATTTTTGGGACAAAGCAAAGGTCACCCTAGACTCAATCCTTAAAACATCAATCTCCATAACCCTGCCATTAATAATATTCGGGTTGGACGATACGTTATCTGGACCAGCAAGAACCTTTCTATTCTATGCAATCCTGCTTGCAAGAAGACGGATCTGTAAATACTGGGTTGACTCCAAGGCACCATCCCACGCTGGCTGGTTAATGTCCCTATATGATACATCTAAAGTGGACATGGCCAGAACCTGCAGTAAACATAATCTTACATTTTGGAATCTGTTGGTGCAGTGGAGATAAAATGATCACCTGATTGGCCTGGGTTTTTTTTTTCCCTGGTCCGATGATTATGCCTATATACTCCATGAACATGGTGGTGGCAGGGCGCAAGTAGTTCGACAACAAACCTGGTCCAGCAAGCTAACACGTGCCTAAGATGGAGCAAAAATTTTTTCCTTATAAACATCTTACGCCAATCTGGTACATTTGTCCTAAATTTGGTAAGGAGAAGGTTCCAGCCTGGTACCTAATGGACACATATGGTGGTCGGTGCTTCTTTTTCTCTTTATGGAACAAGGGATGGCAAATGAGGACATAAGAAAAAAAAAACAAACAAAAAAAAAACACAGGTTCCAACACCACGTCAGTAAGCATTCCCGTGACCCATGTCCAAAAGGCATGTATCCCAGCACAACCCCATGCCAAATGCAGGAAGTCAGCATCATCCTGACCACAACACACTTGGCAGGCACTCTCACACAGGCCAAAACGTTTATACTGGAGCGGCGTGTAATATAACTGGTGCAGTAATTTAAAATGGATAATACGGAGATAACAATTCACCATCAAGCGACCAGTGAGCGTACAGTAGAACTGCCAAGCATCCAGCATCAAAGCATCACCAAGTACCGAATGCCATTTGGTATAAGAGGGAGACACGAGAGGCTCTCGTTCCCTGAGGAATGAGGTATACAATTGTTTTTAAGCCCCTTGGTGTTGGTTCCGCTGGGTAATCAGGTTAAATAGCTCTAATCGCCTGCTGCACCAGCACATATGTAAAACTCAGCATCATAGCTCAGTGGCGGCCGGCCTGTATATCAGAGAGTGACCGAAACTGACCCTGCTTGTATGGGTCACCCAGCTTTGTTATGCCCACTGTCCTCAATGATTTCACAGCCGCCAGCTCTCTCACCGCAGAGATCTCCGGGTGTGCCACGAGCTGTAACGCAGGAGCATAAAGGTAAGATAATCATGCCCTTTTTGCAAGTGTCTTCCATGCCCACGCTGTGCATAGAACAGGGTTAATTTCACTCCTCGTTTCTCCAGGCCCTCCAGTCAAGGTAGCCACCACCAGTGGCACAAGGAGCACAGAGTCTGCCTCAATTGCATTTTGGTGCCGGAACCACTACAGATAGTACCAAGTGGAGAAGTGTGGCTCACTGGTTAGAGGAGGCAGACCCTGAAGCAGAGGTCAGACCCGGGACCAGGGTTCAATTCCCGACGCGGCAGGGTCTTGAGCCCAAATATCCACGGACTCGATAATTCCCGTTTCGGTGCCTACTCGAGTCACGGGTTCACACTGTGCAGCTCTGGGCATTAGCTTGCTTAATCTCCACTACGGCCCCCCCGCGGCGGGATGCCTGGCTTTCACCTTGGGGATGCCCAGTACGGGTATCTCACAGGGAAAAAGCCAGGACGGGTTCCCAAGGCAAGCGCCGAGATGCCTATGGGTAATCGAGCGCTATATAAGAACGCTTAATAATAATAATAAATAATAATAATAATAACCCTCGCAAGCCAGTGCGTGCTCAGACTGATTGTTGCATAACAATGGACCTGGGCCAGCAATAGAACATACAACAAGTGGTCCAACTGGTGATGTGCTTTTCAAGGGAAAACAAAAACTGGTAAAACACCAACAATTCAATTGAACAATGACCAGGATATCTTGGATATGCAAAAGATTTATATTATGAATTAATCAAATATTTACAATATCAACGGTTGCTCCAAAGGGAAAAAGGTGATTGTGAAGGGATGGGAATGTGACAGTGCCCGTAAAAATAAATACACTATTTAAAAAGACGATAACTACCTGTCTAACAATGTATCAAAGGACTGATAGAACAAACCAACTAATGAGATGCAATGAATGAATTTTCAATTCTCCCCTTCTGGGCAGAATGAAAAAGTACAGGTCAGAGTACAATTAAAGTCAATGTTGGGACCCCGGAGATTAGAAGAAGGCAATTAATTCCTTACAGTGGGGTTTTTCTTCCTCAGGACAGTTGAAGGAGCAACCTACAAGGTAGGTAAGAATGCCATCAATAATTATACAAAGTGAGTGGAGGGTGTATGACTTAAAGAACATGGCAACATAGGCTCACCTCAGTATAACACTGCCAGGTCAACAGTGGAAAAGTAGTAGATTGGGTTCACTCCAAGTGCAGAAAAAATGAAAGGCACTGTGCATACAGAGTGGAACTGAAAAGTAAATAAGGGAAGGCACATCAGTGCTCAGTAAAATAGTAAGCAATGAACCAATTCTTAAATAGCCAATACTCACTGGTTAGGAGGCTTTACAGCTATTCGCAAAATATATCAAACCTTGGATACACTAAGGCATTGAGGGATGAGTCAATTAAGAGTGTATTCAAACTCATAAATTCGACATAGTGCAGTAGAAATCCACGTTTTTCTGAGGATTACAATAGAAGTCCATAGGCAATGGAAAGTCTACTGCATATGCGCATTGTAATGACCAATGTTGAGTATTGTCTTAAGATAATATTACAAATGCAGAGCATATGGGCATAATAACGACCCACGTTAATTTATGTCTCTGAATAATACTACAATTGCAGGGTTGAGGCAGACAGGCAAACATGGGGCCAAGGTTCCTGTGAGCACCAATCAGAAAAAAGCGTCTTCTATCTAAATGAGCGCTACAAATGTGTTTGAAACCAAAATAATGCTTCAATGAATGAGAAGCGCAGGATCCTAATTACAGGAGAATCATCTTGCATGTAAGCTAATGCCCAAAATTATGTCAAAGCTATGTGGGCATATGTACCCATCACCGTAGAAACAGAATGACCAGCAACTTCCTTGGATTGGTGGAACTAGTCCCCTTCACATCGCTGGCCAATTTTGAAGCAGAAACAACATGCTTGCTGCTAGGTCCATTGAGGTGTTTAGCCACAGCAAAGTGGCATGAGCACTCCAAGAGTGGTAGCTGTCACTCACTGACATTCCAAGCCCCTATCTCATACCCAACAACCTCCAGCCTGTGAGGTGCCTTTGAACTTAATTTTCCGCAGCCAAGATTTGTTGGCAGCCAGTCCAGCCATCAACCACTTCAGTCTTCTCTGCAAAAAGAGGGCATGCTACAGCACCTGAGACTGATGTTGGAAACAACCCTCCTCCTGTGATTATACATCTCTTGTTTGGTGGCATCAACTGAGTGTCAGAAACCGTCTTGGCACGACCACCGTTCATTGACGGACCAACCGAGGTGCATCTTTGGCACACCCACTCCAGGTAAAGGACCTCTCTGCATCCTGCATCCTTGGTCAAGGTAATCAAGAACTCCCTGTTCAACTCGGGCCTGGGACCCCAAAAACCTCTGCTTTGAAAGTGTGGAAACCTAATCCAACCCCAAAAGCCCATTTTCATAAGATTTGCAAAAGCATTTGTACTTTTACCCCTGACTATGTCAGACTTTGATTGATGGTCCACCCCATCACCCGATTTCCTCCATTGCCTGAGAGTGACCCAGGTTTCTACTTGTATTCTACATTGACCATCACAGTAAATACTTGACAGTATTGAAGCATTTCCTTCTCCCGACCACAACAATCTTTCTATTGATGGTCTTGCCTGTCACCCGATTTCCCCCATTGCCTGCAATACTCAATTGTTTGACGGTGATAGAGGTTACTGCTGTGTATTCTAGATTGGCCATCATGGTATATACTTGATGGTGTTTAAGCATTTTCTACTGCAACTGTTTTCTACTGCCATTTTTGAAACACACTGGTCTAATCATGCTGATTTTGATGACTAACACATATATAAAGATACTTGTTATTTTTGCAAACTGGTCTCAGATGTATTCTTGAGTGTGTGTCTAAATTATTGTCTCTGTGAGTGCAACAAATGCTTAGCACTACCTCCTGATAACCCTAAGGTGCTTGCCTACACTACCACAAAAGAGAGCACTAGTTTTATCAACTTGTGCCTCTGTAAATCAATGTGGCATCCACTGGACTCCCTTCACAGTGTATTCCTTTTTAGCACACAATATAGAGAGCCAGCTTCCTACATTGGTGGCAGCGGTGTGATCTATGACTTTTCATTTGCTGATGCCATTCTCTCAATACGTGACCACATGAATACATCCAAAAAGTGCCTTTAGCTAGTTGTATTTTTCCAAATTTCAAAAATTAACTTGTAGGGCCTTGGTTAAGCCCCTGAAACTAGTTTTTAGAAATTAAAAGACTTACAGGCACGTGCATCAACCTTTTTTGCGAGTGCTAATGGTGCAATTCTCAAAAATCAGCCGTTTGTGCCTGCAAAAAGGGCTTTTGCGGTGCATCAAAGTGTAAGGCACTCGAATTTAAGAAATTGCAGTTCATTGTAATTTCTTAAATTGCAATTGCATTTAAAGAATCACACTTTGTGATTCCTTAAATGCAATGCAATAGCCACTTTTAAATAGCGATCTCACTATTTGGGGCTGCAAATTACTGAGCAATTAAACGTTGCACACACATATGACTTTGGGGCATGTGTGTGCGCAACATGGGTGCACATTACAATTCCAGGGGTGCAACAGAGTGTCCTTTTGACACCCTTTCACCCTTGAAATTGCATGCGCAATTTGTGAGTACCTATTGGTACTCGCAAATTGTGCATGCAATTTTTTATTCATTCCTATGGGCCTGTAGGCCCTTATGAATGGGAAGCCATTCCTTAATTGCAACTCGCAATTTCGAGTCACAATAAAGGAATCTTTAGGAATCACTATTTTTATTGCGATTCCTACATGCATAGGCTTTTTCGAGTCCTTAATTGTGATTCCTTAATAATCACAATTAAGGACTCGCAAAATCATACCTTGATGCATGTGCCCCATACTTTAGTTAGGACAAAAAAGTGTTAAAGTTTTTTAGCTCCCCTCAAAGTCCCAACACTAGTACAATAATGAGTAACACAGGGGAGCGAGTTTAGGAGCTCGACCTGACCCCTTATATGGAGATGTCCTACTCTCAGGTATGGCACCTCTGTGAAGGTCCAAACAACAACATTGAGAGTAAGCCTTCAAAACAAAGGGGATTGGATTTAACAACTGACAACATATTATACCCTTGTAACTCCTTAGATGTTACAGCCACTCCTCATACAACAAAAACTGCAAAAACTAATATTCATGTAAGCCAAAACTATAAGGCCTGTTTTCTGTAAAAATATCTCTCCCTTTGTTGCAAAAGTTTCTCGTACATAATTAACAATGATTACAAATTCCTAAACAGTTCATAAAATATTTCGCAGGAACATTCACACTAGTATTATTTATAATTGAATCATCATTGCACATAAAAAAAAAATCCAATCTTTTTTCTCCCAATTTATAGTAACTTCTTGATCATAAAGGGGGAACCGCAGAGCATTGTTGTTCATATGCTTAGGATCAAAAATTGGCAATATTCAAGCATAGCTTCTAAAGTGAATCTCCTAGACATACAACAAAATAGTCCCATTACACATAACAAAATAGTTGCAATACAGTGAAACAAGTTGTCGACACAACGTTTTGGTGGAATAAAGTTGACTGATACCACCTTTTTCAGGACAAACTTTTTTTCTAAAACTGTGTTATTTACAAAATAATGAAATAAAAACATTATATGCAACATTGTTTGAGGGAAGAGAACCATTAATGTTTACAAAAAAATAGGCCAAAAATATCACACCTCTCCTACCATTCTACTAATTCATATCACCTCATTCAAACATCTTATTTATCTGTCATAGATGTTTGCAACTATCCCAACTATGTACATAGCAGGATAAAAAAATACTATTTTTAGATCTTCTAATATTTAAATATTATTATAGCACAACCACTATACTCTAGGAGAACAAGAACGGAAGTCTGGGTCTATGAATTCACTTGACAATTATTCCTAAGGGTTAGAATTGTCACTTAACCCTGTGTTGAAACCTGTACAGTCAACCAAAGACTGAAGTAAGTAATGTGCAGGTATCTATGGGTCAAATTAGACTTAGGGGAAACCCTTAGTGAAATAGAAGGCCGAACGAAAGAAGGGCTTCTCTCCTAGAATATAGTGGTTGTATAGTGGTGAGTCTGTGACTAGGAGCGTGAATGTCTGAGTGGCTTTATGAGAGTGTGCTTGACTCTCTGAGTGGGTTGGTGGGTGTGTACACTGCTAGAAATGTTGGACTCCTTCTTTCAAGAATCTGGGCCTCTAAAGGTTGTGCAGTGTCTGTTTAGGGGCCATTACTCCACTTCCATAAATTCCCCGTCCATGACCTGTGTGTGCTGAGCAGATGCAGCATCCCTGCATGATTCTCCATGTGCATCGCTTTTGCACCTGTCTCCAGCTTTCATTCTTGTGCACTTTTGCAGCATTGTATTCCTTTGACAGCATCTTGGTGCCTTGTACATGTTGCTGTATGGATTGCGGGGCTTCTGTGGGTACTTCTCTGTTTGGCACATGTGCTCACAGCTCTGCTCTGTCCCGGCGTAATGGGCTATATTGTAATCTCTCTCTCATTAAAGAGTGCTGGAATCCGCATAAAAAGTTAAAACTGATAGTTGTTATTACTTTTGGTGTCTATAACTAATTCCCCCCCCCTCATCAAACCACTAGGCACTGTAACCCAAGACAACTGCTCCTCTCTGGTCAGTCATCAGCACACTGTAACACATTGCACACAGTACCACAACAAATGCAATGTTCTGACCATCACACAATCCCCCATCATGCTGCATACTGCCGGCCTGACAATTCACTTTGGCTTCTCTAGCAGTGTACAAAGCGCTATTCAATGCTAAAATATAATTATACCCATAATGCAATTCATATATTGGCATACTTTTACACTTTTATGCTGAAGTTCACAGTGAAGCCAGACAAAGAGAGTAAGTATGAAAATACTTAGCAACTCTGTTTCTTTTTATCATACACCACAAATTAAATTGATTCTATGTACTTGAATAACATGTGTTACTATTACTGCACTCAGTAGAACTAATTTTATTTCCTGCAGATGATTTTGAGGTGGAGCCAGGCCCATCTGGACTCAAACTTCTTACCTGCAGAGTACACACATATCTTTGCCGCACTCACACAGCCAACTGAGGTCTTTCACTGACTCGCATCTCTCTTTAAACTGATGTCCGGTGCGCATTCAGCGCCATCCAAAATGAATGCCGCTCCTTCTGTAGGAAGGACACGTCCTATAAGCAAGAAAAACTAAGGGGTGTATGTACACGAATTGTTGATAACTAACGTTAGCGTTAGTTAGAGGCAATTTTTCTACCGCCTTGTACCATTGGAATCTACCACCATGGTACCGACATATTAACAATACATCTCTATATGACAATAGTGTCCTATCACGGCGGGATTTGTCTATGTTAACTTCTGCGTTAGACCGATAAAAATCTTGCCGCAAATGTGAAACAAGTGGCGGCTGACCAGTCAGTGGCCAGACACTGCACAATAATCAGCGTGACACCACTTTTTTCATGTTTCGCAAGAAAATTAACTACAAAACACCAGCGAAGTTCCCAAAACACACAAAAAAAATAGCTGAAGCAAGACTCAGTAATGCAGGAGAAAACAACCCCCTAACACCTCTAACAACCAGGAGGATGAGCCAGAGACCAAGGGGAAGAGGAAGAGGAAAACCAGGTTCAGCCAGCAGGAAAATGAGATCATGATTGTGGAGGTGACAGACAAACAACACCAGCTGTTTGTCAGCTCCACTGTGTCATTGGGGACCAGAAATCCACTATAGCAGTGCATTGTACCCAAGATCAATGCTGTCACAGAGGTCAAGAGGGCAGTGACCGATTGCAAGAAACTCTGGCATGATGCCTAGCACAAGATCAAGAAACTGTCCAACAATTGGCAGGCAGCACTGCAGACTGGAGGTGGGAGTCCAGCGCCACAAGTGGAGCTGGATGCCTTGGAAAAGCAGGTGTCCATAGTCATCTGCGAGGAATCGGTGGTTGGAGTTCAGGGAACATGCTGAACATGACCAGATACATCAGCAACAGGGTAAGTAACAACCAGGGACTGGGGAACGAGGGTTTGGGGCACCAATGTAACTCATGCCCAAAATAATATACCCACGCTGACTGCAGATCTCGTCTCAGATATTATGGTCCCTGGGGTATAGCCACATATCACCTTAGTCATTAAATATATTGAATAACAAATATTGGTGGTGTCAGACTTGGAAATCTGCACATGAAAATAATCCAATATATAGCTAAAAAATATAAACATCAGACTACAAAACAAGTGCAAAATGAACAAGCAAAGGGGCATATTGACTGGAGAAGTGGCATAATTCACATTGGCCTCCTTGCCTCAACATCACGCTCATACAAATTTGCCACACAGGTCTGCATCTCACTGCACATACACATTCTCGCACACAACTCAGACACACATGCACAATAGTGCATGTGTGCTGCCATCAGTGGTGGCATGCTCACTTGCCCCAGATCAGTCGCATTCAAGGGGCAGCATTATATTGTTGTCAATGAGATGCAGCCCTCTGTAGCCAATTTGTATGAGCGTGGTGTTGAGGCAAGGAGACCAATGTGACACGATGCCCCTTCTGTCTAAAAGGTACATATTCCACAATGCACACAATAAGCGCACACTGGAGGGCTAATGTGATGTTCTACTATGAGCAGAGGGGATATGCTTCCAACAGTACTATGCATATCAAGAGTGTGTCCCATAAAAACTATCTACATGTCTCGTCTATGTGCCATGTTCACAGAACCATAATGTCTTTGTCAAGATGCATGACATATGAAGTATAACACCAAGCAAGAATAACAATGTAGCACCAATGCTTGTCAACTTGCTATATGTCACCTTCACACCTCAAGTCAAAATGCACTCATCCACACAAAAGTCTCCACATGTGCGATACAGATAACAGTATTCTGCAGTAATCACAGTCCTGGTGTGAGATGGCCATCACACATTGACGTGCATGGAAACTAGTGTGGTAGCAAGCCTCTGCCAGGCCTACTAGTGCAAGGGATTCGCCCTTCTCTGATTAGAGTCCTTAGACCAAAAATAAGAAGTTGGCACAGAAACTGAAATAGAAAAGACAGAGTTTATTAAACCTCATGAGGTGGAACTACATTCACATAACACCCTTCGGCAGAGTATGAGGTAGCACACTGACTGGAAGGAGCTTTGTCCTTTTATACACACAGAGGGGCTGAAATTAAGGCGGTACAAAGCACAGAGTGTTGGTTTCAAATACATATAAGGTCATTCAGAGAGTGTGCTAGCAACAAGTGGGAAGGGCTGACAGTTAGCTAATTCTGGTGGACACATCTTGAAAGTTACAAGTTGGAGACAGCTGTATGCTCAACTGAGCATGTGCAAAGCAGAAGAGGATAAATGTATCTTGTCTCTAGGCAGATTTCAAGAGCAGTTAACAGGAAGGTAGGACAGATCGCATGGCCCACAAAATGGCCGACAGAAATAAAAGATGGATTCCGTAAATGGACAAGATAGTCTCTAAATACAAGATGTCTTCTGCTAATGCTTAACCTAATCATTGCTAAATTACCACAGTCGACCCTTTCAGCATTTGCTGAAGTCATTCGTCTATCTAGGGTAATCTAAATCTGCATCCTGTACATTGATATTCATCATCTCAGTAATCACACAATTTAGCATTTGTTATTCTTTTGCAATATTTATTTTGGCCGGTGTACAAGCAGTGAGGCACATGGAACGAATCATGGGACCACATTGTATACAAGTACAGCATGTACATAGTATCACCAGTAGTATACATAGAATAGTCAGTAGCTTCCAGCCCCAAGTAACAAAGAGTGTCCATATCCAGTTTGAAAATGTCCATGTACCAGTCTCTGGGTGAATGTCTGCAGCAATCTTATGTAGCTTAGAGATTGCATAATAAACTGAAGGTGAGTGATAAGGTATTAAGACACAGCAACTGCTACCGATGATGCAGCATGCACCACCTCGATCAGCCAAAATCACGTTGAGCACCATCCTATTTTGGAGTGCTACAATTCTTGCAATTTGCAGTTCTTCTGTAATGTTCCCAAGGGCCATGGCTGTCTGATTGGTGACAGCTTCTACAACACGAGTCAATCGTTTGATTTTTCTGCTATTCAATGCAGCACCCACAAAAAAGAACAAACCCAAATTGAAATCGACATATTGTTGCAAAGTGGTATCTGTCTGGTCGATCTCATCTGTACTTATTGTTCGTTTGTATCTCTTCTTAGAAATATCATTGTACAACTTCAGGTCAAGATGATATGATGCAGGTGCTAAAAACACAGGGTGTAACAAAAATGATATGTAGCATATCCCGGACCACCCAACAGGTAATTGATAGTATCCTTTATTACCACACACAAAGTAGGTGTTGTGCGACGATGTAAAACTACTATTATTCATGCCCTCAATGTTCAGTACAGAAATACATTCACTTCGTCCTACGGGAATTCTCCCAACACTGCCAATACATAAATCTACTTTTACTCTGGTTACAGAAATCACAAAGGGTCCAATGTTCTTCACATTCCTCACATTTGTGAAGACATATGGTGTTGAAATATTGTCCGGTTGGTATTCATCCCATTTCTATTTAGTCCCTTTAGCTTGAGGATAACCATTTTCATCTTGGTAACATTCTTTATTTAATTGAAAAATGATTCCACCTACTGAAGGCTTTCCATAAGCAAACAAAAGGAATGTGTTATTCAGATAGGATTGTCGATGTTTCTGCTCATGATAAGGAAGAGTATAGTAACGATGATCCAGTGGAGCTGGAGTAGTTGCAACAAAAAGCTGTCGAGCAGGAACTGCTTTCTCAATGAACCAAGTGGTTATTGCCAAAACCACCAGGGCAACAACAAACCCTACAGCACAAATAATCCTCTTGTTATTCATTTCAACAACAGCGATGATCGATCTTTCTAAGAACCTGTCGAAAACAATTGTTGGAGCTCTTCTCCCTTGGGTAGCCGTTGATTTATTCACCACGGGCCAAGACGGGTGTCACTACACTTATGCAAGGCTGATCCCTCCCCCCTTGCCTCATTGGCTCTCCATTTCACAAACCCAGGGCGGTAGCTCAACCAGTCTCGTTCAATACTGCAGATTCTTTTCTCGGTCTCAAATTGTATCACGATGCTCCAGAAATCGTGTGGTCCGAGAAGACTTCCGTAGACTCATCAGGTAACACAGCTTGACCTTTCTCCGTCTCCAGAATTTCTCGATGGTCGGTCAGCACAGCAGGTTCCACCAAGGCGGGCGATACACGCTTGCAGTGCGTGGTATGGAGCCAATTATTTTTGTTCGTCACTCGAACTGCTGTCCTTGTAGCCAACAGCACCTGCTCCGGACTTCGTCACCTCGGTTCCAAGCTGTTCGATCTGTCGAAGACCTTGACCATCACGTGGTCACCGGGATGGAGATCATGGGCCTCACCTGTAGATCTGTCGGGAAGAGCTTCTCGAACCTGTTGATGAATAGAGGTCAAACTATCAGTTAACTGTGCCAAATAACCACTCAACAGAACACAAGGTACATCATGTATGGGGCGTGGCTTAGGAACTACCCAAATGTTCATCGGTCTTCCAAATACCACCTCATATGGTGTAAGACCTGATTGTGAGTGTGGTACCGATCTTATGGATAACAATGTCAAAGGCAGTGCATCTGGTCACTTTAGGGACGTGGAAGCCAGGATTTTTGCCAGCTTCAATTTTAAGGTAGCATTATACCTTTCCACCAATCCTGCAGATTGTGGGTGGAAGACTGTATGGAATTTCTGTTTGATCCCTAACCCTTTCAGGAAATACTCAACAACTTGCCCAATAAAATGAGGTCCGTTGTCGCTCGACAAAAGTTTAAAAACACCGTATCTTGGAAAGAATTCCTTCAGAAGCACCTTTACTGGGTAAGAGCAGTATTATCCTTTGTAGGATACACCTCTATCCATTTACTGAAGGCACATACCGCCACTAGGACATATTGTAGATTATTGCAGCATTCAAGTTGGATGTAATCCATCTGCAAAACTTCAAAAGGTGCTGTTGGTGTAGCAAACCCTCCTGTAGGAGTTTGTGTCCCTTTTCCAGGATTGTACTGCCAACAGATCAAACAGGACTGTACCATTCTTTTAGCTGTGCTGGCAATTTTAGGATGCTCCCAGACTTGTGTAAGCGATTTAGTTATTGCTGGAGCTCCAACATGGGCCAGCCCATGTGCCATTTGAACCATAGGTTGTAAATAGGCTGCAGGCAATTTCTATTTATTAATTTCTTTGTTACGCCAACAACCCTCATCATCTAACATTCCTTCTTTGGACCACGGCTCAAGTTCTTCCACAGAGGCAGATCCAATACTTCCTCACTAGCATCATGCCAACGCTCAGCTTGTGATTTTACTACGTACAGAGATGTAGTGCTTCGCTGTATTGCAGTTTCACGAGCTAAACGATCTGCAAAGGCATTTCCTTGTCCTATTTTGTCAGTGATCTTCTTGTGTGCGCTACACTTCATAATGGCAACTTTCTATGGATATGTAAGTGCAGCCAAGAGATGATGTACTAATTCTCCGTGCATTATCTGCATCCCGTGGGATGTAAGAAAGCCTCTTTCCTTTCAGAGTAGGCCAAAATCATGAACCACTCCAAAAGCATAGTGGCTATCCATGTAAATGTTCACACATAAATCAGTACTAAGCTCACACGCTCGAGTCAAAGCTATTAGTTCAGCTGCTTGAGCCGACTTTTGTGGTATGCGAGCTGTTTCCACTACTGTCTCAAGTGTGGTGATTGCATATGCGGCTGAAGTTGTGCTATCTGGTAACTTAAAACAGGACCCATCAACCCACAGCTCCCCATCGACATCTGGAAGGGGCGTATCTTGCAAATCGATGCTACCCTTTGTCTGTTCCTCAGTAAGGAATATACAATCTTGAGGCTCCTTTGATTGAGACTGAGTCCCAGGGTATGGCAACAAAGTGGCTGGTTTTAGTGTTGCGCATCTCTTCAATGTAATATGAGGTGCTAACAGTGTCAATTCGTATCCTGTCAAGTGAGCACTAGTTAAGTGTTGAGTCTTGGTCTGATTCAAAAGGACATCTACTGCATGAGGTACTAGCACCAACAGTTTGTGTGACAAAACTATCCCTTCACTCTGATATATGGACACAGCTGTTGCTGCAACTGAACGAAAACATCCAGGCAACGCACAAGCAACAGGATCAAGAACTGCAGAAAAATATGCACAGGAACACTGCTTGTCACCGTGTGTCTGTACTAAAACTGACAATGAACATCCATCTTTCTCGTGTACATAGAGTATGAAGGCCTTAGTATAATCTGGTGTGCCCAGAGCAAAAAGCTTGTTTCAACTGGCGAAAGGCATTTTGACATTCATCTGTCCAAGGAAGAGGAATCGGAGTGTTCTTAGTCAAAAGTGCTAGCAAAGGTTTAACAATGTGTGAAAAACCCAATATCCATTGGCAATAAAATGAAGTTAAACCAATAAATGCATAGACATCTTTCTGTGTGGAAGGTACTGGAGTGTCTAGAATTGCTTGAATGTGATCTGATGTTAATGCACTGCCCTCCTTAGACAGAAGGTGTCCTAAATAGGTCACCTTCGGTCTACAATATTGCAATTTCTTCCGTGATACTTTATGGTGATGTGTCGCAAGAAAAGAAAGTAAGGACAAACTACATTTTTCACACTGCTCAGGTGTATCAGCTGCCAACAAAATGTCATCGACATATTGTATGAGAGCCACTCCTTCAGGCAAAATAAAGGAACCGAGTTGTATTTTTAAGGCTTGACTATAAATACTCAGACTCTCAGTGTACCCTTGAGGAATTCAACAAAATGTGTATGATCTGTTATTTAAAGTGAAACCGAACAAATATCGGCTATCAGGATGAATAAGAATTGAGAAGAAAGCGTTCATCAAATCCACTACTGAAAATGTAGTTGCTGTGTTCGTTATGTCAGACACTACAGGGTACTGTGGTACTACAATCTTGTTGACTTCTCTCAAATCGATGATAAATCAATAAATCTTAGTGTCAGTATCTTTTTTCAAAATGGGAAGAATCGGACTATTGCGGACATTATAAGGAACATCTTCCACTACCCCCACTTCAATCAGGTCTTGTACAATACGTGTAAGTGCTTCTTCTCCTTCTCGAGAAATTTTATACTGAGGCAACCTCGGCAGTATAGCACCCTCCTTAACACTAATATGTACTGGTGGAATAACCATTTGTCCTACATCGGTATCTGAAGTAGCCCACAAAGTACTAGGGAGTGAAGCTAGGGCAATGTCCTCTTTAACAATACAAGGTCTCTCAATCATGGGGTGGTTGTCATTTAAAATAGTAAGTCAAATACAGTGTCCCCTTTGGGCAAATTGTAAACAAGAAGATACACTTTCAACCGCATAAAACAAAATCACTTCAATCCATCCATTTAAGCAAGATCGAAGATGATGCAAAGATAGTCAAAAATTAAAAACGTGTAAATTTTTTGTAACATTAAAAAGCAAACTCACATAAAAAATGAAAACACAATTTATACAGATAAATAATAATAATACAATGGGAATAAAACATAGAAAATATTTCCAATTAAAATAGAATAGGACAACAATAGTCAGACTTAATTAAATCAAACTCCAAATTTGTATAAATATCTTTGAGATGGAGATGTTATGTAGTCCAATGACTTAGCGTGTCACAATTCAGAATGGCATCGACATTACAATCAAGAACGTGAATGGTTCTTTGGAAGTTGAGCTCTTTACAAAGCCAACTGCAAAAAATACACTTTTACATTTCTCAAGCTTTCATCCTAAAACCCAGAGTGAGAGCATCCCTTTCAGTCAATTCCTCCGTTTACGGAGGAATTGTTCTGATTTGGGGGATTTTTATAAACACTCTGAAACATTAAGGAAGAAATTCAAGGATAGGGGCTATCCCAAAAAATTACTCTCACAATCAATGAAAAGGGCAAGATTTTATGATCGAGAGGCTCTTGTACATAAGCAAGAAAAAAAGAAAGAACCACTAACCAAGATTGTGTTTGTTAGCTAATTCTCTACAATAAGCAATCAGATCAAGAATGTAGTGAATAAAAATTAGCACATTCTTAACCACGAAGAATCCACCAAATTAGAGAAACCAATGTTCGCTTTTAAAAAGAATAAAAACCTTAGAGATCTATTAGTAAACACATACCGTGAAGAGACTAAGGTTACTCAGAGAACATTAGATAATAGTACAGTAGTTGGGAACTTTCGCTGTGGTACATGCAATTTTTGCCCACAGTGCTTACAAATTAATGAAACAAAAGTGAATGGTAAAACATTAAAGAGTAAATGTCTGACCAACTGTAGGAGCAGAAACATTGTGTACCTTATACAATGTACGTGCGGCCTGTG
This sequence comes from Lissotriton helveticus, assembly GCF_964261635.1. Classification (NCBI taxonomy): domain Eukaryota; kingdom Metazoa; phylum Chordata; class Amphibia; order Caudata; family Salamandridae; genus Lissotriton; species Lissotriton helveticus. Next base: position 788,557,380 of record NC_136057.1, on the reverse strand, counting down.
TTATATTGGGGAAACTGGGAGAGAAGCAAGAACCAGGTTCCAAGAACACAGGTCGGCAATTAAGACGAAAAAATTAACAGCGCCCCTGGTTGAACATTTCCTCAAAATGGGCCATAGTGAGAATGACTTCACTTGGTTTATCATTGAGAAAATCAAAATCGGGAAACGCGGTGGTAATATACTCATGAAACGTAAAGCACGAGAGCAGTGGTACATTTCCTTCCTAAACACTGTAAGAGTAGGATTAAATTCTAAAGAAGAATGGGAACGTTTAATTAGACCCTGATAATTGTGCCAGCTATTATGGTCTACAACTTCCTTATTGCATGAGTTTAACATAACTCTGCCTGAAGCTGATATACTAGGTGGATATACTGAACATTAGAGAAAGTGAAGACTAATGACAGATAGGAGTGTATTACTAATATCTCACCGGTAACATGGTGACTATAGGGGGACCATATGTATCTATAAATTATACTCCATGCACATGGTAATTGATATTATGCCATCCAACTAGGTCATGTACTTTGTATGGAACGTGGTTGATTTATTATGAAAATTGTATAAGTATAACTAGAAGGACATGTATAGGAATTAATTATGCCATATATATGAATGATTTATGCTATACAATAAACGTCATATATACAATGTTAATTGTTATAAGTAAGAACATAAGTAAGGACGTAAACAATAATGCGGGAATTGAATGTAACTAGGGTATGTTGAAAAACATTTGTAATGACAATGAGTCTCGATGGTCCTGACATTGTAATGCAATAATAGTACATTTTGTGACCAATATGTGTATGATGTATACCGTGACTACTAATAAGGACTTAGGAATCTTGAGATGAAATGTTGCCACATATAGATCCATTATTCCAACTGCTCATAATACTGCTCTTTAGAGCGATTACACATACATCCTGAGCGACATCTTGAATTACAATCTTATAAAAGGCAGTCTATAGGATGTATAGTAGAATGTATCATTTTAGGACTGCTTGAGCTCTGTAAACTCACAGTTGTCAGCCAGTGAGTAACAAACGCAAATATGCAAATATGCCCATCGTTTTAGCATACAAAAGTAAGTACTGATGTGCCAAACTATAATCAGTCAATTTACATTAAAACTGTTACAGGGCTTCAATATCGAATATTCTCGGATCTCTGAATACTCATTTATCCCGTAACCGGGTATTATCGAACAATATTTGTAGAATATGTCACACGGCGTATACAATTGGTCCGTTGTCTATTTTTAGAAACTCGCAATACCGGAAGGTAATTAGATCGGGGGGAGTGACGCGAGATGGCGCCCGCCTTTTCAACACTTAAAATGAGCCCCATGGTGCTACTCGGTATTGAGGCACGGACACCCATATTGACGACGGCAATTTTATCTTAACAGCAGGTATGTAAAATAATTCGGTAGTAACTAGATTGATGTATGCATACGTGCTTATATCCTGACCTCCGTGTTTGTTTTTACAGACTGCGGGCGGTCTAGCTTTGTAACGGGAGTCGACACTACCCTCCTTACTGAACGCCATCGAACAAAAGAGTCTATCTACAACGTAGTTTTACGTGATACGACGCTAGGCCTCATTTCTAGGTAAATCGTTTTCCTTTTACTGCGTCAAGACTATTAAGTATATGCGCAGATATAACTGTTTGGTAACTACGCCCGAGTCCTTGGGCCCGATTCACAGAACTAACTTAAGACAAATTCCTAAACTTACTACTTTTGGTATTCACAGAAGTTAGGATTTTGTCTTAAAACAGACTTAAGACAGAATCCTAACTTAAGTCTGTCTTAAGTCTGTCTTAAGTCTGTCTTAAGACAAAATCTTAACTTCTGAGAATACCAAAAGTAGTAAGTTTAGGATTTTGTCTTAAGTTAGTTCTGTGAATCGGGCCCCATGAGTTCGACCTGCTTTCAACATTTTCTCTAATGGGGGCTTAGTGTCAGCAATAAGAATGGAAGCGCTTCTCAAGTGAACATGAATCCGTCTCCAACGTGTCTAACTATATTTAAAGCAAATCAAAAGGGAGAGAGAGGACTAGGTAAGCTAGTCCGGGTCCCCTGTTATATGTAGAAATATCAATATAGGACTAGCTAGGTTGTGTTAGTGAGACTCAGGGGGTACATCTGTAGGCAAACCCTTAGGTTTGGTCATGAAGCCCTCACACACCAACCTAGTTGGTGTCATGCTTCATCATCGGGCCCACCACAGTGACACCGAGTGTGTCCCGGGTGTGCTGCGACTCCAGATTACTGAGGAGCTGGTATGCTCGCTGAGTGTGCAGTGATGGTGAGAAAGGAAGTGAAAAGTTAAAAGCTATACAGGTGGTCCCAGTTCCCGAGGGTAAAAGGTAAATTTAATACCTGGGCCCCTGTTAGCAAGATAAACACCGGGACACTGGAGCAGGACGATAGGTCGCAGGAGCACGCTGATCGGAAATACCAGTCTTCTTTCCCTCCCTGCCAAGTGACCCATGAGGCTTTAACAGCAAGTAGCAAGTTAAAGTAGAGGGAATCCCCCTCTTACACGTACAGCACCTTAGCGAGTGCGACACTTTTTACCACACATTGTCACTTAATATAGTTTATTATCACCCACACATACTCATTGGTCCTGAGGAAAGCCAGTTTTAATCAAAAGGCCTGGCTGAAACATGTAGACCGCAAGGACGTAGGAGTTCTTAATACACTCCACATCGTCCACAGCCTTTTTATCTTGATAACAGGGGCCCAGGTATTAAATTTACCTTTTACCCTCGGGAACTGGGACCACCTGTATAGCTTTTAACTTTTCACTTCCTTTCTCACCATCACTGCACACTCAGCGAGCATACCAGCTCCTCAGTAATCTGGAGTCGCAGCACACCCGGGACACACTCGGTGTCACTGTGGTGGGCCCGATGATGAAGCATGACACCAACTAGGTTGGTGTGTGAGGGCTTCATGACCAAACCTAAGGGTTTGCCTACAGATGTACCCCCTGAGTCTCACTAACACAACCTAGCTAGTCCTATATTGATATTTCTAACTATATTTAAATACATCAGACACGATGGGCAGGAGTGCGCAATACAAAAACGATAGCCTTTTCATGATTGCCAATGTATTACGGACAGTGATTAAAAATTATTAAAAGGTCATAGGACATGTTTCTTATTCCGTAAGTGATATGTTATTATATAGAGACAATAACCGTCTCCAACATTAAATGATTCCCTGCTATAAACAAACATGGGTCATATGTTCCTTTACCTTGATTCATTTTCTCGAACCAATTGGGTCTATGTCAAATTCCTGGCGAGCTACCTGGTGATGAACCTTAAGAAAGAAGAAATAACTTTTTATCATTGAGACGCACCTAAGGGAAACTTTTAATAGGTGAGCTTTATTAACAGTAGGATCAGAATGACTGGCCTTATAGATAAAGCCCTGTATGATGTGACTAAGGTCTCAGAAAACTTTTCTAGGCGCCTCCAAAATTAGCGTGCCAGGCTGTCATGAAGTTCTGGATTGAGCATTAGGAATCTCTGGAATGCTCTGTATTCTCTAAAGTGAGGTAAATCCAAGTTTTACTGTAAATACCCACATGATGAACAGGAATAATCAAAAATGCCTGTAAGGCCGATAATAATTAAGCACCTATTTTTAGTACGCACAAAACGAGTCCAATAGAACTTCCTCCATAAGAGGTGCAAATATGTACATATGCGTTTGTAGAATGTAATATGTCTATTGACGAGACCTATATGAAGCTAGATGTTCGTATCTAATTGTGATTTATGAATTGGAATGTAAACGAGCAACTAGTTGGTTTGAATGTAGTGTCAGATTAGTAGCAGGAGTTGTTTAGCGGATGATGATGTAGTCAAGAGTTGGATATGGTGTATCTTATGTTGTACATTTTCTACTTTGCAGATATACCATATAATGTGGGAATATATTTTTTAGTCCTGAAGAAGGTGTTGGCTTGTTATCAATTTGCCAAAACCGAAACGCGTCGATGCCATTCTGAATTGTGACACGCTAAGTCATTGGACTACATAACATCTCCTTCTCAAAGATATTTATACAAATTTGGAGTTTGAATTAATTAAGTCTGACTATTGTTGTCCTATTCTATTTTAATTAGAAATATTTTCTATGTTTTATTCCCATTGCATTATTATTATTCATCTGTATAAATTGTGTTTTCATTTTTTATGTGAGTTTGCTTTTTAATGTTACAATAAATTGTACACGTTTTTAATTTTTGACTACCTTTGCTCTTGCTTAAATGGATGGATTGAAGTGATTTTGTTTTATGAGGTTGAAAGTGTATCTTCTTGTTTACAATTTGCCCAAAGGGGACACTGTATTTGACTTACTGTCTTTTGGAACCCTACCCCTTTGGCTAGTGGGGTCCCTCTCTTTTATTAGAGGTGTCATTTAAAATAACCCGTACTCCTTCCAGAGAATATCGTATCGTGGCCCTGAAATATTTGAGCATGTCAAGACCTACAATATTGTCTGGTGTATTTGGGGAAAGCAAAAACGGACATGGGGCAGTAAACGTATCAACATGAAGTGCAAGTGGCTGTGACAATAGGCTAAGGGAAGATGTTCCATCAAAACATATTGATGTTATAATTAAGCCAGACAGGGGAGCCCTTGTAATCAAGCGTTTAGACAATGCGCTACGAGTAGCTCCTGTATCAACCAGAAACTGATCAGTAGACCCCAAAACATGTGATGTAACATAGGGACCCCTCTGATCTACTAGAACTTCAACTGATTCCTTACCCCATCCTAGGTAATCCTATGCATAAGCAGAATCTTGCAAATCAGACGGCTCATAGTCGGACATTCGATATTGGTTCCGTCTGTCAAAAGTATTAGACCCCTCTTGTCCACGTGTACTAACATCAAACCTAGCACGATCATTTGTGTTTCCTCTAGGCCCTGAATATCCTGAACGATTTCTCATTTGTCCCCGACCACGTGAACCTTGCTGAGCACGCAGTACTGGACAGTCAGAAAGCCAAACTCCAAATTTCTTGCAATACGCACACTAATCAACAGACAAATTCGGACGAGTATAGGGAGGAAAGGACGAACCATGAGATTCACGTCCACCTCTATTATTACCTCTAAAAGTTGGGCCATAAGCCTGAGCCATCATAACCTTTGCTTTTAACTCTTTAAATTTTTTATCTTCCTTACTTTTAGCTTCTAATTCTTGTCGTTCATAATACTGAGCCATAGTTAAGAGTAAAACTGGAGAGGAGATAGTCGATGAAAATTCACTCGCCTTTAGGTGACTAGCTATTTCTGGCAAAAGGTTTGTGACATATTTATCTACAAACAGATGCCTACCCGTGTCAAGTCAAACCACTTTATTCGATTAATAAAAATCATAAAAGTATGCTATACATATACAAAACAATTAAAAAATATTTAAAGGAAGTGTATATACAAGATAAAAATACAGTACAAATTCATTATAAAAACATTAACAATCGATTACTAGTTTAAAGCAGTTGAGTGGTGTACTTTAGCAATATTTTAGGAGGATTGAATTTCTTGTGCGGCTTTCTGTCTAGCCCTCCTAATTCTAGCAGACGCGGCAAAAAAGCTGGCGACACAAAACATGGTTACAGGGGATTCCAACAGTTGTAAAAACAGTAAAGCAGGTTTACACTGAATAAAATTCATCTTTTTCAATAATGGGAGAATAAACCTTTTCCTGGCATCATGGTACAGAGGACAAAAAAAACGTAAAGTGCAAGGTGTCTTGGGGGGAAAAGTCATCACATTTACATGGTGCAGCAACTTCAGGTCTACTCCAGCTCTGCAAGTCCCAAAGTACCGTATGTATTTGGTTAAACCGGAATTTTGTCAGTAACCATCTATGAAAAGAGTTGGTCACGGTAGACAAATAGGGAGACATCATTAGTGGCAAAGTAACCAGAACATGGCCCCTAACCGATGGTTTACTTAGTTCTGCTGCTTCCCGCTCTGCCTCCCTTAGCATGGTAAAATTAGTTTTTACCCACGCTAAATCAGATTTGCATAGAGATTCTGGGTTGTAAAAGATCTCCGGTCGCCCCAAATATACAGCTAACATTTTTATGTAAGACAACCACTGGATTTCCTTCATATTATCTAGGTTGATACAATCCTTTAAGATCTTTTGGTTTAAGGAAAGGTTCGAATTCAACCAGATTCTAATCCATAGCAGAATAGGGGCTATATTAATTATACCTGCTATATAACCTATCCCCAGTTCAAGATGTACAGAATAGGTAGCTGTGGATTGCGGGAGGCCTAGGAGTGACCGTAAAAATTTATTTTCTTCTGTTTGTATGTGGTCTGGTTTAGTAAACCCCCATATTGCTGCCCCATACCTTGCAATAGACAGGGTCTTAGCCTTGTAAATTGCCAGGATCGCCTCGTAGGGTTCCCCCCCAACCTTTTCGCAAAACCTAGCACTGCAGCTGAGGAGCTTCTCACAGCATTTACCTTTATTGGGAGCTGTGGGGACCACGTACCCCTATCATCAAAAACTACTCCCAAATAGGTAAATACCTTTACTCTGGTGATTTCTTCACTGCCGCAGAAAAAGGTCTTAACTTTATTTTTCGAGACACCCAGAGACATAACGTGTGATTTGCCATTGTTTACTACCAGATCCAGGCTTTTCATAAAATCCCCGAATGAGTCCAGCAATCTTTGTAGGCCCAACGGGGTCCTTGCTAGTAAGACTGCGTCGTCCGCATATAGGAGCACCAAAATCGGGGTGCCTCCCATACGGGGGACGTCGGGCGTTGCTGTTAACAGGTTTACCTCCAGCGAGTTTACATATAGCGTAAACAGCATGGGGGGCCAAGATGCATCCCTGTCGCACCCCTCTACCAGACTTAAAACTTGATGTACATTTCCCCTCGTTAGTCATCCTAATCAAGGCATTTAAGTCTTTATGCAGCTCGGCCAAAAAATACACGAGGGGCTAATCAAGACCCATCTCCAGGAGCATTGTCCACAGCTTTGACCTATTAACAAGGTCAAAGGCTGTGGACAGATCCATAAAACCCAGGAAGATAGAGCCTCTGGCCACCTTCGTGTATTTGGCTACGATTAGGTGTAGATTCAGACATTGGTCCTCCGTGCTCCTCCCCGCTCTAAAGCCATATTGGGCGTCGGACAGTATGTTATTGTCCGAGGCCCACCCAGTTATCCTTGCTAAGATGACCTTCCCCAAGATTTTTATAGAGGAATCTAGCAAGGATATGGGCCTATAGCATCTGGGGTCTCCCCTTTGACCCTTTTTGAACACTGGGATTATTATTGATCGGGACCATGACTTAGGGAATCCCACACAGGCCGAGGTGTTAAAGACATTGGTCAAGATATTTGCCCAGTACATAGGGTTTGCCTTGTACATATCAGAAGGTACCCCATCTGGGCCTGGTGCCTTTCGTCCTGCTGTGTCCTCAATTGCTTTAACAACTTCCGCTAAATGAAACCTTATTGGAGTAACAGGAGGTTCCGAGGCTGGGGCCACAAAAATTTCCAATTCCAAGTGACTTCCATAAATTTTTTCGAAATGGTTCAACCAGTCCTCCTCCGCTATATTTACTTCTAAAACATTATTTTGGGAACAGGAAAACAGGGGAGTATTGATAATGGACCAAAACTTTGCACTGTCTTTTAGGGTAGCTTTATCCATAAGCGCAGCCCATGCATCCTGTTTAATTTCATTTTTCCTTTCTTGTACAGTTCTTGAGTACTCTCTTCTGAGCTGGGCTACCCGGGCTTTATTCCTAGGTTGCTCCTGAAGAGCTTTTTTAAGGAGGTTATGGGATTTAGTGCATTTATGGTCGAACCAGCCCGTTACCGATTTATTTTTTGCTGGTCGATTATTAGTGGTAAGTTCCTTAGCCACCTGGGAGCAAATGGCTTCATATGAAGTTATTACTTCCTCCCTGCTAGAGAGGACACCCCCACAGATGTTTAGATCGTGTGCTGCCTTAATAGTGATGGTATTGAGGAACTCCTCAGGCACAACTTTACTCCAATTTAGCCTCCTCCCCTGATCTTTAGCCTTAACCTCCACTACAGCCTGTGGCGGAACAGTTTTATTTAAAAGAGAAAAACCATCTACCAGCTCAATCATCACTGGATTGTGGTCACTAAAAGACGAAGGTATAGCATTATAAGAGATAACATATTTTAAGAGTCCAGAAGAAAGAAATATGTAGTCAATTATTGTTTCGCAATCCCTGCCTACATACGTGGCAATACAGGTGCTTTTGTCAAAAGACCCTGCTTGAAACAGATCGTTTGTAGACAGGAGTCTCTCCAAGGCTTCCCCCTTGTGGGTGTGCTCGAAATGCTGCGGGGATGTGAAATCTGGCCCTTCATAATCAATTAAAAGACAATTCTGACTACATAAATGCACATTAAAATCGCCCAACAAAATATATTGGCAGAAAGTGGTTTGCTTTACATTATAAGTATTTTTAAAAATCTGTCAACCAAGCCAAATGTTCATTTGGGGAATCACCTTGCTGGGAGTTATAACAATTCACAAGAATCAGTTTGGTGTTGTCTGTTAGTCTTAGTTCTAAGACAAGAAAATTGTGAGAAGCACAATCTACCCTTTACCCTTTTCACTTTTCCCCTTATGTTCACAGATACTAATAGCACAAGGCCCCCTCTATCCCTTCCTGCTAACGATCTCAATGCAGGGACAAAGTACGAGGTATAACCATCCATCCAAAAGTCACAGTCCCTATCCCATGTCTCTTGGAGAGCCACAATATCATGTTGTTTAACAAAATTTACCCAGTTGCTATCCTCTCTCTTAGATCGCAGGCCAACAACGTTCCAGCTTAACATCTTAACCGTTTCCCCCCCACCGTTATACTTTGTTACGGGTTTACAGTGAGCGATGACAGGAGTCAGTGTAGTGTGATCAGATACCAAGGGAACCAGGTCTGGGGGAGACTCTTCACCTGGTCCCTCACAAACCTCTCGTCAGTCACACAGATCTAAACCAGAGAGAGCGTCGAATCTGTTATGTGTGACGATATTTCGACCATATTTAAAATAATTTTCTCCTCCTGGTCCCTGCAAAGAGCCTGGTGTCTGAGCCGTAACAGGTGTATAAGGTCTCCTACTCGTGCTATGATGGTGCGCTCTAGCGAGGTGATTATAAAAGAAACCAAGAGGTCGCACACCGATACAATTTACGTCGTGCGTCATGGAGGTTGCCCTTAACAAAACGGTAGCCACGTGTTGTGGGTGTCTGAAATTTACAACTATGCAGTCCCCTATGCAGTTCTTTCTAGTGGGCCCAATCCAGTTTGCCCTTCTAGTTGTTATAATATCCGGGGCAAATTTAATGGGGAAACCACACCTCCTGTTTAGCCATGACACAGTTTTATTTTTGAGGGAGTCATGCGACTCCTGGGGTGTCTGGACTGATTGCGTATCCTGAGGTGGAACATTAGTTAATACAACTACATAGGGGCTACATTCAGGAGGAAGGTTTATATATTTACTTCTCCTCACAGAGATGTTGCTAGCTGTAACTTCAGGCCCTGTAGTTGGACGTGTGGCTACGCTTACTGCAGTGGAACAAGCCTCTATTGCTGAGTCAGGTCTTAACGTAGGCGGGGTGGGTTGTAGCTGAATCTCAGCTATAGTTTCCTGCTCTTTCCCTCCAGTGCCTTTTCCAGCCGACTTTGTACGACCAACCACTGTTGATTGTTTAGATATCAACTCTCCTAGCCTCTTTAATTCGGCAGTTACACTGTCAAGTTTACACAGTAGGGGTTGGACATACTGTACGAATTTTGCTTCAAACGTGGCTTCCAAGGAGCGAAGTAATTGGGCAACTTGGTCTGGACATGATTTGTTATTGGACATAGTGCTCTCTTCCTGTACTATACTAGACTCATCCGTGTAAGTGGTTGGCTGCCCTTTTTTTTGGATGCTTACCCCCCTTTTACTTTGTTGTTTCCTACAATTTCTGACTGGTCTAGTAATGAGCAGTACTTCTTTATTGTCATCACTTCCAATATTTAAATCTACAGAGGGAGGCTCAGTGTGGATCTGGGCAACCACCGTGGTAGCTGCTGTTTAATCCAAAATTGGGGTAGCAACCTCCGGGGAAATCTCCAGAGGGATCGGAGGATCTTCGACAGAATTTGGTGGGCTACCCCTACCTAGTGAGGCTCTCCTATCACTATTTATTTTGTTTACCATCTTCACCAGATAATTGTCAATAGGGCCTACCCCCGATATGAATTTCTCCTTTGAGGCACTTGGCATGATTTATCCTATTGCCTGAAGTAGTGAATAAAGCGGAATATATATCCGCCGCTAAACCAGGTGGTTGCAAAAACAGAATATCGAGTGACCAAATATCGGGATACGAATACCTTAAGTCTCCAGTAGTCCCGACACAGTTCGGCCAGAATTTATGGCCCAGCCCTGCCTCTTCCTGTCTATGACTGTCATAGACTGTCCCGGCCTTGTCCCGGGCTTCTCCCGGGCACGCCCGCGTGCGTCCTGCGGGACGAAGAACCAAGGGAGCCTTTATGCGCCTCCAGGCGCTTTCAGGTCGGCGTCAGCGGCGTCCTTGCCGTGCTGGGGCTGCTGGGGATTGCAGTGACCAGAGGCCCGGCGGAGCCAAGCCCGGCCAGACCCAGAGCGGAGCTAGCTAAGCCCGGCCCGATATTCACCACGCAGGAGGACAGGAAACACAGCGTAGCCAAGCCCGGCCGTCAGCAGCACTCCAGGTCAGCTGTAAACAGTTCCCCCCGGACTCCACACCAAGGGAGCCTTTTTGCACTTCCAGGCGCTTTCAGGTCGGCGTCAGTGGCGTCCTTGCCGCGCTGGGGCTGCTGGGGATTGTAGTGACCAGAGGCCTGGCGGAGCCAAGCCCGGCCAGACCCAGAGCGGAGCTAAGCCCGGCCCGATATTCACCACACAGGAGGACAGGAAACACAGCGGAGCCAAGCCCGGCCGTTAGCAGCACTCCAGGTCAGCTGTAAACGGTTCCCCCGTGTCATCTGTCAATCACTGGCCACTAAAATCGTGGAATGCTTCTTCAAAGCGTGTGAAGAAGTCTGAAACTGATTCATCTATCTTTTGCTTACAAGACTCTAACATAGTCCAATCTATCTTTTTAGGGGGAAGAATCATCTTTAATTTAACCAATATAGCTGCTGGAAGATTTAAAATTAGCTGACACGGTTTCTGTGCAGGTTCTCTATCTTTATCTAATTGTTCTATATCTGTCCACAATGCCCCAAATACCACACAATCATCAACTTTACGCACAGTTCTCCACATATAAGGTGGTAATATTAATCCAAAAAACAAATCAAAGTCAGACAAGGTCATAGTACAAGAACTAATGACACCCTCACTTTCTTCATAAAAGGCTGTCGGATTCTTTCGCGGATCAGGCAATGCATTTTTAAGAGCCTTGACATCCGCTCTATTCCAAGGAGTGTAAACCCAATTATAAATGAAGTACCCTTTCGGGTCGACAGAAGTCTTATCATCATTTGTACCTGTTCCTTTAGGAGGAACATATAAAGGCGCAGCTTACCGCATGGGTTTCACATTTACAACATTCTTATCTGTTTCGAGCGTCGGAGCTCGTGCCATGTTGATTCGAGATGTTTGTGCAGTTGCGTCTGCTGTCTTTTTCTCCTCCCGCAAACAGACTGCTTCATCACGTAGTTTAACCAAGCGTCTGATCGTGTCAGCCACCTGGGAGAAGACAAAAGAACCTTCACGTAATTGCTTACAATCAGCTGCTATATCATCTGGCTCTACTTCCACCGAATATTTCCTAAATCGCTCAAGAACCTCTGCAGCAAATATCTTGATGAAATATTTTTGTTCCCTTTCCGACCAATTCTTAATAGTATCTATAATTTCAGAAGCAGTATTAGTACTACGATCGGCTTTACGTGCCGCAGATCTAATCTGAGAGGAACGTTCGGTATTTAACATTGAGAGAGTGTCTCGGGCTTTATCCCGCTGCGTAGGAGAGTGCTCATCTGACTCATCAGGAGCAGAGGGAAAAGTATATGGAGGTGGACAACAATCTAATAAGAGAGAATCATCTTGGTGTTTATTAAGAATAGGAGTGTAGTGTAGTTCCTATATTCCCAATAGGCTCTGCGCATTGGAATAACATAAACGATAGTTTAGACGTAGGACTGAGGTAGACTAGGTCTCTATTGAATATGTTAAACTTAATTATGAATGCCAGCTAGCTCAGAGGTCACTAGAAACTTTCTCGAGTAAACAAGGAGGAGTTAACTTCCCTGAATAGACAAGAAGGGATTAGCTTCTGACAACCGCATAAACATGAAAACTTTGCTCCCTCCAGAACAAGGAGTATATCTCCAGAGTCGTGTGAAAACAATAGACATCTACTTCACTCAGTCAATCGTGCATGCTTAGATTCACCAGAGTGCAGAGAAATAGAGAGATGGGCGTCTTCAATAAAAGTTGTTATTTATTGAGCAGTCCTCTTTCTTGTGTAAGAGAAGTGAATTGCCGTAATTGCAATACTTGTCATAAAGTAAAATGCGTACAGTAAAAGGAGTATTATGAAATAATACTGTAAAAGCATTGATATGGTTTCTGAGCCATATGATACTTAAAATAGATAAAATATATACATACAAAAAATCATTGACTAAACGTACTCAACTGGTGCTTCTAAGATACGCCTACCCCGGTGTACCTGACCTAAGCCTAATACGTGGGAAGGAGTAAGTAAGTTGCAGTTTAAGTTAGGTTAGTTTTTGCCAAGAATCTGCATCAAGAATTCTCTCAAGGATCTAATCAGCTCCGTACCTTGGGTATAGAATGAAGGAGGTCTTGTATCTCGTTTCTCAGGACTCGATCTCCCAGAAACCCGCATGGGTGACTGGAAACACTGGAGCTGGATTTCTCGGCAGGAGAAAAAACAGCGTCTCTCTCGGTGCGTCAAGGGGAGGGTCGGCTTCCTTCGGCTCTCGAATCAGCTGGGCGTCGGGCAAGTAGATAGCCGCTCTGCTCCAAACCACTGTGTGTTTGCTTAAGGCAACGTTGGTATATTTATACCTGGAAGGTGCCGAGTTTGACGTAAGGTTGGACATAAGACGTCACTAAGAACTTACAGTTCTTTCTGGACTCCAGGAGTTCTTGTTCAAATCAAAACAAAAGCAGGGGGATTTCCCGGGCTGCTGGAGGCTTGGTTTTTTAAAGAACGCGTTGTACTTTCTAGGAGTCTATGGGAGTAGCCTTGCCATATTTGGACTGCATTGGCTATGACTAAATATGGATGTGATTCTTCAGCCTTTATAAGGATATTATTTGTTATAACCACATAAGGGCATAACTCCGGAATATTTAATTAGGGTCCTAGATACGTTTACAACACCCACTCCACGTATTATGTCAATCATTACTAAAATACTAAGCAATACTAAACATAAAGTGATGCATGTGTTTTCCAACCCACCCCAAAATACATAAATTGCATTTGAAATGGTATATGGTATGTACACGAAAATGAGTATTGGTACTGTACGGTTTTCAAGCAGTGGTATCATTCAGATAATGCATACATAAATATTGGCTGAATGAATTGCGAAAATTACATTCATGAAATGGCTCTTAATACAGAAAAGAAGGTCGAGACCATTTCATCACATATTTATACAATACTGTACATGTGCTAGAGGCTGAATCAAAATATTGTCTCTAGAGTTTCAAAATAGAAGTTCTGTTCTCTAGGAATAGTTCTACTTTAAGCAGAGTACCGTGTGCCAAAAAAAGTAAAAATTTTGGAAATGGAAAAATAATTTCGCTTTCAGGGGAAAAAATAGTTCCAATTGTTTTCAGGAGACTTGTTTATAAAAACTGAAGGCCGAATTCAGAGTTCAGGGAACGCTGTGTGCTCGTTGTTTTTTTTAAGTTATTCTCGTTGTTAGGAGAGAACATCAAATCAGACAGGCTTGCAAAAAATTGGTCTACAACAGTAGGTGAAAGATCGACCAAGTTCGAAAAAGCTGAAATAGTGCATATGTGAGAGTCATTGCTATCATCGGTGTCTGGATCAGCAATGCTCACTGAAGGTTGTACCTGTGTGGGGCTGCTTTCATCTCGTACTTCACCGCCACCTAATCGTAATGGTGAAGTCTCAACGAATGCCGTCATCAGAATAGGTAGCCGCTGGGGACAACACGTTGCATGAGCCGTTACCGTACCAAGCAAAGTATCGATATCCATAGGTACTGCCGATGGTAGTGTAAGACAGACGTCCAACACGCATTCTTCTCCGCATAGCAGGCATCGTAGCACAGGTAAGATGCAATCTTGCCAGATTGGTCTGAATGAAAGAAACCAGGTAGTACTCAGATCTCTTAGCCGGGCAAAGCCAAGAACTTTAGTGATCCGTTCTCGGTATCGTATAGCCACAATCGTTTCTTCCATTGTAGCCTGAGTTTTGTCTGTGACTTGAACTGCCATATCGGAGCAGAAGGAACAAAATTAAAATTCCTGCTACGAGTCCCAATAGAAGAGGCAGTCCGCCAAATACAGAATGCACAAAATTCGGGAAGATGCCCAGAACTGCTTCAAAGGGTGCTAACAGTCCCGAAAAAATGGTCTTTAATACATGTGCGATACCACTGGTATCAGACATGTTTAAAATTTGACCTAACATTTCTACGAAATGCACGGGGCAATTTGTCGATTATAGGGAATGTATCTCTGCTGCTGTCCTTGCAACTTGCAGATCATACGTCTCTTTGGACGAGGTTAAAGGCACAGTTGACTGTAAAAGAATAGACTTCATTCTGCTTAAAGTATCAATTCGAATAGAAGAGATATTCAGAGAAGGCCATATTGCTGCCTCCATGTCTGGTTTGCTGTTTGGATACAATACTTGCATACAGCAAATGACCCTGGATGTAACGCTTACGAGATAGGCTAATCCTGGCACCATGCCACAACAGCTGCGGTCATTTATTACAACGTAGCTGCCGTTGGAAAGCTGTCTGAAAAAAGGCTCTATCTGTGTTGCAGGAGTGCCATGCAGGTGACAAGAAAGGTTATTTGATGAACCTTCACAGGCTCCATGCAAGTTAATACCTTGACACAGAAGTGTACCGCTTAGTGAATTTTTACAGTCGTTGCCTCTAAGAAATACTTCTTTTTTCCCGTCACTATAACATTTATGTGTATAAGGTAAATTCCAGGTTGACTTGATGTATCTTTTACCCAACCTTTCATACAGGCCTGCTGGTATATATTTTTGGCAATATTGAAACTGGAAAATTGTTATCGGAATTGTAATTATACCATGTATTATCCATTCAATGACAGGTCTCTCTGACATTGTCAATGGTAATCTCTCAAGTTTTTCAATGCTCAGAATCGTATAGTCTGCTCCTTTTTGTGCCAAACTGATTTGTTTATCAGTAAGGTTAAAGATAGAAAATAATGACGTTTTGTTGATTAGACACCATGGCACGTGAACTGAACGCAGATTTTGTAACATCCAGCCTAGCTGTACAATTGAACGTAATTGGGACTGGCCATGTTGTAACATTAGCAAGTCCTGCTCTATTATATCAATAGCAGATGATACAATGCTGTCCAGTGAATACATTCTGGAGGACAGAGTCGTTAACCCATTGTCCACTACAGACAGTGATTTTTCCAAATTAATACGATCAATTTCTCGTATTTTTTCTGCAGTTTCAATTTGCATTACTTTCCAAGCTTCGTTGTAAGCTGCGTATATACCGGCGTATATGAAACGTTTTTGACGCTGTTTGCGAGGTCCCAATATGAAATCTTGCAAGTCAGCACCTTCTTTAAGTAAAGTCAAGTGTTGCTTAATTTCCTGCAGTGTGGATCTCTGTAGCCATTCGAGGCATATTTTCCCTACACTGTATGTTGTAACTATCCTTGGATGTTTTTTTTTTGTCCTTATTAGCCGCATTATCGTTCCAAGAAATATCCAACCACCATTAATGTCCTTGAAAGGTTGGAGACCAGAAGTGGTCTCATTCTTTCCCAGGGCAAAAAGATCCGGATGATCTTACTCCGTCAAGGCTTATTTCAAGCTGTCGGCCCAGTTTCGTCGTCGCACGGGGGGCCTCCCTCTGGACCTGGAGTACAGGGCCTAATCATCGGACCCGGGAAAAAAAAAAACCCGGATGCCCAGATGGTTTTTCATCTCCACTTAAGTAGAACATTCCAGAAGACGAAGCTTCTGGTACTGCCAGATTTTGCCATGTCCACTTTAGATATTTCATAGAGCGATGTCAGCCACTGTGCATGAGTCGGAGGGTTGGTATTGACCCAATTTTTACATATTTGCCGTCTTGCTAAAAGGATAAGCATAGAACAGAAATATTCTTTCTGCCCCCACTATATTGTCGCTCAGTCCGAATATAACTAACGACAGGCAAAGGGGGATCGGAGTTTTAAGGATTGATTCTAGAGAAATCTTGACTTCCTCCCAAAATGTACTAATGTTAGGGCATTCCCAGAACATTTGGACATCGGATGCTGCCGGAAGAAGGCATTTATTGCAGCACTTCCCTGGTTGGAACTTAGAGAGTCTTTGGGGAGAGAGATATGCTCGATGCAAAGTAAGTAGATGGTTACGCCTCAACCAGGCAGGCTTGATGACTTTGTACAGGAGGCTGAAAGATCTGATCCATAAGTCCTCCATTTGAACTTCACCATCGCCTCCCCATAGTTCACTCGGGAGATCGAAATCTCCGTCAGCTTCCTCCATGATGGACCAATACCAAAAAGCCACCTCTTTGGGGCACCTTGATTTACCTACCAAATGTTTTTCTAGAGAGCTATACCCCCCAAGTTTTACATTTTTCTTTAACTGTTCTCGGAACCAACTGGCCAATTGCATGTATTTAAACCAGGATAAAGCTGAACCGACCCTCTCAAAAAAAACTTCCCATTCTATCAAGATCCCTCCAGCCACCAACTCTCCCCATCTGAGTACCCCTGCATCCAATAAAGGAGGTGTAAGGCTATCAGCAAGACAAGGGGGGAGCCCCGGGAATCCCAGATTGGAGCAAGATTAGAAAAATATGCCAACCCAACCCTATCTTTTATTTGGGTCCATTCTTTTACGAACAGGTATAAAATCTTTAACCTCACCCTCTTGAAATATCTCTGATGTCCAAATTTGAACAAAAAAACATCCAGTGGTAGATTAGAGCCGGATAGCATTGCCTTAAACATACACCCATTTGAGTTGTCTTCGGGGGTCTTCAGCAGCATCCTGGAGTGAGACAGGTGAAATGCCCAGGCGTAATATTCCAGGTCTGGCAGTGTGAGGCCTCCCTTCTCCCTCCTTCTCCTTAGTTTTTTCCAGGCCAGCCTGGCGGACCTAAATCCCCAGATGAAGGAGTTAATATATTGTTGGCATTTGTGGAGTTGTTTAGAGTCGAATGCCAGTGGGATAGCATTAAAGATAAATGTATATTTGGGGAGGATGGCATGTTCTCCCATAAACCGTAAGAGGGAGGAAGGACCAAGCTTTCAACAATGCCTTGGACTCGCGGGAAACCCGATCTAGATTCGTCTGGGCCAAAATACCGATGTCATGGGTAATTCTGACTCCCAGGTAGCGGATTGAAGGTCTTACTGGAGGTTGAAGGTTATCGATATTCCAGGCATAAGATCGGTTTTCCCAGCATTAATTTCGTAAACCAAGAACCTCCCAAACTCCTCTGCCCTCCTTACGACCATGGGGAAGGCCTGACCGGGGTCCGTTGTATAGATAAGAATGTCGTCAGCATTGAGCCCGACCTTTTTCTCCCAACCATGGAAGGAGAAAGGCAGAATGCTGCAGTCATCCCTAGGAGTCTGAACAAAGGGTTCGACGTATAAATTAAACAGATGGGGGGAAAGCGGACACCCCTGTCTTGTCCCCCTCATAATTTGGAAAGGCTCTGTACGGGCGCCGTTGACCAAGAGGCTGGCCCTAGGATCACTATATAACAGGTTTATTGCTCGACAAAATTTAGGACCAAGTTGGAATTTCCTCATTACGGCATCTAGATAGGGCCAATTGACCCTATCAAATGCTTTTGTGGCGTCCAGCGTCATGATCGCGAGAGGGAAAACAAAAGTTGAGGCGATATCAATCGCCCCAACCAGATCATAAGTCAGGTCCGCCAGTTGGCGTCCCCGGATAAAACCCTTTTGGTCATGATGGATAATCGTACCGATCTCGCTCCCAAGACGTGCTGCCAAAATTGCTGCAAAGATCTTATAGTCGTTATTTAGGAGCGAGTTTGGGCGATAAGATCCACAATCGACTGGATCCTTTCACGTTTTTAGAACTAGGGCAATATTTGCCTCACCCCATGGCATGGGTGGCGCCACTCCGTTCATTAAGATGTTATTAAACAAGTCAGTTAAGTTGGAACAATAGTCGTGTCTAAAATTCGATATAGGTCACCGGGTATACCATAAGGCCCCGCGGCCTTCCCCCGTTTCAACTGTTTAATTGCTCTGGCAGACTTCCGCTTCTGTTACCTCCTTATCAAGACGATCGCTCTGTTCCTTGTTCAACGTAGGGAGGCCCACCTTCCCCAGCCACGCATCACTCTCCTTTGCGTTAATTGCAATTCCATCAGTACATATGTTCTGGAAAAATGCCCGAAAGGCTTCCCCTATTTCTGAGTTAGAGAACCTACTGGTGGCTTCCCCCTCTACTCTCACTTCTTTAATGTAATTTCTGGCGTGGTCTGCTTTGATTTTCCAGGCAAGCAATTTGCCTGCAGCCTCACCATATTCGAAGTGTGAGAGCTTACTGGCCTCCAACCTCTTCGCAACTCTCTCCTGCAGTATAGAATCTAGTTTGTCTTTTAGGTCATTACGTCTTTTTAGATTTACTGGAGACATGGGGTCATTTGAGTCTATGAGTGCCAAATCTCGCTCTATGTTTAATACCTCTTCTCTGTATTTCCTCTTTCTTTAAGAGGCACAGTTGGTGATACATCCTCTTAAATACGCCCTCCACATCTCCCACACAGACACTAAGGGGGCAGAATTTAGATTATGTTCTAAGAATGCGGCGGACTCATTTATTAGAAATTCCCTCTCGTCTTCTTCGAGTAGGATGGTACGATCGAAGGACCATGAGGTGTGTGTGACATTCTGGCCTAATACTAACATGAAGAGAATAGTCGAATGATCGGACAGATGAGAGTGAAGGTAAATCAAATTTTTCAGCGTGTCCTTGAGAATAAAACTGATGAGGGCATAGTCAATGCGGGATTTATGCTTATATTTAGGATTATGGAAAGAAACCCCCAAGGTGTTACCGGCTCTCTCCCGCCAAAAATCCACTAACCCCTAGTTTGACATACATGTAAGTAGGGTTGACCTTGTCTTGCTATGTAGTTGTGCGCTAGAACTAGCTGATTTATCCAATTTTGGATTTAAGACAAGGTTGAAATCGCCCATCCATATCACAGGGTTCTGAGAGGTGATCATGTGGTTCAGGATTGTATTGAGGTGGGAAGGGTCGTCCTGATTGGGACCGTAATACCCAGCCAGGGTGAATGCCCTCCCATCAAACTGGACGTTGGCTATTAGCCATCTACC
Organism: Lissotriton helveticus; assembly: GCF_964261635.1. NCBI lineage: Eukaryota > Metazoa > Chordata > Amphibia > Caudata > Salamandridae > Lissotriton > Lissotriton helveticus. The sequence continues at coordinate 788,537,693 of NC_136057.1, read as the reverse complement.
ACTCGGATCGGCCCTGTAATCTGTGATCTGAGCTTTGGCTTGTTTTTTAAAAATGATAACAATCCCACGGATATTGGCATTATGGTCCGTACTGAGAAATCTATCTACCCATTTCAGATTTTTCATTATCTCGATGACTTCTTGTTTTAGCAAGTGCGTCTCCTGGATTACTATGACCTGCGCGGGGGAGTCCCTAATATATTGCAAGATTTTATGCCTCCTTCCCTTCACACGCAGGCCATTAACGTTCCAGGATAAGAACTGGAGCTCCCTCATTTATCTTGCCGATCACCCGCCCGTCGCCAATCCTGTCTACCCCTAGGCACCCTGCACTCCTCCCAGTAATCTTCCCGTCTGACCTGGGTATTGTTTCCGTAATGACAGTTAAGGTAATTCTTGGAAAATACATAGTACAAAAGAGAGAAATACAGCTTCTGAGGACTTTTAATGCTTTCTCCCCCCCCCAACCCCCCCTGTAAACCCCACCCCAACTTACTCTGGCTAGATGTCTTGCCAGATTTCGTCTCCGACATGACCCTTACCCTTGTCCTATCCAACATGGATAAGCGATGTTGACCGGCCGGTGTATAAGTGTCAGGATGTATATGTGAGATGGAGAAAGGAAAAGAGTGAGATGGAGAGAGAAAAGAAAGAACCCCCCAATATTTAATAAAGTAATGGGGAAGGTTTAACCCTATTTAATGAAGGTGATATTTGATAGCATTATCAGTTAACATGTATGTGCATTTTGTTTATCTGTTTTTCCCTTTATTACCTTCTCTTTCTTTTCCCCGTTTTTTTCCACTTTTTTCCCCCTTTCTTTCCATTTTCTTTTCCTTTCCTTTCCTTCCCCTTTTTCCCCCCCTTTTGCCCTTCCCTTTCCCATATATATATATATTTTTTGCATTGTTACTGAACTTTATTCAGTTCCATATTCAAGGACTGTACTCCTGCCCATTTAACCTTGCTATCTCATGTGTAGGCTTGTGGAAAGGAGCAATATCACTATGATAAGGAGGTGGGATGATGTCAGGGTAGGTGCAGATACAAGGCTAATATTAGAAAATGAAAGACTCTAAGAACCCCTCTGTGCATACTCGCTGATGGAACTTAGCAATTCGTCTGCGTCTAGAGGTGTTTGAATGTTGTGCATTTTATTATTGAACATTACCCTCAGGAAAGCGGGGAACCTCATCTGCACTGTGGCCCCCAGGGCCCTGAACTTCTCCATTCTCTGCCCAAGCTCCCACTGTCTGTCTAGGGTGGTTTTCGACAGGTCCGATCAGACATCAAAGGAGAAGTCTGGGGCCTTCAATGACTTAACTTTAAGAGCGATATTCAAGATCTTCTCTTTAATTGAGTAGGCTAGGAAGTTCACAAGAATTTTCCTGGGCTTTTTCCGCCCTGAGTTCAGGCGGAAGGGCTCCCAATGTATCCTCTGTATATCCGCCTCCAACTCCGCTGCTGACTCATCCAAGTTAAGGGCATTTCTGAGAAGGGAGACAGCATATTTCTTGATTTCGCTCCCTTCCTTTCCTTCCGGGATCTTTAAAAGTCTGAGGTTGTTCCTCCTAGAATAATTCTCCAGGGACTCAACCCTGTCTTTCACTGCTTCCCCTTCTCTCCGTAGTGACTGGATTCTGTCTTCAGCATGTTCCAGCTTAGCCTTAAGCTCCCCCACTGCACCTTCAAGGCTCTCTGTCCTCTCGAATAGGCCGTCCACTTTCATCCCGAGAGCCTCACACACGGCCCTGATGTCGGATTGATTCTGTCTGGATTCCGCGAAACCGCTTTTGATTTTGCTCATCATAGCTACTAAGATAGCCTGGAGGGAACCCTCACTGTTACTCCCTGAAGTGCACCCCGAAGTGCTAGTGTTGTTAGCCTCACTCCTGGGATCTACCCCCTCCCCAGAAACTGAGACAGGTTCCATTGCCGCCACCGGAATTTCTGTTTGCCCTGATGCTCCATTGGCCATTGTATCTGACTGCCCCAGTAGCGCTGGTCCCCCAAGGCTATGTGCCTCTATATTGGTGCTGCTAGGGGCGTTGATGGCTAAGGGAGGGGCGCTCAACATCTTGAAACGCACTGTATTTCCAGCCTCTGGGCCTTGTGGATTTTGTGCTATATTCAAGACTTGAGGTAAGACTTTGAAATAGGACCTTAGGGACGGAGTTATTTGGGCTGCTGTTTTTGCTATTCTCTTTGCTTTAGCTCTCTTTGGCAGCTACTTATTTGAGGGGGTGTTATAGACAACCCCCACAGTCTTTAGAGTGGCATCCTGTGGTGCAAGATGTGCCACCTCCTCCGAGGTCCCAGCCCCTGGGTCAAACACTGGCTCAGACCCTGACTCGGGCTCGGGCTCACTGATTGAATCTCTATCCACAGACCAGAGACCTTTCCCCGCCTCCTACCCTTCCCACCTCGCTTCCCCAGAGTTCTACTGGGCCCGTCTCTTTTCCTCAGGTGCTCTCCCCCCTTGACTGAAGCCTTTACATTCCCCTGAGCCAACACATTGGTTTTTAAGAGATTAATCCTGCTCCTAATTTTAGTCACCTTGGACGCGGAGTCAGGGCAGGAGCTTGCATGAACTGGTGTGTCCAGGGCAGAGGTTGGAATACCTTCGGAGTTCTTAGTGATATCGGGCTCGGCCCCGAACCTCGATGACAGTGCCCCTCATGCACCCCCCCACTGTAGCGCTTTGATGTTCCGCCGCCGAACAGACCGTGAGCCGCCGCCCTGCGGCTCCTCCGTAGCTCTGACCAGAAGAATGGTGCAGGGGGCGGAATGAGGCTGAAACACATTAGCTGCCTCTATCCGCAGCAAACCGCGGATGAATTCCACAGCGCGTCGGTGCAAGACATCCAGGAGAGCCAGGGAGGGACGGGGGGGCCGCCGCCACCCGCAAATTTTACCCCACCTCACCGTACCCGTCTCGCCGGTCGATCCAGGTAGGAATTTGCTGTTTTACATAATTGGAAGCACAGGGTTAGGAGTATCCGTCGAGACGTGCGCGCCGCCCTAACCAGCGGCCGCCATGTTTTCCTCCCCGAAAAGTCAACTATCCCTGGATGTTGTCTCTGGGAATATCTTGGGTCTGGCCTGGTCTGTTTGAACCCCTGTGTTTTGTTCAGGAATCTATCTTGACAGTTATTAGTGTCTGTGGGCCAGATCAACCATTTTTTCCAATCAGGATTTGTTCTGTTTTGGTGTAAAATATGGGATACGTCTATCTCCACATCTGTAGTGCTATTACTATCAGGTATGGGCTTTGGAATAGACGGTTTGTTTAAATCTTTTATCTTGGCTAGGCCAAGACAGGTTGTTTGTTGAATGGTGTCATTCAGGAACATAATTTGTTCTGGGATCATGCAGGCTCTAAATAATGTTTCTAAACCTTGTACCTGCCAATCTTTTGTACCCCTGATGGTTTTTGTCTCAATGTTGTTTTTCCAAAATTCAAAACCAAATGTAGACATTTTTTCATAACATTTTTCAGAATAAATCAATTTAGTATTTGTCAACATTGTTTTCATTCCTGTCTTATTTAACATTTTAAAATAAAACGTTTCTGGATCTGTGTTATTAAACCCTGAGAAGTATCGAAATGTCTCATAAAATGTTTTTGAGCTGCCTTTTGGCGGTGTTGGACAATGTTGCCATTGATTATAATTATAAACATTTCTAGGATTAGCAGATTGATGCAAATAGTGATGACCATAGTGGTTATAGCAATACATTTCTTCATAATTTGATGAACCCTGCAAATAGTCATGTTCTGTGAATTTTGCTGACATTTCTAAATCTGACATCATATTATTAATATTTTCAAAGTCCCAATCATCAGAGAAAGTACTTGGTGATACAAAGTCACCTAATTAAACCTTGAACTGGTGTGGATATTTCAAGAGTTCAACCGGGCCATAGATTTCGTAATCCGTTTTGTCCCATGCTACACACCCAGGTATAGGAATGGCTGTGATGTTCACTGATGGCAGTTCTCTTTTTTCAATGTGAGACGATCTGTGAGGTTTTAGGGCCAAGTTGATGTTCTGACTTGCTGTGTCCATTGTACTATATTTTCCATCAATAAATCTACCCAAACATAAAATCATGATGAGCCAAAGTAGGAGGAAAAGTACACCTAACACCATCCATAATTCAATCCATGGTGAAATCAGATATGTTTCTTTGAGTTGATGAAAGAGTTCAGTAATTTTGTCTTTGAAAGTTTTTGTTGCTGGCGTTTCTTCATGTTCACTTGGATCAACAGAAAATTCATCGAAATTGATGAAGTAGCCAGATGCAGTTCTGTCAATTGTTGGAATTGCTTCCTGATTGTTATTAATCTTTACTTCTGTATGTTCAGAGGCTACATCATTGTAGACTGGTGTTTCTTGACGAACTGTTGCAATTTGGGTTTCAAGAGGCACAAGTTCCATGGCTTTGTGCATAGTCCTTTTTTGTTCACTGCAGGTTTATCAAATGTGATTAGTCTCTCAGTTTGAACCTCTTGGATTGTAGCAAGGTTTGGTCTTCTGCTACTTCTTGGGAGTCCACTGGGCCTACTACTTTTACCAGGTCGATTGATACAACTCTGTTCTCCTTTTTACCAGCAAGGGGCGGTAGTACTACTGATCTTGTTCCTCTGACAGCTAAGACAGGTACTGCTTTTCTGTAAGAAAGCCCAAATTCCTTCTTCACCGCGATCTTTTCTCTGACCAGATCCCCAATCTTTGGAATCCAGACAGGTCTTGCTGGGACAGGTGGTTTTTCTTCAGTGGCCGTTGGCTTTAGCTTTGTGTTACTTAGACTTCTTCTTGTTTCATTTAAGTCCTGTAAAACAGCCAAACGATCTTTGATGTCAAACGATTTTTCTTTCACCACTGAAGTCTGACTATCTAAGTCCTGGATTATCATTCTAGTACCGAACAAAAGTTTGTATGGAGTGATACCTCTTAGAGAATTTCTTGGCAGATTATTAAGACTACGTTGGACACTTGTTAGATGTTTGACCCACCCATCACCCGAACCTAATACCCTTGCCGTTATGGATTGCTTTATGTCATGTTTTTTTCTCTCCACTACCGCATTTCCCTCGGGATGGAATGGACTAGAGTACCGCAATTCAATGCCCATGCTGGTCATGGCCTCTTTGTAAGCTTGAGAGCTAAACGCAGGACCCTGGTCAGAATGTAGCATGCCAATTGCGTATGTGCCGATAAAGACTCGCAAATCTTTTATAACAGTTCTGGCGTCAGCCGAGCGCTGGGGTCTCATCTAAATGAATCCCGTCTTAATAATTATGGGATCGCCTTTTTCCATCTGGATTTTTGTGTATAGATATAAAGGCTGGTGTCTCGTCCGGTTCACCACTGCAATCTCTATTGCAGTCCTGACAATTCGTTGCAAAGTTGTAAATTTGCAAACTCATCCCCGGCCACCAGTATTGTGATTGTAATTCTATTAGAGATTTCAAGATCTCTTGGTGCCTCAGACCCTGTCCCATGTGTGCTTCTTGAATCAAGTAAACCCTCTGGTTCGTGTTTGGAATTACTCTATCCCCCACTCCAGGGATCAGTTATGTATTTATTTCCGAGTGGAAAATTTAGAGGTAACGCCGCATAGTTGCCTTCCATTGATGCTTTCACTGCTAGTAACGTTTCACCGTCTATATGTGTTTTAGTAAGCTTTTTTGTAGCTATGGAAGCCGGTTTAAAAGCTGCCGCTGTGGCTCTGTTAGCCAATGAATTCCCTGCAACGTGAACGCCATCACGTCGATGACTCAGTGTATGTATCACGTGAGTCTTTTGTAGTTCTTTCTGCAAAAACACTACTTGTTCCCAAAGTTTTTTATGCTTTATTGTGGCACCTGTCTCATATTTGTAACCATTTTTGATCCAAGTCTGCATGTCATTATTGTAAGACTGGACGCAGTAATGCGAATCGCACACTATTAGTGTGGGGAATTCGCGATCGGCATTTTCAAGCGCCATCTTTAGAGATCTTATTTCAGCTCGCTGAGCTGTACAGTTTCTGATTGATTCAGTTTTGGTGACCATCGGTCTGAATTTACCTAAGCGCCAGCGACCTTTAAGAATCGCGCATGCCGCATTGTAAACTTGTTTTCCCACAACGTAGTGTGGTGCAAATCTGTCCGTGTAGATTACACAGGTGTATTGTTCGAGATGCAGAATTTCGATTGACAGAGAACATTCATGTTCGTATTCTAGATCTTCTAGTCTTTTCATTTTTGGATCAAAAGCGTGTTTCACGTCTTCTGCAGCAAGAGAATTTTCCCATTGTATCCATTTTGGATCTAATGCCACTGCATTCGGAATGCGTGGTCTCGTTACTGCCTCAAGGGCTGATACTGCTGTTAAAACAGATATGCTTGTGCCTTGTGCTTGGGCTCTTTCTTTCGCTACAGCAGTTTGAACCGCAGTTAGTATTTTTTCAGTAGAACTGAATTTCATTTCAGCTTGTGTGTACAAGTGTGATTTATAAGCTATTGGCACCGTTTCTCCCTCATTAGAGGTTAGGTGAATCCGCATCTTCCTGGTATGACTCGTATTACAAGGTTGCGTTCATTTGCGTGTGTTTGCAATTTTATTTTAGTTAACATGTCTGCTTGTAATGTTCTTAAAATTTCTGTGTGTTTCTGAGTCCAATTGATTGGTGTGAAATCAGGTTTTATTTATTCATAGAGAGGTTTAACCCTCTCTGCATAATTTAGAATGTATGTTCTTCTGAAATTCAGGAAACCTAGAATTGATTGTAAGTTTTTCAGCGTTTTTAGAGCTTGGAGTACTGCACACTTCTCTAAGAAGTTGTCTGCTAGGCTTTTGCCTTCACTTGATTCATATCCCAAAAACAGGACTGTGAGGTGGGCAATTCGTGACTTTTTAAAGTTGAATTCATACTCTTCAATCAATCAATCAATCATAACATTTGTATAGCGCACTACTCACTCGGAAGGGTCTCAAGGCGCTTGGGAGAAGGGGTCCGCTACTGCTCGAACAGCCAGGTCTTGAGTTGTCTCCTGAAGGCGAGATGGTCCTGGGTCAGACGAAGGTGGATGGGGAGGCTGATAAAGGCGGGGGGATTGTAATCCAAGAAATAGACCAATATAAAAATGAAATTTTGCGACAACTCAGCAATCATGAGCACTATTGCAAATTGCCACGGAACCCCACAACAGAAATACAAAATCTAATATCTGGAGTTACCAATGATGGATTAGAGACTGGTTTCTTATCAAAAAAGGAACATGAGTTTCTAAATACCAAAGCCCTGAGAACCCCAGTCATATACTGCCTACCCAAGGTCCACAAAAACTCTGAACATCCCCCAGGGCGCCCCATAGTTTCAGGCTGTGGGTCCATACTAGAGCCCTAGGGACATTACATTGATCATTTTATCAAGCCATTTGTGCCTACCACCTCTTGCTATATCAAGGATACGATGTCAATGATTAACCTCATTGAAGAACACCCTTTTGATCCAACATCCAGCACTATGTGTACGCTGGATGTGGAATCACTTTACACTAATATACCTCAATTTGAGTCTCTGCGTGTGATTGAGAAGATTTTAGAAACACGCCCTCGCCCCCACAATGTTCCATCTAACTTCATCCTCCAACTGTTAGAAATTTGCCTCACCAAAAATGTCTTTCTTTTTGAGGGACAATTTTATGGGCAAGTCCGCGGAACATCTATGGGGGCTATTTTTGCCCCCAACCTGGCGATTCTGTATATGGATCACCTGGAAAACTCTACCATCTTAGATGTATCAAACCCTTTCCACAGTGGCATTTCCATGTGGAAAAGGTACATTGATGACATCTTCATGCTGTGGACTGACTCAGATGAATCATTAAACCAATTCCTACACTAGCTGAACAACAACAGTGGAGGACTCAAATACACCATGGCTAGCAGCAAGGAATCTATACCTTTTCTTGATATAGAAATAAAACACACTGAAGGCCGACTCACAACAAGTCTTCATCGTAAACCCACAGAACAAAATACTTTACTGAACTATAGCAGTAACCACCCGCGAGCCCTTAGAGACTCCTTACCCTATTCTCAGTTTTTGCGCATCCGCAGAAACTGCTATTCCAAACAAGACTCCTTCCCAGAGGCTAAAATTCTAAGTGCCAAACTTAGACAAAGGGGTTACCCACGTAAATTAGTACGTCGTTCATTAAAAAGAGCATGGTACTGTCCCAGAGAGACGCTTCTAGAACCCCGTATTAAGAATAACCAAGACAGAATTACCTGTGTAACCACATTCTCCCCTGTCTCTAATGCTATTAAGAAAAGTGTCCTGAAGCACTGGCCAGTATTAAATGCCGGCGTCCTTAACTTAGAACGACCACTGTTTGCTTTCAAAAGAGCAAAGAACATAAAAGACCACTTAGTATGTGCCTCGCTTCCACAACTAGATACCAGAAGTACACTTAATGATCTGTGGAACTTACCACCTCTTAAGGGTCACGTTAAATGTGGCCAATGTATTTCGTGTGACTCAACTGTTGAGGGTGAGACATTTTCCTTCGGCACAATTAAATATGTAAGACACCATTTCACCAATTGTAATTCTGCAAATGTAGTTTATGCAATCTTCTGTCCGTGCATGCTGATATACATAGGACAAACAAGTCAGAAGATTAAACTAAGGATAGGACAACACAGAAGCAGGATTCGCTGCCAAACCGCCAACGCACCTCTTGTGGAACACTTCTTGGAAAAAAGTCATACTGAAAATGACTTCACATGGACCGTGATCACACAGGTCAAAGCCGCCCCTCGAGGAGCGGATATCTCTCAAATTATGAACAAAGAGGAGTTGCATTGGATCCTGAGAACGGACAGTATACGTAAAGGCCTGAACAGGGTCGAGGACTGGACATCACTGCTTTAAAGTCTTCCCGAGTCTTTAGACTATATTGTTCGCAATGTTCGTTATTTTTTATTTTATTTTTTCTTGTTGTACATAAATATTTAAGTCACCTGTTCAATAACTCACTTGTAACCTTTCCCTGTAAACAGGTGGTTCATCTAACACCACTCTAAGATGGCCGCCCTCACTCACTCCTTGCCACCAGTCCTCCCTCGATTTCTCTAACCTTGCTTTAAGTATCCTCCCCGCCCACATCCCGGCAGCGATCACCGCCAGAATCCCATCCGTCCTGCCATCAAGCAAGGCAACTAAAAGTAAGTCACCCCTGATTCCTAACTCCCTTCCCCTGCGCTCCCACGCCTTGTAATCATTTTTCCAGACTTATGGGCCCTTTTCTTCCCACCCGCTAGAACTTCACTCGCCGGAGCATCGCGCTGCCGTGCAAGTCACCGTGGAAACCGCTTTAATAAGTAAGTCCCACGAGGCCCGCCGACCATAAGGTTATACATAAGTGACTACGACCATACTGAATGTTTTTTCCCCTCTCTTCCCTCACTCCTCAGCCATCCATTATATTTATTGCGCCACACGCCCGAATCTGCCAGCAAATGTGAGTATCTATGACAATTAAAATACGACCCCCACTGCCCATTATTTTTTCCTCTTTTACCCACTCACATAGAATCAATCCCACTAAGAGCTGATTAACAGACCTTCTCCATCCATTCCTGGAATTATGCGTGTTCTCCACGGAGGTATACCACAATAGTTTTAAACCTTCCCTCCCTTTTCTATGCACTTATCTCACTGCGTCGATTTGCTCACCTCGCCGAATAATTCCATGTTTTAAAACACTTCTAAATATGTCACGTGTCTTAAATGCCGCATGTTATGCATGCACTTACGAAACCGTGGTTTACTATTGATTTCGTGCAGACGCCATCAATCACTATAGCTATTCGAAGTCACATTTCGTTTTTGCTAATACAGTGCCACATACTGTGTTAATCACTCGTAGAAGCGTAGTAAGAACTGAACTCATGCCTAGCTTCTCTAAATTCTAATAATAACTATTTATGTTTTTCCTTTTTTCCCCCCAACCAATTTATGTTGTTGTGTTATATGTTAGAGGCTATGATATTTTGAATATGTTCTCAAGACAAACATGATTTATTCTTTGTCCTGATGATGATGCATGTATTTATAAATTGCATCGAAACGTCGACCTGAAAGCACCATATGTTTCCCACAAAGTCACTATAATGTCTTTTACAATGGTTGCCAAAATGAATTCTAGTCTGCCATACTGAATAATAGTACAGACCGCCTTGTGCGCCCTTGCATAAGTTGCTTTTACTTGTTTTGTCTTGTTTTCTGTGGGTCACAGGCTGTGCCCACTTGTATAAAAATGTTCACCACATGAATCAGATCAAAATATTCAAGTGAAATAAATTTCCTGTCCGGCTGGACAAAGGACATACAAACTATTTAGTGTATGTCTATCCTTTATTTGATCCTAAATTACTAGGGTCTTCTGTTCTGTGAAATAGACTACTGCCCAAGGACCCTAGTGTTATTCCTTTTGGGTTTTCCCTTGTCGTGTTTAACAGGAGTATTTTCTGTAGCTTGGCTGTGGTTCCGGCGTAGAGGGCGTTTCCGTAGTCCAGTCGGCTGGTGACGAGTGCCTGGGTGACCGTCTTCCTGGTCTCGGTCCGGATCCATCGGAAGATCTTGCGAAGCATGCGCAGGCTGTGAAAGCACGATGAGGAGACTACGTTGACTTGTCTGGTCATCGAGAGTGAGGAGTCCAGGATGAAGCCCAGGTTGCGTGCGTGGCCTGTTGGCTTGGGTGCGGTGCCCAGGGCGGGGGGCCACCAGGAGTCGTCCCAGGCGGAGGGCGATTGTCCCAGGATGAGGACTTCCGTATTGTCTGAGTTCAGCTTCAGGCGGCTGTTCCTCATCCACTCGGCGACGTCTCTCATCCCTTTGTGTAGGCTGGATCTGGCGGTGTCGGGGTCTCTGGTGAGGGAGAGGATCAGCTGGGTGTCGTCGGCGTAGGAGATGATGTTGAGGTTGTGTTGGCGTGCGATGGCTGCAAGAGGTCTCATGTAGACGTTGAAGAGGGTGGGGCTGAGTGATGATCCTTGCGGTATGCCGCAGATGACTTCGGTAGCCTTGGAGCGAAACGGGGGGAGGCGGACTCTCTGTGTTCTTCCGGCGAGGAACGAGATGATCCACTCCAGTGCCTTCTCTTGGATGCCGATGTCGCTGAGGCGTTGAACTAGGGTGCGGTGGCAGACAGTGTGGAATGCTGCAGAGCGGTCCAGTAGGATGAGTGCCGCTGTTTCCCCGTTGTCGAGCAGGGCTCGGATGTCGTCGCTGGCTGCGATGAGGGCGGTCTCGGTGCTGTGGTTGGCTCTGAAACCGGACTGCGAGGGGTCGAGGGATCCGTTCATTTTGAGGAAGGCAGCAAGCTGTCTGTTGACGATCTTCTCGATGACTTTAGCAGGAAAAGGGAGGAGCGAGATGGGGCGGACATTTTTGAGGTCGGTGGGGTCCGCTGTTGGTTTCTTCAGTAGGGCGCTGAGCTCGGCATGCTTCCAGCTCTCTGGGAAGGTGGCGGTGTTGAAGGAGGTGTTGATGATGTTCCGGAGTTGGGGTGCGATGGTGGAGTCGGCCTTGTTGAAGACGTGGTGGGGGCAGGGGTCGGTTGGAGATCCGGAGTGGATGGTGTTCATCGTGCGGGCTGTGTCTTCGGTGGTCACCGTGGTCCAGGTGCAGAGGGTGGTGGTGGGGGGCGTTGGTTCGACGGTTGGGTGCGCGGATGGTGCGCTGAAGCTGTTGTGGATGTCGGCGATCTTGCGGTGGAAGAACGAGGCAAGGGAGTCGCAGAGATCTTGTGACGGAGTGATGTCGTTGTTGCTGGTGCTGGGGTTGGAGAACTCCTTGACGATGCTGAAGAGTTCCTTGCTGTCGTGGGCGTTGTTGTCCAGTCGTTCCTTCAGTGATTTCTTCTTGGTGGTGCCGATAAGCTGGTGGTGCCTTCAGCTGCGAACCCAAGTATAATGGTGTTCACTCTTTTCAAGTGTGTCTCCAGGTCGTCGTCTGTAAGATAGATGTCATTGACATATGATAATGACTCATCATCATACATTTGTAGTAACTCTGTTACCCTAGCTGAGAATAATCCTGGGCTATTCTTGAATCCCTGTGGGAGTCGACAGAATTGTTTTTGTGCCCCCATACAGGAGAAAGCGGGCAAATACCTGCTTTCTGGTGCTATATTTTAACAAAAGAAACCATTTGAGATGTCTAATGTCGTTTTATATTTTTTGCGCACAATGTTATTCATTAGTGCTGCACTGTGTGAGTTTTGTACTGCAAATGTTTTGCAGCAGGAGTTTAAGTGTCTGTAGTCCAAAACTAGACAATATGAATCGTCTGGCTTGGAGACAGGAAACAAAGGATTGTTCATTTGTGAGGTGCATGTTTCAATCACCCCCTGGTATTCAAGTTGATCTAAGATCTCCCTGACTTGCTTTTTAGCTTCTTGCTTCACAGGATACTGCCTCTGTGCAGTAGGTTGATTTTTTAACTGGATTTTATGGTGAGGAGAATCCTCATCCCACCCTACATGATTTTTATATAATGCAGGGGCTTGGGCTACTGCCCATTTTCTAGCAAATGTGTATTTTTTATGAATTGGAATGTGATTTGAGAAGCCATAATCATTTCTTCGCCATGTGGGCACTCCCTGACAAACTCTGGTGGCCAGTCTTTTTCTGCTAGAAGGATATCATAGCCTTTCGAAAGGTTATCCCAAAAGAGACCCTTTATTTTCCTAGTTTGTTCCCCTCTATACGTAATGTTATTTCATTTAATTTATGGGGTATGCTAACTCTGGTGTCTGCAGTTTCCACCTGAATGTATTCATTCGTGTCCACTGTCTCCAGAAGATTCATCAGGATCTTGCGAGCTACGGTCACTTCTGCTGCGCTGTCTAGCATTGTCTGGGCCCACTTTCTGTTTTTCAGTTGTGTCCTCAGAATCCTCGGCATGTTTTATTTTAATACTAGCTACCTTCTTTTTGGGAAATTGTAATTTTTTACTTTGATGAGCAGGTTCCTTGTCTTTTGACTTGACGTGCTCTTCCTTGTTTTCTGACCGTCTTCTTCTTTCCGATTTCTGTGAGGAAGTCTGAAAAGATCGAGAGGGACGTGTATCATTATCTTGATATCTGTCAGGTTTTCTTAATTTATCCCTATCTCTAAGATTGTATCTTTTCTCAGAGGGCTCCCTGTGGGGAGACTTACCTCCTCGTTCGGGAGATCTATCTCTCCATTGAGGAGACCTTCCTCTGGACTGAAACTGTTTTTCTCTGGGAGTAGTTTGTTTGTTACCCTCCCACTTCTTTTTTGAAGTTATAAGATTACTTTTAATAAATGTTTTTTTCAGAATTTCAGTTAGTTGGGCTGTTAGTGGGTTCCCACCCAAACTATCTCTACCTAATTCTTCATAGTATTTTTCTATGATTCTGGCAAGTTCAAAAGGTTGTTCTGCTATATCTGTTTTTTTCAATTTCTCGCGGATCACCACAGATGCTGCTTCTCCCATAATGTTCGCTAGTAGTATAGCTGAGACCTGCTTAAAGTCTTTGAGTAATTTCATACCTAAAGTTAAAGCAGGTTCTGGACTGTATTCATTTTGAATCTGTCTTAGTACGTCTGGTATACGCGCCATAGACGGAACACCATGTGTTTTTGTGTATATCGAAGCAAAGACTGTGCCTCAAGTGTCACAGTCCTCCACATGTGGTGCGATCCCGATTGGAAGGCAGATAGTCAGAATTCTGTGTTTCTCATTAGGTGTAGTATCAGGAAATACTGCCTCAATCTGAGTAATTTTTTGAGCTAACCAGAATGGAATTTGTTCCCTTTTTGCGGGTATTTTGCCAATGGCAGATTGTATATTCTGTGGTGTGATTTTATTTGTGTTCCCCTGTTGAGGGGTGTGTTGTGGAATTCTTATTGCTGGTTGGACTGTTGAAGTCCGCATGACATATTGGACCAATTGTCTATGTATTTTATTGAGTAGTTTTAGCTGAGCTAACAGTTCTCGGTCTGACATTTTTTTTTAATGTCAGGATGTGGTGTATAGCTGGCTAGAACAGACCATGTGGCTCCTGGTCTACCTAGTGGACCGAGCCTGGTGATGTGATTTTGATGTTTTAGGGCGCCATTAAATCAGAGCAGGTGCTCTTGTGTCAGGATTGCCAGTAGCTCAAGAATATATAAATGCCACTAACCATCTCCTTGTGACCAGCGGAGACGATGTCTGAAGATATGTCCCCCCAATTCCTCCTAGACACGACCCCCAACAAAGGACGTTTTAAACCCTCTGCGTGAACTCGTGCCCCGGGGAAAAGGGAAGTGGATAAAATAATAAACTGGCTGTGGGTACTGTGGTTCCCTCAAGGTCTGGTCGAAAGAACTGCTAGGTACCAGGAAGGACGTCCACACTGCATAAGGGGATGACAAAGCAGAAGATGTAACACCTGTTCTCTTCTGAATATCTATAGCTAAGTTCAAAACGTCTTCTCACTCCTTACCAGAAAGTCTTACAGCTAGACAAGGTAAGTCCTGTCACTTATATCTCAAAACAAGAATTAACAAAACATGGGTAGTGTAGTCCAACTCAAATGGTTCTTTAGTTGGTTTGGCTTATACCAAAATGCGCAGTCTGTAATTGCTGCTGGAAAACGTGAAGAATCTCAATGTCACCATAGGATTAAATACACCAGGGAAGAGTTCCTTTCCAAAAATGAGAGCGTTGTTAAAAAGGCAAAACACAAGTTCTAATGGACTGTTCCTCTGGTGATCGAGAACAGAGAATGAGTAGCAGGAATAAACGAAGCAGCAGCGTTCAAGGAAGAGCTACTGGAGTACACAGGAAATGCGGCAAGAGTTCACCGGCAGAATAAAATGAAACAAAGCAACTCCCCCTGGATACAGCTGAAATGAATTACACAGAACGCGTCTTAGCAATCAGACGTGTTCTGTGGCAATAACTTTTCTCACCCGCTGAATGCGATGTAAACGCGGAACAGCGCGTTTAAATGCACTGCGGCTTTTCTTTTCTAAAAATATACACAGATACAAGGCGGACGCGGAGGAGGCGAGCCCGCACTCCTTCCGCTAATGTACCTGACTCATATCCAAAACGGGATACAATAAAGTATCCAGTACAGCAACGGCTGCAATCTTCAAGCTGAAATCCAGCGGGGAACACCATCCGCCATTCCCATAGAAACAGGTTGATTGACAAGCACCTTCCCATCGTGAAGGAGGTGCTTTAGTGAGTTCCGCCCTGAGCCTCCTTGTGTCTTGCCCCTTGGCATGCTGGTAGCTGTAGTTTTCCGGATGTTTTCCCTCATATCATGTCTGACAGGTAAACAGCGGAGTCTACGAGGATGGTATGGTTGTAGCCCCCTCGACAACAATATCGCTACAGAACCCCCTCTCGAGGACTGCCGACCCCTCGGTCGACCAGGTTTACCTGGATGCAGTGCATGGAAGAGATCCACCAGCTCAGGACAATTTAGGTTGTCCACAGGTTCCCATGTTCTTTCCACGGGTCCATAGCCTTTCCAATCTACCAGATACTGGACCCTTCCTCTAACCATTCAGGAGTCAAGGATTGTCTGCACCTCATATTCCTCCTGACCATCTACCTCAACAGGAAGGGGTTTCTCGGGTAGTCTCATACCCGGAGGACATGGTTGGAGTAGGGAAACATGAAATACAGGATGGATCTGCCATGAACCAGGAAGTGAGAGTTTCATTGCCACAGGGTTGATGACCTCAACTATACTGTACGGACCCACATATTTCGGTTTCAGTCTGGTAACCCCTTTTAAGTGGAGATTTTTAGTGGAGAGCCATACTTTATCCCCCACCCTGTAGTCTGGTTCTAGGGTTCTTTTCTTGTCGGCAAAACGTTTCTGTGTCGACTGAGCATTGACTAGATTGTGTTTTGCTGCTATAAGCACCGCTCTGAGATGTGCATGATGTTCATGAATACTGGGTACAGGAGAGCGTACAGGCCAATCAAACGGGAGAGCGTTGGGGTGATAGCCATGGTGACAAAAAAAAGGTGAACAACCCAGAGTTGTGTGCACAGCGTTGTTATAGGCAAATTCTGCCATCCATAACAATGTAGTCCAGTCCATATTATTTTGCAGAGTGAAGCATCGGAGGTATTGTTCCAGCGTCTGGTTCAGACATTCTGTTTTACCATCTGTTTGGGGATGGTAGCTGGAGGAGAGTCGTGCATCAATGTTCAGTGTCTTACAAAGAGCCCTCCAGAACAGAGACGTGAACTGAGTCCCCCTGTCGGTTATCAGAACACAAGGGATACCATGAGCCCGTACAATGTGCTGGAGAAACACCCCTGCCAGTTCCGCAGATGTGGGCAATCCTGCCAGCGGTACGAAATGTCCCATTTTTGTCAGGTGGTCTACAACAACCAAGATCACGGTCTTTTCGTCACAGGGTGGCATCTCAACTATGAAATCGATTGATAGCGTATGCCAGGGTTGTGGAGGAATAGGCAAAGGTCTTAGGAGTCCTACAGGTTTTGCATGGATAGCCTTTCCTTGTGCACAGATTGCACAATTCTTAATGTAGTGTCGTACATCATCTCGTACTCGGGGCCACCAAAAGGAACGTTCCACACTGGTAGTGGTTTTATACGTTCCCATGTGTCCACCCAACATGGAATCGTGGGTCCATGCTAACACTTGCTGTCGCAATGCCTCTGTTGGAATAAATAAAGCAGTGCCATGATTGGCAAGATCCTCTTTTTCTGCACGATGCTCTGGATCTTCCTGGACCCATTCCTGCAAGTTCTTATCTGCTAGAGCGATCCTCACTTCCTCCAAGAAGTCCTGTGAAGACAGTAGGGCTACTGATGGGGTCGGGTCGCCCACTTCCGTTAATATGAAAGGGGGTTCGACGTCATCGGATTCTCGCTGTTCGTCTGCTTCTTCTATGTGGTACAGGGCATCCGCTTTCCCGTTTTGTGGCCCAGGTTTATACTTGATGATAAAATCAACGTCAGAAAAGAACAATGTGCATCGTAATTGCCGTGGGGTAAGTGCCTTGGCGATCTTCAGAAAACAGCAGATTCCTGTGATCCGTGTAGATTTCTACGGTGTGCACCGCACCCAGGAGAAAGTGACGCCATTCTTCACATGCTCTTTTTATAGCAAGGAGCTCTTTGTCCGAGATGATATGATTAATCTCGCAAGGCGTACGTTTTTTTGAGAAAAAGGCAACAGGATGTACTTGGCCAGTCACAGGATGTCGTTGGGATAGCACACCTCCTACTGCATTTTGAGATGCATCCGTTTCAAGTATAAAAGGCATTTGCGGATCAGGATGACGAAGGATTGGAGCCTGGGTAAACTGCTTCTTTAGGAACTGGAACGATTTAGCTGCCTCCTCGCTCCAAACAAAGGGGTTATTCTTCCTCAAAAGGCTGGAAATCGGATGTAGTATTTTAGAGAAATCCTTGATGAATCGCCTATAGTAATTCGCGAAGCCGAGGAAGCTCTGCACCGATTTGACATTCTGAGGGGTGTTCCAATTTGTGATGGTATCGACTTTATTCGTGTCCATTTGAAAGCCTTGTGCATTGATTACGTAACCAAGGAAAGAGACTTCCTGAGCATGGTAAAGGCATTTCTCAAGTTTTGCATAAAGCGAATTTTGCTGTAATTTGCCAAGCACGGTTTTCACATGGGTTACATGCTCCGAAAGGGTAGAAGAATAAACTAGAATGTCGTCTATATATACAACGCAAAAGGTTTCCAGACATCCTCGCAGCACCTCGTCCATAAAAAACTGAAACGCGGCAGGGGCGTTACACAGCCCAAAGGGCATCACCCTATATTCGAACAACCCAAATTTTGTCCGAAACGCCGTCTTCCACTCATCCCCTTTTTAGACCCGGACCAAATGATACGCTCCACGAAGATCGAGTTTGGTAAAAAAACGGGCTCCTTTCAGCTGGTCCATCAGCACTGGTATTAAGGGGAGAGGGTATCAATTCTTGATTGTCACACGATTTATTGCACTATAATCGATGCAAGGTCTTAATTCGGCGCAATCCTTCTTGGGAATGAAAAACATAGGGGATGAGGCTGGTGATGTTGAGTGTCTGATGAAGCTAGATGCAAGATTTTCCTCAATGTAGGTCTTTAGGTACTGTGTTTCCTTCTCGGTCAAGGCATAGACTCGACTGCACGGGATGTCTGCTCCGGGCACCAGTTCAATACGGCAGTCATATCCCGATGTGGAGGCAGGGTGGTAGCCTTTTGTTGATCGAACACAGGGAGATATTCGTTGTACTCCTCAGGAAGGATGGTAGCACAACAATAGTGTTCTTGGGAACTTTCCATCGCTAAACACACTGAAGGCGTTATGCCAGGGGTGTTGTTAACAGGAATGTCCTGATTGCAATGTTCCTTGCAATAGTCAGATGACAGAGTAATGGTACGTGCCGCCCAACTGACTTTGGGATCGTGAAGGGTCAACCACGGCATGCCCAAGATGAACCGAAATTGAGGTGCGTCAATAAGATCGAATTTGGATGTATTCCTGGTGATTTTGGCTGGTCTGCATCAACAAGGAACACGTATGATAAGACACAGGACCGGAGGACAGAACGGTTCCGTCGACTGCTTTCACCAGCTCAGGTTTTTCCTTCTTTTCGCAGACGATTCCAATTTTCATGGCGTATTCTTGATCAATATAATTCCCGGTGGCACCGGAATCAAGCAATGCGTCTATATCCAATGCGTCTTGGGAAGTTACCCATAGAGTGACTTTGAGGTTCATGTGTGCGACAGCTGGATGTAGCGTATTGGCAAGCACTGGTGAGATCGTTGCAGGTTGGTAACCCAAGGCAGAGACCTCTTCCTGATTTGGGTTCTTTAGTTTTCCGCTGGCTCTCCTGACTGTACGATTGCATGAACACGAGGCACGAAAGGGCGTCCGGGTAGTGCAGTTCTTGCTCTGCATTCCTTAATGAAATGTCCTCCTTTACCACAATACAGACATTGTTTCAATATTCGTATTTTCTCCTTTTCCTCCTGTGAAAGGGGACCACGGATGCCTCCTATTTGCATAGGTTCCGTTCCTTCTGATGCTTTGGGACGGTCTTCAATGGGGCTTTTGAAACGGGGATAAACATAACGACCATCTCCCCTGTTTCTATCCCCTTTTCGTTCAAGGAGTCTGTGGTCCAACTGGACAGTCAAATCTATAAGTTCTTCGCAGGTGTTAGGAAGCTGTACTACTTGTGCCAGGACGTCTTTGAGCTCCCCTTTCAATCCTTGATAGAACAGAGTAATTTGTTTATCCGGAGGCCAGTCAGTTTCGACCACTAGTCTATTGAAAGACATAATGTAGGTCAACAGGTCTTGGGAGCCTTGACGTAAAGTTAACAGTTCCCTGTCAAGGGTCATCATATGGGATTTCCTATCAAAAAGTTTCCGTAATTCTAAACAAAAATTAGGAAAGCTGTGCAACACAGGGTCATTTCTTTCCAATAAAGGAATAGTCCAGCTCGCCGCGTTGCCATCCATATATGACATCATAAATGCCGTTTTTGCTCGGTCATCGTGAAACACCCCAGATTTATATACAAAATGTAGTCTGCACTGGTTTAGAAAGGTCTCAAACTTCCTGGGATCCCCAAAAAATCGCTCAGGGGGTGCCAATGGTATTCCCATGTTTTGTATGACATGTACTGTCATGAACCGTGTGTCATGAACAACTACTGTCGCGGTTGAGATCCTTTGGTATCAGGGGTACAGCGCATGCATGGCTCACATCATTCCTGCAGGGCAGGACACAGAGAGTACAGTTGGGGGATCTGCTTTCCACTTCCTCCCCGATTACTTGTGGGGTTCCACAGGGATCTGCCCTGTCACCCCTACTCTTTAATGTATATTTGCAGCCTCTAATTGCACTTTTGAACAGGATGGACTGCTTAGTGTATAACTACGCTGATGACACCCAGATAATCATCCGGCTGGATGATGGTCCGGGAGCGTCCACCAGGTTGCAGGATATACTTAAAGCTACCACTAACTGGATGTCCGAGAATTCTTTAAAAATTAACCCGGACAAGACGGAAGTGTTGCCTATCTCCATCTCGGGCAACCCTTGGAGTGAGAGATTTTGGCCTGTGGAGCTGGGTGCGTCGCCGGAGCCGGCGTCTGCAGTAAAAAGCCTGGGTCTATACGTGGACGATAAACTCTCCATGAAGAAACAAGTCACCACGGTAGTGGGCACTTGTATAGGCCTGCTGCGACAATTGAGAAAGATCTCTTCTCTACTCTCCTTTTCCACCATGAGACACGTGGTCTCAGCCACAATTCTGGCTAGGCTAGACTACGGTAACTCCCTGTATATTGGCCTACCTCAACGGCTGTTGGATATGTTACAGGGGGTTATGAATGATGCAGCCCGGCTGATCTATAAAAAACCTAGAACTGCCCACTCTTCCCCACTGATGCAGGAGCTACATTGGCTCCCGATTCGGCAGAGGGTTGTTTTTAAAGGTCTGTGAATCGTACACAAGGTGTTGTATGGCAATGCACCGAGATATCTGAAATCTCGCCTGTCCCCTTATACACCGAGTAGGACTTTGCGTTCGTCGGATGCGACCCTCTTGTCCCAATCCCGTTTCAAGCTGGCCACGGTGGGAGGACGCGCTTTTTCCAACACGCTTCCTGCACTATGGAACAAATTTGCTCCAGAACTAAGGAAGGAATGTAACTTGTTATCCTTCAGGAAAAAATTTAAAACTACTCTGTTTAGGCAAGCATGGTGTAGCCTGTAGGCGCTGTGGTAATATCAAGTAAAGGCTGAACCTCCACTACGTAATTCTGGACAAACAGCGCTTAGAGACCCCGGTGGTTATAACGCGCTATACAAATTAAATAAATAAATAAATAAATAAATACTGTATGGACAGGGTCAGTACGGGGGACTGTGGTAGGGGGAGGTACAAAGAACCCACCCGCTTCTGCTCCTACAGAGGGAGTGTGTGTGGTAGAAACAGGAGGAGGCAGTGTAGCCGGTTTAATATAGGGAACCCCTCCAGTACCTTTACGTGTTAGTCCTGCTACCTCTCTCCGCAAGGTGCCTACTTCCTTATATAGTACCTTGTTCTCAGTTCTTGATGTATGAACCTCTTGCTGCAAAGCTGCCAAGCTTTCCACCACAGAGGCCAACACGACATTGATGTCCATCGTCTAGGCCGGGCGTGTATACTTGGGCTTGTCAATCTGTCAGGATTGCCAGTAGCTCAAGAATATATAAACGCCACTAACCTTGTCATTGTGACCAGCGGAGACGATGTCTGAAGATATGTCCCCCCAATTCCTCCTAGACACGACCCCCAACAAAGGAAGTTTTAAACCCTCTGCGTGAACTCGTGCCCCGGGGAAAAGGGAAGAGGATAAAATAATAAACTGGCTGTGGGTTCTGTGGTTTCCTCAAGGTCTGGTCGAAAGAACTGCTAGGTACCAGGAAGGACGTCCACACTGCATAAGGGGATGACAAAGCAGAAGATGTAACACCTGTTCTCTTCTGAATATCTATAGCTAAGTTCAAAACGTCTTCTCACTCCTTACCAGAAAGTTTTACAGCTAGACAAGGTAAGTCCTGTCCCTTATGTCTCAAAACAAGAATTAACAAAACATGGGTAGTGTAGTCCAACTCAAATGGTTCTATAGTTGGTTTGGCTGATACCAAAATGCGCAGTCTGTAATTGCTGCTGGAAAACGTGAAGAATCTCAATGTCACCATAGGATTAAATACACCAGGGAAGAGTTCTTTTCCAAAAATGAGAGCATTGTTAAAAAGGCACAACACAAGTTCTAATGGACTGTTCCTCTGGTGATCGAGAACAGAGAATGAGTAGCAGGAATAAACGAAGCAGCAGCGTTCAAGGAAGAGCTACTGGAGTACACAGGAAATGCGGCAAGAGTTCACCGGCAGAATAAAATGAAACAAAGCAACTCCCCCTGGATACTGCTGAAATGAATTACACAGAACGCGTCTTAGCAATCAGACGTGTTCTGTGGCAATAACTTTTCTCACCCGCTGAATGCGATGTAAACGCGGAACAGCGCGTTTAAATGCACCGCGGCTTTTCTTTTCTAAAAATATACACAGATACGAGGCGGGCGTGGAGGAGGCGAGCCCGCACTCCTTCCGCTAATGTACCTGACTCAAATCCAAAACGGGATCCAATAAAGTGTCCAGAACAGCATCGGCTGCAATCTTCAAGCTGAAATCCGCCGGGGAACACCATCCGCCATTCCCACAGCAACAGGTTGATTGACAAGCACCTTCCCATCGTGAAGGAGGTGCTTTAGTAAGTTTCGCCCTGAGCCTCCTTGTGTCTTGCCCCTTGGCATGCTGGTAGCTGTAGTTTTCCGGATGTTTTCCCTCATATAATGTCGGACAGGTAAACAGCGGAGTCTACGAGGATGGTATGGTTGTAGCCCCCTCGACAAGGATATCGCTACATCTTGGTATGTTAGTGGAATTTCAACGTCCTCGAAAGGAGCGTATTCCGCTGGAGATTCCCCTATTTTGTAGTAGTGGAAATCGTGTGTTACAGCGTGTGCTGCCGGAAAATGTATCCAGGAATAGAATACCTCTGTCTGCCGATATTCATGGGCCTCTACCACAAATATGACTACCACCTTTTGGTGACAGTCCATTTTCTATAAGTTTAATAGTTATAGTTTTTCTTACATTGACTGGGATGACAATAGCATCCGGGGCACTTGTGTCTTCTGCTAAAAGTTGAGCTGCTTATTCCTCTCTTTCTCTGTCGTCGTCCGACATTTTACTGACTGTAAGTTTGCAGAGCAAGTTTCAATGAAACAAAGATTAGGTGCACAATATTTTGGAACACTGTATCCTTCAACGTTGACTAAACCAAGAACTAATACATAGGAATCTCTTCCTACTAAGTTTTGGCATTTATTAACCTTTTACCCACTCCAGACGTCTATTAGAGTTTTTACGGGAAAAAGGGGTCTGTGTGAAAAGCACGACTGAGTTTCTCTAGTATCTAGCGTTAGATTATCGCCTAACCAAACGTTGGGCGCCATGTAGTGTAGTTCCTATATTCCCAATAGGCTCTGCGCATTGGAATAACATAAACGATAGTTTAGACGTAGGACTGAGGTCAACAAGGTCTCTATTGAATATGTTAGACTTAATTATGAATGCCAGCTAGCTCAGTGGTCACTAGAAACTTTCTCGAGTAAACAAGGAGGAGTTAACTTCCCTGAATAGACAAGAAGGGATTAGCTTCTGACAACCGCATAAACATGACAACTTTGCTCCCTCCAGAACAAGGAGTATATCTCCAGAGTTGTGTGAAAACAATAGACATCTATTTCACTCAGTCAATCGTGCATGCTTAGTTTCACCAGAGTGCAGAGAAATAGAGAGACGGGCGTTTTCAATAAAAGTTGTTATTTATTGAGCAGTCCTCTTTCTCGTGCAAGCGAAGTGAATTGCCGTAATTGCAATACTTGTCATAAAGTAAAGTGCGTACCGTAAAAGGAGTATTATGAAATAATACTGTAAAAGCATTGATATGGTTTCTGAGCCATATGATACTTAAAATGGATAAAATATATACATACATAAAATCATAGACTAAACATACTCAACTGGTGCTTCTCAGATACGCCTACCCCGGTGTACCTGACCTAAGCCTAATATGTGGGAAGGAGTAAGTAAGTTGCAGTTTAAGTTAAGTTAGTTTTTGCCAAGAATCTGCATCAAGAATTCTCTCAAGGATCTAATCAGCTCCGTACCTTGGGTATAGAATGAAGGAGGTCTTGTATCTCGTTTCTCAGGACTCGATCTCCCAGAAACCCGCAAGGGTGACTGGAAACACTGGAGCTGGATTTCTCGGCAGGAGAAAATACAGCGTCTCTCTCAGTGTTTCAAGGGTAGGGTCGGCTTCCTTCGGCTCTCGCATCAGCTGGGCATTGGGCAAGTAGATAGGCGCTCTGCTCCAAACCACCGTGTGTTTGCTTAAGGCAACGTTGGTATATTTATACCTGGAAGGTGCCGAGTTTGACGTAAGGTTGGACATAAGACGTCTCTAAGAACTTACAGTTCTTTCTGGACTCCAGGAGTTCTTGTTCAAATCAAAACAAAAGCAGGGGGATTTCCCGGGCTGCTGGAGGCTTGGTTTGTTTAAAGAACGCGTTGTACTTTCTAGGAGTCTATGGGAGTAGCCTTGCTGTATTTGGACTGCATTGGCTATGACTAAATATGGATGTGATTCTTATGCCTTTATAAGGATAATATTTGTTATAACCACATGAGGGCATAAATCGGGAATATTTCATTAGGGTCCTAGATACGTTTACAAGTAGTAGTGTGGCTCACTGGTTAGAGTCAGCAGGCCCGAGAGCAGAAGTCGGCCCGGGACCAGGGTTCAATTCCTGACGTGGCAGGGTCGTGGACCTTGGTCAGCGGACTCGATAATTCTCGCTTCGGTGCTTACTCTAATCAGGGGTTCCACTCGGCAACTCTGGGCATTAGCTTGCCTAATCTCCACAACGGCCCCACCAATTCCGGGGATGCCTGGCTCCACCTTGGGGACTCCCAGCAAGGGACCATCCCACAGGGAAAGCCAGGACGGGTTGCCCAGAGTTATACAGCGCCAGGAGACCTATGGACGGGTAGCAGTGCGCTTTACAAGCTCAAAAACATTTACATTTACATTTACAACAGGAGAAAGAGGCCTACGAATAGCGTATTGGCCATTTACCTGTAACTGACGCTCCCTATCTTCCCTTTCTTTAATTTATTTATTTTTCATTTGTAATGCTTTTGCATGCACACTTTTACGCTGTTCTTTTTCAATCAAGGCCTGTTCACGCTTCATTCGCTCACGCACTTCTTTCTCCCACATTCACACACAGTTAAACATGTCTTACCTAGCCTTTCGCTTGAACATCCGTTGCTCCACATACTGAATCTTTTGCAAATCAAATGACTCATGCATAATAATCATAAATAGAGAAAAAACACCTCGTTACCTGCCTATATGTGATGCAGCACATATATATATATACATATATGGAACAAAATTCACTAATTGGCCAATTTCATAAACAAATGCAACAGTAAGTGTTTCTAAACTACCTTTCCAGTCAAAGGCGTCAAACCCTACAGCAAGTGCCGCAAAACGGCTCTTACCAATCAAATGGTGTCCAGATTCCTACTGCCAAGTTCTCAAATCAACCAAACGGTCACTGCACAGCGAATCAACAGAAGAGATCTCAGTTGAGTACCGGCACCACCTGGATGGTCAGATCAGAAAGAAAGGGAAAATGCCGAGGATGCCAAGACTCGGGTCTCCTCCGGCAGTGATCACGTCCAAAGCGAGATTCCAATCCTTCCTCTCGACCAGTCCTTCGGGCATCTGAGTCGTCCGATGAGTCCCACGCTGGAAGCGCCAATTTGTGGTAGCAAGCCTCAGCCAGGCCTACTAGTGCAAGGGATTCACCCTTCTCTGCTTAGAGTCCTTAGACCAATATTAAGAAGTTGGCACAGAAACTGAAATAGAAAAGACAGAGTTTATTAAACCTCATGAGGTGGAACCACATTCACACAACACCCTTCGGTAGAGTATGAGGTAACACACTGACTGGAAGGAGCTGGGTCCTTTTATACCCACACAGGGGCTGAAATGAAGGCGGTACAAGGCACAGAGTGTTAGTTTCAAATACGTATAAGGTCATACAGAGAGTGTGCTAGCAACAAGTGGGAAGGGCTGACAGTTAGCTTATTCTGGTGGACACATCTTGACAGTTACAAGTTGGCTGTATGCTCAACTGAGCATGTGCAAAGCAGAAGAGTATAAATATATCTTATCTCAAGGCAGATTTCAAGAGCAGTTAACAGGAAGGTAGGACAGAGCACATGGCAAACAAAATGGCCGACAGAAATACAAAATGGATTCCGTAAACGGACAAAATAGTCTCTAAATACTATGTCTTCTGCTAATGCTTAACCGAATCATTGCTAAATTACCACTCAACTACTTGGGGAAAGTCAACACTGCCAGTAAACAAATACGCAGTCATAACAAAAACACCTGTACCTCGGCACTCTCCAATTTTTTTTTATTTTTTGTGTCACTATTTTAAATAGTATATCCAATTTGTAATTCTGCACACAGGAAAGTAATCCAACAGATACATTCTTACAAAATTTGATAGGATCTGACAATGTTACATTCCAATTGTGGAGACCTAATGTTCAAAGTGCAATCTAAAAACAGAAACATATATCAAATTACAGAGGTGTTATCTTCGCAGGTAGTCCCACGCAGGTCCCATTCATACAACCTCCATGTATTCAATGATGGAAACAGCCGACACGTGTTTTGTTACGATTATAACTACTTCAAGGCTTATGCATCCAAAAATAGTTGTTCCAAAGAATTTTGGTTAGGAGTCGTCCCATATGCAAAACAAACCTCTTGTTATTTGGGCAACAGAACCGTCTGCTTGACTGGGGACACTCCCGCCCGAATACGGCAATTGCACAAAGAATTGAGGTGCACATCACAGCCTTCTATTCCTGTGATTGACACGACCTTCATATGAACTTATATTGTTTTATTAACACCTTCACCAATCTACAAGAAGTACGAGACACATACTCATTGACGGAGGATGCATTATTATTATGGAAGGACAATTGCTGTAAATACCCTTCCGCCATCTACTTTCTCTATCGACTATTTGATTGGCTGGTCATTAACGTGAAATAAATGGATCCCTATTACTGTTACACCTTCCCCCCACCAGCAACAAAGTCTCTAAAATCATCAAAAGAAATTGGAATACTTTGACCACCCGGAATATCTTTCAGCAACCATCCTTGTTATCCTACCGCAAGGGAAGAAATCTCGCGGACCAACTGGTACATGCCATAACATGGCCTAAAGGAACTAACAGAGAAGAATCCATCACATGCACCTGAAGCTTGCCACCCACCATAGGCCACTACAAATGCCAGAGATGTGTCACATGTTCCACATCGCTCAACACCAAAGAATTTCAATTCTATGAGCGTACTTATCCACTGAAAAGCTTTACCAATTTTAGATCATGCAATGTTATCTATGCCATACATTGCCCATGCAACCTCTTATACATTGGACAAACAAACCAAATGATAAAGGACCGGATAATCCAACACCGAAGCTGTATTGGATGTGGTACACCAAACACCCCCCTACCACTACACTTTCAAGAACTAGGCCACAAAGAGAGTGACTTCACTTGGCAAGTCATAGACCAGCCTACCCTTCCACTGAGGGGTGGTAACTTGCAGCAACTTCTCAACACCTGCGAGTGCCTTCGATAGCTCGTTGGAACACTGTTGAACATGGCTTGAACACCTTAGTTGAGTGGAACAAGACCTTGGCTTGTTAACTTGCCAAGCTAATACAATCTCCACCTCCACTATTCATTCCAATGTATGACAGAAGTGTTTTACAATTTTTCTACATAAACTATATATATATATATTTTTCTTCATTTTCATTCATCCCCCCACCATTATGAACGTAGAACCTACTAACTAGTTTGGTGCACCACTAGATCTGTGCTGGTTGTTGACGCATTTATCGATCTGATATATACCCACATGATCGGTTGCCTTCAACTGTCACCAGCAATAAACGTTGTTTAATTATGTACCTTCAACTGGCGCCTACAATGAGTATTATGGACCCATGTACCATTGTAATTTTAATTTAGCTTGGTTATTCTCTTTCCATTATTAACATGAAACTTTCACACTTGAATCGTCTTCCAAATGTACCCTTATAATTTAGTCTGCATTATTCGCTTAGACATGCTTGTGCTTAATCAATAATCACGGTAAATAGTTTGTTTCATAATGTACCTCTAGTCTGTATTCTTAAACTGTTTGTACATGCATGCTGTTACGATTTGCCCGAGTCATTGATCTGCATGTGCCTATCGCCATGCTTTTTCTAATCACTTCCTGGTATACCCTGTGCCCGCTCTAGACTTTCTTACGTGTCCGCGTTGCACGCTAACACGTGATTGCAGACGGTCGGCATTTAACTTCCCTCTTCACCGGCCCGACAAACCTGGCAGACTCACGCCAACTTCACTCCATGCACCGACTTCGGCCCCTAGTCATTCGAACCCCGAGTTCAACATTCCTGTGATTAAATGCAGTAAGTTGCATCGTTTCGTCATCGTATCCACTTTACCGGGCCAATTGTTGTGCCCTCGCTAATCTCCCCTCCCCATGACTCCCTGTTACAGATGGACGTGCCCTGATGCCACCTATCGTACCACAGCCTTGACCAGACCTGGACCTTCCGGACTCACTCCAGATTCACTCCTTTCTTTCACACATGGGTTTATTCCATGCACCACCCTCGGCCCACAGTCCTTGAAACCCCGATGTGGATGCGCTCTTGATTTAATGCTGTAAGTCCCCATTCTGTCCTCCTCCTATCCACCACCCTGGGCTTATTTTTTGTGCCTTTATTAATCTTCCCTTTACTTCTTGCTACAGACGTACACGTCCTTACACCTCCTTTGAACAGCTGCCTTGATTACAGCTTCTCTCCACCAGGACCCACTTTTTAGAGGGGTTCCCCTCTGGCAAATATCCAGTAAGTTTCTCTTTGCCTTGCTGCTCCCACAGTGTTTTTAACTGTCTATGCTGCCCCTTTCCTGACTCCCTTCCTTCCTTCACAGCCAGATCTCTACAGCCTTCTGCCCGAGAACACCGCGTTTTTGCGGCAAATCATTCACTGCTAGTAAGTGTTTCCGCCTCCCAGCGCTACCTGACCGCTACTTTCAGTCAGAGTGAGACCCTGACACCCACTTCCTCTTCCCCGCTTCTACCGTCACCATTCACTTCTTCTCTTTGAGCCTAGACATGCTGTATTTCTTCTGCTAGTGCACCCCCAGCTTCCGCCTAAATTTGGGCTTAGCTGCTACGTCTTCTCTGTCAGACTTCCCGCTTTGGCTTACTTCATTGCCATCATGGCCTTTCCTTTTTCTCTTGGTCCACTATTGAGTGTTTTTTATTCTCCTCCACAGCACTGTTTTGTAACTACCCGTAACCTGGTCCTGGTGATGGCCTAACATTGCATATAGGCTGAAACGCCATCGACTTTTACAGCAAAATTTTCTGCGCATTTCTCAAGAATGCCCATTTAAATGACCTTGTATTTATTTGCATTCATTGTATGGGCATTACTAGGGACAAACCTTCTACATATTATTTTGCACCCCTTGTCTTTGCAAATTACTGTATCCCTCTTTTCCCTTCCCTGCTCCTAGCAATTATTTGTGCCCCCTTAGAAATTGCCTGACATATAATACCTAAACCTGGCAATCCCATGAGCAATGCATCTTTCCTCCACGTTTCTGCTTTTCCCATGTGTGCTACCTTGTGCAGCACACATGGAAGAAGCAAACTGCCATAGATTGTTTATGTACAGGAAGGTATCCCTTCCTGTACATAAATGTTCTGTAAAAACAATGCCATTAGTGACTTTCATGTGTGCTGCATGGAGCAGTATACATAAAAGTGAGAAGAAGGCATTTTAGGATTGTTTATGCAGGGAGGGACACCTTCCTACACATAAACAATCATCCCCTGCATGCAGACACCCTTGCACTATGGTTCAAGGGTGCCTGAGTTGGCACTGCACTGCTAAGTGCAGCACCAGCGCAGGTGGAAAGCACAATGCTGCACCATATAGTTGTATATACGGTGCAGCAAAGTGTTTCTAAAGTGGCAGAGTGAGTTGTTAATCCATGACGGCTAATGCCTCACTCTGCCACTTCATCGTACATATGCCCAGAAGTGTCTACTAACTAAACGTGATAAATATATTCCCTGTAGAACTACCCATAGTCAATGTGGTGTACAATGTGTGAAAAGATGTGTGTCTGGCATACAGATGTATCACTTAATATGTCACATTTTCAAAATTATTGCATCAAACAGAAAGAAGAGGAATGTTGTAGGAAAGCATAGCTTTGAAAGTGATAATGGTTTAAAGACATGCCCAGGTCAGTTGTAACACACATCACTACAACCCTCGCACAACACTTGCCAAATTGGTCACAGTGTTGTTCAAAATCTACAAGGCTGTGCAGAAAGATGTAAAGAAGCGTCAGGATGACTTGAGAAGAATGATAAGCATATATCCCCTGCAGCCCCACGTGGAAAGTGAAGCTGTTGTGGAGACTGGTGTAATGAAAGATGTCACAAAGTATCCGGACACCATACCCACAGCATTCAAACAATGCTGTGGAGAGCACAATGCCCACAGTGCATTCTGTGTAAATCTGTCCTAGCAAAATAATCACATATGCTTAAATATTTATTAAACCAATCGCAAACTCTTTTGCCAAATGAACTTTGTTCCCCAAAACATCAATATGTTTGATGTGAGGTTTGTTGGTAGCCTGCCCCTTGAAGATGCTGTAAACACAATTGTATAGCAAAAAAGAGTTTGACCCATATTGACAGAAGTGGGGTAAGGGCCCAAGATACTTTGAGAAACAAAAAGCAACCCACACTTCACATTTAACACCATACAGTTTTGGTGAAAAAGAAGATAAACAAAATTTAATATGTTTATCCTGGCAATTAATTGCCCAGTTTTTATTCAATAAAAAAAATTTTTTTGTTTGTTATTCATAAAGTCCAGAGAAATGACATAGCCTTTCATGTACTAGCCATAAATGTCGCGATGTTCACTTGGTTCAACACAACGAAAGTTAAATCAAAATTCAATATACAATGTGCAAAAACATTTTTTGAATCAAAATTACATATACAATGTGAAAACATATAAATATTGTGCAAAAAGAAAAAAAGGGTGATACCATATCTCACAACAAGAAAAGAAGAAAAAATGTTTCAATCAAAACATGATGGATGCTCATTCACAATTATTTGACCATCAAACAGATTATCACTGTGTCTGTTGAAAGCACTGCCAACGTTCTGTGGAAGTGCTAGTAGGCTACAAGTTCCTAAACAATTTAACTATGAATCCAAACTAAGGACTTGATCCCGTTTGCCTACGCGTTTCGAGTTTGGGAGGGTTCTTCACAAACTCTCATCAGGGCCAAATAAATTCCTTCCTTCGTTTCTCAAACCTAATAATGAAAACAGAAACCAAATTGTGGACATTTAGTATGGATTGCTCCCCTCAACCTTCACGGTCCTTCTCATATCTACATATATAAAAAAGGAACATACCTCAGACAACTTGAGGTAAGTTCTGATCTTCCATAGCAACATTCATGAATTCATGGAGTCTGTGGGTATTTCTAGAAAAACGTATTTTCACGTAAGGTACAGATATTGTGCAGTTCTGACCATTTGAAATGCTGTTAAGACAGAGGGAGAGACAAATGGCTGGATGTCTCTTACCTGAATTAAAATGGGGAAAGTGCCTTTAGGATTCCTGCGTTTTCTATTTTCTAATTCTGGTAATTATCACCAATCGTTTTTGGGAAGCGCTGTAACACATGTATTAAAATGCCCATTACTCGCTTATATCGCTCTTTCTCACATTTTCACTCAACATAACAGGCTGGGGGTTCGAACAACTTACTGCGTTTATGTCCCGCTTTCGAGATGGGGGTGGCTCACGAGCCTCTCACGAACGTCTTCGTTAAACGAATTCCAAAATTCTTTAATTCTTTTCAGTTTACTCTTCCCGCGCAACCCAAGTACAGGGTTCCTGTATAAATAAACATGGGCACCCCTTACTCACTCTGGAATTATATATTTGTGCACTAAACATCAGAGACCGGCCGCCGGCTTTAGGCTTGAAGTCATTTATATGGAACCGGCGCGTGGCGTTCATTGCAAGCGGCGCGTTTCAACTTCGGGCTTCAGAAGTTGACGTGCTATTACTTGAGAAACAAGCGCTGGTGCTTTGGCAACCCGCTTCTTTGGTTAATAAACGAGGGCGCTTCCTATTTACAAATGTTAAAAACTCTAAATCATTACAATGGAAGCGCGCGCGAGAATGTTTACACAGGTCGCGTTTAGATTTACAGCTTTTAAAGTTGATTGTGTTCAAACGCGCATGCTGTTGCTCGGGAGCAGCGCGGAAAAACCTTAACAAACAGCTTATAAAAATGATTAAAGGGAAAACATGAGCGCTTGTTACTCAAAATTATTAAGATTAAAAAAGTCTTCATTACCGAGGCGCAGGAGCTGTGTTTTCTCCTGGCGACTCTGAGTCAGTCAAACTGCACATACCTGAGATTTTGACATCGCCTTTCACTTCCTCATTCCATCACACAGAGAGAGGGAGAGATTCACTTGCACTGGCCTATCTAAAAGGTTCACTGTTTTCTCCACCAATCACTGGTGGCGCGAGTTAGTTAACCGGACCAATGCATTATGGGATTTGAAGTTTCAACTTGCATTCAACACTCAAAGTCTAGTGATTTCACTAATCGAGTTCAGACCAGTGTTTATGGTGTCAAAGCGGAGTATCAGATAGGCCTCTTTGCGCAACAACGCCTTCTCTACATTAGGCGATTTGTGCTGTGGGTCCATCCCAGCTAAAACTGTCCATTTGAAATCCGTCTCTTTGTGGTTAGCTGCCAGAAAGTGCTCAACCATTGGGGCATTTTGCACTTTTCTCTTCAGTCGCGAACGATGCTGGGTTATCCTTACATTTACTTGTTGACATGTTTTTCCTATATACAATTTATTGCATGCACACAGAATCCCATAAATGACATTTTTGCTTTTGCAATTTGTATGTAAGCTATGTCTCCATTTCCTACCATTATGGCAAAATTCATCTCCTTCCACAACATTATTATCTTCTTTTTCACCAAAACTGTATGGTGTTAAATGTGAAGTGTGGGTTGCTTTTTGTTTCTCAAAGTAAACACAATTGTAGACATTAAAAATTGATTTTGGGGGGATGCATCTGTCGTGATCCACACAGCAAAAAATAATGGGAGCAAAAAGCCTCAACCGCTAGCAATTTATTTGCAACAAAATACTCCCCAAAATCGTAACTAATTATTCTTACTAATCCTACACTGCACTAACCTAACTGGTACTAACATCAAACTGCACTAAACTAACTAGCTTACATAAGGCTATACACATAACAACATATCTTAAACATCAACCCACCACCCCCATTATGGCACATCTGTGATGGCACAAAGACACCTAATCATGTACATCAACTAAATAAACATACATACTAAACAAATATCTATCTATCTATCTATCTATCTATCTATCTATCTATCTATCTATCTATCTATCTATCTATCTATCTATCTATCTATCTATCTATCTATCTATCTATCTATCTATCTATCTATCTATCTATCTATCTATCTCTCTCTCTCTCTCTCTCTCTCTATATATATATATATATATATATATATATATATATATATATATATATATATATATATATATTCTTTACCACACCAAACTTTCCCATTCAAAGAAGGCGCTGACTCCGTGAATCTCAGTTCAAAACGTTTATTCCATGTTCAGTTGCTGCTCAGACGCGTTTCGGCGGCTTGCTCCCGCCTTGCTCACTAACATCTGTACTGCTACATCCTAGCATTCTTATACATTTTACCATAGTCATGTGATACATTTCTCTGCCATTTGACTGGCTATTACTTTGTCAACCATGGACCCACCCAGTGAATTACCATAACTAGTTGATGACTGTGCATATTCCCTTGTTCTATGTAAGTCTTTTCTTCACTAGTTATTATGTAACACTAAAAAACATCCTTTGTAAATTATAAAATCAATACATAAAATAAAATAAAATCAACATGTGCCTTCCCTTTGCCGCAGGTACCACAAACAAATATTTTTAACCCTCCAAATACAATTATTTACATTTATTAGTGTCCCTTGAAATATGTCAAACATACGAGATGCCTACTAAGATAAGTCTGTTTTTCATATATGTTACTGTGGGTTACTGCATACTGCTTCCATGAGTCTCTACACAGGCCTATCCAAACCTCCCAAGTTCACCTGCACTCGCAATACGACATGTGTCGCTCTGTGATTGGATGTGCATACTCGCGCTTCTATCACAAAGGTTCCTCTGCTATGGCAAACCGGTGATTAGTAGTTTCACAACCCGTGCTGCTGCGACTGCCTGCCACATATGCTCGAGGAGGGTGTTTGATTTATGGCTAAATGCCCGCTTGTGTGAGCGCTCGGAAAGGCGGCTTGCATACTTTGTTTATTAATCGTTTTAGGCCGTCTTAGCGAGTCACTCAGTGATAATCTGTTACCGGGTACCTTCTGATAGCGAACTGTCACCGGGAGGGGAAAGGGTGTAAAGTAGTGTCCGACCGGAGTCGTGTAGATTTAGACATGGGGACCTGTCAGGTTTTGGCGGCGGGAGGCAATTGGGTGAGGTGCCGTGAAGTGTGTACCTTCACTGGCACTGTTTGACATTTGCATATTAAACCGTGAGTGTATAATGCTTAGAGCATCAGATGGTAAAGAGTGGTACTGAGGGAAGGGACAAAAGGAAGAACAAATTAGTTTACAGTTCAAATATGGACACTTAAAGCCTCATCCGCGTTCAATCCCGACGGGATTTTGGAGTTTAGGAGAATAATGTACCTAGACTCCAGGCGTCGTAACGCCAATTTACGATTACCGCCCCTGAGACTTCTGGGTATACTGTCAATGACATAGTAAGTGAGGCCTGTTGCATTGCCACCATGGTTCTCGTGTATGTGTCTCGCGACTGGGTAAGTTGGGTCCTCATTCGTAATTGCACGCAAGTGCTGCAATATTCTTACGTGAGCAGGGTGGATGGTGGAGCCCACATATCTTTTCCCACACTCACAGGTGAGCACGTACACTGCATATTCGGTTTTGCATGTATAGGCTTCCCTAATTTTGTACGGGAAATGCCTGAACGGTACATCAACATTTGATGTATTTTTCCCATGGGTGCAGGCCTTGCACTTACTGCATTTTCTAAATCCTTTCTGTGCCTGAAACCAGTCTCTGGGTTTTTTGGGTTTCACTACAGGGGCATTGCAGACCAATTCACTACGCATTGACTTGGCCTTCCTGAATGATACTAATGGTGTTTTGCCCACCATATGACCTATTGTAGGGTCATTGCGGATTAGCGGCCAGTGCCTAGTTAGGATTTTGCGGAGGTTAGCATGATACCGATTGTATCCTGTTATCAACCTAGGCGGTTGCCTCTCTTGTTTGGCATGCAAATTCTCTGTTACTTTTGGGAACAATACTTCATCACGAGTTTTTTTGTTACATTTAACTTCTGCACTCTTGCAAGTTTTGGATGTGTATCCCCTTTGTAGTAGTCTCGAAAACAGGTTCTGTTTGGCTTCTTTTAAACCTTCACTAGTGCTGCAGTTACGTGTCATTCTCAGACATTCTGCATAGGGGATCGATTGTTTGAGTGGAGTGGGGTGAAAACTATGAGCGTGCAAGATAGCATTCCCCGCTGTTGGCTTGCGGTAGGTACGTGTTTGAATTTTACCATTTTCAACATACAGTTCTACGTCTAAAAACTGAATACTTTCTCTGCTACTACTGCAGGTAAACTTTAAATTTAATGCATTTTCATTTAAGCTTTCAGCGAATTGCAGTGCACTTTCCCCGCTCCCCTCCCACAAAATGAAAATGTCATCAATGAATCTTTTGTATATGACCACATTGTTAGTCATAATTTCCGGGTATAGTGCCCACAGTACCTGCTCCTCCCACCAGCCCATATGTAGATTCGCATAGCTGGGGGAGAAGCAGGTACCCATGGCCGAACCTTGAACCTGCTTGTAGTGTAACCTGTCAAAGATGAATGTATTGTTAGTAAGGCACCATTCAGTCATTTCAAGTATCATTCTTGTGTGTTCAAACAAATGTATTGGTCTTTTGCCCAGGTAGTACTTGATTGCGTTGAGGCCGTCGCTGTGTCTAATGCTGGTGTAGAGTGATTGCACATCCATGGTCATAAAGAGATATTGTTCTTTCCAATTGACATCATATACTTTTTGAAGGAAGTCACCTGTGTCCCTTATGTATGCAGGAAGTTTTTTAACCTCCGGTTGCAAAAAGTGATCTACAAAGATGCTGGTATTTTCAAACAAACTCCCAATCGCCGATATTATCGGTCTGCCAGGCGGTGTTTTGTTGTCCTTGTGTATCTTGGGAATAAGGTACAGTTGTGCTGTCACAGGGTAATCGTTTTTTAGAAATTCAAACTCATTTTTGCTCAGTAAGCCTTTTCCACGCCAATTGTACAGTTCATGATGGTACTTCTCCTGTATACCAATCATGTTAGTTGGTGTTATCCTTGTATAGCATTCGCGGTCTTGTAACTGGCTTTGTGCTTCTTTGTTATACATATATATATATATATATATATATATATTTATTAACAAATCAAAAGAACTACATTATCCCTACACTAAATCTACATTTAACATTAACTAACTACTAAATATATGAACAGGATGATAAATAGGAGAGGGTAAATGTGGGACTGGACAGGGTGGAAAACTGAACAACCATTGTCCATCAATAGGAGAGCCCTAGGGTCCCCTTTATCTCCATAAGGTGGCCCTTAATGTCATCCTGGTCTCGTTCAAATTGGGCAACTCTAACTTTCAAACTGATCATCAACCTCTTCTCCCTCTTTGTGAGGACATACCTTTCCTGGTGTCCTGGAGCTCTGGAGGATGTCCCTGGTTGGGGACTCCGTGAGTGGGGAAGACTTATGTGAGATGATGTAGCTGCTGCATGTGGAGCAGCTCCTGATGGACCTTGGACAGCTGACCTTTTCCTTTGTGTGGAAAGATGAATTTGTGATGATCCAGGGATTTTCTGGGTCTGGCTCTGGTGTGTTGATGATGCAGGCAGGGTTGTGTGTTTTTTACCAGCATTCATCATACTCTCTGTGATGGGCTTACACCTGCCTGTAGCCCTTTCCTCCTAGTACCTCTTGGCCATTGTCTTATATCCCTTAGCCACACGCCTGATGTGCTGATAACTTCCTTTTGCAGGAGGAAATGACGCTGCTCCTCCGGGGACATGTTATCTGAAAAAATGAAATTAAAATTGTCATGTTTCATGACTCCGAAAACATGATGGCATAATGCAAAATTGCCACTCCTATGATTAATGAGCCATTGCTCATGTGAACATCATCAACATGAACATGCAAATACACATAACCTTATGAATCATGAACACATCATAGAGGGATTCAGAATTAGATGTTCGTGACAACATGATTATTCCTGTGCCTGTACAAGGCAGGCCCAGAGTGCAGTGACAACACTTCTTGGATTTCTGTTTGTAATTTAGGCACGCAAATTAACAACAATCGAGGCCAACAGGGCGAGTACAGTTAGTATGACGTATAACAGGCCCATAGCAGACCCTACCATTCCATCTAGCCAAAGACAGTAGGCTGCACTGTCTGCGATCAAGTCAGATGACTAATCACAACAGTGTTAGTCATGTAGTACATTTGAGCAAATGTACTACGTTGTATTAGTGAGCCCTTGGAAGTGTCACCACAGCTACACATCCAGATTTGATCATTTGCACATGTTATTGTCAATTTGTGGGACAATGGCAAAAGTTTGACATGCATGCATGGAAAGAGGGCATATGTGGCCTGCAGCTCTGTGTACAAGTATTAACAATCTCTACACATTTCAGTGCTATGAACCAATGGGACAGCAAAGACGCTGCTTGTGAACCACAGATTTGTCTGCACTGCTTTAAAAACAGTGGCAGTGTGAACACAATTATGGTAGTGCAAAGGAAAACACCCTCGCCCAAAAGTCTGGTTTGAACATATGTTAGGCAATGTTACACAAGGATCACCATCATGCACCTGCTCCATCAGTGACCTATTCTGTATTTCATGTGTGATACACCAGATGACCAACTAGTAACATGAGTTGGCAGAACTGTTAAGAATATCACGGTAAGGAGCATGTTAATGACATTAGTCACACACAGTATGGAAACCAAACACTATCTGGTCAGTCATTCAAAATCACTTTATTTGGGTAATTAAAAAATATAAAAGCATTCTGCACAATAAAAAGATAAAAAACAGTAATATGATATAAGCTTACACCAAGAATAGTACACATGTTTCATAATCAAGGTGAACAAAAAATTCAAATACAATTTTAACATTGATTATGAAAAATAATTGTTATGTTGTAGATCATGGGAGTCGCGCTCACTTTTTTTTCCTTATTCTAATTACTGCTGTTAAAAAACACGCTATATTAAAAATTTCCCAGACATTAGTCAGCATCTGTAAATATTTAAGCAATGGTTTTGCCTGTAAAAATCCTTTGCCCTTTAAAATTGAAAAAATAAAACGTTACCGACTGTGCAAAAAATGCTCACAGAACAAGACAAAGTGCAATGTGTCCTGGATGGAAAAATTGTCACATGTACAGACACCCAAGTCCTCCTCCCTTCTCCATCCCTGAGGTTTGGCAAGTAAAAATTTACCTGATTCAGCCTAAATCTTACTAAGAGGAAACGATGATTCGAGTTGGTTACAACATTAAAATAGGGTTCAATTGCACAAGAGATTTTTAACAATTGAAGGGCATGTGCCATTGGTTTTACCAGCTCCCTGGCCTCTCTTTCCATAAGTGCCATATATAGGTAAGATTTCTTAGCCCACAGCATATGTCCCTTCACTAGATTATCCGGAGAGTTAAATAATACAGGCCGTCCTAATTGCACTACCAGCCTTTTCACATTGCTCAACCAGGGGATACTACGTGCTCGGTCTAAAGCTAGACAATCGCGCACAATTTTGTGATTCATTTCAAGTTCAGGATTTGTCCATGTTTCTATCCATTTGAGTAAAGGTGTCATAACAATTAGGTCTGCCACAAAACCTACCCTAGTCTCTTGATGAACTATATGTGATGGTGCACTGATAGCAGGTTTCTTAAAAATTTAATTTCAACTATTTGGATTTTCTTAGCTTCTTTATAACCCCGTATGTCAGAGCCGTAGTTTGAGATAGCAATTCATTTAGCTCTGTATATGTTTAGAAGTGCGTGGATTGGTTTTGCCCCTAGCCTGCGTGCAAAGCCAAGAACCGCATATGTGGATCTGGCCATTACATTTCTTTTTGCATTCATTTGCGGGACCCATGTACCCCAATCACCAAATATGACACCTAGGTAAGTAAATGTAGTAACCCTAGTGATCTTGTTTCCTTCACAATAGAGTGTTTTAGGCCTTCTGGGCTTAGAGCCAATAATCATTGTATGAGATTTAGAGAAGTTTACACTGAAGTCCAAGCAGACACTACACAGAATTGAAGGTGCCCCTGTGTGAATGGTAATGTGTTAAGATGAGTGGGCTTAGCAGTGTAACAACGTCCAACCCTCATCAACTAAATATGGTCTGAAAGAATGTCTGATGCATGTGTTGAGATTGTCCTACCCTAATTTTCATGCATGCTTCCACACTGACTCTGCATTAGTCTGTCCAAGACTATGTTGTGGCTACAAGCTTTGAGATTGGCAACAAAGGCTTGCTTATTTTCCTTAGCATGGAAATGATTTACCATATTTCTCATCAAATACACAAATATTTGATGTGACCGATTTATGTACCAACAATCTATTCCACATTGTGAGAGTGTTCCTGAGAAACTTGTTGATGTTTCATCATTACATTGAGCCCTCTGTCACACGTACTCATGGGGGAATACGTACAAGGAACTGGCGGAGAGATGTGTTTTCCTTCCTGGCTTACCGCCTTTCTCCGCCACTTCTGAAACACACCATATTTACAAGAATTTGGTCCAGCCTCGCATTTCACCCTGTGATGGGGCTAAGTTTAGCAAGTTTGATCTAACGGAGGAACAGTTGAGTATTATTGCGTGTAGTGGAGTATTATTCATGTGTAGGAAGGTGCCCCAAAATGCACATAAACAATCCTAAAATGCCATTTTGTCATTTTCATGTGTGTTGCCTCATGCAGTTCCATAATCTCTACCTATTTGTTTGATGGGTGTCTGTTGGTAGCAGATATTGGAAGATGTGCGGTTCAGCAACACATACTTGCTTTTCAGCATTTCCAACTGGTATGAAAATGTCTTGATAGAAGGCTCAAACTCTATTTTCTGCAGTAGAATTTTCTTGGCAGAGGAGGCCAGGTGCTTGCTCAACTCCATTTCTTCCAAATAATTCCTCTGACGAATCGCTTGAACGAGAGGGTCAACCCATTGGCGCTCAATGCGCAGTGAACTGCTCACTAGCTGAAACTTTCTTTTTACACTTTGTACACATGGATGTGTTCTCTCCACTCTGTACATCAGGTCTCACAAACAGCTTGAGGGCTCACACAATGTTTGCAGCCTGTTTGCAGCCTGCCAAATCTCCAGTGCAATGTCGAGAAATGGGTCATTGTTATCTGAAACGCTTTTACACTGGCAGCACTTCACACAAGATCACAGATATCCACCAAATATCTGATACACAAGCATGGTTGATTGACTTTGATGATCCAGCTTTGCGTAAACTTTGAGACATGCTTTCTGCATGGTGTAGCACAGAAATTCATGTGCATCTTCCTGGCTGCCAAAACAAAGTGATGAGCAATTGTTTTGAGGTCACGGGTGAAGGAAACTGGTTTGATAGCATTGCCACTGTTTGCAGAAAGCCTGGACCATGTGGTTCTGCATGATGCATAACGAAAGAACTCTCTCGGAGGACAGTTCCGGCTATGCTCCTTTGATAACAAAAAGTTGGCAAGTGGTTGTGTGCATTCATTAAGCCCCAGGGAAGTAATGGTCTCTGGGGCATTAATATGCCCTAGGAGGGTGGTCCCATGCGCCCCCTATTTATTTTTAGAATGTGTTTACATGCCTCTGACACCTGGCCCACCCGGGGGCTTTAGAGTAAACAAGCGCATGAGACAGCGCTTAGTTTCTTTTGCTATTTTTGCTGTGGATTTGTCACTCTGTTGCATTCCTGCAGTAAAATTAAAAGTGATTTTGGCCCTGTCAGCATCAAATGGGGACACAAGGACCACAGTTAGAGGGGCTCAGGGTATTCCTACCCTTCCCCCCTTTCTTTCATATAAATGTTTTTCGGGGAACTCAGCTGAGGCCGAGTCACAAGATTACACCCAACACTTCCTGTTTGAAGTACTGGCAGTCAACCAGATGTAAACATGGGGACTGTTGGATCCTCGGAGGAAAATCATCTCTATATAAACAAATTTGTTTTTCCCTTTATATCTCAAAAAGTACTGAATGTATTTACACCAATTCACAAAAAGGTTGCTTGCTGAACCAACAGCTACCATTCTGCCAAATCTCTTGTAATTCCATTCAGCAGTTCGGGCTGTATGTGTGTCTAAAAACCCTATGAGAAACTGCATGGGAAAAATGTGTTCAGGTACTCCCCCTTTTTCTCGGCCTACGGTTGACGGATAACACCAGAACTTTCAAGACAGCATCTGAAATGAGGGGCAAATTAGTTGTGAAAAGTTTGCAAGGATTTATCAAATGGGAACACAGTTATTGGCAAAACAAAAAGCACTTTTTCTATCGAAACTAGGTCCTAACTATAACTATAACTACCTATTGGTGGTACAATATATCTATATAAATATATTTATAGAACACAGCTTTGCATTCCAGAGGGATTGTAGAGATATTGGCCTTTAAGAGTCTTTTTTCTTTTGCGTGATCCTTTTTGTTACCTAAAGCCTTTTGAATTATTCTTCAAATTTCATAAAACCCATTAGCCCCATTCTTTTTAAAATCAATGTCATTTGAAATAATACCACTGAAATTGTTGATTTTCAAAAACTTGAAAGGCATAGAATTAAAATAATTGGAGGCTTTTGGAAAAAAGGTTATTTTACATGACATTCGTTACTTGCCAGAACTTTCTAGTACCCTGCTGTTCATGATATTTAAATAAAAAACTAGAATACACATTTGTGTTTGCATGCATAATAAAATCCAGACTATCAACTGTACCGGCATCTTTTTCTAAACGTGCACTCTATCTGTCCGTCTAACTCTCCATCCGTGAGTTTCAGCTTACATGTCTCTGCACCGATCTGTCTGTCCTCCTAATTGTGTTTCTTTAGTTGTGTCAATGTATTGTATGTGCATTAGCTCTGCCTCGCATATGGATAGGTGGTGTAAAATTGATGATTTGTGTAAGGTCAAATATAAATAAGTATTGTTTGGTAGAGCAAACCTAGAGCTATATGTACGTATGAAGTATATCGCAGATCCAGTTGAAAGTCAGCGGGGCAGTGTGCATGGTCAAAGACAAGGAGCTTGTGGCCTCATTAGGATGGCGGGTGGACCCGCCATCACACATGAAATTCCCACCGCCAAATTAGGATGGGAATCCCAATGTGTCTGTGGGGGACAGAAAGTCCGTCCACCATGGTTCTGCAAAGCGGTCTTTTTTTGCCCCCCTTGCAGAACCAGTACACAGGGCAGCATTGCGGCGGTGCCTGCAAGGCACCACTGTAGGGATTACGAAATTCCTGTCCGTCTGTCTTTTTGCGGCGGACATCCCACCGCAAAAAGACAGGCAGAGGCTGGATTCGGAGGCCCATTGCTGACCCACTCTGTCTGTGGGGGGTGCCCCGGGGGGTACACATGGTACTCCCCTGCATTTCCATGCACCAAGTGGCAGCGAAATGCAGTGCAAGCACTTTTAAGCATTGCATACAGAGCTACAGTGCTGCAGCCAGCAGCACTGTCCGCAATGTTAAAAGCCTTGGATGCACATGCCAGTATGGCAGACGCATCCTAATATGTGTGGTGGGACCTCTGCACAACTGGCGGGCGGTCCCAGCACCACAACAATGGTGGGCGGACTGATTGGTTTTTCTATTGAATTTCCAAAGTTTTTTTTTTAAATGTAATGTGTAACACATGATTACAAATCCTAACTTTAACTTCACATTAACTTTCACTCTTTCAGTGAAAAATAATACCTATATCTAAGTCTGGGCACAGTTTGCGTAGTCACGCTACGCATAGCTACGCGAAGATGTCGTTGCACCACGTGAGCTGGGTTGCGTATCGCACCAGTTCACAATGCTCTTTTCTTGTTCGGGAACACGTTGAGCGTGTTTGGGATGCTGTTTGCGTCCTTAGGGGATAGTTTTTCTCGAACTTGCCCATGCAGTCACCTATGGGCGCGGCCATGTTATTTTTCAATTGTGCCGCCCGCTCGCGATGCCTTATTTCCTGTTCCGGGTCGCGTATACTGCGTTCGTGATGCCCATGTCATGTTCGGGAAAGAGTTTTACTTGTTCGCGATGATTATTGCGTGCTCGGGTGGAAATATTGCTCGAACTTACCCACGCGATTGCGATGGATGTGGCCATCTTTCTTTTCACTCTATGCTATGGTTCTGGGCCTACTTTTCTATCCTCCCTCAATCTTTGCAATCCTTAGTTTTTACACTGTTTTTCTGACTTTTTTTATTTATCATCTATCTCTCTCTGTCCCTAAGTATATATTTTGCATTTTATTTCTACTTAACTGTATTTTTTTTACTTTTCTACTGGTTTATATTACTTCTTTCTTTAAGCTCCTACTTCTTCCCCCTAACTTTATTTTTTTCTCCTATTTTTTGTTTTCCGCCTCCCACACACCCCACAACCATGGTGAAGGGTAGCACTACCGACTCCAAGGGCAAGGAGCCTGCGCCCAAGAGCCAC
Source organism: Lissotriton helveticus (assembly GCF_964261635.1). Classification (NCBI taxonomy): domain Eukaryota; kingdom Metazoa; phylum Chordata; class Amphibia; order Caudata; family Salamandridae; genus Lissotriton; species Lissotriton helveticus. The sequence continues at coordinate 788,493,867 of NC_136057.1, read as the reverse complement.
CTGCCTTACGGCAGAATGCACCCTGCAGTGGTGTAGGCCCGGCAGCTTTTTTCGGAGGCAGAGGTGGCCACCCTTGTTTTTTTGGTCCAGTGCCACCTCCCCTTGACCTTGGCAGCAGGAGGCAGGCCAGGCTCTGGGTACCCTACCCAGGAGCGTCACCCTCGATGGGCGAAGGTGCGTCGGGCAGTCTTTTGCTGCTCAGGGGTCTGGCGCATTCATAACCAGCTGGCCCACCAGTGGTCAGACATCCTGGACTGGGAGCAGGACCTGTTGGACCTGCTAGGTGTCGAGGTCATGGGGCTTGGTGAGTAGCTAATATATTGTAGTATAAGTATAGTGTATAATTTTTGGACGAATAACAAGGTTACTGCTGCTTACATTGCAGGTAAATTACATTTCAAAATCTTCTGTGATTGTAGGACACAGGTGCTCGGCGCTACTCTTACTTGTTTGCAACTTTGTGCTCGCTTGGGCTGATTATTATGTAAGAGTTTACTTTAGTGAACTTACGTTAGGTGATACTATTGCTAGAGAGACTCTAGTCCATCCATTGTCCTCCTGTGAAATAGTGGTGGATGGATTGATACTAGGTTTAGTTAGTATTAGTTCATACTTTTTTTGCGGTCTGCGTGACGCCTCTTCTGTCACTGAGTGCTGCTTACCCCAGTTCTTCCTAGTACATTTAGACATGTAGTTTGTTTAGTGAGTGGAAGCCTTAGCAGTGTCAGTCAGTAGCAGAACATCAGACGCAACCAACCAACAATTTGGTGTATGCACAGATTTATGCATGTGTCTTCCATCTCATCTAAGCATTTTTGAAGGCTAAAAAAAATGGAAATGCAGACTTAGTGAACTATTGGCCCATCTGGAATAGGTGGGCTAGGTCAGGTGGTACTTAGGCTTCATTAGTATTCTGCAATCAGAAAGATTATGGAACACAGAATTAGTGTTCATAAATAAGTAGACGGTCCATGAATCCCACAAGCCAGTAGTAGATCTGAATAGATAAGTCCATTTTATTTCAATTGTTGTTTCCTAGAATGTTTTTGGAGCGTTTTTTAAAACAGTTTATTTGTTTCACAGCAATCATTAATGGTTGTCTCTTTCTTTATTATATCTTACATGATCACCAGCACCCAGGGGCAAGAAGACGCAGGGCCCTGCTGCCTGGCCCCAGTAAGTCCTCAAGTGGTTAATATTAAAAATTATATTTCCGTAACTTTTACTGCACCTTATTTTTTCCGAACTATTAATTCTGGTTCCACTTCCTAATTCTACTTTTTTACAAAAGCTTCTTTGATCTTGACTATCTGTTTCCAAAATTCTGGTTATCCCTACCTCTAAGTTCCTTCTAACTGCCTCTGCTATGACTCTCTGTACTACTACTGTTAGTCTGTCTGTAGCTAAGCTTGCCCAGTTGGCCACGGTTTATTTAAGGTTTTCTTTTGAATAAACTCAGATTGACCAATAGCTCTAGCCACTGGGTCCTGTCCTGTGCTTTGGGTTGTCCTCTTCTAGTCTTCTTAATCTTGAGGCTTTGACAATTTCCACCAACAAAATGCCCAACCAGATATTTGACTAGTATTTTTGATAGGATAGTACATACTACTACTGTTGTGGTGATTCTAGACAGCCACATACAGAACTATGCATAAGAAAATAGGATGTTGGTGATGGGAGGTTGGACCTTACTCACACCTCAGTCAGAACCCACAATCCCCTGACCGACTAGCTATAGTGTTTCAGTAGGTCCTGAACCCCCACGCGAAAATACTCAATGATTATACAACCCAGAACTTAACAACCTTTCGCTCACTCACTCGTGTAAGTCCACCCACCACACCAAATACCACAGAGTCTATGTGTAAGTTCAAAAGGTTTATTTTCAAATAACACGCTCTCTACATTGTTCTATAAAATTACTACAGCCAGCTCCAACAGCAAAATGCATAAGATTCAAACAGTAAACATTGTTACAAGTGCATGATAGAAGACAAACGATCTGTGTGAATTCTGGGAGACCCCTCACCGTAGAACGTAGAAATACTGGTTACATGCATCATAATCTCTGCAAATTTCTGGTTTGTAGAAGGGAATCTTCCACCTGTTATGAGAAAAATGGTGCGCGTTAGATAGTATAATGCAATTATGCAAGCATTTTGCAGTCATGTCAAAAAGTGTAACATGTTATGGCTAAGCAATACGGACTAACCAAACTCCATAACAAAGTGGCTTGTTTTTCGACCTCCTCACTTGTACGCAACACTCATGTGGGCTGAAAGGTGTCTTACTGCACAACAAGATGCGAGGTAACATGCGCAAAAGACATGAATCTAAAATGGTTACATGGCTCAGGTTAACTTTGCAAAGAGTAGAGTCGGACTATATGACCCTAGGGACCATAACACTACTAGTGTCTACTGACTTTACTCTAGTACCCGATTTGGACTAGTTATGTATGCTGTATATGTATGTATTAACTTTTTTTCAATCTTCCTAGTGAAACGAATAAATAGGGGGAGGTGTAGAGACATCTATAAATGTGTAATGGTTTTTCTAGGCATACTTCCAACCACCAGTGCCGGCGGGGCCAGCGGCGATGGTGATGCGGACATTCCGGAGGGGGCAGGAGAAGACGCGGTACCTGCAGGAGCTACAGGGGGGAGCCAGCAGCAGTGGCGGGCGGTGGTATGTTATATTCATTACTTATTGACATTACTACTAGCTGGAAGGGTGTTCACTTCACTCACTGTACTGTTGAGACTCAGTAAGTATGCAGTTGTAGTGAACATTATACAATGGTTGAAGAAGACACCCTTTACTTAGCATTAGCAATGCATTAGCAATAGCATTAGTAGCGTGAGTTTGAGTAACCAATGGCCTCTTCCATCTGACTCCAACTCAGCTGTGAAAGTTTTATGGAGAAGACTAAAAGTCAGATCAGATAACCTTGATGGATCTGTTGAACAAAAAGGGAAAGAAGGATGGAAGGAGGAGGAACGGACGAGATGTAATATGACTGGCAGAGAAGGATACGTTGGAAGCATGCATAGGTGGCTGATAGGAATCAGATCAGATGCATGGGTTGTTGAAAGATGGGTGGAAGGTGAAAGAAGATGCCTGCCTGGGTGGGCGACACAGTATGGGTGGTTACCAGATAGCAAGAATCATCAGCGGTGTTTGGGTCATACTCAAAGCCAAGGCAAGCAAGGAATTAGTGGACTCATGGGTGGTTGTTAGTGAAACCAACTAAGGTTTGCTAAGAGATATATAAAATGGAATGATAGACATTTACTTTTAATGGATGGATGCCTGGATGTATTCATCATAGACAGCATAAGTGGAGACTGTCACTGGATGCAGAGTCTTACTTTGAAGAGAATGTAAAAGAAACTGCGCCAGAGTAGCAAAGCGGAGGGGAATATATATATATATATATATATATTATACCTCAAACGCCTGGAGCTTCTAGGAGGCACTCAACAGTTCTCCGCCCTCCGGGCTTTTCTCTTCAGCGCATTTCGCCTTCTTGCATTAAAATTTGCCCGACGCGTTTCAGGGAACTTGTCCCATCCTCAGGGGCTGCCGACAAAGAGCACTCGCTGGGCGTCTCCAGTTTCACGGATTCTTATTGCACAAATCTCCTGGTAGGCGTGGATTCAATCCCGTTTCATACCAAGCATTTCTGGAATTTGTAGTCCGTTTTGGATGCCTTTTTGTTTGTTATGCTTGTGGGTCAAGTCGGCAGCCCCTGAGGATGGGACAAGTTCCCTGAAACGCGTCGGGCAAATTTTAATGCAAGAAGGCGAAATGCGCTGAAGAGAAAAGCCCGGAGGGCGGAGAACTGTTGAGTGCCTCCTAGAAGCTCCAGGCGTTTGAGGTATAATATATATATATATATATATATATATATATATATATATATATATATATATATAGTATTTTCAGAATACAGTTGACTCACAGTAGTTTGCAAGCACATCATGAATATATTATCAAGCGCCTTCCCCTAACTTCAAGGATCACTCCCTACTTATGTTAATTTATTTTCGATTGTTCAGCCAGCCTTCAAAGAGCAGCCTATCAGCTGGTTACACAATCAATTAAAACAAAGTACCTTATGCAGTAGCGGTCGGTGGTGGGAGTGCTGGCGGGCGGTTATGTGGGAAGGGGGAGGGCCAGGGCGGGGTAGTAAACTATGTATTACGGCCAAATACAGGTAAGTAAACATAAAAATAAATAAAATGAATTTCATGATGTGATGCAGTGTGCGCAACTAAATTTGTTTTATTTATTTATATGTTTACTGTAATTGGCCCCAATCCATATTTTGCAGCTGCAGCCTCCTCCAATGCGCCGGGCCCCAGCCAGGCCCCAGCTCCAGTGGTATGGCGCCGCGGTCAGGCAGCCGCCTGCCACCGCACTTTGTCAAGCACTGCTGCCTCCCACCCTGGATGCAACTGCAGGGCATTTCGCCGCCAGATGCTCCTCCGGATGGCATGCCTAGAGGAGCAGCTAGAGGAGTGGGTTAAGATCCTGGTGAACAAACACCTTAAAGCCCACCGAATCTAGAACTATCCAGGACCCCGTTGCATTGCCCCTCTTTTATTACTTTTGTTGGTGGGTGGAAATTGGGCATTGGGGTTTATGGACATTGTTTGGACTTTTTCGTTTGGACATTGGTTGGGGTTAGGGACAGGGGTGAGTCAGGTGTGGGATAGTTTATTTTTGTTAGGGTAATAAAATATATTTATGTATACTTAAACATACAATGTTAATGTTTTGTCGGGGAGTTACTGTTTTACAAATTTATGTCACATGGTTTCCTTCCTGCTGCAGGGCAGCAGACAGTGTTGGATTGAAATAATCTGCCAATTTTGTAACACACAAACAGGTAGATGCGGTACCCCTCACTGAGGTATTTGTCCTACTAGTACGGTCAGTCTCTCCTCCTAGTCCATTATACCTCCAACCAAACTTATCTTACATGTGATTGATGATGATTAAGTTCGGCACCACAATGACTGCATTGTTTCCCAAGAGAATGGAGAAGATGCCATGGTTTTGGTGGTAGTAGTAGACACTGGCAGTAGCATTTGCAAAAAAAAAAGAGACAGTGACTTGCCTGAGAGAGACTGTGGGAAGAGAATCAGAACTTAAGTAAGGTACAGTACAGAAGATGAGTGCCAAACAAACAATATTGCAACTGCTAAGTTAAAATAAAACATAATGGAGGTGGGGACAGCCTAGTACAAAGAAGGTACAAACTGTAGTTGTGTCGAGTGAGTCACTTAACACAATCGTAATTCGTAACTTTACTACTGTGTGGTAGGATGATGATAATGATAATGATGAAATCAATGCCGGCTATTAATTATGATGTATTATGTCCCTTTGGAAAAAAAATTGCCTTGCACATAGACTGAGCATGGGTGGGCAAGCAGAAGAAGATCCTCACCCTGCCTTCAAATTGAATAAGTGTTGCTTTCACCACATTTGCACCATCAAGCTTGTGATCAATTATTGGTGTACATTTAATGAAGTCACATCACACCTCAATATAAATAACACAGCCCGGGGGAAGAGGATTAGGGTTTGACGAATGGATGGGAAGGGGGGTTTGGGGGAAAGGTTTGACAAAGAAAAACAGTATGCATAGACACAACAAAAGCAAAACACAATCTTGCCAGAAGAGCATGATCTTATCCAATAAATCGATAAAGGGAGAGAAAGGAAATGCATCCATGATGATGATGAAGAAAACTTGATGGTGATGTAGAGTCTGCTGACAATCTTTCACCATCGACAGTGCCCCCATGACCGCCACCACCAGAGCCCTGATATGCATCCTCCTCAACATACGCTCCCTATACAGACATGCCATAGAGATCTGGGACCTGCTCAACACCCTCTCGCCCAACGTTGCCTTCCTCACTGAAACCCGGACAAACACCACCTCCGGCCCTGACATCGCCACCACCATCCCCAACGGATACAAGAGCCAGAGAAGAGATCACCCTCACCGCCCAGGAGGAGAACTCGCCATCGCTCACAAGACCTCCCTTTGACTTTCCACCTCCAACACAAGGGACGCCCACTCCAACACAGAATACATCCACTTCAAGATCAAGACCAACTCCAGCACCATGCTACGGGGCACCCTCGCCTACAGACACCCCACACCATCACATTCACAGACTACATTCTACTCAGAGACCTCAATTACCACCTCGACAACCGCAGCGACTCCGACTCCATCACCCTCCTCAACAACCTCTCTTATCTTGGACTGAAGCAGCTTGTCACCACCCCCACGCACAGAGCAGGGATACACCCTCGACCCCATCTTCACAGGAGGTATGAACATACATTTAAGCCATACCTCGCAGCCCCCCTGGACAGACCACCACTGCGTACACTTCCACTTCAACACTTCCAACAGACTCAAACCCCCCCATGCCCGCCTCGAAGGTACTGGAGCAAGAACACAGAGGAGCACCTTAATACCACCCTCCTCCTAGGTAACCCTGGGCGTAGTACTTCGCTACGCCCACGGAGGGGGCGTAGTGTTGCCTACTTCGCCATTTGCGAAGTAGGCGTAGCAGGCAACACTACGCCCACTCCGTGGGCGTAGCGAAGTTGCCCGCCACCCGCCTGCCTCCCGCCCTCCCTAAATACTTAAATAATGTTTTTAAAAAGAATAAACACCACTTACCTTGTCGGCTGCGTCTCCGGGGCTCCCTCTGGTAACCGCGCCGCCATCTTGGATACTAATGGGCGGGAGGGAGGCGGGTGGCGCGTAGTGGGGCTACGCGAAGTGCGTAGGTGGACGTAGCTTCTGGTCCACTTTGCATAGCTTCGCGTAGCCCCACTAAGCCTACTACGCCCAGGGTTAATCCTAGGCCCACCAGCTGCCATGACCGATGCCAGCTCCGCAGCCAAGAAATTTCAACGCTGGATCTCCAGCTGCTCCGACAAGCTTGCACCCCTCCGCCAACCCGGCAAACAATGCCCCCTGAAAGCTGACTGGTTCACAACTGAGCCAGGCGCTCCTGTAGACGCCTCAAGAAAATCTGGTGAAACTGGAAAACCACAGAAGACCTAAACAGCTACCGGAATTCCCTGAAGGAATACCACCAGCGCTTAAAGACATCAAGCAGACTATCATCAAGAACAAAATCAACACCAACGCAACCAATGCTAAAGAACTCTTCAACATCATACAGCAATTCACCAAAACCACCAGCAAAGCCACAACATTACACCATCTCAGGAACTCTGCAACAAGCTCGACTCCTACTTCCATCTGAAACTCAAGGCCCTCTACAACAACTTCAGCGAACAGATGCCGGACACTACCCCATTCGCCACCACCACCGACAAAGAGCCAAACATCACAACCTGGAATCCTGCCAACATCGAACACACCACCGTGACCATGAAGAACACCCACTCAGGAGCCCCCATGGACCCCTGTCCACCACACATCTACAACAGGGTCGCTGCCACCATTGTCACATGGATACCCCCAGAATGCAGAAAAACCATCACCCATGCTCTCATATCCAGCAGACTGGATTAAGGTAACGCCCTCTACTCCGGAGTCAACATAACTCTTCTCCACAAGCTCCAAACAATCCAGGACGCAGCAGCCAGACTCGTCCTTGATCCCCACGGCACAAACACATGACCCAACACCTAGGATGCCTCCATTGGCTCCCCGTTGAGAAGAGAGTAACCTTCAAACTCCTCACCCATGCTTACAAATCTAGCCACAACATAAGACCCAAATACCTCAACAAAAGAGTCTCCTTCCACGTACCCAAGAGGAACCTTCACTCCGCAGACCTCGCCCTCGCAGAGACCCCCCACATTCGCAGAACCAGAGCAGGTTGAAGAGCTTTCTCCTATGTCGCAGTCAAAGCCTGGAACGAGCTCCCTGTCAACATCAGACGCTCCCCCACCCTCCACATCTTCAGAAAGAACTTCAAGACATGGCTCTTTGACGGAACTGGAGCTGCAGACCCCCAGCGCCTTGAGACCCTCACAGGTGAGTAGCCTGCCTTATAAATCCCAGATTGATTGAAAACTGCAAGGCCATTGGCCAGTCCATATTTCTAGTCCGCACATGTGTGCATGAGAAACTGCACAGGAAATGGGCATCAAAAGTACCAAACAGCAAGGCCATTGCTAAGTCCATATTTCTAGTCCCCACATTTGTTCAGAAGAAACTGCACAAGAAATGGGCATCAAAAGTTCCAAATAGCAAGACCATTGGCCAGTCCATATTTCTAGCCCCCACATGTGTGCATGAAAAACTGCACAGGAAATGGGCATCAAAAGTACCAAACACCAAGGCCATTGGCAAGTCCATATTTCTCATCCGCACATGTGTGCATGAGAAACTGCACAGGAAATGGGCATCAACAGTACCAAACAGCAAGGCCATTGGCCAGTCCATTTTTCCAGTCCGCACATGTGTGCATGAGAAGTTGCACATCAAATGGATATCACCGACCACTGCCATGGGAATCGCCACAGCTCCGGGGCTACATATGGGCAGTCCAGGCACTGTTGTGTGAGAAATAGTATTGGGAGGAGGACTTGGCTGAAATATTTGGCTTTAAGTTGAACTGGGTGGGGGCTGATTGTCAGGCCAGTTGGAGGACTGGACCTGGGAGAGAGAGAACCGGCTGAGGTAGAGGCATCTGTGGCTGTAGGAGCCTGAGGGCTGCTTGGACTGGGTGGAGTGGTATCATTGGGAGGTGGAGACATGCTGCGTGGAGGCACAGTGGTTGACGGTGAATGTTGAGGGCTGGGTCTCAACTGTTTAGGGATCCAATAGCCCACTGGTGTCTTGGCCAGAGTGGGAAGTACGGTGTGCACAGCAGCTTCACTCTCCACCAAAGGTGTGTCAGGTGCAGGTGGCTCTCCCCATGGGGATTTGCCAGACCTGCTGTTATGCTTGGGGTGGCCTTGCCTCTTCCCCTGCATCCCTTATTGTCGAGGTAAACCCCCCACTTTTCTCTCTTGTCCCTGCTTCACAGGGGTGTGGGTGGGAGTCCATCTTTTGGGACAATCTGCCTTTAAACTGTGTTGGGCTTAGTCGTTGCAGGCACCAGGTTCAAAGCAGACAGGGCAACTGGTTGTGGGTCTCCGGGAGCAGGTGTGGGGATGGGAGTACCCTTGGATGGTGGTGATTTTGATGAATGTGATGTTGGTGCCTGCTTTTTGGCCTGATGCCCCTGATTTTCATGTGATGGGCTTTTGGTTTTGCGCTCATGTGTGCCAGTTTTGTGTTGTGGTGATGGTGTCTGTGGTCTGGTACACTTCGAGTGCTGCTGTTGTGTGCTGCATGTGGAGGATTTGGTGCCTGAGGGCTCTGGCATGTGGGCACTATTGTCAGGTGATGCCACTAGCAGGGTGGCTGATGAAGGGACAAGAGCTGGACAGTGCGCTTGTGACTCCTGCATTGCTGCTGTAGCCATGGAGGACAAAACTGGACAGTTTGGTGTAGGCCACCCACATCCAAATGCATGCCCTCCATGAATGCAACTACCTGTGCCAACTTCTTGTTATGATCCTGGAAGGCATTCAGGAGAGCAGTCTGACCCACACACAGCTGGCTCAAAATGTCTCCTGCCTCCACACTGAGGGCAGCAGGGGAGACAGGGGCAAGGGCAGCGGTGCCTGGGGGAAGGATCCTCTACCCTTCCTAGGGTTGTGTGCACGGATAGCACTTGTGTGTACATCCGGGAGGGTGGGCACTGAACAAGGTGTGGCAAAGAGGAGGCAGACCTGGAACTTCCTGTGCCCACCAACATCGAGGAGTCACCGCTGGAGTCTGAAGATGTGGAGGTTGGTGTTTCTGGGCGTGAATAATCCAGGGCACTCCTGTCCCCCTCCTAGGTGCTGGTCACATCAGTTTCAGCAAATTCATGTGTAGCAGTCATGTCAGTAGATTTCCCACTTGTGTTGGTCCCCCGTCTTTCCCTGCCCTTGATAAATGCTGCAAGAGACAGAGACATAGGTTCAATATAGTGCCATATTCACAAACATCGTATGCAAGCAAAGCACAAATCTTTAAAATGGTACTCCCATGTTGAACTCCTCCATGTACATTCAGCATATGCTACAATTATGCAATCATCAGATGATGCAGGGAAACGTTCATAGTTGAGAGTAATGCTCCATGTGGCATTAACACAGCCAAATAGATGACCCTGTGCCTCCCTGTAACCACACACAATAATGTCTGAAAGCATACCTACGTGCCTGTAGGTGAAATAGCTATACATTATGCCACCAAGCTCCTTCGGTCCTAGCTAACACCGTACGTCCCGAGCCGTCTCCTGCGGTCAGCTGACCAAGGGTTGGCATGCACCCCAGAGTTGTAAGAGCCAGAGATGGTGGTCGTTCTTTGAAAGGTTTGGTGGCCAGACTCTGGAACTCCCTTCCGACTTCTATTAGAGATATCAAGATCACCTAGCTTTTCGGAAAGCGGGCATTTTTGGTAGCGCGGGACGCCCCGTTGCTAGGACAGCTATGCGCTGGACAAATCCACTAATGATAATAATGTTGTCTCTTTCACATATGGAGTCTCTTTTAGGGAACACCACAGATACAAACTCCAAAATCTCCTTTTGCAATGGCTACAAGCTCCTGATATCCAGATTGGTGTCACCTGTGTACATTTCACAATGTATCTGTTGTACACAGCATACATCTGTGAATGCACACTAACATGATGCTCACTGCTGTTCACTTCCAGGTGATGTCTATGATACTCATATTGTAGCATAAGTCATAAGGCCACATCCCATCTGTCAATGATAAGGGTCATGGTTGTAAACACATGAGAAACCACATGTTGTGCAAATACAGAACAACTGCACTCAATACTGAGGCCACTTAGAAGCTATTGCATCACACTAGAGATATCACAGAGCTTCGCACTGGCTCACGGTTGGGATTCATGCCATCTCTCACACCCAAAGTCACACTTCGCACAATGCTAATGCCCAACTTGCTGCTGATGGACCTTCAAGCTTCCATCCAGCTCTGGCTGTGTCACTGCCAAGATGCTGGCCATTAACGGTGTCATGCTCCTGCGTGCCAACCTGCTACTCTGAGGGAGTACCCCCAGCGTCATCTCAGCCATGTTTTTGCTCAGCCGGCATATGTCATCCCACCTCTTGTGCCAGTGTGTATGCCGTCGGTTGGAGACACCCAGAGCCTGCACCTTGCGTGCAATGGCCCTCCATATCTCCTTATGCTGGTGGACCTTAAGCTGCAGGCATGAGAGACAAGAGGTAGACATTTCAGTGACACTGTGTTATGTACCACTGTGTGTTAGTACAAGAGCATGAACATACACAGCACACTAATAAATACATGGTTAGCAGAGGCCATACAGCATTACATGTAGTACACTTGCATTGAATAATCTCATAGAAATGTATACATGTATGATGATGGACACAGTACATGGCCATCTCATCCACATGCAGAGTGCCAGCACAGCACACAATGTGAAAATGACCCTCATCTGTGATGCAGTATGTGAGTAAGCATGAAATAAAATACATTGGAAATGATGTGTCGTGGCAGACTCACTGTGTCCAACACTACATGCCCCTCAATATCCTTGACCAGTGAATGGCTACATGTGTCCTGGTGGTCACATTTAGGGCCATGATCTTACATTTTCACATTATTTTCGCAAGGTGTAGTCCAGTCTTGTGCAATCCTCAAACCTAAGATAGCTCATTGAGAAATAGGGTGGTGGACAACAGATATGTTTCACCTATTCCATTTAGTGGTGGGTCCTTGTTACATTGGGCAGTTTCTGTGCAGGCCAGAGTGACTCACACTGAGGGTAAATGTAGGCCATCATAGAAATCACATGCATGTACAAAATGAGAGGGTAAACATGTGAGACTGAACACATCATGGAATCAATAGAAGGATGACATGTCCACATCACATGTATCTGATGTGTCATAGGTGAATTACCACCAAGAGTGTTAAACTCAGGCATTTTATTCTTGTGTATAATGCACACATCTCCATAGGGGCAATTTGAAAACTGTACACACATCATTCAGTAACCTCTGGACAAAACGCATGTGTAATGTCACAAATGAGCATGTAAAGACTTAATGGACTATGACATCGCATAGCACAGGTAATGTTTGTTCAGACTTCGACTGACTCAAACCAGTAGTGTAACTTTATGGCTACAAAACCACTGCCTGTCGCTCCCGTCCTTCAATGCAGTCATGGATCTGTGGAAATAAGGCTACACACCCCATTGACATGAAGCCAGCATGCCAGGCAGTATATCACACATTTAAATTACCCAATCTCAGACCAACATGTGTTTATTTTTGCTTGAGAAGAGCTGTAGATGTGTCCATGTTACAATAAAATGAGAGGGACCCCTTATGCCACACCAAGGGAATAGGGTACTAACACCAAGTAAAAACAGGTTTTCCCTTGATTACAATACACTTAATCATAAGCACAACTCAACTCACATCTGACCATGCAAATACAAGCCAGGATGAAAACATATACAAAGTCCATATAGTGGACACAAAAAATGTATAATCCGAAACAGAAATTATCACAAAAATTTGTATTAAAAGAATTTAGATTAAAATGTTATTCTTTAAAACAACTGTCCACAGATATGGCAACTCTAATTAATTCTAGGTTGGAAAATATCGTGTATCCAATGCATGTTATACACTTTTGACAGAAACAAATGACCTAATATTAAGAGAGAAACCACAACAGACAATATACTATGTCATTCAAGTCAACATATTAGTTGGGACCAAATTATAACCGGGACTGTTACAGTAAATCACATTATAGTATCTACAGAACAGGTCACTTCCACAAATTATGTAAATGGTGCGTTGACGTTTTTCAATTGTATTAAAGTTTGTATCCCATCCTTTTCAAGACAAGTAATAGAAACTCGCTATGTTGCACTGTATTTTGCCCCAAAAATGGATCCTTATCTACTCCTTAAATGCCACCATACGACTTAGGCATAATAAGCCCAAATGTCGCAATTAAAACGAAGAGTCCAGACCTCTCTATATAGTGTTCACTTTGCCTGGGATGAGTCTCTCCTAATGTATTATAAAGCTCACTATTCAAGGGCGCAACCGTAGTCATATAAAAGAATAGAAGCCATAGGGTCTGGTAAATACTCCAACATTAAATCTATATCATGCAGTGAAATGGAGCCTCAATAGTTCTCCTCTTACCGGCGGGTAATACCATTGAAAAGCATCAACGCACCTTTTACGTAATTCGTGGAAATGAGGTACATACATTACTCGTCCATGGTGTGACATGTAAATTGAAACGCACAGATTGCTTGATTACAGGGCCATGTCATCATCTACCAACTTGTGGCATATCAACTTTTGATGATGCGTCTGTTTTGTTTACTCTTCTTGAAATCAATTTCTACAAAGCAAAAACTGCCATTCTAATGTTATACATACTTTTTCATATTATGTTCTTTACTTTGTTTGTCAGATTGAGCATGCATGTTTTGTGTTCATATGGGCCATCATGCTCTGACACCATGGCACTTACTCATTGCATTAAGTGCTGTGCATGATGGGCCCTGAATTTCTTTCACTTGGTGAATCAAAGCGTAATTTCTGTGACAGTTATATGTGCTTAGCTGTCTACACACAGGATGTGGCTTTAGGATCTATGCCAAGTTGGCTGACATGTAAGGGCTGGTGTGGTCATATGGCTCCATACATTTTGAGAAGGATGGCATGCAATGACTACTTACCTGTTCAGTGACACAGTGGAGGGGAATATCTGCCACATGGTTGTGGGTGGGAGGGGGTGCTCCATCCTGCTCAGCTGTGGGACAAGGGTACCTGGTGGGAGTTGGTGTGCAGGCTTCCCACCCAAAAACAGTCCTCCCTGTTGAGATGGCTACCTACCTGTAAGTTTGATGAGAGCAATGAAATGGCTACCACATGGTTCTGGGCGGGGGGAGTGCTCCATCCTGCTTAGCTATGGGACAAGGTGGCCTGGTTGGAGTTGGAGTGCTGGCTGCCTGTACACATTAGACCATGGAAATATTGCTAGCTGCCTTTGGGGTGATTCAGAGGAAGGAAATGTTAGATCTGTGAGACATGTGTTGGGAAGAGTGTGTTGTACATAAGTGCATTTAGGTCTAGGAAGTGTAGCTTTGTAGTTGTGCAAGACAGCACATAGCTGTGTAATGGGAGGCATTTGTTGGTACTTACCAGCTTCTACTCCCCGAGTATTCCTGTGAGACTCTGCATTGATTTTGTTGCCTATCCTTTCCCACATTTGATTTTTTCTGGCTAATGGTGTCTGTTGGACCATGCTTCTAAACAAATGTGGTTCTAGTCTCATTATCTCATCTACCATGACTGACAACTCATTGTCAGTTAATTTTGGCATCTTTTTCTGTGCCATGGTGTGTGATGTGCAAATGGGTGAAAAGTGCAGGTGTGAAGGTGATGGTGGTGATGTGTGTGTGGTTGTGAAGGTATGATGTGTTCTGATATGCCTCTCCTTTGTGAAGGGGGGTTGGGCCCTTCAGTTACTCGAGTTATGCAAAGGGTTCTGGGCAGGGAAGTAGTTGGTTTTATACACTATGTGGGTGGGTCAAAATAGAGGAATCATTTCAGGTGTGTTATCTGGGTTGAACTGGGATATGTATATTTATATTGCCATGAAGAGGTGTAATTAGTGTGTGTCAGATGTTTTCGGAGGCTGCACCAGGAAAACAGCCACACTCGAAAGACTTGTTCTGTGCTTGCTTTCTACCGCCATTCCTCTTTCCCCATGACCGCAGGGGTCTGAATGCACTTTTACTTCCACCGGCTCTCCTATTCATTATTTTGCATGTTCAAGGCGGTCGGGAATAGCTGATCGTTCCGCTGGCACCGCCATCGTATCATAATTTCACTTGCAGTCATTCCACTGGTCGAACTGCAGTTTTGGGTCTTCCCTCAGCAATTCTGACCGCTGCAGATGGATTTTCAGCTTTTCCGGACGTTCAAGCCGGAGTTTCATGGAATCCGTCTGCTGCGATAGGATTTTTCATGCAGTGCATCTTAATCTGACCGCTGGACTTCCCACTGTACATACTGATGGTTATTTTTTGCTACAACAGCATTCGGAATGCTTTTCGGTCCACCATTGTAATCGACCCCTTAGTTAGGAAGAACATTACAACTACCTAGTGAAATAGCTTTTGGTGTTTATTTCACTGTAAGAGCTCACTGACCCTAATATGTAGTGTGCCCTCTTTTTTTTACATTAACATACAGATCTGTGGGTGGGAAAGGAATGCTTTAGTGGTGACTTGGAAATATATAAAACTAAGATTTTTTTACAAGGTAAAGTTATTTTTACCTGCCTTAAGTGGCAGCAGCCCATTTAAACTACAGCTCAGCTGGAGAACAGTAGTGCTCATGGAAGACATATACTTTTGGGTTCACTGACACAACATCTATGTCACAAATATCAATGTAAAAATTATCGATGAAAAAATATAGACCTCAAAAATGTCGAATCCCTATACTTAAACAGGTAAGTACAAAAATATTGAATAAAAAATATCCATGGAAAAAATATAGATGTACAAAATATATACCAAATATGTATGACAAGAGACAAAGGGGTCCATTAGGATGTCGGGCGGTTTGCCTCCACCAGGGTGGCGGTGGCCACCGCCACCCTGGCGGAGGCAAACCGCCCGGCAACCACTCTCGTTTTCCCCTCCGCCAGATTAGGATGGCGGAGGGGACAGCGGCGGACGGAAAGACCGTCCGCCGCTTCGGCGGTAATAGATTAATATGGTGGCGGTGTCCAATGGACACCACCAGCCATATTACGATGGCAAAATGTAGGGGCCTTTCCGTGCCGCCATGGAAAGGCAGGCGGAGATTGCTGCGGGGGCCTCCTGCAGGGCCCCCAGGTTGCCGCCACTGTCGGGGTGCACATGGGGGGTACCTATGGTGCCCCCCCACATTTACATATGGAAAGCGGCAGGCACCGCACGGTGCCTGCCGCTTTGCATATGTAAATGCTTCAACTTATGTTTTGCATTGTGGTGGGCGGTGCAGAGAGCACCGCCCGCCACAATGTAAAACATGTAGGATGTGCCCGCCACTGTGGCGGGCACATCCTAATACCCCCAACGGGACCCCCGCCCTTATGGCGGGCGGTCCCGATCTCCGTTAGGGTGGCGGGCGGACAAAGTCCGCCCGCCAACCTAATGGACCCCATAATGTTGACAGGGTAGGGGATTATTTACAAATTGGTCAGCCGGCATATAAATTCAGACATATTATATTCATTGCAGAGGCTGTGGCACGGTTATGTATTGCATCAGTTTAGTTGCAGCGGGATGCCCCTATGTTTGAGATGTGCCGGGCTAAATTTTATAACATTTTTAATTTGGAATACAGCCTTTACTCTCTTAAATCAATGAAGCAGAAAAAATTAGGTATGCAGATCTGGGGCCCGATGGTAGAAAATCTGAATTAATTGTATGATCTAGGTGAAATATTGCAAGTGTATCATTTTTTTTTCTTCTTTATTCATTGTTCTGGATCTATGAACTGTGATATGTTTATATATATTTTGTTATGACCGTGAACATCTGTGTATAAAGTATGTGTTGTCATCTGCTATGGATTGAATATTAAATAAAAAAAATAAAGATTAACAAAATAAAATAAACGTAATATTAATTTGAACAAAATATAACAAATAAACTTATTTAAAAAGAAATAAACACACAAACATAATTATTTATACAAATATATTTACTTTAAAACAATAAATAAACTAATATTTTAAATTAATTTTAAGAGTTAAAAATAATCCTAAAATAAATATATATACATATATATCTATATGCTCACTCCTCCTCCATTGACGGTCTTGGAAAACCACTCACGGAGGCCCACTGCAATTTTTTTAGAGATACTTTAATTCATGTACGGAAACATGAAAAAACATGACGCATTTCGGCGATGCTAGCAAGCAAACACTTTTAAATTTATGTTGCGTGAATCACATGATCAGTTAGTGCATCAAAATTAACAAAGGACTGATGGAGTGTGATTTCAGTCGCCATCTTTGAATGATAGAGATGCAACTTTATCAAATTTCTTTTGTCAATGACTGTGAGGATAACATAAATACCACACAACATTACACAATTCATTTCCTCCTATAGAGAAAGTAAATAGAGACAAAGGTGCAAACTGTCTTCAACAAATAGTGGTGTGTATCGGCTAGCAGCTGATCAATACAATTACAACTTTATCAAGTTTCCTTTGGCAACGACTGTGAGCATTACATAAATAAAACACAACATTTCAGCAATTCATTTCCCAAAAAGAGAAAATAAATAAAGACAAAGGTGCAAGCTAGCATAGACAAATAATGTCATGTATCGGCTAGCGGCTGGTTACTACACTCCAAAATTACTCATTACGGTGTGTATTGGCCTGTCCTTACAAAAACCTTAGTAATAACACTACAATCAGTAGATTCACATTTACTAAGCCCTAAGTCCCCAAGATGAACTACCATCTCTTCACCAGTATTTATTCCATTGGGGGCTTTGATACCCAGGTCTATAATATAACGTGACTCCGTTGTGTGGTATTTATGTAATTGTCATTGACAAAGGAAATTTGATAAAGTTGCAATTGTATCATTCAAAGATGGTGACTGAAATCACACTTCATCAGTCCTTTGTTGATTTTAATGAACTAACTGATCATCTGATTCACGCAACATAAATTTAAAAGTGTTATAATGAAAAACATTTGAATAAGGCATCGCCAAAACGCGTCATGTTTTTTCATGTTTCTGTACATGAATTAAAGTATCTCTAAAAAATTGCAGTTGTCCCCGTGAGTGCTTTTCCATGACATATAAAAAGACATCATGAGAAAAATATATAAATATTTAAAAATTAAAAAACAAATATATTAAATATATGAAAACAGTTATAATATTAATTACATCTAACAAATACCTACAAATATTATATAAAATAAAAAATAAAAATGTAAAATCAATATTTTAAACTAGAAAAGATTTACAAACAAAAACATACATCATAACATACATGTATTTATTTTATTTTCTACCCTAAGACACCACACAAATCACCACACACTTCTCATTTGTTTTCTTAAATGTACTTTCATAATTAACAATTATCAATAAAAAAAATATTATGAATAAAAAAACACTAATAACAAATAATTAACTATGCACATGTTAACCCTATAATCCCCACAACACACACCTAAATTAAACTGTAAAATAATAAATGACACAACTAAAACCTATTTTAAAATTAAAAACTATTATTAAACAACTAATTATGAAGTAAGTAAAATGTATTTAATACCCACCATTTAACCCTTTGAAAGAAAAAACAACACATCACAAAATAAACAATTACACAAAACAAATATCAAATAATTGACATTAATAAACAACTATATATTAAATAATTGAACAAAAATTACTTCCCCCTCTTTTCCCTGATAAACACTACAACACAAACCTAAAATGTATTACACAATTACCATAATTATTTTTTGATTACATTAATTATTATCAATTAACAAATATTTTATATTAACAAAAAATAATTACTTGACACCCTTTAGTCCTATAAACCCCAAACCCTACATCTGAAATTAACCACACAATAATGATAATTAATTAACAATTATTAATTTTAAATACCAACGGGCACATGCATCAACAATGCCATTTGCGATTCCTTATTAGCAAAAAATAAGGATTTGCTAATAAGGAGTAGCCTAGAGGCCCATAGGAATGAATGGGAAGACATTCTCAATTTGCGATTCTCAATTAGAGAATTTAGTGCATTTTTCAAAAGTTTTGAAAATTACCATGAAGTTTAACTTCATGGTAATCTGCTCCCCCTATTAGCAAAATCACTAATTTTTTCACTTGAATGCATTGCATTTAAGGAATCTCAATTTGAGATTCCTTAAATGCAATTGCAATTTAAGTAATCGCAATTCAGAGATTACTTAAATTGTGATTTTTGCATTGGGGATGAGAATCTGCCCGTTTGGGATTGGTTTTTGCTTTGATGCTTGTGGGCCCAAATTATTAATTCATAAATAAAAAAAATCTTCCCACCCTATACACCTATAAACACCAAAATGCACACCTAAAATTATTTATATAATTACCATTAATTACAATTGATTAATTATTAATTAACAGCTAATTATGGAATAAGAATAAATTACTTTACACATTTAACATTATAAAATCTCAAATAAACAAATATCAGAAAAAAATCATTAATGTAATATAATTAAGTTACTTACCACCCTAATCCCCTATAAACCCACAACCTTCTACAGAACTAAAAAATGCCAAATTAAAATATTTTGTTTTATAACTACTAAAAATGTAACCCATATATTAAAAAAATGTAAACAATTGTAATACATAAAAATATTTCATATATATTAAAAATGAACAAAAATACCTAACATTAATTTAAAAAATCGATTTTCTTAACAGCTTTATATTTGCAAATGATATTAAACCTTGAGTCGATATTCTTGACCACAATATTCTTGCTGTCAATATTTCTCATTCAAGACAGTTGTGACTAGATATGTCTGCCAGTCAATATAAAAATCTCGACATTCTGTCTGCACATACTAGCAGGCACAATATCAAATTGACATGCACTGCATTTCCCTGTACTGCTGGCAGGCACCATGTGGTGCCTGCCTCGCAGTGCAGTGAAATGCAGGGAGATACCATGGGAAACCCCAAGTGCACCCCCAACAAAGAGGGGGCCCGCAACTGGCCCCCGAATACAGCCTCCGCCTGTGTTTTCGGGGTGGGATGATGGCCGCGAAAAGACAGACGGAAAGGAATTTCCTAATCCCTAAGGCACCTCCACAATGGTGGCCTGTGTTTTGGTACCGCTGGACAGGCAGAAAAGGACTGCCTTGCAGAACAATGGCAGATGGACTTTCCGTCCGCCTGGGACATTGTGGGATTCCCACCGCCATCCTAATTTGGCGGTGGGATTATCCTGTGTGATGGCGACGGTGGCAGTCCTTCCACCACCCTAATGAGTCTTGTCATCATTTAAATATACTCTCAAGATCAGTCAGGCACATTATCAATTAAACGTTTCAACTACCTGTTCAATTCAGTCATGTACTTCCTCCTAAAGATACTTGACCTACGATGGCGAGAGAATTTTTTTCTCGTGATGGCTATTTTTTGCCCTTGCATGTTAGGAGGATTTTAGCTGTCTGTGGTTTAAGGTCTTACTTTAGCGCCATTAGTCGATCTGAAGTTGTACACCCTGCCGATCTAGTAGCA
Organism: Lissotriton helveticus; assembly: GCF_964261635.1. NCBI lineage: Eukaryota > Metazoa > Chordata > Amphibia > Caudata > Salamandridae > Lissotriton > Lissotriton helveticus. The sequence goes on along the minus strand of NC_136057.1, from coordinate 788,473,422 downwards.
TTCTGTGTCATTGAACCCTTGCTTAGCTGGGTGCCGGTAGCATCAAATAGGGAGAAATATCCTTGGGAGTATGGAATTCAATTGAGGAATTTTCAGTTACTTGATGCAAAACTCAATTAAATAGCCTGATAGTATATGATTGTAGACATTGAATTCGATTAGGTTTCACAAAACATACAACAGTGTATAGAGGAACACAATTAATGTTTTTCAGAAAACTTGTGAACAGAAGTCCATAATTCAACACATCAAAATGAAACAGCTATGGCGTCCCATTTTATCTTTCTGTCCTTCCAGAAAATGTTGAGTGCCATGAAACCTCCTACCGAACCTCCAAGACCTCCACTCCCTCACATGCATTGCTTGAGTTAAAAACAATTTCCAATAGATATACACAGGTAACATTGAATTTAAAGTTTTGCCTGTGCCAAGTATACGTCATAGATTCTATACAAACATTTTACATCCCTACCATCTATACAATTGAGTAGTAATCCACTGCATCAGTATACAGCTCAAAAATAAGAAAAAAATAAATGTTATTTTTGGTATGATGTTGCCCAATATACAATAGCCAAAACAAGGTCTGGACATGAAAATCAGTCTTTGCTACTTTTTTAGGTATCTTCTTCATAAACGTCCTGAATGCTATCTCAGGGCAGTTTTATTTTTTACTTAGGAGAATTCATATAAATTGAAAACAAAATATTCAAGATATCACTGGTGCAAGATATCAGGTACTTTTCACCCACAAACATCTTGTTTGAACAGAAAAGTTATTGTAGGAACGCGAAAACCAGAGTTGAGAGATATTTTCTTATTGACCAGTCTCCCAATCGGTATTGCACATGATTTTTGAAGGAGAGGTATGTTCCTGAATTAATTTATCAAATGAAATACTTGAATGTACACGTCACAAAATATCATGTAGTGTCATGTAATATTAATGTAACATAATGTCGCATAATGTTCATGTAACTTGCCTAAAATTAGTCAAAATAGCAGTTGTAAGTGATTCAAATAAACTAATCTAAACAGTACAGAAATATATATTGATAAAGACCAATTTCCTCATTCTGGATTGGAGATACAGTCCATGAAAATTAAGCCATATCATTAAATATTATAGCAACATACAATCCTTATGATACCTTTTTCAGAAAAAGCTGTCACAGAGAGATGTATAGGAGAATAATTACTCTCTGGTAACATTCAAATGTATGTCTGAAGAAAACCCAGAAAGCTCAAATTAAGGGTCTGTTAATTTCATAAATTCCAGTATAAAATAAGCAGAAGTAACTTACAAGTACCAATCACTTTACTTGGGATTGGACAGAACACTTATTTTACTGTATACTTTCCTAAGTAGCCATACATGCCATTCTGGAGACCATACTTACTTCTAAAAACTCATGATTGAGTACAAAGAAAATGAACTTTACAAAATAGGTGGATCAATACCTTCCTATGGCTTAAGACAAATAATAGTTTTAACAGGAAATAGAGAATAAGAAGTGACATTTGTATGGATGATCACATGTTGGGACAGCATGAAATCAAAGCATCATTGGTTTAAAAGGACCTGATTGCTAGTAGGGCAAAATCATATCCCTGGGAGTGATACCTCTCATCCAATCACAACTGGGCCATCATTAAGTGGGGGAGAGACGTTTCTGTGACCCACCAGCGTATTAATATATCTTCACAATCCTTTATAGAGTATTTTTCCTACCTCTATTCTGGTATTGCTTTGCTGAATGATTTGATTTTGTAGAAGGGATGGCGATTATTGATGATAGACGCAATGGATCCTTTATTGACCCTGCCTGATGTTTTATCTGACCTAAATGCTATAACTAGAGGCAGAGCCCCAGGTTTAGATGGCATACAGGTAGATATTTCATTGCTCAAAAGAAACAAATGGGCTCAATACATCCTATTATTAGCCAATGCAATGGTAAGTGGTGCTCCAATACCTATCTCATGGAAGGGAGCAGAGATCATCCTGATAAATAAAAAAAGGGGACAGATCCAGCTTGATAGATCGGTTTGAAGCAAAATTGAGGAATGGATTGAGGAAAAGGTTATCATTTCCCCACTCCAGGCTGGATTCAGGAAGATCTCCATGATCAACCACATTTTTCACTTCCTTTTACTTTATTGGAAGATCGTTGTGGTCAGCAGAGTCAAATTATATGTTGCCTTCGTCGGCCTTAAGTCTGTTTTAGATTTGGTTCCACATGATTTGTTAAGGCAGATTTTGGGTGATCTGAGTCCCCCTAAGAGACTTTTGCTACACTTGATTTGTCTTCATGAGGGGAATTTTGCTCAAGTTCACTGGGGATCCTAGGGGCAGGTAACAGATCAATTTCCTATAACTAATGGTGTCCATCAGGGTTATATACTGGTGCCCACCCAATTCTCACTCTACCTTAATGACATTGTCTCATATTTCAGATTTTTCAACTAATGCTCCATCCTAAGCAGGAATCAAAACACTCATTCTCTTATTCATGGACAATACCTTATTGATTTCTAAAACGCTGAGGGATTTGCAACACTTACTACATTGTTGTTTTGGAATTTTGCTCCTCTTGAGACTTGGAAGACAATTCTGTGAAGACAAAATTAATGTTTTTTAACAAACATAGTTTTTTTAAAGGGAATCTTGAGCTAAGAGGAGTTGCACTTGATAGTGTAGATATATTTAGGGGCTGATTAGTAATGATCGCCACTGCTGTGCAGGCCGTGGCGCACGTCACTCCATCGTAACGTGATTTACCCATCGCCACATTACGATGGCGGTAGGTATCGCGTCCGTCCGCTGCTTTTCCGCAGGCAGCAATCGTTACGATTGCCGGCCAGGAGGAGCTGGGGCTCATATATATATATGGAGGTACCTAGAAGGCACCGCCATCCATATTATGATGTTTGGATTTCAATGCCTTTCCATGCCGGCGATGCCACCATGGAAAGGCTGGCGAGGATTTGCTTTCGGGCATAATGCCGGCCCCTGGACGGTGTGCACTTGGGGGCTCCCATGGAAACGGACAACATGGCATTTTACCATTGAGGCGGATGCTGCAGCCAGCAGCAACCGCCGCATTGTTAAAATCCCAGATGCGACTGCCGCGTCGGCAGTTGCAACATGATCAGTGGTGCAGGACCGCAGCATGGCTAAGCAGGGCGGTCCCATTCCCGCTAGGATGGCTGGCAGGTTCGCTCGTCATTGTAATAGGCCCCTTAGTTGTTTGGGAGTTACTCTATCTACAGGTTTTTCATGAAAATCCCAGTTGGAACTGTTGACTCTTAAACATAGGCAAACAACAGGAGCCATAGCAAGAGAACATAACAACTCCCTTACATAACCGATTGGCCCTATTTTGAAAATGTATGATACTAAAGCTGTTAGTGCTTGTCTTCATGGTTTAGAATTGTGGGGTTTTTCCAATCTCTCCTCACTGACTAGATCAGAAAATCGTTTTTTAGGAATCTGGTCAACTTATCACAAAGCTCTCCCCTTAAAACTTTAATGATGGATATGGGTCAATGGACACTTGCAGAAAGAGCTAAATGATGTACCTTGTTGTTCTGGAGGAGGTTATGGCTTTAATCTGAACTGGCACAATATGGTGATGCCCTAAGGGACGTGATAGCTGCTGATAGATTCCTTAAAATACATTGGCTAAGGCAGGCCCAAAAAAGGTCTTAAGATTTCTTGACTGACTCAATCTTTAGCCCACCCTTGGCAGCAAGGTTGTTGAAGGAACATTACTGGCATTGAGTTGATGAAAACGCAGTTAGAGCAAGCATTGGTCATCCTTTGATTGGAAGTTCTTACGATATTAAATTTACATTCCTATTAAACATATTGGGATACAATCTCAGCATGGTTAAAAAGAAAATAATACTTCCAAATCAGGATAGGCACATTGCCCCTAAAGACCTTTACTGCTAGATGGGCCTCAGACAAAAAGTAGTGTGCCTCATATGTAATAATGCTCCTGAATCTGTTAGATGTATTATTTACCTGTTATGGGTATGGTAATGCTGGTATTGGTCGTACTTGGACTAATGCCACATGCAGGCTGATGTGGACACGCAGTAGCCAAGCAACCCTTCGAATATTTAGATCAGATTTGAACCAGGTATATGCATGTGCTTTTCCTGCGTAAAATGTGGGCTATTCGTGCAACAGCATTGACTGTTACTGTATAACCCACTTGTTATTTCCTAGTCTGTATTAGCAAATAACACGCCTCTTTGTCTAGTTCACCTAATATCAAACCTTATGGGGAAATTACATCCATTTTGTTATTTATTGTTGCATGAATGTTATTAGATTCCATAGGGATGAGCTTTTGCTGCTCAGGTATATCACTTTATTTTACTCTGCAGCCCTTATTCTTGTGCTCTATTGTGTTTTTCCATGCAAACCATGGGTGCAAAAAGAGGACCCTCTCTTTTTGAATGTGCAGTCGCTTTAAAGAATTGCCATATAATTCCTTCTTATTTGGCTTTTTTCATGTTATGCTTTTTTATTCTTTAATCAAACAGTTTTTTCTATGTTTATTTATATCGTTTTTATTTTATGACTATCTCTGTATTTATTGTGTGGTTTTATAACTAATATTGTCGAATAAAGCAAATGAGGTGAAAATGAAATGAAATAGGGAATTCATTTCGGAATTTAACCTGGAAAAACTGGCCATGCATGAATTGTCTCCATTCAAGTAGATTAACTTGCAATAGCTGGATTTTGGTGCAGGGATGCAGTAGGATAATCTAATTTTCTGCATAGTGACCCCTGATTTTTCACCGTTTACTGGACTCTATATTTTTGCTTTTTTTCCCATTCTGCACACTTTACCGTGCCAACCAGTTGTAAGTGGCTATAATCTTCTTTATAAAATGGTCAAATTGTCACATTCCTTGTTCATATATTTAACTTGTAAGGGATGCTAAGTGTGCCCCTGTCCTGTAAGTGAAATATCTTTAGTTGGTTTCTTGTGTTTTGGTTCAAGGAGGACCTGTCCAGTTTGGGTGAAGACTAATTTCCAAATGGCTGGGTCCAAACTAAGCTAGAATGTGCAAAACAATGATGGACAGGTAGGCTTACAAGTGATTGCCAGTGGCTGAGATAAATTCAAGCATTCAATCATTCAATTTGTTTTATACTTGAGGCTAAAGGTAGCACCTTCAGGCAGCCACTTCAGAACACTGTTCCACAAGTAGAAGGTCAAAAAAATGCTGAACCTGATGTTTGAGACCTGAGAAGAGTCAAAAAGGACTGGGCATGTAATTCTGCTTTATTCCCAGGACAAAGAAGCAGACTCAAATGGTGATAATACTGAAATCCTGTTCAAGCACCAGGTACAAAACAAGCTACAAGAGACCTTTTCTGCACCTGTCACCTTATCTGGACTGGACCATGTTGTTTGTCCTCTGTCTGACACCCTATGAATCTTTAAGTGCCTCCCCTGGGGACCAGGAGTGCTGAGAAAAGTGTACTTCTGAGATGGATTGGGACTTAAAGGACTAAAAAAGGTCAAATCTTTGCCCAAAAATAACCTGGTTGATGTATCCAACCCACGCTCTATTAAAATCAGCATCAAATTGCATTGAGGTTCTGGACTACTATCCCCATTGACTTTCATTGGCACTTTATGCTACTTGGTGCTATTCCTACTTAAAACTTTCAGAAATCATATCTTTGGTTTCCCTTGCTGGAATATTGTCATTTTGGTGTCAATTTGTTTATTAAACTTTACACGAGTGTTCTACTAGACTTGTATTCTACTAGACTAGATAGACTGGCTAAAATAGGAGGGGGCATTGCCTGCATCCATCGCTCCTGCCTCACATTGAAACAGGCTCCAAAGAGGTGATGTTCTCCTGTGAGCACCTACTCACAGAAATCTGGAACAATGGCAATTTTGTTTGTGTGCTCCACACGTTATATCATCCATCTGGTGACAATTTGCTCTTCATAGAGCTAATTTTGGAGTCCATTTCCTCTTGTGCTGACCTTCACTCTAGCCATATCTTCCTCTGGGATTTTAGCGTTCACTTGAATAACACAAATGATCCCCTAGTGTCGCAACGCATCGAAGAAGAACGGGGTGTCCCTGGAACACTGGCTGAGACGTGTTTGTGTGGATTCCTTTAAGTCCTGTAAGAACTACCACTAGCATGATGCCATGGGTATCAACTGTATCTGACATCGTCACATTGAGGACGCACAAGAACAAAAGCACTTCCGGGTCACCGGTCGGGTGCCGTTTAATCCGTACCAGGAGCTTCAGCTGGAATGAAGGAAGAGTGAGACAAAAAGGGTATCAGAGTGATATACAAAGGAGGGTACATGGCAAGAGTTTTAAAACAAGGGTGCAGTACATAATAGAACACAAGAAGTATCTGAAAAAGTTACAGCAGGCAACATAAAAAAGGACCTGTGACGAGAAACATAACAAATTTAGAGAGATTGTCAAGCTGCCAATGGAAGTGTATTAAAGATGGCATCAGGGTTATTGCTGTAGATGGTCGTTCAGTATTAGCCACTTGACATGTTTTTTGAAGGAGGTAGTCGATGGGTTGGATCTGATCTTGGGAGGAAGCCCTTTCCAAATTCTAGGCGCAAGACCAGAGAAGGCACGGTTGTAAGTGCTTTCCTTATTGAATTTGGGTGGTGTAAAAAGTTGAGTATTAGAGCTTCTTAAGTTCAGACTCGAGCCCAATAGCTCAAATTTTTTTGCTATGTAGACGGGGTGTTATAGTGAATAATGAGTTCATAAATTAAGCAATCTTAAAGCGAATTCTTGCTTGAATGGATAGCCAGTTATGCTGAATTAAGTCAGGCGTGATATGATCATGTTTTCTGGAGCCCGTGTTGAGCCGACGCATTAGGAGTGGCTTTAAGTGGAGCCAGACTAGCTTTAGGAAGGCCGGCTAGGGTCACCAAACCATATTCCAAGCATGAGATAACTAGAGATTGGACTGCTGACTGGATGTCCTCAGGAGGCAAGAATGGCTTGACTTTCCTTAGGGTGTTGAGCTGATGATTGGCACCCCTAATAGTGTCACTAATGTGAGCTTGCATGTTTAGGTATTTGTCCGGGGTGATGCCTGAAGATCTAGCAGAGTCAACGAGGGGTGCAGTTGAATGCAGAGAATTGTTTGATCCAGTCTGGGAGCCGAGTGGTTGCGGGGGGAAATCAGAAGGAAATCTATTTTGAGGGTGTTTCACAACAGCTGATTATATGTTAGCCACTGTTGCGTTTTCCAAAGCACATCATTTAGAGTTTTTATGTCATCAGAAGAGATCTTCAACTATAGTTGGTATCATCAGCATACATATGTTATTGAATGTTGGAGTCATATAGAATATTGGAAAGAGGCTCCATGAAAAGGTTGAAGTGTGTGGGCTACAGGGCAGAACATTGAGGTACTCCAATCGTGACAGGGGTACTGGCAGCAAGTGATTGGTTTACTTTGATTCTTTGGGTACGGTTATGCAAGAAAGAAGCAAACCAATTTAAGACTGGGTCCGATAACCCCATCCTGTGTTGAAGAAAAGCAATCAGGTTTTCATGTTCAATAGTGTCAAATGCTGAGGACAAGTCAAGAAGTATCAGAAGTCAAGGAACATTCTTATCAAGGCATCTCAAGGTGCCATCAACCTTTTGAGTTAGTGCGGTTTCAGTATTGTGCCCTGCTCTGAAACCGGACTGGTAAAGGTCAAGGAGCTGAAATTACTTGATGTTGTTGCAGAGCTGTGTGTGGACGCATTTCTCTAGTACTTTAGCTAAAGTTATAATGCTATCGATTAGAAGAAAATTAGTGGGATCTGCTAAGTCAACATTAGGCTTCTTAGGGATGGGAGTGACCCGCCTCATCTTGAGGCAGTCAGGAATCCCCAGTGTATGAGAGATTCTTTAATAATCTGGGCCCGGTGTGGAAGAATGACTGAATTGAGATCTTTCAGACGTTTAACGGGAAGAGGATCGTTGAAGTGGTAAGACGGTTTCAGAGACGCCAGGGAGATTGCCAGTTCCACATCATCTGGGAGCAGGAAAGAATCCAAAGAAGCACTGTTTTTAAGAGAGCCGACTGTGGTGTGAAAAAGAAATCTCTGCCTTAGGTGCACCCAATGCAGGGGAACTCAAGGATCGCTGGTTAGTTGCTGCACACTGCAGTTCAAGTTACATTTTCCTTGCCTTCTCCAAGAAGTGAGCTGAGAAATCTTTCTCAATGGGGTAGGAGGACATGGGTGCCGAAATATGGTTTGTGGTATGAGTGGCTAGTTGTTTGATCGTTTCAAACAGTTTCTTTGGTCTATTCTTAGCACTGTCCAGCTGGGCCCTGAAGTGATCTGATTGCACACTGGGAATGTGTTTGTTGTATGTGCCTCTCATCAATCTTTATTGCTTATGGCTTGTAGTGGAGGGATAGTTTCTCCGTAGTCCCTCAGAAAGCCTAAGTTTGCGATGTGCCTTACTTAGGGATTCATTAAACGAGGGCGTGGATTGTTTGCTTGGAATCTTTTCGAGTTGCATGGGAGCGATAAAGACAACTACACTTGACAGGGAATTGATGGAGTGATCCGTTAGGTCATCCAAGTTAGACATGTTAGGGGGTGGCTGAAGCAAATTCTTGCTTAAGGTAGTTAGATTATTGAAGTTGATGTCTCTCAGATTATGAACCAGCGGTTTCGTTTTAAGCGGTTGACCTTGTCTGATCCGACCAGTCACAGGGAATAATGTCATCGAGAAGTTTAATGTTGCCTCTAGCAATGATATGGTCCAGGGTGGCACATTCATTGTGGGTAAGACCATTGCAGGCTTGGATAAGTTTGGGGTCAGAGAGGAAAGCCTTAAAGGAGCATACTAGGTGTCAAGGCCTTGATGTATGATTCATTTCCTGATAGCCCCAAGGTCTGAATTAAATATACAAACTTGATGGGGTGATCAAGCGGGAGATGGAAAGGATGAGAACAGCGGGGAAGGAGACCTGCAACAAAAGCAATGTCTTTAAGAAAAATGTTCAAGTAGAATGGCTACAACATCCCCCCATAACATACCTATATCGTAGTACCTGTAAAGTAAAAAAAGCCTTATTCCAGGACAGGAAGACCATGAGGAATGAAGCCACTTATGATCTAAAGAATGGAATACACGGGTGAAAACACCTTCATAAGTTACTGATATACCTGAATGTCGTATTATATCATCTAAGAGGTGACACATACCAAAGGGTTCATACAGGTGGATGTAACAGGGGTAGAAAGCTTGCCTTGGAGTGAATGCTCTATCAATCCCTTCTGTGAGGATACATAAACATGAAACAAACCCAGTCACAACACAGGATATTAGGTAGGAGTAGAGGTTGTCTAACCCAAAAGAATAATACCTTTATGGGATCCTTTGTTCAAGACATAAAAACCTCTTGGGCTGTTCCAAGATTCAATAAAACCTAATAATGATCATAGGCTTAGCTCCAGTTTTCCCAAAAAAATCCTATTAAAGCCACTACTAACCAATGGCAATGGTTTTCAAGTACATAGGATCCAACAGTTAGATTGTCACAAAAAGACAAGAGTTGTAACCCTATAACTCATTGGGAAATAGTGATGCAAACATTGTTAGCTTTCATAAAACATATGCCAGCATTAAACAGGTTCTGCTCGTTCTCCCTGCATGAATTGGATCCCCAACTTGCCAACACTGAAGAACCGAGAGCAAGCATATCCAGCTGAGTCAGCAGCCCCGCAACCAGCAAGGACTGCAATCAATAGCGGGAAGTAGCGAGCTATATGGAAGGCGTAACCCACACTACTAGAGTGGCATTTACTGCGGTAACAAAAAGCAAGCCAATGCTCAGAAGTCAAATAAAGATCTCTGCTCATTTCCATCCACAAGAGCCAGGACTACAGCCCAACCAAGAAGGGGAAAACAGCAGACAGTTCCAAGCCAAGCTGCAGGCGTCAGGCCCCAGCGTTTCTTACTCCAGCACAACGACTTGGATGTGGTGCATAAATCACCCTTACTGGACCTTCCTTTGTTCCAGCTGAAACTCCTGGCACGGATTAAACGGCACCCGACCGGTGCCCAGGAAAGGCTTTTGTTCTCGTACTTCCTCAACTTGACAACGTCAGATATGGCTGATTCCCATGGCATCATGGGAGTTGTAGTTCTTATGCGACTTACAGGAATCCTCAAGAACACGTCACAGCCAGTGTCTAGGGACTCCCTGTTCTTCTTCGATGCGTTGCGACACTAGGGGATCATTAGTGTCATTCCATTGCACATTAAAATGCCAGAGGGAGATATGGCTAGAGTGAAGGTCAGCAAAAGAGGAAATTGACTCCATAATTTGCTCTATGAAGAGCAGATTGTCACAAGGTGGATGATATATCGTGTGGAGCACACAAACAATCTTGCCATTGTTCCAGATTTCTGTGACTAGGTGCTCACAGGAGGACATCAGCACCTTTGGAGCCTGTTTCAATGTGAGGCTGGAGCGATAGATGCAGACAATTCCCCCCCCCCCTCCCCACCCCGTTTTAGCCAGTCTATCTAGCCTAGTAGAAAACTTGTGTAATGTTTAGTAAACAAAATTACAACATTCCAGCAAGGGAAACCAAAGATATGATTTATGAAAGTTTTAAGTAGGAATAGCACCAAGAAGCAGAAAGTGCCAATGAAGGTCAATGGGGATAGTAGGTAAGAACTTCAATGCAATTTGATGCTGATTGTCAAAGAGCATGGGTTGGATACATCAACCAGGGTAATTTTGGGCAAAGATTTTAACCTCTTTAGTCCTTTAAGTCCCGTTCCATCTCAGAAATATACTTTTATTAGCACCCCTGGTTCTCAGGGGAGGCACTTAAAGATTCACAGGGCGTCAGACAGAGGACAAACAACATGGTCCAGTGCAGGTCCAGTTTGACCTGATAAGCTGGCAGTTGCAGGAAAGGTGTCTTGTAGCTTGTTGTATACCTGGAGCTTGAACAGGATGTCAGTATTGTGACCATTGGAGTCCGCTTCTTTGTCCTGGGTAAAAAGCAGAAGAGCATGCCCAGTCCTTTTTGACTCTTCTCAGGTCTCAAACAGCAGTTTCAGTCCTTTTTTGAGCTTCCACTTGTTAAAGAGTGTTCTGAAGTGGGTGCCTGAAGATGCTACCTTTAGCCTCAAGTATACAACAACTTGGATGATTGAGTGCTTGAATGTATCTCAACCACTGGCAATCACTTGGGCAGCATACCAGTACATTATTGTTTTGCACAACATTCCAGCTTAGTTTGGAACCAGCCATTTAGAAATCAGTCTTGACACAAACTGGACAGGTCCTCCTTGAACCAAAACGCAAGAAACCCACTAAAGATATTTGACTTACAGGACCAGGGTACACTTTGCACCCCTTAGTAGGGACTTGTATATAAGTTAAATATATGAAATAAGAATTTGACAATTTGACCATTTTAGTAGGGGGATTATAGCCACGTACAACTCTTTTGCACAGTAACATGTGCAGAATGGTAAAAAAGTAAAAAAATGTAGGGTCCAGTAAGCAGTGAAAAATCAGGGGTCACTATGCAGAAAATGTAATTATCCTACTGTATCCCTACACCAAAATGCAGCTATTGCAAGTTAATCCACGTCAATAGAGACTATTCATGCATGGCCAGTTTCTCCAGGTTAAAATCTGAAATGAATTCCCTATTTCATTTCATTTTCACTTCATTTGCTTTATTCGACAATATTAGTCATAAAAGCATACAATAAATACAGAGATAGTCCTAAAATAAAAACTTTATAAATAAACATAGTAAAAACAATTTGATTAAAGAATAAAAAGGCATAACATCAAAAAAGCCAAATAGGAAGGAATTATATGGCAATTCTTTAAAACGACTGCCAATCAAAAAGAGAGGGTCCTCTTTTCACACTCATGGTTTGCATGGAAAAGACACTGTAGAGCACAAGAATAAGGGCTGCAGAGTAAAATAAAGTAATATACCTGAGCAGCAATAGCTCATCCTTATGGAACCTAATAACATTCATGTAACAATAAAATACAAAATGGCTGTAATTTCCCCATATATTTTGATAGTAGGTAAACTAGACAAGGAGATGTGGTATTTGCTAATACGGACTAGGAAATAACAAGTGGGTTATACAGTAACAGTCAATGCTTTTGCACGAATAACCCACATTTTACCCAGTAAAAGCACATGCATAGACCTGGTTCAAATCTGATCTAAAATATTCTAAGGGCTGCTTGGCTACTGCCTGTCCACATCAGCCTGCATGTGGCATTAATCCAAGTACGACGAATACCAGCATACCCAAAGCAGGCAAATAAGACATCTAACAGATTTGGGAGCACTATTACATATGGGGCACACTACCTCTTTGTTTGAGGCCATCCAGCAGTAAAAGTCTTTAGGGGCAATGTGCCTATCCTGAACTGGAAGTAAAATATTCTTTCTAATTGTGCTGACATTGTATCCCAATATGGTTAAAAAAATATTTTTAAAATGATAAGAACTTCCAATCAAAGGATGACCAATGCTTGCTCTAACTGCATTTTCATCAACTCAATGCCAGTAATGTTCCTTCAGCAACCTTGCTGTCAAGGGTGGGCTAGAGATTGAGTCAGTCCAGAAATCCCAAGACCTATGGCTGGTAACAGTTTTTGGGCCTGCCTTAGCCAAAGTATTTTGTGGAATCTATCAGCAGCCATCATGTCCATTAGGGCATCACCATATTTTGCCAGTTGAGGTTAAAGCCATAACCTCCTCCTGAACAACAAGGGACACACTTTAGCTCTTTCTGCCAGTGTACATGGATCCATATCCATTCTCAAAGTTTTAAGGGGAGTGCTTTGTGATAAGTTGACCAGATTCCCCAAAAAACGATTTTCTGATCTAGTCAGCGAGGAGAGATTGGAAAAAATCCACAATTCTGAACTATAAAAACAAGCACTAAGAGCTTTAGCACCATTCATTTTGAAAATAGGGCCAATAGTTTCGTAAGGGAGCTGTTATGTTCTCTTGCTATGGCTCCTGTTGTTTGCCTATGTTTAAGAGTCAACAGGTCCAACTGGGGCTTTCATGAAAAACTTGAAGATAGAGTAACTCCCAAATAACTCTACACTTTCAAGTGCAACTCCTCCTAGCTCGAGCTTCCCTTTAAGAAAAACTATGTTAAAAAAAACATTCATTTTTTCTTCACATACTTGATTTCCAAGGCACAAGAGGAGCAAAATTCCAAAAAAACAATGTAGTAAGTATTGCAAACCACTCAGCATTTTAAAAATTAATAAGCTATTGTCCGTGAATAAGAGAATGAGTGTTTTGATGCCTGCATAGGATGGAGCATTCGTTGAAAAAGAAGAAATATGAGATGTCATTAAGGTAAAGTGAAAATTGGGTGGGCGCCAGCACATTGCCCTGACGGACACCCTTAGTTATAGGAAATGTATCTGTCACCTGCCCCTGGGACCCCCAGCGAACTTGAACAAAATCCCCCTCATGAAGACGAATCAAGTGTAGCAAAAGTCTCTTAGAGGGACTTGGTTCACCCAAAACCTGCCATAACAAATCATGTGGAACCAAATCTAAAACAGACTTAAGGCCGACGAAGGCAACGATCATGGAGATCTTCATCCTGAGTCCATCCTGGAGTGGGGTAATGATAGCCTTCTCCTCAATCCATTCCTCAATTTTGCTTAAAACCAATGGAGCAAACATATTTTGTATACAGTCCATGAAGCTGATCAGCCTGTAGTTTGCAGGAATGGATCTGTCCCCCTTTTTATATATCGGTATGATCTCTGCTCCCTTCAATGAGATAGGTATTGGAGCACCACTTTCCATTGCATCGGTAAATAAAAGGATGTATTGAGCCCATTTGTCTCTTTTGAGCCAAGAAATATCCGCCTGTATGCCATCTAAACCCGGGGCTCTGCCTTTAGTTATAGCACTTAGGTCAGGTAAAACATCAGGGAGGGTCAATTAAGGATCCATTGCGTCTATCATCAATAATCACCATCCCCTCTACAAAATCCAAATCATTCAGCAAAGCAATACCGGAATAGAGGTAGGAAAAGTACTCTATCAAGTATTGAAGATATATTAAAACACAGGTGGGTCACAGGTGGGTCACAGAAACGTCTCTCCCCCACTTAATGATGGTCCAGAACCTGGTAGAATCCTTAAGGGAGCACTGCAGTTTAAGATCCTGCCATCTGATTTCATCCCAGCTTTATTGGCCTTGGTCTGGGCCCTTTTGTATCCCTCCCTAACTAGGCAAATTACTCAAACATCCTTGTTTCCCTATTTTATGCAAACAAATGCTTGCATTTAGCAGATGCGCTGAGCTAATAGCAAATAGGAGGGCAGGCATGACGCAAGGTGAAGATGAGGATGGTGTATTGTTTTTTCTTTCAAAGGGGTAAAGGGTAGGTATTAAATACAATTTAATTACTTCATAATTAGTTGTTTAATAGGAATAGTTTTTAATTTTAAAATAAGTTTTAGTTGTGTAATTTATTAGTTTACAGTTTAATTCAGGTATGTGTTATGGGATTATAGGGTTAAAGTGTGGGTAGTTAATTAATTGTTATTAGAGTTTTTATTCATAATATTTTTTTCATTGATAATTGTTAATTATGGAAGTACATTGAAAAAACATAGAAGTGTGTGGTGATTTGTGTGGAGTTATAGGGTAGGAAATAAAATAAATACATATATGGCTATTTCTGTTTGTAAACCTTTTCTAGTTTAAAATATGTGTTTTTTGAATTTTTTGTTTTATACAATATTTGTAGGTATTTGTTATATGTAATTAATATCATTTTTTCATATATTTGTATTTTAATTTATAAATATTTCTGCTTTTTCATGATTTATTTTTATATTTTTTTATTTTTAATTATTATTATTATTATTATTTTATTTTTGGACTGACTGAAGTGTGAATAGTAAATGTTATCCTTCCGCTATCCAACACTTTCCCTACCGTTGCATTCACCGGAGTGGTAATAGTGATTTTTACCTGTTCGCTCTCCAACACTTTCACTACTGTTGCACTCACTGTAGTAGGAATAGATATTTTTATTCCTATGCTATCCAACACTTTCCCCATTGTTGCACTCACTTGGGTAGGAATAGTAATTTTTACCCCTTCGCTATCCAACACTTTCCCTACATTTGTAGTAATTGGAGTGGGAATAGTAATATTTACTCATCCGCTATCCAACACTTTCCCTACTGTAGCAATTATTGGAGTGTTCAAAGTTCAAAAGTACTTTATTCGTTTTTTTTTACAAAAAACATAAAAGTTCATAAGACAAGGTATAAAACAAATACTTCATAACTTTAAAATCCATCTATACATGTTAAAAAAGAACGTCTTTCAGAGGTTTACTTATACAATTCTATGTATCCAAAAGTTTTCTGTACTTCATTGAACTTTTTAAAAAGCCGATCACATAGGGTATACATTCCGAATTTAACAACTGTAAATATAGTAGGGCAGGGCGAGCTTGTACGAATTGCAATCTTTTTAAAATAGGTTTAAGATAAAAAGCCCTAGGGAATTCATAATATTTACAGAAAAACATAAAGTGCAGCAGATCCTGTGGAGACAAATTGTCGCAGCCACAGGGTGCTAACACTGTCCCTCTGTGACACCCCCTTGGGACTGCGATTAAAAAATGAAACAAATTAAACTTAAACCTAATTAATAAAAAGCGCTCTTGTGCTGTTAGTGGCCAGAGTAAATATGGTTCCACACCTAGTGAGGTTTTGAGCGTCATATGGAGACGTGCATTGGGCTTCAACAGGTCTTTTTCCTGCCTGTCCGTTGATTTTCGTGTAATAAAGGACTGTTTTATGTATGCTACATCATTTCTATTAATTCCTTCCGGATTTAAAAACAAGTCCAAGCGACCTTCCTTCCCAAAACTAGTTTTAAGATATTTCATCCAGGGAATCTTGGTCATACAATCTAGGCTTAATGTCTCTTTCAAAAGACTATGGGTTAAACCTAGCAGTTTATTGAGCCAGCATTGTAGCCAAAAAATAAGAGGGCGCATGGACAAGGTGTCACTAATAAAAGGCATACCAGTCTCTTCATGCACGGACATGTTCGGTGTCCCCTGTGGGACACATAGAAGCTGTTTTAGGAATTTATTTTCAACCACTTGGAGGCCCTCTAGGTTACAGTATCCCCATAGTTCACTTCCATAGCTGGCTATCGAAACACTCTTTGCACGATAAACTTTCAACAACGCCCCCACTGGTCTGTTGTCCATTCTCGCAGCAAAATCGAAGAGCGCTGCGTTTGCCCTTATGACCTCTACCCTTTTTTTATTTATCAAAGAGGCCCAGTTCAGCTGATGATCCAGATGGACACCAAGGTAGGAAAAAGAGGTCAATCAATCAATCAATCAGGTAATTTATAGAGCGCACTACTCACCCGTAGGGTCTCAAGGCGCTGGGTGGGGGGGGGGGAGTGCCGTTACTGCTCGAACAGCCAGGTCTTGAGCTTCTTCCTGAAGGAGAGGTGGTCTTGGGTCAGGCGCAGGTCGGTCGGGAGTGAGTTCCAGGTCTTGGCGGCCAGGTAGGAGAAGGACCTTCCTCCTGTTGTCGCTCTTCGGATGCGGGGGACGGCAGCGAGGGCGTGGCTGGTTGATCTGAGGAGGCGCTTGGGAGTGTAGAAGTTGATCCGGTTGTTGAGGTAGCTCGGGCCTTGGTCGTGTAGGGCTTTGTGCGCGTGGGTGAGGAGACGGAAGGTGATTCTCTTGTTGACCGGGAGCCAATGCAGATCTCTCAGGTGTCCGGAGATGTGGCTGCGTCGGGGGATGTCGAGGATGAGTCTGGCCGAGGCGTTCTGGATCCGCTGGAGTCTCTTCTGGAGCTTGGCGGTGGTTCCGGCGTAGAGGGCGTTGCCGTAGTCCAGTCGGCTGGTGACGAGGGCCTGGGTGACCGTCTTCCTCGTCTCGGTGGGGATCCACCGGAAGATCTTACGTAGCATGCGCAGGATGTTGAAGCAAGACGAGGAGACGGCGTTTACTTGTCTGGTCATGGAGAGGGAGGAGTCCAGGATGAAGCCCAGGTTGCGTGCGTGGTCCGTCGGTTTGGGTGCGGTGCCCAGGGCGGGGGGCCACCAGGAGTCGTCCCAGGCGGAGGGCGAGGAGCCCAGGATGAGGACCTCCGTCTTGTCCGAGTTCAGTTTCAGGCGGCTGGTCGTCATCCATTCGGCTACATCTCTCATCCCTTCGTGCAGGTTGGCTCTGGCGGTGGCGGGGTCGTTGGTCAGGGAGAGGATCAGCTGGGTGTCGTCGGCGTAGGAGATTATGTTGAGGTTGTGTTGGCGTGCGATGGCCGCGAGGGGGCTCATGTAGACGTTGAAGAGGGTGGGGCTCAGTGAGGATCCTTGAGGGACGCCGCAGATGACTTTGGTGGCCTCTGACTTGTACGGTGGTAGGCGGACTCTCTGTGTTCTTCCGTCGAGGAAGGAGGTGATCCATTCCAGTGCCTTGTCCTGGATTCCGATGTTGCCGAGGCGCTGTACTAGGGTGCGGTGGCAGACAGTGTCGAAAGCCGCGGAGAGGTCCAGGAGGATGAGGGCCGCTGTTTCTCCGTTGTCCATCAGGGTTCGAATGTCATCGGTGGCAGCGATGAGGGCGGTCTCGGTGCTGTGGTTCGCTCGGAAGCCAGACTGTGAGGGGTCGAGGGATCCATTCGTCTCGAGGAAGGCGGCCAGCTGTTTGTTGACGGTCTTCTCGATGACTTTGGCCGGGAACGGGAGGAGCGAGATGGGACGGTAGTTCTTGAGGTCGGTGGGGTCTGCTGTGGGTTTCTTGAGAAGAGCGCTGAGTTCGGCGTGCTTCCAGCTCTCAGGGAAGGTGGCGGTGTCGAAGGAGGTGTTGATGATGTCCCGCAGGTGGGGTGCGATGACAGCGTCGGCCTTGTTGAAGACGTGGTGAGGGCAGGGGTCAGTCGGAGATCCGGAGTGGATGGAGTTCATTGTGCGGATGGTGTCTTCGGTGCTGATCGGAGTCCAGGTGCGGAGGGTGGTGGTGGGTGGCGTTGTTGCGGTTGTGGCTTGCGTTGGTTGGTTGCTGAAGCTGTTGTGTATGTCCGCGATCTTGTTGTGGAAGTAGGACGCGAGGGAGTTGCAGAGGTCTTGCGACGGGGTGATGTCATTGTTTCCGGCGATGGGGTTGGAGAGCTCTTTCACGATGTTGAAGAGTTCCTTGCAGTTGTGTGCGTTGTTGTCCAGCCGGTCCTTGTATGTATTTTTCTTGGTGGCGCGGATCAGTTGGTGGTGTTTCCGGGTGGCGAGCTTGAGGGTGGTCATGTTGTCCGTAGTTGGTTCCCTTCTCCAGACTTTCTCGAGGGCTCGACAGTTCTTCTTGGAGCTCTTGAGTTCGTCGGTGAACCATGGTGTTTTTCTGCTGCAGGGTCTGCTGGGTGGGGTTCTCAGAGGGGCGAGTTCGTCCGCGCAGTTGTTGATCCACTTCGTGAGGTTGTCGGCGGCCTGGCTGGGGTTCGCTGAGCTGGCGGGAGGGTGCTGGCTCAGGGAAGCGGTGAGCTGGTCGGCTGTGATCTTGTTCCAGCTTCTTCGGGCAAACTGTTGCTGGTGGTGGTGGATCGTCGTTCTTTTGAAGGTGAAGTGGACGCAGCTGTGGTCCGTCCAGTGGAGTCCTGTTGCGTGGCTGAAGGTGACGTCTTTGCTGGATGAGAAGACGGCGTCGAGTGTGTGTCCGGCGAGGTGGGTGGGGGTGGTCACCAGTTGCTTGAGTCCGAGGTTGGCGAGGTTGTCGAGCAGGGTGATGGTGTTGCGGTCGCTGTTGTTCTCCAGGTGGAAGTTGAGGTCCCCCAGGAGGATGTAGTCGGCGGAGGGGAGGGCATGCGGGCTGACGTAGTCGGCGATGTCCTCGCTGAATCGTGTGCGTGGACCCGGGGGTCGGTAGATCAGGGTGCCTCTGAGGGTGGTCTTCGGGTTGGTGTGGATCTGGAAGTGCAGGTGTTCAGCGGTGGTTAGGGTGTCGTCGGTGTTGGTCGTGATGCGGATGGTGTCTCTGTGGATGATGGCGATGCCTCCTCCCGTCTGGTTGGCGGTGCGGTCCCTCCGGATGATCTTGTAGCCCTCCGGGATGGTGATGGCGATGTCGGGGGCTGAGGAGGCGTTCATCCAGGTCTCGGTGAGGAAGGCAACGTCAGGGGCGGTGGTGTCGAGGAGGTTCCAGAGTTCTACGGCGTGTCTGTGGACGGAGCGGGTGTTGAGCAGGATGCACTTGAGGTGGTTGCTGCTGATGTTCGGCTTGGCGAGTGCTGGTGCAGGGTGAGTCCGGATGCAGGTGAACTTGCAGGCGTGGCAGCTGAAGGGTCCGTGGGTGTGCTTCGGGGCGGCTCGATGACATCCTGGGATGCGGCCGGTGTTGAGTGCGATGAGATCGGCGGCGTTGTAGGTTCGTCGGGTCGGCTTCCGTCGGTGGGGGCCAGGGGTCCTGGCACTGGGCGCGGTCCAGGCGCGGACGGGCGCAGACGGGCTTACCTTTGGCGCGCCTTCGGCGCACAATCGGCGCGCCCGCTGCGCGTCAACGCTGCGCGTTCGCACGGTCGCCATATAAGGCGAAGTGCGCGGGTGGGCGGAGCAGCTGGGAGGCGGGAGCGGGGAGGGAACAGAAGGAAAAAAGGGGCGGGTCGGCGGTGGTGGCGGGAAGCGGGGGGTGGCGAGGAAGGCGGGAAACAGGAAGGAGAACAGGCAGAAACTACGAAGAAACAAGCACAAATGATAATCAAAAAACGCTTAACATGGGCAGAAACTATGAAAAAACAAGCACAAATGATGATCAAAAAAACGCTTAACACGGGCAAAAACTACGAAAAAACAAGCACAAATGGATAACAAAACAGAACAAAACAAACGACAGCAGGGTCAGCCGGCAGCGAGGCAGGCAGTGAGGCAGAGGGCACAGCAAAGGGGCACACGCAGCAGCTGGTGGCCATGCGGCGCGGGGGTGTCCCACAAGTGGGTCACACTCACCTGTGTCGCACGGTCGCCATATAAGGCCAAGTGCGCGGGTGGGCGGAGCAGCTGGGAGGCGGGAGCGGGGAGGGAACAGAAGGAAAAAAGGGGCGGGGGCGGCGGTGGTGGCGGGAAGCGGGGGGCGGCGAGGAAGGCGGGAAACAGGAAGGAGAACGGGCAGAAACTACGAAGAAACAAGCACAAATGATAATCCAAAAACGCTTAACACGGGCAGAAACTACGAAAAAACAAGCACAAATAATGATCAAAAAAACGCTTAACACGGGCAACAAAACAGAACAAAACAAACGATAGCAGGGTCAGCCGGCAGCGAGGCAGGCAGCGAGGCAGAGGGCACAGCAAAGGGGCACACGCAGCAGCTGGTGGCCGTGCGGCGCGGGGGTGTCCCACAAGTGGTACCCTGGTGCCATTTACCATGAAAGGGTACTGTTTTTTTTACTCCTTTCCCCACCTGCATAACGTAAGATTTTGCATTATTTATGGATAGGTCGCGACTATCCATAAACACATAGAAGGCGCAAGTAAGGATTGTAGCCCTTTCGGGGGGCGGGCTATGAGGACGGCATCGTCCGCATACAGCAGGACGGGCAGTCCCCCGACGACCCACATAGGGGTAATCTGCCCCTGTATTAACCAATGCGTCTTCAAGGTCGTTTATATAAAGATTAAAAAGAAAGGGGGCCAGGATACACCCCTGCCTGACCCCCCTACTAGTTCTAAAATTTCTTGTTACCTTCAGATCCATGGAGTATCTTACGTTTGCCTTTGTGTCTGTATATAGATCTTTTAAAACATTTACCAGCTGTTGTTCTACCCCCTTGGCCTCCATGGATTGCCACAGCCTTCCCCGGTTGACGCAGTCAAAGGCCGAGGAAAGATCCATGAAGGCCATGTAGATGGTACCAGGGCGTGGGAGGGTATACTTGCCCAAAATTAAGTAAAGGTTTAGGCATTGCGCCATTGTTGAGTGCCCTGCGCGGAACCCATATTGGATGTCAGAAATTATCGCTTTCTCCTCTGCCCAGGTAGTCAGCCTCTTAAGTATTACGCCCCTAGGACTTTTACAATAGAATCAATTAGGGAGATTGGTCTATAATTTAATGTACTATTACGGTCTCCCTTCTTGAATGCGGGTACAATTGTAGACAGTTTCCAGGATGATGGACATCCCTAGCCGCTGCGGCGTTTCCTACTGCTGTCAAATTTGGGGCCCAGAATAGGGTACAAGATTTTAATAAATCTGGGGGGATGCCATCTGGACCGGGGGCCTTCTTATTTGAGAGGTCATTAATTTCCTCCATCAATTCCACTACTGTAAACACCATAGGGGCCACCCCCTGCTCCTCTATTGGTTGGGCTTGGCATGTAACACAATCCTTAAAAATAGTGGTAAAGTGGGACACACAGTCTTCCTCCGTAATATTTGACCCCACTTTGCTGGACCCTGACATAAAAAGGGGTGATCGGTTAATCGTGAACCAGAATCTTGAGCAACTTCCCAGTGTCACAGGATCCAAAATCTCATTCCAGAGCTCATTTTTCAGCTCCTTTTTCCTTTGCCCCAGCACACTTTTGTAGATTAATCGTTGGGTGCGAATCAAGGATCTGTCCCTGGGAGTTTTTTTAAGGGCCGTCTTCAGAGCATTCTGCTCTCAACTGTTTTATTTTTGTGAAACTGTGCATATAGCTATTTTAAAAATCACTCGCTAACCAGGAATAGCGTTTTTAAATAGGGGTTGGAATTGTTGCTGGGCTGTGACTGATTTGCTAGTTACACTCTGTGAAAATAATCGCATACCCACACGCACTTGAGGGACTTGCTTCCGTGTTGTTAGATCTGTGCCTGCCCGCCCAGTCCGACCCTCCAGCCAATCACGGGCGCGGAAGGCGGGGCAGAGCCAGGAACATCCGGGGAGGCGAGCGCTTCGCGCTCTAGCTCTCCCAGGCTCAAGGCTATAAAGTAACTCGTCGGCATCAACGCGCAGTGTTGACGCGCAGTGTGGCGCCTCTTCCTGCGCCGAAGACGAGCCTAAGACCAGCCCGTCTGCGCCCGTCCGCGACAGGACGGGGCAAGGGGCCATGGCATCTTGTACCCTCGCAGCAGAGAGGAGGCATGGCGCTACTCAGGTTTATTCGCGCCAGACTCTTATGGAAATAGGCAGGTACGTTACCACACTGTGCCCCTACTGGACTCGTTCCAGCGTGGGGGGACCTTTCTCTTGTTCAGGGTGTCACTTGCAATTTACCAGCACTGCAGTAATCACTCCCTGTCACCTAAAGCTGGCCAGTTCAGTGCGGAGCCCCAATCCTGTAATTCAGCTCACTAACGTACCTAAAGATCCGCCCCTAGCGTGTAAAAATCTTTTGTGCAATGTCCGCTCCCTTGTCTCTCATGCAACACAGGTGTGGGACCTCATTACAACGGAGAGACCTCATCTGTGTTTCTTAACGGAGACCTGGTTGAAGCCTCATACAATCCCAGCCATAACGTTGGGGGTCCCGACAGGGTACAAAATAGTAAGGCTGGATCGCCCGATCAAAACGGGAGGAGGGTTGGCTATTGTGTTCAAACAAGAGTTGGAGGTTGCTGTCATTGAAACTGTGTGTACCCCGGAAATGGAACTTATGATTTTTACGATCAACCCACTTCTA
The DNA here is from genome assembly GCF_964261635.1 of Lissotriton helveticus. Classification (NCBI taxonomy): domain Eukaryota; kingdom Metazoa; phylum Chordata; class Amphibia; order Caudata; family Salamandridae; genus Lissotriton; species Lissotriton helveticus. The sequence continues at coordinate 788,450,704 of NC_136057.1, read as the reverse complement.
GGGAAACCAGGAAGGGTGCACTCGTGTATCGACCTCCTGGTCCATGTGGGACCTTTTCCATTAAATTAATGGAAATTTTGGCAGCTCACATGCAAGCTAACTCTGAGTTCATTTTGGTGGGGGATTTCAATATCCACAGTGAGATTACCACGTGTACTGACGCACAGACTGTGCTAACAGATTTGGCCACACTTGGACTTAATAAAAAGAATCAGGGGCCAACCCACTCTGCGGGCCATACTCTTGACCTAGTGCTATGTAACTCAACAGCTATCAACTGTCTCAGTCCCAATCAAGTTGATTGGACAGACCACTCGGTTATTATGTTTTATACTCGTTCTAACTATAAAGTCAAAGCCTTCCATAGGCCGATGGCCAATGTTAGAAGGCCTTGGAATAAATTGGTCCCTGCAGACTTTAGGGAAAACTACTCTGAGCCCAATTGGGAAGTATGCGGAGGAAACGCCACTTCAGCCTTAAGCGCATTCAGTGAAGCTGCGTTAAGAACTATAAATCGTGTGGTCCCGCTGAGAACTTATAAACCCCGCCCAGCCCCAAAACAAGAAGTCTGGTTTACTGGGGATCTCAGACGACTAAAACAGACCATGAGAAAGTTGGAGAAAAAATGGAGAGCTACACACAAGGCAGATGATAAGGAGGACTTTATGAGGTCGTTTAAAAATTACCATAAAGCAATCGGTGCTGCTAGGAAACAACATATAGCAGTTCAATTATCAGCTGCGGGTTCTAACGCAAAAACCCTGTATAACATTCTACAGACGTTCACCAAGCCCACTGCCTGTGACACTGAGGGGATCGAATCCCAAGAACTCTGTGATAATATTTCACAGTTTTTTGTCAGGAAAATCGATGCCATATATAACAAAATACTTGCGTCAAACTCCATCTCTAACAATCCAGTTGCAACTGACTGTGGAGTCCAGCTGCATACTATGACCACAGATAATGAGGCTAAGAAGCTTGCCGCTTTCCCACCCATCTCCACTGAAGAGCTGATTGCTCTTGTCATGCAAACAAAGAGTGGGTGCCCGACAGACATCATCCCAGCACGTATTATGCCACTTCTGCTGGATGATCTGGGGGCTGGAATGCGACATATAGTCAATTTATCTTTGTGTACGGGGGAAGTCCCTTTAGCCTGGAAACAGGCTCATGTGAGACCTCTACGTAAAAACAATTCAATCCCCTGGTCGGATTTGACAAATCTGAGACCGATCTCTCTTCTCCCTTTCATAGGGAAGCTCGCTGAGAGATATGTGAATCAGCATTTGTCAAAATTTATTGAACATACGGGTGGACTCGACCCCTCTCAGTCGGGTTTTAGGCCCAGGCACAGTACTGAGACCGCCTTGCTGTCCGTCGCTGACAATCTTCAGATGCTACAGGACAAGGGCTACTCCGTTGTCCTGGTGCTTCTGGATTTGTCAGCGGCGTTCGACACCGTGTCACATGACATCATGACCTCCAGACTAGTTGACATCGGTCTGGAAGGCAAGGCTCTGGCCTGGCTAAGGAGCTTCTTCAGTAAACGCACCCAGAGAGTCATCTTGGGACCATACCAATCAGAGGTGGTGGCGATCTCAAAGGGGGTGCCACAGGGCTCGTGTCTGAGCCCTACGTTATTTAATATCTACGTGGCGCCCCTAGCTAACATCATGAGATCCCACGGGTTCATTCCAGTATCATACGCAGATGATACCCAACTCCTCTTCCCTTTTAAAATCATGACTCCCGAGGTGCGTGACTCCTTCGCCCGGGGGATGAAGGAGGTGGCACGCTGGATGGCAGCCAACTTCCTGCAGTGCAACGTCTCCAAGACCGAGGTTATGCTCTTCGGAGAGGCCAAACGTTTATGGACCCCGGACTGGTGGCCTCAAGATCTTGGCCCCGTCCCTGAGCCCAAAACGGTGGTAAAAGATCTGGGAGTGAAACTGGATCATGAGCTCACCCTAACACAACAAACTAATCAAGTGGTGGGTTCATGTTTTCATGTCATTGGTCTTCTCAGGAGAGTATTCCCTCTGCTACCGGATTTCACCAGGAGAACGTTGGTCCAGTCACTAGTGTTAAGTAGGCTGGACTACTGCAATGGTTTGTTGCTGGCTGCCAATGAGGGTATCCTGGCTAGATTGCAGGTTGTGTAAAACACTGCTGCTCGACTAGTTTTAAATGTCCCGCCTCGTACTCCCTCTAAACCATTGTTGGCCAAACTGCACTGGCTCCCAGTAAGGCAGAGGGTGATGTTTAAGATCTGCTGTGTCATCCATAAATGCCTTATTGGAAAGGGTCCTGGCTACCTCACTGAAAAATTCATCCCCTACGTTCCATCCAGATCCCTGAGATCAGGAGATCAGGAATTGCTATGTGTTCCTAGGGCCATGAAGGCTAGAAAGGGGGGTAGGGCTCTATCTGTAGCTGGCCCTAAGTTGTGGAACCAACTCCCGAAGGAAATCAGAGTATGCAGGGAACATTTCCCTTTTAGGAAGAAACTCAAAACGTTCCTTTTTAATTATTAGTTGGTTTAGGGCTTTGAACTATATCATGACGAGTTGCTGTTCTTTAGTTGCTGCCAAAGGCGCGGAGATACTCCTCCGGGAGTCGATTCACAGCGCCATACAAACATGCAAATAAATAAAATAAAATAAATTCAGGTCTCTGGCTGCCTTAGAGCATCTATGACAAAACCATCTAGGGTCACCAGATGGATTTTTTCCCCCCGGAGCCTGTAACATCTTTCCTACATAGTATCAAAAGCTTTTAAACCCCGGTCACCTACTGGTTCAATGCTGGTACAGGTTGAGAACTCAGCAGCACAGTCTATTTTAAGTCTATCAAGGAAGTCGGCCGGGGTGACCTTATTCCATTTAATGCGTCACCCTCCATTTATAGCTAGCAGCGCATTTCCGCCTACAACTTTATCCTTTAGTTTCATTAGATTCCCTCCTAACAACACACAGACAGGGTTGTGATCACTGTGTGCGCTCGGTGATATACAGAAGGCCAAGAGGAGATTCAAAACGGATCTGGAAACTAAAATAAAATCTATAATATACCCTTATAAGTAGGTTCCTTCTGTATAGATAATGGTGGTGCAATACTCATAGTAAATGAAAGGTCCTGATCATCCAGCATACAGTTCAGCGCATTTCCTTGTTTGGTATGTTCGAAATGTAGGCCCGTTATCATGTGGCAACCCGTGGTCACAAGGGTGGTTAACATAGGATCGCCACAAAGGTGTATATTGAAGTCTCCTGCGAGTAGCAGGTTTCTTCTTGTTGTTCCACGGCACTGGGTAATAAAATTGTGCAATTCTAAAATACTGCACCCCTCGCCCTGGTTACTTGCATTATAGAAATTTATCACACACAGGCTACTATCTTATTTCCCCAAGATAATGACCTGGATGTTTCTATTACCCGAGGAGAAGACCCTAATGCTGCATCTTAATGCCAGGGATGTAAAGAAGGCTAGTCCTCCCGAGGCACGGCCACTATTTGATCTCGTTGCTGGAACGCAGAATGATTTATAACCTTCCAATGAAATGTTACTACAGTTGGTAGGCCATGTCTCTTGGAGACAAATGATAGAGTGTTTACTTACAAACTGCACCCACAGGGGATCTAAAACCTTTCCTGATAGGCCAGCGACATTCCATGAGACAACGTTAAATGCTGGATTATCCTCTATGATCAACCATAGTTGGAGCAAGTTTGGTTATTCCAATGTGGGTAACCTCACGAGGTCCTACATCAGCTGACGGTACAATGTTGTTAGAAGTAACTACAACAGGATTATTATGGCCATTCGCCAGACTGACCCGGGGTAGGGGATATACGGGCAAGATATTAAGGCCTTCCTGGCGGGGATAACTGGGCGGGTTGCCACCCTGTCAGTCACAGTCGTTGAGGCCCGATAGAGCGTTACATCTATTTGTGACTTCTACATCTGGAATGACTCTCTGACCACATCTCATCTGAACTCCATTGGATCTCTAATTGGAGTGGAAATAGTAATTTTTGCCCCTTCAATATCCAACACTTTCCCTACTGTTGTACTCATTGGGGTGGGTATAGTAACTTTTACCCCTCTGCTATCCAATACTTTCTCTACTGTTGCACTCACTGGAGTGGGAATAGTACATTTTCCCCTTTGCTATCCAACACTTTCCCTACTGTTGTAGTCATTGGAGTGGGAATAGTAATATTTACTCCTCCGCTATCTAACTCTTTCCCTGCTGTTGCAAATATTGGAGTTGAAATAGTAAATTTTGCCCCTTCAATATCCAACACTTTCCCTATTGTTGTACTCATTGGGGTGGGTATAGTATCTCTTACCCCTCCGCTATCCAATACTTTCTCTACTGTTGCACTCACTGGAGTGGGAATAGTAATTTTTACCCCTCCGCTATCCAACACTTACCCTATTGTTGCACTCACTGGAGTGGGAATAGTCATTTTTACCCCTTAACTATACAATACTTTCCCTACTGGTGTAGTCATTGGAGTAGGAATAGCAATATTTACTTCTCCGCTATGCAACATTTTCCCTACTGATGCAGTTATTGGAGTGGAAATAGTAATTTTTACCCCTTCAATATCCAACACTTTCCCTACTGTTGTACTTATTGGAGTGGGTATAGTAACTTTGACCCTTCCGCTATCCAATACTTTATCTACTTTTGCACTCACTGGAGTGGGAATAGTAATTTGTCCCCCTCCGCTATCCAACACTTACCCTACTGTTGAAGTCATTGGAGTGGGAATAGTTATATTTACTCCTCCGCTATCAACACTTTCCCTACTGTTGCAATTATTGGAGTGGAAATAATAATTTTTACCCCTTCAATATCCAATACCCCCAACAGCCTTGAAGAAGTTGCACGATCCAATTGCAACTAAACATGTTGGCTCGAGGAAATTGATTATGATTTGATTGAAACCATTTTTAATTGGGAGAGCATTCTAACCACTGTGGTAGCAGAAAATAACCGTCCGCATGTACAGTGGGAAAACCGGTGGTCAGATTAGGATGCACTGCATGAAAAATCCTACTGCGGCAGACAGATTCCAAGAAACTCTGCCGGGAACGTCCGGGAAAGCTGAAAATCCATCCGCAGCGGTCGGAATTGCTGCGGAAAGACCCAAAACCACTGTTCGCCCAGTGGAATGACCACAAGTAAAATTATGATACGATGGAGGTGCCAGCTGAATAATCAGATGTTCCAGACCACCGCAATCACGCGAAATAATGAATGGAAGAGCCGGCGGAAGAAAAATTGCATCCAGACGGCTACAGTCACGCGGAAAGAGGAATGGTAGTAGATAGCAAGTACAGAACATGGCTACTAAGTGTTGCTGTTTTCCTAGTGCAGCCTCCAAAAACATCTGACACACCCCAATGACACCTCCCAATGGCAATAAAAATATAATAATCCCAGGTCAACCCAGATAACACACCGGACAGGATTCCTCCATTTTGACCCACCCAGATAGCTGAGTTTAAAACCAACTCCTTCCCTTCCCAGAATCCTTTGCACAGCTCCAGAACTAAATTGCCCATCCTCACAACACAAAAGTATGGCAAATCAGCATGAATCACATCATCACAACCACACACACACACCACACACATCACTACCTTCCCACATACACTTTTCAGCCATTTTAACATCACACACCATAGCACAGAGAAAGATGCCAAATTGTACTGACAATGAGTTTTCAGTCATGGTGGATGAGATAATCAGAGTAGAACCACATTTGTTTGGTAGCATGGTCAAACAGACACCATTAGCCAGAAACAATCAAATGTGGGAAAGGATAGTCAACAAAATCAATGCAGTAGGGACCACCCTGTGCATCCTGCGTGACATCAAGAGGAAGTAGCATGACCTCAAGAGCAGGGTGAAAGAGTGTGTCAACAAGAACCCTGAGCTGGCTCAGAGGACTGGCAGTGTCCCTCCTATTTTACCACTAACATTCACAGAGTGGGAGGAGAAGGTGCTTTCCATACTGAATCCAGAGTCCCACAGGAATACCCGGAGGAGTGGATTCTGATAAGTACCAACAAATGTCTCCCATTACACTGCTATGAACTGTCTAGCACAATTACAAAGCTACACTTCCTAGATCTAAATGCACTTACGTACAACACACTCTTGCCACCACATGTCTCACAGACTTAACATTTCCTTCCTCTGAATCACCCCAAAGGTAGCTAGAGATATTTCCAACTCCCACCAGACCCCCTTGTCACACAGCTGAGCAGGATGGAGGACTCCCCCTACTCACAACCATGTGGCATTCATTTTATTGCTCTCATCAAACTTACAGGTAGGTAGCAATCTCAACAGGGAGGGGTGTTTGTAGGTGGCAAGAATTTACTATAACTCCCACCAGGCCCCCTTGTCCCACAGCCGAGCAGGATGGAGCACTCCCCCCAACCACAACTATGTGGCAGCCATTTACATTGCTTACCTTTACCTAATAGGTAGGTAGCCATCTCAACAGGGAGTGGTGTTTGTGGGTAGGAAGCCTGCACTACAACTCCCACCAGGCCCCTTGCCCCACTGCCAGCTGAGCAGGATGGAGCACTCCCCCCACCCACAACCATGTGGCAACCATTTCATTGCTCACCTTAAATAAATCCAAACATACATACATACATACCTAACAAGTAGGTAGCCATCTCAACAGGGAGGGGTATTTGTGGGTGGGAAGTCTTCACTACAACTCCCACCAGGCCCCTTATCCCACAGCTGAGCAGGACGGAGCACTCCCCCACCCACAACCATGTGGCAGCCATTTCATTGATCTCATCAAACTTACAGGTAGGTAGCCATCACAACAGGGAGAGGTGATTGTGGGTGATAAGCCTGCACTACAACTCCATCAGGCACCCTTGTCCCACAGCTGATCAGGATGGAGCACTCCCCCACCCACATCCACTGTGTCATCGAACTGGTCATCGAAATGTCAGTGCATGCACCCTGCCATCCTTCTCAAAATGCATGGAGCCATATGACCACATCAGACCTCACATGTCAGCCAACTTGGCATAGATCCAAAAGCCACATCCAGTGTGCAGACAGCTAAGCGCATGTAACTGTCACAGAAATTACACTTTGACTCACCTAGTAACATGTGAAAGAAATTTAGGGCCCAATCATGCACAGAATGCAATGTGTAAGTGCCATGGTGTCAGAGCATGAAGGCCCATATGAACATAAACATGCATGCTCAATCTGACAAACAAGGTACAGAACATAATATGAAAAAGGTATGTATAACATGACAATGGCTAGTTCTTGCTTTTCTGAAATTGATTCCATGAAGACTAAACAAAAAAGACACATCAAAACATGATGTGCCTCAAGTTGGTAGATGATGACATGTCCCTGTAATCACACAATCTGTACGTGGCACATGGTTTCAATTTACATGTTACACCATGGACAAGTAATGTATGTACCCCAACATCATGTCATGATGCTCAGAATCTTTCAGCAATACCAAGTGATTGCAATGTAAAGTGTTTGGTGTATACAATGTTACATCCAAAAGTCTACCAACAGGCTTGTGGAGTGCACTTCAATGACCATTTAACCTCTTTTCACCAGGAGATCCACAAGCAACTGCAGCAGAAAACCCCACCAACCTGCAGAGCCTGTCTCCCCCAGGGCGCACTACATTTCAGGCCCTCATTGTCTCCACCACCACCACCACAGCAACACATCAGCCCTGACCCCTGCTACAACGACCTGTGCAGCAGCCACCACCACCATCACCAGTGCAGCCTACAACACTCTCCCTGCCTCAGTGATTACCAACACCACCACACAATCAGAGGATGCTTCGGAGAGTGTGCGGGTACGTAAAGTCCCAACGCTACAGGTCCATGTCAGCAGGGCAGGTGGGAGGGAAACTTGGTAACAAATACAGGAGGACACTGAGCCCAAAGCACTGGCCACCATCGCAAGAGTCCTTGGGGCATATGAACAGAACCCGGGACAGATGGGGCAGGTTGAGAAAGAAGTGCGTGAGCTCCGCTTGCTTCTGAGGTCCATGGACACACATATGGGCCAACTTGTGGACCTAATGGGCCAGCTTGTGGGTGATCTGATGGATAGACATGCGGCCCAAATGACAGCTCACCCCTCCTCCATTGGCCCGCCTGCTAATACTCCCACCACCTCAGCTGCAGCCACAGAGAGGGATGAGCTGAAACAAAATGACCCCTCAAACACCGCTGAGCCTGCAGCAGAGGCCCCTGCCAAATGCAGGAGGGGATGTCTGAAAAACACCATGGGAAAATCACGGGCAATGCACCATCCAAAAGCAAGTGGCTGAGCCAGCCATGATGGCATTTGTGTTCCCGTTGGCATTGACTTTGTTGACTATCCTTACCCACATTGCCATGGTGATGGCAGGAGTCTGTTGGACTGTGTAACTAACTACATCAATGTGGTGACTACTCTCTTTGTCTCATTTACCATCACTGACAACTCATAAATTCACTTGGCACAATTTTAAAACAATCACTTCTCTGTTATGAAATCAAAACACTACATTGAACATCTTACGTTGTGCGCGCAGGACTTACAACGTAGTGTTTATTTTTTAAAGAAGATGGACGATGCGAGAGAGGAGCAGGAAGAAGAGCGGCCAGGCAGGGGAGGCAGCAGAAAGACAGGTAAGTCACTTCTTTATATCTTTTTTTAATGATTTGGGAATGGGGAGGGAGTGGAGCGGAGATATTCGTAGCTCCACAGATTTTTTTTTAAACTCCGTGGAGCTACGCATAGAGGCACTACGCCAGCTCCACCCAGGGTTAATAAATATTTCTTAACATACCTAAAGCACACAAATAAAACAGTCAAAGCAGCCATGGCACAACATTACAAAATCACATTGGAATAATGCAGCACATAAAAAAATGCAACAACACAAAAATAAACAGAACAACACCTCATCACCACAACAAAAGACAACTCCCCAAATATGCATAAATGTTCTTCTCTGGGGCTTGGCTAGCTGGCGGTAAAGATAGTCATATGCTAAAGAAGCGCAGAGGCCCCCCTGAATGAAATCCTCTTCCATCCAGTCATAATCCTACCAGAACTGTGTAGAGCCATGGTGCCACCGTAGCCTTGCTTCCCCGCAGCCCTGAGGATGGATCGGGCCCTGCTGTGGCGTGTTGAAATACAGCCACAATCACTTCACTGTACAGTTGTAGAAGAAGATGGCAGACAGGGCCTTGTGACTGGGTGCGGTCACCAGGCACCCTGCAGAGCTCATGTTGTGGTGCTAAGACCCATCACTTAAGTGGTGAAAGAGCCTCCTGCCTTCTCGAATGCCAGGGTCCTGGAGACAACGGGCCTGATCAGGTTTGCCTCCTCAGAAGTGTCTACAGGAGAGTGATAAGATTGAAACATCCAGTGTTGCCACAAGAGGACAGGTGCTGTAAAAGAGTGTATCGAGGCCTGGTGCCGTGCACCTGATTGCTGAGGCCCAGTGGTAATCCCCAGGGTGTCAGACCTGCCCTCATCTCTGAGGGAGGACTTGCCTGGCTGCTGGCTGTGTGACGACGGCCAGCCTGCCCCCTCTGGAGGGACATGTGATGGGGGAGGCCGTGCCTCAGACCGGGTGGTGGAAGGGCCCTGTCAACAGCATGCCCAGTCATCCTTTTCGTTTTGTGGCAGGAGAGCGAGCTCTGTATCTCCTGCTGGACATCGATAAGTCAACATGAGGGAGCGCCTGGCAGAATGGATGGTGCTGGGGCTTCGGTGGAGGGGGGCTGAGATTGAAGAATTAGTCTGAGTATTGGATCGACCCACCCTGACCTGCCCTCTTCTGTCTATGCCGGGACTGGCTGGGAGGCCTTTCAATGGGGGAATTTCCTCTGGGGTGGTGAGGGGTGCCCACTGTGCTCTGTGTCTTGCAGTGTAGCTCCTGGAGTTTGCCCCCACTCCCCTTCAATGAATATGATCTGAGTGTTGGAGTGTGCCTGGACTTTTGGAGGCTCATGTGATAGAGGACAACTGACCTACATAGAGAGGGTGTATGTCATTCCAAGACTGCAGTGGCCACATCGGATCATGGCCAGCTCTGTGGGACACCAGTGAAATCGAGCTACTGCCACTGAGGGGAGAGGCATAAGAAGAGCCAGTAAACTACTTGCTCCTGAGAGCACCTCATGTTCTGCCTGCCTACCACTGTGGGCCACCGTGGGGTAATCATCAGGGCTGGGAGCAAAACACATAATATCTCTTAAACGCTGGTGAGGTGGACTTGTCTGGATGCCAAGGAAAACAAGGGTTGGCCAGCAACGAAGAAGGCAACAGCGGAAGCTACCGCCGGCCCGGAGGATGCGGATAATCCTCTGCGGAGCCTCAAAAGACCCACCGCCATATTAGGATGGCGGTGGGTCTTGAAATCTGTCAGCAGCTTTTCCGCCGCAATCGCCTTCCGACCGCGGCGGAAAAGCTTTAACATGGCTGGCGGTGTCTATCAGACACCGTCAGCCATATTAGGATGACGTAAGATGTATGCTTTTCCGCTGCGGCTTTTCCGCCGTGGAAAAGCATACGGACCTTCACTTCGGTGGCCCGTTGCGGGCCCCCTGGGTGAAGGGGGGGTGGGGTATGCACATGGGGGTACCTATGGTACCCCCCTGCATTTGCGTCAACAAAGCAGCAGGCACCGTGCGGTGCCTGCCGCTTTGTGCATGCAAATGCACAACTTTCATTTTTAACATTGCGGCGGGTGCTGCTTCAAGCAGCAACCGCCGCAATGTTAAAAATACAGGATGTGACCACCAGGGTGGCGGTCACATCCTAATTTGCACGGAGGGACCGCCGCTGCCCCTGCGGACGGTCCCTCCTACTCTATGGTGGCGGACGGTCTCAGGTCTGTCCGCCATCATAATCGGCCCCTAGGTTAGGGATTCCATTCGGGCCAGGAGCTCCATTTGATCTAATATTATTTATTACTTTTTTAACTTTCTCTACCGACCATGGCTCTTTATCAAATAGACTTAATGGATCATGGACACCTAAGTCTGACCCGCCATCATTTATTTTTTCTTGCGAGCCATGATGGGCAGAATCAAATTTATTAGAATCAAACTGTGGGCCCGGAGGAACAGCGTGAAGGTTATGGAAAAAATTTACCCAGCTTAATTCTTCAATATTGGCACTATTGCCGCTATGATTACCAAGTTCAAGATTATTATTGATACCCCAGAATAACCTTGAGTCTTTAGGTTTACATGAAAAATCTAATTTAGACCACATTTCTTCATAATGCACTTGTTTAGTTTTCCATATTTCGTTCTTGTATCCCTTTTTCAATTGAAGTGCGGAACACACACAAGGCCAGAGAGCAACCATAGATTTTCCTTCAGCAATTGCGTCTTAAACTTTTAAAATTAAACAGGAAAGGACTTCCAATATATCCTTTTCGGTTCTCTCATTCCATATTAACCTTTTACGGTTAAATGGAATAGGAGCAGTTTTAATTATTCTTGTTTACGGTAAGTAATCAAAAGAAAATGCGAAGGAAATAACTGTGGATTATGATCACTCTCTATCCTTGGTAATACATGATAACTTTGAAATGAATTTAAAAGTTTCTCAGAAATTATGGAGTATCAATAATAGAGGGATTACACATTTTTTTATGTCGGTGTGTAATCCTCGTCTTGCAATATCTTTTTGAGTGTATATTCAGCTTTTTACGAGTAAAAAGATGCATGTTAAAATCACCAGAAATGATTATCAACAAATCTAACAAGTATACCACTTTTACTATTTCCCATAAGCTCGATAGTTGAGTGGATTTAACCTTATGTTTTGAACTTATATAAACATTTAAAAAGATAATAGGTTGCTTTGATATTAATTTATTACGCTATAGCCATTTTACCTGAACATTAATCTCAAAATGTTTAACATCCAAGTTCACGGAAACATAAATAGAGAGGCCGCCACTAGGACGACCAGTAGAGGCTTTACGAAAAGCCACATTTGAACATTCAAAATAACCAATAAGGGGGTCACAGATCATATTCCAAGTTTCCTGGATCATTAATATGTCAAAGGCTCTAAGAAAACTTATTACATCTGGATCCTCAAGAAGTGATTTAAGGCCATTTGTGTTCCAAGAACAGATTTTAAAAGGTTTTAATGCTTTTTCAGGAGAGTTCGGGCATCAATCGTACTTCACAAGATTTCCATTTGCCAATATGGATGGAATCCAACTCCAATCTTCAAACGGATTAGTTTCTTTTTTTGACTCTTCACATATTGGAAGTCCTGGTTGACAGCTCCTGATCTTAATACCAAATGACAAATTCAACTGTGTTGATGGACCAGAGGCACCTCTCAAAACCCTAACATGTGATCCTGGACCTGCTTTTTTCCCACTGATCTTAAAGTCTGGGCTACAAAATAACCTACTGAGAATCAACAAAGTCGGGTATTGAGACCAATAAATTCTCCAAACTTTGATTCCCCATTTTTCAAATTGATTATTATTAGTAATTATTTTGCTGATAATGTCATCACTTTGCCAAGTTGTAACAGTTATTTCATTAAAGAGGTTATTACAATCTTTCTTAAACTCAACTGATTCCAAATCATCTGATGTTACATCCTTCAAATCTGCAATTGTATTCAATATTTCAGACTATTTCCACAGTTCAAGATATCATAAGGGCCTCTTGTAGTATACTGAGGACAAAAGACTACTTTCTTCAGTTCATTCGAGTAATCTGTAGCATCTATTTCCTCCTTATTTATATGACCAATTAGATCCCTCTTCCCAATGGTAGGAGCCGAAACTGGGACTACCGATTGTCTTGATACATGAACTTCTGATGTCTTTTGGTCGTGGATAAGTGATTGTTCAATATAAATCTCGTTATGGCTCTGATGGCTGACATTGTTTACAATTTTCTGAGTGAAGGTATTTTGTTCTCCACATTGATGGACCAATTTTTGTTAGGTGACTGTTCTGGCCTAATGACCCCTGACTTTGATGGAGCATATGTTTTAGACCATGTACTGTCCTTGGGCACGTCAGGGGTGGAAATGTCGATGGTTTGTCTATTTTGTTAACCTTTAGGTTAACCGCAGGTGCTTCCGCAGATCTAAAAATCGGAAATAGGACTTTCGTATCAGGCTCTTTAGGCTCATTGAGTTCTTTGGTTACAACCTCCTTGAGGGTTTTTTTTCCCTTTGATATTTTATTGTGGGTTTTACTTAACCTTTTTCTTGCCCGTTTGGACAGGATCTCAGAGTTTGTAGGAGCACTTGATGCTTGATTTACTTCAGAATAAATGTTTTTCACCTCATCCACTACCAATTGTTCCTTAGATTCAGTTCTTTTGAGCCTACGTTGAGATAGTGCAGACATTTTCAGATTGATGGCATCATTTACAAGTTGTTCATTCGTATCGGCAATTTTACTATTTGCACTAATTGCACTTTGGAAATGACTTTTACTCATTGGATAATCTACATTTGTAATTTGGTTTCCTCTATTCACTTTTTCTTGTGAATTCACTGACTTTTCTATGGTAGTCAATCTTGATTGGACTGGGTAATTTGAATAATTTGTTGCCACAAATAAATTAATTTTATCTTCGTTGGGAATTATTTTACCTCGGGCTGTTCTATCAGACATCAGTTTTACTTCCTGTACCATAGAACTAACAATTGACGGTAGATCTGAAATTTTGTCAATCAGTTGTGCACAAGTACAAGTTATTAATTGATTCTCTTTATTCAATTGGACTTTAGTTATCAAATTAGTCAATTGGAGAAGTTTTGCATCGATCCCTACTACGAGGTTAGTCAATGTATTTAAAATATCTACTTGGATATTTAATTTATCTGTATGAAAGCTAAGAGCATTTGTGATCAAATTTTATTTATTTATTTATTTTTTGGTTTTTGTATAGCGCATAGTCACCCTTGAGTATCCCAGCGCTGAAACCTCGAACTCCTAATGGAAAAAAAAAAAAATTCAGAGAGACTCAGGGAAAAAGGAGGGTTTTGAGGGACTTCCTGAATCGAAGGAGGTTTGGCTCAGCTCTGAGATTTGGGGGGAGAGCGTTCCATTTTCTGGCTGTGTTCACCGAAAATCTACGGCCGCCTATGCGGGTCTTCTTCACCCTGGGGACGACAATAAGGTTTCCTTGTTCGGACCGAAGCGCTCTCGAGGGTCTGTATGGGGTGATCCAGGCGCTCAGAATGGGGGGACCTGTATTGTTCATGACCTTGTGTGCCAGACAGAGGGCCTTGAAAGCGACTCTTTCCCTTACGGGGAGCCAATGAAGTTTTTTCAAGGCAGGTTTGGCCGAAGTTCTTGCTGGGGTCTTTGTCAGCAGGCGGGCTGCGGCGTTTTGAGTTTTTTGTAGTGTTTGCAAGGTGGCTTCCGGCGCCCCGAGGTAGATTGCGTTACTGTAATCCAACCTTGCTAGCACTAAGCCTTGAATAAGTAGCAGCCGGGACTGGAATGGGAGTAGGGGGAGTACTTTCCTACATGATCTCAGGAGCCCATAACAGATGCCGGCTGTTTTCCTGGCCTGTGTCCGGAAAGTAAGATCTGTCTCTAGCCACACTCCCAGACTCTTGACCTCTGTCTTAGGGGAGGGGGGGTCACCCATACATGCGGGCCAGATGTTCGGAGGGAGACTCGGAGTTTTGTGTCCGAGAAGCAAGATCTCTGTCTTTGACCCGTTCAGTTTTAGGTCGGAGTCGCCCATCCATTGATGAACCGTGGACAGGCAGTCTTGCAGGTTGGAAGGCTGCAGCTTGGGGTGGGAGAGGGTCACCACCAATTGAGTGTCGTCAGCGTAGCTGACGATCGTGACTCCAAAAGGGGCGACCAGCTCCTCCAGGGGGGCCATATATACGTTAAAAAGCGTGGGGCTTAATGAGGAGCCCTGGGGCACTCCACATCGGAGGGGAATTGAGGGAGACCGGCTTTCTCCTTCCCAGACTTGGAAGGAACGTCGGGAGAGAAAGGATGTAAGCCATCTCAGCGCACTGTCTTGTACGCCAGTGCTCTCTAGGCGCTGGACTAGGACCTGATGGCTGACAGTGTCGAATGCTGCGCTGAGGTCCAGGAGGACCACTGCCACTGATCCTCCTGTATCCATGATTTCCCTCGCTTTTTCTACGGCCGCCAGGAGGGCGGTATCTGTGCCCTGGCCTGGTCTAAAACCTGTTTGAGAGTTCTTTAAGCAGTGGTTTGATTCCAGGAAGTGGGACAATTTTTTGTTTGCGAGCTTCTCCGCGACCTTACCTATCCAGGGGAGGAGCGAGATGGGCCGGTAATTAGATAGGTCTGTAGGGTCTAGTGACGGTTTCTTCAGCAGACCTTTAACAACGGCCTCCTTCCAACTTTGTGGGACTATTCCTTGGGAAAAGGAGGTGTTGATGAGGGCCGTGAGTCTGGCTGTGATGGTTCGTGCTATGTCTTTCGTGAAACGTACGGGAACTGAGTCACTGGGGGCTCCGCTTTTCGTGGCTGCTAGAATGGTTGCCACTTCTTCTTCTGAAACTGGTCCGAATGCGGTTAAACAAGGGGATACCGAATTGTCCATGGGGTTTCCAGATGTAGGGGTGCAGTCCTTAGCGACTCCCGGGGTGGTCTGATTAGTAGCAGGTAGAGAGGAAAGGATTTTCTTGATTTTGCTATCAAAGAAATTGGCCAGGTTGACACATTTCTCCTCGGCTGCTTTGGGGTCCAGGGGTGTCTGCGGGGGGGCTGGGACATGGAGAAGCTCCTTAAGTATGGAGAAAGTCTCTTTTGCTGAGCACGAGGAATTTTGTATTCTTACCTCAAAGAAGGAGCTTTTAGCGCTGAGGAGGGCTTGTTTATACGCCTTCATGGCAGATTGATAGGCGTTTTTGTCCGTTGCTGTTTTATTTTTTCTCCATGTTCGTTCCGTCTTTTTGCACTCTTTTCTAAGAATGTTCAGGGCTGGGGTGTACCAGGGAGCGTGATTGATCCTCTTTACATGTTTAAGTGAGCATGTTAATGGAATAAGGCTATCTAGGGGGTTGGTGAGCCAGCTGTTAAATTCCCTATCAGCGATGTTAGGGTCAGCTGCGAGGGGGCCATCGGAATCCCTAAGCTTCGCTTCCCATTTTTCTGGATTTAACTTGTGCCAGCGTCGGGTTAAAATCCTGGTTTTCTGTTTGGGGACGCAAGCGGGTAGATAGGACCAGTGCATAGGGACCAGAAAGTGGTCTGTCCATGGGAGGGGGGAAGGGTCTTGGGTTTGGAAATTCTTGATATTGGTGAAGGCTGGGTCTAGGAGATGACCTTTCTCGTGTGTGGGTTTCCATAGTATGGAGTAAACACTCCCATATTCCACGGTCGGGACTAGTAGGGTTGTTTTCTATGTCACCAGATCTAGCTTGATAATTCCCATCAAATTTGGTTAATAATGATAAGTCCTCCCGATTGAACTGATTGTTTGGAACTACTTCCCTGGCAATACCTGGTATCAGTAATGATTTATTATTAATAAAGCTGTTCTCCAGGATAATGCTTGACTGATCCGGATTAAAAGGCCTTACATTACCAATTTTATCAGTTAGGCCATTTGGACTAGATGATAATTCAGCTATCAGTGGTATCAATATTTGACTCCCCCTCTTACTTTCTGTCTCATCAACGACATAGCCTAATATGAAGACCTCATTGCTTACGTTCTGGTCCAGGCCTGAAGAGATGTTAATCACTGAGCCGAACTCACTTTGACTACAAACCAGTGATTTAAAAGGCTCCTCCCGTCTAGGTGGAATTACCGCTAGAGATGTATCGGCCATAGATACCACGACGGATTGTATAGCGGAGTCTTGCACATGAATTTAGGCTTTCTCTGTGACTGGCCAGACGATTTTAGGATTTGTTTGAGGGATGGCAACACTTCAAACTTTTCTAGGCCTGAATTTTTTAACTTAACTTGATGTTTACCTCCATCTTTTAACTCCTCTATTTCTGAGGACAACTTAGATTGTAATATTGCACACATGCAGACTTTCTTTACACTTATTGAAGATGAAGGTGATGAAGGTGATGAAGGTGATAAGCGGCCATTGTCAGTCTCATTATTTTAGTTTTTTTGTTGTTTTTGGTACTGTTTTTGGTGATGCTTAAAAAAACTCTTGATAGACGGCTGATTAACATAGACTTGGTTTTTATAGTCATGACCAGAATTTATAGAGGTAACTGCCGTTTTAGCTGAATCATTCGTGGGGGCTTCTTTTAACGTACACTCCTTTGTAGTGACACAAACATCAATGCTTTCCTCGCTCTTTTGACGTCGCTTCGATTGAGGTCTAAGCGGCGCCCCTCGCTGTCGGCCTGATCTCATTGTCTACAGGCTAGGCCAAGGGTTCGAAGATTTGAAGATTAAATATGCTTATATTCGCCCCCCCTACTCAGCTTCCTGGTATCGATGAACGATGTTAAACAAATTTTACAACTCTATTCGCAAAGGCACGCCACGCGGATCCTAGCTCCAATTCTGGCTGTGGTGGCGGCTCACATGGTTTCAGCTGCTCCTCAGGTTTTCAAGGAAAATTTTCAGTCAGCAAACCTGAAAAGCTGTTTTCAACAAACCTGAGAATTCTGCAACTATGCTTGGCTCACCTCTATCTCATTGCAGACATCAGTTATTAACCGCACTTACCACTGTGGCAGTGTGGATTTTCAGCTAATTACCAATTGATTCAGATGGATCAGGTTGATCAGACTGCTGCTGGAAAACGCGGCACGGCTCCACCGTAGTGTAGTTCCTATTTTCCCTATAGGCTCTGCGCATTGGAATAATATAAACAGCAGTTTAGACGTAGGACTGAGGTCATCTAGGTCTCTACTGACTATATTAGACTTAATTAGGTTTGCCAGCTAGCTCAGAGGTCACTAGAAACTTTCTCGAGTAAACAAGGAGGTGTTAACTTCCCTGAATAGACAAGAAGGGATTAGCTTATGACAACCGCATAAACATGACAACTTTGCTCCCTCAGAATAAAGAGTATATCTAGAGAGTCGTGTGAAAACAATAGACAACTATTTTACTCAGTCAATCGTGCATACTTAGTTTCACCAGAGTGCAGAGAAATAGAGAGACGGGCGTTTTCAATAAAAGGTGTTATTTTTTTAGCAGTCTTCTTTCTCATGCAAGAGAAATGGATTGCCACAATTGCAATACTTATCATGAAGTAAAGTGCGTACAGTAAAAGGAGTATTATGAAATAATACTGTAAAAGCATTGATATGGTTTCTTAGCCATATGATACTTTAAAACTGATCAAATATATACATACATAAAAACATTGACTAACGTACTCAACTGGTGCTTCTAATATACGCCTACCCCAGTGTACCTGAACTAAGCCTAATACGTGGGAAGGAGTAAGTAAGTTGTAGTTTAAGTTAAGTTGGTTTTTTGCCAAGAATCTGAATCAAGAATTCTCTTAAGGATTTAGTCTGCTCCGTACCTTGGTTATAGAATGAAGGAGGCCTTGTATCTCGTGTCTCAGGACTCGATCTCCCAGCAACCCGCAAGGGTGACTGGAAACACTGGAGCTGGATTTCTCGGCAGGAGAAAACACAGCGTCTCTCTCAGTGCGTCAAGGGAGGGTCGGCTTCCTTCGGCTCTCGCATCAGCTGGGCGTTGGGCAAGTAGATAGCCGCTCTGCTCCAAACCACCGTGTGTTTGCTTAAGGCAACGTTGGTACATTTATACCTGAAAGGTGACATGTTTGACGTACGTTTGGACATAAGACGTCACCAAGAACTAACAGTTCTTTCTGGACTCCAGGAGTTCTTGTGAAAATCAAAACAAAAGCAGAGGGAATTCCCGGGCTGCTGGAGGCTTGGTTTGTTTAAAGAACACGTTGTGCTTTCTAGGAGTCTATGGGAGTAGCCTTGCCGTATTTGGACTGCATGGGCTATGCCTGAATATGGACATGATTCTTATGCCTTTATAAGGGTATGTTTTGTTATAACCGCAGAAGGGCACGAATCGGGGATATCTAATTAGGGTCCTAGATGGATTCACAACACCCACTCCATGTATTATGTCAATCCTTACTAAATACGCAATAGTAAACATATAACGATGCATGTGTTTTCCAACCCACCCCAAAATACATGAATTGCATTTGAAATGGTATATGGTATATACACGAAAATGTGTATTTGTACTGTACGCTTTTCAAGCAGTTGTATCATTCAGATAATGCATATATAAATATCAGCTGAATGAATTGCGAAAATTACACATGAAATGGCTCTGAATACAGAAAAGAAGGTCGAGACCATTTCATCACATATTTATAAAATACTGTACATGTGCTAGAGGCTGAGTTAAAATATTGTCTCTAGTATCTCTAAACATAGAAGCTCTGTTCTCTAAGAATAGTTCTACTTTAAGCAGAGTACCATGTGCCAAAAAAAAGGTAAATATTTTGGAAGTGGAAAAAAAAAAATTTGTGTTCAGGGGGAAAAATAGTTCCAAATGTTTTTCAGTACTTTTGTTTATCAAAAGCTGAAGGCCAACTTCAGAGTTCAGGGAACGCTGTGTGGTTGTTGTTTTTAAAAGTTATTCTTTTTGTTCTGGGGAGAACATCATATCAGACAGGCTTGCTAAAAATTGGTCTACAACATCAGGTGAAAGTTCGACCAAGTTCGAAAATGCTGAAATTGTGCATATGTGAGAATGATTGCTATCATCGATGTCGGGATCAGCAATGTTCACAGAAGGTTGTACCTGTTTGGTGCTGCTTTCCACCGCCACCTAATCGTAATGGTGAAGTCTCAACGAATGCCATCATCAGAATAGGTAGCCGCTGGGGACAACACGTTGCATGAGTCGTTACCGGACCTAGCAAAGTATCGATATCCATTGGTACTGCTGATGGTAGTGTAAGACAGATGTCCAACACGCATTCTTCTCCGCATAGCAGACATCGAAGCACAGGTAAGATGCAATCTTGCCAGATTGGTCTGCATGAAAGAAACCAGGTTGCACTAAGATCTCTTAGCCGGGCCAATCCGAGGACTTTAGTGATTCGGTCTCGGTAGCGTATTGCTAGGATTGTTTCTTCCATCGTAGCTGGAGTTTTGTCTGTGGCTTGGCTTGCCATATCGGAGCAGAAGGATCAAAAATAAAATTCCTGCTACGAGTCCCAAAAGAAGAGGCAGGCCGCCGAAAAGGGAATGGACAAAATTCGGGAAAATGCTCAGAACTGTTTCAAACAGTGCTAACAGTCCCGAAAAAATTGTCTTAAATACATGTGCGATGCCACTGGTATCAGACATGTTTAAGATTTGACCTAACATTTCTACGAAATGTACGGGGCAATTTGTTGATAATAGGGAATGTATCTCTGCTACTGTCCTTGCAACTTGCAGATCATACGTCTCTTTGGACGAGGTTAAAGGCACAGTTATCTGTAAAAGAATAGACTTCATTCTACTTAAAGTATCAATTCGAATAGAAGAGATATTTAAAGAAGGCCATATTGCCGCCTCCATGACTGGATTGCTGTTTGGATACAATACTTGCATACAGCAAGTGACCATGGAACTAACTCTCACGAGATAGGCTTTTCCTGGCATCATGCCACAACAGCTGTGGTCACTTATTAGAACATAACTGCCGTTGGAAAGTTGTCTGAAAAATGGCTCTACCTGTGTTGCAGGAGTGCCGTGCAGGTGACATGAAAGGTTATTTGAAGACGCTTCGCAGGCTCCATGCAAGTTAATACCTTGACACAGGAGTTTACCGCTTAGTGATTTCTTACAATTGTTACCACTAAGGAATACCTCTTTCTTCCCTTCACTATAACATTTGTGTGTATAAGGTAAATTCCATGTTGACTTGATGTATCCTTTACCCAACCTTCCATACAGGCCTGCTGGTATATATTTTTGGCAATACTTTTAAACTGGTAAGTTGTTATCAGAATTGTAATTATTCCGTGTATTATCCATTCAATGACAGGTCTCTCTGACGTTGTCAACGGTAATCTCTCAAGTTTTTCAATGCTCAGAATCGTATAGTCTGCTCCTTTTTGTGACAAACTGATTTATTTATCAGTAAGGTTAAAGATAGAGAATAATGACGTTATCTTGATTAGACGCCATGGCACGTAGCCTGAACGCAGATTTTGCAACGTCCAGCCTAGCTGTACAATAGAACATAATTGGGACGGACCATGTTGTAACATTAGCAAGTCCTGCTCTATTATATCAATAGCAGATGATACAATGCTGTCCAGTGAATAAATTCTGGAGGACAGAGTTGTTAACCCATTGTCCACTACAGAAAGGGATTTTTCCAAATGTATACGATCAATTTCTCGTATTTTTTCTGCTGTTTCAATTTGTGTTACTTTCCAAGCTTCGTTGTAAGCAGCGTATATACCGGCGTATGTGAAACGTTTTTGACGCTGTTTGCGAGGTCCCATTATGAAATCTCGCAAGTCAGCAAAGTCTTTAAGTAAAGTCAAGTGTTGCTTAATTTCTGGAAGTGTGGATTTCTGTAGCCATTCGAGGCATAGTTTCCCTACACTGTATATTGCAACTATCCCTGGATGTTGTCTCTGGGAATATCTTGGGTCTGGCCTGGTCTGTTTGAACCCCTGTGTTTTGTTCAGGAATCTATCTTGACAGTTATTAGTGTCTGTGGGCCAGATCAACCATTTTTTCCAATCAGGATTTGTTCTGTTTTGGTGTAAATTATGGGATACGTTTATCTCCACATCTGTAGTGCTGTTACTATCAGTTATGGCCTTCGGAATAGACGGTTTGTTTAAATCTTTTATCTTGGCTAAACCAAGACAGGTTGTCTGCTGAATGGTATCATTCAGGAATATTATCTGTCTGGGATCATGCAGGCTCTAAATAATGCTTCTAGACCTTGTACCTGCCATTCTTTAGAACCCCAGATGGTTTTGGTTTCAATGTTGTTTTTCCAAAATTCAAAACCAAATGTAGACATTTTTTCATAAAAATTTTCAGAATAAATCAATTTAGTATTTGTCAACATTGTTTTCATTCCTGTCTTATTTAACATTTTAAAATAAAACGTTTCTGGATCACTGTTGTTAAACCCTGAGAAGTATGTGAATTTCTCATAAAATATTTTTAAGCTGCCTTTTGGCGCTGTTGGACAATGTTCCCATTGATTATAAGTTAAAACATTTCTAGGTTGAGCAGATTTATGCAAATAGTGGTGACCATAGTTGTTAAAACAGTACATTTCTTCATAGTTCGATGAACCCTGTAAATAATCACGTTCTGTCAATTTTGCTGACATTACTAAATCTGACATAATATTAATATTTTCAAAGTCCCAATCATCAGAGAAAGTACTTGGTGTCACAAAGTCACTTAAGGAAACCTTAAATTGATGTGGATATTTCAAGAGCTCAATCGGGCCAAAGATTTCCTAATCCGTTTTGTCCCATGCTACCCCACCGGGTATTGGATTGGCTGTGATGTTCACTGGTGACAGTTCTCTTTTCTTGATGTGAGAGGATGTGTGAGGTTTTAGGACCAAGTTGATGTTCTGACTTGCTGTGTCCATTGTACTATATTTTCCATCAATGAATTTTCCCAAACATAGAACATGATCAACCAAAGTAGGAGGAAAAGTACACCTAACACAATCCAAAATTCAATCCATGGTGAAATCAGATATGTTTCTTTTAGTTGATAAAAAAGTTCAGTCATTTTTTCTTTGAAACTTTTTGTTGCTGGCGTTTCTTCATGCTCGCTTGGATCCTCAGAAAAGTCATTGAAATTGATGAAGTAGCCAGATGCAGTTCTGTCAATTGTTGGAATTGCTTCAGAATTTTCATTTGTCTTTGCATTTTTCTTTGTTTCATTAGCACAGTCTGATGCTACATCATTGTAGACTGGTGTTTCTTGACAAACTGTTGCAATTTGGGTTTCAAGAGGCACAAGCTCCATGGCTTTGTTGCATAGTCCTTTTTTGTTCACTGCAGGTTTATCAAATGTCATTAGTCTCTCAGTTTGAACCTCTTGGATTGTAGCAAGATTTGGTCTTCTGCTATTTCTTGGGAGTCCACTGGGCCTACTACTTATTATTGGCCACATGATTGTGGTTTGACCAGGTCGATGGATACAACTCTGTTCTCCTTTTTACCAGCAAGGGGCGGTAGTACTACTGATCTTGTTCCGCTGACAGCTAAGACAGGTACTGCTTTTCTGTTAGAAGGCCCAAATTCATTCTTCACCGCGATCTTCTCTCTGACTAGATCCCCAATCTTTGGAATCCAGACAGGTCTTGCTGGGACAGGTGGTTTCTCTTCAGTGGCTGTTGGCTTTAACTTTATATTACTCAGACTTTTTCTTGTTTCATTTAAGTCCTGTAAAAGATCCAAACGATCTTTGATATCAAAGGCTTTTTCTTCTACCACTGAAGTCTGACAATCTAAGTCCTGGATGTGCATTCTAGTACTGAACAATAGTTTGTATGGAGTGATACCTTTTAGAGAATTTCTTGGCAGATTGTTAAGACTACGTTGGACACTTGTTAAATGTTTGACCCACCCATCACCCGAACCTAATACCCTCGCCGTTATAGATTGCTTTATGTCACTATTTTTTCTTTCCACTACCGCATTTCCCTCAGGATGGAAGGGAGAAGAGTACCGCAATGCAATGCCCATGCTGGTCATGGCCTCTTTGTAAGCTCGAGAGCTAAACGCAGGACCCTGGTCAGAATGTAGCATGCCAATTGCGTATGTGCTGATAAAGACTCTCAAATCTTTTATAACAGTTCTGACATCAGCCGAGCGCTGGGGCCACATCCAAATGAACCTCGTGCAGGAATCCACTGCGACCATGATATATTTATAGTTGCCATCCCTTTGTAAGGGACCACAGTGGTCCAGGTAAACATATGCTAATGGTTTATCTGAGATTAGAAGGGGCGTCTGTGCTGGTCGTTTCACTGTTGATACTTTCATTCTTTGGCATATTTCACATTCTAGAACATAATTCCTAGTTTGTTTTCTCATGCGCGGCCACCAATATCTCTGTTTTATTAACGATACTGTGGCGGAAACACCAGCATGTGCAGAAGCGAGCCCTTCGTGTGCCGCTAAAATTAGTCCTAACCTGTGTTCCATGTTTGGAATAGCCCTATCCCCCACTCCAGGGATTCGAGCAAAAGGAACATTATTTGCATCAGTTATGTATGAGTACTTTACTGGAAAGCCTTTCGGGAGTGTTTTTCTATCATCCTTTACTGAAGCACTGACAGCTTGCATTGTATCGCTGTCTATTTTTGTTTTTGACCGGGTGATGGCAGCTACGGAAGCCGTTCGCACAGCAGCCTTCGCGGCCTCATCAGCCAATTAATTCCCCGCAACCTGAACGCCATCACGTTGATGACTCAGTGTATGTATCACGTGAGTCTTTCGTAGTTCTTTCTGCAAAAGAACTACTTGTTCCCAAAGCTTTTTATGCTTGATTGTGCCACCTTTTGCATCTTTGAAGCCGTTTTGAACCCAGTTCTGCAAGTATTCATTGTAAGACTGAACGCAGTAATATGAATCGCACACTATTAGTGTGGGGAATTCGCGATCAGTATTTTCAAGCGCCATCTTAAAAGCCAGTAGTTCAGCTCGCTGAGCTGTACAATCTCCTAGAGATTGAGTTTTAGTGACCAGTGGTCTAAATTTTCCTTCATGCCAACGACCTTTAATAATCGTGCACGCAGCACTGTATGCTTGTTTACCCCCAACTGCGGGTTTTGCTGAACCGTCTGTATATATTATACAGCCGTAATGTTTGAGAGGCAGAATTTCAACTGGCCAAGGACATTCATATTCATATTGGAGAAATTCTTGTGTTTTTAAGTTAGGATCGAATTCGTATACTACGTCTGGTGCAGCAAGAGAATTAACCCATTGTATCCATCTCGGATGTAGAGCTTTAGCATTTGGAATGCTTGCCCTTGTTACTGCTTCTAGAGCAGGTACTGGTGTAACGATTATTATACGTTGACCTTGTGCCAGGGCTCTTTCTTTTGCTACAGCAGTTTGAACCGCAGTTCGAATTTTTTCAGTTGAACTGAATTTCATTTCAGCTTGTGTGTACAAGTGTGATTTGTAAGCTATTGGTACCGTTTCTCCCTCATTAGAGGTCAGGTACGTGAATCCGCATCTTCCTGGGATGACTCGCATTACAAGGTTGCATATGTTTTCGCGTGTTTGCAGTTTTGTTTTAGTTAACATGCCTGTTTGTAATGATCTTAAAATTTCTGTGTGTTTCCGAGTCCAATTAATTGGTTTGAAATCAGGTTTTATTAATTCATAGAGAGGTTTAACCCTCTCTGCATAATTTAGAATGTATGTACTTCCGAAATTCAGGAAACCTAGAATTGATTGTGAGTTTTTCAGCGTTTTTGGAGCTTGGAGTACTGCACATTTCTCTAAGAAATTGTCTGCTAGGCTTTTGCCTTCACTTGATAATTCATATCCTAAAAACAGGACAGTTAGATGGGCAATTCGCGACTTCTTAAAGTTGAATTTATACACTTCATCTGCGAACCCAAGTATTATGGTGTTCACTCTTTTCAAGTGTGTCTCGAGGTCGTCGTCTGTAAGATAGATGTCATCGACATATGATAATGCCTCGTCATCATACATTTGTAGTAACTCTGTTACCCTTGCTGAGAATAATCCTGGGCTATTCTTGAATCCCTGTGGGAGTCGACAGAATTGTTTGAGCGACCCCATTGTTGAGAAAGCGGTCAAATACCTGCTTTCAGGAGCAATGTTTTGACAAAAGAAACCATTTGAGATATCTAATGTCATTTTATATTTTTTGCGCACGATGTTATTCATTAGTGGTGCACTGTGTGAGTTTTGTACTGCAAATGTTTTGCAGCAGGAGTTTAGGTGTCTGTAGTCCAAAACTAGACAATATGAATTGTCTGGCTTGGAGACAGGAAACAAAGGATTGTTTATTTGTGAGGTGCATGTTTCAATCACCCCCTGATATTCAAATTGATCTAAAATCTCCCTGACTTGTTTTTTAGCTTCTTGCTTAACAGGATACTGCCTTTGTGCAGTGGGTAGATTTTTTAACTGGATTTTATGGTGAGGAGAATCCTCATCCCATCCTACATGATTTTTATATAATGCAGGAGCTTGGGCCACTGCCCATTTTCTAGCAAATGTGTATTTTTTATGAATTGGAATATGATTTGAGAAGGCAGGCATAATCATTTCTTCGCCATGATGGCACTCCCTTACAAACTCTGGTGGCCAGTCTTTCTCAGCTAACAGTATGTCATAGCCTTTCGAAAGGTTGTCCCAAAAAAGACCCCTTACTTTCCTAGTCTTGTCCCCCTCTATACATAATGTTATTTCGTATAATTTATGGGGCTTGCTAACCCTGGTGTCTGCAGTTTCCACCTGAATGTATTCATTCGTGTCCACTGTCTCCAGAAGATTCATCAGGATCTTGCGAGCTATGGTTACTTCTGCTGCGCTGTCTAGCATTGTCTGAGCCCACTCTCCGTTTTTCAGTTGTGTCCTCAAAATCCTCGGCATGTTTTATTTTAATACTAGCTACCTTCTTTTTTGGAAATTGTAATTTTTTACTTTGATGAGCAGGTTCCTTGTCTTTGGACTTGACGTGCTCTTCTTTGTGTTCTGACCGTCCTCTTCTTTCTGATTTCTGTGAGGAAGTCTGAAAAGATCGAGAGGGACGTATATCAATATCTTGATATCTGTCAGGTTTTCTTAATTTATCCCTATCTCTAAGGTTGTATCTTTTCTCAGAGGGCTCCCTGTGGGGAGACTTACCTCTTCTTTCTGGAGATCTATCTCTCCGTTGAGGAGACCTTCCTCTGGACTGGAATCATTTTTCCCTGGGAGTGGATTGTTTATTACCCTCCCAATTCTTTTTAGAAGTATTGAGATTATTTTTAATAAATGTTTTTTCAGGATTTTCAAGTAGTTGGGCTTTTACTGGTTTCCCACCCAAACTAGTTCTTCATCGGATTTTTCTATGATTCTGGCAAGTTCAAAAGGTTGTTCTGCTATATCCGTTTCTTTCAATTTCTGGAGGTATGTTATATCATCCATTGCCAATTGAACTAATTCTCTATATGCCTTTGTTAATTCTTTTATTTTAACTAAAAGTTCTTCACTTGACATCTTTTCAATGTCAGGATGTGGTGTGTAGCTGGCTAGCACTAACCACGTGGCTCCTGGTCTACCTAGTGGACCGAGCCTGGTGATGTGGTTTTGATGTTTTAGGGCACCATTAAACCAGAGCAGGTGCTTTTGGTAAGTTAGTGGGATTTCAACGTTCTCGAAAGGAGCATATTCCTCAGGAGGTTCCCCTATTTTGTAATAGTGGAATTCGTGTGTCACAGCGTGTGCTGCTGGAAAATGTATCCATGAATAGAATACCTCTGTCTGCTGATATTCATGTGCCTCTACCACGAATATGACTGTACCACCTCGTGATGATACTCCATTTTCTATACGTTTTTTTGTTATAGTTTTTCTTACATTTACCGGAATGATTATAGCATTCGGGTCATTTTCTTGGAGACTTGTGTCATCCGCTAGGAGTTGAGCTGCTAATTTAGCTTCCTCCCTTTCGTCTTCACTTTCCGTCATTTTTACTAACAGAAAGTTTTTTGTTGCAGATCAAGTTTCAAGGGAAACAAAGATTAGGTGCACAATATTTTGGAACACTGTATCCTTCAACGTTGACTAAACCAAAAACTAATACATAGGAATCTCTTCCTACTAAGTTCCAGCGGATATTAACCTTTTACCCACTCCAGACGTCTTTTGGAGTATTTACGGGAAAAAGGGTCTGTGTGAAAAAGCACGACTGAGTTACTCTAGCATCTTGCGTTAGATTATCGCCTTACAAAACGTTGGGCGCCATGTAGTGTAGTTCCTATTTTCCCTATAGGCTCTGCGCATTGGAATAATATAAACAGCAGTTTAGATGTAGGACTGATGTCATCTAGGTCTCTACTGACTATATTAGACTTAATTAGGTTTGCCAGCTTGCTCAGAGGTCACTAGCAACTTTCTCGAGTAAACAAGGAGGTGTTAACTTCCCTGAATAGACAAGAAGGGATTAGCTTCTGACAACCGCATAAACATGACAACTTTGCTCCCTCAGAATAAAGAGTATATCTATAGAGTCGTGTGAAAACAATAGACAACTATTTTACTCAGTCAATCGTGCATACTTAGTTTCACCAGAGTGCAGAGAAATAGAGAGACGGGCGTTTTCAATAAAAGGTGTTATTTATTCAGCAGTCTTCTTTCTCATGCAAGAGAAATGGATTGCCACAATTGCAATACTTATTATGAAGTAAAGTGCGTACAGTAAAAGAAGTATTATGAAATAATACTGTAAAAGCATTGATATGGTTTCTTAGCCATATGATACTTTAAAACGGATAAAATATATACATACATAAAAACATTGACTAACGTTCTCAACTGGTGCTTCTAATATACGCCTACCCCGGTGTACCTGACCTAAGCCTAATACGTGGGAAGGAGTAAGTAAGTTGTAGTTTAAGTTAAGTTGGTTTTTTGCCAAGAATCTGAATCAAGAATTCTCCTAAGGATTTAGTCAGCTCCGTACCTTGGTTATAGAATGAAGGAGGTCTTGTTTCTCGTGTCTCAGGACTCGATCCCCCAGCAACCCGCAAGGGTGACTGGAAACACTGGAGCTGGATTTCTCGGCAGGAGAAAAGACAGCGTCTCTCTCAGTGCGTCAAGGGAGGGTCGGCTTCCTTCGGCTCTCGCATCAGCTGGTCGTCGGGCAAGTAGATAGCCGCTCTGCTCCAAACCACCGTGTGTTTGCTTAAGGCAACGTTGGTATATTTATACCTGAAAGGTGCCGTGTTTGACATAAGGTTGGACATAAGACGTCACCAAGAACTAACAGTTCTTTCTGGACTCCAGGAGTTCTTGTGAAAATCTAAACAAAAGCAGGGGGAATTCCCGGGCTGCTGGAGCCTTGGTTTGTTTAAAGAACACGTTGTGCTTTCTAGGAGTCTATGGGATTAGCCTTGCCGTATTTGGACTGCATGGGCTATGCCTCAATATGGACATGATTCTTATGCCTTTATAAGGGTATGTTTTGTTATAACCGCATAAGGGCACGAATCGGGGATATCTAATTAGGGTCCTAGATAGATTCACAACACCACGGACCGCAGGAGCCAGTAATCCGTTAATCCGTTAATACGTAGTCCGTTGGGGTCAGACTCAGATCCGTGAGGTTTAGGCTCTGGCTCGGGCTCAGGTTCAAATCCTCATATGTCCCCTTGCCAATATCTTATGCAGGCCAAATGGCTGAGCAGCCGAGTGGCTTAGCGGCTTAAAAGCCTGCTTCTGCACCGCTGCTAGTGGCCAGCCACCGCCATGCTGCTCCGCCTCCGCTCTCTCGGATCCACTCTCCCTGCTTAACACAAGGTCCACAAGCCGGCAGTGGCAGTCGCAGCGGCGTGCCAGTGGCAAGTGGAAACGACAACGAAAAGGATCATGGATGCCACAGGAGACACAGAAGCCGCGAGAATGCCCCGGCAAAACTCAATTAGCAGCTCTTTGAGGGGTAAAGCCTAAGAGGTTATCCAACTTCTTTTAGGCCGAGAGAGAGATCATTGTGCATTGGGACCCCCCTCCGAAAACTGGGGCCCCCACCATCAAAAGAAATAGCACAGATCCTAAACTACAAAGTCAGGGATGTGATCATCCAGGTGGCTTGCTCACAGGGTGACGTTTATATGGACAACGCATGTGATCTGCTTCTTTCCAGACTTTACCCTGCAGGCTCTTCATCAACGAAAATGTTTTGATGATGTTAAGAAGCCATTGTGCGCTAAAGAACTTAAGTACATGATGCTTTTCCATGTGAAAGTCATTGTTGATGGTCAGACTTAAAATGTTGCCACACCAAAAGAGGCGTAGGACTGGCTTGAAGGGTAGAGAGTGGTTGGTAGGGGAGCGAAGTGCAAAGGTAGAACGAATCAACCAAGGGTGGGTGGGAGGCAGGGGGCTTCACCTCCGGTGGGTCACAGGAGATTGCAGACCCCATTGCAGGACAACATGATGGAGCTGGTGGGGGCCCTCCTAGGCGTAGTGGGCAGTGTGATCTGTAAATTATATATCTACTCTGGGGAGCGGGGCGATGGGAGTGGTGAGGGGGCTAACAGATAGAAACCTGATGAACTATGGCTGGACCGCAGCGGTTCTGGTGCAGTTTTTTGACCTCTTGTTGTAAATGTTATTACGCAATCATTGAGTTTATCCGATCTGTACTCAATTTGGCAGCTAAAGCCTGCACCAGTTACTAGATGTTTATTGAGGTGTGACAGAGGAGGGTAGTTAAAAAATCATGATGCAGTGTTGAATAGGGGAGTTGTGGTGACTCACTTACGAGTTACAGTTCACAATTGATTTAGCTTTATATGACACACACCTGCACGAGGGTAGAGGTATTAGACAGGGCATACATGATGGGTTGACACACATAGAGGGAGGTGGCCACTGGACTATGTGGCAGTGGATTGGACTCCCAGACGGATATGATGGCGGGAATGCATGCTGAAGCACATAACTTGACTGTTTGGTCGTGGAACGTTAACATTCTGGGAATCAAGATAAAGTGCACACTAGTAATGAAACACTTGAAATGACACAGGCCTGTAATTTTGATGCTACAGGAGACGCACTTGAGAGGTAGGTAGTACAGGGGCTTAGATAGGTTTGGGTACGTCGTGTAAACCCAAGCCATGTACACTACTCACTCTAAAGGAGTGGGAATTATTATAAAATTATCACTTCCCTATATGCCCCACAGAGTATGGCATGATGGGACATGGGAGGGTAAAACATTGAACCAATGTAAAGTAAACATCCCATCAAGGCTTCACGGACCGACCCTCCCAGACCTAGGATGGTTGCTACTCTCATTGCCAACCGGGATCCTAGTTATGGGTGGAGATATGTATGAGGTTATGATTGTGGAGACAGACAGAGCGGGAGGAGCAGTTAGAGTGGTGGGCCACTGCTGCAGTTTGTGGACGGTTTGGGCCTGGTAGATTTGTGGAGCAAGTCATATCCCCAGCAACAAAACTACACATACATTTCTTCCTCGCATGACTACTTTTCCCGGATAGATCACATTTTCACACTCCAGGTCCCTGTGTCTAGGTTTCGACACCATGCTAGAGGGATCTCAGATCGTTCCGCTGTGGAGTTTCAGCTACTTGGCCCAATTAGAGATTTTCTTTTGCTTCCTGGAATAGACCTTTGGTATTTGCGCGATATGAAAACACAAGACAAGTTGACAAAATGTGCTGACTTATACTTTAAGGAGAACCAGGTTTGGTCACGTCAACACTCACCCTGCAGCTGCCGTAACAGAACCTGTGGGCCTTGGTGGAGGATTTAGCCCGTAAATATGCCTTGGTGACACAACATCACCTCAACGATGTGGGCAAAAAGGCCAGTAGGCTTCTGGCGTGGCTTGACAAATGAGACAAGGAACTCCCATGGGTACTGATGATCTTGCATGAATCGGACGTACAACATAGGTCTAAATAGCCATAGCAGAGGATTTTGCCTCCTATTATGAGGCACTTCAAACCCCCAAGACTACTATGATGACAGCTGACTTCACTGACTTTAGAAATGTGTTCCTACAGGGAGCTGACTGCGGATGACCATGAGGCCTTGGGGTTGGACCTTACAGAGGATGAACTGACCCAGGCATTGCGGGAGCTACAGTTGGGGAAGGCACCGGGTCCTAATAGCCTGCCAGTTAAATGATATAAAGGCTTGGTGGCTATCGCAGCAAAGCCCATAATTGAGGTGCTTCAGGAGGCCCATAAACCTGACTGCCTGAGGGAGAACCAAAGGTCGGCAACTATAGTAGTTGTTCGCAAAGAAGGCATGCCCACAGCTGAGTGTGGGTCCTATAGACCGATATACCAGGTAAATGTGGAGGCAAATGTATTGTTGAATGCCCTGGTGACTAGATTGCAGTGGGTCATCTCATCGATTGGGCATCCCGATGAGTCAGAATTTATGCCGAACAAGAGCACAAGGCTCAACCTTCAATGCCTACATGAGGCGCTCCACCTGATGGAATCAAAAGCAGAGGACCTAGCCTTCCTCAGGGCCCTTGATGCCAGAATAGCTTTGAACTCTGTTGAGTGGACTTGCTTGTTGGCATTATTGGATAGGCTAAGTTTTGGACTGCGGTTTTGTGCTTGAGCAGGCTACTCTACCATTCCCCTTTTGCCAGAATAAGGGTGAATGGCGTGACGTTCTGCAGCTTTAAATTGCATAGATGCACTTGGCAAACTTGTCCTCTCTCCCCCATGTTATTTGCTTTGGCGTTTGAGCAACTGGCGGCATGGCTCCACCAGGAACCCTTTATGTGGGGGATTCTGACATCTGGGGGCTGGAAGGAAAAAATCTCCCTATATGCCAATGATGTCAAACTCTATGTTACACCACCCCCTTTTCCTGTAGATCAGATTATGCAGGAGTTCTGTATCTTTCGGGATAATTCGGGTTACAGAATTATTTGGCCCAAGTCGGTGATCTACCCTCTCTCAGGAGCAAAGCCCCACCAACCATGTGATTGTATGGCTCATACTTCCTCAGATAGGTTCTGCTATTTGGGGATGTACATTACACGAGACACCGAGAAATTCCTCAAAAGAATTATCCTCCCTCTACTGCAAAAGCTTTAGGGAGATGTGACGCACTGGGGCAGCATTCCCCTAACACTGATGGGAATAGCAGCCCTCTACAAAATGATGAGCCTCCCACATTTCTTGTATGTAATTCAAAACACACCCTTCAGAATCGCGACAGAAGTGTTTTAAAAAAAAATAGACCAGGAGGCTTGATGGTTATTATGGCAGAGGGGATACACTAAAATAGCGTTGGTCAAACTGCAAAGAGTCTACAACAGAGGGCTAGCAGTCCCAGACATTTTGAAATACTATAATAATTTCTAGTGATTAACAAATGGGTTTGTTGACCACCAAAACTCTGCATGCAGGATAAAAAGAGAGGCGATGGGACATGGGCAACATGAAGATCTCCTCTATGGGATGAAGAGACACAAAGACAAGCCGCAACCTTCAAGGATGGTAGTTAGGGTCTGGGGAGATGCCACAAGATTCCTGGGTTGGACAAC
Organism: Lissotriton helveticus; assembly: GCF_964261635.1. Classification (NCBI taxonomy): domain Eukaryota; kingdom Metazoa; phylum Chordata; class Amphibia; order Caudata; family Salamandridae; genus Lissotriton; species Lissotriton helveticus. Next base: position 788,417,408 of record NC_136057.1, on the reverse strand, counting down.
AAGACTCACAAGTATTACACCACTCTGGCAAGGCCACTTATTTTTCAAAGTGGGGGGACTCAAGTATTTTAGTAAGTGGGTTGGAATTGCTAGACATTGAGCACTTGGGCAATGTCTGGAGGGACCAAGCTATTATCTGCTCTGAAGACCTCAGCCAGGAATACGCATTTGCTGACCCTGAGTGTTTGTGATTTTTGCAATTCAATCATGCACTTTGCACTGTGATGGCACATACAGAAGCGTGAGCAACTGCCTGAGTCCTCCCTTCCTGAAGGACCATATCCTCATGGAGGAATTGCATGACAAAGAGGTATCAGTGATCTATCCTAAACTGATTAACAATGCTCCTGACCCACTTGAGTCACTTAAAAGGGTGTGGGAGGGAGATGTAGGTGACCTAGAAAATGAGGACTCTGCAGAGGCTCTTCAAAGCCCACGGGAGACAGCCATATGCGCTTGTTTCAGACTGTCCCAACTGAAAATATTACACTGGTCCTACTACTTACTAATTCTATTGTAAAGAATTGGCAGAGTTATTACCCAGCGGCGTAGGAGGGGATGTGGGGGTGAGGGCACCTTTTTCCAAATCCTCTGGGAATACCCACACATACAGAATGTCTGGGCTAAAATGATATAATGTCTTGGGTTGTGCAAGCGAAAGTGCCCTTGGAGACGAAATGGCTGATACTGGGGATTACGAGGGAAACAACATGTTCCAGATACACAGAGATTTGGTCAGAATTTGCAACAAGGATGACCAAGAGAAACATCTCAAGGGCTAGGGGTGCCATGACCCCCGACCGCCGATGTTGTGGACTGGAAATCAGGTCTGGGTTGGTGTCAGGGAGCAGAAAAAGTGATATACAAAGCCAGAGGCTGTCCTAAAAAGTGGGGGAACATATGGGGGGCATGTGAGAATAGGGTATACGGCTGAATAAAGGACTAGATGATTTCCCGGAAGGGGTGTTTGTGGGGCAATAAGAGGAAGGTATGGGCGTTTTCCAATCTTTTGGCAGATAAACTTCAGGGGAGAAAGTTGGCTGATAGGGGATTTCTTGCACAAACCAATCAAAATATACCTCACTGATTAAAGTGTATTTATTAAAATGACTGACCTCTTTCACACTGTGGAGGAATGCAGTACATCACACCAGTAAATAGTGGGACATCTGGAGGCTGAAAAAACTATGAAAATTATGCGAGGGGACTAGGATGGTACAAGAGGCAAGAGCTGGGCCAAGTGGGGGTTCAAGTTCTCAGGTGAGTGCATGATGGTCTATAGAAGGAGACTTTGTGGGGTGGATCCTATGGATGTAGTAATGTATAATGTGCCAGGTGGGCGGTTAAACAATATTAGTCTATCAGCTGCCTTTTGCAGCAGCTGGAATAGTTTCCACATGCTGTTATTGGGTTCAGTCAAAGGTTTCAGTAATTTAAAGTTTAACACCTGGTAGCTATTAGCACAGAGCAAACAGGCTTAACTTATAAAAATGTGTAAAGCATTTAGAAATCATAAAATTGTTAAAAGGTCAAAAACACAAAAAAATATAAATCCCACACAAATTTATACAAATAGAGAGTGATGTAATGAGAAAAATGACATTAAAATAAAAGAAAATCCAATAGGGGAACCAGAAATATACATATTTTAGGTAAAAATAGTACCAAAAGTTCCATTGCACCAATGGGTCAGAGGTCAGGGGTTGTGGTAGACGGGGACCTAGGCATGATTTGAGGAAAACTACAATGGAGCCTGAACCGGGATATGCCCGGTTTGAGGTTTTATCACAAGGCTGAGTCTTTTTTTATGGAAGTGAAAATACGCCAGGCATTGGGTGAGGTATTGCTGAAGCCATTGGTTTTGTTGTAAAAATTCTGAGCAAGTAAAATTCAAGTGTTATGCCTCAGAAATATCCTCTCCCAGGCCAGATACTTTTATCTCATTTGCCTTGTCAAGATTTCTACCTCTTGGACTTAATTTCGTTTTCGAAGCTTGGAATCCTCCAGCAGGGTAAGGAAGTAGGCTTTGTCCAATGTGGGCTCCACAAAGACAAATACCTTCTCACTGAGGTCTTGCTGAAACAGATTTACTTCTGCACAGAAGCTCTGAGTGGGAGAAAGCTGTTTACTCAGTCCACTTAAGTCATGCCTTGGGCAAAGGAGTTGACACGCTTGTCCTGGTCTACCAGAGATCTGGAGGTCCAAAGACATTTTCAATCTCAGTTTTTCTTAGATGTTGCTAGAAGTCTAGCTACACATAGCCAAGGATTCCAAGTCCTCAGGAACATCATTTGGAGGTCAGACCTCACTCTAGCAGAGGTCACCAGCAGGGTCCAGGACAGGTACAGTTAGTACAAACCCTCTGGGAGTTGCAGGAAAAAGCCATTGTAGGTTTTTGTTTCCCTGTAGCCAAATTGGAAACCAACCAACTGACTTTTGGAGTTCTAGTGGACCTGGGCTGTCCCAGCCCACGGACAGTGTGACAAGCTAATTAGCAGATTTAAATGTCATCCCTCCCCTTTCCTTGCCATTGAAACGAGTCAAACACTGTTAATTGTCTTTTCTGTGTGGGGGGTGGGGGGGCTTTGAGCCCTCTGTTGGAGAGCAGAGTCATTTACTTGCCCCAGGCTTGGAATCTGATGATTAGCTGGAGCAGAGAAAAACAACTAATCCTGAAGTTCCATAACATGTGGATGCGGGTTGCTGGGAACTGCGAATGCAAACTCAGTGTGCATGTTTCATCCTAGTGTAATACCTTGCTGGACTTTGAGGGCCTAAGTAATGTGAAACTCTACTGTATATAGAGTTTGACTATAATGTAAACTACAGTGAAGCAACACAGCTTTTCAAGCAAGCCCAACACTATGAATGGCCACAAATATTTTAAGGCATGATACAGGCCAGTACCAAACCTTGAAGAGCCCCTTCTGCAACAGGCTACCTGTGTACAGATACTAGACTGTCTACATTAGTAGTATGGCAAGCTCAGTCTGTGCACACAATCACACGTATGTGCACACATGTTCGCATGTAACTGGTCCAGAGTCTCATACCATTGGGGTCTGATTCACAAAGGGCCTCTGCACTGGTGGCGGAATCCCTGCAATGATTCATTGTGGAGATTCTGCCCGAGAGCAGAGACTCCCCCACAATGGCGTGTTCTCTGCCACCAGTTTAGAGGCTCTTTGTGAATCAGGCCCTAGCTGTGCAGGAGCAGACATCTTAAAGGGCGGACAATGGTGGTGAACACATTTGGTCCTATTACCATGAATTTCCCATGAGTGAGCTTAAGGTAGTGAAACTCACTCACAACAAAAAGGCTAAAAAATGATGTCAAATGCCTCACAAATTGAATGGTATATCTTGTCTTCATGTGTAATCTGTGACCCAAACATGAGGAAGAAGAAAAAAACTGTTACAAATATGCACTGGCCAATTACAAATTCTTACTAGCCACTGAAAAAAGGATCTTTTTCACCCAACATATTAAACATTCCAAAAACTCAGCTAAAGAGCTATGTAGGGTGGTAAAGAAGCTCACAGCCACACCCAACAGAACAACACCAGGGATCAGTCAACTCCTATGTGATGACATTGCCAGTGCAAATAGGAATAAAGTCAACGATATATCTAAGATTTTCTCTGCCACCTCCAATAAGCCAGTCAAGGAGCCCCCTATTACTGAGACTAAAGAGAATCGTCTTCTGTCTTTCTTTTTTTAAAGTTTTATTAAAGATTCGACAATTTACAATACAGGTTGAAATTTACTTGACTGACCCCACCCCCCTCCCGCCGGGATCCAAGGTTACAAGGACAGAAACATCCTGGTAGGTTTAAATAAGAAAAAAAGAAGAGAGGGTTACAGGCAGTATTTCAAATAGCAATATTACACTCTACAAATGAAGAAAAAAAACAGAACAAAGGTAAGACAGCTCCTAGTGAGTCCAGATTATTACTCGTCAAAAAGAGAAGCTTACAGGTACTAATAAACCTAAACATTAGTAGACTGTAGCCAATTGGCCATGGGCACCCAAACAAATAGACCCCTTTGTTTGCCCCTTCGCCCCTTCTAGGCATAAATGGACCACTCCAACCTGAACGTAGCAAATAACCTTGCCTGCCATTGACAAAACGAGGGGGGATTCAGGTCTTTCCAATATGAGGCAACACATATCCTGAGGATAGTCATTGCTACAAATATCAATGCTCCCCCTGCCTTTGAGTCTAGCTGGTCGTATAGCCCTAGCATGATAGCACCGGGTGTTAGTTGGATATTTATAGATAATACGTTGCTCAGGAATTTTTGTACATCTTGTATTAATAACTGAAGGTTAGGGCAGGTGGCAAACATGTGTACGATATCTGCATTAATTACTTGACATCGCGGGCAATTCGCTCCAGGACTGGACAACCATTTAGCTACTGTGGATGGCGTGATATACAAAAAAATCAGTTTTATAGAACTGCGCCTGCAATTTTGACGAAAGCAAAAATAACTGCGCCTGGTCATAGGCTAAGTTGAATACATTAGGTGGAACACTGAGTTTGAGCTGCCATTTAGTGTCCATTCTATCTAAGTCATCAGTTCGATGTCCATTCAAAATAGAGTAGATACTACCTATCCTGGGAAAGTTGGGGCTCATTAATTTATCGATTAACGTAACAGATGTAAATCCCGCTGTGCCCCCAGTTTTGTGTGTCAAAAACCTCGTGATAGCCTGATATTGAAGGATCTGATTACTACCCAATATATAGTAAGTTTGAAGTCCTGTGAATGGACGAATACTACCAGATTTGAATGAATCCCCTAATGTATTAATTCCTGTATAAGTATAGTAGTTTAGCTTGGATATTCCAAATAGCCTACGAACCTTATTAAAGACATGGTACGCGCTAAGCAATGTCTTGAATCAGACTCGCTTGAAGTAGCTAAGTTCGAGTTGCCGCCAGAGACACCCCTTTACCTTTTCTCCAAGAGTTAAAAAAAATGGAGAGGGCAGTCCTGAGGGGCTTAAAGCCCGACCTTCGTGTAGGAGTTCACAGGAGTGTTGTAATGCAGCGGCCCAATAATAGAATTTCAAGTTAGGTAAGGCCCAGCCTCCCCTTTCTCTAGGAAGAGAAAGAAGGTTAAATGCTCTCCTGGGCTTTGAGTACGACCAAATAAACCGAGAGAAAATACGTTCAAACTGAGCTAATAACTGATTATTAAAAATTAACGGGATTGTCCAGAAAAAAAACAGAAGTTTGGGAAAATAAGTCATTTTTAAAAACATTGCATCTACCTACTATAGTGAGATGAAGATTATCGAGTTTCCGGAGTGATTTTTCATGGTTACAGCGAGAGGGGTCAGATTTTCTGCTACTAGAGAATCAATGTCAGAGACTATAGTAACCTCTAGGTATTTAGCTTTTGTGACGACCCTGTCATCTGTCCAGCATATCTTATTATTTACAACTATTTGCGTTTTAGACTTATTCAAGGAGTACCCAGACAGCAATCCAAATTCGTATGCCTCTGCCTCTAAAGACCTGATAGAAGTCTCGGGATCAGGAGTGATCATTGCAAAGTCGTCAGCATAGGCCATGATTTTTGTTTCCGTGTTGAATCTACTGACCGGCTGGATTAGAGGATTTAACTCAATTCTTTTGATCAGAGGATTGATGTAGAGGGCGAACAGCAAATGGGAGCAAGGGCATCCTTGCCTGGTCCCTCTGGTAATTTCGATCTGCTCAGTCAATTGGCCATTAATAAGAATTTTAGCAGACGGGGTTACGTAAAGTGCTTGGATTGCCTGTATTATTTTGGGGCCGATGCGACACATTACCGCCCAAAGGAACTGCCAGGAGACCCGATCAAATGTCTTCTCTGCGTCTAAGAGAATCAGCGAGATCGGGTCTCCTGGCACTTCCGCGGCATCGAATAAGGTAATAGAGCGACGGATATGTTCTGTTGTCACCTTTTTCGGTATGAAACCGTGTTGCCAATTAGAAACTATGGGTTCGATGTTAGATGAAAGTCTGGTGTCTCGCCCCGGATGCCAGATTTGAGAGTGTCCCATACGACAGCGATTGAAGCTGTCCTAACATTTATAGCTAAGAATTCTTGCAGCCAACCGTATGATCTCGGTATTTTTGATCATAATGTAATGCTTTTTCAAAAGTCCAGTATGGGATAGTTTTCTAGTTCCCCCACGGAGCTAGAGCTAAAATAACAGGATTGTGGTCAGACAGGAGTCGAGGGGCTATTTCAATAGAGCAGTCATGGATTAAAGCGGGAGATACAGAGAAATATTCTAATCTGACAAATGATAAATGAGGAGCGGAAAAAACAGTATAACCCAACTGATCCGGTTTCAGAGAAGCCCACACATCTTTTAAGCCATGAGTACAAACTCGATTATGCAAAGCACGAAAGACTCTTGGTTTACGACCCTGATAGGCCAAAGAGCTTGCTGTATCCTGTGAACTGGGTAAGTTTATATTTAGATCACCGCACAGGACAAGTGGAAGCGGCCAGCGAGCTAGTTCGTCATTTACTTGATGTATCACCCCTGGATCATCCTGATTACTGACATAGATAGAACATATAGTGAAGACAGAATTAGAGGCTAAGGTACAGCATGCAATGACCCATCTCCCTAAGGTGTCAACTTTGACTTGATTGACAGTTAATTCTAATGTTTTCCGTACCAAAATCCCAACACCCTTTGCCTTTGCTCCTTGAGACGTAGCCCCTATTACCTTATATCCAAGGGAATCCAATAAGGATCTCTGCGCCCCCTCGATATGTGTCTCTTGGAGACAGATGATGTCTGCTCCCATTAGCCATAATACCTGCGCGGTTTTCTGTCTTTTAGATAAACCGTTCAAACCACAAATGTTTGCGTGACTATCTTAAGTTTATTTAGTGCTAACATTACTTAAATTAAGTTCAATCAACACGAAAAAACCTAGGAGCTCATTCAGATAGTTTCCCTGAACTATAATACTTAACAGTGAATAAAAGCTGAGAACATGTATCCTAAGCCTGTAACTATTTGAACAAGTATGAACCCTGGTCCCGGTGCCCCTCCCCCCACCTCCCACAAAATTAGAACAGTCAGGAACCCCTGAATGATGGTGAGCTAGTGTGAGGCCCCAGCCTCTACCCCAGATATAACAAACAAGAGAAAAAAAAACAGTATGTTGGTCCGAGCAATTGTTGCTATCATGTTAGAGACAAACTCTAAAAAAAGTATGAGGAGAAAAAAGGGAGAAAAAAGGAAAGAAAACCATAAGAGTAGGGCTGTACAATGTGAGAAAGAGAAAAAAATGACGGAAACAGAAGAAAGAGAGTAAAGAATAAAAGGGGCCAGAAAAAAAGAAATTTTGAGTTGATATCACATTAAAATCCCGACTTATAAAGTTCAAGATGGGGTGTCTCGTTAGTCCAGTCCAAGAAAAAAGTCAGCAGCCTCTAACCTTGATGTTTTACTTTAGGATTTCTTCTTGCTTGACGACTCCTTCAACTCCTTCAAGTATTCTCCCGCCTTGATCTCTGACAAGAAGACCCTAGTTGACCCTTTGGAGATAACTTTTAGTCTTGCCGGGTTCATCAAGTATACTTGGACTCCCAACTGTTGAAATGGTGTTATCAATTGGCGGAGCCGCCACCTCCGCTCAACGGTTGCATGCCCAAAATCAGGTTTGGAGAAAAATCTTATCCCATCTACTTCCTTAGGGGAGTTGGGTCTTGCCTGATCATAGACCAATTGCCTCAACAAAAAGTTCCCAAAAAACCCCAGCAAATCCCTTGGTTTGTCGTTGCTTGGATTGCGACTGTCTCCTCGTGATCTGAGGTTAAAAGGAAACCGGTGAGCCCTTTGTATTTCGTATTCCCAATCCCAGCTGGTCTGTGAGGGAAAGGTGGACCGGAGAAGTTTGATGATAAATGCTCTGGGGTCTGCCCCTTCGGTCCCTTCCGGTATTCCTAGCAATCTAAGATTATTCCGGCGCATTCGATTTTCCTGCTCCTCTTGTTTGATCAACAGGTCGGTAAGAAAAGTCTCATGGGTCAAAGATTCCTCTTTAATGTTGGCCACCTGAGACTCCAAGACCTCTGTTCTTCCTCCACCATAGCGACCCTATCTCCAATGACCGTGCATGCTTTATTTAATTTTTGTATACTATCCTGGAGTTTTTTAGAAGCTCCCCTCGCAGCTAGACTCTCTGTTTTTGCCTCCTCTCGGAATTGTGCAATTGACTCCAATATTGAGAGTAATGTAGGTTCGGTCACAGCTGTCTGTGGGTCCCCCCCTTGCGCAAGGTTCGTGATGCCGGAGGTCGATGGTCCTTGTTGCTCGGATTGGCCCCATTTAGGCTGACTGCGTTTCCTACTTCGGGCTTTTCTTTTTTTTACTGTATTTACAGCTGACTCGATCACCCTCCTTCAGATTTACTGCTCTCTGGTAAGCTAGTGTCAGAATCTTCTATCCCAAATCTAGACGCTGAGCCGTCCGAAATTGAAAAATAATTCTCATTCCCTAGGTCTGGTGTCTGAGGGTCAGACAAACGCCGAACAGTACCAACCTTTGCGCCTCCCTGGCCCTGGACTTTGAGTTGGTTGGTGGTAATAATAGCAGTTGAAGGACCGTTATCGTCAGTACTTGCTATACTTAGGGAAACAGGAAGTATGTCATCTGGGGTGGTAAAGTCCGGTATGATTGCATGACCACTGTAGGTTAAGTCAGAGGCTAGTAGTGTTGCAGTTTCAGTTGCAGATGAGGATATAGGAAGCCCTACATCTGGTAGACTACCCGGCTCATTTGGAGTAGGTGGACCATCAGGTGCGGGGGTAAGAGTGGGGGGGTTTATAACAGGAAAGTGTCTCGCAATTGATGGATAGCTACCGCTGGCAGCCTCAATGGTGCAATTGCCTGAGGCATCTTTAGAATTACCAGCCCCGGCGACGCTTACAGTTTTGCTTGACTTTTTTACTCCCCCCTCTTCCCTTTTACCTTTCTTTGAGAGCTCCGTTTTTTCTGCCTTTTCTGCCGTTTTTTCAGTTCTCTCCGGGTTTTCCTTTTCCCCGTTCTCCCTCCTCTCTTCAGTATTGAGGTTTTCCTTCTCCTTTCCTTTAAGAATTCTCTGCCCTCGAGTGGTCATCTTGAAGCACTGTGCAGAGGTTGGAAACTCCGTCCCCGAAAGTCCAAAACCGCAGGGAGATGCACACAGTGTTTTCGCCAGCCGGGTGAAATAGCTATCTGGAGCAGAGGATCCGCTGGACCAAACCCACGCGCGCCACACCACAGTAATCCGGGAGCGTGAGCAAACCCCTCAATGTTGACTCCGAGCTAGGAAGACAGCCCGTGGGAAGGGCAGAACGGGCTTCTCTGTCACCATTCGTCTCGTTTTCTGAGTTTTTGGGTCGCGGAAAAACAGAGGCAGAACGCTAAAATGCCCCGCTGACTGCTCGGACCCAGAAGCGTTTCTGTACTGGCGTGGAGGCTAGGAGGAAAGGCTCACTCTAGCATCATCTGCTGTTCGTACACAGGTCTTCTGTCTTTCAAACAGGTATCTAGTGAGCTGGTGGGAAAACGTATCCACGAAATAAAATCAAGATCCCCGTAGGATCCGTGCCCCCCTGCAATTCTAAAAAATATAGCAGGGGAGGTAAGCCCTATACTAACAAACATATTTCATAATATGTTTTCACCAGGCACCTTCCCAGAGGCTTGGAAAGATGCAGCCACTCTCCCTTTATTAAAAAATGCAAGCCTGGACACATTGATAACTGGAAACTATTGCCCGATTGCCAGGCTATCTTTCCCTGCTAAATGTTGGAGGAAATAATGAACAACCAAATTACACAATTCATTCAAGAAAATGGATTACTCGATCCCTCTCAGTTTGGCTTCTGTCCAGGGCTTGGCACGGAGACAGCACTTATCAAGGCCACCAAGGAGATCAGAGCAGTGATGGATAAGGGAGGTGCTGCTGTTCTGATTCTCCTCGATTTGTCAGCGGTCTTAGATACCGTGCACCATGATACATTGCTCCAGCGTCTGAAATGCATAGGGGTCAAGGACCAAGCGCTTTCTTTAATATAATTATTCCTGAAGAATAGAAAGCAGACGGTGACCCTGGATCAGTTTCAGGCAATTCCTTACATATTTCCATGCGGGATCCCTCAGGGTTCTTCGCTAAGCCCATCCTTATTTAATGTCTACGTGTCAGAACTAACCCCATTAATACAACAGTTTGGTTTCAATCTGACAACATTCGCCGACGACACTCAGATTGTGGTTGCGGCATATAAAAACATAATATCCCCTGCAATGCAGTTTCAAAAATGCATGAGGGAAATTAGCTACTGGATGGGAAGACACTGCCTAAAGCTGAACTCGGATAAAACCGTAGTGGTGATTTTTGGTAACCTTCAACCAAAATGGGAGGGATTATGGTGGGCGGCTGAAATTGGACAGCTCCCAAATCCAGTAGAGAAGGCTAAAAACCTTGGGGTGCTGACTGACTGCACACTCACCTACTCCCAACAAACCAACACCACAGTCTCAGCCTCATTCTATTTGATAAAGATCCCAGATCACTAGATCCCAGGAGAACGGTTGTGATGACTTTAGAGCTATCAAAATTAGACTATTGTAACAGCCTCTACCTTGGGTTACAGAAACAGCATCTGAAAAGACTTCAAATGGTGCAGAATACTGTAGCCATGCTTCTACTGAACATACCTAAGTATCAATCAATTAAAGAGAAGATCCAGAAATGCAACGTATCAAGTTTAAGGCACTTTGCCTAGCTTACAAAGCATTGAATAATATAGAGCCTGCACCTTGGAAAAACCTCTTCTCCTGGTACCACCCAGGCAGACAGTTAAGGTCTACCAATGCCAGACTAATGCTGGTGTCAAAGATGCACACCTCGAGGTGGGGAGGTCGAAGTATTGGCCAAGCTATGGAATACACTCCAGGCACACATGAGAGAGGCCATCTCCCTCATCTCCTTCAGAAAAGAATTGAAAACGTGATTATTTTAAATTAATTCACCTCCTCCCCACTTCGCTCAGGGTTTAAGGTCTGGTTCAGCGCCAAGACACCTCAGGGTATTCGCCCGCTTTAAAAACCATATCAACATAACATTAACATGATTTACAGGGCGGTCTGCATATGCAAGTCAAACTTAGTTAGAAATATAGCAATATTTATAAAGACAACATCTCATTACTCATTCACAGGATCAGTATAGAATCTAATCACATAAAAAGTCCTCCAAAAAACCGGATTTCTGTGTCAGCAAATTCGCTCAAAAATGTGGATTTGTTAATGTTCAAGGTGTATACACCTGCACAAGATAGTGAACCCTGAAATCCTTCAATTTTGTAGGACCGCACAACAGTCTGCAGCTAGTTCTCCCACTTTAAAAAATACTCTACTGATAATTGATTTAATACTGTATAAATGGAGAAAAGAACCCCTGAATTGATGCTGTTATATTGATGGTGTCGTAGGGGGATTCGTCACTCAGAGAAATAATTTCCCAATAAAGAGCCAAAGGAAAAATGTTTGTAGTGCAAATACTCTCAGCAAAACATTGTTTCCATACGTAAAAATGTAGACTTGCACATCTTCATGGTGTTTGGATGTGTATGCGAGCACCCCATTGAGACTTCAAGTGATGCAGATTCCCAAGAGTATTGCCGGATTTCTTTGTGTATTCCATGTGAGTTACAAAATTACCCAAACCAAAGACTTAAGCCTACCCGTATAACCTTCTGACTGTCTAGGCACAGGATTTGTGGTTTGATTCATTCCTCAGAGCATTACATATCATTTTCCTCACAAGAGGCCATGAATGTCTGTATAATGAAAAAGAGGGAGAAACCTTCGTAGGAGAATGTTTCATGTTGTGTAGTGTCTGGTTGGCATACCACTTCAGATTTTTTCCCCATCCATTTTAGCTCTATACATTTACCTATTTTGCAGAAAAGCTCCGGATGGTGACGTATGCAATCATCGTGAGGAATGATTGATATAAGACAATAATGTTTTCTGTGGATTCTGTTGCTATCTATTTCGTATTGCAGAAAAATCTATGCTTTATGCCACCAACACAAGTGCATGATTTGCGCTGTTTAAACTGAAAATAATGTAACGATACCCATCTACTAAATAAAGTTTTTAAGCATCAACGTTAAATAGGCGACACGACATGGGAACCCAAGACTAAATTTAAATGTCCTGTTGAGTGATTCTCAGATCGCACTAATTGGGGAAAGAATATTATTTACAACAAAAAGGCACTTAGAAAAACTGTGACCTTAATTAGGAAGGCATGTTAAACAATTAACATGCCTCAGTAATTATGTTAAGTACTGTGGATGGAACTAATTAAAACGCAGTCTGAAATTAGCATGCAAAGAAGACTCGTGGTTTCTCCACATTTGGTTTACTTTGAAACATATTAGCTTTAAAATGCCCTACAACTGTTCATCTCTACAAAATCGCTTTTTACCTCAATCCTCCAAAGAAAGAACATGCTTCCAATACGCAAAGAGATACAGTTGTTCCTGTCATTAAATTGCATGAATCTTAATTAAAGTGGCAGGCACTTGCATTAAGTATGGCACAGTCGTGTTTACAGCAACACTAAATTAGCAGGGTCGGTCAGTCCTGAGATTCTTTTGGGTTCCGGGCACTGAGGGAAACGTGTGAGTCCTGTCTAGTTTGCACATGACTTGATATCACAGCATCACTTGACCTCTAACAATCAGCAGCATAATTGAAGTAAATTTCCCAAAAAAACAGGTTACGTTCCTATATGAGGACGAAAGGAACTGAGATATCCTGTATCTCCAGAGTGGGGTGTATGTGATACAGCACAGTAGACATTCCAGTACAAACTGAGATAAAATTGGAACCCAGCTCCACAAAGCTCTAAATTACAGAACTCATCATAGAAGCATAACAGTGCACCATTCAAATAAATCTTTAAATATAGGATAGACATGGACGATATTTAACAATATAACACATTTCCCTTCTGTAATAAAAGACAAAAGCAGGAAAGAAAAAAAGAAAATAAAACACGAACAAAATGTAAAAACCAACAACTATAGAAGGAATTCTATATGATTTTTTTTAACTTGGTGGGTGGGCTTCTCCTGCGACTTCCATATTTTACTCATGAGGCTGCAGAATCATCCTTTCCACATACGTTGAAATTATCCACGACTGAATCAATGTAGCCAATCTCCTCAAAACCTCTCCCTTCGTGTTCTTCCAAATTGGAAACAACTCTGAAAATCCCATTGCAATCTTCTCCCTCGCTAGAGATGGGCAGAGTGTGACAACAGGCATGCATGGAAGGAGTCTTATCTACCAGCACAAGATGGCCTTCTTGATTGGTGCCTTGCCATTCCCCAAGTTTGCATTAGCTAGTCTTTTCACATTACACACTCTACCCTCTTGGGTGACTATACTCGTTGTAAACTTTTATCATTTTCCTGGCTTTCCCAAATCTGAGCATGCACTTGGTCACAACCCCCAATTTAAGCACTTTCACCATTCTCAATAGTAGTTACCTTAACCCTCAACCTGCTGTCATATGCCTCTTTGACTTTCACTTGCATCCTTCTTATCCTTGCACTAACCTCCTTCACACTTCTTGTACCACAATTGGCACAGCTTTGATTTGGGATCTTTTCCTCTCAATAACCTGAACTGACTCACCTCAGTTGTGCTCTGAGGGTTGATGCAAGGCCATCCAAATTCCTTCCAAAAATCATGTGCCTACACAATCTCCCTCAATCTGTCCCTCCAATTTCGACCAAAACCACGTGCCCAAGCAACACTCTCTTTTAATACCTGTTTGAATCTCTCAACCTGCCCATGCCCTTGGGTTTCATACAGGGAAGTAGTAACATCACAAATATTACTATACTTAGGAAAGCTCTACATTTCACTAGATTTCAATTGCACACCAACTCCTGAGAGCAATACTTCTGGGTATCCTTCCCTCGCAAAGACTTCCTTAAAGAATTCAACAATGATCCTTGTGGCATAGGCTAACAATTTTACCTCAGGTCACTTTAGGTGGTAATCCACCAGAACTAATGCAAATTGTGCATCACATGGCAGAGCACAATCCGGTCCTGAAATAAGCCCTACATTTTGCCAGGGTGAATCTGCCTACAGTGCAGGTTGAACAGGAGAGGCGACAGGTCTCAACATTTTCTCACTATTGGAACACACATATCACACTCTCTGAGTACAATGTCTACCAAATGTATTAATAAACCATTATTTTAATTGAGGACATACACTGGTGTCCTTCATGTGCCAACAACAGAATCACATCCTGCATGCCTTTCTGTGGAGTACATTTCCCACCTTTGAAAAGTAAATTTCCTTACATTCTTAACTCCTCAGTCACCCTCCAAAAAGGTATCATCTCTGCTGGCACAGTTTTCTTTCCAGGCCATCATTCTATCACATATTTGTTTACAGTCTGCAACAAGTCATCATTTTTTTTCACACATCTTGTATTTCTCCTCTGCAATTCATTTGAACTTCAGATAAGTGTCCATCTAGCACTCCCTTTTATTCTCAATTCAAATGCTTGTATTCAGTTTTTTTCTAGTTGTGCAACTCCCTCTAAAGTGTTTTGTTAAAGAACACTGTAACGAACTGAAGTATGGAGAAAGAGGAAATTCCGCTTGCAAGTGGAGGTGTGCACATTTATACTTAGACCTGTGTGGTCTTTAACCCATTTTCAGCCTTTCGATAATTAATTCATGCCAAGTTTTGTATTGATTTCAAATGAAAATGTATTCTTTCTTATCGATCATCACGATTATCAATTCATGGGTACATGAGCATGGGCAAATATTCATGGGTACATGAATATTTGCCCATACACGAGTGTAACCTAATAAGACATCGAATTGACTGTTTGATAGTGTACATGTTTATTGTGTTTAACATTTGAAGCAACGTTGATAGCATTTGAAAGGTAAACAACTGCGGTCACATGATCGCGTGTCTAACCAATGAAAGTTCTTAGAACCCATAAAAGCTAACCGCAGTATGGTAGTGACACTCTGATTGGCGGATACAGCGAGGCGCTAAGACTTTACATTTTGCTGTAAGTTTGCTCGACAAATGTTTTATGGTTTGGTACGCTATCGTTTTAGAATACTAAATGAGACTAATTTGATGCCAACAAATTTACATATTTTGAAGTTATGCGTATTTTGGACATTGAATAATTTGCCTTGCGTTTTTTAGGAGTATTGTTTAAAACTCGAACACGAGTGAACTTTATATTTATCATGTAAATAGTGAATGTTTTTTCTAAGATGTTTTGCAAATGCCATATGGGGATTATACACCAGAACATAACCTCTTGATACAGCATAATGTAGACTGAAATAATTGTTCGATTGGTATTAATTAATACTGTGATGTGAATATAGGTATTGTTTAGATAAATAGTGAATAGAAGCTGAATAGCTCACTAAATTCCTTGTTTTCTCCACACAGACCCCCGAGGAAGGGTCGTTTGACCCGAAAGGGTAGATGTTGAATGTAAAAGTTGAAAAAGTGCCAATTGATTATGAATTGATAATCGTGATAATCGATAAGAAAGAATACATTTTCATTTGAAATCAATACAAAACTTGGCATGAATTAATTATCGAAAGGATGAAAATGGGTTAAAGACCACACAGGTCTATGTATAAATGTACACACCTCCACTTGCAAGCGGAATTTCCTCTTTCTCCATACTTCAATACATTTGAACTTGTCAGCAACCCACTCTGTCAGACTTGCTATAATATCAACTTCCATACTTCCAACTTCATTCATAATATTGCTTCTACCCAGCAAATACTTCACCTTGAAACATTATTCTTGTAATCTCTACACCAAGCTTGCAATGTGTGGAATGGCATTCCAACCTCCACCCGAGGAGAGGGTCCCAACAAGGGGCTTGCTTGTGATCTGTTCTCTGTATGAAATGTCATCACCAAATTTAATTTTGAAAATGCTCAATTCCCCAGACACACAGCAATAATTATTTTTCTTAGTTCTTGTTCTATCAGTGCATACCCTTTCTCTTTATCACTGAGCATGCAAGAGGCAAAGGGCACATTCCACTAATCTTTCCTGCACTTTTGGAATAGCACCCCATCCCATACATGCCGGTATCCACAGTGATCATATAATCAATCACCATGTAAAATGGTTTTAAGGTTGGTGCACTAGTGATCTCAGTTTTGATCAGTTCAAAAGCAGTCTGTTGGACATCAGTGCAGCCAAACTCGATATCTTTCCATGTTGGTTCTCTGACTGGTTCCATTTTTGTAGCAAACATCTTACTAAATAGGTTATAGTATTCACATAGCCCTGCAAATGTGTTGCGTAGTGCCTGAGCCTGCACCTGAGGAGGAAGAAAACTGTGATTTAATGCCCCCTTACATCTCCCCTGTTTTTTACTTACAGTCACAGTGGGATCTAGCAAGTCTGGACTATAGAGGTCCCTTCAACACAGCAGCTTCTCTCATCCATGTGACTGAATCACATGACCCAATCGGAAGACCGGATGAGGAAGAAGAACACCTTATTAGCGGTCCGGTGGCCCGGCAGAGCGGCGCTTACTTCTGGAACAAGGGCTGCCTAATATCCAGCGGAGCAGGAACTGGACCGAAGGAAGGAGACCCCTGAACGAATCCCGGAAGAGAGACCGACGTGGAGGGACCAGCATCTGACTTCAGGAACCCTCCTGACGCCAGGAAGAATCCAGATGCCAGGAACTATCCCAACACCAGTGGAAGGGAGCCGGACCCCATTCAGTACCGCCAGTACACCAGCCACACTCCAGGAGGAGTGTGGCTTCCTGAGGTACGGGCCCGAATCCGGGGTGGTGGAGGAAAGGGGAACCGGGCACTAGACCCCCTGAGATGGAGGGACGGGTTTAAAAATGCCCTAAAGAACCCCAATGAACGTTTCACTGCCCATGGTGATGTTCCTGGTGTCACACACTCACACGGTTTCCCCTTCCAGTTGAGTACCCAGAATACAAGTGTGACCACCATTTTTTTCTTTTTTTTCTTTCTTTATTGTTTCACCCTTCATGACGGCTGCCCTGACCTGACCTCGAGAAAGAAGAAGGGATCCAGGATGCTCTACATTGATCTCTATCCTGAAGCAAGGAAAGACTGTCACACCAGAACTTCTTATGTTATATTCCAAGAAAAGTTAAATAAAGTCTCCATATACTTATTTCTCCTATATTGGCTCCTCGTGGTATTCTACAAAATTAAATCAATGTTTCCTGGTTATCTAGAGAAGAAAATTTAACAGTGCCATCTACCAAAGATTTCTTGGTTCTCACCCCTTCCCCCAACAATGTGTGTCCTAAGTATTCTACAGATTTGCAAAATACTTGCACCTATTCTATTTCGTAGTTAGGCCATTCCTCCTTAGTACCTCAAAGACTTTTGTATGTGTTCCATATGTTCCTTTTATCCGTGGAGAAGATAAGAATATCATAATTTTACAAATCCTTCTATGTCTTTAATTAAATGAAACATAGCCCTCTGAAATATAGATGCAGTAGAGGTCAATCCAAATGGCATGCACTTAAATTGGAACAACCCCTGCGGCGTGACAAATGCAGTAGGTTGGTGGGAATCTTCCGTTAACTAAATTTGGCGGCATGCCAACATCAGATCTAAGGTGGAGAAAATTATTGCTCCATCCAGCATGCTTACCACCCTCATATATATTGGGTAGAGGGTGGCCATCAACCACAATGTTAGCATTCAACACTTCCACACACAATCTAAACGAGTTAACAGCCCTGCAAGCCAAAAATGTGGGTTCATTCACTATTTGTTTCAATTATTCTCTCAAATTGATGGAAATATTCCAAAATGTCTCTTTGACTGGTTCGGCATTCCTTTTAACTTTGATCTTGTGTGAGTAGCCTTCCAATTTCCCCAGTTTTCCAGTAAACACATCAGGAAACTGAGAAATAATCCAATTTTTTCTGAGAATAATTGTCAACTACCAACACTGCCTCCCTACTTTTGGGATTCAAGATTATACCCAATTCCAACTAGTCTCTTCATCCTAGAACATTCACTCTTTTGGGTGCAATATACAATTTTATCCTTGCACTTCTTTCCTTAAAAAAAAATCTCAATTTCAACGTACCCCAGAATGTTGATAGCAGTACAATCACAATGTTTAGCCACTATGTTAGACTCTTTCAATTCTTGAAACAGCCACATGTTCTTGAGCTTTTCCCAAAAACATTCATGAGTGACAATAGTCCATGGAGACCCTGAATCTGTCATGAGTTCATGCTCCTTACCCATTATCGCTACTTTACATTTGGGAGGATTTCTCACTTTACCACTATCAACATCCTCCTCAATATTGTTTACACACAAAAACAACCCCAATTTCCACTGCCCACTTCTAAGCCAAGACCACACTACCATGCACACCTCCCAATGTCTGAATGCTTAACTACCTTTATGTAAGACATTTTCATTTTTTAATTGGAAGTAGCTGATTTTAAGTCCTTACATACACATGGAAAATGTCCAATCATTCCAAGCTTCCTACATTCTTTCCCTATGGTAGGACAATGTGGAGTGGAATCATAGTGATCAGTACTTCCACAGCAAAAGCATGAAGGTTTTTCATACCGCCTCATTTGTTGACCACTGCAAGAGTTACGGCTGCTCAATGCACATACATTCTCACTCTCGCCTCTACTAATTCCATTGATATCATGTGTTAATATCTATCAATTCTCAAGTTGCTCTAGTTCTTTGGCAGTGGTTATTTAATTTAGGGTCCCCCATCACCCATAGTTGTTTCTGTGTCTTTGAAATCTTTACATTGGCAATTAACTGATCTCTGATCATTTCATTCGACATTTCACCAAAGTTACAATTCATTGAAAGATAGTGTAATGCAGTGAGAAATTCATCAACAGTTGAATCACTGCCTTGGTCTCTAGTATATAATTTCAATATGTTGAAGTCCTCACCAGAAGTGGGCATAAATCTATTTTCAATTCTTATAAAAGCCTCTTGGAAAATGTCAATGTCTCCTTGGCCATCCTGGGGTGTAACCTGGGGTGACATCTGGAACACTAACCGTCCCTCTGAACCTAAACAGTGTAACAATATATTTTTCTCCCATTCTGGAGGCATAGTGTCACCGTCAATAGCCTACATATATGTCATAAATTCCTCCTTCCAACGCATCTAAGTTACTGACGGATCACGTTTTGTTGTAGAAATTTGGTTGGTGGTTCAAATTATATGTTGTCCCAAATAACACAAACCAGTGAGATAAAATTGAAAATAAGTAATGTCTACCTTGATATATAAACCCCCACCAAATTATTGCTGAAATGCAAATATCTGCAGAAAATCTATACATTCTATACCATTTCAATCTGCTGGTCTGACACCTGGCTGTCGTAAATACACATCAAGCACATTCAAAATGACGCTGCAGTACACAAATATGCATGATAACACTAACATGTAGCATGGTGCGTAACAGATGCATTCCAGAACAGAAGTTGTGAGTATCTCTCGAGTGCAACTCTTGTGCGGTGAGTAAAATCAAAGGACGCCATAACACAGTCCTAACGGCAAGCACACTGCCAAACCCTATATTAAGCAAAAGTCTTACTGCGTGACTCAGTTGAACTCTCAACAGTCTATATAGTAGTAGTAAGAGATCGCCATAGAAATCTCTTTGCTGGTAATAGCGATTGCACCTAAATCCAGATCCATATTCTGCGGTTCTTGTAAGGTTCAATGGAAAGCACCACTCCTGTGCTGTGGAAGGTAACAAGTGCTTTTTCAACTCGTCAGCATTTGTTAAGGTTTAATATATCCAGAGTAAAGTTTATTTTATGCAGCACAGCCCACATCCCAGCACAATTTGAATTAAAATGTGAACTCTACTCCTCAAAGGTCTAAATTCCAGAACTCATCGTTGAAGCATAAGAGTACACCGTTCAATAAATACGTGAAAAACAGCACATACACGGAGGATATGTAAACAATTTAACAAAAGTGTAGTGTTATGTAAGTATAGTATGACAGAACTCTTTTGGTTCCTGTGGGTCTCTGTAGAATTGTGATATAAGTGTTGGAGGGTAATGAAGTGAATACAGGTTTAGAACACTGATTTCTTGCTAACACTACTGTCCATGGCAATGAGTAGGGGTTAAGTACCTGCAGATTGGCAAAGCTCTCCTAGAGAGTTTGCCATTGTCCAGCAAACCGCTTGTGTGTGACACTTGTGCTGCAGTCGAGGTGCAGAATCGACACATGTGGAGTGTCAGCACAATGCCAGCCCATGTAAAGCTTTTAAGAACAAAGAAAGCATAATTGAAAGTCTACACATCAGTGGCTGAGAATCAAATGAAAGGGCCACAAATAGAGGTATCATGTTACTATGCAAATTAATGTTATATGTAATATGGAGTGATGGTGTTAAAGGCAGATGCAACACGATCTTGAAAAACAACATATTGTGACACTTCAATACAGGTTAAAATGTAATCTGATATGTTATATAGTAGAGACCAACCAGGTGGTGAGAAAGAGACATTTAAACGCAAAGCCAATTGAATAGCATAAGAATATCATCTTATGAAAACATTTGAATATAAAACAACATATCTACTTACTGAAACAACCAAAGAAAGCCATTAAGTGGGGGCTCAGAACAACCCTACAGATCTCCATCAGAATAAAGAGCTCCAATGGAGAGCAAGGGTGAGGGCAAAGCTCCTCCAATTGTTAAGGTTGACCCTGAATCCAATATGTCACAAGGCTTTAGAGATGGTTTGCATGAGCGAATTCACCATGAAGTGTTAAACCGATGTTGTCCACCAATGATTATACTGTTGCAGCTTTCTTAATACCACCATCATCATTTGATACTGCCAAAAAGCACAACATTGGCAATAGATGGACTGCTTGTATAGAGACTTTTGAGGATTTCATAGATGCAATTGAGGAAATATATCATAAAAAGGTAATCAAGTATCTGAAGAACATGGCTGGTGAAGGTGTAAAAGAGGCCATAAAAAGATACCACAGGATGGTGACGTGACATACAATCACATAAAAGCAGCCTTGAATGTCAAGTTCAGTCCAGTGCCAAATGTATTTATTTATTTTTTATTTTATTTATAAAGTTTTGTATAGTGCGAACGTGACCCTAGAGGGTATCAGTGTGCTTTACATGAATGGAAGGTAGGGTATAATTAGGTTTTCCTGTTTTCAGTTTCTATTTTTGGTAAATTCTGGTGGGGTTTTTTTCCAGTGTTTTCAAGTGATTTCAATACCTTAAAAAACAGTTGTTATCAGTGATTACACATTTTTGCGACACTAAATACAACAGAGAAAGTGTTTTTCCGGTGTTTATTGAACTTTGAGCTTTTATTATTGTTGCTTTCTGCACTGATAGAACATGGTATATAGACAGTGTACGTATAGTGTATGTGAGGTCCAAATAGATTTTTGCTAATTAAACTTCTTGTAGTACACCATACAATACTTTTTCAGTGAGTCTTTCGTCATTTGTGCTCGCTCTTTCCTTCCCATGTAAACTTCTGTGAAAAGACCCTCTCAACATTGGCACTTGAGAAGGCCAACGCCAGAACAGCCAGTACACCATTTGTTAACTCTGGCCACTGACATAGCTTTCCATGCCAATACTGCTGCACTTGAAGATTGCGATTCTCAGGGGAGGTTCTGCAACATTTGCATTGAGCTGGTCGCTTATGCCCTCAGAGTTATTGAAGCGGTCAGAAATGAAGCAGCACTTTTGAAACTACGGAGGAAAATCCCCTATACTGAAGGGCTCTAGAACTTGTACAGAGTACCTCAGTGAAATTTCATTGACTTCAGATGACATTGGTGCTGAAGGGACATTTCTATGCATCATAGCAAGCCATTTCTCATACATTGTAAAATAAGCGTTCCTGAATTGCTCTTCAACATTGCTTTGCTTGCCAAGTGGCAAGCACTCTAACATGGTGTTGCAGTATCAAAGTCACTAAAAGTGTCGCCCAGCCTACTTTCAAGGAGATGTTTCACATCTACACCAATCATGCTGAACACTTGGCAGACAAGGGCTTTTTCAGACTCTAGTTTTTTAATTATGTCCACTACAGAAGCTATGTTTTCCTGTAAAAATCGAAAAATGCATTAGAGTGTACTTTTTTCACATCACTATCAATATGCGACCAAAGTTCCTCCCATTTCATGCCTTTGGCATCATCCCTCAGCAACAATTCTGTAAACGGTTGCCATATGGATAATATAGCATTCATAGCCCCTTGGACTAAGAACCATCAGCTAAGGGACACAGTTGGGATGACTCTTTTTTGATGCCACATAAAGCACGAAATGATAAATATTTGCGATTTAGTTCCTGTGCATAAAAAAACAGTGCACCAGAATGGACTAAAAAGTCAATAGCATCCCTCATTAACTCTGAAGATTGTAAAGATGCTTTCAGCATACCATCTAACAAGTGGTAAGGATCTCCTACAGGGAATCACTTCAGCTTGATATCAATTTGACAGGGTATCATACAGCTTTTTCAAATACGTAGCTGAATCACTGCAAATACAAACAATATCACTCCAATCTTTGTTGAACTTGGAAAGAACCTTTTTTGCAGAGCATTCCAAGTGACACTGCGTTCCATGTTTTCCAACAGTCTGGTGTAATGTTTTCACCACTATCTCAGATGCTTGGTGATAGTGCTCTTTATATATATACTTGTCCCTATACCTTGCATTGAATGTTTAAAGCCTGAGGCGTTGGCAAGTCACCTACTATCAATACTGACCTACCAGAAACTGTGGGCTGATGTATTAAGGGTTTTTACCCATTCTCTGTGGGTAAATGTGATGACACATATTAGGAAAGATTCTTATTAAACCAGCCATTTTAAGTATCAGTTAAAAAATTAAACGCAGCCAAAATATCAAATATGATTTTGATATTTCCTGATTCTCTACAGTTTATAAAATAATTAAACGCGACCTACAACATGCTCATAAACTCTGCATCTTTAGACCAAAAACCACAAAAGTGAAAAAAGCAAAAGGAAGAAGAAACAATGTTTTAGTGCATCCCTAAACAGCAAAACTTAAGCAGAATAATGTTAGCCCAGTCTTTCTTACTGCTAGCTTGTATAACAAAGTTACATTGTATTGGCCCCTTCAGGATGAAAAAAAGGACTCTTTCACTCTCTTTTTCCTTTCTTTGAATAGCATTTAGTTTGTGAGTTGTGCAGGTGTTTATTCAGTGTTTATATGTTTTCACTGGTGAGGGCCATTTCTCTTTCAGTGGGGTTTTATCTGTTATTATAGGTTTAAACCTAAAACCCCACAGCCTAGGTATAATTGAGCTCACAAAAACTAGTCATATATATGAACGAAGAACAAAACATGGAGGATAAACAGAATAATAAGCTTGATCTCTAAAGGTAGTCATAAATATGGAGGTCAGACATCAAAAAAGAATAGCAGGTATGGTCACAATCAATTAAGACGGAGGTGTTATCTTAGGGCAAAAAATGTGTTCATCTGAAAAGATTTTGCTTCTTTTTTTAATGAGGCGGTAGATGATATTAGGCGACCATCCGGAGGCAGAGAGTTCCATATCTTTGGTGCGACACCTGAAAAAACTCTGCAGCAAGTTTTTTTATGGAAACTGTGAGGTTTCAGAAGAAGGGAGCTCGCGCTTTTCAAAGATCTGCAATCCCCGGATTGTTATGTTATGTTATGTTATAGTGTTTTTGTATAGCGCCTATCACCGCCGGTCTCTAAGCGCTCACACAGAAAGGAACATAACCTGCTGTCTCCTAGATCACTCCATCGTCCGCCCCAGTTAGAACAAAGATGTTGACTTTTAAAACAGATGAGTCTTCAAGTTCTTCCTGAAGGACAGTAGCTGCGAGTCTTCCTTCAGGCTGGCCGGTAGCTCGTTCCACAATTGCGGGAGAAGTACAGAAAGAGCCCTACCCCCTTTAGATTTTAACTTAACTCTGGGTTGTGTCAGATTGGAGGCCTTACCCGACCGCAAAGTTCTGCATGGAATGTACTTCCTCAGGCGCTGTTTAATGTATTCTGGGGCTTTGCCGAAGATTGCCTTGTGAGCCATGCAAAGACACTTAAACTGCACTCTGAACTTAACAGGCAGCCAGTGCAGCTTCCGGAGAAGTGGAGTTGCATGCGAGTTCCTAGGTAGAGAATAGATCAGCCTGGCCGCATCGTTCTGCACCACCTGCAGTTTCCTCAACAACTTCTGCGGCAGGCCAAAATATAAAGCATTTCCATAATCCAACCTCGAGATGACTGTGGCGGACACAATGGACTGCAGAGTGGGGACTGATAGAATAGGTGCTAACTTTCGCAGTTGCCTCAACACCCCCGTGCAGGACCCCATTACCGCCAAGACTTGAGGGGCCATGGAAAGGTCTGCATCAATCTTTAGCCACAGGCTTTTGACCACCCTACCAGGAATAGGTGTTGTACCTAGTTCTGGGGGCCAGAGCAGCTCGCACCTGGGATTGACTCGGTTTGTGATGACCAGCACCTCTGTTTTTTCAGCGTTGACTTTCAAAAGGTTATTGGTCATCCAATTGACAGTGAATCGGAGCAAATTCCTTACCGATTCCTGTGCTTCTCTTGTATCTTCCAACTGGACCAATAGCTGGGTATCATCAGCATAGTTAAAAGTTTGACAATTCCTATGCATTAACTCCTCCACCAGAGGTTGTAAGTAAATATTAAAGAGCAAGGGAGAGAGTGAGGACCCCTGGGGTACGCCCCAGGTCACATCACCCGTCATAAAAGATTCAAGCCACTTGAGCGCTTGTCCTGTTATTCCCAGCTTTGCGATACGGTCCAGCAAGATGGTATGGCTGACCGTTTCGAATGCCGCTGACAATTCCAATAGAATCAGGGCACAAGGTTGTTTATTGTTCCCTGATTCTCAGCTCATCAGTGACAGTGGCCATTACTAGTTCTGTGCTGTGTTGGGGCCGAAAGCCCGCCTGGCTGCCATGGAGTAAACCATGTTCCTCCAGGCAGCTAGCCAGTGTGTTCAGGGCATGTTTTTCCAGGATTTTGCCCAGAAATGGCAGTTGCGAGATAGGCCTATAGTTCTTTAGAGCCTTGGGGTATGCTCCTGCTTTCTTTAAGAGTGGAGAGATCCTAGCTTCCTTCAGCTGGACTGGGAGATAGCCCGCCTCTAATTAGTCGTTCAATAGGCTCAGCAGCTGAGTTTGAATACCAGGCAAGGCCATTTGAAAGATTCTCGGGGGCATGGATCCGTGCTGGAACCTGACTTGACTTGGCTGACAAGCAGAGCCAGGCTCTCCTTATCAATACATGGGAAACTGTTCAACGTCCCTATCGGCTCCTGACTAGCAGGGCAAGATGACAACCGAGGTTCAGCTGGGATCTCCGTGATATCCCTAATAATGTCCTGTACTTTCTGAAGAAAGAACCTCTGAAAGGTGTCACAGTCGGGTTGGTCACTAGCAGGAATCTTCCCATCCAGCTGCGTTAATTCCCTTAGGATCGCAAAGGTCTCCCTTTGTTTGTGGCCCCTCTAATTCTATTCTCATAGAAGGCTGACTTCCTCACCAGGATATCCGCCTTGTATGTTGACAGAAGTATTTTATAGGTTTCTGACTCCGCTGGACTGTAGCTGAGTCTCCACCTTCTTTCCGCCTTACGGAGGGCTTGTTTCTTTCCCTGAGTGTGGCATCAAAACACAGTGCTCCCTTACCTTTTGCTCTGGTCTTCTCCAGCCGCTCAGGGGCCAATTTGTCCAGAGCAGCACGGATCCAGGCCATAAGGGCAGTAGTATCGGAATCTAGGTTTGTCTCCCTCATCTTAGGAGGTGGAGTGAAAAGCAGCGTGGAAAGTAAAGAGTCTGCCTCTATCTTCTACCAAGACCCGACCTCTCTCCACAATTGACTGGACACTGCCGGTGAGGGGTCTCCTGGAACCCAGCACTTGATCAGGAAATGGTCTGACCATATACAGGGACTAACCTCAATTATTTCTGTCTGGGATATGGAGGACCAGATTAAGTCTAGGGTATGG
Organism: Lissotriton helveticus; assembly: GCF_964261635.1. Classification (NCBI taxonomy): domain Eukaryota; kingdom Metazoa; phylum Chordata; class Amphibia; order Caudata; family Salamandridae; genus Lissotriton; species Lissotriton helveticus. The sequence goes on along the minus strand of NC_136057.1, from coordinate 788,391,227 downwards.
CCCTTCACATGCGTAGATCCCACTACTATTTGCTGTAGGTTAAGCGAGGAAAGATTATTTTCGAACTCTAACCCTATGAGGTCTCTAGGTACCTTATCCCAGTGGTAGTTGAAGTCCCCTACCACCATAAGGTATTTATATCTGGATCCCAAATCCGTCAAGAGCTCCAGGAAGGCATCATTAAAATCTGGTGAGCTCTGTGGTGGGCGGTACACTACCAGCAACATAATACAGGAGGATTTAAGTGAGATTTTTATCCTCAGGAGCTACGCACAGTCACAGTTTTCAGCTACGACCTGTGTCATCTTGAGACTTTTTTTAAATAAAATGGCGACTCCCCCCGACAGTCATTGGGGCGATTATACCATCGCGCGTCAAAATCGGGAGGCAATGCCGCCAGTATGTCCGGCGTAGATGAAGAACCTAACCAGGTCTCCGTAAGGGCAAGAATATCAATCTCGCCATCAGCAAGGAGTGAAAAGACCTCCACATGGTGCTTTTTTTAAGGAACGCGTGTTCAGCGTCGCTATTTTTAGCCCACGGGACCTAAGGGGGTATGGCGAACTCCTAGATCGTCTGGGTTCGCCATCTCCCTGCAGCAAAGCTTCTTCCCGGGGCTTGGCTAGTATTGTAGTGTCTAGCCCCGTATTACCTGTCCTAAGAGACCGAAGGGTATCCATAAAGTAAGTATGAGGCAGACGAAGGGTACTGGCCCCTGGGCCCGTCCTGGCGCGGATGGGCGCAGACGGGCTTTCCTCTGGCGCTCCTCCGGCGCGCCGCTGCGCACGTGCGCTGCACGCTTGCATTCTAGTCCTTTAAAATGTGGAATGGCAAAGAGCACACGGAAAGACTAGAGCGCTACCCCCCGAGGCGTCTTGTGAGCGGCTCTCAGCCCACACCCAAGATGGCAGTCGGGAGTGAGGCGGCGCGAATTTCACCCAAGTGGTTAGTCGTGTTTATTTCTTTTCATGTGCAGGCAATGCGAACATGGGGGGAGTAAGGAGGATGAAATTTAAAATGAGGTTACCACCAGTTCCGATTTATAAAAAGAAATTCACAACACAACAAGTCCAATTTTAAAAAGGAGCAAAGTGCTCCGACAATGTTTAAAAGTGCAGCAGTAATACAAAGCGGCAGCGGCAGCGTGACAATCCAATTCGTTGTCCGCGGGCAGCCAACTAGTCCCTTAAATAGTATTTGCCAAAGAGCACACGGAAAGACTAGAGCGCTACCCCCAGAGGCGTCTTGGGAGTAGCTCTGAGCCCACACCCAAGATGGCGGTCGGGAGTGAGGCGGCGCGAATTTCACCCAAGTGGTGAGTCGTGTTTATTTCTTTTAATGTGCAGGCAATGCGAACATGGGGGGAGTAAGGAGGATGAAATTAAAAATGAGGTTACCACCAGTTCCGATTTATAAAAAGAAATTCACAACACAACAAGTCCGACAATGTTTAAAAGTGCAGCAGTAATTCAAAGCGGCAGCGTGACAATCCAATTCGTAGATAGCTTTTGAGACAAATATCTGGGGGTATTGAAATGTAGGGCTTGATGAGTCATGCACGCAATCTTTAGGTGTATTCTAGCCTCATAAAGGAGCCAGTTATGGGATTTTAGAGCTAGGAAAATATGATTATTTCATTTTGATCTAAAGAAAAGTGTGGCAGCTGCGTTAAGGGAGGCCTTTAAAGTGGCCAACTTGTATCTAGGTAGGCTGCATAGTGTAGTGCTACCATAGTCCAGCCTGGGCAACACAAGAGCTTGAATGGCATGCTTGAGGTCGTGCTGTCTGACAATTCACACCTTTAGTGACCATATTGATGTGATCCTTCATGTTAAGGTGTTTGTCTAATGTAATTCCCAAGGATCTAGCAGAATCTATGATGTGAGGAAGCCAGTTGAGGGATGTTAGATGTTTCATCCAAAGATCCTTCCCGGAAATGTTATTTGGAGGAGTAATGAGTAGGAATTCTGTTTTGGCAGTGATGGGCTTGAGATGGTTATCAGTGACCCAAAGGTGAGTTTTTGCAAAGTAGAGTTGAGGGATGAGATGTCTTCTAGGGAGGAGATTTTGAGATACAATTGAGTGTCTTCTGCATACATGTGATAATGAATGTTAGCAGATTTCAAGGAGTCTGCTAGAAGTTCCAATAATAGAATGAAGACAATGGGCAAGAGGGTGGATCCCTGTGGAACACCAAGAGTGACCACGGAGGGCTTAGAAAGGTATTGATTCATCTGGACTCCATGAGATCTGTTGTGGAGGAATGAAGTGAACCATTTCAGTATGACCCCTGATAAGCATTGCAAGCAAAGCCAAAAACATCTCCAAAATGCCTAATATATCACATGCAATACGTCTACAATATAAAGAAAACCATGAATCAGACCAGTGTTTTTTGTTATTTATGCATCTAGTGCAAAAATAAATTGATGATATAGAATATAAAAAGATTATTTTATGTAAATCATTTTTTATTAGAAAGAAAATAGTTCATACACTAATTTAGTTGTGAGCACCCACAAGTACGAACAGTCAATCCATGTTTGAGGTATTATACTGCACAAGCATAAAAAATAAACACACAATCGATCACAATACAATAATAACAAGGACAACAATTATCAAAAAAACTATACCAAACACTAGACAAGACAATAATTACTTCACAAACATTGAGAAAGATCACAATACATAGTAATTGTTACTCAGTGTGTAAATATTAATAACATCATGAGTGTTGGATGTAACTGACAGAAAAAAGCAGACGCGTGTTTCGGAGGTTAGCCATTGCTGATAACAAAATTCATCAGGGCGCTGTCTGTACAAATAACTTCTGTGGCAGAGGGCCATCCATATTAATTACGATTATACAAGGCTGTGCACCAGGGAAGGGGCTCACAATATTCATAACCACTAGTCGGAAAACAAAATTCAATAATTAGATATAATCACTGCAGCTAAATAGGTGAGGAGGAGCCGTGCAGTAAAGTGTGTGCCATGTGAAACAAACTGTCACCATAAGAAAAAAACACAGTGAAAAACCAAGTAGCAGCTGGTGAACAACATGTGGGCCATGTGAGTCGAACTATCACCTTCCAAGACTGAGGCATAGTGCCTGTTAAAAATACACCCAAGAGTAGAGGTGATTATATAATAGCTCATGGAGTCAAAGTAACAGTTTCTAAAACAAACAGACATTGAACCTACTGTAAGATGGCTATCGAGTAGATAAAATTAGAAGAGCACTGTGCCACAAAGGCAAGATTTGTGTGCCACCCACTGATTATATCAGGGTCACAGAGCGGAGGAGAGGATGGTGGGAGTGTAAGTAGCTCGATCCCACCGGAGCTATAAAACTAGTGTGTGAGGAACAGTGAAGTATGTCAGGAAACAAAAGGAATAGGTACGGATACGAATATAGGCCAGATATGGGGTGTAAAAAAAAGAGTACACCTACCTATTTCCTTAAAGGGATAGAGACAGGCAAAAATGGGTCTGGGGGCAAGACCCAGTGGACATTCAAAATACTGGTCCCACCGAAGTAACAAAATAATTCAGACTGAAGAGTCTGCATCAAACAAGACAAAATGAAATAAAATAAGACAAGAAACTCGCGGTCTAATTCTTAAGCTAAAAAAGGACCGTGTCTGAGAGAACAAAGCTTATCTTGAAAAGTAGCATTTAGATGGGGACAGCATCTCCTCCCAGCCTAACAATGGCCCGTGTAAGTATGCTGCAAACAGCAGAATACATATACGATGGCAGAGCGCCAAAGCGCTGCAATTGATGTCAGCTGAGCTGGCCCCGAGTTGTGCCTACATGTTAGTGCGATAACCATGGGACTAGGGGTGGAAAAACAGCTGCCTTGTTAGAATGGGCACGTAAACTGAAGAATTACATGAACGTATGAAGAAATCCAATAAAGTCCTCATTCCAATGGGAGTAATAAGATAATTGTATGCGGCCATCGCTAGTGAATAAATCTATAAATACCATCTCATAAGGATCCAAACAAAAGGACCAATCTGGATTATAAGAAAAATGCTGCCATCTTGGAATGGTGAATAGGCGACACAAAGTACCAGATAAAGTAATTAAAAGAAATATACGCAGAAAAGTAGAAACACACAAGCCACAATCGCAATAAAGTACAGAGAAACTTCTCATTAGAGGTGATAGGAGGCAGAACTAACTGTTGACAGCATAACCCAAATCTGAAAGGTCCACATCTACATAAATGGCCGCCACCTTGAAGTAATGAATCGGCGACACAGGATAGCAAATAGAATATAGAAAGAAAGCCTACCTACACAATAATAAGTTAAACGTCTTACTAGAGATGATAAGAGGCAGGACTAACTACATTGTAGTAAGTTACAAGAAATAGTCTTACTGGAGATGATACAAAGCAGGGTTGACTGTTGAGGGTAAAGCCCAAAGCTGGAATGTACAAACCTAGTCACAGCAACGAACAAATGAAAAAAAGCAACCCTACAGAGATAAAATGTAAAAAAAAAATGTAATATTTAATACATACAAACAATTTGTAAAGGCTAACGATAAGCCTGGAGAAATGTATGTATATAAATAAAAAGAATAAAAATGAACAGACGAACTGATGAATAAGATACAAAGAAGGAAAAAGAAGGACCCCTGAAAAGCCCATCCTCTGTTCAAGTAGGTTCATTAGACAGTTTTGTTTAACAGTGTCGAAGGCAGCAGTTAAGTCAAGTAGTTTTAGAAGCAATGATTCTTTCAAGTCCAGCATTTTTAATATGTCATCCACAGCATGAGTGACTGCTGATTCTGTGCTGTGACCTTGATGGAAACCTGATTGGTGTTGGTCAAGGAGTTGAAACTATGCGGTTGAGAAGTTGGACCTGGACACATTTTTCCAGGACCTTCACAAGATTGAGGATGTTGGAGATAGGTCAGAAGCTGTTGGGATCTAAGCAATCTGCATTAGGTTTTTTTAAATGGGGGTTAACTGTCCTACTTTTAGGCAGTCTAGGATAGTGCCTTGATGTAGCAAGGCATTTTCAATCTTACACCATAAGGGGAGAATAGTGGCTTTGATTTCTTTGACATTTGTCAGAGCTAGAGGGTCGATGAAGTGATTAGATGGGTTTAAGGAGGAAAGAATGTTATAGATGTCACTTTCAGGGATTGATGTGAAAGTGTGCCAGGAGGCATTGTTTTTGGGGACCTGCCTGGGGGATCACTCCATTCAATGTACTGGGATGACTGTGGAAAGATGACCAAGGCTGATAGAAGTAGATCCTTCCCTGATTGTAGTTCACTTTCAATATTTGTGGTTTTTCCCAAGAAGAAAGAAGCTAACTCTTCACAGTTTAGAAGAGTGATGGACCCAATGCGAAGTGGGTTTGGTACTTTGCATGTTTGTTGCTTGATGATTCTGATAGTTTTTTGGGTTGATTTATGGCTTGGTCAGGCTGAGCTCTAAAGAAGATGGCCGTCCGCTTTCTGATTTTTCTGTTCTACGTGTTCCTCACCGATCTTGAGCATTTTAGGAGTTCCAAGGAGAGCAAAGATCTCCAGGCTCTTTCTAAAGATGTTAGTTTGCATCGTTCAGAGTTCGAGTTGTCATTGAATCTAAGGTTTCAAGACTTTGGTAGATATAGTTTTGGTTGAAGGGGGTGATATAGTCAAGGACTTCCAACATGAAAGTGTTGTAGAAGTCTGTGAGGTCATGGACAACAACTATGTCAGTCTGAGGAGTCAAGGTGTTATTACAGTGGGTGGATAAAGTCGGTGGGGTTTATATCACAAAGATTATTTATCTACTGTTGTGTTTTCTTTGGTTGTGCTCGCTTCCAGCTCACCACTGGATGGATGAGGACGGTGATGCGGTAATGGTCTGTCCAGTCACAGGGGCTAAAGGACTCCAATTTTATGTTGTCCATCTTTGAAATGAGAAGGTCCAGAGTCTCACCCTTGTTGTTGAATCAGGCTGTTACAGATTTGGGTCGACTCCTGGTCAGATAGAAAGGACTTCAGGCTGTTCACTGCATATTTATTTTGGTCATTCCATTGGAGGTTAAAGTCAGCAAGGAAGATCTGGGACACTTGATGGTTATCATTGGTTGTGATGACCTCCATGGTTTGTTCAATGAACGGCAAATTATCATCAGGAGGGCGGTATAAGGCCTGTAGTTTTCAATGGAGATTAGTGAAGCTAGTGATATAGATGTAGTTTTCAATGGAGATTTGTGTAGCTAGTGATATAGATGCAAAGATATTCACATGCAGGCAGGGTGATTGTTTCTGACTGAAACACAGTGCGCGTGTTGCGGTAAATGCAGGCCCCCCATCAGATATCTTAGGTCAATCTAGTTGACTGATCCTGTGACTAGGGGGACTAGTAGATCTATACTAGGATGAGATGAGCTGTTTGACCAAGTTTCCATGAGGATAACAATATCAAACTTATGTGTGAGGATGAGGTCATAAATATCGGCTGCATGTTTATTTGTCGATCTTCAGTTGAAAAGCATACACTTCAGTTAGCTCTTGGTGCAAGGAGAGGCTTCCTGAGATATGTTAATGCATTTGATATTGTCAATGTTTACAGCTCTATGATTGTAGCTAGGTTGTAAGGGTTAGCCTGAATGTTTGGGTTTGATCCAGACCAGACTTATTGGTATTTTTCTTCAGGGAGTAAGAGATGTTATGAAAGATACAACTTCAGTCAAGAATGCAAGAGAGTAGGGGAATCTGTTGATGAATGTTGAAAGACTGGATCTCCTCACAAAGCCCTGTGAGTTAAATGAAGTTAATGATAAGGAAGCTACGCGCCTCAGAGTGACAGATGTATGTGCTTGAGAAATTTGTTTCTATGACAAATGCTGAAGGAAACTCTGAACAAGCAGTCACTCCAGCTAGGGCAAATTAACACCAAACCAAGTTGATTGTCATCAGAATCATAGTGAAAGAGTTCCTCAGGATCAATGTCAAGTGAAAGTGACAATGATAACTGCGCAATGTTGTTTTTAACTTCAGAGAGACATGCACATGTGGGGCTAGTCGAATGTGAGAAAAAACAGACAAGAGAAAGATCAAAATGAAATTGCAGATCTTCAAAGACTGTCTGAAGATTACTCTGAAAATAAATGGGTGTTCAATACCTTTTATTATTGATAGCGTTGCACTAATAAGCATTATGCCTGAGGAGAAATATTTTGAAAATGTCTCCATTTCCACAATTTCTGCAATTGAAAACTAAAGTATATACATGGGCAGCTTTGACATCTTTAAAAAGTCAAGGCTCATTTGTAGCTGCAATGAAAAACTAGAAAACAGTGGTGCAAGCGCCAGTTCATATACTTCATGGTACAGCTTCAAGTGCCTGTCTCCTCTTTTTCACACTGCTGCTGATATGAACAAAGACAAATTGCATTCCACTTGCTGTTGAAAGAGAACTTAATTTGTTACTCAAACAAAATATCATTGAACGCTTCACTGGTGCAATGCCATGGATTTATCCCATAGTGGTAGTGCCTAAAACAGACAGTGAAGGAGCTGTACGCATTTGCATTGACATGCGTCAGGCCAACAAGGCAATTGAGAGAGAATGACATCAAGGACCCTACATTGCTGATATGATAACTTAATTGAATCGTGCCAAGTTTTTCTCTAGACTCGAATTAAACAAAGGATAGCATCAGTTGGATCTTGAAGAGACTTTTCCAAGACGTCATTCAATATATCTAACAGTCTATTGTAAATTCCTTCAAGTTTAGTGTAAGCCTAGGTAGAGCATGTGAAGTTGCACTCTGTGGAATTCCGCTGAGTTACCAAAAATCTCTGTGAGATTTCGCTAGCAAGCGGAGTTCCAGTGAAGGGCTGCTATTATGAGGACTATTACTATGTAGTACATTACCAAGTGCATGCACATTCAAATACAATGGGAATGAGGGACATTTTATGGCATAGGTGTTATGGAGCAAGATGTTACAATAAGTTTCTTACCTGTTAAGTCCAAGCTTCGCTCGATCAGAAACTGGGAGCACCTATGTGGCACTGTCATCCGTATGCTCTTGCCCTGTGGGTCTCTCCAGCTGGTCTCCAGCTGTGAGTCAGCTGACTGTGCCCAGAGCAAAGCATTCTACAAGATTCATGAACCTCTAGTTCCTCCAAGAGGCTGGCCAGCACACGGGCTAGGCCACATATCTAAGCTTGCATAGTAGCCGGCACCTAAAACTCCCATAGTTCCCTCAGGCCGTGAAAGTGGACAATTTGATGGCCTTTCCTCTCAGGGTTTGGTTGTCTCAGAGGACGCCCTTCCTGCGGACGCTGTGGATAAGCGTGTTGAGGGGGCGGTGAAGCGTTCCTATGCTGCTTCTAATTTCTCTGTCCGGGCGACTGCTTATTCCAACTATATGGTTCAGTCGCTCCTTAAGGACTTCCAGTCTCTGTCTGTTCTGCTGAATGACGGCGAGGATGCCACGCCTCTTCTGTCTTTGATGGAGTTGCAGGTGCGTTACCTGTCGGACATTTCCTTCGACAATTTGGGGGCGGCGGCCGCTGCTTCTGGTGCGTCCATTGCTGCCCGTCGTCATCTTTGGATGCGTTCCTGGAAGGCGGACTCTTCCCAGAAGTCGGTTCTCCTTAAGTTGCCTTTTGAGGGTTCAAAGGTGTTCGGTCCGCCTTGTATGTTGACAGAAGCATTTTATAGGTTTCTGACTCCGCTGGACTGTAGCTGAGTCTCCACCTTCTTTCCGCCTTACGGAGGGCTTGTTTCTTTCCCTGAGTGCGGCATCAAAACACAGTGCTCCCTTACCTTTTGCTCTGGTCTTCTCCAGCCGCTCAGGGGCCAATTTGTCCAGAGCAGCACGGATCCAGGCCATAAGGGCAGTAGTATCGGAATCTAGGTTTGTCTCCCTCATCTTAGGAGGTGGAGTGAAAAGCAGCGTGGAAAGTAAAGAGTCTGCCTCTATCTTCTACCAAGACCGGACCTCTCTCCACAATTGACTGGACACTGCCGGTGAGGGGTCTCCTGGAACCCAGCACTTGATCAGGAAATGGTCTGACCACATACAGGGACTAACCTCAATTATTTCTGTCTGGAATATGGAGGACCAGATTAAGTCTAGGGTATGGCCCTTCACATGCGTAGATCCCACTACTAGTTGCTGTAGGTTAAGCGAGGAAAGATTATTTTCGAACTCTAACCCTATGAGGTCTCTAGATACCTTATCCCAGTGGTAGTTGAAGTCCCCTACCACCATAAGGGATTTATATCTGGAGCCCAAATCCGTCAAGAGCTCCAGGCAGGCATCATTAAAATCTGGTGAGCTCTGTGGTGGGCGGTACACTACCAGCAACATAATACAGGAGGATTTAAGTGAGATTTTTATCCCCAGGAGCTACGCACAGTCACAGTTTTCAGCTACGACCTGTGTCATCTTGAGACTTTTTTTAAATAAAATGGCGACTCCCCCCGACAGTCATTGGGGCGATTATACCATCGCGCGTCAAAATCGGGAGGCAATGCCGCCAGTATGTCCGGCGTAGATGAAGAACCTAACCAGGTCTCCGTAAGGGCAAGAATATCAATCTCGCCATCAGCAAGGAGTGAAAAGACCTCCACATGGTGCTTTTTTTAAGGAACGCGTGTTCAGCGTCGCTATTTTTAGCCCACGGGACCTAAGGGTGTATGGCGAACTCCTAGATCGTCTGGGTTCGCCATCTCCCTGCAGCAAAGCTTCTTCCCGGGGCTTGGCTAGTATTGTAGTGTCTAGCCCCGTATTACCTGTCCTAAGAGCCCGAAGGGTATCCATAAAGTAAGTATGAGGCAGATGAAGGGTACTGGCCCCTGGGCCCGTCCTGGCGCGGATGGGCGCAGACGGGCTTTCCTCTGGCGCTCCTCCGGCGCGCCGCTGCGCACGTGTGCTGCGCGCTTGCATTCTAGTCCTTTAAAACTGTGGAATGGCAAAGAGCACACGGAAAGACTAGAGCGCTACCCCCAGAGGCGTCTTGTGAGACCCACACCCAAGATGGCAGTCGGGAGTGAGGCGGCGCGAATTTCACCCAAGTGGTGAGTCGTGTTTATTTCTTTTAATGTGCAAGCAATGCGAACATGGGTGGAGTAAGGAGGATGAAATTAAAAATGAGGTTACCACCAGTTCCGATTTATAAAAAGAAATTCACAACACAACAAGTCCAATTTTAAAAATGAGCAAAGTGCTCCGACAATGTTTAAAAGTGCAGCAGTAATACAAAGCGGCAGCGGCAGCGTGACAATCCAATTCGTTGTCCGCGGGCAGCCAACTAGTCCCTTAAATAGTATTTGCCAAAGAGCACACGGAAAGACTAGAGCGCTACCCCCAGAGGCGTCTTGAGAGCGGCTCTGAGCCCACACCCAAGATGGCGGTCGGGAGTGAGGCGGCGCGAATTTCACCCAAGTGGTGAGTCGTGTTTATTTCTTTTAATGTGCAGGCAATGCGAACATGGGGGGAGTAAGGAGGATGAAATTAAAAATGAGGTTACCACCAGTTCCGATTTATAAAAAGAAATTCACAACACAACAAGTCCAACAATGTTTAAAAGTGCAGCAGTAATTCAAAGCGGCAGCGACAGCGTGACAATCCAATTCGTAGATAGCTTTTGAGCCAAATATCTGGGGGTATTGAAATGTAGGGCTTGATGAGTCATGCACGCAATCTTTAGGTGTATTCTAGCCTCATAAAGGAGCCAGTTATGGGATTTTAGAGCTAGGAAAATATGATTATTTCATTTTGATCTAAAGAAAAGTGTGGCAGCTGCGTTAAGGGAGGCCTTTAAAGTGGCCAACTTGTATCTAGGTAGGCTGCATAGTGTAGTGCTACCATAGTCCAGCCTGGGCAACACAAGAGCTTGAATGGCATGCTTGAGGTCGTGCTGTCTGACAATTCACACCTTTAGTGACCATATTGATGTGATCCTTCATGTTAAGGTGTTTGTCTAATGTAATTCCCAAGGATCTAGCAGAATCTATGATGTGAGGAAGCCAGTTGAGGGATGTAAGATGTTTCATCCAAAGATCGTTCCTGGAAATGTTATTTGGAGGAGTAATGAGTAGGAATTCTGTTTTGGCAGTGATGGGCTTGAGATGGTTATCAGTGACCCAAAGGTGAGTTTTTTGCAAAGTAGAGTTGAGGGATGAGATGTCTTCTAGGGAGGAGATTTTGAGATACAATTGAGTGTCTTCTGCATACATGTGATAATGAATGTTAGCAGATTTCAAGGAGTCTGCTAGAAGTTCCAATAGTAGAATGAAGACAATGGGCAAGAGGGTGGATCCCTGTGGAACACCAAGAGTGACCACGGAGGGCTTAGAAAGGTATTGATTCATCTGGACTCCATGAGATCTGTTGTGGAGGAATGAAGTGAACCATTTCAGTATGACCCCTGATAAGCATTGCAAGCAAAGCCAAAAACATCTCCAAAATGCCTAATATATCACATGCAATACGTCTACAATATAAAGAAAACCATGAATCAGACCAGTGTTTTTTGTAATTTATGCATCTAGTGCAAAAATAAATTGATGATATAGAATATAAAAAGATTATTTTATGTAAATCATTTTTTATAAGAAAGAAAATAGTTCATACACTAATTTAGTTGTGAGCACCCACAAGTAGGAACAGTCAATCCATGTTTGAGGTATTATACTGCACAAGCATAAAAAACAAACACACAATCGATCACAATACAATAATAACAAGGACAACAATTATCAAAAAAACTATACCAAACACTAGACAAAACAATAATTACTTCACAAACATTGAGAAAGGTCACAATACATAGTAATTGTTACTCAGTGTGTAAATATTAATAACATCATGAGTGTTGGATGTAACTGACAGAAAAAAGCAGACGCGTGTTTCGGAGGTTAGCCATTGCTGATAACAAAATTCATCAGGGTGCTGTCTGTACAAATAACTTCTGTGGCAGAGGGCCATCCATATTAATTACGATTATACAAGGCTGTGCACCAGGGAAGGCGCTCACAATATTCATAACCACTAGTCTGAAAACAAAATTCAATAATTAGATATAATCACTGCAGCTAAATAGGTGAGGAGGAGCCGTGCAGTAAAGTGTGTGCCATGTGAAACAAACTGTCACCATAAGAAAAAAACACAGTGAAAAACCAAGTAGCAGCTGGTGAACAACATGTGGGCCATGTGAGTCGAACTATCACCTTCCAAGACTGAGGCATAGTGCCTGTTAAAAATACACCCAAGAGTAGAGGTGATTATATAATAGCTCATGGAGTCAAAGTAACAGTTTCTAAAACAAACAGACATTGAACCTACTGTAAGATGGCTATCGAGTAGATAAAAGTAGAAGAGCACTGTGCCACAAAGGCAAGATTTGTGTGCCACCCACTGATTATATCAGGGTCACAGAGCGGAGGAGAGGATGGTGGGAGTGTAAGTAGCTCGATCCCACCGGAGCTATAAAACTAGTGTGTGAGGAACAGTGAAGTATGTCAGGAAACAAAAGGAATAGGTACGGATACGAATATAGGCCAGATATGGGGTGTAAAAAAAAGAGTACACCTACCTATTTCCTCAAAGGGATAGAGACAGGCAAAAATGGGCCTGGGGGCAAGACCCAGTGGACATTCAAAATACTGGTCCCACCGAAGTAACAAAATAATTCAGACTGAAGAGTCTGCATCAAACAAGACAAAATGAAATAAAATAAGACAAGAAACTCGCGGTCTAATTCTTAAGCTAAAAAAGGACCGTGTCTGAGAGAACAAAGCTTATCTTGAAAAGTAGCATTTAGATGGGGACAGCATCTCCTCCCAGCCTAACAATGGCCCGTGTAAGTATGCTGCAAACAGCAGAATACATATACGATGGCAGAGCGCCAAAGCGCTGCAATTGATGTCAGCTGAGCTGGCCCCGAGTTGTGTCTACATGTTAGTGCGATAACCATGGGACTAGGGGCGGAAAAACAGCTGCCTTGTTAGAATGGGCGCGTAAACTGAAGAATTACATGAACGTATGAAGAAATCCATTAAAGTCCTCATTCCAATGGGAGTAATAAGATAATAGTATGCGGCCATCGCTAGTGAATAGATCTATATATACCATCTCATAAGGATCCAAACAAAAGGACCAATCTGGATTATAAGAAAAATGCTGCCATCTTGGAATGGTGAATAGGCGACACAAAGTACCAGATAAAGTAATGAAAAGAAATATACGCAGAAAAGTAGAAACACACAAGCCACGATCGCAATAAAGTACAGAGAAACTTCTCATTAGAGGCGATAGGAGGCAGAACTAACTGTTGACAGCATAACCCAAATCTGAAAGGTCCACATCTACATAAATGGCCGCCACCTTGAAGTAATGAATCGGCGACACAGGATAGCAAATAGAATATAGAAAGAAAGCCACCTACACAATAATAAGTTAAACGTCTTACTAGAGATGATAAGAGGCAGGACTAACTACATTGTAGTAAGTTACAAGAAATAGTCTTACTGGAGATGATACAAAGCAGGGTTGACTGTTGAGCGTAAAGCCCAAAGCTGGAATGTACAAACCTAGTCACAGCAACGAACAAATGAAAAAAAGCAACCCTATAGAGATAAAATGTAAAAAAAAAAATGTAATATTTAATACATACAAACAATTTGTAAAGGCTAACGATAAGCCTGGAGAAATGTATGTATATAAATAAAAAGAATAAATATGAACAGACGAACTGATGAATAAGATACAAAGAAGGAAAAAGAAGGACCCCTGATAAGCCCATCCTCTGTTCAAGTAGGTTCATTAGACAGTTTTGTTTAACAGTGTCGAAGGCAGCAGTTAAGTCAAGTAGTTTTAGAAGCAATGATTCTTTCAAGTCCAGCATTTTTAATATGTCATCCACAGCATGAGTGACTGCTGATTCTGTTCTGTGACCTTGATGGAAACCTGATTGGTGTTGGTCAAGGAGTTGAAACTATGTGGTTGAGAAGTTGGACCTGGACACATTTTCCAGGACCTTCACAAGAGTGAGGATGTTGGAGATAGGTCAGAAGCTGTTGGGATCTAAGCAATCTGCATTAGTTTTTTTTAAATGGGGGTTAACTGTCCTACTTTTAGGCAGTCTAGGATAGTGCCTTGATGTAGCAAGGCATTTTCAATCTTACACCATAAGGGGAGGATAGTGGCTTTGATTTCTTTGACATTTGTCAGAGCTAGAGGGTCGATGAAGTGATTAGATGGGTTTAAGGAGGAAAGAATGTTATAGATGTCACTTTCAGGGATTGATGTGAAAGTGTGCCAGGAGGCATTGTTTTTGGGGACCTGCCTGGGGGATCACTCCATTCAATGTACTGGGATGACTGTGGAAAGATGACCAAGGCTGATAGAAGTAGATCCTTCCCTGATTGTAGTTCACTTTCAATATTTGTGGTTTTTCCCAAGAAGAAAGAAGCTAACTCTTCACAGTTTAGAAGAGTGATGGACCCAATGCGAAGTGGGTTTGGTACTTTGCATGTTTGTTGCTTGATGATTCTGATAGTTTTTTGGGTTGATTTATGGCTTGGTCAGGCTGAGCTCTAAAGAAGATGGCCGTCCGCTTTCTGATTTTTCTGTTCTACGTGTTCCTCTACGATCTTGAGCATTTTAGGAGTTCCCAGGAGAGCAAAGATCTCCAGGCTCTTTCTAAAGATGTTAGTTTGCATCGTTCAGAGTTCGAGTTGTCATTGAATCTAAGGTTTCAAGACTTTGGTAGATATATTTTTGGTTGAAGGGGGTGATATAGTCAAGGACTTCCAACATGAAAGTGTTGTAGAAGTCTGTGAGGTCATGGACAACAACTATGTCAGTCTGAGGAGTCAAGGTGTTATTACAGTGGGTGGATAAAGTCGGTGGGGTTTATATCACAAAGATTATTTTTCTACTGTTGTGTTTTCTTTGGTTGTGCTCGCTTCCAGCTCACCACTGGATGGATGAGGAAGGTGATGCGGTAATGGTCTGCCCAGTCACAGGGGCTAAAGGACTCCAATTTTATGTTGTCCATCTTTGAAATGAGAAGGTCCAGAGTCTCACCCTTGTTGTTGAATCAGGCTGTTACAGATTTGGGTCGACTCCTGGTCAGATAGAAAGGACTTCAGGCTGTTCACTGCATGTTTATTTTGGTCATTCCATTGGAGGTTAAAGTCAGCAAGGAAGATCTGGGACACTTGATGGTTATCATTGGTTGTGATGACCTCCATGGTTTGTTCAATGAACGGCAAATTATCATCAGGAGGGCGGTATAAGGCCTGTCGTTTTCAATGGAGATTAGTGTAGCTAGTGATATAGATGTAGTTTTCAATGGAGATTAGTGTAGCTAGTGATATAGATGCAAAGATATTCACATGCAGGCAGGGTGATTGTTTCTGACTGAAACACAGTGCGCGTGTTGCGGTAAATGCAGGCCCCCCATCAGATATCTTAGGTCAATCTAGTTGACTGATCCTGTGACTAGGGGGACTAGTAGATCTATACTAGGATGAGATGAGCTGTTTGACCAAGTTTCCATGAGGATAACAATATCAAACTTATGTGTGAGGATGAGGTCATAAATATCGGCTGCATGTTTATTTGTCGATCTTCAGTTGAAAAGCATACACTTCAGTTAGCTCTTGGTGCAAGGAGAGGCTTCCTGAGATATGTTAATGCATTTGATATTGTCAATGTTTACAGCTCTATGATTGTAGCTAGGTTGTAAGGGTTAGCCTGAATGTTTGGGTTTGATCCAGATCAGACTTATTGGTATTTTTCTTCAGGGAGTAAGAGATGTTATGAAAGATACAACTTCAGTCAAGAATGCAAGAGAGTATGGGAATCTGTTGATGAATGTTGAAAGACTGGATCTCCTCACAAAGCCCTGTGAGTTAAATGAAGTTAATGATAAGGAAGCTACGTGCCTCAGAGTGACAGATGTATGTGGTTGAGAAATTTGTTTCTATGACAAATGCTGAAGGAAACTCTGAACAAGCAGTCACTCCAGCTAGGGCAAATTAACACCAAACCAAGTTGATTGTCATCAAAATCATTGTGAAAGAGTTCCTCAGGATCAATTTCAAGTGAAAGTGACAATGATAACTGCGCAATGTTGTTTTTAACTTCAGAGAGACATGCACATGTGGGGCTAGTCGAATGTGAGAAAAAAACAGACGAGAGAAAGATCAAAATGAAAATGCAGATCTTCAAAGATTGTCTGAAGATTACTCTGAAAATAAATGGGTGTTCAATACCTTTTATTATTGATAGCGTTGCACTAATAAGCATTATGCCTGAGGAGAAATATTTTGAAAATGTCATTATTTCCACAATTTCTGCAATTGAAAACTAAAGTATATACATGGGCAGCTTTGACATCTTTAAAAAGTCAAGGCTCATTTGTAGCTGCAATGAAAAACTAGAAAACAGTGGTGCAAGCGCCAATTCATATACTTCATGGTACAGCTTCAAGTGCCTGTCTCCTCTTTTTCACACTGCTGCTGATATGAACAAAGACAAATTGCATTCCACTTGCTGTTGAAAGAGAACTTAATTTGTTACTCAAACACAATATCATTGAACGCTTCACTGGTGCAATGCCATGGATTTATCCCATAGTGGTAGTGCCTAAAACAGACAGTGAAGGAGCTGTACGCATTTGCATTGACATGCGTCAGGCCAACAAGGCAATTGAGAGAGAATGACATCAAGGACCCTACATTGCTGATATGATAACTTATTTGAATCGTGCCAAGTTTTTCTCTAGACTCGAATTAAACAAAGGATAGCATCAGTTGGATCTTGAAGAGACTTTTCCAAGACGTCATTAAATATATCTAACAGTCTATTGTAAATTCCTTCAAGTTTAGTGTAAGCCTAGGTAGAGCATGTGAAGTTGCACTCTGTGGAATTCCGCTGAGTTACCAAAAATCTTTGTGAGATTTCGCGGAGTTCCGCTAGCAAGCGGAGTTCCAGTGAAGGGCTGCTATTATGAGGACTATTACTATGTAGTACATTACCAAGTGCATGCACATTCAAATACAATGGGAATGAGGGACATTTTATGGCATAGGTGTTATGGAGCAAGATGTTACAATAAGTTTCTTACCTGTTAAGTCCAAGCTATGCTCGATCAGAAACTGGGAGCACCTATGTGGCACTGTCATCCGTATGCTCTTGCCCTGTGGGTCTCTCCAGCTGGTCTCCAGCTGTGAGTCAGCTGACTGTGCCCAGAGCAAAGCATTCTACAAGATTCATGAACCTCTAGTTCCTCCAAGAGGCTGGCCAGCTTACGGGCTAGGCCACATATCTAAGCTTGCATAGTAGCCGGCACCTAAAACTCCCATAGCACTGTGCTTTCCTTCCAGTGAGGTCCCTTATGCTTTTGCTTACGCCACATGCTGTTGTGCTGCCACAGAGACATCACGGGACCCAAGCACTAGTCTGGAGGAAAGCGAAGGACTACACTACCAAAGGCCCATCTGAAGGAAAATAAAGGACTAAGATGTGTCAGGTATCATTGGTTACAATGAAATGGAAGAGGGACAACAGCCCAACTTGAGCTGCGAAGAAAGGTTTTGGACACATTTAAAATTAAATCTAAAATGTAATTAAATCTACACCTCAAAGCAACAACCACTAAAGTAAAAAGAAAGTGCCCTACTGCAAACAAAACACATATTTCAATATGTTTAGTGATTATAGCAGTCTGTGGTGAGTGACTTGCTCAGACGTGGAGGTAGGCCAGCAGGCGCTGGGTAGCAGTGAAAGAGACACACATGTTGTCACCCACATCATAACCTTGTTTGCTGTAAGCCCTTTAAAATATTACAGTGGGCATATTCCTATGTGGACATATTTTTACAAGCTGACACGTCACTGTTTACCTGCAGTATGCGATCCCAAATACTGAACGCTCTGGGACCACTTTCAATTTTTTTTTTAACCTGTTGAGTGTGAGTTAAGGTAACAAGTGCCACTAGAGCACATTATTTGGTATGGAGATAGCTATGGATGCTTTTGGGAGCCTCAGGAGCGCTTGTCAGGGAAGAGTGACCCCACAAAATGCCGGGCCAGCCAGTGAAAGTACATGAGCTTGGTTTCTTGTGTTTCACTCTGAGTAGGCATTAAATAATGATGACATGCTGCAGAGCCTACTCCGACAGGGCGCCATCGTTTCTGACTAAGAGCTGCTCAGACACAGCCATCGTGAAAGCAGCCAATGTTGAAAATTGCTATTTTTGTGACGATGCACAGGAAAATTACATGTAAGTCTTTTTGTTTCCACGGTTTAATGTGGCTCAGTGCTAATGTACGGAGGGATTAAATGTAGGAGTGGGCATCAGGCACTGATAAACTCCGCTACATGGCAGAGTCAGAGTTTTTGCAGAACTCCACGCTCCAAGCGGGGCGCAGAGTGGCATACCATTTGGAACTCCGTCCACGGAGTGGAGTTTACCACCCACGCTAGGGATAGTGATGACATATAACTCTTCAGAGCATCTCAGAGACAGCATGAGAAAGATCTCATGCAAGTATGTAATTTGATAAATGATTCTGGTTTGACTTTGAATGCTGAAAAATGTGAAAGACAAAATTGAAATTATTTGGCTATATCTTTTTTGATTGGGTAAGACAACTGATCCATCAAAAGTGCAAGCACTATCTACTGCTAATTCCCCATAAAACATTTCTATGTTACATTCATTCCTTGGGATTGCCAGTTAATGTTCTAGATACATCCAAAACGTTGCCACAGTCAGATTACAAGAATACAACAACACAATTGTTCACCGATCCAGGCAAAGATAAAAATAAAGCTGATTAATTTTCAAGAGTCCAGTAAGTAAGTGGTCGCTGTAGCAACATTTATAAGGAATAACAAATATATTAGCATTCACAAAGCCTTGTTTTCATGAAATGCATAAATTCAATTTATTGTATGGATCATTGGCATTCAATGCGATTTTAATTCAAAGCATTGATTATTTTGGCAACACAGTTGCTCAAACATATAACAGTGCAATAAGTATTTACAGAGCTCTTCGTGTGAGAAAAAAGGAGGTTGGGGATCAAGTGAGTATGTGTGGGTGGAGGACAGGGAAAGAGAGGTGATGTAACATATATACATCAATTTTACATGGTATAACCTTTCCGGCCTAAAACATGTCAATTGTTTTGGGTGTACAAATAACCCTGATAAACATCAACTAATTGGAATTCTGTTGTCAGAGCTTGTGATCTAGGTATGTGTCATCAAAGTTTCGACCCCTAGGAAGGATGGTTAGTTCAGTCCTCTCGGTGGGGTATTCATCAGGACAAAGCTGAGAAGAGCACCTGTGAACAATTGGAACAGTGTGTGAGGGAAGGGACATAGTGTCAGGAAAATAGTGTGAATGTTGCCAAAAAGGTAACTGACACCTACTCTGGGGAACTGCAGGAATACTCTGTTGTGCAGTCAAGGATGTGGGCTCGTAAGAGCTCCTAGTGTCAGAGAGAAACAACGATCAAAGTACGAATGCCTTAATCTAAAAGCCTAATGGTAAGTGTATCAAATAACCATTACCTCCTCGTCCTGTCTCCCCATCCCATTCCTGATGAAGTGAGCAGCTAGTCTGCTCTACAGAACCCCTACCTAGCTGAGCTGTTGGCACTTCCCCCTAGGATGATGTCACCATCACGTGACTACAAAGGGGGAAGTGCCGGAAGAATCATCCTGTTTTTTTCTTTCTGCAGTCTACGACCGCGTTCCTGGCTATGCTGTTGGAGGCTTCCTGTTCTGGTGAGTCTCCGTGTTGTTTTCTTTTTTGTTTACGGCGGCCTGCTCTTACGGCCGCCTGTGTTTTCTACTCTGCCGTTTCCCCCGCGTTAGGCTCCATTGTGGGGCTTCTTTCTTTCACGCGGCTCGCGTTAGCGGCCGTCTCTGTTTGGGGGCACTGTTTTACACGCGGCTCGTGTTAGAGGCCGTTTCTGTTGATTGTGCTTGCTTGCTCACCTGGCTTGGGTTGGCCTGCTCCAGCGGCCGTTCCTGGGCGTTCTCCGGGCCGTTTTTCACCCTGCTCTAGCGGGCAGGGGCTTTTCTTTGGAGTTTGGTGTCCTGCATCTTTTCAGGGGGCGATTTTGGCGGCTGACTGGGCTTCTTATACCGGCCCTGTTTTTTTCTCCTCCCACAGGTGTTCGGGTCCTCGGCTATTTCTGGGGTCCTTGTGGGGATGTTTTTTGTCCTTGTTTGTGCCTGTTGGGAGTGTTGTTTGGACTTTTTTGCTTCCGCAATGGATTTGGATGGTTCTTCTTCTGCGGCCCCTCTGGATGCCCTGCTCCGCCTTATTAATGAGGCTGTGGCTGCTGCTTTCCTGGCTAGGGACACGGCTGGGCCTCCTCCCAAGATGCCTCGTGTTTCTTTGGATGCGCAGGCTGATCCTGTGGAAGACTTTGGTCCTGATGAGGATGAGGGTGTCCGTGGTCATTTTGTTCAGGGTGCTGAGCTCGCTGAACTGTTTGCCCATGTGAGGTCCAACTCCTGCGGATGCTGTTGTTGAGGATGACTTTTTTACGCAGTATGTCCAGCCTGCTCCGGATTCTTTGCCTTTGCATAGTGCAGTGCGCAATGTGCTGTCTCACGAGTGGAAGGAGGTGGACAAGTCTTCTTTTCCTCGTTTCCTGTCCAGACGTTACCCTCTTGAGGGTTTTGCTGATGAGTTCCCTCAGGCTGTGAAAGTGGACAATTTGATGGCTGGCCTTTCCTCTCAGGGTTTGGTTGTCTCTGAGGACGCCCTTCCTGCGGACGCTCTGGATAAGCGTGTTGAGGGGGCGGTGAAGCGTTCCTATGCTGCTTCTAATTTCTCTGTCCAGGCGACTGCGTATTCCAACTATATGGTTCAGTCGCTCCTTAAGGACTTCCAGTCTCTGTCTGTTCTGCTGAATGACGGCGAGGTTGCCACGCCTCTTCTGTCTTTGATGGAGTTGCAGGTGCATTACCTGTCGGACATTTCCTTTGACAATTTGGGGGCGGCGGCCGCTGCTTCTGGTGCGTCCATTGCTGCCCGTCGTCATCTTTGGATGCATTCCTGGAAGGCGGACTCTTCCCAGAAGTCGGTTCTCCTTAAGTTGCCTTTTGAGGGTTCAAAGGTGTTCGGTCCTCAACTGGAGGCCATGGTCAAGCAGTCGGCGGAGAACCGCAAGCTGGTGGCTCCAGTCCGCCCTCCTTCTCGGGGTCGTGGGTTTGGTTACCATCGCGCTTTTGGGCCTCCTGCTTGTGGCGCTTCTCAGCCCTTTCGTGGCAGGGGTCGTGGCCGGGGGGCCCCTGGAAGTGCCAAGCCCCGGGCCGCTGCCGGTGTTGCCGCCCCTGCTTCCTCCTCTTCTCAATGACTGTCTGCCCTTGCCGGTTGGTGGTCGCCTCCGGTCCTTCCGCGCCCAGTGGTTGTCGGTTCCGGATGCCTGGGCAATTCAGAGTGTTTCGGAAGGTTGCCGGATCGAGTTTTCCTCTCCTCCTCCTCCGGGTTTTGTTCGGACTCCCCTGCTGCATCTTCCTCTGCGCAGGGATGCTTTGTTGGCAGGCGTGCGACTCCTGTTGGAGAAGAGGGCTATTGTGGAGGTTCCTCCTCTGGAGAGGGGCAGGGGTTGCTATTCTATCCTCTTTCTGGTTTCGAAGAAGGACACTTCGGATTTTCGTCCTGTTTTGGATCTGAAGCGGGTCAATCGTTTTGTTGTCCATCGTCCATTCAAGATGGTGACGCTCCAGTCCATCCTGCCTCTGGTCCTGCCGGGGGGTTTCCTGGCGTCCCTGGATCTCATGGATGCCTATCAGCACGTTCCTGTACATCCGGAAGACCAGCGTTTTCTCCGATTTGCTGTGGGGTCCCTTCACTTTCAGTTCCGGGTGCTCCCTTTCGGCCTTTCCTCGGCGCCCAGGGTGTTCACCAAGCTCTTGGCCCCTCTGGTGGGTATCCTTCATTCCAGGGGTCTTTTGGTTTTTCCATACCTGGATGACTGGTTGATTGTCTCTCCTTCTTTTTCACAGGCTCTGTCGGATGTGGACCAGGTGTGTCTTCTGCTGGGGTCCTTTGGGTTCCTTATCAACCACAGGAAGTCCTCCCTGGTGCCCTCCCAGTCCCTGAGGTTCCTGGGGGCTCTCTTCCGCTTGGACTTGGACATGGTTTTTCTCTCGCAGGAGCGCCAGCTGACTTTGTTTCGTCACCTTTCCTGGCTTCTGTCCCAGTCCCGGGTGTCTTCCCGTCTCTGGCTGCGGAGTCAGGGGGAGATGGCTTCCACTCTGCATCTCCTTCCTTGGTCCAGGCTCCATCTGTACCCCCTGTTGCATCATGTCCTGTCGCACTGGGATCCTGCCTCCTTGGACTACGAGACTCTGATCCCTGTCACTCCGGGGATTCGGGCGGATCTCCAGTGGTGGTTGTCCCCTCTCTCTCTTTCCCGGGGGTTCAATCTCCTTCCTCCTCTGTCTGTGGTCGTTTTGTCCACGGATGCCAGTGCTCTGGGGTGGGGTGCCGTTCTGGGTGCCTCCAAGGCTCAGGGTCGGTGGTCCAGCTTCGAGTCCCTCCAGTCGTCGAACTGGAAGGAGTTGAGGGTGGTTTGGTTGGCTCTTCTTTGGTTCGCTCCTCTCCTTCGGGGTCGGGCGGTCTCTGTGCAGACCGACAATCAGGTGGTTCATGCTTATGTGAATCACCAAGGGGGCATTTGTCGTGCCCTGTTTCTCCTTTCCCGGAAGATTGTCCTGTGGGCAGAGTGGAATCTCTTGGTACTCAGACAAAATATCGAAAATAAAATATCGTAAAGACAAATAATATCGAAGTCAAAATATCGAAGGTAAAAAATATTGGCAAGCAAAAATATCGGATACAAAAATATCGTAATAGGTAAGTAAGTATAAATATCGATAATAATAATATCGTATGACAAAATATTGACAATACAAAATATCGTGTAGTAATGGAAAAAATAAATAGTATAGGAAAAAATATAATAATTGTACATACAAAATTGATAAAAAGGTCTATATTAAAAAATTAAAATATATTTAATAAAAAATAAAAAAATAAAAACATATCTAGTTTTAGGAGTGGGTAATTGGGTTTATAGGGGATAAGGGTGGGGAGTGTATTAAAATGTATGTAAAAATACATAAAATAATAAAAAATATGAAAAAAAAGATTACATTTAAAATAATATTTAAATTATTAATATTAATAAATAATAATAGATATCAAGTTTTAGGAGCGGGTTATTGGGTTTATAGGGGATAAGGGTGGGAAGTAATTTAAAAATAATTAATAAATTAATATATGTTTGTAAAAAAATGTATTAATAATTAATTGGTAAATAATTAATATTAATTAGTTAATTAATTAATATACTTTTGTACATTATTTTATATAATAATTAATTGGTAAATAATGAATATTAATTATTTAATTACTAATTATAATTTTGGACATAATTTTAAATAATGAATAATTGGTAATTAAATAATAATAATGAATTGGTAATTAATTAATATTAATTAGTTAATTAATTAATATAATTTTGTACATAATTTTAAATAATAATTAATTGGTAATTAATTATTAATAATTAGTTAATTAATTAATATACATTTTTACATAATTTTAAATAATAATTAATTGGTAATTAATTAATATTAATTAGTTAATTATATTAATTAGCTTCATTTAGTTAAATATATATTTTTTACTTATTGTAAATTAATTTGGAAAGAATAATATTAATAATTAAATGTATTTATTTACAGCTAATGTGCTAATATATTTACTTTATTGTTATTGTTAATTAATAATTAATTTGTAATTACATAATAATAATTATTTTTGGGTAAAGGAGTATTGTTAGAGTTCAGGGTCAGTTTTCAGTTTTTGGGTAAAGGGGTATTTTTTGGGTTCAGGGTCAGTTTTCAGTTTTTGGGTAAAGGGGTATTTTTAGGGTTCTGGGTCAGTTTTGGGTTTTTGGGTAAAGGGGTATTTTTAGGGTTCTGGGTCAGTTTTCAGTTTTTGGGTAAAGGGGTATTTTTTGGGTTCAGGGTCAGTTTTCAGTTTTTGGGTAAAGGGGTATATATAGGGTTCAGGGTCAGTTTTCAGTTTTTGGGTAAAGGGGTATTTTTGGGGTTCAGGGTCAGTTTTCAGTTTTTGGGTAAAGGGGTATTTTTAGGGTTCAGGGTCAGTTTTGGTTTTTTGGGTAAAGGGGTATTTTTAGGGTTCAGGGTCAGTTTTCAGTTTTTGGGTAAAGGGGTATTTTTTGGGTTCAGGGTCAGTTTTCAGTTTTTGGGTAAAGGGGTATTTTTAGGGTTCAGGGTCAGTTTTGGGTTTTTGGGTAAAGGGGTATTTTTAGGGTTCAGGGTCAGTTTTCAGTTTTTGGGTAAAGGGGTATTTTTTGGGTTCAGGGTCAGTTTTCAGTTTTTGGGTAAAGGGGTATTTTTAGGGTTCAGGGTCAGTTTTGGGTTTTTGGGTAAAGGGGTATTTTTTGGGTTCAGGGTCAGTTTTCTGTTTTTGGGTAAATGGGTATTTTTAGGGCTCAGGGTCAGTTTTGGGTTTTTGGGTAAAGGGGTATTTTTAGGGTTCAGGGTCAGTTTTGGGTTTTTGGGTAAAGGGGTATTTTTAGGGTTCGGGGTCAGTTTTCAGTTTTTGGGTAAAGGGGTATTTTTTGGGTTCAGGGTCAGTTTTCAGTTTTTGGGTAAAGGGGTATTTTTAGGGTTCAGGGTCAGTTTTGGGTTTTTGGGTAAAGGGGTATTTTTAGGGTTCAGGGTCAGTTTTCAGTTTTTGGGTAAAGGGGTATTTTTTGGGTTCAGGGTCAGTTTTCAGTTTTTGGGTAAAGGGGTATTTTTAGGGTTCAGGGTCAGTTTTGGGTTTTTGGGTAAAGGGGTATTTTTTGGGTTCAGGGTCAGTTTTCTGTTTTTGGGTAAAGGGGTATTTTTAGGGTTCAGGGTCAGTTTTGGGTTTTTGGGTAAAGGGGTATTTTTAGGGTTCAGGGTCAGTTTTCAGTTTTTGGGTAAAGGGGTATTGTTTGGGTTCAGGGTCAGTTTTAATTTAATGTACGCTGGATTTGGTATAGTAATAATTAAATTATTAGAGTCCAACATATACTCACATTTAATATACAGTGCAAAATTTCTAATAAGATTCTTACATTATAGTAAGATAATGATACTAATTGTTCAACATGATTGTAGAAACATTATTTTTAATTATGTTTCACAAATAAAATGTTATTTCATAACAAAAATATTTTTATTACATTTGGTTTTATAAACATATTTTATAAACACAATGATAAGCAACTATACAGAAGCATTATTATTTTCATCCTTTTTGTAAAAAAAAGAAAATTATTTATTATCTCTTTTACATATTGTAATTTCAGAAAGAAATGTAGAAATAACAAAAGTATTTTTTCCACTTCATTTCAATACATCAAATATTTATTATATAATTCACAAATTTTTTACACATTTTTCAATTATTATAATTTGTGACAATGTACTTATATTTCTAGACATTGTTAACATAAATATTATTCTTTTTTTAATATGTATTTATTACATTCATTTATATATTTGTTAATCAAATCATTGTAGGATTAAAGTAAATATTTCTTTACAATAATAGAAACTTAATGTTTATTTTTGCCTATTTAGTTAAGTATAGATATTATATTTTATACTTGGGACTATTTTATTGCATTTGGGTGCTTTATTTTGTAACCGGGTTAGGTTGTTTTGGGTTATTTGGAAGAAGGGCTGATCGCGGTTGGGAGACACTTCACGTCGCTTCAGGTAAGGTTTATTTTATATGTTTTATGTGTATTTTAATGATGTTTTGAGATTAGTGACCTTATATTTTGTGTTGTTGAATGTGAGGGAGTTATGTTTTAGATTTCGAAAACAGATAATTACTTATGGTATATACACGTAGTGTTAGTTAGTTAAATCATTATATATAGAATGAATTTTAGTCTTTTACGGTATATCTACAAGTGAAATCATCAATTTCAATATGTTTGTACCTAATTACTAGCTAATTAATGTGGGTGGGAATGTCTGTTTTCTATGTTTTTGTCATAGGTGTACGCTACATCGGAAGTTCCGTTTTTTTTTTAAAGGAAGTGTTTGTTTGTTTAATTCAACACTGCTTTACAAACACTTCTTTACATTTTTCGGTTTTGCTGGAGCGATTCTTTCTATTTTTCCAATTTTTCGGGTTTTTTATGGTTATTCGATGGCTCTGGACAACGTGGATGTCTTAATTTTGGAACAGTTGTATTTTTACATTTTTTTGGGGTTAATTTTGCACTACCTGGATTACTTTGGTGGAGAAGGACGTTATTGGATTGACAACATGATTGATAAGTCCTTGCTTTCTTATTTTGTGTGGGTGGGTAATGTTATTTTTATTATGGAATTGTTTTTTACTTGTTATTTAGTTTTAATGTGTGCATATATTATAATAATATCTCTATATATTGCATACATTAAATACTTTAGAAGCTCACGTTACATATTTTTGCATACTTAGGTGATACTTTTAGTGTTTTATAACATTTTGGGAATTAATTAGAGTAGTGTTTTGGCAATGATGTTTAGGTATTCTATGCCTTT
This sequence comes from Lissotriton helveticus, assembly GCF_964261635.1. Taxonomy (NCBI): domain Eukaryota; kingdom Metazoa; phylum Chordata; class Amphibia; order Caudata; family Salamandridae; genus Lissotriton; species Lissotriton helveticus. The sequence goes on along the minus strand of NC_136057.1, from coordinate 788,364,596 downwards.
TGTACTAGGGTAAAGTTTAACTTGTTCTTCCAGGTACTTGTGCATTTGTTTATTTTGCTTTGATGTTTTAGGTACAAGTTCAGTTACAGATTGGTCCATTCTAAATTCCTGGTAGCTCTGTTCTTTCTGTAGGCATTTAATGAAATGTTCTAGAGTTTGTTTGGTTCTGCCAGTTGATTGTACAAATGCATTGTGCCAACCTTCCACTGCATTGTTAGTTTTTGATTCTCCGTTAAGGGTACTTCTGTAAACGGTCCACCAGGGTATGAGGAATTTGGGATTTCGTCTGTGGCCAGATCTGTGGAGTCTGCCTACCCAGGTGTCTTCAAAGTAGTCGAGAAATGGACTTAATTTAGCTTCATTTTGTTTGTAGAAGGGGCTGTCTATAAGAATGTTGTAGTGTTCAGCTACGTCTGTTTCAGGGACATAAGCAAGTGCAATTAGTTTTTTAATTTGGAAAGCAAAAGATGAGTTTGTAACATATTCGACACTTAGGGTAGTTTTTTGAAGGTGTCTCCATAAACACTGGTTAAAATGATAATAGCAGCCTTGAATGCAGGTATGGGGGTGGATTTTTAGGATAGTTGAGAGCATTGTTTGCTCAAAATCAAAAATGATTTTTTCAGGAGAAAAATCATTCGTTTTTTGTTTAATTATATTTATTAATTCCATATATGTGGAATTATTTTTGTTTGGTAATAGTGCATATAGCAAAGGTATGTTGCAGTTGTGGTAGAGGCCATGTATTGTGTATAATTGGAAAAATGGTTTGGGACAGATGTTAAATGTTCCATCCATCATCCAATGTTGGCTTTGCTGCAGTTTAACTAAATTCATATTGGTACCAAAAATTATAAGCCTTTTGTCATTGTTTTCGTTGTCGTAAACTATAAATGGTTGTTTATTTAAAGTTATTATTTGGTTAGCAGTTAAATTTATATCCTGATATGTTCTGGGAGATGGTGTTGTAGCAGTAGTAGCTTTTTTAGTTCGTGCTATAGTTCTTTTTAAGGAGAGGATATTTGGCATTTGAGTTGTGGCAGTTTTTGGGATTTTAGGAATGGCTTCTTTTAAAATGAAATTTGTTTGCTTTTGGGAACCTGTACTAGCTTCTTTTATATTTTCCAAAGCTGTTCTAACTTCTATTTCAGTAACATTAGGTGGATGATTGTGTTCCCTAGTATACAGTACTGTAGCTTCTCTAGTTGTTGCTCTGCCATAGCACTTGTTAGAATAATATTTACAACATTTCCAATTAACTTTCATGCCATATTGCTTTTCTTGTGTATAAGGGTAACCCATGTAGCATAGTAATAGTTTTCCTTTCTGGCTGGTCACAAATTCGGCTCCTTCGGTCATTTTGTACTTTGTATATCTATAACATATATATATAATAGTTAATGTCAAATTAAATGTGATAAATAATCTATGTTAGTGATAAGTAGGAATGTTTATACTTACGTGTTTTAGAATTTACAGCAACATTAGGAGTTGCTTGCTTCTTTTGTTGGGGATAATTGTTTGTGATGTTGTTGTAGCTGTTATGAAAAACATGAAAGTAGTATATTATTAATTAATGTTTCGGTACATTTGCAATGTTAGAGCTCATTTCTACTACAAAAGTGTATCTTCATGATTCACATTGTGAAGATACTTACATATTTTTTTAGGTTGGTCTTTGCCAGTATAGTTGTTTCTTCAGCTTCTGGAGAGTAGTTTGTAGTGTTATCTTAAATAAAAAAGGAACATATGTGTTAGAATAATCACCATGTTGGTATGTTTTTTAATAGATTATCTGGTAATTATGTTCTTTAATATACTTACTTTGTGGTTAGTATCTTTATTATTCAGAATGTGGAGTTCTGTATTATGTCTGTATATCTATTCGTTGTGTTTGCTCTGTAAATAAACAATATATAATAGAAAATAATTAGAACAGTTCTAAATGTTTGTATTGTTTTTCCACATTTATTTCAGTTGCATAATACTTACTTAGTAAAATGTATTGGAGAAATAGTACTGATGTCCTTAGTTCATTAGTAGTGCAGTTTTCAGTAGTAGAATCTACAGAAAAAAAGAAATATGTGGGGCAAAAGTCATTATTTCTGTGTGTTTAGATGTATGTGCACATAATGAAACAATGTGAAATTACTTACATAGTTATTAGAATCTGTATTCCTATGCTTTGTTCACAGTTATTTTGAGTAGAATATTCAGTAGTCGTTGTATCTAAAAAAAATAGTTTCATATAATTATTTAGCATGTTAAGTAGTATGAATAGCAAAGGGTCACTGGGTATTTAGCAGGTAAGTAAGTAGTAGTAGCAAATAATGCAGTTTCTATTTTATTTACTTACTTAGAAGATGTGATAGTAGGTTGATAGTCTGGTTCTTCTAGTTGTTGTGCAGCAATTCGGATAGAGATAAATCTCCTTCAGTGACTTTTGGCAAGTAGTTTGTGCTTAGATTTTAATTGTTTATATAGGGGAGTGTCAGTAGTAATTACTTTGCTATTGGTTCATTTAAAAAATTAGGTTTGTGATTGGTTAGTTAGTATATTTGAATTTCAGTTGTGATTACTTTGTAATAGAAGTGAAAAACCCAAAAAAATAATAAAATTATACAAAGTAGTATAGAATATTTTTATATGTGTAGGTGATATAATTATACCAATAGGATATTTTTGACAAATTAATAGTGTGTCTATAGTATTAATTTAAGTATTGTGTGTTTATTTAGATGTGAAAACATATAAAACGTTAATTAATTATGCAAACAGATGCATATAAAAAGTCGATATATCTGATAATCCGATATTGAAGTGCACGATATTTTTGATGTCGATATTATAGTTAATGTCATTATTTTTTGTAGATAGCGATATTTTTGTTTTCCGATGTTAATGTAGTCGATATAAAAGTAAACGATGTTTTTGTATATCGATAATAAAAAATCGATATTTGTGTATATATCTAGTTAAGTATAGGAAGCCGATATATTTGATTTTGATATTTTTGCTCCGATATTTTTGTACGTCGATATTGTGAATGTCGATATTTTGTCAGACATTCGAATCTCTTGTCTCTGACGGCGGTCTATCTTCCGGGGAAGGAGAATGGGCCTGCAGACTCTTTGAGCCGGGTGTTCCCTTCCTCGGTGTCCATCTGTCTGTCCCCGGATCTGTTCGATCTGATTGTCCTCCGGTTCGGCCTTCCTTGGCTGGATCTTTTTGCCTCGGAGGAATCCGCCCTTCTTCCTCGGTTTTGCAGCATCGTCCCCTCTCCGCTGGCATGGGCCACCAATGCTTTCTCGATTCCTTGGTCGAGGGGTCTGCTGTTTGCCTTCCCTCCGTTTGCCTTAATTCCGAGGGTCCTCTGGAAGATTTGTTGGGATCGGGCGGAGGTTCTCCTGGTTGTTCCGGAGTGGTCTCGGCGGTCTTGGTACCCCCTTCTGCTGACCTTTTCTGTTCGCCCTCATTGGCGGTTTCCCCTGTATCCCTCCCCTCTGAGGGTTCCTCTTCTCGGCCTTGCCTCCCTGCGTCGCCTCCGGCTGGGGGTTTGGCACTTGAGAGGTTGAGTTTGCTGGATTTGGGTTGCTCGTTGGATGTTGCCCAGTGTCTTCAGCTTTCCAGGCGTCCTTCCACCTTGCGTTCTTATGCCCGTCACTGGAAGAGTTTTTCCTCTTGGTGTCTGGGGAAGGGTCTCTCTCCTGACTCCTGTGTGGCCGTAAAGGTGCTGGACTTCTTACGGGATGGTTTCTTCCTGGGGCTTGCGGTTTCTTCCCTGCGGGCGCAGTGTGCTGCCATTCTTGCCTTTCGGGGTTCCTCTGTTTCCTCTGTCTCCCCGTTGGTGGCTCGCCTTCTGCGGAGTTTCTTGCTTCAGCGTCCTGTTTCCCATTCGCCTGTGCCTCCTTGGGATCTTCCCTTGGTTCTGCGGGCTTTGACGGGTCCTCCTTTCGAGCCTTTGGACTCCGTGGCCCTGAAGTTCCTTTCTGCGAAGGGTTTTTTCCTGGTGGCCATTACTTCTGGGCGGAGGGTTGGTGAGATAGGTGCGCTGATGGCTTCTCCCCCCTTCTTGCGCTTCTGCGCTGACAAGGTCATTCTCCGTCCCAGTCAGTTCTTTCTTCCCAAGGTGGTTTCTTCCTTTCACTGTAAGGAGGATATTGTTCTCCCGGTGTTTTTTCCGGTTCCTTCTTTTCCTGAAGAGGTGCTCCTCCATTCATTGGATGTGCTGAGGGCTCTCAGCATCTACTTGGAGCGTACGGCTGGTTTTCGTAAAGTGGATTCTCTGTTCGTCACCTATGGCCTGTCGGGTATGGGGCTTCGCCCTTCTCTGTCCACCTTGTCTCGTTGGGTCAAGGGCGCTGTGGTTTCTGCTTATGATTCTGCCCACTGTCCCCTGCCTTCTTCTGTTCAGGGTCGGTCGACTCGGAGTGTTTCTTCCTCCTGGGCCATGTTCAAAGGGGCCTCGTTGAGGGACATTTGAAATGCTGCCACATGGGCTTCTCCCCACACTTTTGTTGCCCATTATCGTCTGGAGTTGGGGATGGCGGCCTCTGCTGCTTTTGGGGGTTCTGTCCTGTCTGCTCTACATGATTTGTGATCTGTACTTATTTTTGTGGATTAAAATGGACCTGTTTCTTGCATTATTCTGGTCTGTTTTGTTCTTGCAATCACCGTGTGCTTGGGTATGGGCTCACTTCATCAGGAATGGGACGGGGAGACAGGACGAGGAGGTAATGCCAGGTTACTCACCGGTAATACCCATTACTCCGAGTCCTGGTGGGTATTACCGGTGAGTAACCGGGCAGTACTTACTATTTCAAGAAGAATGAAGAACATGCTTCTTAAATCTATGCTGTGGGTCAATCAATCACTTGCAGTCATAGGATCAAATCCGACTTTCTACAGACAAGAGAGCGGGACAATGAACAATATCAGTGGTTGCTTGGCATATACCACCATTAACCATTATTGATCCTGTGCACTAGCACATAGGGACTATTCACCCACCTAGTAAAGTCAGCAATTTCCATAACCATATGAGCGTGAAACAACAGGATTATCTTCTCATTCCTTGTGGCTACAACCATTGCGGATAAACAAATAATAAATAGGCATTCCAAGTCGCTGGTTCTATACAAAAAAGTGGGACCTTGCTTTGGCTTAAGGCAGTAAATTTACATGCGCCAAACTCGTGTGAGACTCCTTATAACTCCAAATTAGCCAAAGGAAAAATCCATGGGCTAAAAAGAATGCTTGTGGCATCCGTGTAAGTGAGCCACCGACCGGATTATTTATGTCACGTGGTATACTAAAACAATAATGCTGTAAAGATAGTGAAAACCTCGCTATGACCGGCAAACCCGGGTCACTCGATAAAGCAATGTTGATTGCAACAAAACAAACTTGCCAACGATATTGTCCCAGCTACATGCCGAGTGAAATCATGACTCAGGACAAAACGGCAAACCAGCACGGCTGCAAGGTCTTGGCCCTGCCGGGCTAGTATGCCAAATCATATGCCAAAGGGGTATCTAAATACCAATGGGCTAAATCTCTTTAAAACAAACACAAGAACAATCAGCAGCTTGCCTACCTTACACAGGGCTGTCCGGCTCAGGAATGATCGCGGGTGCTGCTGTAAAGCTAATTTTAGCTGCAGCATAGCGTTTGTGCATGGAAGGTACCTCTGCTAGATTGCACCAGGAAGGCTCGTCTCTGTGAGCCAATGAAAAGAGTGTATGGCCAACCGTGGTGAAATCATTGTTCCCTACAGTCACGTTTGAATACTAGGATCATTGAATGCAGAGGTGGATGGCCTATTTAGCGAGCGGCTAAGTAGCCTGAAAGTTAGAGAACTACCAAAGCAATTTTCAAACGGAAACATTCTAAGGCCCAAGTGGTTCTATGACATTACATCCACAGACTACAGCATTATGAATCATAAAATGTCAGTGCGCGTCTTAGGAGGCTAATTGCATCATTGTATTGTATTTTATTGTATTGTAATTGCATTTATATAGCACTTACTACCCGTGACGAGGCGTCGAAGCGCTTTTTCGGCGGGTAGCACGCTACTCCGGGACCCATAGAGGATTAGTGTTGAATTAGTATAGTGAAACATGCAAGTACATTTTAAGTGGTGGATAGGTTAGTCAGTTATTTGGGTTTGGAATGATAGCAGAAGGATAGAGGAGGACAAAGGTTTGTATTTATTTATCGCTCGCTTGTTGTCGCATGCTATTCAGGAAGCTTATAAAGGATTAGTGGTGAATTAATATGGTGAAATATGAGGTAATTTCAGTGGTGGATATTAGTCTGTTACTTGGAGTGAGAAGGATAGCGGATGGATTAAAGGGGAAGAAAGATTTACATTCATATAGCACTTGTTACCCCTGATGGGTGTTGAAGCGCTTTTCTGGCGAGTAGCACGCCACTTCGGAACCCATAAAGGATTAGTATAGTATAAATATGAAGTCATTTGAGTAGTAGATATGTTATTCAGTTATTTGGGCAGTATATTAGTATAGTTGAATATGCAATATGGAATTTTAGAAGTGAACATGTTAGTCTGTTAATTTTGATTGAAAAAGGATACTGGAGGAATAAAAGAGTGAAGGTTTTTTTTATTTTTTATTTTTTAGGTCTTAGCAGTAGGAAGAGGCTTTTGGATGAGTAAAAAGGAGTTTTGGAGGGAAGGAGTCAGAGCGGAGTTTAGAAATGTTTGTTTTAGGGGATCAGTGTAGTAAAAAGAGGTGTCAGATGATGCAAGGAGGGGTAGAGCAGGAGAGAGCTTAGAAGGGGTTATTTTGGCGATCATAGTAGTGGTATGGGGTTTGGGATAAATGAGAGAGTGGATGTAGAGGATATATTGATAGATTTATAGGATGAGAGATAGGGTAGTGCATTAGAAGGAGTAGTAGAAAGAAGTTTGAGATGAGTCAGAAGTTTGGACTAGAAGATATATTGAGCGAAGTATAAGCTGAGAAATAGGCTAGTGCATTGAAACATGCTAAATTAGAAGAAAGTGATAAATATATAGATCCATAAGTACATTGAAAGTATATAGACACATAAAGGAAGTAAGTATATTTAGATTAAATATATTGATAGAGGCACAGGATGAGAAATAGGGTTGTGCATTGGATATGCTTTTTCAGGAGAAAAGTAACAGACACACAGATCCAAGTACATGGAAGGTACATAGATGCACAATGGAAGTATGTACATAAAGATTACAGGGCGAAGAAGCCTATTTTACCTCATTGCAAAGGAACATTTCTGCACGTGTTTAAGTAGGACAAATTGTATATACATTAGGAACACATAATACTGGTGTTTGTGTACAAGTTGTTAGTCATTGCGTCAACAAACTATGCCATAACATGTCTTACAACGCCAAATTGCTTCCTGAACACCAAATATAACATTATGTAGGAAATAAAAAGACATATGCATGTATGAACATTTGCATTGGTAATGATTCAACATTGTCATAACATCATCCGACTTCGCCATTACATGTCATACAATGGCAAATTACGTCCTGAAAACCTAAATGTAACATAGTGTAGTAAATGAAAAGACATACACATGTATGGACATTTGCATTGCTGATAATTACACGTTGCCTCCGGAGGCCTAGCTTGCCACCACACCCCATGCAGCACACAATTATTCTGTGGTCAAAACAGCTAATTGGGCATTAGTGCTGTCAAGTTCATTAATGCAATTGTTCACAGTGTCCAGTAGGCACATCCATTTACATTCTCTTAAGTTAAGGATGGAGCCCAAGGTCCATATCTATCATTGAAATTCGCATTCGCAAAGGCCGAAATTTCGGCCTTTGCGAATGCGAATTCGCAAAATGGTATGTATGTAGGAAAATATAGTGCAAAATAAGGAATCGCATAAAATGCGATTCCTTAATTTGCGATAATGAAAAATCTGCGAATTTCCTGCGAATACCTACTTTTGCGATTTCTTAGTTTGCGAAAATCGCAAACGGGAAATCACAAAACAAGAATTCGCAATGGTATGTATGAAAAAATCGCAAATTGCGATTTTCGGAAATTCGCAATTTAAAGAATCGCAATTACCACCAAGTAGGAGCAGGTGGTAACCAGGTGCAACCTATTTAAGCAGCAACAGAATGCAACAGACTTCTTTCCACAATGGCGGGCTTTACCTGATAGCCAGGAGGATGCGACTGAGAACTGCTGCACAGAGGAGGAAACGCCAGGAGAGGATATTCCATTTGCGCGTCACCATCTACCAGCGCACTGATGAGGATATCTTTACCCATTACAGACTGGATGAAGACAGTATTCATGATTTAATTGAAGAACTCAGACCCTTCCTAGAACACCCCACATGCAGGACACAAGCCATCCCCACTCACATCCAGGTCCTGTATTCACTACACCTGTTGGCCTCAGGTAGTTTTCAGGGGGTGATAGCCTCAGCAGAAGGGGTTTCAAAAAAAGCCCTTTCTCGCTTTTTCCATGCGTTCCTTGACGCCATGGTACAGAGGATGCCACACTACATTTACCTTCCAAGCACCCCACAGGAACTGCATCAGACCAAACAGGATTTTTATCAAATTGCCCAATTTCCCCATGTCATCGGGTGCATAGATGGGACGCACGTTGCAATATGCCCCCATCCCACGAAGAGTACGTGTTTAGGAATTGTAAATCTTACCATTCCCTGAACATACAGGTGGTGTGTGATACTAAACACATCATAACGGACATTGTTGCAAAATACCCTGGCAGCACGCACGACTCATACATCTTCCGCCCACAGTGGGATACACCGTAGGCTCCTTAATGGGGACTTTGGCGATGGCTATTTACTAGGTAAATGCATTTGCACAGTATACACACTTGTCAACGATTGCATGTGCGGGACAGTGTCTAACCATATACCTTCCTCCCCTCAGGTGACAGTGCATATGCAGTACATGACTTTATTCTGACGCCCTACCTCAATTCAGCAAATGCAGCAGAGCGGTGGTACAACAGGGCACCCATTGCAACAAGAGGCACCATAGAGAGGACCTTTGGTATTCTCAAAAGCAGATTCAGGTGCATACACAAAAGTGGAGGGGCATTGCAATACAGACCAGAAACCTGCTGTAAAATAGTCTTTGCATGTACCATCCTGCACAACATTGCAACCAGGAAAGGCACACCGGTGGAGGTCAGTGAATCTGACACATCTGATGTGGAGGGCCCAGCGCCAGGACGCATGCCTGCCGGTGTAACTGGTGCAGCTGCTGGGCGTCAGAGGCGGGATGAGATTACGCGCATCTATTTTTAGGTAAGAGAAAATGACACAATGCTAATTTACAATTGTCAGACTGCGTTTTTATTCCTTCACATCAGGATTGTAAAATACACACAGGCTGAGTGAGAAACAATGTCCTTCATAATGTCCAGCACATGTTAATGCACAGTGCATGTATCTATTAATGGGCAAGTGTCCCTGCAGAGTGGTTAGCTGCACCCATCCTGTGGTCCCATTAATGTGTCCTTACTAGCGGCGGGGGCGGGAGGAAGCTCCTGTTTGGGGATGCACATTGCCTCCTTCACTTGTTTCAGTCGCCCTACTGTTGCGTCCACTACAACGCCTATCCATGGTTGGTGGGGGGGGGGGGGGGGCACTGCTCCTTCCTGATAGGACATCATCATCATTTGGAGTCAGGACTCCTGGCCCTGTAGTGATTGCATGCAGTTCATCTACAGCCGTAGAGATTTGGAGCAGGGCCCTTCCCAAGTCCTGGTTATTGTGCGCAAACTCGCGCTGCATGCTGATGCAGCGGCTAGCTAGTATTTTGTTGGAGGAGGCCAGGCAGTTTACAGCACGTGTATACAGGTCCAGCCGCTGCATCTCCCTACGCCTGTCTGCACGGTCAGCCCTGAGTTCACAACAGAGTGCCTCCATGGCACATGTAATGCTCCTGAAGCCTGCCCTGACTTCCCTTTGGTGTGACTTGATGTTTTTTGCTTGCAGGCGCTGTACCTGCAACATATTCAGCTCAAGCCCGGCAAACACCGACACATCCCCAGGATCTTCTTGCATTGGCTCTGCAAGGCAGTGCTGTTGTGTTTCAGGCTGTGTGTCATTGGTTTGCCCATCCCCATCAGTGTCCTGGCCCTCGTCCTCCAAAGGGGGTAGTGGTCTCACAACAATCCTCCTGCAACGCTTGGGGGGGTTCACTGGACTAGGCCCGTCCTCACTTTCTTCCTCCTGCGCAGCTTCTGTTCTGGTAGGGGAATTGCCCTGTCTCCCACTGCCTGTTGCCTGATTTGAAGTAGATGCTGTGGATGTAAACGGTACAAAAGGGGGTGGTGATGGACGGAGCATCTGAACCAATCAAACACTCACACCCTGTCAAAAGATCTGGGTTTGATCCATCACCGTTCTTTAGCCCACTCTGCCACCCCAGTTCAGACATAACTATATACAAATCAGTCTGACCATGTGCCTCATGGGAACAGTCCAGCCCGAACTGCCAAGCCATGCCTTCCCTGGACCGGAAACAAGCTTCCGAGGACTGGCTTCTGGCATTACAGCCGTCTTCAGCCCGGCTTGCTTGAATCCAGTGGCAAAGTGAGCAAGGGACTCACGTCTGAGCATACCCTGCCACACTTATGGCGGCCAAAGCGGTACAAAAGGGGGTGGTGATGGACAGAGCATCTGAACCAATCAAACACTCACACCCAGTCAAAAGATCTGGGTTTGATCCATCACCGTTCTTTAGCCCACTCTGCCACCCCAGTTCAGACATGGCTATATGCAAATCAGTCTGACCCTGTGCCTCATGGGAACAGTCCAGCCCGAACTGCCAAGCCATGCCTTCCCTGGACCGGAAACAAACTTCCGAGGACCGGTTTCTGGCATTCCAGCCTTCTTCAGCCCGGCTTGCTTGAATCCAGTGGTAAAGTGAGAAAGGGACTCACATCTGAGCATACCCTGCCACAATTTTGGTGGCCAAAGCGGTACAAAAGGGGGTGGTGATGGACGCTGGGCTGAAGACGGCTGTAATGCCAGAAACCGGTCCTCGGAAGCTTGTTTCCGGTCCAGGGAAGGCATGGCTTGGCAGTTCGGGCTGGACTGTTCCCATGAGGCACAGGGTCAGACTGATTTGCATATAGTCATGTCTGAACTGGGGTGGCAGAGTGGGCTAAAGAACGGTGATGGATCAAACCCAGATCTTTTGACTGGGTGTGAGTGTTTGATTGGTTCAGATGCTCCGTCCATCACCACCCCCTTTTGTACCGCTTTGGCCACCATAAGTGTGGCAGGGTATGCTCAGACGTGAGTACCTTGCTCACTTTGCCACTGGATTCAAGCAAGCCGGGCTGAAGATGGCTGTAATGACAGAAACCTGTCCTCGGAAGCTTGTTTCCGGTCCAGGGAAGGCATGTCTTGGCAGTTCGGGCTGGACTGTTCCCATAAGGCACAGTGTCAGACTGATTTGCATATAGTCATGTCTGAACTGGGGTGGCAGAGTGGGCTAAAGAACGTGATGGATCAAACCCAGATCTTTTGACTGGGTGTGAGTGTTTGATTGGTTCAGATGCTCCGTCCATCACCACCCCCTTTTGTACCGCTTTGGCCACCATAAGTGTGGCAGGGTATGCTCAGACGTGAGTCCCTTGCTCACTTTGCCACTGGATTCAAGCAAGCCGGGCTGAAGATGGCTGTAATGCCAGAAACCGGTCCTCCGAAGTTTGTTTCCGGTCCAGGGAAGGCATGGCTTGGCAGTTCGGGCTGGACTGTTCCCATGAGGCACAGGGTCAGACTGATTTGCATATAGTCATGTCTGAACTGGGGTGGCAGAGTGGTCTAAGAACGGTGATGGATCAAACCCAGATCTTTTTGACTGGGTGTGAGTGTTTGATTGGTATTTCAACAAACCCTGCTGCAGTGCTGCAGGATCTGTGTCTCAACTTTTTGTCTTGTCTGCCCAACGTATAACTCATTGCATGGATATACTATTGCATAGATTATGTCGCTTGAGTTACAGTTTGTGTGCGCTTCAAGTTCTATTGTATGTTGTTTGTAGCAGAAAGTTTTTGTTTCGATGGTCATCTTGAATGCCTACAAGAAAAACGAAAAAATAACTGTGGGTCTAACAGAGAATTCAAAACATGCTATGTATAGCTGGCTATGTGTCTGTTATTCCTCTAGAGATGGAAGACAGATTGGACAGTGAACCACTGTGGAAAAATGTCCATCAGTTACGCGATAGTGGGCGCCCAGTACATCATGTGGTCTACTCCACAGTAGTATAACCACCACTCTATCACCATAGATCAATATTGGAGAAGAAGAGTGATGGATGGATGTCTGGTGGATTGAGTTGTCGTAACTGTGAGCAGTGCAGAAAAAATTAAAGTGTGAAAATTGAAAAGTATAAGATTGGATGGTGCATACAATTATATTTTATTCTGGCGTTACGCACCTCCAAGGTTAAAAATAAAGTGCAAGTAAGTCAGGTGGTTCAAACAAATACCTTCTGACTGGGCTATCTGGTCGACATGTTTCTGCGGTTATTGGTCAAGTGTTACCATCCGCTTCATCAGGACCCATTAACTTAGTTGCTACTGCTAAATAAATAATAAGTGAAAAAAGGACATTATACAAACATACAAAGTGTCACCTGTACACTTCCATTTTTCTCCTGTGAGTGTCCATTTTTGATAAAGCCAGCGAATCCACATGTAATGAAAAACACAATAAAATAGCACTCACATTAGTTAAGGCTATCCCAAGACATAATTTGTCAGTATTTATGCCACTACATCTAGGTCAAAGCTACCTTAGAGTGTGCCACATTGTCTACAATAATCAATGTCTCACCTTAATTTGTAAGGGAAAACGCCTCACCTCACCTGGCAAACAGCTCAGGAAAATGAAGCACCGCTCTGTAGTGCAGAAAAATGTATACATGGTCAGTGTCAAAACAGCAGTGTCAGGCAATTACAGAAGCACATCCAAGGTGGGTGCCCAGAAAGACCACCCACACGTGGGGGGCCCGTTAACCCATCGTGATGCCCGCAAATGGGCTGGATTCAGTGTATTCAACATCTATATACCGTGATATCAACAGTAAGAGTATTTCAGAGCTGTGATGTTGTTAATTGTTATGTCTCATTAGTCATTCGCCAAAGCTTAAGAGAAAAAACTTCAATTGACGAAATGTAATCATGGTCTCTCGATGTTAGTACCATCAAATAATGTGCATCAATATCGGTAATGTTGCTCGCTTAAATAAGACTAAGACCGAGTGACAGGAGCGCTCCCACTCATTCAGGCCTTACACTGTGTGCATTTAAAATGACCAACCACTTCAGGGAGATTCCACATGGTTTGGATAGTCTGTTTGAGTGGCATATCCAAGAGCGAGCGGACAACATGGTCTCTGATGTTTTAAGCTTTTTTAAAAGCCTGCATCGGAGGCTCCTGTACTTCCAGGTTGTTTGAAATAAGTTTCCAATGTCCATTGATTATCTTTCTGATTTTATTACTCCTGGTGTGGTGGTGAGCCTCAGCAAGGCCTACCAGTGCAAGGGGTTCACCCTTCTCTACACAAGTCCTCAGACCAATAGGAAGAAATTGGCACAGAAACTGGAATAGAAAAAACTAAATGTATTACTTCTCATGAGGTGGAACTACATTCACACAACACCCTTCGGCAATGTATGAAGTAGCACCCTGAATGGAAGGAGCTTGGTCCTTTTATACCCACACAGGGGCTCAAAAGAAGGCGGTACAAGTACAAGAGAAGGTTTCAGGTACATATAAGGTCATACAGAAAATGCACAGTCAAAAAGTGGGAGGAGCTAAAAGTTGCTAATTCTGGTAAACACATCCTGACATTTACAGACTAGGGACAGCTGCAAGGACAGCTGCAAGCTCAACTGAGCATGTGCGAAGCAGAAGAGGCTAAATATAACCTGTCTTTAAGCAGATTTCAAGAGCAGACAACAGCAAGGTAGGACAGAGCACATGGCACGTACGTGGTAGCACATGGCAAACAAGATGGCTGCCAGAAATACAAAATGGATTCCACAAAACGGACAAGATAATTCTAAATACAGGATGGCTTCTGCTAATGCCAACCCAATCGCTGCCGCATTAAAACACTGGTGCAGTATGTGGTGACACATATCATTCTGTTGTTGTCCAGTGAGTGTTGTTTGGGTGTTATCAGTGACTGTAGAAATACCAGGCCCTTTTTCTTTCTCTTTTCACATCTTTTGGGGTATTCCCGCTCCATGAGGCGAGTGATAAAGTTTTCTGATTCACGAAAAAAGTCATCCTTCAGTGAGCAAATCCTCCGGATCCGAAGGAATTGGACAAATGGCAGATTGTCCCAGAGGCCTCGTGTATGGTGGCTTGTATACCTCTTAAGGAAAATTATAGTTGAGGGGTGCACTCCTGAAGTTTCAACAGTTTCAGTCACTCTAAAACAAACTTATCAAAAGGTGCTGCGATTGGCAAGGGCTGTCACCCCTTGTTAATTGTTAAACTGAACAGAACATTAAACACAAGCAGCGTGGCTTGAATCAATCGCGTACTGTTCACCTGGTGTAAAAACACCTAATGGTTGTACTCAAAATGAATAACACAGTTCTTGAATTCATACAGTTGTATTTTCAACCTTAATTTTGACATTCAAATAATAACTATTCCAAAATGCTATACATAATATTCAATTTGACAAAAATAAATCATCATTGTCCGTAGTACAAATGTACAATAATCACAATTCATCTTGTGTTGATCTAATAAACAATTTCAGTGATGGTGCCCAATGCATTTCAGAACCATACTGGTTCCTTCTTCAGGGTCTCATATCTTCTGGGTATTTATGAAATAGATCAAATTATTCTAGGAAGACGCATCCCGAACTGCATGACAAAGTCTCCAGTAAACTGAAATCCACTTTCTGCAGACTGTACTGATCTTCACTGTTCCAAGTGTAATCCTTTATAAACGAACCTTCTCGGCAAATACACTAGCTTCCTGACACATTTTTTTTTTTAAATTCATACAGTTGTATTTACAACCTTAATTTTGACATTCAAATAATAACTTTTCTAAAATGCTATACATGAAATTCAATTTGAGAAAAATAAATCATCATTCTCAGTAGTACAAATGTACAATAATCACAATTCATCTTGCGTTGATCTAATAAACAATTTCAGTGATGGTGCCCAATGCATTTCGTAACCATTCTGATTCCTTCTTTAGGGGCTGATATCTGAAAATGAAATATGTGGTATAGAATGTTAGTTCCCATGGTACTCGTGTGATGAAATGTGTCTTTAAAAAGAGTGTGTGATGGTGGCCTACCTTCTGGGTATTTATGAAATGGATTAAATGATTCTAGGAAGATGCATCTGCAACACCAAAAAATAACAATAATCAAATATGCCTACTAAGTTTTCATGGAGCAACATCCCTTATTATGCTAAAGCCACATCTATAAATAGGAACTTACCCCTTACTGCAACACAAAGGCTAATATTGATATTAGAACACAACCACTTGTAGTGCAGATAGATTATCACAGTGTATCCAGATCACTCACAATAACCGTACCTGGAATCCACTTTCTGCAGACTGTACTGTAATTACAAAGACCAATGAATAACATTAGGGTCCAGAGTGAAAGGGCAATAGGACTAAAACAACACTCTAATAACGAAAACCTTTGTGTGGTCATACCTGGGCTTCACTGTTCCGATTGTAATCCTGAAAAAACAGAGAGAATAGTATGTAAAGCACGCTAAGGACCTCCGGAGAAATGATTCTCCGAACCAACAGATGTAGCGCTGACGATTCTTACCTTTACAAACGAACAATCTTGGCAAATACACTAGCTTCCTGCCACGGCGCGAAACACACGCGACTCGGATTAATGAACTCCACAACTGTAATCGACACAAACAACAGACCATAAGATAAGCTATTGTGCCAGTGATCCGAAATGCGGCGGCCATCTTATAACGGAGTATATACTAAACGCTGTTTGTAAACTGTGCAATCCCACTGCAAGCAGATCATAAAAAACAATTGGCTTGGCAAAGGATAACAAGAATATATGATACAAAGACCAGAGTTCAAGAATTCCTGTTTTAAGAACGTTGTGTCTGCGAAGAAGTAACAAAATGATGATCATGACTCTTAGGGTTCTTAACGCACTGGTAGCTTTCTAAACGAACAATCTAACGTGCCAATAAACCAAACTGCGGCGGCCATCTTATAACGATGTATTTGCACTAAACCGTCTATTAACTGTGCAATAAAACTAGATAATGGTCATAAAAACAATTTGCATGCCAAATGATAACAAGAATATATTTAATGGAGAAACCAAAGTTCAAGAGTAGCCTGTTATAAAAACATGGTGACTGAGAAGAAATAACACAATGACCATCTTTACTAGTAGTTTTCATAACTCGCACTCAATTGACCATCCTATAAGTGTTTCCCATTTTATCTAGTCCTGGGACCCTAAGCTGCAATGTGTAAGTGTGGGGAAAATAGTGTGTCTTGAAGCGAAAGGGTGATTGGCTAGTAATGTGATAATATACAGACATATATTCAAATGATGCCTATGAGACCTATGTTATACCAAACAAGTGCAAAGATGTTATCTGTTGCTTCAATCAATCAATCAGCAAATTTGTAAAGCGCGCTACTCACCCGCTAGGGTCTCAAGGCGCTGGGGGGAGGGGGAGTCGTTACTGCTCGAACAGCCAGATCTTGAGTTGTTTCCTGAAGGAGAGATGATCCTGGGTCAGCCGTAGGTGGGTGGGGAGGGAGTTCCATGTCTTGGCAGCCAGGTAGGAGAAGGATCTTCCTCCGGCGGTGGATCTGCGAATTCGTGGGACGGTGGCGAGGGCGAGGCTGGCGGATCGGAGCTGGCGGGTGGGTGTGTAGAATGCGAGGCGGCTGTTGAGGTATTTGGGGCCCATGTCATGGAGAGCCTTGTGTGTGTGGGTGAGGAGTCTGAACATGATCCTCTTGCTGACGGGGAGCCAGTGCAGGTCTCTCAGGTGGTCAGAGATATGGCCGTGAAGAGAGATGTCCAGGATGAGTCGTGCAGAAGCGTTCTGTATTCGCTGGAGTCTTTTCTGGAGTTTGGCTGTGGTTCCAGCATAGAGGGTGTTCCCGTAGTCCAGTCAGCTGGTGACGAGGGCCTGGGAGAGCGTCTTCCTGGTTTCGGTGGGGATGCACCAGAAGATCTTTCGGAGCATGTGCAGGGTGTTGAAACAGGATGACGAGACGGCGTTGACTTGCTTGGACATCGTGAGGGAGGAGTCCAGGATGAAGCCCAGGTTGCGTGCATGGTCCGTGGGCTTGGGGGCAGTGCCCAGGGCAGGGGGCCACCAGGAGTCGTCCCAGGCAGAGGGGGATGGTCCCAGTATGAGGACTTCCGTCTTGTCTGACTTCAGTTTCAGACGGCTGAGCTTCATCCATTCCACAACATCTTTCATTCCTTCCTGGAGGCTGGCTCTGGTGGTGGCGGGGTCATTGGAGAGGGAGAGGATCAGCTGGGTGTCGTCAGCGTAGGAGATGATGTTTAGGTTTTGTTGGCGTGCGATGGCTGCAAGGGGGCTCATGTAGACGTTGAAGAGGGTGGGGCTGAGCGAGGATCCTTGCGGAACGCCGCAGATGACTTCGGTGGCCGCGGATTGGAACGGGGGAGGCGGACTCTCTGGGTTCTTCCGGCGAGGAACGAGATGATCCACTCCAAGGCCGTTCCTTGGATTCCCGTGTTGCTGAGGCGTTGTATCAGGGTGCGGTGACATAGGGTGTCGAAGGCTGCTGAGAGGTCCAGGAGGATGAGTGCAGATGTTTCCCCGTTGTGGAGCAGGGACCTGATGTCGTCTGTAGCTGCGATGAGGGCGGTCTCGGTGCTGTGGTTTGCTCGGAAACCGGACTGCGAGGGGTCGAGGGATCCGTTTGTCTCGAGGAAGGCGGAGAGTTGTTTGTTGAAGGTCTTCTTGATGACTTTGGCAGGAAAAGGGAGGAGCGAGATGGGGTGGAAGTTCTTGAGGTCCATGGGGTCCGCGGTGGGTTTCTTCAGGAGGGCGCTGAGCTCGGCATGTTTCCAGCTCTCCGGGAAGGTGGCGGATGCGAAGGAGCTGTTAATGATGTCCCGGAGTTGGGGTGCGATGATGGAGTTGGCTTTGTTGAAGATGTGGTGTTGACAGGGGTGCCGGAGTGGATGGTGTTCATTGTGCGGGTGGTGTCTTCGGTGCTGACCAGGGTCCAGTTGCAGAGGGTGGTGGTGGGGGGTGCTGGTTCGGTGGTTGGGTGCCTGGCCTGTGCGCCGAAGCTGTAGTGTATGTCGGCGATCTTGCGGTGAAAGAACGAGGCGAGTGAGTCGCAGAGGTCTTGCGAGGGTGTGATGTCATTGTTGCAGGCGCTGGGGTTGGAGAGCTCTTTAACGATGCTGAAGAGTTCCTTGCTGTTGTGGGTGTTGTTGTCCAGACGTTCTTTGAATGTTGTCCTTTTAGTGGTGTGGATCAGCTGGTGGTGTTTGCGGGTGGTGTTCTTGAGGGCTGTCATGTTCTCTGTTGTCTGGTCGTGGCGCCAGGCTTTCTCGAGGGTGTGGCAGGTTTTCTTGGAGATTTTGAGGTTGTTGGTGAACCACAAGGCTTTCTTGCTGCCGGGTCTGCTGGGAGGGTTCTTCAGTGGCGCGAGGTCATCGGCGCAGTTGGTGAGCCACTGTGTGAGGTTGCGTGCTGCTTCGTTGGGGTCCCTCGTGTTGGTGGGAGGGTTCTGGCTGAGGGAGGTGGTAAGTTGGTCGGCGGTGATCTTGCTCCAGCTTCTGCGAGGAACCTGTTGCGTGGACACAGCTGTGATCGGTCCAGTGTAGTCCGGTGGAGTGGCTGAAGGAGATGTGCTTGCTGGAGGAGTAGATGGGGTCTAGCGTGTGACCGGCGTAGTGGGTGGGGGTGTTCACCAGTTGCTTGAGTCTGAGGTTAGCGAGGTTGTCCAGGAGGGCGGCGGTGTTGCTGTCATTGTTGTCCTCCGGGTTGAAGTTGAGGTCCCCTTGGAGGATGTAGTCTGAGGAGGTAAGGGCGTGTTGGCTGATGAAGTCTGCGATGGTTTCCCTGAATTTTGTGCATGGTCCCGGGGTCTGTAGATGAGGTTGCCTCTGAGGGTGGTCTTGGGGTCGTTGTGTATCTGAAAGTGGAGGTGCTCGGCAGCGGTGATAGTGTCGTCAGAGTTGGTCGTGATTCGGATGGTGTGGACGATGGCGATGCCTCCTCCGGTTTGGTTGATGCGGTCCCTCCGGGTGATCTTGTAGCCCTCCGGGATGGCTATGGAGAAGTCAGGGGCTGAGGAGGCGTTCATCCAGGTTTCTGTGAGGAAGGCGACATCTGGTGATATTGTGTCGAGGAGGTTCCAGAGTTCGACGGCGTGTCTGTGGACGGAGCGGGTGTTGAACAGGATGCACTTGAGGTGAGTGTTGCTGGTGTCTGTCTTGGCGAAAGCGGTGCAGGTTCGGAGGCAGGTGAATTTGCAGGCTTGGCACGTGAAGGGTCCGTGGGTGCGTTTCGGGATGGCTCGGTGGCAGGCGGGGTTCCGGCCGGCGTTGAGTACATGGAGGGTGGCAGTGTAGTAAGTCCGTCGTGTGGGCTGGCATCGTGGGGCCCAGGGGTCCTGGCGCTGGGCGCGGTCCAGGAGCGGACGGGCGCAGACGGGCTTGCCTTAGGCACGCCTTTGGTGCGCCAGCGGCGCGTCCGCTGTGCGCGGCCTCTGCGCGGCCACTTCGCGGCCTCCATATGAGGGCAGAGGGAGGGAGGAGCAGCTGGGAGGTGGGAGCGGGCGGCCAATGGGAGTGAAGGGGGCGGGACCGCAGGGGTTCAGCGGCTGGGGATGAACCCGGGGAAAGCCCGGGGAAAAACAGCGGGAAAAGACGGCAGGAGAGGGACAACAGAGCACAGGGTTACAGAAAGCAAAACACAGGGGCACAAAATGCAAAAAACAAAGTGGCACAGAGGCCAGGCGCAGGGGTACAGAATAAAAGAGGGAGAGAGCAGTCAGGCGGCAAAAGCGGCAATGGAGATTCAACCCACAGGGGGCTGCGTGGCGGATGGGGGGAGCGACCTGCCTGGTGACATGGTCGAAGGTCTTGCCTATATCTTGGGTTTAAATATAACATGACAAATCCAGCCTATCATTTAAACCTATCGGGGTCATTGTATTAAGAGTTTTAATCCAATAGATTTCGTGTGGTAGGAGTCTCTTGTTCTATGATCATCAATAGTAATTGGGATATAGAGTTTTTTTCTTCTGCCCAATGGGTGGCTAATGATGAAGTCATGTTTTGAGTCCGTATCCGGCTTTTGTGTTCTGTGATTCTTAATTTAAATTTTCGTTCTGTCTTCCCGACATACATTTTTTCACACGGACACTTAATCCCATAAATCACGTTTTGCGTGTTACAATCGCTGGTGTGTCTTAAAGCTATTTGTGCTCTCTGTTGTTGGATGGGTAAAGGTGTTTCCAGGTATAACATTATTGCAGTGTGTGCAGTTATGACATTTCACGGTTCCTTTAAAATGTTGGTTTATGGTCTGTTTTGTGGGTTGTGATAATATTTGTCATACGTTTTTTCCACTGGTATAGGCATGGATGGGAGGATCCTTAAAAAGATTATGAAAATCTGGTTCATTGGCAAGGAGCTCCCATCTGGTGTTGATTACTTGTTTGATTGCCATTGATTGAGTGGTGAATCTGGAAACAAAAACTATTTTTGCCGAAGTTTGCTTAGGTTTAGGTGTCAGTAAATCATATCTCTGAAGGTGTTCGTCTATTTTTGCTTGGCATGTCTGGGGATCTGAACAAAAACTTTTGATACGTATCTGCTGCGAATACGGTAAGTTGCTCATTAAACTTCTGGGGTGGAAGCTGGTATATTCCAGTGCATTATTATGATCAGTTGGTTTGGTGTATAATTCAGTTTGTAAACCTCTCCCGTCTGGTGTTTTAATGACTCTCACATCCAAGAACTCCATTGATTTGGTATTGATCTTTTGGGTGAATTGTATTCTGGGATCCACCATATTCAATTGTTGAATCATATTCTCTAGTGACTCACTGGTGTCTGTCCAGATCAAGAAGATGTCGTCGATAAAGCGACAGTATAATCTAATGTAATTCCACCATGCTGCATTGTTCATCAAGTGTTGTGACTCGAATTGGGCCATAAAGATGTTTGCGTACGCGGGCGCCCCCAAAAAGCCCATGGAAGTACCTGTGAGCTGGGCATAATATTTTTCATTCCATGCGAAGTAGCTGTTCTGAAGACAAAATTTCAGGAGTTGAAGTAACAATATCTTATTGGCACTGAGATCTTCAATCTGCAATAATGCCCATTCAACGGATTCCAATCCAGCATTATGTGGTATAGAGGTATAAAGCGACACCACATCTATGGTGCACAGTAGCCATGAGTCTTGCATGTCCTATTGTAGATCTTCAATTTTCAAAATGAAATCGGATGTGTCCCTAATATATGAACACCAACTCTGGACAAATTTCAGTAGAAAATGATCCAAATAACAGCCAAGGGGGTCAAAAATTGACCCACACCCTGAAAAAATGGGCCTGAATGGAGGGTTTATAAGGCTCTTGTGCATCTTGGGGATCATATATAGACGGGGGCGACGAGGATAGGCTGTAGTGAGGTACAACCTTGTTGGATCATCTATCCAATTTAGATCCATTGCGTTCTGTAAAATATGTCCCAGTAATTGCTGTAGTTCTTCTGTAGGATCCAAATCCAGTGGTAGGCACGTGTTTTCATCCATGACATGTTCATCAATTGTCTGGGTATAAAAGGATGCATCCAAAAGCACAATGGCTACCCCTTGTCAGCTGGTTGTATCATCAATTGGGTGTTGTTAGCAATTGCCTGTATCATGCGTCGATCTGATTTAGTGAGATTGCGTCTTCTCACCTTTTTTAAGTCCAATGCCTTAATATCCTTTTTGATCATGATTTCAAAAGTGTCGAGCATTTTGTGTGATACTGGTGTTTGATAGTTGCTCTTCGGTTTGAACAGGCCTTCTACTGTGGATTCTGTTGGTTGTTGGTTTTCTACTATATTAGTAAAGAAGTGACGTAAATGCAGAGATCTCATGAAACGCTATACAGCCACATACAGTTCTATTTCCTTTGGTGTGTTGGTGGGTACATATGTTTATAAAAAATGGTAAATCAAATGTACCCTTGTAGGCTTGGGCAATAAAACAATCAAAGTAAAGATTGTCTACAAGGGATTTCACTTATTCTGAGAATATTTTTGTTCCAAATTATTTGTGAGTCAGTTAAGTGCAATCAGACTCCTATCTGTCCAACTGGACATCCAAAACAAATGTAGTTATCAAAGCACAAAGAAAAACAAAGCACACGGAAAATCCTAGTCGAATAAAATGAATTTATCTGATTTAGACATTTTAAAATTGAGAAGGGTATAGTTGGACAAAGTTAATATCGGCAAATAAAGTTATGACAAAGATGTACAAATGAATTTGGACACACAATTCATAACCTACGCCAGCTCTTAAAGATAACAAAGCAAATATTATCCCAACATCAATAAATATTGCTCGAAGAGAAAAAAAAATGTTCTTGGAGTTGGCGGGACTGTCGACGTTTCGGTCTATGTGGCTTCAGTCCATTAGACCATCCTCAGGACAAATGACTTTTTGCAGGATATATAACCCTAAACAAATATAATACAATAAGTTATATTGTCAATTACATTGTATTAATAAAGATTCAATGGCTAACTTGGGATGAACCGTGTGCAGTGGGGACAGTGATGGAGGGGCAATACAGAGACACCAGTGTCAGGGGATCACATTTGTGCAAAGCCCAAGAGAGTGCAAAAAAATCAAGACATCACCACCTAAAGCCTTGTGTATTAACTAAGGCGAATAAAGACGAAATCAAGAATAACTTAGGCTTACTTCTTTGGTATTCACAAGGAAACAAAAATTGATCTTGAGTCAAAATGGCAGTTGCAAACAGCGTTAGAATCACTGTTGACATAAATCAAAAGAGTAATTATTACTCCACTGATCAGCAATAAATTTAGTGAAAATGTGAACGACCATTCGAATGCATACCGCGTCGTATTGGACATCCAAAATGTCTAAATAGTGAAGCCAGCAACGGGTCTTCCTATATTCTTCAAAGATAAGATCAAATCCAATTTCTATAAAGGCAAACAATGAACAAAATATCAAGAGCTACTCATAAAAATGGAAAAAGAATACAACAAAAGACTATTCATAAATAGGACTGATTTAAACCCACTATCAATTGACCTCCTTAATATAAACTGGAGCTCATGGCACAGCTATACCAAAGTATAGGTAATTCATATGGTGATACCAACAGACCAGGCGAACAAACCCTGTAACTTAGCCCTGTTGGCAAATGCACTGCCTATTTCAGAGGCGCTTGTCAAGTGCTAAAAAGAAAGTTATTATTGAAATTGAACTGATTGTCATTAAATGAAAAGGGATGGGTCCTTCTGGTTGGACAATCAAAAATAATCTAACATTGTCCTAAATTTAGAAAATCAATCAAAAAACGATATATGACTGTGAAGGTCTTATCATCAATAGTTAATAGCCTGAATAGAGAATGCAAATAGTTTATTCCTCTTTCAAGTACATTTAACAAAGTAAAAGTGACTCCTTATGTGCTAGAGATCCAATTAACGTCTCAGCCAAAAGAAATCATGATGAAATATGATTGTATGGCAAGGTCTCGAGCCTAATGATCTGAAACTTATACCATGGCCTCTGGGAAGACAAACAAGACATCAAGGCCTTTTTTTCTTGATGGTTGCAAAATACAAGCCGTTAAAACTTTTTGTTACCTAGGCATTACTTTTTAACAAAACGGTAAATGGGCAGGCGAGCAAGAAAACATTAAACTAAAAATGATAAGGAACACAAATGGGATTTTTTGTTTTGCAAGTAAATTAGGGGACCGGAGGATAAAAGACATGGTGACCATCTATAATGCCAGATGTGGCTCCTCAGCTCTGTATGGAGCTGGAATATGGGGTCATTCCTCCACAGTCGAGCTTCAAAAAAATGAAAATTGTTCCCTAAAACGGCTTTTGAGTACCCCAGCGTCGGCCTCAACCTACTTAATCCACCCAGAAACTGGCCTTAATTATATATCGGACTTAGCAGCTCTACGCCCATTGCTATTATGGCGCTCGATCTGGGATAAGAAGGAGACTGAGTTCACCCAGAGAATATTTAGAGACTGTCTCAAATTAGATTTTTGTTCTCGCATTATACTAAATATAATATATATTATTTACTGGTGTAGTATCTTGTTTGATTTTAACATTCTAAAGGAGTCAGAATAGGCAATTCCCTTTACAAAGAAAGAAATCAAAGACTCGTTCCTATTATATAAAAGGGAAGAGCGACTAAAACTAATTTGGCTCCAAAAAACTTTTATTTTTTATACACAACTCGGACTCAAAAATGGGTTCCAGGCATACCTAACGGAGGTGTCAAGACCCTCACACCGTTTTGTTTTGATACGTCTGAGGTTGGGGACTGCCCATCACTTAGTATCCTTCCCAGAGATAGGAGAAAGGTCTTCTATGAAATGTCCCTGTGACAATATTTCCAACCGGAGTTGTTGTCATTTTTTACTATTTTGTAAATTTTATTCCTCTTTTAGGAAATTTTATCTGAAGCCTATCTTTTTAAAATACAATGTACGTAAAACAGTGGATGCAATGCATTTATTGTGTACTCTTGAGAATACAGATATTTGTTTCCGGGTTGCACTATTTTTAATTAAAATGCAGAGCAGCCAGGAAATCAATAGTATTATAACAATTTGCAACTGGTTTTCTGGGATAAGACCACGCTAGTTTACATTTATGTGTATGTAGTCTGGGTACTATGTCGAGTCTTCGACTCCGACATTATAGTGAGTATCGGCTCTTTATTTGCCCTAGCCACTTTGCATGAGAATATGAATACGCACACTATGCGTTGTACTGTTGCAAATCTGAGCTCTCTCTCTTTATGCACATGTCACTTTAGTAAAAACCTTGATTATATTTTAACCAGGACACTGTCTAAGTACAATGCTTCTAAGGAAAGTTTTTATATATATCGTCTTAGTTTATATGCGATAGGTGCCATTTATGCTTTTGTAAATCCTTATCAATAATGTTTCCCTTCAAGTGCTATTTATTGTTTGGAAATTAATGTAATGAATGATTAGATAAATATGCCATTTGTAAATAATAATAACCTTGTATTTTACGATCCTGTGTAATTGCATGTATATTTTTTGCTTTTGTCGCTTTTATGGTTGTACTATGCAAACCGAATAAAGCTTTCTGAACCTGAACCTGATCTGAAACTAATTGCACTCGCGTAGCTAGGGGTGGGTGAGGGGAGCGGACCGCCACCGGCGGCACTGTTTTGGAGGCAGCGGCCGCGCGGCACTGGTGGCCCGTTGTGGTGGCTTTCATGATTAATTTGAGGACACTCACTGTCTGACACTTTGTGAGTCAGTGTCCCCAAATAAATTCTAAAGGCCTCCGCAACGGGCCACCAGTGCCACGCGTGCGCAGCCCCCATTTGAAGCAAACTCACGTGACCTTCTACGCTGCACGCAGGTGTGGTTCATGCGCGAGGTTAGAGCATGCAGTCTCTGTCTCTCCCGGGCAATCCGCGCACAGAGGCTAAGGCAGGGAGCCAGGGACGAGTTACGGTCTCGCAGTCATGCGGGGGTCAGCTGTTGCCCGCAAAGGATTGTGCTGCACTTTTAGGCTGTGCCGGCTCTCAAGTGAGTACATCCGCCGAGGCTGCAAGCCAGACTGTATTTGGTGCCTGTAGCCTGTAAGGATCATGCTGCGTGACTCGGGCCCAGGTGCGGCTGCCGGAGAACATTTTGCCTGCATGCAGCCTCTCATAACACTGGGCCCGACAATACTCCTTTGATCGCTGTGCCAGAAGTACCCAGGTAATTTGATCATCTTTTATTTATTTTTTTAATCACTGTAGTGTGCCCATTACAGCTCTCATTGCTTGGCTGTCTACTCCGATTTAATTGGATACAGTACACCAGACAAGGCCCTGCATCAGTGCCCGGTGGCCTTTCATTTCAGTTCAGACCGGGACTCCCAGGCAGAAAGGATCACGTCAGGATAATATCGGGAAGTGGTGGTGGTGGGGGAGTGACCCATGCCAGCTGGATCCTGCCTGTCCAAATTGAATCTCAGGTGACACAGGCCAGAGCTCATTTATGTTGCCCGGTGCAGGAAAAAGTCAGTTTGCAGCTGCAAAGTGCATGATGTGAACTACACAATTGCAGCAGATATTCAAGCACTGGCAGCACAGCAGCAGGTCGCAGCTCCTCACCTGGAACTGCACAGTGGGGAAGCCTATGCCCTGGAGGGAAGTGGGGGGAAGAGGTTGTGTCCGTCCTGGCAACAGTGAGAGAATCCATAGATAATATGGAGCTGGACCGGCGGGCCGCCCCGGAGCTTCAATGAAGCCAAAACTGGACACAAGCTTTTTGTCAGCGCATGCAGGGTGCAGCTGAGGCCATGGCGATTTCCCCCTGAGACGAGGTTTGCAGCTATCTCTTTAGTTAACGTTCTGCCACCAGTGCAGTCCGATCTCCAGATGGTGGGTCAGGTCACAGTGCGTGGGGTGTTTTCTTTTTTGTCTGTTTGTGGCCTTGTCAGGCTGGACTGCTGATTTTTCTGAAGAAAGTAAAATCCTTAAGTAAGCTTAAATGAACGAAATCTGACATGCAAAATAGGACAACCTGAAAACGTGTTTGTTATGGTGTACGTCATGATTTCCTACTGCTGACTTGCTATGCTATAAAAATTTGCTTTTGGTGGCACAGTCGCGTTGCTGAAATGGGTGTCATTTCTGATATTTACATTTCCCTTGTTTCCCTTGTTTTCATTGCTTGATTTTACTCGCAAAAAAGTGTCACTCATAGTCGTTGAAATGTCACTCATAATTTCCCTAAAATTATGAACACGTCACTCATAGCAATCTGAAACTTTGGCAGCTATGGAGAGGCAGCAGGCACAAACCAAATACTGCTGGCGGTGCAAGCACAGGTAAGCTCACTCTTGGCAGAACTAAACATTTAGAAAGTTTCATAACTGGCGCCCATTTTCGCGCCGCGTGCAACACCACTTCCTATTTATAATTTGCATTTTGTGTCACGGCTGGCATTGCTGGCCGAATTAAACATGGATTGGAGCCAGAACATACATTTACAATTGGGCAACCCAGCGTTATTAGCGGTGGTCACACTTTATTTTATCCACAGCTGCGGCAGTGAACTTTGCGGTGTTGGTGCGCCTGCGTCTGTCCATCCTGATCCACGGTACCACAGCCTGTAAATGAAACTACTTCGGAGGGCAGCCCCGCCCGGGTCTCGGTAATTGGGCAGTCAGTCAGTGACTCTCTGCGACAGCCCCGTGCAGGCACTGGCAGCAGGGTAAATGGTAACATTTGTAGCACTGAGTCTAAGAGCACAGAGTTAACTGTTTACTAACTGTGCTGCTGCTGGCCGCAAGTGAAGTCTGCTGCCTGCGGCCCCGGGCACACACAGGTATGTCTGAGCGCCAGTGCCGCTAGCACCTGGCGTAGCGGGCAGCCAGTTTAAGCACTGTCAGCAGAGAGTGTGGTCAGTGACAAAAATGCGTGAGAATGCATTTTAGTGCGGTGTTGCGGGAACACCACACTGAAATGCGTTAGCGTCACGCCCAATGTGTGACACTTGGCAGGCCTGTAATTGTAAACTGCGCGACAGCCTGGAAGCCAGCTTCAATTTATTCGAGCCTGTCCCAGTGGGTGGGGATCTTGAGGAATGGATTGATTCCCACCACCGACGCATGCCATCCGGGACAGGCGGCCCAGGCAATGCCGGCTGCTGTTAAATTTAGTTGGTCAACTGCCTGCTAAGTGCTGGGCTTCAAAGCAGCATGATGAGATCCTGCCTGGCAACTCTACCCATGACCTCAGGCCTACTGTGGCTTACTCGAGTGAGGCAGGCATTCTGAGTCGCCGGCGAACCTGTGCAGAAGTATAGGAGCTGTCTAAGCTTCTCACGTGGGGGCACCTGCGCGCGGGATTCGATGCACAGCTGCCACAAGAAGTCATTCATCTTCAGGAGTCAGTAGGAGTGCCGGTATGTTTTAAAGCAAATACGTGTGTGCAGTGCCATATGTATTTTTAAGACTACTTTTACAGCCTGCTGCATAACACGCACTGGTGCAAGTACTGTTAGATAGCTCAGGCTTTTTAATCCTCACTCTCTCAAAAAGTATATATTTGAAATAAAACTGCCTAGAGCCGAGTTGTAACCCCTAGGCTCTGTGTTCTTTAATGAAACTTTTCTCCTGAGGCTTTCATGCACACCCCAAGCTCTATTGTGTCTCAGTGTTAATTGCTTAGACTAGCAATGCAACAGCTTCAGCCTTAGGTTATTAATAAAGGGCGGCACGGCACACCCTGCTGTTATCAACAAATTGATTTTTATCAAATTGCTCAGTGTGTCTTTTTGACATAAAGTACAGTCTGCAGAGGGGTTGTGACCTCTAAGCTGCGTGTGTACCCTTCCATTTCAGTGTTTGCAGCCGTTTAACAATCTTCTTGCAGTTTCTTGTAGCTCAAATGGGTGTAATTTCGGATATTTATGTTTCCGTTGTGTTTATTGCTTGATTTTCCTAGCGAAAAAAGTGTCACTCATAGTTGTTGAAATGTCACTCATAGTTATGCTGACATTATAAAAATGTCACACTTAGCAATCTGAAACCATGGCAGCTATGCTTCCTTTATGTCTGGCCTGCTGATGTTAGACGTACTTCTGGTGCCAGCTGCACCCCTCCACGTGCACAAACCATGAGCTGAACATTGCAGGCATTGCCCTGCAACTGCAGAAACGTAGACATGGCTGTCGGTTGTACAGTGGGGTGTCAGGGAACATTCCATAAAGTATAGAACCCTGCGAATGCTGGTAATTTCTAACTTGTAAAGACATACAGTTTTACAGATAAAATATAGCGCACAAACGATGTGTGGACATCTGGTGTCAATCAATCAAACAAACAGGATTTGCTTAGCGCTACTTATCACCTGTGAGGTTATCTAGGCAGTTATCTAGGCACTGGGGGCGGTGCTGCTGATGGGGGACGTTAATCGAATAACCATGTTTTTAGGCCCTTCCTGAAATCCTGCAGGGTGGCAGTCTGTGTGTTCTCCTTTGTACTGCCGGTCACCGGTGTATTTAACTGTGTAGCCTTGGACCGTGTCATGTATGTGCATGTAACTTGCATGATCAAGGTAACTATTAGTGGCAATACTATGTGTCTCTCGGTCCTTTTTCCCTAGTACCCTTCCGCCTCCTCATCAGGGGCGGCAATCTGAGGGATAGCCCCAGGCGCAACAAACTCTAGTTACGCCCCTATGGGTTAATATAGAGAGTGACAACATGGGGCACCGAGTACTTGAACAATTGTACTATCTATCACGTATGTGTGAGATAAATTAGGCCTGCTGTCCTCAGCTAGTTAAGCCCAAAGACGACATATTTTAAACAGAAAGCCGAAAAAAAGGGAGAGAGACTTGCACATCAGCCTATCACACAACCAATGTTGCTGAAGCATGTAATTACAATTTCTAAACACGTGGAAAATGCTGGTTAACTAAATCTTGTCCACCTCGTGTCAAGGCGCTTGATCAGAGAAATAAAATCAAGACACCTGACGAGCATGTCGCGGTAGTTGAATTAAGGTGTAACAACAATTCGCAATAGTAGATTGTCCTTTGAACGTCTTTTGAAAGCCAATTTAATGCTGTGACCACATCAACTTTCTATGGCTTGAAGATCATTAGAAAAGTGCTTCCTTTTATTCCCCTCGATCTACAGAAGACAGTAGTCACTGCCCTGCAACGCTCTTTATTTGAACATGAAGCAAAGATTCCTCAATACACTTCAAATTGTGTAGACTGCAGCAGCCAGCCTACTGTTGGCGATTCCTAGGCACCAGTCAACCTCACAGGCCTTAATTAAGAAAATTGATTTTAAGGCAGTTTGTATTTCTTTAACAGGCCTCCACCATTCCTGCCCTAGCTACTTGAAGTGCAAGTTAGCTTGGTGCTTCCCTGCCAGCGTGCTTCAATCCTCCACAGCCAAGAATATTGCTGTTCCAAAGTTCAGGTGACTCTCGTGGGGTGGCAGTAGCTTTATAACTTGCACTGCCAAATAATAGAATAATCTTTCTTTAAATTTGAACAAAAAAATAAGTCTTCATCCCTTTAAAAAAGCTTTATAAACCTGTATTTGTTAAGCAATCTGACCCCTTTGCTAAACTGTCATGCAGTAGCAGAGGCAATATGCCCTCAGGCAATAGAGCGCTTTATAAAAATAAATCTCATTTAATTTCATTTACAAATAAATGTCATGGTTTGACCTTCAGGCACTATCTTTTCAACAATGGCAAGAGAGGTTTGTTTCTATCTTGAACTGAGAGATGACGTTGTACAATCGTAAGGGGAAAAGAGCTAAGCGGAAGGGCAGTATGATTTGGGGCTGCCTTGCTGAATGGTTTTGCCATTCTCAAGAATAAGATTGAAATATTAATTGGGAGGGATCCTTAATCATGGACAAAGATGGTACACTGGATGGGAATAATAGGAAAATCTGATAGATACCGATAAGCTTGTTCTTGTCGCAATTGCACTTTGTCTAGCTACTGTACTTTATGAATTTAGTGTGTTATGTGATCAAAATACTTTTGCTGAGGTCTCTTTTAGAGGATGATATATTAGTGAGTGTAATTGTGTCTTATTATATATTTTTGTAACCTCTTTTTACTGCTGCTTACAACTTTCCCAGTCTATGTATTCTTTTAACAATACCCCTGAATATTGATGTGTTCAAGAACTCAGTTACTTTACGAAGAACAACTATTCCCTAGGGGTTCTTTCCTGACGTTCATATGTTCAACTTTACATCAAACTATGGCATTCCTAAACACCTTCAAGGTATAAATATACCTTAACTTGCTCTGCAAGATACGGTGGTTCGGAGCTGTTCGAAGACCTACTTGCCCGACGCAGCTCGCTACAGCAAGTGCAGAAGGAAGCCGGCTCTCCAGCTGAAGCACTGATCAGGAAGCTGCCTTTCTCCTGCCGAGAATCCAGCTCCAGTGTTTCCAGCTCCCCTTGCGAGGTGTTGGGAAAACGAGTCCTGAGACAGAGATACCAGACCTCCTTTACTCTAACCAAGGTATGGAACTGATTGGAACTTAGAGAAACCTTTGGTAGATTCTTGGCAAAAACTAAACCTATGCTACACAACACTTACTTCTTCCCTCGTACTAGACTTAGGTTGGGTATATTGGGGTAGGCGTATTTTAGAAGCACCAGTTGAGTATTTTAGTCAATGTTATTTATGTATGTATTTTAAATGGCTTAGAAACCATACAATGCTCATATTACTGTTTATGCTGTACTCAATATACTTTGCGGTCTGCATAACGATTGTAGCAGTTCACTTCTCTTGCATGAGTAAGAAGACTGTTCAATAAACCCTTTACTTGAAAACGCCTGTCTCACTATTTCTCTGCAACTCTGTAGAAACGAAGCATGCACGATTGACTGAGTGAAATACTTTGTGTACCACAATGAACCGCTACCAGTCTTAATGTTACTAGTGTTAGTGCAGTGTTAATTTGTGAGTGCATGCATCTCACAAAAAGCAAAGGACTGGTCTCACACACCACCGGGTGTCATGTTTCTTCATTGACCAGTCCTCGCCCTCTAAAAACTTGGTTTGATAGAGGGCGGGCATACACCTGATGACAGGAATGCACTTCTATACTAAGTGGGGGCCCAAAGAAATATAAAGAGTGAGTTAAAAAGCCATTATGGTTGTCGGCTTATGTTTTAATAGTGCTGGCATCCATATGGTAGTTAAAATAAGGTAATCGGTGTCATGCGGATATTAGTGTCCCCCCACCGCTGTATGTGAGGTCAACATTTTTCTGCCTATAGGCCCAACTGGGTCCGCGGCATTCATCAGGACCTTAATATAACGGGCTCCACTCTTACCACACTTCGGTGAGAGTGTTCCACTTGGTGGGGTGAAAAATATTCACACTCCACGTTTGCAATGGTTAAATCTTGTAAATCCTGTGATGAGGTCAAAATGGCCCCATACGAGGGAGGGCAGGTGGACCCTTTCGGTCCTGGAATGTCCAGTGATGTGATCTCCGCCTCTAAGCCCAGGACTGCATAACTCTGCTCCTCGCTGGTTAATGAAATACTTATCTATTGTTTCCGCGACTCTGAGAGATATATTCTTATTCTTGGGAAACAAAGTTGTCATGTTAGCTGGCACACACACATAATTAAGTTTAGTATATTCGATAGAGACCTGGTTGACCTCATCTATAGGATATAATATTCCAATGCGCAGAGCCTATTGGAATATAGGAACTACACTACACCAAGGCATTGAGGGATAATTTACCCTATGGGCCGTTCCTGCGCATAAGTAGGAGCTGCAGACAGAAAAACAACTACTTCAAGGAGAAAGGATTGCTCATTTGGATAAGGGTTGCCCCAGAAAAATCATCTCTAAGGTAATTAAGAAAGTGTGGGCCAGGTTCCAGGAAACTGTACTCACTCCTAGACTAAGAAATGATGTACTGAACAAACACATGATGGTCAGGACATTATCCCCGTTCAGTAATGAGGTTGAGAGCTTTATCAACAGATACTGGCCTTACTTTGTGACTCCTGTGAGGATGTCCCCTTGTTCACCAATAATAGAAACAAAAACATCAGAGATTGTGTTGAGGCCATAAAGGAACCCGCAAACATGAATGACATCAGATGGCTATGGTGTCAAATCAATAGGATATATTATTCCAATGCGCAGAGCCTATTGGGAATATAGGAACTACACTACATGGCGCCCAACGTTTGGTAAGGCGTTAATTTAATGCTAGATACTAAAGTAACTCAGTCGTACTTTTCTCAGATCCCCCTTTTTCCTAATAATACAATAGACGACTGGAGTGGGTAAAAGGATAATATCCGCCATAGCTGAGTAGGACGAAAAACCCTATTTATTAGTTGTTGGTTTTTCAACATTGAAGGATACAGTATTCCAAAATATTGTGCACCTTATCTTTGTTTCCTTGAAACTTGCTTTGCAAACTTTCAGTCAACAAAATGTCCCTCGATAATAATACCGAGGCCGGTGGAGCACAGGCGATGACGCCGTACAAGCTTTAAACTTTACAGAATCCAACAAGGATGCTATAAGTATTCCTGAAACTTTAAGGAAAGCCATCACTATAAAACTCATATGAAATGGCATATCAGCAAGAGGTGGTAGGGTAGTTTTTGTGATAGAGGCACATGAACATCACCAGACAGAGGTACTCTATTCATGGATAGTCTTCAGGCACGGCCCGTGACGGACTTGCCACAGGGCGGTGACATGGGGCGGGGAGGGGTAGGGTGGGGTGTTGTAAAATGCGGGAAATGGACGATTTAAGGGGAGTACCGAAACAAAAAATAAAGCGAACATTGTTGCGCAAGCTGCATCACATTTGGCGATGCAGCGTGCGCAATGAACTTCAGTTTTTTTTTTGCGGTACTTACCTTAAATCGTCCTTTCCCACATTTTACAACACCCCACCCTTCCCCTCCCCGCCTCACGTAACCGCCCAGTGGCACGCCCGTCACGGGCCATGCCTGATACTCTTCCCTGAAGCAGATCCAAGAACAAAAGTGCTTTACTTCTACAAAGAAGATGAACCACCAGAGGAATACATTCCTTTCGAGGACATTAAAATTCCACTAACGTATCAAGAGCATGCGCTCTGGTTTAAAGGCGCCCTAAAACATATACATCACATTACCAGACTCGGTCCACTAGGTAGACCAGGAGCAACATGGCCGGTATTAGCCAGCTATACACCACATCCTGCCATTGAAGAAATATCGGATGAGGAACTATTAGTGCAACTAAAAGGACTGGTAAAAATGTATAGACAATTGGTTCAATATGTCATGCAAACTTTTACTGTCCAAATGGCAATAAGGATTCAACAACGCACCCCTTACCAGGGGAACATAAATAAAATTACACCACAGACTTTACACTCAGTCGTTGG
This sequence comes from Lissotriton helveticus, assembly GCF_964261635.1. Classification (NCBI taxonomy): domain Eukaryota; kingdom Metazoa; phylum Chordata; class Amphibia; order Caudata; family Salamandridae; genus Lissotriton; species Lissotriton helveticus. Next base: position 788,330,326 of record NC_136057.1, on the reverse strand, counting down.
TAAATTACCTGCAAAACAAGAACAAATTCCATTCTGGATAGCTCCAAAAATTACTCAAATCGAGGCAGTATTTCCTGATACTACCCCTCATGAAAAACACAAAATTCTAACAATCCGTTTACCTATGGGGATCTCACCACATCTGGAGTACTGCGACCCTTGGGGTACAGTCTTTGCTGCATCTACACCAAAACACATGGTGTTCCATCCATGGCGGTAATACCAGACGTCCTGAAACAGATTCAAAATAAATACAGGGCCGAGCCTGCTCTAAATCTAGTTATAACATTGCTGAAAGATTTCGAACAGGTATCAACAATATTATTAGCTAATATTAACCTTTTCCATGCTCATGACAAGCTCAGCTCGTCATGGCGCTCCGGGGCTCACGACGAGCTGAGCTCGTCATGAGCCGTGGAATGTTCACACGCGGGGATAATTCCCCTGCTCTGCTGAGCGTTCCATGGGAACGGGTGTGGTCATGACGACCTCAGCTCGTCATGAGCACACGAGCACTGTGCCTCATGACGAGCTGAGCTCGTCATGAGCACCGGGCCGCAGTGCGCGCCCCCCTGCCCCCCAGCACAGCGGGGGAATATGGCCTGCACAGAAGGGGCTAAAGGGGAAGCAGCATCCCTAGCGATCTGCCAAAAGCTAAGAGAATTTGATATAACTGAGCAACCACATGAACTGGCCAGAATAATCGAAAAATCCTAGGAAGAATCAGGAAGAAACAGTTTGGGCGGGAAACCAGTTAAACCCCAACTGTCAGAAAGTCCTGAAAAGGTCTTTATTAAAACACTCCTACTCCTTCTAAAAAGAAGTGGGAACACACTAAACAAACTTCTAAAGAGAAGCGTTCTCAATCCCGAGGTAGGTCTCCTCAAAAGGAACCCTCTGAAAGGACTATAATCTCAGGAACAGGGATAATTTGAGAAAAACGGATAGATATCAAGATACTGATACACGTTCCTCTCGTACCTTTCAGACTTTGTCACAGAAACCCTAAAGAAGAGGACGGTCAGAACAAAAGGAAGAACGCGTGAAGTCCAAAGAAGATCAACACGTTCAGAAAAATAAGAAAACTCAATTCACCAAAAAGAAGGTAGCAGGTCTAAAAATCAGACATGCCGAGGATCTTGAGGACACAACACAAGAACGGGGAATGGGCTCAAACGATGTAGGACAAAGCAGCAGAAGTCACCATAGCTTGCAAGAACTTGAAGTATCATCTGGAGACAGTGGACTTGAATGAGTACATCCAAGTTGAAACTGCAGATACCAGGGTTAGTGTCCCACATAAGTTATGTGAAGTAACACTCCGGATGGACGTAGACATAACAAGAAAAATAAGAGCACTTATTTGGGAGAGGCTCTCTCATGGTTATGACAGTCTTCCGGCTGAACAAGACTGGCCACCTGAATTTGTCAGGGAGTGTCCACATGGCGAAGAAATCAGTATGCCAGCTTTCTCCAACCACATTCCAATTTATTTAAAATATACCTATGCCAGGAAATGGGCATTAGCCCAGGCTCCTGCATTACATAAAAATCATGTAGGATGGGATGAGGATTCTCCTCACCATAAAATCCAGTTAAAAAATCAACCAACTGCACAGCGGCAGTACCCAGTTAAGCAAGAAGCTAAAAAATAGGTCAGGGAGATATTAGATCAACTTGAATACCAAGGGGTGATTGAAAAATGCACCTCGTCCATGAGCAATCCTTTGTTTCCTGTCTCCAAATAATACAATACATCTCAGCTAGTATTGGATTACAGACATTTAAACTCTTGTTGCAAAACCTTTGCAGTACAAAATGCACACAGTGTAACACTAATGAATAACATTGTGCGTAAAAAATATAAAACCATATTAGATATTTCTAATGGTTTCTTCTGTCAAAACATTGCACCAGAAAGTAGGTACTTGACCGCTTTCTCATTTCTGGGGACACAGCGTCACTTCTGTCGTCTCTCTCAGGGATTCAAGAATAGTCCAGGGTTATTTTCAGCCAGAGTAACAGAGTTACTACAAGCCTATGATTATGAGGCATTATCATATGTCGATGACATCCATCTAACAGACGATGACTTGGATAGGCACTTGAACAGGGTGAACAACATAATATTGGGCTTTACCTCTGAAGGGTATAAATTCAATTTCCAAAAACCAAGAATTGCCCATTTAAATGTCCTTTTCCTAGGATATGAACTTTAAAGTGAAGACAAAAGCCTGGCAGCAAACGTTCTAGAAAAATGTGTGCTGCTCCTACTTCCAAAAACACTGAAAAACTTACAGTTGATTCTAGGTTTCCTGAATTTCATAAGAACTTACATTCTAAACTACGCATTAAGGGTTAAACCTCTCTACAAATTAATCAAACCTGATTTCAAAACAGTTAATTACACTAAAAAATACACTGAAATTTTGTGTTCATTGCAAACAAGCATGTTGCAACAAAACATTTACAAACACGTGCAAACGTACGCAACTTGGTGATCCAAATCATTCCAGGACAATGCGGATTCACATACTTAACCTTTAAAGAAGGTGAAAAAGTACCAATAGCTTACAAATCACATTTGTACACACAAGCAGAAATGAAATTCACTTCAACAGAAAAAATGTTGAAAGCGGTTCAAACTGCAGTAGCAAAAGAGAGAGCCCTGGCACAGGCTAAGTGCATAATGGTCGTTACTCCTGTACCTGCTTTAGAGGCAGTGACGAAAGCGAGCATTCCGAATGCTAAAGCTTTACATCCGAGATGGATACAATGGGTTAATTCTCTTGCTGCAACAGACGTTGAATACGTTTTTGACCTTTATTTGAAACACAAGCATTTCTACAATATGAACAAGAAAGTCCTCTGCCTACTGAGATTCTGCCTCTAGAGTAGTATGAATGTATAATTTATACTGATGGATCAGCCCAACCCGCTATGGGGGTAAACAAGCTTATAGTGCTGTGTGCGCAATCGTTAAAGGTCGCTGGCGAGATGGCAAATTCCGACCTATGGTCACTAAAACACAATCTCTAGGAGATTGTACAGCTCAGTAAGCTGAACTACAAGCTTTTAAGACGGCGCTTCAAAATACTGATCGTGAATTTCCCACACTCATAGTGTGCGATTCATATTATTGTGTTCAATCTTACAATTAATACTTGCAAAACTGGATTCAAAACGTTTACAAAGATGCAAATGGTGGCACAATCAAGCATTAATTGCTTTGGGAACAAGTAGTTCAGTTACTACAAGAACTACAAAAGGCTCACATGATTCATACTGAGTCATCAACGTGATGGTGGTCACGTTGCAGGGAATTCATTGGCTGATGAAGCCGCGAAGGCAGCTGTGCAAACGGCTTCCGTAGCTGCAATCACTCATTCAAAAACGAAAATAGACAGTGAAATAATGCAAGCTGTTACTGCTTCAAGCAAAGACACTGGTAAAACATTACCAAAAGGCTTTCCACTCAAATACTCAGACATAACTGATGCAAATAATGTTCAGTTTGCTAGAATTCCTGGAGTGGGGGATAGAGTCATCCCAAACATGGAATATAGATTAGGACTAATCATAGCAGCACATAAAGGGCTTGCCTCTGCACAAACAGGTGTCTCCGCTACTGTGTCATTATTAAAACAGAGATACTGGTGGCCACGCATGAGGAAACATACTAGAAACTATGTTTTGGAATGTGAAATCTACCAAAAGATGAAAGTCTCTCCAGTGAAACATCCGGCGCAGACACCCTTATTAATTTCAGATAAACCATTAGCTTGCGTTTACCTGGACCACTGCGGTCCCTTACAAAGGGATGGTAACTATAATTATATCATGGTCACAGTGGATTCGTGCTCCAGATTCATTTGGATGTGGCCTCAGCTCTCGGCTGACGCTCGAACTGCTATAAACGATTCGTGAGTCTTGATCAGCACATACGCAGTCGGCACGCTGCATTCTGACCAGGGTCCTGCATTTAGCTCTCGAGCTTACATGGAGGCCATGGTCAAATTGGGTGTTGCATTGTTGTACTCTAGTCCATTCCATCCTGAGGGAAATTCAGTAGTGGAGAGAAAAAACCGGGACATAAAGCAATCTTAAACAGCCAGGGTATTAGGCTCGGGTGATGGGTGGGTCAAACATCTGATAAGTGTCCAACGTAGTCTTAACAATCTGCCAAGAAGTTCTCTAGGGGGTATCACTCCATATGAAATCCTTTTTGGAACAAGAATGTTTATTTCGGATCTCGATTGTCGGACTTCAGTGGTGGAACAAAAACCCTTTGATATCAAAGACCATTTGGCTCCTTTGCAGGACTTAAATGAAATAAGAAAAAGCCAAAGTAATGTGGTCCTGAAGCCAACAACCACTCAAAAAAAAACATCCGTCTCAGCAAGACCTGTCTGGATTCCAAAGATTGGGGATCTAGTCAGAGAAAAGAAGGAATTTCGGCCCTCTTACAGACAACCAGTAACTGTCCTAGCAATCCACGGATCAAGAACAGTATTACTGCCGCCCCTTGCTGGTAAAAAGGAGAATAGGTTTGTGTCCATCGACCTAGTCAAACCACGTCATGTGGCCGATCATAAGCAGTAGGCCAAGTAGACTCCAACGATGTAGCAGGCCCCCTAACTAGCTACTATCCAAGAGGTTCAAACTGAGAGACTCATCGCCTTTGAAGAAGCTGCAGTGCGAGAAGAAGGACTATGCAACAAAGTCATGGAACTTGTACCTCTGGAGACCCAATTAACAGTTCATCAAGAAACCCCTGTCTACAATGAAATTGAATCTGACTATACAAATGTAACAGGTGATCAAGTGGTTCCAGTGATTTCAACGAATCCTGAAGCAATCCCTACAAATGACAGAACTGCCTCCAGCTATGTCATTAACTTTGATAAATTTTCTGAGGACCTCAGTGAACCGGAAACACCACCAGTAAAAAGAACTTTGAAAGAACAAGCAACAGAACTTTTTCATCACCTGGTAAAGACTTATCTGGTTTCACCATGGATTGAACTTTGGATTGTGTTGGGTGTACTTTTTCTTTTACTTTGGTTGACTCTTGTAATAACTTTGGAAATGCTGATAAATGGAATATATGTTAAAAAGGACACAGCAAATAAGAACATCAACTTACTCCTCAAGCCACACAAATCATCTCATCGTGAACGAAGAGACTTGTCATCAGTGAACATCACAGCCGTTCCTATACCTGGTGATATAACTTGGGACAGAACTGATTATGACATTTTCGGTCCGGCAGAGCTGTGGAAGATTCCACACCATTTTAAGATTTCCTTGAATACATTTGTTTCATCTAGTACCTTTTCTGATGATTGGGACTTCGAGACTGTTAATAATATGATGTCAGACTTAGAAATGTCTGCTGTATTAACAAATCATGAATACTTAGAAGGTTCATCAGATTATGAACAAATGTATTGTTATAATCACTATGGTCATAATTTCTTGCACAAATCTGCAAATCCTAGAAATGTACTTAAATATAACTGATGGGAACATTGTCTTACGCCACCAGGGTAGCTCAAAACATTTTATGGCAAATTTCCATACTTTTCAGGTTTTAATGTTTCAAATCCAGAATCATTTTTCTTTAAAAATGTTAAGAGGACAGGAATGAAAAGTATGTTGACAAATACCAAGCACATTTATTCTGTGGCCTTTTATTCTCAGCTGTCTTCGTTAGGTTTCGACTTTTGGAAAAACAACATTGAGACAAAAACTGTCCGTGGCACAAAAGACTGGCAGGTGCAGGGATTAGAAGCTTTATTTAGAGCCTGCATCATCCCAGAGCAAATAATGTTTTTGAATGACACTGTCCAACAGACATCTTGTCTTGGGTTAGCCAAGATCAAAGAGTTAAACAAACTGTCCATACCTATACCTACACCTGAGATCAATAACACTTCAGAGGGGGAGGTTGACGTACATACTATTTTGCTTCACAACAGTACAGATTGGAAAAAATGGTTAACCTGGCCCACAGACACAAACAACTGTCAAAACAAAAAACTGTCAAAATAGATTCCTGAACAAGATGCAAGGGTTCACATTCACTAGGCCAGATCCAAGATATGTTCAGAGACAGCATCCAGGAATATTAACAACATACAGTGTAGGGAAACTAAGGAACTAAAACAACACTTATCTTTTCTTAAAGATGACGCTGATGTGAGGGACTTCTTACAAGGACCTGCTAAACTGCGCCATAAAGGTTTTATATACGCCAATATCTATGCTGCTTATAATGAAGCATGGAAGATTGCGCAAGCAGAGACTGCAGAACGAATCCGAGAAATTGCTTGTATTAATTTAGAGAAATCTCTCTCCGTAGTTGACAATGGGTTAATGACTCTGTCATCCAGGATATATTATATGGACAGCATAGTATCCTCTGCCATAGACATAATGGAACAGGACTTGGTCATGTTGCAACATGGTCAGTCGCAATTACGTTCTATCATGCTATTAGGCTGGATGTTACAAAACCTTCATTCAGGGTATGCGCCGTGGTGTTTAATAAATACCACGTCACTGTTTTCAGAATTCAATCTCACTGATAAACAGATCAAACTGGCACAGAGGGAAGCAGACTATATGGTGCTGAGCATTGAAAAACTGGAAAGATTGCCATTTACAGTCGCTGAAGAACCAGCCATTGAATGGATAATACACGGTACAATTACTCTGCCTGAAACAATTTTCCATTTTCAGTATTGCTAAAACATATACCAGCAGGCATATATGAAAGGTTGGGTAAAGAATACATCAAGACATCCTGGGAATTACCATACACACACAAATGTTGGATTGGGGGGAAATAACTGTTTCCTAGTGGTAAAAATTGTGAAAACACAATTAGCGGTTTTCTGCTTTGTCAGGGTATTAATTTACGCGGGGCCTGCGATGGATCCTCTAATAATTTATCTTGCTACCTTCAAGGTTCACCAGCTGCAGTGATTGATCCAATTTTTAGGCGACTTTCAAATGGAAGTAACATTATGTTGAATGATCACAGCTGCTGTGGCATGTTGCCAGGTTTAGCCTATCTCTTAACTGTGTCAGCCAGGGTCACTTGCTGTATGCAAGTATTGTTTCCAAAAACCAAGACAGACCGGGAGTCACCTTTATGGCCTTCACTGAACATCTCTTCTATAGGAATTGATACTTTAAGCAGAATGAAAGCCATTCTTTTCCAGAAAACTGTGCCACTGACCTCGGCCAAAGAGACCTATGATCTGCAAGTCGCAAGGAATTCTGCAGAGATACACACCCTATTAACTACAAACTGCCCTGTACATTTTTCAGAAATATTAAGTCGTATCTTAAACATGTCTGATACAAGCGGTATTGTACAAGTATTTAAGACAGTTTTTACGGGACTGTTAGCACCTTTTGAAGCAGTCCTAGGCATATTTCCAAACTTTGTGCACACTGTGTTTGGCGGACTGCCTTTAATTTTGGGACTTGCGGCAGGGATACTATTTTTGCTCCTACTGCTTCGATATGGCAAGCCAAGTCACCAGCGAAACCCAGTTCACTGTGGAGAATACTCTACTGGCGATGAAGTGTCTTGAGCGCATAGTCCAAATTTTGGGATTAACTTGGTTTTTTTGGGGTTTTTTTTCAATTATGCAGAAAAACAATCAAAATACAAATCAACGACAGTTTAGACCGGAGCCCCCCTCCCCCTCCCCGACCATCCACAGGAGAAAGATGAAAAAGGAAAAAAGTCAAACCATCAATCTTCTTAGTTATTGAGGTAGAGTTACTTAATGATATCCAGAAGTGAGTAACGATTTGCCCCTGCCCCAATACCTTTATACCATGCTAATCAAAAAATACTTTTGACAATAATGAAAAAAAAAAACCACAAATTAAGTTTTTTAGGGGATGAGAAAGTGACAAAAAGATAAAGCTTGAAAGGGAAGAAAGCATAGACATACATTAATAACAGGAATCCCATCACATTTCCATTGCTTACAGCCATAGCCTACTTAGATTAAAGGCGTGCCATTTAGGTAGTTCCAGTTTTTAAATCTCCCTACTGGAAGTTGACCTTGGTCCAGGTACCAGAATAATTTATTCCTATGTTGCATTAATCCATTTACCCAGGAATTCCCACACTATCAATCCAGTTTTTTTACCACGCTTCCCCTTTTTAGAATAAATCGCCATTTCTAATTTACAGGTTGCCAACACTCTTGCCAGCCTTTGCGAGAATGACGGGGGGTTTGGCTCCTTCCAATGTGCTGCTATGCATATCCAGTATATAGTCAAAGCCACAAAGAATAAAGGTCCCCCGACCCGGGTACTGTTATCCTGTCCTAATAAAAAGAAGGGTTTAGTTGTAAGATGGGTTTAGTTGTAAGATGGTCTGTATTTGATTTAACAGAGGTGCTAGATTTGGGCAAGTGGCAAACATATGGATCTGATCTGCAGCAAATTCCTGACATCTTGGACAGAGGGTTCCGTTGCCGGTTCCCCACTTCGCTATTTTATCTGGAGTAATATATAAGAAAAACCCTGTTTTATAAAACTGGGCCTGTAACTTTGTAGATAATAAATATTTATGGGCTGATTTCAGGGCCTTACTGAAGAGACTTTGTTCAGTGTTTAACTTGGATTGCCATTTTGTGTCTATTTTCCCCAAATCGTCGGGCATTTTTTTCATTCAGGGTAGTATAGATCGCCCCAATCCGTAAAGGATTGCCTCCCTGAATTTTATCCAATATTACAATTTTATCAAAGCCCACCAGGCCACCAGTTTTACGATCCAGGAAATTCTTAACTGCCATATACTGAAAGACCTGATTTTCCTCAAACGAGAATTGATTTCTAAGAGCCCCGAAAGATCGAATCCAATTTGGAGTTACCAGATCCCCCAGTTTCACCACCCCAGCATTAGACCATTTTTGAAAGTATGAGTTATCAAATAGTGAAGGGAGCATTGGGTTATTCTTAGTTGGAGTGTAGTAATTTAGTCTACCAAGGCCTAGGAGTTTCCGTAGATTCAAAAAAACTCAATACGCATTCATTAGGGACTTAAACCGAACACGCTTGTAATAGCTATACTAAAGTTGTCTCCAGAGGCAGCCCTTGCTGTTCTCCCCCAACAAGGCTTTATAGGGGGGCGATAAACCTGCCTGGTCCTGGTCCCTATCTTCAAAGAGTAAAAAAGAGCTATCCTGTAGTAGGGTAGCCCAACATTATAGCTTAAGATTTGGCAGCGCCCATCCTCCTCTCTCCTTAGGTAGTGTAAGCAATTTATAGGATCTTCTTGTAGATGAGTAGGCCCATATAAATTGACAAAAGAGTTGTTCAAATAAGTGGAGTATTTTATTATTGAATTCCAATGGGATTGTTCTAAAAAAGTATAGGAGCTTCGGGAAGTATGTCATTTTAACTACATTGCACCGTTCAATAATGGTCAAATGCAGATTATTAATTTTTTAAGTGCTTTCTTAGTGTCAACAGATAATAGGATCAAATTATCTTCTACTATTTCATCAATGTTGGCCCCGATGGTCACACCCAGATATTTAGCTTTAGTGGTAACTCGACTATCTGTCCAGGTTATTTTATCATTCAAAATAATCTGAGTTTTATTTTTTGTTTAGAGCATACCCAGAGAGTTTTCCATACTCCTGGGCCTCCCGTTCCATAGCTTCTATGGCCTTTTTGGGGTCAGGGGTGATGAAAGCCAGGTCGTCTGCGTATGCCATAATTTTTGTGCTTATGCCATGTCTAACGTCTTTTGGAATTTCAGGGTTCAATTCAATTCTTGTGATGAGTGGATTTATAAAAAGTGCGTACAGTAGCGGGGAGCATGGGCATCCCTGCCTGGTACCACGGGAAATTTCCTTAGGCCCGGTTAACTTCCCGTTCACCATAATTTTAGCTCTTGGGGTTTTGTATAGTGCCTGGATTGCCTGTAGCATAGTGGGCCCAAATCCAACCCGCCTTAACATTTCCCAGTGAAAGTACCAGGAGACCCGATCAAAAGCTTTCTCAGCATCCAACAATATTACTGCGATCGGATCTCCTGTTACTTTTGCTGCGTCTAAAAGTATAACCGTTCTTCGTACATGCTCTGTTGTTCCTTTTTTTGGTATAAACCCATGTTGCCATTCTGAAACTAAGCTCTGTATACTTTGGGATATTCTACTAGCCAGAATTTTGGAGAAAATCTTAGAATCCATGTTTATGAGAGTAATCGGTCTGTAGGATGACATTTCAAGTGGGGATTTATCTTTTTTGGGGAAAATTACAATCTTTGCCAATGACCATGATGGAGGAGGATCGGTGCCGCCAAAAACTGAAGTAATAACTAATGTAAAAACTTCCTTGATCTGTGGTTCAAATACCTTATAAAATTCAGCTGGTATGACATCCAGACCCGTTGCCTAACCATCCGGCAGGGCCTTAATTGCGCCTGAAATTTCCTCCCAACTTGGGAAGTGCTCCATGTGCTCTTGTTCTTGTGAAGAAAGTTTGGCCATGGGTATAGGGTCAAGATAACGTGCTAAGTCTATTTTTTTATCTTCATCTGATCTCACATCCTCCTCGGTATATAGATCCCTATAGAACCCTACAAAAGCTTCATGTATCTTCCCCAGATCCTTCGTGGGTTTTTCCAAATTAGTGTTGATTGCAGTGATGGTGTTCATTGTAGACTGTTGCCTAATTGAAAGTGCCAGCTGATGCCCTATCTGTTCCCCACACTCATACATCCTTCCTCGTGTTGCGGCCCATTTGGAAGCTATCCTTTCTGAGAACATAGAGCCCATCTCTGCCTTAGTTGTTGCTAGTTTGTGTTTGATTGCCTCTATATCCCCCCTGTTTTAATTGCTTGAGTGAGAGCTGTTTCTTCTACTGTCAGTTTATTTTGCAATTTATGCACCTTTTCCTTTTCCTTTTTGCTTCTTCTGATGGAGTAACTAAGAGTCTCACCCCGAACTCCGGCTTTGAACGTGTCCCATACTATCATAAGCGGGGCAGAGTCTAAGTTTATTCTAAGGAATTCCACTATCCACTTCTGCATGTACTTTATATATTCAGCATCAAATAGTAGCGTCTTTTTAAATGTCCAATTTGTACTTGTGCCTCTTTCTCTTAACCCTTTAATGGTCAGTGACAGTAGATTGTGGTCTGACAGAAACCTGGGTGAAATCTCAATATGAGAATGGTTGATCAGTGAGGAAGAGATAAGAAAATAATCTATTCTTGTCAGTGATGTATGTGGTGCTGAGAAAAACATAAAACCATCTTGCTGACGCCATGATTCAGCCCAAACATCTACTGCCCCATGAGTTTCAATCAAGTTTAGCATAGCATGAAACACTTTTGGTTTTCTACCTGTGTACTTCCAACTTTCATCTGCTTGCCAATTGCTAGGAAGATTCAAATTCAGGTCCCGCACAATATGATGGGTGTTTTTCAATGCGCTAGCTCCCCTGTAACCCAGTCTATTACTCCAGGATCATCCTGATTGCTCCCATATATGGAGCATAGTGTAAACGTGCTATTTGCTGTCAATGAACACCCCACTATCACCCATCTACTAAGGCTGTCTGATTTGATCCTATCTATTTGTAAGGCCAGCCTATGATTGGCTAATACTCCAACACCCTTCACTTTCGCTCCCCGTGTTGTGGCTCCTATAACCTTATACCCAAGCAAATTCAGAATTTGCTTCTGAGACCCTTCGACGTGTGTCTCTTGCAGACAGATCAAATCTGGGCCCAGCGCTCTCAGACCTTGTGCTACCTTTTGCCTTTTTGCCGCATCGTTAAGCCCGCAGATGTTTACAGACAATATCTTAATTTTAGTTACGTCAGTCATCCCTCACTAATGCATTTTCCTCACCAGGCTGCCAATTTTCTCTCTCCCCCTCTTTTTTTTTTTACCCCTCTTTGCACTTTCTTTCCCGTCTTTCCCTTCTTTCCTATGCTGAAATTCAAACTGCCCCTTTGTGCCCTTTGTGCCCGTGTCAGTGCCTCCCCTTGATGCCCCCTTCCCCCCTTCCCCCCCACCCTTATTGAGCAGTCAGGATGACTTTGGATGATGGTAGTCAAGTGTGAGTTCCAGCCATCGAACCACCCCTACAATAACTGTGAAAAAGAACCAAGACCCTGGGAGTCTCTACATACTCATTAGTCCATAATAGTTCATGATCATCGCTTTTGTCCCATGACTTCTTTTAGGTTTTCATTGGCCTTAACCTCAGATACAAAAACTTTTGTTTTTCCTCCATACAGCACTTTCCGTCTAGCCGGGTTCATTAAAAACACCTGAGCCCCTCTCTGCTGGAACGGTGAAATTAATTGGCGCAACTGCCATCTGCGTTCTACGGTTGCGTGACAGAAGTCAGGTTTTGCAAAGAATTTGACTCCATTCGCATCCCTCTGTGCATTAGGTCTAGCTTTGTCATAGATCATTTGTCTCAAAAGGAAATTACCAAAAAAGACCAAAAAAACCTAGGTTTGCCATTAGAATCAGCTTCCCCCCGTCTGGGCTTGATGTTAAAAGGGAATCGATGGGCCCTTTGAATTTCCGTGACCCAGTTCCAATTTGTCTCGGCGGGGAAAGCTGCTCTAAATAGTTGGACAATATACCCTCACGGGTCCTCTCCTTCAACTCCCTCTGGAATCCCCAATAAGCGGAGGTTGTTACGGCATTGCCTGTTTTCCTGCTCCTCCATCTTAGTCATTAAGTCCACTAGACATGCCTCTTGTGAGCTCACTTGTTCTTTCACCTTTGCAGCCTCCGTTTCCAGTGTTTCAGTTCTAGCCTCTACCATGACTACACGATCCCCAATATCTGTACAGACTTTGTTAAGCATCCTCATACCATTTTGCAGCTTTTTAGCCGCTGTTTTTGCTGAGAGATTGTCTGAGCGTCCCTCCTCATGAAATTGTTTGATGGAATTAAAGATTGAGGCTAAAGAGGGGGTTTCCGGTGAGGACCTGCTCCTTTCAGAGGCTGGCAAGCAGATTTCGTGCTGAAGTCTACCAGGTAAAAGTAAATTAGGGGAGTCTGAGTAGTCCCATTGCAATTGGCCCCTTTTCTGCCTAGATTGTCTCTTCCTTAGTACTGTTTCGGCTTTTTTTTTTAGGAATCTCATCCTCGCTATGCTCCTCTGCTGATCCCGAATCTTCTGAAGTATTAGAGTCTTCTCCGATATCTGAAGCTGTCAGTGAGCCATCTGAAACTGAGTAAAATTTCTCAGTATTGGGGTCAGGTGACTGTGGTGGCGGGGGTCTATGATTATTGCCCTCTTGTAGGTTCATGTCTTGTTCCTCTGAATCCCCCATCATATAGGCTAGCGTAGTAAGCTGGGGTGTTCTGCAGTCTTCCCTTGTGATTTCAGATAGGTCTTGACCCTGGCCCATTTGTTCAGACTGCTCAGACTGCTCGCTTACTTCGTTCGACCCTATCTCTAGATCCATGTCCATGACTTGCAGGGATTGTCCAGTGGGCTCTGCTGCCTCTGTTTCTACCATGACCGGCGTTGTTAGGCTAGTTGGGATCCCTTGGGGGCTAACGTTGGGATGTGGACAAGGGCTTGGGTTACCACTATTTATGGCTGCTGTGCCCATTTTCACCACTGATTTTAAAACTGGGAAATGTTTGCTGATAGAGGGGGAGCCACCGGGGTTCATAGAGGCTGCCTCCTGGTTGATGTTTTTGACATTATTCTTTTTTATAGCCCCCAAGTCCCTTTTACCTTTTGCTGGTGGTTCTGGCTTTTCTCCTCCTTTGTCCTTGTCTGTCTGAGCCGGGGGTATCTTTGTCTTTTGCTTCTGACCCCTCGTAGTCATTTTCTTGACACACCGGCAGCTCTCCGGGTACTGCGAGGTAGACGAGGTAAACAATAACAGCGAGGCCTGTCGTTTTCCCGCTCCTGTAAGTGAGTCCGGTTTGATTGAGAGCGCACTTAGAGCGCGCTCGATGACCCCCGAATGCACTGTCAGGCGAAGCTCAGCAAAAATCGCCATCCGATTATTTCTCAGCTTGCTTCTCAGAAAGCAGCCTCCTCTGACCCCTGCTTCCGTCCTTGTTCTCACACCTAGAGTGATTTTAACGAGCACAGTTTTGTTCGTGCTCCCTGCTGCAGTTCCTGCCTCCGTGGCCTTCTCTCCCACTGTCAGGCTGACAAAGCGATGATCGCCGATCATCGAGATTCCCAGCATGCAACAGTGGCTCGGCGGCTGGATCGTGGATTTCCTCACACGAGAACCATCACTGCTCTAGGGAACATTTAGGGATTAACTTGTTTAAGAGAATTGAATACCACATGGTTTATGTCATTCAGACCAATCTGGCAAGATTGAATCTTACCTGTTCTACGATGCCTGCTATGTGGAGAATAATGCATGCTAGACATCTGTCTGGCACTTCCATCAGTCATGCCAACGGATGTTGATACTTTGCTTGGACAAGTGACAACTCATGCACTGTGTTGTCCCCAGCGGCTCCCAATTCTGATGACGGCATTCATTAAGATCTCACAGACGCAAAATGCTGACGGTGAGGTACAAGAGGAAAATGGCACACAGGTACCTTCCAATTCGAACATTGCTAATGCGACCAACGCTGACGGTGATGCTTCACATCTATGTGCGATTAATCTTCTTAACGAGGTAATCCAACTTTCACCTACAATGGTAGACAAATTCTTTAAAGACTTAGAAGATTTGATGTTTTCTCCAAACAATGACACTGACTTTTGATTTTGAACACAGTGTTCTGAGAGACTCTGAATTCAACCTTCATTTTTTCAAAACAAAGTTTCTAACTTTGGAACTATATTTTTTCTATGATCAAACTTTTGTTTCTCCAAATTTGTATTTTTTCATTTTTTGGAACAAAGTAATCCGCTTAAAGTAGAACAATTCATAGAGAACTAGAATTCTTTGAAAATATTTGACCTTGTCCACAATCAGGCAGTTTATATATTCTGCCATGAAATGGTCTCAACTTTTTCTTCTGTAATTAAGAACCATTTCATAAATGTATTTTCGTGATTCATTCGGATAGCATTTTCAAATATCATCTATATGCTTTGAATGAAACATTGCTTTAAATGCTTACAGCACAAATGCTTTTCGTGTACAACCAGTACCAATGCATTTTTATGTATTTTGGGTGGGTTTTAACACATCATGTTTAGATATGTTTTTATGTGTTTCGAAGTTAGTAATGTCGTACATAAGAACGTGGAGTGGATGTTGTGTGGCGTTTTAAGCTCAGAGTGAATTTTCCTGATTCATGCCCTTATATAGGTACAATTCACATTGCCTTTATATAGGCATAGAAATCAGACCCTTATTTAGGCATAGCCCATTCTACCCAAATACAGGCATAGCTACTTCCACCCGTACCAAATGTCACAATGATTTCTTGAAAAAACAGCTTAAGCAGTTAGGAAACTTCCCCTTGCTTGAATATTGATTTGTCCAAGAACTCAGTTACTTTACGAAGAACAACTATTCCCTAGGGGTTCTTTCCTGACGTTCATATGCCCGACTTTACGTCAAACTATGGCATTCCTAAACACCTTCAAGGTAAAAATATACCTTCACTTGCTCTAACAAGATTCGGTGGTTCGGAGCAGTTCGAAGAACTACTTGCCCGACGCAGAAGGAAGCTGACTCTCCAGCTGATGCACTGATCAGGAAGCTGCATTTCTCCTGCCGAGAATCCAGCTCCAGTGTTTCCTGCTCCCCTTGCCGGGTGTTAGGAAATCGAGTCCCGAGACAGAGATACCAGACCTCCTTTATTCTAACCAAGGTATGGAGCTGATTAGAACCTAGAGAAACCTTTGGTAGATTCTTGGCAAAAACTAAACCTATGCTACACAACACTTACTTCTTCCCTCGTACTAGACTTAGGTTAGGTATATTGGGGTAGTCGTATTTTAGAAGCACCAGTTGAGTATTTTAGTCAATGTTATTTATGTATGTATTTTGATATGGCTTCGAAACCATACAATGCTCTTACAGTATTATTTCATATTACTCTTTACGCAGTACGCATTAGACTTTGCAGTCTGCATAACGATTGTAGCAGTTCACTTCTCTTGTACGAGAAAGAAGACTGTTCAATAAACCCTTTATTGAAAACGCCCGTCTCACTATTTCTCTGCAACGCTGTAGAAACAAAGCATGTACGACTGACTAAGTGAAATACTTATCTATTGTTTCCGCGACTCAGAGAGATATATTTTTATTCTTGGGAAACAAAGGTGTCATGTTTATGCAGTTGTCAGAAAATAATCCCTTCTTGTGTATTCGAGAAAGTTTCTAGTGACCTCTGAGTTAGCTGGCACACACACAATTAAGTTTATTTATTTATTTATTTATTTAAGTAGCTTATACAGCGCGCAGCTACCCCCGAAGGGGTGTCCCGGCGCTAAAACAGAAACTCAGGACCATAGGAGAGGAACAGGACGATTGCAGGACTAGATTCATGATCTGGAGAACATCCAAGTTTTAATTTGCTACGGAAGAGGGGTTCAGATGGACAAAACCTGAGGTCAGGTGGGAGGCAGTTCCATAGTTTAGCAGTCATTACGCCAAACCCTCTGCCGCCCATTCTGGATCGTCGAAAGCGAGGAACAATCAAGAGACGTAAATTGTTAGATCTCAGAGATCTGACTGATTGAGATATTACCACTCACTTTTTCAGGTATCCAGGCCCAAGGCCATTGATAGCACGAAAGGCTAGGGTGAGGATCTTGAATTGAATGCGGCTAGCGATGGGAAGCCAGTGTAGCTCTTTACAATAAAAAGCAACCGACTGACGGTAGGGGATATTTCCGATCAGTCTGGCTGCCGCATTCTGCACGATCTGAAGGCGATCGATCAAATATT
The DNA here is from genome assembly GCF_964261635.1 of Lissotriton helveticus. NCBI lineage: Eukaryota > Metazoa > Chordata > Amphibia > Caudata > Salamandridae > Lissotriton > Lissotriton helveticus. Next base: position 788,313,419 of record NC_136057.1, on the reverse strand, counting down.
GAGGGGCACCGGCGTATAAGCTATTGGCATAGTCTAAGTGGGATGTGATGAGGGCCTGAGTGATAGTTCTGCGGGCGTCTAAGGGGAGGTAGGGGAAGATCTTTTTAATCATGCGAAGTTTCGCAAAGCAGGCTGAGGTGACCTTGTTGATTTGCGCTTTACAAGAAAGTGAATCATCAAATTGAAAACCAAGGTTGCGTGCTGATTGAACAGGGGTGGGCGAGGGGTCAAGCACTGTGGGCCACCATAGGCTGGGGGATAATAGAGTTTTCTGGTTAAAAAATAAGACCTCTGTCTTATCAGTATTAAGCCTAAGGTGGTTGATGGTCATCCAGGCACATATGTTATCCAAACATTGGCGGAAGTTGGCAAAAGTGGAGTCAGAGTGATCTCTAAAAGAGAATATCAGCTGAGTATCATCAGCATAAGAGACCACTCTGACCCCACAGGGCTCCACCACTGCAGCCAAGGGTGCAAGATAAACGTTAAAAAACAGAGGACTCAGGGCAGAGCCCTGCGGAACACCACACATCAGGGGTTTGCCCTCTGATTTAAAAGGCTTGAGCGCCACCTTCTGGGTTCTGCCCGTAAGGAATGACTCAACCCAGGCTAATGCGGAGCCACCAATTCCAACCTGCCTTAGCCGGTTTAGTAGGATATTATGTGAAACCGTATCAAAAGCAGCGGATAGGTCGAGGAGGACCAACATGGCCTCCTCGCCCCTATCCACACACTCACGGATCGTCTCAGATACTTCCAAGAGAGCAGTCTCGGTACTGAAGCCCGCTCAAAAGCCGGATTGAGAATCGTGCAGTAGAGAATTGTTTTCTAGAAATTCGGTCAGTTGTAGCTGCACGGCCTTTTCCAGAATTTTTGCGGGTTTGGGGAGGAGGGAAATGGGGCGATAATTGCTAAATTTTGTAGGATGGGCATCAGGCTTTTTCAGAATGGGGACCAATAGAGCCTCCTTCCAAGCAGTCGGAAATATGCCATGATAGAGGGAGGCATTCCAAATAGAAAGAAAGGGTCTAGCCAGTGAGAGGACCAGGTCACCCATGACCTTGGCAGGGATAGGGTCAGAAGGAGAGCCAGATTTGCACTGGGTGAATAGCCTGAGTGCGGTCTCAAGAGTCAACTCGTTAAAAACCTGTAAGGAAGCAGATTCCGGGGCCATGACAGGGAGGACCAGGGAGGGTTCCTTAGTAGGAAACGAAGTTCTAATTGTATCAATTTTCTCTAAAAAATAATCAGACAGTCCATTGCATAGTGCCTGGCTCGAGGGGTTCTGCGAAGTTTAGTATATTCAATAGAGACCTAGTTGACCTCAGTCCTACGTCTAATCTATAGGATATATTATTCCAATGTGCAGAGCCTATTGGGAATATAGGAACTACACTACAGCAGGGAATTGAGGCATAATTTACCCTATGGGTAGTTCCTGCACATAAGTAGGAGATGCAGACATAAAAACAAATACTTCAAAGAGGCAGGATTGATCATTTGGATAGGGGTTGCCCCAGAAAAATCATCTCTAAGGTAATTAAGACAGTGTGGGCCAGCCTCCAGGAAGCTGTACTCACTCCTAGACTAAGAAATGATGTACTGAACAAACACATGGTAGTCAGGACATTATCCCCATTCAGTTATGAAGTTGAAAGCTTTCTCAACAGATACTTGCCCTTACTTTGTGACTCCTGTGAGGAAGTCCCCTTGTTTGCCCATAATAGAAACAATAACATCAGAGATTGTGTTGAGGCCATAAAGGAACCCACAAACATGAATGACATCAGATGGCTATGGTGTCTCCCAGGTGTAGTAGGGCACTACAGATGTGGGGGCTGGGTGGTGTGTAAGTTTACAGTGACACCAAACGTCTGACCTTGAGCAACTTACCATCATTTTCCAAGTGTAATACATGGAATGTTATTTATGTAATCCAATGTCCCTGCCTGTAACTTTATGTGGGCCAAACTACGCACATGATCAAACAGCACATTTCATAGCATAGAAGTCGGATAATATGCCGAACTGTAGATGCCCCATTGGTAAGTCATTTTATGTAACAAGGCCACAACTTAGATAACAACTATTGGCAGGTGTTCCAGGTGATCTCCTTATTAGGTAAGGGAAGTGACCACAAATCTACTGAATATCAGAGAATGTACATGGATGGACATCTTGAATAGCACCAATAAGTGGCTCAACAACATTAATGACATACGCCAATTGTCCTTGGTGCAATTGTGAAGCAGGAACACGTCCATTATAATACAACTTAGGATGATGTGTATTGAATGGCAGGACGCTCATTGCTTCATATCATGTAATGATGCCAAGTCACTCCTGTAACATATGTAACTACATGCTTGTTATCCTTCAATATACAACCACAACACTGTTAGTAAAAGGCTGTCTGATTTTTAACTAGAAGTCTATTGTAGACATTGCATTATAACTATGTTAGATACTAAGGCATTACAGTAACGTGTGTAATGGGATTGGTGCGATTTATTACTTTGTTACCACAGCTTAAATATGACTAGTTGATTTATTTTATTAGTGATTGCCATGTGGGTTTGCCCCCCCCTAGACACAGCTGGTAAATTGATCATGGGCTCCCCCTTTTTTGGCTCTAATCCCCCCTCTGGAGGTGGGTGTACCTCAGGGTGCTGTTCTCAGCCCAACTTTATTCAATTGGTATATGTCCCAACTGGCAAGTCTAGCTGAGTTGCATGGAGCTAAAATAGTGTTGTATGCTGACGACACCCAATTACTCTTTACATGTGACAAGGATACATAGTTTAAGGGGGAAGCATTTAAGGCCTGTTTGTGCACAGTGTTTTCCTGGCTGCAGCTGAATCAACTTAAATGTAATTCCGACACGTCGGAAATCATTTTCTTCGGCTGTCCATCTAATAACCTGTGGCAGAGCTGGTGGCCTCAGGATATGCACCCTCCGGCTAACTCGGTGATTTCAGTTAAAAACCTTGGTGTGAAACTGGAACATTCCTTGAATATGAAGCTACAGGTTCAGACAGTCGTCGGTCAGTGCTTCGGCTTTTTGAAAATACTTAAACAATTTCTGCCACTACATCAGATCCCGTACAGGAAAACGGTGGTCCAGACCTTGATTGGTTCTAGGCTGGACTATGTGAACATTCTATACCTCAGCCTTCCAGAGTATTTGCTCATCCGCCTTCAGGTGGTTCAAAATGCTATGGCTACGGCTATCCTGTCTCTTGACCCCAGGATTCGGATGTCTGCTCATTTAAACTCTCTCCGTTGGATCCCTATCTGCAAGAGGATCCAGTATAAGGCCCTTGTGTTGGCTTTCATGGACTTGCATGGTTCTGGAGCCCCCTACCTGGGAAAGAGAGTTCAATTCTACCATCCATAAAGCTCGCTTCTTTCCACCTCCTTGGCGTTAGTCTTCACCCCGGTGGTGAAGCAATCCTGTATAGGAGGACGTTCCTTCCGGCTGCAAGTGAATAAACTATGGAATAATCTACTGCTCGCTCTGGGACAACTGCAGGATCTGCTTCCCTTCAGAAATATTTCACCAATAATCCAGCACTTTGCTTCCAGGATATTATCTCTTCCTTATCATGCTAGCCACACTCACCCAGCGCCGGGACACTCAGTAGAGTAGTTGTGCGCTTTATAAAACCCGGTTAACATATCATAACATCATGCTGTGTATTGATCTTATTTTGCTATGGAGGCCAGTTCTAGTCAAGTGGAGTTCAGTTGGGCATTTTTGTGCCATATGCACTTATTCGATACCAGGCATCATTTGAGTCATCGTTGTGGAGCTCCTGCTTCCTATAGTTTCTGGAGTTCAGTTTGGCTGTTTTTTGTCCTGATGGACTCATTTGAGGATAGACACAGTGTTAATCAACATTACAAGGCACCCTCTCCTCAATGTTGTTAGTTTCTACCTCTTGACTTAGCACAGCACAAACTGTGAGAGATAATGATATGACAGACCCCCAAGAGGGCGGCCATCAGATACCTATACTCATTTCTATATATGTGAATATGGTGCATACAGTACAGGAATTCTGTTTGTCCTGCACATTATTTATTCATTATCTATGTATCAATATTTTCAACTTGATATTCAGGTTCCATAATGGTTCCTGCATTGATTTAATTTTTCACTCAATAAGATTAAGTAGATTACAGAGCCTTCATACTTTGGATGAATATTCTGGATTGGAATAAGTTTCATGTGACTTTTTGGACAGATTGATGTACTCTTACCCATGTACTGTGGGCGTATTGGGTTCTCCTTGATATAGATATACTGCATTAAATTTACCTTAACTTAACTGTTATGGCTGTTGTCTTTCTTTTTTCATTTTAAAGACTGTACCCCTTACTTGCAATCCTCTGCATGCCTCATCTCTCTAAACACAGCCTACTAAAATCACATGTGTAGTTGCCTTAATCTCTATTTTGTATTTCTGCAAATTGCACACATCTCATTTCAAACATCACATCTCCCTCTTTGAAAATCAAATTCGTTCAACCTAATAACACCTAATCTCATCTATTAATTATACTATTTTATTTTGCAGTTTTATATGGGGGAGGTTCTTCATGTTGATTTCGGTGATAATGCTACAAACATTGCCTGCAGCAAGTGCAAATGCAGGCTCTCTCCCCTACCATGCAAAACACAGATACAGTGTATCTTTGAACTGCCTCTATTCGCCAACTTGGCCCCCCATTTAGCTATCTTATTCGCTTATGCGGGCCAATTTTAATCCAGTGCCTGGGCCTATTTTCTGTCCAAGTTCGACAGTTGGTAAAGTAATGATTAAATACGTTTAGCAAATGTAGTCTCCATAGAAGAAGTATTACAATAATACCCAACAATGCACAGATACTATTCAAGTTTACAGATTTGGTCAGCAGTGTCTGCTACTGGGCAGCAATGGTGTGGCAGGAGAGATAAAAAGACACAAAAATGGAAAAATAACACAAATTATTTAGACGTACCTTAACGGTGGTCGCCTCTCCTCCGTCCGTCTCCCATGATGCAGAAACAAGGAGCAACCAGGCTTCCAGACTCCTCTAGCCAATCACGACACTGCAAAGGAGCATTGTGATTGGTCTGACTGCCGTTGATCAGTACTCAGATGGAGACTGGGCCTGTACATGTTCCTCACCAGGCTGTGCATTACAACCTGTTGGGGAACATGCACAATGCGCATGAATGTTTGGCTGGCCCGCCAAACCAACCATCACGCGCACTTGAGGATGGCCTCCCACTCCTCCACTGCTATTTGGGTAGCCCAGCCCCACCCCGCACTTGGAGATTCACGAGTGAAAAATAAAATGATAACAACCAGGTGTTGTTATCATTTTATTTTTCTGTGGGGCTACACCTTAGCAGTGGAGCTGCCACTGGTTAGGATCTGTTTGCAATGATGCTTTGGGATTAGAATCTTATCTTTGTCATACGTCAAGCAATCTGTTACATTTCCATCCTTTTCTGAATGTTTTGAATCATTCTTCAAACAAATCAAGGTCTTACATATGGTCAGTAGTAGAACGTTGACAAAGCATGACCATTTTCAGAAATCTGAGCATCTTGGATTTGCTCGTGCTATCACATCAATGGCAGGACATTGTTCTTACTGAGGGCCTGATTGTAAGTTACGGGATATTAGTGTAATGAAGATGTTATCCTTACTGTGTGGTAAATCTGCACCAATTGTATGCAATTATGAGTAAAAACTGGTGACATTGGAAATTAGCTTGCTATGCGTTTTTCCAGTTGTAAACCTCACAGAATTCCCAGCTCAATGGGATTGTAATGCATACATTTACCACTTGCTATGAGCAAGTGGAATATGCACTCGAGGGCCTGTGGCCGGTTTGGTGGTTGACTTGAGGGAGATAGGTGGTGGGGTGAGAGAAGGAAGGTACCGGTATTTTTAGGAAGGGCACCAAGCCACAAAAAAACCCACAAAGCTAGGAATGATGCTTAATCACTGCTGCAACCAGAAACCTTTTGGGATGTTTCTAACTGAATTTACCAACCAGAAGAAAACGGTTCATGCTCCCACACCCAGAAAAGCTAGATGTGGAAAAATCTACTCATTTCGAATTATTTGGTGCAAAATTCCATGTCATAAAGTCGCTCTGTCGCACTCAGAATAGGGGCCATACATTCATATTTATGGGGTAAAGCCGCGAATTGATGATCCAAGTGTAATCAGTAGTCCTGCTCTATTGCGCTATAACCAAGGGATTCACAATTATTAGTATACTGTGTGCCTGTATATAGTAACAAGGAGCAAACTAAATAACACATCTACTGACAGTTAAAGTTTCTTATTTATTTTCCCAAACACAATGAAAGTACGATGAATATATATTCATGGGAAGCTTTAAAACCGAAAAGTGCAAAATGCCACCTCGAAAGTGTTTTCCGTGTTTTTCAGTTTTCCTCTGTATGTTAGCTAAATAATATCTGAAGGGGCACTAGACGCAGAACACTGATTCCTGCTGATTGCATGTGTGTGAGCTTTATCTCTCCAAGGATGCTCCTTAAAAAACCCCTACAGAAAGCTATTACGCATACTGCAAAGAAACTATTGTTAAGTACAATTGAGTCAGGAATGAATACTTGCCATTTTAGGAGAAGATTTCGCAGCACTTGATTATGTTAACCATGTTGGAAATAATAAGCGAATTGCGAAGACATTGAACCTTTGTGGAGTGTATAAAGTAACCCTGGCACTGGATTACAAGATTTGAGCCAGGTTGCGCTAATGTTAACTTCTGCGTAACAGCCTGAATCTAGTGCGAGATGTTCAACTTTTGAATGTGATAATTAGAGCTGACATGAAGAGTGCACTTCGTACCGTTAAAAGGAGTATTGTTTTTGGCCACCCTACCAGTATTTAAATGTCCAAATTGTTTTAAGTACGACAAAATGTGATAGTAAAATTACAACTACGACAATTTTCCAATTTTCTTTCATTAAAACAGTTGCACTTCTGTAAATTAATAGGCAGCAATATTATTTTCTATGTCTTGTTATAGAATCGCAAAATTAAAACGTTTTACCTTTTCTAAAAATTCAAGTGTAGTTTGAGGTGCACAAAAAAAACTAGAGTGATAATTTGACCTGGCAAACACCAAAAATAGTGTGCAGAAAAGCAAGTTGTTTGCTCGCAAAAGACCATTACCACTACCTGCTACCATGTGTGTAATTAAAAGCTTGCTCCATAGTAAAAAACAGAAAAGCTTACTTCATCTCTAATTATAGTATTCATATATAAGAAGATATTTTGTCAACTGTGCATGAATATATATATATATATATATATATATATATATATATATATATATATATATTACCTACTGGCGGTCGCCAGTAGGTATAAATAGTTAGGATTTTTTCTCTATGGGATTTTTGAAAATTCTATGTCTAATAACTTTGGCGTTTGTGGACGGAATTGGCTGAAATTTTCAGGAAAATGGAACATTTTGTTTCTGAGCAGACCCTGAAAATTTGGGGAGGGGTCGTCAAGGGGGGGCCGAGAAAAAAGGGGGGTCCCAAAACGTGTTTTTGCCATGCAAATTTCCATAGGGCGGTTGGCCTCACTTTTAGCTCGAACGGCTGAATGGATTTCCACGAAACTTGGCAAAATTGTAGATATTGTTTGCCCGATGTGCCTTTGCTAGGTCTCAAGATATGTGGTCCTGTGAATTTTGAGTAAATTAGGTTTAAATAAAGATATATATCTAGAGCCGCGCCCGGTACGCGTACCGGGGAGCGCTCCAGGCGCGCCACGCGACTTGCGCACGGCAAGCTGATTGGTTCTCGGGTGTCTGTAAACATTCGAAACAGTCCGCAGCGGCCGCCATCTTGTGTCTCGGTAGGATTGAGACACAAGAGGTGGCAAGAATCAAAGGGGGGAAATGAGCAAAAGGGGGCAGGGTACACCCCCCTGACCCCCTACTTTTGATGTGGGGGCCATAAAAGGCTCCCGCGGGTGAAAAATTTTTTTTAAAAAAATTCGATTTTCGCGGGGGTGAGCGCCCGGTACGCGCACCGGGGAGCGTACGGGGGAGCGTACCATGGAGATTAAAAATGACAGCCTTTTTAAAAAAAAAAAGCTTCTTTTTATAAATTGGAGGTAGTTCTGAAAATAACTTTTTTTGTTGATTTTGTTGTTTTATATGGTTTTTTTTGTTTTTGTTGTTTTATATTTTTTTTAGACTTTTTAAAACAATTTTATATTTTTTTTTGATTTTTGTCAAGGGAAAAACAAAAACAAGGATTCCAAAACTGCTCAACAGGAGCAAAAAAATTTGAAAATTTAGGGACTGGAAGAGCAGCGGTGTTGCTGTTTCTTTAGGGCAATGAGTTCAACACTCTGCTCCCCATAGCAGAGCAGTTCGTCACACTCCGTGCACAAAAATTTGATGCCTGCAAACACCGGCTGAATGTTAGGGACCATTCTTCCACGGAGTGGTCCCGAAGGTGTTGCTCCACCAGTGGAGGTGCTGCCGCCATCTGTGGGTACATTCCGTGCCAGCTCTCTGACACTCTCCCTGGCAAAGTTGTTAGGGTGTCTTCTTTTCACATGCCTGATCAAATTAGCATTCCCAAAACTATATTTTTTCAGAGGATTGCCTCTGGATAAACTACTCCCACATATTTTGCAGGTTACTTTGGGAGCGTTGACTTTTTTCTGTCCTTGAGGTATGTCGTAAAATTTACAGATGAAATGGTTTTTTTTCTTTTGCTGAGGAGGGTCCTCATCTAAAAATCCATCTGAATCACTGCTGGATGACTCTCTTGCAGCCATTGCTGGAGATCAGAAAAGTAGGAGATAGAGTAGACAGAACAGCTCTTGCTCTCTCCAAGTACAAAGCAATAGTGAGAGAAATGGGTGGGTTTCACACAATTTGGAAAAAAAAAAGTTCTGAACCAATGAAAAGTGTTATTTTCAAGTCACATGGTTTGACGCGCTTACGCTACGCGCCCCGGGGCGCGTCCCGGGCGTGTATCGTAAGCGCATCGGGGCGCTTACGTTGCGTGATCGTATGCGCTTCCGGGTGCGCTTACGCGGTGCGTCATAAGACGCATCTCGCGGCTACGCGATACGTGTCTTATGACGCAAGGCGTGGCGGCTACGCGATACGTCACGATGTTGTTTTCGTTCGCGGCAATAGCGCTTCCGGGACGTGCATCAGTACGCGCCCCGGGGCGCGCCGCAAGATTGCGCTTACCCGTGCGTTCACCTGTCCGCGCCCCGGGAGCGCACCAAAAATAATATAAAAAATAAATAAAACAATTATAAAATATAAAATTCGATTTAAAATGTATTATTTTTATAAAGATTTGCTATTAAAAAACCTATGAAATTCACTGAAAAAACCATAGGTTATAGACCATATATAGTTAGGAATTAGCATTTACAAAACCTTGAAAATTCACTGAAAAAAACATAGGTTATAGACCATATATAATTAGGAATTAGCATTTAAAAAACCTTATTTTACTCACACAAAACCATTGAAATTCCATATATAGTTAGTTGTACTAACTATATATCGCGCACCCGCAATCCACTGCTGATGATGTCACATATTACATCATTCATGACATGGTCAGTGACATCACTGATGACATCACTGATGACATCTCAAATGACATCACTGATGACATCACTGATGACATCTCATTTGACATTACTCATGACATCATTCATGTGATGATACGATGAACCTCTTCAGACTCTAATATAACCTTAGATACACTCAGTGTAAACAGACACTCACAGACTGTCACTCATCCAAGGAGTTACTCACACACCTAATCAGTCATGCAAAGAATCAATCACACCTCCATTTCCTCAACTATATAGTTAAACACACCTTACTTATTGAAACATATAATAACACATATTTACTCTGTTATACAATCCCTGATACAAGTTCACAATAATCCATACAGCCACTCACACATTCACTGGCTCTTATGCACAGTTATTTATATATGTCAACTACCACATGTACTGTGTTTTACATATGTACTTACTTTGACATGTAGCACTGAGATATCCATTCACTCACCAATACACTCATGCACACAGTAAACCGCCCATACAGCTGTTTCCACATGCACTTTTGAACCCATACATCTAGTGAATCAACTGCTCACACATCTATGCACAGAGTCATACACCTCCCAGACACCCACACACACACTCAGTCTCCCATACAAATACTTGGCCAACTAATCAATAACCCATATAGTTAGTCATATAGCTAATGATCAACACATGCATCAGATTACAAAACAACAGACACAATGGTGCACAATTTAAAACAGTTTAGTCACTAACCCATGCACTCAGTGAGACACATTTAATCACTCACTTATACAGTCAGTCATGCACCTACTAAATACATCATCCAGACACTTATACATCCACTCATTCTTCAATATATAAGACATATTTTAACTTTACAGAAACATACAATCACTGGATGTTGTCATCAGTGATGTCATCAGTGATGTCATTTGAGATGTCATCAGTGATGTCATCAGTGATGTCACTGACCATGTCATGAATGATGTAATATGTGACATCATCAGCAGTGGATTGCGGGTGTGCGATATATAGTTAGTACAACTAACTATATATGGAATTTCAATGGTTTTGTGTGAGTAAAATAAGGTTTTTTAAATGCTAATTCCTAACTATATATGGTCTATAACCTATGGTTTTTTCAGTGAATTTTCAAGGTTTTGTAAATGCTAATTCCTAACTATATATGGTCTATAACCTATGGTTTTTTCAGTGAATATATATATATATATAAGGAGCTGGTATCACTCCTTTTAAAGGCAAGTTCAATTTTGTTCCATTAATGGCCAAAGATGCGCTGGATACATTCCATGATTGTATCACTTCAGAAATTAAAGCGCTATATAAGAAGACGAACTATTGCAAAAGAAAAGCGTTCAACCAACAACGGGCCAACTATTTTGCATTGATGAAAAAACTGAGTACCAACGCCAATATTGTGGTAAAAACTGCGGATAAAGGCAGAAATATTGTGCTTTAGCCTAAGACTGATTATACTACCGAGGCCTATACACAACTTCATGATTCTGAATGCTACATAAAATCCAGCAATAAGGAATATTTGAAAGCAAATGAAACTCTTTATAAACTCCTGTCAAAATAGCGCAGGGAGGGCCTTATCTCAGGAGATGAGTTCAAATTCATGCACAACGAGTTTCCAGTCTTAACAGTTTTTTACCTAATACCAAAAATCCATAAAGGCATCACTCCCATACCTGGTAGACCGATAATCTCCGTTATCAACAGTGTGGGAGAAAAAGTTGGACAATATATCGATTTCTTCCTACAAGATCAAGTGAAGAATTTGCCCAGTTTTGTTCGGGACACTAGTGATTTCCTGAACAAAATAGATGCAATTGAGTGGCAGGACGACATGCTATTAATAACTTTGGACGTGGAGTCCTTATATACCAGTATAGCCCACATCAATGGCCTGAATGCTGCTAGTTACTTCTTAGGCCTAAGAACAGTACAATATTATGAACATAACAAAGTTGTATTGAGCCTAATGGATTGGTGTCTCAACAATAATTACTTTGCATTTGGTAAAGAAGTTTGGAGACAATTGAGGGGTGTTGCGATGGGGGCCTGCTTCTCCCCCAGCTGTGCATGCTTGCACGTAGGCTGGTGGGAGGAGCAGGTTCTCAACATCACTCACAAAGTTTGGATGAATGAGAAAGTAATCAAATACTTGCGGTATATTGATGATACTTTTATTGTGTGGCAAGGGGACGAGGAAGAAGCTGTCTCCTTTATTGAGGAAATCAATAATAACTCCCTGAATTTAAAATTCACATCACACATTAGTGCAAAACAGGTAGAGTTTTTAGATGTTAAAGTGTATATAGATGATTCCAATAAATTACAAACCACACTTTTTAGAAAGCCTACCGCAGGCAACACCACTCTGCATGCCTCCAGTCTCCACCCCAAGCACACCATCAACAGTATTCCATTTGGAGAAATCCTACGGCTTAAAAGAATATGTAGTTCTGTTATTGACTTTGAAAGATGTGTAAGGGAATTACGAGACCGGCTCAAAGATCGAGGATATTCAAACGCTACGTTTGATCAAGCTTTGGCTAAAGCTAACACTAGAACTCGAGCGAGTCTCTTCCCTGCTGAGTCAATTAATGACAATACTAAAGAAGAGAACCAGATAGCCGATGTAAGGTCTAATGCATGTCCCAGGTCCATCACGGCTTTTAGTGATCAAGAAAATACCATCAGAAAAATCATTAACAAGAATTGGCCTATTGTCCTTACAGACAATGTCTTAGGAGCCCTCTTGCCACCCAAACCTATGGTAACTTTTCGCAGAGCACGCAACATGGGAGCAATTCTGGATCAATCTAGTCCAGAATTAAAACAAAAAAAACAATTGGCTGGCACCAGCAGCCGGGTTTCGCAAATGCTCCAGCTGTAGAGCCTGCAAGTTCGGTGTCAATAAGACCCACTACTGATTGTAGGAAATTATACCTGCAAAACGGAATTCGCTGTGTACGTCCTGACATGCACCTGTGGCCTCAATTACATTGGGAGCACCAAACTACAGGTGCATGTGAGGATCTTACAACACTTACGGGCTATTTTGCACAGCGACCCTTCCTATCCAGTGGCACGCCACTTCGAATTAAAACATAAGAAAGATGTTAATTGTTTATCATTCTATGTAGTGGGGGCAGTGACCAAACTTTGCAGAGGTGGTAACAGAGAGCTCAAACTTAGGCAATTAGAGTCCAGCATGATCCTCGAATATGACAGTAAGTGGCCCAACGGGCTTAATAATACTGAGGATCTGCATACTTTCTTATAATGTTACTCATCATATCTGTAGGCCTATTCCATCTTTCTGTTAATATGCATTTCATGACCCCAGGTAGTCAGGTTCCCTGTTGCCTAGGAGGTTTATAGAGTATATATACTGGTTCTATATATTTCCGATTTTTGATCAAATTTTCTCTTCCTGGCTAGTCAGGTTCCCTGTTAGCCAGGAGTTGTATACTTTCAGTTCCTCAGCTCTTCTGTGTGTAAATATATTGAATATTCTGTTTTTTCTAATAAGATCGTTTTTTAGCACTTTTTTTTATTCACAGGGTGTTTTTTAAATCAGTTTTTTATGATAAACTCCGTATTTAATATGAAATGTTTTTATCATGCTTTATTATCTGACAAAATGTGGTTTTATCCTAAGCATGTACTCAACATATTTATACAGGTTGTTTTATCATTGACTGTAGCACTTTATTCTCTAATGTTTGCACATGTTAGTTAGCTTTTTCTGCACTTTAGACATGAACTGTTTTGCACTGTTAAGATCACATTGGAATGCACCGTCCTACTCTAGCCCTCTTTTTTAACATGTGCTCGCAAGATATATTATGTAGGATTTTTTAATTCATCCTACATTTTCCCGGATTTATCCGGCAATAAGTGAAAAACTTCAAATATGCATTTTGCTTGGAAACAAATATTTATACTGTTAAACTTGCGTATTTGCACAGTGAGAACTACAATGTTCAACATGTTGTTTATGTCTATGGTCACATGACCTAGGTAGAGGGCTGGAATGGTAGGCCACCTAGCAGTATAAAATTAAACGAGTTACAAACAGTAATTGCATGTGAGCAAGGGATTGCTTAGCCCGAAACGCGTTGTGCACTTTTACCAGCTGTACCTTTGAAATAAAGAACCTGTAACTGATGCAGTGGTCCGTCTCCTGGTTAACGCTTCGCCGGTCCGTGTGGGGGATTGGACGTGGCGTGGAGGAGTTTTCGTGCATATATATATATATATATATATATAAGATCCACAGGTTGCTTAAGAAGCACACAAGACGCACTCAGGAAATTGCAGCAATAACGGATTTAATATCCAGACAACACGCTACGCATTTCGACAAATGTTTGTCTTGATCACACGTGAAAACCCCCTGCTGGCCACAGTGAATTATACATTACGATCATGTCATTTCATCAACACAAAGGAAGGACGTACGAGTAGTTCCACTGACAGTACAAAGTAAAACTGACCGCCATATTGGAATGGTAAAAAGTACCAAATACACCTCGAAATAGGACAGTACCTACTATGCAAGGAAGTAATGTGGCATAACTAATAATGCAACAAAATTCAAAGTAGTTGATGAAATGACATGATCGTAATGTATAATTCACTGTGGCCAGCAGGGGTTTTTCACGTGTGATCAAGACAAACATTTGTCGAAACGCGTAGCGTGTTGTCTGGATATTAAATCCGTTATTGCTGCAATTTCCTGAGTGCGTCTTGTGTGCTTCTTAAGCAACCTGTGGATCTTATTCGATTTTCGGCTTGAGGGTTTCGCCGAATTTTGGGCGCCACCTGACTCGGGAGAAAGGATCCCGGAAGAACCCCTTGTGCAAATATATATATATATATAGGGGGCAGTATTTCGCTGCCTGAGTAAGGGGGAATAGGGAAAGACTTTTAATTTTCTGCACTGGCTGTCGTGTGGGAAAGTGGAACGCCGTCCACCACTGTGTGGAACCATCACTGGATGTTTACGGAAAACCCCTCACTGTAGGGGTCCCTGCGGCGGACCACATGACCCATAATGCAGCACTGGGAGCAGACGTGGTTTTTCAGAACTTTCCACCTGCGAGGCAGGTACAGGGCGTGGCCACATAATGGGAGTGGTGTCAGCTTCAAAAATCATCGAAGCAATGGCCCCTGTGTTTGTTTAACGGACTGAAACGGGCACTGAAGATTCCTATCTAAAGGATGAAACGCGTCTGCCTAGCGTTTCAGAAATCAACTTGTCTGTTAGCGCTTTACACATTAAAAGCTACCTTGTTCCCCCGGAGTTGGTCACACTTTCTTCGGTATGCTGGTTGGAGAGAGACTGGTATGGATATATATATATATATATATATATATATATATATATATATATATATATATATATATATATATATATATATATATATATATATATATATTGTGTTCACAAAAGGGAAATGGGAAAAGGGAAATTAGCCCGGCACTGGTTCTCAGTTCCCCGTTTCCCTCACAGGGAATAGACCATATAGTAGTTCATGTGCTGAGAAAAACACACATCACAATTCAGATGTCCATATCCAGACTTTTATTTCAAGTTTACCTTCTCTTTATACACTTGAGAAAATTCTTCCTCAATTAGTGTGAAATTTGCATCAAGCCTCCATACACTTGATCAAAGTTCTTCATGAAATATTGTGACATATACAGCCAAGCTAACATGTGTTTCGCAAAAGTTTCGCATTTTCAGAGCTGTTAATTAAAACAAATATGACATTTATTCCCTTAGTAATGACATTGCATGCTAGTTTACTGTTTTATAATGAAAAATACATTTCAAATTAAGCATTACTAAAAAAATATAAGACACACATGATGGACGGAAAGCAGACCAAACCCAACATTCACCCCCTGTCACTAGATCTGGGTTAAATCCGTCATTCTTTTGCTCACCATGCCATGCCAGTTTAGACCCAGTCATATGCAAATCAGTTTTGACCCTGTGCCTCATGGGAATAGTCCAGACCGAACTGCCAAGCCAGGACCTCCCTGGACCGGAAACATGCCTCCTGGGACCACTTTCTGGGCATACCCCCTCATCAGCCAGGCTAGCTCGAATCCTTTGGCACAGTGAGCCCAGGACCCACGTCTGGGCAAGCCCAACTCACTTAGGATGAGAAAGCAAAAGACACACAGATGATAGACGGAATGCATAGCAAATCCAACATTCACCCCCAGTCACTAAATCAGGGTTAAATCCATAATTTTTTGCTCACCAAGCCACCCCTGTTTAGACCCATGTAAAAAAAATGTCATATTAGCTTTGATGAAGACAGACACGCTAAGGAAGTTACAGAATATTTGAAAAATACAAACAAAACCAGATAATTTGAGATCCAATAAAGCCTCCTAAATGTAGAAACTTTTGCAAAAGACATCCTGTCTAACATCAATAGGTTTGAAATACATGCGAAAGTGCAAAATCCACAAAGGTAAATACAAAGGAAATTTACATAAATTAAAAAAGTAGGTATATACATACATACGAGCGTGGCAGTTAGACAAAGAAAGTTACATGGTTTGTATTCATGGATTAAAGTTCCTGTTAGTCAAGGAGTAGCCATAATTTTGAGACATTCATTACAAGATCAGAAAATCTACTTCATGTGTGTTACTGATAGGCCTTAAAATTTGGGATTTTTGGTAAGTCTTCATCTATGTTTTTAAAATCAATAAGGTTTCTTTGAGCAACGTAACCTTTCAGAATTCAAACAAATGTCTTCTTATGTAATAAAATTTCATATCATCAGATGTATTTCCAAAAGCAAATCTTTAGTCTTTATGGACTATTCTAATTTGAACTGTGAAGAGCATGGTCCTCCACTCTAACAATTCATTAGCAACTTTATTGGAAAAGCGTAAAAATGAACTATAATCACGTAACTAGATTACCTTTTCTATTGATCACAATTGTGACTCGGGGACATACATATAATGTATTAGATGAGTATGTACTAAACCATGTTGTAAAACACATTTGTGTACCATCAATCAATATGGTCCAAACAATTCCTTACAACTTTTCCATTTTCAGAGTTAACTATTTGTTTAACAGAAAGCAGAAAAGCCATAACAATATGAACACAAAATGCAGCTAATACAATGAAAACCTGTCAGAACTGTTCAGACAACATAAAAGTCATCATGCAAGGATCCCTTACTATCAGTAATGCCTGGTTACTCACCTGTAATATTCATTACTGAGTCCTGGTCTTCCAGTTCCATTCCTTAATAGTGAACAGCTCGTCTGCTACAGAGAAACCCTATACCTAGCGGAGCTGTAACACTTCCCCCAACATGGCACCACCTAGGCAGTGTGCATGAAGGGGGAAGTGCGTCACAAAGACATCACGAGAATACCAAAGAAATCTAGAGAAGAAAATGAAACACAAAACAATCACCTGAAAATAAAAGCAGGCAGGGAGGGAAGGTCCCAGGAATGGAACAGGAAGACCTGGACTCGGAATAATGAATATTACCGGCGAGTAACCGGGCATTAGATCCTCGTTCGTCTTCCCATCTCATTCCTTAACAATGAGCCCATACCCAAGCGCGCAGTGATTGTAAGAAAAAAGACCAGAAAATGCAGCACAGAACAGGCCCATTTAATAATAAGGAAAGCAGTACAAATCATACAGCAGACAAAACATGAGAGCCAAAAGCAGCCAAGGCCGCCATCTCCAACTGAAGACGGTAATGGGAAACAATGGTATGGGGGGAAGCCCACATGGCAGCATAACAAATGTCACTCAAGCAGGCACCCTTACACATGGCCCAGGAGGAGGAAACACCCTACCCTACCCTGGACAGAAGAAGGGAGAGGACAGTGGGCAGATTCATAGGCCAAAATAATAGCACACTTCACCCAATGATTCAAAGTGGACAAGGAAGGACGAAGGCCTTTCCCAGAGAGACCGTGTGTAACAAATAGTGAATCCACCTTCCGAAGAGCACAGTTCCGATCTAGATAGATGCGGAGAGCCCACAACACATCCAAAGAATGCAGAACCTCCTCCTCAGGGGAGGAGGGGTTAGAAAATAAACAGGAAGGACATTATCCTCCTGACAGTGGAAAGAAGACAAAACCTTGGGCAGAAAAAACTGACTATGATGCAGAATCACCTTGTCAGAGTAAAATTCAAAAGGAGGGGGTCCAGCAAAGCACCAAGCTCATCAACAAACCGCCTAGAAGAAACAGCCACCAAAAAAAGGACCTTAGCCGAAAGGAACTTAAAGTCAACCAAGAGTAACGGGATCAAAAGTTCGACCATTCAAGGCCCGCAGGACCAGGGGAAGATCCCAGGCTGGGACAAGAGAGCTTGAAAGAGGACGCTGTATCAAAAAGCTCCGCAAAAGGTGAGCCCCCAAGGGAGAGACAGAAGCCACAGAAAAACCCTGAAAAGCAAGAATGGCAGCCCACTAAACATGGAGAGTGGAGACAGCCAGACCCATAACAAACCCATCATGCACAAAGGCCAGTGCCCACACAACAGCACAGGAAGAGGAAAAGAGATCCTCCTTCAGGCACCAGGAGGTTAAGTGCTTTCAATGCCGGCCATAAGATTTAGGGCCTATGGGACAACTGGATGCTCTGCACCACCTCGAGAGAACAACCCTGGCCCAACAAACCTAACCTCTCAAGCGACAATGCTGAGAAGAGGAGCACGCAGTGGAGAGGGACATAGGGGAAACTGCCAATGGGGACACACCGATAAGTCCAGAAGAAGGGGAAACAAAGGCCACCAGGACCACTCCTGCACAACCAGAAGAACCTCCTCCCAATCCACCCAAATCTTCTGGAGGACATTGGGAATCAAGGCGGCAAAGGGCGGGAAGGAAAACAGGAGATGCAGGGACCACGGAAAGGAGAAAGCATCCATCGCCCAGGCCAGCCGAGAAGGAACAAGGCTGCAAAAATTAGGAAGAAGGGCAGAGTCCTTCAAGGCAAAGAGATCCGGCCAAGGGAGGCCAAACCAGTAGAGAATCTGATGTGAATTGGAAGAGGTCACCGTGGAAGGAAACACCCAGTGCAGTGAGTCCGCAGGCCCATTCTCCCTCCCCGGAAGGCAGACAGCCATCAAAGAAAGGAGATTCCGCTCGGCCCATATATCAATCCTCCTTTAAAGGAGAAACAGAGACTGGCATATACCTTCCTGCCGACTCACATAAGCACGAACAACCTGGTTATTTGCCTGAAGAGAGACAGCACGGCTCAGAAGGAGGAGCGCAAACCACTGAAGGGCTAACCAAACCATCCTCAGCTCCCTCCAGTCGACGACTGGAGAGCCTCGAACCGGGACCACTGCCCCAGAGTCTTTGAAACCCCCAGAACCGCACTCCAACCCACGGCACTGGCAATGGTTGACAACACCAAAACGGAAAAAGAAGGAAGTAGGTGGAAACCCCAGGAGAGATTCTGAGGTGACAGCCACCACTGAAGAGCAGCCTGAATCCCTGGAGACACAGGAATCAGGGTGTCATAGTCCTTAGAGGCAGGATCCCAGTGGGTCAGAACGCAATGCTGGAGGGGACAGAAAGGAAGATGGGCCCAAGGAAGGAGATGCAGAGTGGAGGCCATCTCCCCTTGACTCTGCAAACAGAGCTGGACAGACACCTAAGACTGAGACCGAATCCATGAAAGACACTTGAACAAATTCAACTGACTCTCCTGGGAGAGGGAAACCATCCCCAGATTCATACAGAGGAGAGCCCCTAGGGAATTCTGAGTCTGGAAGGACAGCAGGGAGGACTTCCTGTGATTGATGAGGAACCGATTGGACTCCAGAAGACGACAGACCTGGTCCACATCCTTCTGTGAATGGGTCAAAGAAGGAGAAATAATTAACCAATCATCAAGGTAGGGAAAAACTTGCAGACCCTTGGAATGGAGAATACCCACCAGAGGGGCCAAGAGCTTTATAAAAACCCTCAGCGCCACCGAATGGAAGCACCTGGAATCCACAGCAAAGTGAAGAAACCGCTGATCCGCAGCAATGGATGGGCACATGCAGATAAGCCTCCATCAGTTCGAGGGAGGCAAGAAAGCACCCTGGCAGCACCAGTGCAGGATAAACAGCAAAGTCACCATCTGGAAATGACAACGAGGAATGTAGAGATTGACCGTGTTTAGATCCAACACAGGGCGCACGTGCATCGTATCCTTCTTGGAGACCAGAAAGAGGATGGAATAACAACCCATCCCCCTCTCCAGGGGAGGGACCTCCACAATAGCAGCCTTCTCCAAGAGAAGTTGAACACCCTCAATCAAGGCCACCCGCCTCAGAGGATGATGCTGCAGAGGAATCTCCCGGAACCAATCGAAGACCCAGTAGCAGCTGTATGTGAATTACCAAAGGAAATGTAAGAAAGGAATTGCACCTGCAGTTCCATGAGGGCCAAGAGAGAGGAGGCATCCTCCTCTCCGGCTAAAACAGATTCATAAGTTACAGACATCTCACACATCCATTCTGCATCATAGAGGATAAATGTTTCAAATCATGGAAGTTTAGGCAAAATATTTATTTTAAAAGTAAAATATAATATAAAATCCCAAGTTAAAAAAAAATTCTTTAAAAAACTGAGATTTCATACACCTATAAGCATAATGTAACAATTCATAACAAATAAGATTTCTAATAAACACATATAAAAATACACAGAAATTGTACACACAAAACAGGAGAAAAATTTTGTCATACAAAGATGTTTACAACATTGTATACGCACACTATTGGATTTTCTGCCAAGTTGAAGTACTTTATATAATTTCATATACTTGAAGATACCCTAGTAATCAAGAGTCTATACGTTAAAAGCATTGACGTGTTTTGGTGGGTTGTCGTTTGATAAAGACCCCCTCCTTCAGGAAAATAGATTACTCCCGGAATCAAATTTGTAATTTATTTTTAGATTATGTTCCTGGTGATACCAGACTTCAGAGCAATCTCATACTACTCTGAGGATGTCAAAGACAAAGGCCAAGAGATCTCTGATCCAATGTCCAGACTCCAAAAGTTAAAATCTGAATATTTAAGGTAAAACCAAAACTCCTCCAGGGGTGTATGGCTGAGAAACTCTGATCCAAAAAACCCACAGATAAATTAAAATCTGTCTCACTCAGGGGCCGATACTCAGTTTCAAATCACAGTGAAAATATGGGCATCAAAATTGGTTTCTTAAATATTCAGTGGCTGTAAACTGCAATTCCTCTACTTTTCCATGGAGATAAGCGGTCAACAATTATCAGACCCCAGACCTGTTTCCTTATTTATGGATGGATAAATAGAGGTTCCTCCTGTCTATCTGTACGTCAGCCACGACTGCTTATATTAGTATCCAGCATACCCATATATATATGCCCATATATTTACTGTGATTACATCACTGGACTTGACCTCACCATTCACCATGGTACCGGCCAGTTTAGCGCAGGCTGCTGAATAAGAATGTTCAGATTCCGTCGCCGGTTGCGCTGAACCATTGGTGTAAATAATACAATGGTTCTCCTCAAGGAAGCGCATTAACAGAGGAGCAGGATGAACAAATTTATACTGTAAGAACTCCTGTGTTTGCAATGAGGAGTCAAAGATAAATGTGACATCATGAGATATCAACGAAGTAGCCCATTGTGTCCAACGAGGATGCAAAGCTATTGAGTTTGGTACACTGCCTTTCATCACAGCTTCAAGAGCAGGATATGGTGTTACGAGCAACATGCGTCTCCCCTGCGCCAGTGGGCGTTCCTTCAGGATCGCCATCTGGACCGCTGTCAAGACTTTTTCAACAGTAAAAAAGCGCATTTCAGCAGAAGTGTACAAATGTGACTTGTAAGCAATAGGTACTGTGTCCCCTTCATTAAATGTCTAGTAAGTGAAACTCACTGCGCCTGGCATAATTTGTATTATCAGGTTTGTGTGGTTATCACAGGTTAACAAGTATTTCGATTCAAGAAGTTCAGACTGCAAAGATTGCAGTATAGCTGAATGTTTTGGAAGCCAGCAGGCTTTTGAAAAGTTTGAGAATGTAAGTTTGACCAACGTTTAAAAATCCCAGCAAAGATTGCATTTTTTTCAGAGTTGTAGGAGAACGCAAACGTGAGCATTTCTCCAAGGAGTGAGGTGCCAAGCCTCTACCTTCATTGTTGAGCTCATAGACCAGGAACAACATTGTGTACTCTGCAATGTGTGATTTTGCAAAGTTAAATTTGTAACCGTAGTCCGCAGACAAAACTATGATGTGGTCCATGGGATAAAGATGCGGCCATAATTTGTCGTCCGTGAGATAAATATCATCAACGTATGAGTATGCATCAGGGATTATGCCTTCTAACAAGGAGACAACAAGTGCAGCAAAAATGCACGGGCTGTTTTTGTAGCCTGTGCCCAACCTTTTAAATTGTTTTTGTTTTCTGCCGGAGGTAAATGCTGTCCATTGACTACTTATAGAGGACAG
This sequence comes from Lissotriton helveticus, assembly GCF_964261635.1. Lineage (NCBI taxonomy): Eukaryota > Metazoa > Chordata > Amphibia > Caudata > Salamandridae > Lissotriton > Lissotriton helveticus. Next base: position 788,291,250 of record NC_136057.1, on the reverse strand, counting down.
ATTATGACTCAAAAGGCAAATGTCAAGTGTGGTTTTAAATCTTTTTCATGCAAGACTGTTCATGAGGGCAGAACTATGGGTATTCGGAACTGCACAGGTTCGACAATGAGAGATCAAATGTCGGTAATCCAAAACTACGCGGTACGACCCATAGGGTTTGGTTACAGTAAAAAGAGAGGTATTAATTGGCGACACACATGTTTCAATAACTCCTTGATACTCTAATTGATCTAGAATTTCAGAAACAGAAGCTTTTACCTCCTGCCGGAGGGTATATTGGGGTTGTGAATGTGGCATAGACCGCAATGGTATTTCATGCGTGGGTGAAAGTTTATCCCAACCCACCTGAGTACTGTACAGAGCCAGTGCAAGCACCAAAGCCCACTCTTTTGCGAAAGCCATTGCTTGCTCTTTGGAAACTGTGTGTGAAAAACTAGGGGGGATTACATACTCCCCCCTCTGAGCGACTAAAACAAAAGGCGGGGGCCTATCTGCCTCAGCTAACAAGATGTCATAAGAAGAAGTCAGGTTTTCCCAAAAAATCCCTTTAACAACGCATTGTATATCACCTTCAATCAGAAATACTATGTCATATAATCTGTCAGGGGGAACCACTCGGGTGTCAGCAGTCTTAACTGTGATGAAAGTGTCAGTTGCTGTCGCCTTGAGAAATGGACGCAGTGCTTTCCACACTATTGTCACCTCCGCTGCACTGTCTAGCAACGTTACCGCCCATGTTAGGTTTCGAAATTGAGTTCTCACCGTCATATCTCCCTGTTAAAGCAGAAACTTTCTTTTTCTGAAACCGAAGGCGCTGACGAGGAAAACCGTCCTGCTTTCCTTTACTATCAGTCTGATGAGGTAGCTTGCGTCCTTGCTTGGCGATCTCCTTCACTGGTCTGAGCCTGATGTTTCCTGCGAAGGCACTGAGCCTGATGTTTCCTGTGAAGAATGAGGAGAACGCTGATCAGGGACCTGAAACTTGTCAGGAGACCTAATTCTAGTGCGGTCGCGCAAATCATAAGTGCGCTCAGAAGACTCGGGCATCGGTGACGCTGCACGTGACCCTTGTTTCTGTTGTTGCTTCCCCTGTTTTTTATTTTTCCAATTCTTTTTAGGAAAAATGGGACGGTCGTCTTTATTAGATCGCGCCGTCTGACTTTGCTGTTGTGCCGGTATTTTAGCAAAAGTTTTAAAACCCAAACTATTGCGTCGAATGGTCTTATAAGCCTCTGCAATAATATCCGGTAACTCTCGGGGTTTCTTGTCCTCTGGGACAAGGCGCAAAGCATTAGACACCTGAAAGTTAACCGTATCTTCCTTTACGTTCACAAGTATGAGATCAGCAACTACGTCAAACACTCCGACAAGCCTCATTCCTAAAACAACCCCCGCCTCCGGGCCATGCTCATCCTGAACAGACTTAATCACGGAGGGCAGCACAGTCATAGATGGTGTGCAGAAACATTTCGCATGAATTGCTGCGAACACTTTACCCCAATTCTCACAATTAGTTTCCTCTGGTATCAAGTCTTTCTGCAAACTTATTGTTAGGACCCTGTGCTTTTCCACAGGAGTAATATTAGGAAGTACTGCTTCCAGGTGGTCAAATTCCTCAGGTTAGGTAAATCATCCTAATTCTGTAGACGCTTGCCCATAACCGAATTTCCCATTATGGGACTAATCAACATCCCGGCCGGTCCAGCTGGTTGTGTCGCAACCCTGGGTCTTCCCACCTGGAGATTGCGGGAAATGTATTGTACTAGAGCCCTATGTACCTCATTTAAAGAGGTGTGCAAGACATGCAATTCGTCTATCGCGGCTACTAGATAACGTGGATGAGGAGTGTACCCGGCCAAAACGAGCCATGTGGCCCCAGGAATCGACAAAGGGCCTACCTAAACAGACCGGAGTCACTGTGTGGGGGAGGGTGCCATTAAACCAAATACAATGTTGCCATTCCGAAATCGGAACTTCGAGCATCATATATGGCCGATATAAAACAGGTACCGCAATGGGAGTGTATGTATGGAACAAGTTAACATCGACATTCACTGCCGGAAAGGTTACCCAAGAGTAGAATACCTCAAAGTGCTAAGCCTGGTTAGCACTAACCACAAAAATAAGCGCGATACCCGTGTCAGGCACCCGATATGTAGTCAAATGACGACGAAGTGGTGGGCAACTATGCGCTGCAATATTGATATCAGCCATATGGACAAAGAAAAGAGAAACTACTAAATTGCATGGCAGCACAAAAGAGTCAGCAATTCAATAGAATATTAAGAACCTGTTCATACTATAAAGCTTGAAATAACCTATAAAACATCAATATAGGTAGGTTATGATGTCACAACTGTTTTCCGGAAACCAGGAGTGAGGGAATTGTGGACAATCACAAGCACTACTAAAGTGTCTCGTAAGTAAGTACCAGGCCGAACGTTGGGTGCGCCATGTTGCAGGGATTCTGCTCTTGCACAGAACTATGAGCAGGAAACTAGGACTTCAGTGTATTGTGGTGTACCAAAAAAGCTAACTCAGTGCCTAGAACCCCAATCTGATTAGCAATAGTGTCTCATTCGTACTCCGTAATACAGTGAAGCTACCAATGATTAGACAACCTAGAACATGCGACTAGGTAAACTCTCAGGAATAGTGGGAATCAAGAATACTCTTTCGCTCTAACACTCATACTAGTCCACAACGTGAGTAATCCGAGACACAGTATAGTTTGAAATGTTTATTTTAACTAACGTGCTCTAAGATGCAGTACACAAGTCCACACTAGCAGAAAAATGCATAAGAACAATCTACTTTTCATGGTTACAATTCTATATAGTACAAAAGGGGAAATCATCTTATAATGACACTGGAAACAGGACTTTAGCACCTTTACCACCCTCCCAGTGCTGTGAACTAGTTTTTTTTTATAATTATAAAACACCTATAGGCTTTATCAGGGGGACCCCATACCTCCAAGATCAGATGCAATTAATTACATCCCAGGACAATCACAGCTCTTCTTGGTTGGAAAGGTTTTCTCCAAGTGCCTTCTCATGCATGAAATGCCATATTAAAAAGCACCCGAGTTTCAGTTGTGCAGCTGTGCCTCATGTTATGTCTATGTGTGTGGGACTGACCAACGTGAATCAACAGCATACATTGTTTTTCGACCTTGAGAGCATGGTGTGCAGCTAGATATGTGAAAAGCAGACAGTTCTCATGTGAAGAAACGCAAGCAGAGTATTTACGAGAACTGAGCCATGTAGTGTTGAGTGTAAAAGCATCAGAATGGTATGTAAGCATATATTTCACTTATGCTAACTTAGCAATGTCTGCAGTTAATCCCATATTGTCACCACACAGCGTCAGAAGATGGGCATCATCAGACAGAACCATGCCCTGTGAGGAAAGGCCAGCCATCAAAATATTAACCTTGATGGACAGAGGGAAGTCAGCAGAAAATCCCTCCAATGGATAACGCTAACTCAAAAAGTGAGGGAAAACAGATTTGTCAACATCCCGCCACTCATGGGTAAGTACCTTGCACACTGCACCATGCAGGGGCAAATAATTCAGCTCAAGCTGATGATACTGCATGAAAAAGTCACCCTCTAGGACAGCACAGGAGCAGTGAAACCCAGATTGTCCCTGACATGGCCAAACCCAGCTCCACACCATGGACAAAACGACCATGTACACAATCCTCCTCATCGGGCTCCACATCATCAGGCAAAGGAAGAGGGCGAGGCACTGTAGCAGGGGGACCTTCCACCTCCTGAGCCAGCAAAGCAGCAGCAACAGCCTCAATGACAAGGAGGTGCAGGGCATTCATAGTAGGGACAGAAGAGCAAGAAAAACCTTGCTCCATGGTAGGCAAACGCAAGAAGGAGGGCATCTACAGCAATGGACTTTTTTATAAACAAACAAATTCCTGTGGCCCCCGTCCTTTCGCGCAAGTAGGAAACGCCAGGCCGCCACAAATTGGAGCCCGCCAGGCGGGGAACACCCATAGAGGAGGCACAAAGGCAAACCAGCAAAGGATGCTCTGGGCCACAGCCTGGAAGCCTGAGGCCCGCACATCCTGAAGCAGGGCGTGAAGGCATCATCGGACAGAAGCTGCCACTAGAGCAGGGCGCCAAGCATTCAACAAGTAAGCACCAATGCCTACAAATTGAGCAAGAACAGAAGTGCAAGGCCACAGTGACCAAGCACCGCTAAAAAGCAGGGTGTGAACGCACAGTCAGTGAAACACCAACATGAACGCATAACCTGTGGAATATGCGACATAGACTAGATGAGGTAAAAAAGTGGCTGCTAGAGCAGGCCGCAAAGAAAAGAATAATAAAACACATTCCCAATCTCTCTCTCTATTAGGCACATGGAAACTGACAACGGCAGAAAAAAAGGAGGAGGATGTCTCCGTGAGACACTTCCTCCTTTATGCACACTGCCTAGGTGGCGCCATGTTGGGGGAGGTGTTACAGCTTTGCTAGGTACAGGGTTTCTGTGGAGCAGGCGAGCTGCTCACTGTTAAGGAATGGTATGGTTAGACGGACGAGGAGGTAATGACGAAGCTATTCCTCTGTTGGGATAAATCCTCATACTTCTAAACCTTATCACCACAGAAATTACTGAATCAATAGGTCCACATTTGCCCTACGGCACCCATGAAGTCTAAGAAATGTACTGTGCGCTTAAACACGTTTCGTCGCAGAGAACAGATGTCACCTAAGGAGAGGCGTCTATAGGATACACATCCGGAATACATACAGTAGATTTAGTAATAGAAACCCTCAGGCCAGCCACAAAATTCATCCCTGTTATAGCTTGACAACAAAAACTGCCTCTGTTACAAAGCAATCAGGTTTGGGGACACTCAGGACACAACGCTTATCTTTCATCTGCTGTGGCCATGTCAGTGGAATCTCGCAACTGCTAAGTGACGTGAAACATTTGGTCTTTAAATACCCATGAAGCTGTAATTAGTTCGACGGTTGGATTCTAATTGGACAATTAAGCTAAAAAAATACTAGAAAACCCATTGCTTAGAGAAATCATGCTAATCTTGGGTTTTATTTACTCCATAAATCTTGTCATTGTCTATAGTCTAAAATGCAAAGCTTTGAGTAATAAACAATTCATAGTGCAGAAAAAATGACAACTATAATTAAAAAAGAAACTGTTTATGACCATCGTCAAAACAGGAAAATAAAATTCCTAATGTGTTATTAAAACATCTTGGTCGGGATTTGAACTCCCAATACATTAGCCATATTGTCAATGCTCCTAATCATTGTGCCAAAAGAAAGCTCATCTTTATTAATCAGCCTTAGTCATCACCAATAAAAATACGCAAACTCGGGTAAGGTAAAGAATTAAGGGCCAGATGTAGGAAGGCTATTACCGGTCGGTAACGGCGAAATCTGTCGTTACCGACCGGTAATAGGCTTTTCTGATGTAGGTGGCAAATTTACCGATTCGGTAAATACCGAATCGGTATTTACCGATTCGGTATTTACCGAATCATCATTTACCGATTTGGTATTTACCAAATCGGTAAATCACATGTAGGAAGCACTTTGAAGAGTGCTTCTGTGCCTTAAGGATTCGTTATTTACCACCAACTATTAGTTGGTGGTAAATATGGAATACCTCTGTAAATGCAAATCTCTGCATTTACACCAGTGCCATGTGGAAGACACACATGCCCTTAGGGCATGTATGTATGCCACATGTGCACACCAGCACTATTCAGGGGTGCAACAGGGTGTCAAAGTGACACCCTGCCACCCTTGACTCTTCCCCTATTTTACCGAATCGGTATTTACCGATTCGGTAATTGACATTCATTCCTATGGGCCTCCAGGCCCATGGGAATGAATGGCAATTACCGAATTGGTAAATACCGATTCGGTATTTTTTACGGAGTGTTTACCCACATAACATTTACCGATTCGAAAATACCGAATTGGTAAAATTCGGTATTTTTGAATCGGTAAATTTCAAATACCTACATCTAGCCCATAATCTTGAAATATTCAGCAAAACTATATTATAATGACCTTTAGGTACTAATTGAACAATTAGGTTCAAAGACGTACTTGAAAACCCATGGGTCGATACTCCTAATCATTTTACCAACCAGGCCCGGTACTTCAAGTAAGAGATCGAGATATATTGATAGGTAGGCATTATCAAAAAAACATACTTACTTTATGTTCCCAAACGAGCCATTACTGGTAAACGACAAATCATACCTAATCAAATGTAAGGATTTGGAAATTCCCAAAATAGTATTAGGTCATCTCAATACGAACAAAATATTTCCTAATTAACCTTTAAATACTCCAGATTAGTACTCCAAACCCTAACACATTAGTAATAGTTTCGAGGCTCCTAACCATTGAGCCAAGCTGGAACTATGGTGCGAAAAGGAGATTCAATGCTACCTGAAATGTGCTGTATGAAGAGCAATTCGTATATTTGATCAAATCAGAATTAAATATAAACATAAGCATAAATTAACTTCAATATTGGATAAACTTTATTGGAAATTAATATCTCCAATCAAATGTTAAAAATCAATTTGGCTCAGGACTAGAGACCTCAATTCAATAACCAATGGGCCAATCTGGAACTGTACTGTGAGGGAGAAATAGTATTCTGCCTAAAATGTGCTGGACAATACACAGATCATTAATATAATCACATCAAAAAAGAACACATAATAAGGTGTCTTCAATGGCTGCTCTTAATGCCTAAATGTTTTCAATGGCTAACAGTCTGGGATTGGTAGACGTTGATGAGTACAATTACCTTAGCATCCCCTCTCAAGTTACCCCAATCGTCAACTTCCTACCAAAAATTCACAAAGGAGAGAACATACCACCAGGATGGCCAATCAAAGTGGGAATTGGATCACATACAGAAAATGTTTATACATTTGTGGATGTGTACATATCTCTTTTTGTTAGAACATTACCATAATTTATGAAAGACTCTCAGGATATCTTAAGACACATTTTCGATATCACATGGGACTCTGACTGTCTCTTAGTAAGGATGGATGTCGATAGTCTCTATTTGAATGTAACTCACAAATTGGGATTGAAAGCTTTAAAATCTTTTCTATGTACCAAGTCAGCTAGTTATTATTCTTATTCCCTTATAATTCTAGATCTTGCTGACTTTGTGCTAAATAATAACTTTTTTTACTATCAAGAAATGCTGTACCATCAATTGAAGGAAGGTAACTGCGATGGGTTCCAGGTTTTGTTACCAAGTGTTGTGATGTCACAGCAAAGAGGTATGACTTTCAGAAACGGAAATAAACAACAGAGGCTCTCTGTGGGAGCCATACATAGCTATATATATGTATATAGCCATATTGTAGTAATAGTTAGATAGTTAGGATTACCAGGTACAGAAATTTGTCGGAAATTGGTTGCCAATGAAACCGATCTGCCAGAAAATAGGCACACAGAACCACCGGCAAACCCTGCGTATCCGTAAATCAGATGCCACACCTCTTCTAACCTGTGCAGTTGCTAAATTTCTTGGCCAAATGTCTGGAATCAGGAGAAAGGCCCGAGATAGATAGGACTGCACTAAACTACAGACTGACCTCCAAGATGAAGCTGAACCAGGGCACTTTATTGCATATTAACTGAAAGCTGGCCACTATAGTAGTCCTAAATGAGAGGGTATAAAGGACAAATGTTATGGCTGTTAAAGTCACAAATTGTCATAGCACATTTTTATCATTGATACATATAGTTAGCTCTTTTAATTCTCACTAATGAATTTTCCCTTTTATTGTTCTAACTGCAAATTCATGAATTTGAGATTTTCTTGCAAGAACTTGCTTGTAAAATGTATTGTTTCATAATTGGATTTGGCTAGATGGACACAGTAGTCTCTTAAGACAGACAACTGGCCTGCTTTCACCCTCAGGGGGAACCAGTGCAAACGTTGAGCATTCTAAGCGGTTACTAAACAAAGAACTTGGTTATGGTAATCATCCTACAGTTTGCACATTGTATTAGCCATGACCTGGTGCAAGGATGAACCTGTTTACACTCACCCAGGGCAAAGTTGGCGGAGCGGGACTATGCGAGGTCAACAGAGTTGGGGACAAACTCTGCTCCGCCACCCGCCTCCACCCCCCCATCAAGAAATAATTCAAATAACATGAGAGATTAAAGAAAACAATGACTTACCTTCACTGCTGTGTCCCCGGGCTGCTGTTCTCCTCTTCTTTGCCGTTTCAGGGTGATCTGTGCATGTGTGTGCCCCCGTGCATATCTCACATGCACCTGAGACAGCAAAGAAGAGGAGGACGGCAGCCAGGGGACGTCGCATTGAAGGTAAGCCTTTTATCTTTACTCTTCCATGTACTTTTAATTAATTCTTAATAGGGGGGCTGGTCAACTCTGCTCCACTGCAGAGTGTGCAGTGATTGGCCTACTCCGCGTTCCCTGCGGAACAGGGAGTAGGCAAATCTCTGTGCACTCCATGGGTGGAGCAGAGTTCTCCACCCACAGTTAGTTTACACACTGTGTTATGTACGAAAGAATCGTCTGCTGTTTATTTTTATTTTTTTAATTTCAAATGTGTTTTTATTGAGTTTTGAAGAGCACAAAGAATGGGCAACACAATGCAGTAGACGTGTATCAGGCATATATGGCGAACGAGACAGACAGACATGTCTTCTCTACGAGTCAGCAAATAAGCAGATAAATCATGCCCAAGCGGAAATGCAGTGCCCATAGCCCAAGAAAGTGGGCTTTCGAGAGTAAAGAACAAACAGAACAATAAGAAATACCCCACCCCCCTCCCAAACTCCACTTCCCCCTCCCTCCCCCCACCCCGACCAGTATGCCTGTAAACCAAAGCTGCTCTAGTGGCACTTACAGAAGCGCGTGCTTCAAACCGTGCAGGGTCATGTTGGGGCTTGAGAGTGGTGCGTGAGTCTCATAATGCAAAGATATTTCGGGCAGGTGATTTCATGGAATTCCCTGGACAAGAGTGACAGGAGTGGCTGCCAGGTTTTCTGGAATGTATCAGCAGTGTGAGTAAGCGTGGCCTGGATGCGTTCCATTCCCAGCATAAACCGCAATTTGTGTAGCCAGCCAGTGTGGGTAGGTAGCGTGGTGGAGCCCCATAGCGACAGGATATGCTGTGACGCTGCTTGCATGGCAATTCCCATCTGTTTGCCGTGAGGCGAGCGCAAGGGAAACGTGAGAGCGTTGGGCAGACCTAAGATAGTGTATGCGAGGAAGCGTGGGATTTCCGTTGTGAATGTGGAGTCTATGTTGTCTAAAACTGCTTTCCAATACCCCTGCAACATATTACATTCCCACAGGAGGTGGGTCAAAGTCCCCCGTTCACCGCAGCCCCTCCAACACAGCGCGCTTCGGAGAGGGTTGCCCTGATGGAGGCGTGCCGGCGTAAGATGCCAGTAGAGGGCTAGTTTTACTGCAGATTCCCTGGCATTTGTGTTGCGAGTGGTGTGTGCCGCTCTGTAGTATATCAGTCCCCATTCTTTGGGTGAGAGGGCCCTCCCGAGTTCCGACTCCCAGCGTCTCTGCCCTGCCGTTGTAGCCGAGGATGCTGCGGGGGAGAGCATCTTGTAGAGCTCTGATATGAGGTGTTTGTCCGAGGTCTTTGATATAAGCCAGCGTTCGAACGGTGTCATCTGCCGGCCAACCAGGGGGTCACGCTCCGGGTCTAGGAGCCAATGGCGTAGTTGGAAATATTGGTATAAGTGAGGTTTGGTTATGTCGTAGCCCTGTGCAATGTCGGCTAGGGGGAGAAATCCCTCCATGTCAAAGATATGGCCAGCCGAGCGACAGGCTGTGGGTCGCCATTGCGGAAAGGCACGGGGGTCGTTTCCCGGTGGGAACTCGGGATTATCAAAGAGTGGAGTAAGTCGGGAAGGGAAGGTTGTTAGTCCCCTCCGGATAGCCACCGAATGCCAGACCTTCATGACAGTACGCGTGATCGGTGAGCGGAGGAGATATCGCGGTCTATGTTGGCGAGGAAGGAACGGGATCTTCCACAGCGAGGTCTGAGCCATTGCCCTGTCCTGGAACAGCCACCTCTTTTCGGATTCGGGTCTGTACCATTCCACTAAGTATCGAAGCTGTGAGGCCCAGAAGTATTGTAAGAGGTTAGGGATTCCGAGGCCCCCCTCGTCGACATTTCTATGCGCCACTTGTTTGTTCAACCGTGCGCGTTTCTGTTTCCAGATGAACTGGTGAATAGCCTGTTGCAGGTCGGCGAGCACACCAGGTGGCGGCATTACCGGCAGAGTCTGAAAAACATACAGAATTTTAGGTAGAGCGGACATTTTCACTGCCGCCACCCGACCTAGCAGAGAAAGAGGTTGTTTCGACCAGCGTGCGAGGTCGGCTCGGATCTGGGAGGACAGCGTGGTGTAATTGAGGGTGACCGTCGAGTCCGTGGAGGGAGTAAGGGTGATTCCCAAGTACGGGAGCTGCGCGGATGTTTGCAAATCGCAGCCAAAATCAGGCGCCGGGGTGTTGGTATGAGCATAGCTACCGAAGGGTAATATCAGGGATTTCCCCCGGTTGATCTTGAAGCCGGATACCGCTCCAAAGTTTTCCAGTTCCTCCATGAAAGCTGGCACGGAGGAGGACGGTCGATCCAGCGCGGCTATAATGTCGTCAGCATAGAGTCCCACTACATGGGGTTCGTGGCCGAAGGAGACGCCGCTGATGCGGGGATTGTCTCGAATCTTCTGTGCCAGGGGCTCCACATAAAGCACGAATAAAAGGGGCGAGAGAGGGCACCCCCTGACGGGTGCCCCTTTGTATCTCAAAGGGATCTGATTTTAGACCGCCCAGCCTGACACGAGCCGCAGGGCGGTGGTAACAGCTGGCTATCCAAGCCTGGAATCGGTCGCCCAGACGATATCGCTGCAGGACAGCCAGGTAGGTCCAGTCAACGCGGTCGAACGCCTTCTCTGCGTCAATGGCCAGCAACACCGATTCCGAGTCCTGGAAGTGGGCCTTGTCCACGAGATGTAGCAGACGTTTGGTATTATCGCTACACTGGCGATTCGGGACAAAGCCCGATTGGTCTGGTTCCAGGATTCCTGGAAGGCAGGGACCCAGACGGGCCGCTAGCACCCCCGTGAACAGTTTCAAATCTAGGTTGAGTAAAGAGATGGGGCGGAACGCGGAGCAATGTGTCGGGGGTTTGCCCGGCTTGGGTAGTACCACTATATCAGCCGCCAGCATATCCGGTGGTATGGAGCTGGGGCCTTCAAAGGAATTAAACAACCTCGCAAGGATAGGAGCTAGAGTGTGGCCAAAAGTTTTGTAAAAGCCGGACGAGAACCCATCAGGGCCCGGCGATTTAAGCGGGCGGAGGCGCGAGATGGCGGCAAGGACTTCGTCCGGGTGAATGGGGGCATCCAGGGCCTCCGATCTCGACGGACAAAGTGGCGTGATATTGGCCGATAGCAGATACTCGTGGACAGCGGCAGGGGAGACATTATCCGCGCTATACAAGGAGGCGTAGAAGGAGTGAAAGGCGGAGGCCACCTGCGACTCATCCGTAAGATTATTACCGGAGTCGTCCCGCAGCTCAGTTATCTTCGAGTGTTGAGTCTTAGCTTTCAAGGCGCTTGCCAGGAGGCGTCCGGTACGATTGCCTCCCACATAGTAGGTGTGACGGAGACGAAGAGCAGCAAATTCTGCCCTATCCGTGTCGAGACTGGCCAGTTGTGCCCTAGCGGCTTTCAGCTGACGCCAGATTCTCGGAGCGCATGTGCGGCCATGAGCTCTCTCCAGTTCAGCTACCTGCGCTGTGAGATCGGCTCTTTTTTCCTTGCGTATCTTGGCGTCGGCGGCAGCGATTGCCATCAGTTCCCCCCTAACTACAGCTTTCAGGGCTCCCCAAAGAGAGGAAATCGAGACCGCTGGGGAGTCGTTAGTGACAAGGTAATCCAAGATGCGTTTACGGAGTTGCTCGAGCACAGCCGGACGCTGTAAAAGGGGCTCGTTGAGCCTCCATGAGCCAGAGGTGCGTGGAGACCGAGGCACTTTGAGCGTCAGCTCCACCGCGTCGTGGTCAGAGAGGGCAGCTGGGACAATGGAAATATCGGCGATGTGTGGAATTAGTTCCGAGGGGCCCAAGATATGATCCAGACGTGAATATGTGTGGTGAACGTGGGAGTAGTAGGTGTAGCGTGTCGTGTTGGGGTGTGCCGTTCTCCAGAGGTCCACGAGGCCTCTTTCTTGCAACCATGTTTTGCCTGCCTCTGAAAGGGCGCCGGTGTCGCCATAACGGCGCCCCGATCTGTCCATATTTGTGTCCATAACGAGATTGAGGTCGCCCCCTATGAGCAGCTGGGAACGAGGTGATTGCATAGCTTCGGAAAGTGCAGCTGTAAGGAACGTCTCTTGGCCTGTGTTGGGAGCGTAGATGGAACCTATCGTGAACGTGGTGACCCCCACATGGAACGTGTGTGTCAGGAGGCGCCCCTTTATCTCCCCAATTTTGGCTCCCACCCTACCCCGGAAACGGCGGGACACTAGAATGGCAACTCCTGCTTTCTTGGACGGGAGGGATGAAAAGAATTGCTGGGGGAAGGCCCGGGAGCGCATCCTATGCCAATCCTTGGGCAAGAGGTGAGTTTCCTGCAACAAGCAGACGTCAGCCTCCGCGCCTTCCAAGTAAGAGATAATCGCCCTCCGTTTAATCGGATTGTTGAGGCCCTTGACATTGAGGAACAACACTTTAAGCGTGTCAGTCATCAAATGACGGGCCGGGAATAGGCGAGTAAGACAGCGCTGGCCGCATCAACACATGAAAAAGGAAACATAGGAAGCATATGAGCTTTGAGTAGATCCCCCGGCATACTGGTCCCCACCCACGTGCCCCATGCCCCACCCACAACATCTTCCTCCCCCTCATCCCCCCATCCCCCAACCCCCAAGGAGCCTCCCTAACCCCAACAGGTGGGACGTATCTACCCCCCATCTCACCCCCCTCCCCTCCCCAGGACCATCCAAATAACAATTCCAAAACTGTGAACTAGTTAGAGTCTCGGGCCTAAACGTGTGTGACACAGGTCCGTAGAAGGTCATAAGTAAGGGTACCATGGCAGCGGCCTAATTGGCAGCTCCCCGACCTGACACCCTAGGAGAGTGCAATGTGAAGAAAGAAAACCCCAAAGTCACAATGGCTTACAGATCCGTCGCGGTGTTGTCCGCTACCTCCTGCACCGCCGCCTCTCGTTCCTGGGCGACTGTAGCAGGATCCGGCTTCGAGACATTCGTCGGGGATCACCTCCGGCGCACCATCTGCCAGCCGTCCTTTGGTTGCCGGGGCGAGTCATCTTGCGATCTGCGTGGAGATGTGCCCCTGGGTCCGGGACCCTCCGGCATTTCAATGTTCAGAAGGGCGCAGGTGTCTCGGAGTGACCGGAGTTGATGGAGCGAACACTTCCACCTGAAGATCAGGTGGAATGGGTGACCCCAAGAGTAGGGTACATCATTGTCTCGTAGGAAATTGGTGGCAATCCGAAAGGACTTACGCTTTTGCAGCGTGATGGAGGAAAGGTCCTGAAAGAGAGCCACCGACACGCCACAGAATTGGATAGGTTGTTTACCACGGGCCTCTCGTAGGATGCGCTCTTTGATGGGAAAATCCGGGAGGAAAGCCAAGATGTCAGGCGGGGGGCCGGGGCTCGGCGCGCCAGGCCCACCCTGTGCGCCCTGTCGATTCTTATCACGAAGTCTTGGGGTTCGCCCAGTATGTCCCTGAACAGTTCTTGCAAGTATTCAACCAGGTTAGGCTGTTCGGCTTTCAGTGGGACTCCGCGGACTCTGATGTTGTTCCGCCTGGAGCGGTTCTCGAGGTCCTCTGAGTGCGACTGCAGGTCCATGTGCTGGTCTTGAAGTCGAAGGATCTCTTGCTGCAATCTCTCCACTTCCATGCTGCGCGCGTTGTTCGCTTCTTCCACCGAGGCAACCCGTTCGCCCAGACCGTCCAGGTCCCGACGCAGCTCACGCTGCTCCCCCGCAAGCTCCTGTTTCAGGGTTTGGAAGTCTTCCCTCAAGGTGTTGAAGAGGGATGCCAGAAAGGCCTTGGTGATGGGGGGATCGTCCTCATGATTCTGGGGGCCGGTCTGAGGCTTCGGGGAGGCAGCTGTTTGGGCCTTCTCCGCTTTCGGTGCAGATTTTTGCATTAAGTCCACAATGTTCCGGTTTCCTTTGCGGTTGGAGTGAGCCATGGCAGTCAAGCCCGAAGACCGCGAACGGAGACAGGGAGAGAGCGGGGTGCAGAGAAGGTGTCCGGGCCGTGTGGAGCCCCACAGCAACTGGGCTCGGGCGGTTCGTTGGCGGCGTGCCCTGGCTGGGCAGGGTGTCTGCGTTGGAGGCACGTGGCGATCCCGGGGCAGGGACGGCGGGAGAAGTGCGTAGGGCGCTGTAGGTAGCAAGGGCAGTCTGATCCTGTCAATGTGGGCGGCGAGGGAGGGTCCGGCAAGGGATTGGGATCCGTGCGTAAGTCCTTGTAGGCCCTAGAGTTGGCGATGCCTCCCAAGCGCACGAGAGCAGCCCCAGTCCAGGGGATCGGGTGGTAGGCCTGCCGATCCTCAAGCGCCACTCACAGGGCCCGCCACAGACTCCAGGGACGCTCGGTGGCAGGGCAGGCCCCCGGGCGGCCGAAGCTCCGTGGGCAGCTTCTCGGACCTCAGGTCCACAGCGGGCGGGGGGTGACAGGCACCAGTCGCGTTGCATTGGGGCCCAGGCGTCAGTGCCGCCGGGAGGGCCCCCCAGGTATCCTAGTCTCTCAGCTTGTCCCCAGGTGTGGGCCCCGCGCCGGCACAGGGGACCCAGCAGCAGCCGGCGCCCTCCCAGCCCCAGGGTGATGCTCCCAGGCAGTGGAGGAGATGTGGTGCCGAAGCGTGGTGTGTAGTTCTCCCCAAGCGCACCGGTCGGGAGATCCGGCACTACCAGGCTAGGCCCCGCGCCGGGGGCTCAGGTGCGGCGAGGTGCAGGAGCCGGAGGCAGCAGGCCGCCCCGCGCCGGAGCGAGGGTTTTGGCAATGCCCAGCTCCCGGAGGGAGAGCCGGGCCAGGGTATGCTTCGCGGGGGGCCAGCGGGGCAAGTTCAGCAGAGTCTATCGGGCCCACGCCTGCCCGGGAAGGTCCCGGTCGATCGCCGCGTAGGCCCGGAGCCGGGGGGTAGAGTTGCAGGGACCCGCCTCACCAGTCAGCCGCGTCCCCAGAAGTCCCCAGGCATCAGCGGAGGGGCCGCTTCCCAGCCCGGACAGCACCCTCCGTCTTCGCCGCAGTCACGCTGGGAGCCAGCGGCAGTCCCCAGCTCCGTCAGGACCGTTGGAGAAGCTCAGCCCCTCGCCGCCATGATGCCGGGCTCCCGGCCTCGTCGGCAGGTGCTGTTGCGGGGCGGCGGAAGTCTCGGCAGCCCCGAAATGCAGCCAAGGGGGTGGCGCAAGGAGGCACCCTCCAGCGAGCAGGTCAAATTCGGTGTTTTGGGGGTATCTCAGCTTATGGTATCGTGCTAAGGGGATCAGGGCCGGGGAGCCACACAAGGCACGTCCGATCAGGCCGACATCTTGGCCACGCCCCCTATTTTTATTTTTTTAACAGTACTTGGTGTTTGTTTTGCTGTTAGCGTTTATGCCACGAGCTGTTGAACTAAAGCTTTTATGATGGTTGCCAATTAGTTTGAGCCCCTTTGACTAATCTCCACAAAACTTTGGAGACCAATTCCTGTATCAATATGCAAAGTTATGCAAAGATTCATCAAGGGTGTGCAAAAAACAGAAGGGGGGTCCCAAAACACATTTGGGGATTAATGTATTTTTCATAGACTTTGTATTCATGCATAGAGTGAAAATGGGTAAACGGATTTCAATTACATTTGGTAGGATTACACATGTAAGTGTGTTTCATTTTGGGCACTACAGGTGAGTAGGGTAGGTATTTATTAAGTTACAAGGCATTTTATGCAAGTGATATCTATAGTCAAGGTAATTAAGAAACAAATCCACTGTATTTCACAGATGTACCACAGTACATAGTGATGAAAAGTCAATACGTGATTGGCTAATGACTGCCTTTACAAAAGTTAAAGGCAGCTATGTTATTTTCAGGTACACTTTGGCTGTGCTCTGAGTTACACCTTAAAATATAGGTACGTTTTAGGTTTAATAGTTTTCCCTACCTATTTCCACTCTACTAAAGTAGTAATAGGTAAGGAAAAGCATTTAGATGTTTCTATGCATCAAAATAAATGTAAAACAAAATTGGTACAAAAAGTAAAAATACACTGTAATACACTGTATTTTACAAATATAGTCTACTTTCTATTTTTAACATTTTTAAATAAGCACAAAACCTCTATGGAGTACCGCAATAATACCTAAAAATAAGAGCACTACTTTTAATGTTTTTTAAAAATGTGCAGATCTCATTAAAATTCTGTAAAAGTATATGGAAATGTATAAATACATTTCTCTACCTCTTGCCATTTTAATAAAGTGGCAATAGGTAGTAAACAACAATAAAACCTGCTACTTACCTATATCTAAGAACGTAACCCAACACACAGTAAAACACAGAATGCAGAATGCGGTCAAATTGTGCAAAAAAACTACACGGCTGCCTTTAATCTTTAGTAAGTTTAAAAAAAGGGCAAGGGGACCCAGTAAGGTAACCACGGACCTTGGGTAGACAGTTTTTTATAAGAACAGTGGTCCTTGAAAAGGGGTGAATTTAAGTGAACAATAAATATAAACTAGAATCAGTACTATATTAATACTATCCAGCCAGACAGTCAGTTTTAATATATAATGATATTAGAGATTGAACAAGAAACAATAAAGTGGGACACAGGCCTGCATCCTACACATATACAAGACAAAAAACAAAACAGATAGGATTATCAAACAATTCAGGCAGGGCAGGGAAGCTTGTGTGTGATGCAATAAATTAAGCTAGCAATAAAGATGACAACCATTACACTAGATTAACAACTGAGATTGTGTACATGGTGTACAAA
The DNA here is from genome assembly GCF_964261635.1 of Lissotriton helveticus. Taxonomy (NCBI): domain Eukaryota; kingdom Metazoa; phylum Chordata; class Amphibia; order Caudata; family Salamandridae; genus Lissotriton; species Lissotriton helveticus. Next base: position 788,274,188 of record NC_136057.1, on the reverse strand, counting down.
AAAATCGACGACGTTTCGATCCTTTATAACAATATTAGGATCTTCACCAGGACAATTAAATACAAGCCTGAACGTCAAGGAGGCAGCAAAACAATTTGAAAGAATGGGGGAAAAAACAAAGGACAGGCAAACAAAAAAGAATTTTAGATTTAGTAATAGAAAGACAACCCATAAACATCATGCCGCACAAACCGACATGGAATTGAACTGAACCACAGGTTACGAACTGTGGGCGTGCTCATTAAGGTTTAAGGTGTACATCAATAATTTCATTGCCGTGTGAAAGAAGAGCGCAGGGCATATAAGCGCCCAATATGCCCGTGATTCGCTAAAGAGGATTACGTGCAGGTGAAGTTTACCAATTTGGGGGAGTGAAAGCAAGCGAATGAGGAGTTGCATGCACAAGTGGATTAAAAGGTGCATGGGGTACCCAGGACTCATTCACTAAGCAACCAGCCAGAAATTCTAGGATAAACGTGGTAAGAAAAGTAATGGGCGAGACACCTGAATAAAGAAGAGGGTGCGCAGAATAAGGGACGTTTTTAGGGAGTTTAGGAAGCGTGTAGGTGGATGGGAAGTGTACCTTAATTATTCGGAGTAGGGACTTGTGAAGTAGAAGCAATTTGCTTGTTGGCAAGTAGTAACATGAAGTAGGGGGATGTTGAGAGAATGTTGGCCACAATGGGCAGTTCAACCAACCTTGGAAGCATAGAACTTTAGAGTAGTGATGGAAAAGGAACTGCTAAAGTTGAGCTATGTAGATCCTGAAGGTCGCTTACCTAAGAATTAGAATGTTGAGGTGAGGGCACTGATTTTCAAACCCACGTGTAACCATAAAAAACGGACATACAATGGTGATCAACCTGGCAACCTTCTGAGTGCTAACAGTTTCAGCCATTTTGAAGTGGTATTTAACTATGTAATACTTTGATTTATAGTTCACTGTAGAAGAACATATATTTCAACATTTATACAGATTGCAAATTAGGGTTTATACTTTGAATTCACTTCAATTGTACAATAAATAAAGTTGTGAACGTATCTAGGACCCTATTTAGATATTCCCGATGTATGCCCTTATATGGTTATAACATATATCCTTATAAAGGCATGAGAATCATATCCATATTTAGTCATAGCCAATGCAGTCCAAATACGGCAAGGCTACTCCCATGGACTAGAAAGTACGACGCGTTCTTTAAACAAACCAAGCCTCCAGCAGCACGGGAATTCCCCCCTGCTTTTGTTTTGATTTGTCCAAGAACTCCTGGAGTCCTGAAAGAACTGTAGGTTCTTAGTGACGTCTTATGTCCAAACCTTACGTCAAACTCGGCACCTTGCAGGTATAAATATACCAGCAGCTGCCCTAGCAAACACACGGTGGTTTGGAGCAGATCAGCTATCTACTTGCCCGACACCCTGCTGTGGCAAGTGCCGAAGGAAGCCGACCCTCCCATTGACGCACTGAGAGAGACGCTGTCTTTTCTCCTGCCGAGAAATCCAGCTCCAGTGTTTCCAGTCACCCTTGCGGGCTGCTGGGAGGTCGAGTCCTGAGAACGAGATACAGGACCTCCTTCATTCTCTAACCAAGGTACGGAACTGATTAGATCCTTAGAGAATTCTTGATTCAGATTCTTGGCAAAACTATCTTAACTTAAACTGCAGCTCATATACTCCTTCCCACGTACTAGGCTTAGGTTAGGTACACCGGGGTAGGCGTATCTTAGAAGCAGCAGTTGAGTACGTTTAGTCATTGTTTTATATATGTATATATTTTATCTATTTTAAACACGGTAAGGCTTAGAAACTGTACCATGCTTTTACAGTATTATTTCATATTACTCCTTTTACTGTACGCACTTTACTTTATAACAAGTATTGCAATTGTGGCACTTCACTTCTATTGCATGAGAAAGAAGATAAATAACCACTTTTATTGAAAACGCCCATCTCTCTATTTCTCTGCGCTTCTGGTGAAACTAAGTATGCATGATTGACTGAGTGAAAGAGTTATCTATTGTTTCAGCGACTCTGGAGATATACTCCTTTTTCTGGAGGGTTGTCAGAAACTAATCCCTTCTTGTCTATTTAAGAAAGTTAACTCCTTCCTGTTCACTCGAGAAAGTTTCTAGTGACCTCTGAGCTAGCTGGCATTCATAATTAAGTCTAACATATTCAGTAGAGACCTAGTCGACCTCAGTCCTACGTCTAAACTATTGTTTTTGTTATTCCAATGCGCAGAGCCTATTGGGAATACAGGAACTACACTACATGGCGCCCAACGTTTGGTAAGGTGATAATTTAACGCTAGATACTAGAGTAAACTCAGTTGTGCTTTTCACACAGACCCCTTTCTCCCGTAAATACTCCAATAGATGTCTGGAGTGGGTGAGAGGTTAATATCCGCCGAAACTTAGTAGGATGAGAATCCTATGAATTAGTTTATGGTTTAGTCAACGTTGAAGGATGCAGTGTTGTGCACCTAATCTTTGTTTCCAAGAAACTGATCTGCAAACTTTCTGTCAGAAAAATGTCGGAAAGTAAAGACGAAAGGGAAAGAGCTAAATTAGCAGCTCAACTTTTAGCGGAAGACACAAGTCTCCGGGAAGATGACCCGGAGGCTATATTCATCGCAGTCAATGTAAGGAAGAGTGTAACTTACAAACTTATAAATAATGGAGTATCATCAAGAGGTGGTACAGTCCTATTTGTGGTAGAGGCCCATGAATATCGGCAGACAGAGGTATTCTATTCCTGGATACATTTTCCAGCAGCACATGCTGTGCCACGCGAATTCCACTACTACAAAATAAATAGAGAACTCTCCAACGGAATACGTCCCTTTCGAGGACATTGAGATTCCACTAACATACCAAGAGCACCAACTCTCGTTTAATGGCGCCCTAAAACATCAAAATCACTTCACCAGGCTCGGTCCACTAGGTAGACCAGGAGCCACATGGCCGCTTCTAGCCGGCTAGATACCACATCCTGACATTGATGGAATGTCAAGCGAAGAACTTTTAGTTAAACTAAAAGAATTAACAAAAGCATATAGAGAATTAGTTCAATTGACAATTGACGGTACAACATGCCGCCAGAAATGAAAAGAAACAGATATAGCAGAACAACCTTTTGAACTTGCCAGAATAATTGAAAAATCCTATGAAGAATTAGGTAGAGATAGTTTGGGTGGGAAACCACTAAAACCAGAACTAACTGAAAATCCTGAAAAAACCTTTATTAAGAATAATCTCAATACTCCAAAAAAGAGGTGGGAGGGTAATAAACAGACTACTCCCAGAGAAAAACAGTACCAGTCCTGAGGAAGGTCTTCCGAACGGAGAAATAGATCTCCAGCACGGGGGGGCAGGTCTCCACAACGGGAGCCCTCTGAAAAAAGATACAACCTTAGAGATAGGGATAAATTAAGAAAACCTGACAGATATCAAGATAATGATACACGTCCCTCTCGATCTTTTCAGACTTCCTCACAGAAATCGGGAAGAAGAGGACGGTCAGAACACAAAGAAGAGCGCGTCAAGTCCAAAGACAAGGAACCTGCTCATCAAAGTAAAAAATTACAATTTCCAAAAAAGAAGGTAGCCAGTATTAAAATAAAACATGCCGAGGATTCTGAGGACACAACTGAAAAACGGAAAATGGCCCAGACAATGCTAGACAGCGCAGCAGAAGTGACCATAGCTCGCAAGATCCTGATGAATCTTCTGGAGACAGTGGACACGAATGAATACATCCAGGTGGAAACTGCAGACACCAGAGTTAGTGTGCCCCATAAATTATATGAAATAACATTACGTATAGAGGGGGACAAAACTAGGAAAATAAAAGGTCTCTTTTGGGATAACCTATCTAAAGGCTATGATATCCTGCTAGCAGAAAAAAACTGGACACCAGAGTTTGTCAGGGAGTGCCCACATGGTGAATAAATGATTATGCCTGCCTTCTCAAATCCCATTCCAATTCATAAAAAATACAAATATGCTAGAAAATGGGCAGTAGCCCAAGCCCCTGCATTATATAAAAATCATGTAGGATGGGATGAGGATTCTCCTCACCACAAAATTCAGTTAAAAAATCAACCTACTGCACAAAGGCAGTATCCTGTTAAGCAAGAAGCTAAAAAACAAGTCAGGGAGATCTTAGATCAACTTGAATATCAGGGGGTGATTGAAACATGCACCTCACAAATGAACAATCCTTTGTTTCCTGTCTCCAAGCCAGACGATTCATATCGTCTAGTTTTGGACTACAGACACCTAAACTCATGCTGCAAACCATTTGCAGTACAAAACTCACACAGTGCAGAACTAATGAATAACATTGTGCGCAAAAAATATAAAACGACATTAGATATCTCAAATGGTTTCTTTTGTCAAAACAGAGCACCAGAAAGCAGTTATTTGACCGCTTTCTCCTGTATGGGGCTCAAAAGCAAATTTGTCGACTCCCACAGGGATTCAAGAACAGCCCAGGATTATTTTCATCCAGGGTAACAGAATTACTACAAATGTATGACGATGAGGCATTAACCTATGTCGATGACATCTATCTTACAGACGACGACCTGGAGACACACTTGAAAAGAGTGAACACCATTATACTTGGGTTCGCAGCTGAAGGGTACAAATTCAACTTTAAGAAGTCACGAATTGCCCACCTCATGTCCTATTTTTGGGAAATGAGTTATCAAGTGAAGGTAAAAGCCTAGCAGACAACTTCTTAGAGTAGTGTGCAGTACTCCAAGCTCCAAAAACTCTGAAAAACTTACAATCAATTCTAGGTTTCCTGAATTTCGGAAGAACATACATTCTAAATTAAGCAGAGAGAGTTAAACCTCTCTATGAATTAATAAGACCTGATTTCAAACCAATCAATTGGACTCAGAAACACACAAAAATGTTAAGATCAATACAAACAGATATGTTGACTAAAACAAAACTGTAAACACGCGCAAATGAACGCAACCTTGTAATCCGAGTCATCCCAGGAAGATGCGGATTCACGTACCTGACCTCTAATGAGGGAGAAACGGTACCAATAGCTTATAAATCACACTTGTACACACAAGCTAAAATGAAATTCAGTTCTACTGAAAAAATTCTGACTGCGGTTCAAACCGCTGTAGCAAAAGAAAGAGCCCTAGCCCAAGGTAAACGTATAATAATCGTTACACCTGTACCTGCCCTAGAGGCAGTAACAAAAGTAGCATTCTGAATGCTAAAGCTCTACATCCGAGATGGATACAATGGGTTAATTCTCTTTCTGCATTAGACGTAGCATACGAATTTGATCCTAACTTAAAAACGCAAGAATTTCTCCAATATGAATATGAATGTCCTCTGCCGACCGAAATCCTGCCTCTCGAACATTACGGCTGTATAATATATACAGACGGTTCAGCACAACCCGCAGTAGGGGGTAAACAAGCATATAGTGCTGCGTGCGCGATCGTTAAAGGTCGGTGGCACGAAGAAAAATTTAGACCCCTGGTCACTAAAACTCAATCACTCGGAGACTGTACAGCTCAGCGAGCTGAACTATAGGCTTTCAAGATGGCGCTTGAAAATACCGATCACGAATTCTCCACACTAATAGTGTGTGACTTGTATTATTGCGTCCAGTCTTACAATGAATACTTGCAGAACTGGGTTCAAAACGGTTTTAAAGATGCAAAAGGTGGCACAATCAAGCATAAGTTTCTTTGGGAACAAGTAGTTCTTTTACAGAAAGAACTACAAAAGACTCACGTGATACATACACTGAGTCATCAACGTGATGGCGTTCACATTGCAGGGAATTCATTGGCTGATGAGGCCGCGAAGGTGGCTGTGCAAACAGCTTCCGTAGCTGCCATTACCCGGTCAAAAACAAAAATAGACAGCGAGAAAATAAAAGCTGTCAGTGCTTCAGTAAAAGACAGTGGTAAGAAACTCCCGAAAGGCTTTCCAGTAAAGTACTCATACAAAACTGATGCGAATAATGTTCCTTTTGCTGTAATCCCTGGAGTGGGGGATAGAGCAATTCCAAACATGGAACACAGGTTAGGACTAATTTCAGCGGCACATGAAGGGCTAGCCTCTGCCCATGCAGGTGTTTCCGCCACAATATCGTTATTAAAACAGATATATTGGTGGCCACGCATGAAAAAACAAACTAGAAACTATGTTCTAGAATGTGAAATATGCCAAAGAATGAAAGTATCAACAGTGAAACGACCTGCACAGACACCCCTTCTAATCTCAGATAAACCATTAGCATATGTTTACCTGGACCACTGTGGTCCCATGCAAAGGGATGGCAAATATAAATATATCATGGTCGCAGTGGATTCCTGTACGAGATTCATTTGGATGTGGCCCCAGCGCTCGGCTGACGCCAGAACTGTTATAAAAGATTTGCGAGTCATTATCGGCACATACGCAATTGGCATGCTACATTCTGACCAGGGTCCTGCGTTTAGCTCTCGAGCTTACAAAGAGGCCATGGCCAGCATGGGCATTGCATTGCGGTACTCTAGTCCATTCCATCCCGAGGGAAATGCGGTAGTGGAGAGAAAAAACCGTGACATAAAGCAATCTATAACAGCGAGGGTATTAGGTTCGGGTGACGGGTGGGTCAAACATCTAACAAGTGTCCAACGTAGTCTTAATAATCTACCAAGAAATTCTCTAGGAGGTATCACTCTGTACAAACTTTTGTTTGGTACTAGAATGATCATTCATGACCTCGATTGTCAGACTTCAGTGGTAAAACAAGAAACCTTTGATATCAAAGATGGTTTTGCTGTTTTACAGGACTTGAATGAAACAAGAAGAAGTCTAAGTAACATAAAGCTAAAGCCAACGGCCACTGAAGAAAAACCACCTGTCCCAGCAAAACCTGTCTGGATTCCAAAGATTGGGGATCTGGTCAGAGAAAAGATCGCAGTGAAGAAGGAATTTGGGCCTTGTTACAGAAAAGCAGTACCTGTCTTAGCTATCATCGGAACGAGATCAGTAGTACTACCGCCCCTTGCTGGTAAAAAGGAGAACAGAGTTGTATCAATCGACCTGGTAAAACCACAATCATGTGGCCAATAATAAGTAGTAGGCCCAGTGGACTCCCAAGAAGTAGCAGAAGACCAAACCTTGCTACAATCCAAGAGGTTCAAACTGAGAGACTAATCGCATTTGATAAACATGCAGTGAATAAAAAAGGACTATGCAACAAAGCCATGGAACTTGTGCCTCTTGAAACCCAAATTGCAACAGTTCGTCAAGAAACACCTGTTTACAATGATGTAGCATCTGAAAATACATATCCAAAGATAAATGAAAATCCGGAAGCAATTCCAACAATTGACAGAACTGCATCTGGCTACTTCATCAATTTCGATGACTTTTCTGATGATCCAAGTGAACATGAAGAAACGCCAGCAACTAAAACTTTCAAAGAAAAAATGACTGAATTCTTTCATCAACTCAAAGAAACATATCTGATTTCACCATGGATTGAATTATGGATTGTGTTAGGTGTACTTTTCCTCCTACTATGGCTAATTTTTGTTTTAATTTTGGGAAAATTCATTGAAGGAAAATATAGTGCAATGGACACAGCAAATCAGAACATCAACTTGGTCCTAACGCCTCACAGATCTTCTGACATCGAAAAAAGCGAACTATCATCAGTGAACATCACAGCCATTCCTATACCAGGTGGTGTAGCATGGGACGCTACTGATTACGAAATCTATGGCCTGGTTGAAATCTTGAAATATCCATATCAGTTCAAGGTTTCATTAAGTGACTTTTTATCACCAAGTACTTTCTCTGATGATTGGGACTTTGAAAATATTAATAATATGATGTCAGATTTAGAAATGTCAGCAAAATTTATAGAACATGATTAGTTAGAAGGCTCTTCAAACTAAGAAGAAATGTATTGTTTTAACCATTATGGACATCACTATTTGCATAAATCTGCTAATCCTAGAAATGTTTTTATTTATAATCAATGGGAACATTGTCCAACACCGCCAAAAGGCAGTTTGAAAACATTTTATGAGGAATTCCAATACTTCTCAGGGTTTATTATCACTGATCCAGAAACATTTTATTTTAAAATATTAAATAAGACAGGAATGAAAAACATTTTGACAAACATGAAATTGATATATTCCACACAATTTTATGAAAAAATGTCTACCTTTGGTTTTGAATTTTGGAAAAACAACATTGAAACAAAAACCATTTGGGGTACAAAAGATTGGCAGGTACAAGGTCTAGAATCATTATTTAGCGCCTGCATGATCCCAGAACAAATAATGTTCCTGAATGACACCATTCAACAAACAACCTGTCTTGGCCTAGCCAAGATAAAAGACTTAAACAAACCGTCTATTCCAAAACCAATGCCGGATAGTAATAGCACTACATATTGGGAGATAGACGTATCCCATATTTTACACCAAAACAGAACAAACCCTGATTGGAGAAAATGGTTGATCTGGCCCACAGACACTAATAACTGTCAAGATAGATTCCTGAATAAAAGCCAGGGGTTCAAACAGACCAGGCCAGAACCTAGATAATCCCAGAGACAACATCCAGGGATAATTACAACATACAGTGTAGGGAAACTATGCCTCAAATGGCTACAGAGATCCACACTGCCTGAAATTAAGCAACACTTAACTTTACTTAAAGAAGGTGCTGACTTGCGAGATTCCATATTGGGACCTCGCAAACAGTGTCAAAAACGTTTCATATACGCCGGTATATACGCTGCTTATAACAAAGGTTGGAAAGTAATGCAAATTGAAACTGCTGAAAAAATACGAGAAATTGATCGTATTAATTTGGAAAAATCACTGTCTGTAGTGGACAATAGGTTAACGACTCTGTCCTCCAGAATTTATTCACTGGACAGCATTGTATCATCTGCTATTGATATAATAGAACAGGATATGCTAATGTTACAACATGGCCAGTCTCAATTACGTTCTATTGTACAGTAAGGCTGGACGTTGCAAAATCTGCGTTCAGGTTACATGCCATGGCGTCTAATCAACAAAACATCATTATTTTCTATCTTTAACCTTACTGATAAACAAATCTCTTTGGCACAAAAAGGAGCAGATTATACGGTACTGAGCATTGAAAAACTAGAAAAATTGCCATTGACAATGTTAGAACGAACTTGTCATTGAATGGATAATACATGGCACAATTACAATTCCGATAACAACTTTTCAGTTTCAATATTGCCAAAATTATATACCTGCAGGCCTGTATGAAAGGTTGGGTAAAGGATACATAGAGTCAACCTGGAAATTACCTTATACACATAGATGTTATAGTGAAGGGAAAAAATAGGTATTTCTTAGTGGTTATAACTGTAAAAAATCACTAAGAGTTACACTTCTGTGTCAAGGTATTAACGTGCATGGAGCCTGCGAAGGTTCATCAAACAACCTTTCATGTCAACTGCACGGCATCCCTGCAACACAGATAGAGCCTTTTTTCAGACAGCTTTCCAACGGCAGCTACGTTATAATAAGTGACCGCAGCTGTTGTGGCATGGTGCCAGGAATAGCCTATCTCGTGAGCGTTACTTCCAGGGTCATTTGCTGTATGCAAGTATTGTATCCAAAGAGTCAGCAGTTGTCAGAGTCAGAGTTGTATCCAAGGAGGCAGCAATATGGCCTTCTCTGAATATCTCTTCTATTCGAATTGATACTTTAAGCAGAATGAAATCCATTATTTTACAAACAACTGTGCCCTTAACCTCGTCCAAAGTGACGTATGATCTGCAAGTTGCAAGGACAAGGGCAGAGATACATACATTATTATCAACCAATTGCCCCGTGCATTTCGCAGAAATGTTAGGTCAAATTTTAAACATGTCTGATACCAGTGGCATCGCACATGTATTTAAGACAATTTTTTCGGGACTATTAGCACCCTTTGAAGCAGTCCTGAACATCTTCCCGATTTTCGTGCACTCTGTGTTCGGTGGCCTGCCTCTTCTCTTGGGACTCGTAGCAGGAATTTTATTTTTGTTCCTTCTCCTCCGATATGGCAAAACCAGCCACAAACAAAACACAGACTACCATGGAAGAAACGATCCTTGTGATGAGATGCAGTGAAAGAATAACTAAAGTACTCGGTTTAGCTCGACTAAGAGATCTGAATACCACATGGTTTCTTTCATTCAGACCAATCTGGCAAGATTGCATCTTACCTGTGCTACGATGCCTGCTATGCAGAGAAGAATGTGTGTTGGACGTCTGTCTCACACTACCATCAGCAGTACCTTTGGATATCGATACTTTGCTTGGTTCGGTAACGGCTCATGCAACGTGTTGTCCCCAGCGGCTACCCATTCTGATGACGGCATTCGTTGAGACTTCACCATTACGATTAGGTGACGGTGAGGTACGAGATGAAAGCGGCACACAGGTACCACCTTCTGTGACCATTGCTGATCTATTTCTGCTTTTTCGAACTTGGTGGAACTTTCCCCTACTGTTGTAGACAAATTCTTTGCAGCCCTATCTGAGTTAATGTTCTCTCCTAACAACGAGAATAACTTTGAGCACACAGCGTTCCCTGAACACTGAATTCGACCTTCAATTTTTAAAACAGAGCTTCTAAAAAACTGTGGAACTATTTTTTCCCTGAAAGCAAAATTATTTTTTCCCGTTCCCAAAATATTTACATATTTTTTGGCACATGATACTCTGCTTAAAGTAGAACTATTCTTATAGAACAAGATTTCTATTTTGAAACTCTAGAGACAATATTTTGATTCAGCCTCTAGCACATGTACAATCTTGTATAAATATGTGATGAAATGGTCTCGATCTTCTCTTCTGTATTAAGAGTCATTTCATTAATGTAATTTCCGTGATTCATTCAGCCAATATTTGAACGTACTATATTTGCAAAATCGGAATGATATCATTGCGTGAAAAGCGTACAGTATACTACTCATTTTTCGTGTACATACCATTTCAAATGCATTTTATGTATTTTGGGGTGGGCTGGAAAACACATGCATAGTTATATGTTTAATATTGTTTAGTATTTAGGATTGATGGACATTATACGTGGAGTGGGTGTTGTGAACGTATCTAGGACCCTATTTAGATATTCCTGATTTATGCACTTATGTGGTTATAACATATCATATCCTTTTAAAGGCATAAGAATCATATCCATATTTAGTCATAGCCAATGCAGTCCAAATACGGCAAGGCTACTCCCATAGACTCCTAGAAAGTACAACACGTTCTTTAAACAAACCAAGCCTCCAGCAGCCCGGGAATTCCCCCCTGCTTTTGTTTTGATTTGTCCAAGAACTCATGGAGTCCTGAAAGAACTGTAAGTTCTTAGTGACGTCTTATGTCCAAACCTTACGTCAAACTCTGCACCTTCCAGGTATAAATATACCAGCAGCTGCCCTAGCAAACACACGGTGGTTTGGAGCAGATCAGCTATCTACTTGCCCGACGCCCTGCTGTTGCATGTGCCGAAGGAAGCCGACCCTCCCATTGACGTACTGAGAGAGACGCTGTCTTTTCTCCTGCCGAGAAATCCAGCTCCAGTGTTTCCAGTCACCCTTGAGGGTTGCTGGGAGATCGAGTCCTGAGAACGAGATACAAGACCTCCTTCATTCTCTAACCAAGGTACGGAGCTGATTAGATCCTTAGAGAATTCTTGATTCAGATTCTTGGCAAAACTATCTTAACTTAAACTGCAGCTCATATACTCCTTCCCACGTACTAGGCTTAGGTTAGGTACACCGAGGAAGGCGTATCTTAGAAGCACCAGTTGAGTACGTTTAGTCATTGTTTTATATATGTACATATTTTATCTATTTTAAACACGGTATGGCTTGTAAACTGTACCATGCTTTTGCAGTATTATTTCATAATACTCCTTTTTCTGTACGCACTTTACTTTATAACAAGTATTACAATTGTGGCAACTCACTTTTATTGCATGAGAAAGAAGACTGTTCAATAAATAACCACTTTTATTGAAAACGCCCGTCTCTCTATTTCTCTGCGCTTCTGGTGAAACTAAGTATGCACGATTGACTGAGTGAAAAAGTTATCTATTAATTCCGCGACTCTGGAGATATACTCCTTATTCTGGAGGGAGCAAAGTTGTCATGTTTATGCGGTTGTCAGAAACTAATCCCTTCTTGTCTAGTCAGGCAAGTTAACTCCTTCCTGTTCACTCGAGAAAGTTTCTAGTGACCTCTGAGCTAGCTGGCATTCATATTTAAGTCTAACATATTCAGTAGAGACCTAGTCGAGCTCAGTACTACGTCTAAACTATCGTTTATGTTATTCCAATGCGCAGAGCCTATTGGGAATATAGGAACTACACTACAATATTTGTACAAAATATTATCAAACAGACCCAGTGTCCTTAAATTCTATGTGCATCAGGTATATTTACAACACATAATTAATTAGACTTCATATAGTGAAAAAGAAGAAGAGAAATACATCCCCTTTCTAAGTCAATTTGCATATAAGGTTTAATGTCATGTTATGACCAAGTAAGTTATTAGATATATTTAAAACACATGAATAATTAAACTTCATATACTAAAAAAGAGAAATGTATTCCCTTTCAAACCAAATTTACATACAAAGTAGTGTTTCATGGTATATTCAACTTACAATCTTATATTCAGGAAGTAACCTTAATTCATTAACCCATCCACCTCAACCTCATATGTGCCAGGTAAATTACTCTGAAAAAATGTGACATCCAAATAAATGAAATCAACATAATGCTAATATTTTAAAAACCTATCTTGGAGCTGAGTGCTTTGCTTAGATTGTAGGCTCGCCACTGGTCTATCTAAGGAAAACATGCAAATCTTCTTCACTGCTTAGGCCATTCAGTTCTTTGCTGTCCATATCCAATATGTATCTTGATTCCAACAGCCTCAGTTGGGTTTCTCTATTCCCTCCTCTTTTGTTAATATAGACTTGGGCTATACAGCTAAATTTCATGTCCAAAATATTGCTGTAATGTATTTTACGAAATTTTTGGCCACTGGGTATGTTCAATGTTTATTGACGATTTCCCTAAGGTGTTGCAATATACACTTATGAGAAAAAGGGTAGACAAGTGCACTCTGTGTATTCCAATATAACAGTTCATCCAAGTTTCAAAAGTTATGTCATGATGATATTAACCTTTTCCTGAATCAAGTGGCACCCAAGATTACAGATTAAACTTTGTGAAAATTGTTACATGACGAATAGACTTTACCATCATTTATCCTTTTGGCACGGCAGTTTAAGACACACTATGAGAGCATGATGGACTGTGCAGTGTTTGGGATTAAAAGCAACATTATGCACAATCTATTTCTACAAGCATTAGCAGTTTACATAAATTTTCTAATTGACATATGATATACACAATTTAGGGAGGGCGGGGCACACAAGTGAATTACTTGAACATGGATTAATAAACAATCAGTATTTTTAGAAATCCACGGAGGCATCAACAAGATAGATACACTTAATTATGGGAGTTGTAGTTGCAATAAGAGCGAGGCGGACTAGCCATGTCAATGTAATTGGGTAGTTGAGAGGGGAGGAGTTCCCGCAATTACCATTTAAAAACAAGGTTGTTGGAAACATGATTACCGTTGTATTGCGAAAATGGCAGACAGCAATGATTTAAGACAAAAGGTATGGAGTTAAGGTTATGTGATTACAGAAAGAGGCGGTCGCATAGAAATGTTGAAAATATGGCTATAAACACACAGGGAGGTGTTACTGAAATGTGATAATATGTTGTTTGTTTAAACGCTGCCTTAAGATTTTGTGAAACTCTGGGGGGAGTCTTGTATAAGTGAGATCGTAGTGCATTATTGAATGCATATCGGGAAAATGTTAATTAGTAAGTTGGGGTGACATAAGAATGACTAATTATTAAAACGCACAGTTGAGCAGATTATACAATCTAATAGTAATGTTTTTTAAACTTTTCTACTGAACCCCTGAAGAAGGGCTATAAAATAGGCCCGAAATGCATTTGGACAAGATGAATCACTAAGGATATGTCAAAAGTATGGGGCATGCGACAGAAAGAAGCTTGAGGCACATCTGCCGTGTAGGAGCTAACTATACTTGTTGTCTAACATGTAACAAGATGAATATGAAGACTTATCGAATTACTTGAAATAAATGAATGAAGTTTTGGATCAATTTGGTGCATTTGTGGTACGCTTTGGATGGTCGCAGTGCGTCCGAATTTGAAGTGCACACGCGCTTCAAACTTCCTTACATTAAATATACACTTATGCACAGGTTGGTTTGCTTGAGGTAATTCAATTCATCCCAACTCAATAGTCCTTTTACAGTCCATTCTTTTAATCGGGTCATAAATTAATTGTTTGCTTGTATGTATCTTATAATAACAATTTGCATAATTCAATGTTTGTACGCTTCATCCAAATACAATTCCTTTTTCCACAACACAATATTGCCTCCTTTATCGGAGAGTTTCACTACAATATCCTCATTATTGAGTATCTTATTCACTGTGTCTTTGATTTTCTGATTTATCGTGCCTCTTTGTGCTATTCTCTTGTTCTTAGTCCCTTGTGTGATTCTTTTTTCTTTGATCATATTTTCTGAAACAATATCAATGTTGTCTCTGATCATGGGTGGGACATATTTGGATCACTTACAAAATGCAGTATCTCCTCCTTCACGTACGTTCAAGTGGGAAAGTTCCTCTTCTAATCATTTTTCAGTAGTTGCTGACAATTCTGTTGATTCCGTTTCCATTTCCAAAAGTTCCAATACTAGATCATGCTCTGAAACCATCAGATTTGATTCCACTTATGGACAATCCCCTACATTCATTTTAAGATTTGGCTATTCTTTTTCTTCTTTTCATGTATTATCTTTCTGACGTATATGTATACATATGTTCTTGACTGTGCATAGTTGAATTCCGCTTCCTGACAGGAGAAGATTCCTAATGAGAAGTAAGCCTGGGCATAGTTTGCATAGCAGCACTACACGTAGCTTCACGTAGTATACTTTGAACTTTGCGTAGTACACGTAGTCTGCATAGCATAGCTGATGACACTGTGTACTTGTCTGCACTGTGAGGAAATTGCAAAATAATTACAAATGGCTTCCTATACAGAACCATATATAATAAAATAAGTATCTCTATCTTTATATGCTAAAGTGCATATAGTACTTTCACAATGGTGAAACTGGAAAATTAGCAATCAGTCGGAGATGTGAGGATTTTGGGATCCTCCCTAACCTAGGGAGAGTACCAAACAGATGCCTTGAAAACAAAAAAGCACATCTTATTGAACGATTTAGTGGTGGTCCCATGCTCTTAGGACCAACCCAAACACAGTTATTGGCAAAAAAACATTCCCAACCAAAGGCCCTGCAAAGCATTATGGGATGAGATTAGCAGTGAATATTATATAGTATACAATATCAAAATAATTCTACAAAGAGCGGCAGTTCAACTGGTGGTTACTAGATGTCCCTAACGAGTCAAATGCTTGACGAAAGGGTTTCAATGGTTTTGCATTTGACTCGTACATTTTTGTGAATTGGTTTTATGCTTTTAAGCACATAAAATGTAACCAGTACAGTACCAAAACTGTGCTTAATCACATAGTGTAGCATCTAAATTAACAATATTCTCAGATGCTTTGAAAAAGCAATGTACATGCTTAACAGCATATAACCAATTCACAAAAATGAATTTTTACAATGAAAACATTAGGCAATGAGAGAGAGCTGATGATTTTGGGGTCCCCCCTAACTTAGGGGGAGGACCAAGCAGATGCCTTGAACACAAAGAGCATAAACAAAAAGCACATTTTGTTGAACTTCACTGGTGGTCCCATCATTTTAGGACCACCCCAAGCACAGTTATTGGCAGAAAAACAATCCCAACCAAAGGCCCTGCAAAGCATTATGGGACGAGATTAGCAGTGGGCAGTGAATATTATAGTATCCAATATCAAAATAATTCTACAAAGAGCTGCAGTTCACCTAGTTGTTACTAGATGCCCCGCACGAGTCAAATGCAAAGCATTGAAATTATTCTTACATCAAGCTGCAGTTCCACAAGTCGTTACTAGATGTCCCTCACGAGTCAAATGCAAAACCATTGAAACCCTTTCATTAAGCATATGCATTTTACTTGTGAGGGACATTGCTGTTGAACTGCAGCTCTTTGTAGAATTCTTTTGATATTGTATACTATATAATATTCACTGCCCACTGCTAATCTCATCCCATAATGCTTTGCAGGGCCATTTGGTTGGGAATGTTTTTTTGCCAATAACTGTGTTTGGGTTGGTCCTAAGAGGATGAGACTACCACTAAATCGTTCAATAAGATGTGTTTTTTTGTTTTCAAGGCATCTGTTTGGTACTCTCCCTAGGTTAAAGGTTAAAATCATCACATCTCCCACTGCTTGCTAATTTTTCAGTTTCACCATTGTGAAAGTACTATATGCACTTTAGCACATAAAGATAGAGATACTTATTTTATCATATATGGTCCTGTTCGGGAAACCATTTGCAATTATTTTGCATTTTTTCACAGTGCAGACAAGTACACAGTGTCATCAGCTAAGCAACACAGACTACGTGTACTACGCGAAGTTCAAAGTATACTACGTGAAGCGACGTGTAGTGCTGCTACGCAAACTACGCCCAGGCTTAGTAAAATTGCTTTTTCAAAGCTTCTGAGGGTATTGTTGATTTAGATGCTACGCTACGTGATTAAGCACAGTTTTGGTACTGTACTACGTGTAATTTGCAAAGTGCGAATTAGTACAAACTTTGCATGTTCCGGTAGCGTAGCGTAGTTTTAAGCCCAGGGTTAATGAGAAGTTTTGTTTATCTGATTCTGTCAATATTAAGTCTGTCAGATTAATTAATGTGTGGAGTCGCTCTATAGTTTCTGAACATTCCTCGTGTTCCTCCCGCTTGCGTCTGATTTTTCGTCTTGATCCTTACCCACCTCATCTTTGTTTCTGCCTCCTCCTTTTGGTCTTCCTTGTCCTCTGTTCACATGTGGGTACAATTAAAAATCGATCAAAATCTCATAAGTCTTTATACTCGGGTTATTGGAAAATATGGAATGGACTCCGTTGGGCTGCAGAGGTGTTAGGTCACAGTTCACAAAACCCTGCTATAATAAAACATTTCCCATTGTCATTATTACTGTTGCACCAGAAAATATGAACACACTGCACCAATTTACAATCCTTCCAAGGTGCCCTTAGCTTGACTCCATAAGGGGACCCATTTTGCATTCCCTTGTAGGTCTCCATCTTCTGTGAATCTTGTGAGAAATCCTGTTTAACTTCATATGGAGCTAAGCGGATCAGGCCCCTGAATTAACACCCAAGCATACCTTTTCATTCAAAGGAGCCCCAGACCCTGCAAGTGCAGAAAAGGCTGCTGGCCTTTAAAATGCACTGCCCTATTCTATACTAGGAACTTAAAGGTAGTTTCAATCCCCTTGTCTTATATGTACTAGGGCCTTATAGGGAGGTCATGCCAATCACAGGGGTACCCTAACACATAGTGTACCCTAGTGTATGTAGGGATTTTCACTGTATTCTACGTGTGTCTTCAGCATATTTGGCAAAAGGGTAGCTCTTGGTTTGGAAAGTGTTCCTTTTTTTAATGGTGTAAATCCGTTCGGTAGTTCCTGAGAAATACTTACTAAAAAAAAAATTGTATCTGGAGACCGCAGTGGATCTGCGAACCCTCCCGATCACAAGCTTGATTCTGATTGGCTGCCAACACCTCAAACCAGAAAGTGTTGGCAGCCATCTCGGTAGAACTGAGGTACAAGAAAAAACCCAGGGCCAAAAAAAGCATTTTTAAATTTTTAGTGGGATTTGCATAGGGTACGCGAATCCCACCGAAAACAAACAAACAATGAAGCACGGGTGGGTCAGGCCCCAAGGGCAATATGTAATTATGTTGCAGGGACCCTCATAGCCCGGGGACTGCCACCTCCCTGGGGCTTTGTTAATTATGCATGGGGGCACGCGCCCCCGCAGCCCCATGTACTGCCACCTCACTGGGGCTTTTTATACATATGCATTGGGGGCTACTGCCCCATGCTGCCCCGGGGACCACCACCTCCCCGGGGCTTCAAAACTTATAAGAAAGTATGGGGGCTTCCTGCCCCCCCACACTGCCCCAGAGACCACCATCTCCCAGGGGTACACTTTATGCAAATACGACCTTGGTGATGGGGTCACTGGGGCGGAAATTGGACCCGGGAGGAGGGCCACACAGCCCCCTTCATGGTTAAAAAAAAATTGCTCATGCCCTGGGGGATGGGGTATCCACGGCCCGAAAAATATTAAGAGAAGGGGGGCCACACAGCCCCCTTAAAAAAAAGTGAAGCCGGTATCTTGCTGGAAGCCCGACCCCTGCCTGCTCACTCTACAAAGTGACTCCTGGGTTGGGGGATTAGGTCCCCTTTAATTCTAAGGGTCCTTAGGGGCCAACTAGCTAACCAGGTACCTCTAGTAAGCCCCACATAGTGGGATTCGTGAGAGGTGGTCTGAGGCCATGCCCCTATTTATAGCATTCGCCAAATGTCACTCTTGGTACACTGCTGTTGGGGTGATGAGGTCCTCTTGTGTCCTGAGGACATCAGGACAAAAGTGGACTTAATCCCCCAAGCAGCAGGTGCCAAGAGGTGCATTCGCAGAGTGGTGTATAAAAGGGGCATGGCCTCGGACCGCTATCAGCAATCAAGCTGTGTGGGGCTTACCAGAGATAACATGAGGGCTAGTTGGCCCCCAGTGACCATAAGGAGGTGAGGGGACTTCATCCCCCAACCAAGAGCACACAAGGAGTCATGTTTGCAGAGTGGTGTAGAAAGGAGGCATGGCCTGTGTCCCCACTCAGCAATCCCACTGTTTAGGGCTTACTAGAGGTAACAG
Organism: Lissotriton helveticus; assembly: GCF_964261635.1. Taxonomy (NCBI): domain Eukaryota; kingdom Metazoa; phylum Chordata; class Amphibia; order Caudata; family Salamandridae; genus Lissotriton; species Lissotriton helveticus. The sequence continues at coordinate 788,255,181 of NC_136057.1, read as the reverse complement.
GGAGGCTTGTTGGCCCCTAAGGACCCCCAGAAGTGAAGGGGACTTCAATACCCATCCAAGAGCGTGCCAGGGAGCGCATTTGCTGACTGGTGGGCAAAGGGGACGTGGCCTGCTATGAGAACTTACCAAATGCTGCTGTGTGTGACTTACTGGAGGTAATAGGAGGAGTGGTTGGCCCCCAAGGTTGCCCTTGGGGGCCAACTACCCCTGGTGTTACCTCTAGTAAGTCCCGCACAGTGGGATTGCTAAGAGGTCTTCAGTGGTCACTCTCCCATTTCTCCACCACTCTGCATTCATCAGAGTTAGAGCTATTGGCGTTGTAAATGTAAAAGTTTGTTACTAATATTTTTTGGAGTGGAGTGGATGTAGGTTGTGTATAATGGAATTATGTGCTACGTTGTGCAGTGAAAATATGTGGATAGAAACTATGTGGTATTTAGTGTATAGGAATTATGTAGAGTGATGGAGAGTAATTATGTTGTATGGTAGTCTATGTTGTGGAGTGGTAACCTCAGGTTTAGTCTTCCTCGTTTCCATAGAAGCTAAACTATAAACTCAATGAGACAAAAAAAAGAAGGAACCACTGAGAAGCACTTCTTTACCTAGTCAGAGGTATGAGCAGGGCCACTGGGATTATGTGACTGTTTGGTTGCACCGACTTTTGCACAATTATCAATTTTCGACATTTGCCACATAATCCATCTTCTGCTGCATAATCTGCAGATTTAAACAAAAAAACCTTGTATCTAGCTCAAATGGCTCAAACTTTACCACAAATGCAGTGCCAAGTGTTACAGCATTGAGGAAGGCCCTTTGCAAACCTAGATGGTCACCTGTTACTTATTGCTAAATGCGGGTGTTAAATTGGGACTAATGGTGTGCAAACCACTCTTGCTTCTTTCTTTGGCTCTCTTGCCTCTTTCTTCATTTCTGTTGCTTCTTTCTCACATCTCTTCCCCTTTCTGCACCTCTTGCCTCTGTCTGCAGCTCTGTTGCACCTTTCTGCACCCCACTTGCTTCTTTCTGCACCCTTTTTCCTTCTTTCTGCAGCTCTCTTGCCTCTTTCTGCATTCCTGCTTTCTCTTCCTGTACCTCTCCTGGCTATTAGTGCACATCTCTTGCCACTTTCTGTACTTCTCTTGCCTCTTTCTGCACAACTCTTGCATGTTTCTGCACCTATGTTGCTTCCTTTTGTACTTCTCTTGCTTCTTACTGTACCCCTCTTGCCTCTTTCTGCACCCTTCTTCCGTCTTTGTGCACCTCTGCTCCTTCTTTCTGCCCTTCTCTTGTCTCTTTCCACACCCTTCTTCCCTCTTTTTGTACCTCTGTTGTTTTTTTCTACACTTCCCTTGCTTCTTTCTGCACCTCTCTAGCTTCTTCCTGCACCCCTTGTGCCTCTTTCTGCACCACTCTTCACTCTTTCTGCACCATTCTTGCCTCTTTCTGTACCTCTGTTCCTTCTTTCTGAACTTCTTAAGTTTCTTTCTATACCTCTCCTGCTTCTTATTACTTCTCTCTTGCTTCTTTCTCTGCCCCACTTCCCCCTTTTCTGCTTATCTGTTGCTTCTTTCTAAACTTCTCCTACACCCCTCCTACCTCTTTCTGCACTTCTGTTCCTTCTTTCTTTCCTTCTCTTGTCTCTTTCCGCACCCCTCTTCCCTCTTTTTGTACCTCTGTTGCTTCTTTCTGCAGCTCTCTTGCTTTGTTCTGCCCCCTTTGCCTCTTTCTCTACCCCTCTTCCCAACTTTCTGCACCCCTGTTGCTGCTTTTTGCACCTCTGTTTCTTCTTTCTGCACTTCTTTTGTTTCTTTATGTACATCTATTTCTTCTTTCTGTACCCCTTGTGCCTCTTTCTGCATCCCTCTTTCCTCTTTTTGTAACCTTTGTGCCTTTTTCTGCACCTTGCTTGCTTCTTTATGCAAACCGTGTACCTCTTTCAGCAACCCTCTTACCTCTTTCTGCACCTCTGTTCCTTCTTTTGTTAATTTCTGGACCTATCTTGCTTCTTTCTGCACTTCTCTTGCCTCTATGTTCCCCTGTTTCTTCTTGCTGTGCTTCTTTTGTTTCTTTCTGCACCTCTCTTGCTTCTTTCTGTATCCCTTTTGCCTCTTTCTCCACCCCACTTCACCCTTTCTGCATCTCTGTTGCTTCCTTCTGCACTTCTCTTGCTTCTTTATGCACCTCTCTTGCCTCTTTTTGTAAAACTTGAGCCTCTTTCAGCAACACTCTTCCCTTTTTATACACCCCTCTTGCATATTGTTGCTTCTCTGTTCCTTCTTTCTGCTTTTTTTGTTTATTTCTATACCTATCTTGCTTCTTTCTTCACCACTCTTGCTTCTTTCTGCAACCCTCTTGCCGCTTTCTCTGCCCCTCTTTCCCGTTTCTGCATCTCTTTTGCTTCTTTCTGCACTTCGCTTGCCTCTTTCTCCACCCATCTTGCCCATTTCTTCACCACTGTTGCTTTTCTGCACTTCTCTTGCTTCTTACAGCACCTCTGTTGCTTCTTTCTGTACCCCTTGTGCCTCTTCCTGCACCCCTCTTCCATGTTTCTACACCCCTCTTGCCTTTTTCTGCACCTCTGTTCATTCTCTATGCACTTTCTTAGTTTATTTCTGCATCTCTCTTGCTTCTTTCTGCACCCCTCTTGCCTCTTTCTCTACCCCTATTCCACCTTTCTGCACCTCTCTTGCTTCTTTCTGCACTTCTCCTGCTTCTTTTTGCACCCCTCTTGCCTTTTTCTGCACCTCTGTTGCTTCTTTTTGCAATTATCCTGCCTCTTGCTGCACATCATTTGCTTTGTTCTGCATCCCTCTTGCGCCTTTCAGAACCCTTCTTCCCTTTTTTTGCACCTCTTGTGCCTCTTCATGTACCCCTTTTCCCTCTTTCTGCACCTCTCCTGCCTGTTTCTGCAGTTCTCTTGCTGTTTCTTCACTACTCTTGCCTTTTTCTAAACTTATATTGTGTCTTTCTGTACTTCTTTTGCCTCTTTCTGCACCCCTCTTGCCTCTTTCTGTACCTATGTTGTTACTTTCTGTACTTCTCTTGCTTCGTTCTGCACCTCTCCTGCTTCTTTCTGCACCCCTTTTGCCTCTTTGCACACCTTTCTTCCCTCTTTGAGTACCTCTCTTACCTCTCTGTACACCTCTCTTCCCTCTTTCTGCACCACCTAGCTCTTTCAGCTCCTCTGTTCCTTCTTTCTTCATTTATTTTGTTTCTTTCTGCACCTCTTGTACCTCTTTCTAAACCCCTTTTCCTTCTTTCTGCACCCATCGTCCCCCTTTCTGCAAACCTGTTGCTTCTTTCTATAATTCTGTTGCCTCTTTCTTCAGCCCTCTTCCCTCTTTCTGCACCTCTGTTGCTTCTTTCTGCTCTTCTCTTTCTTCTTTTGGCAAATCTCTTGGTTTTTTCGGCACCCCACCTCCCCCTTTCTGCACCTCTTTTTCCTTATTCTACAATTCTCTTGCGTCTTTCTGTACTTCTCTTGCCTCTTTCTGCACCTATGTTGTTTCTTTCTGCACTACTCTTGCTTCTTTCTGCACCCCTCTTGCCTCTTTCTGAACCTCCCTTGCTTCTTTCTGCACATCTCTTGCTTCTATTTGCACTCCTTTTGCCTCTTTCTGCACTTCTGTTGCCTCTTTCTGCACCTCGTTTGCTTCTTTATGCACCCTTTTCGCCCCCTTCTGCCACTCTGTTGTTTCTGTCTGCACTGTTTTCGCTTCTTTCTGCACCTCTCTTGCACATTTCTGCACCCCTCTTGCCTCCTTCTGCACATCTGTTTGTGGTTCTTTCTGCGCCGCCCTTGGTTTTGTATGCACCTCTTTTTCCTGTTTCTGCTACTCTCTTGTCCCTTTCTGCACTTTTCTTGCCTTCTTCTGCAAGTCTGTTGCTTCTTTCTACAATTCTCATCCCTCTTTATGCAGCTCTCTTGCCTCTTTCTGCATCTCTGTTTGTTCTTTCTGCACTGTGTTTGCTTCTTTCTACACCTCTTTTGCCTGTTTCTGCAACTCTCTTGCCTCATTCTGCACTTCTCTTGCGTCTTTGTGCACCTCTGTTGCTTCTTTGTGCAATTCGCCCCGCCTCTTTCTGCACCTCACTTGCTTCTTTCTGCACCCCGCTTGCCTCTTTGTGCACCTCTGTGGCCTCTTTCTGCACCTCTTGTGCTTCTTTCTGCACCACTCTAGCCTCCTTCTGCACCTCTCTTGTTTATTTCTGTACTGTTCTTGCTTCTTTCTGCCCCTCTCTTGCACATTTCTGCACCCATCTTGCTTCCTTCTGCACTGCTATTTTGTCTGTTTCTGCAACTCTCTTGCCTCTTTCTGTACTTCTCTTGCCTCCTTCTGCACTTCTGTTGCTTCTTTCTGTGCTTCCCTTGCCTTTTTCTGCACCCCTCCTGCCTTCTTCTGCACCTCTGTTTTTTCTTTCGGAAATGCTATTGCTTTTTCTACATCTCTTTTGCCTGTTTATGCAACTCTCTTGCCTCTTTCTGCACTTATCTTGCCTGTTTTTGTACCTCTGTTACTTCTTTCTGTACATCTCATGCCTCTTCCTGCACCTCACTTGCTTCTTTCTGCACCCCCTGTGCCTCCTTCTGTACCTCTATTGTGTCTATCTGCACTGGTATTGCTACTTTCTGCACCTCTCTTGCAAATTTCTGTATCCCTCTTGCCTCCTTCTGCACCTCTGTTGGGTCTTCCTGCACTGCTCTTGCTACTTTCTGCACCTCTTTTTCTTGTTTCTGCAACTCTTTTGCCTCTTTCTGCAGTTTTCTTGCCTCCTTCTGTACCTCTGTTGTTTCTTTCTGTACTTTTCTTGCCTCTTTCTGTACCCCTTGTGCCTCTTTCTGCACCTCTGTTGGTTTTTTCTGCACTGCTCTTGCTTCATTCTCTACATCTCTTGCAAATTCTTGTACCCCTCTCTCCTCTTTCTGTACTCCTCTTCCCTCTTTCTGCTCCTTTATTGCCTCTGTCAGCACCCCTCTTGCCATTTTCTCTAACTCTTTTGCTTCTTTCTGCATTTCTCTTACCATTTTCTGCACCCCTCTTGCATCTTTCTGCACCCCTGTTGTTTCTTTCTGCATCTCTCCGGCTTCTTTCTTCACCCCTCTTGCCTCTTTCTGCACCCTTCTTCCCTCTTTTACACCTCTTTTATCTATTTCTGCATCCCATGTGCCTCTTTCTGCACCCCTCTTCACTCTTTCTGCACCCATCTTGCCTCTATCTGCAATTCTACAGCTTCTTTCTGCATTTCTCCTACCACTTTCTGCACCCCTCTTGCATCTTTCTGCACCTCTGTTGTTTCTTTCTGCATCTCTCTTTCTTCTTCCTGCACCCCTCTTGCCTCTTTCTGCACCCTTCTTCCCTCTTTGTACACCTCTCTTACCTCTTTCTGCATCCCTCATGCCTCTTTCTGCACCTTTCTTCTCTCTTTCTGCACCCCTCTTTCCTCTTTCTACAACTCTGCTGCTTCTTTCTGTACTTCTCTTGCTTGTTTTGGCACATCTCTGTGTTTTTTCTGCCCCCCTCATGCCTCTTTGTGCAACTCTGTTGCTTCTTTCTGCACCTCTGTTCCTTCTTCCTGCACTTTATTTGTTTATTTCTGTACCTCTCTTACTTCTTTCTTCATGCTTCTTGCATATTTCTTAACCCCATTCCCCCGTTATGCATCTCTGTTGCTCCTTTTCTGTACTTTTCTTGCCTCTTTCTCCACCCCCTTCCCTCTTTCTGCTCCTCTGTTGCTTCTTTCTGAACTTCTCTTCCTTTTTTCAGCACCTCTTTTGCCTCTTTCTGCACCCCTCTTCCCTCTTTCTGCACTCCTCTTGCCTCTATCTGCAACTCTACAGCTTCTTTCTGCATTTCTCCTACCACTTTCTGCACCCCTCTTTCATCTTTCTGCACCTCTGTTGTTTCTTTCTGCATCTCTTTTTCTTCTTCCTGCACCCCTCTTGCCTCTTTCTGCATCCTTCTTCCCTCTTTGTACACCTCTCTTACCTCTTTCTGCATCCCTCGTGCCTCTTTCTGCACCTCTCTTCTCTCTTTCTGCACCCCTCTTTCCTCCTTCTACAACTCTGCTGCTTCTTTCTGTACTTCTCTTGCTTGTTTTGGCACATCTCTGTGTTTTTTCTGCACCCCTCATGCCTCTTTGTGCAACTCTGTTGCTTCTTTCTGCACCTCTGTTCCTTTTTCCTGCACTTTTTTTGTTTATTTCTGTACCTCTCTTACTTCTTTCTTCATGCTTCTTGTATATTTCTTAACCCCATTCCCCCTTTATGCATCTCTGTTGCTCCTTTTCTGTACATTCCTTGCCTCTTTCTCCACCCCTCTTCCCTCTTTCTGCTCCTCTGTTGCTTCTTTCTGAACTTCTCTTCCTTTTTTCAGCACCTCTTTTGCTTCTTTCTGCACCCCTCTTCCCTCTTTCCACACTTCTTTTGCCTGTTTCTGCAATTCTCTTACCTTTTTCTGTACTTCTCTTGCCTCTTTCTACACCTCTGTTACTTCTTTCTGCACTTCCCACGCTTCTTTCTTCCCCTCTCTTGCTTCTTTATGCGCTCCTTTGCCTCTTTCTGTACACTTCTTCTCTCTTTGCGCACCTATCTTTCTGCACCTCACTTGTTTCTTTCTGCACCCCGCTTGCCTCTTTGTGCACCTCTATGGCCTCTTTCTGCTCCTCTTGTGCTTCTTTCTGCAAACCTCTAGCCTCCTTCTACACCGCTCTTGTATCTTTCTTTGTTGGTCTTGCTTCTTTCTGCACCTGTCTTGCACATTTCTGCACCCATTTGGCCTCCTTCACCACTGCTCATTTGCCTGTTTCTGCAACACTCTTGCTTCCTTTTGCACTTCTATTGCCTCCTTCTGCACCTCTGTTGCTTCTTTCTGCACTTCTTTCCCATCTTTTTCCACCTCTCTTGCCTCGTACTGCACCACAGTTCCCTTTTCCTGTACCACTTTTGCTTGCTTGTGCAACTCTCTTGCCTTTTTCTATACTTCTCTTCACTGTTTTTTTTCTTTCTGCAATGCTCTTGCTTTTTTTCTACATATCTTTTGCCTGTTTATGCAACTCTCTTGCCTCTTTCTGCAATTCTCTTGCCTGTTTCTGTACCTCACTTACTTACTTCTTTCTGCACCCCTCTTGCCTTCTTCTGCACCCCTGTTGTTTCTATCTGCACTGGTATTGCTACTTTCTGCACCTCTCTTGTAAATGTATGCACCCCTCTTGCCTCCTTCTGCACCTCTATTGGTTCTGTCTGCACCACTCTTGCTACTTGCTGCACCTCTTGTGCTTGTTTCTGCAACTCTCTCGCCTCTTTCTGTACTTCTCTTGCCTCCTGCTGCACCTCTATTGATTCTTTGTGCACTTCTCTTGCCTAATTCTGCACCCCTCTTTCGTCCTTCTGTACCTCTGTTGGTTCTTTGTGCACTGCGTTTGCTTCTTTCTGCACCTCTTTTGTCAGTTTCTGCAACTCTCTTGCCACTTTCTGCACTCCTGTTACATTTATCTGCACCTCTCTTGCCTCTTTCTGCAACTCTCTTGCCTCTTTATGCAGTTCTCTTGCCTTCTTCTGTACCTCTGTTGCTTCTTTCTGAACTTTTCTTGCCTCTTTTTATACCCCTTGTACCTCTTTCTGTACCTCTGTTGGTTCTTTCTGCACTACTCTTGCTTCTTTCTCCACAACCTCTTGCTAATTGTTGTACCCCTCGTGCTTCTTTCTGTACCACTCTTCCCTCTTTCTGCTCCTTTCTTGCCTTTGTCAGCACCCTCTTGCCATTTTCTCTACCTTTTTTGCTTCTTTCTGTATTTCTCTTACCACATTCCGTACCCCACCTGCATCTTTCTGCACCTTTGTTGTTTCTTTCTGTATCTCTCTTGCTTCTTTCTGCACCCCTCTTGCCTTTTTCTGCATCCTTCTTCCCTCTTTGTACACCTCTTTAACCTCTTCCTCTGTCCCTCATGCCTCTTTCTGCACCCTCTTCCCTCTTTCTGCATCCCTCTTGCCTCTTTCTGCAACTCTGCTGCTTCTTTCTGTACTTCTCTTGCTTCTTTCTGCACCTCTCTGGGTTTTGTCTGCATCCCTCATGCCTCTTTCTGCAACTCTGTTGCTTCTTTCTGCACCTCTGTTCCTTTCTACCTGCACTTCTTTTGTTTATTTCTGTACCTCTCTTGATTCTTTTTTTACCCTTCTTGCCTATTTATCCACCCCTTCCCCCTTTCTGCATCTCTGTTGCTCCTTTCTGTACTTCTCTTGCCTCTTTCTCCACCACTCTTCCCTCTTTCTGCTGCTCTGTTGCTTCTTTCTGCACTTCTCTTTCTTCTTTTGGCACCTCTCTTGCTTCTTTCTGCATCCCTCTTCCCTCTTTCTACACTACTTTTACCTGTTTCTGCAATTCTCTTACCTTTTTCTATAATTCTCTTGCCTCTTTCTGCATCCTTCTTTCCTCTTTCTGCACCTCTGTTGTCTGCACTTCCCTTGTTTCTTTCTGTACCTCTCTTGCTTCTTTATGTGCCCCCTTGCCTCTTTCTGTACCCTTCTTCTCTCTTTGCACACCTCTCTTACCACTTTCTGCACCTCTCTTGCCTCCTTCTGCACCCCTCTTGACTCCTTCTGCACCACTGTTGTTTCTTTATGCACTGTTCTTGCTTCTTTCTGTACCTCTCCTACACATTTATGCACCCCTCTTGCCTCCTTCTACACCTATGTTGCTTCTTTCTGTACTTCTCTTCCCTCGTTCTACACCTCTATTGCCTCTTTCTACAACACTCTTGCCTCATTCTGCACTTCTTTTGCCTCCTGCTGTACCTCTGTTGCTTCTTTCTGCTCTTCTATTGCATCTTGTACACCCCTCTTGCCTCTTTCTGCACATCTGTTGCTTTTTTCTATACTTCTCTTGCTTCTTTCTGAACCTCTCTTGCTTCTTTCTGCACCCCTGTTTGGTTACTTCTGCATCGCTCTTCCCTCTTTCTGTACTTCTCTAACCTCTTTCCGCACCACTGTTACCTTTATCTGCACCTCTCTTGCCTGTTTCTACAACTCTCTTGCCTCTTTATGCTGTTCTCTTGCCTCCTTCTGTACCTCTGTTGCTTCTTTCTGTAATTCCTTGCCTCTTTCTGAACTACTCATGCCTCTTTCTGCACCTCTGTTCTGCACTGCTCTTGCTGCTTTCTCCACATCTCTTGCAAATTGTTGAACCCCTCTGGCCTCTTTCTGTATCCCTCTTCCCTCTTTTGGCTCCTTTCTGGCATCTATCAGCACCCCTCTTGCCATTTTCTCTACCTCTTTTGCTTCTCTCTGCACTTCTCTTACCTCTTTCCACACCCCTCTTGCCTGTTTCTACACCTCTGTTGTTTCTTTCTGCATCTCTCTTGCTTCTTTCTGCACCTCTCTTGCCTCTTTCTCCACCCCTCTTCCCTCTTCCTGCACTTCTGTTCCTTCTTTCTGCCCTTCTCTTGTCTATTTCCCCACCCTTTTTCCCTCTTTTTGTACCTCGGTTGCTTTTTTCTGTACTCCCCTTGCTTCTTCCTGCACCTCTTTTGCTTCTAACTGCATCCATTATGCCTCTTTCTGCACTGCTCTTCACTCTTTCTGCATCCCTCTTGCCTCTTTCTGCACCTTTGATCATTCTTTCTGAACTTCTTAAGTTTATTTCTGTACCTCTCCTGCTTCTTTTTACTTCTCTCTTGCTTCTTTCTCCACCCCTCTTCCCCCTTTTCTGCATATCTGTTGCTTCTTTCTAAACTTCTTTTGCCTCTTTCTACACCCCTCCTCCCTCTTTCTGTACTTCTGTTCCTTCTTTCTGCCCTTCTCTTGTCTCTTTCCCCACCCCTCTTCCCTCTTTCTGCACCTCTCGTGCTTCTTTATGCACCCTTGTGCCTCGTTCACAACTCTCTTCCCTCTTTCTGCAACCTTCTTGCTTCTTTAAGCACATCTGGTCCTTCTTTCTTCAAGTCGTTTGTTTCTTTCTGCAGCTCTCTTGCTTCGTTCTGCACCCCTTGCCTCTTTCTATACCCCTCTTTCTCCAACCCTGTTGCTGCTTTCTGCGCCTCTGTTCCTTCTTTCTGCTCTTCTTTTGTTTCTTTATGCACATCTCTTGCTTCTTTCTATACCCCTAGTGCCTCTTTCTACATCCATATTTCCTTTGTTTGTACCCCTGTGCCTCTTTCTGCACCTCTCTTGCTTCTTTCTGCAAACCTTGTGCCTCTTGTGGCAACCCTGTTGCCTCTTACTGCACCTCTATTCCTTCTTTCTGCCCTTCTATTGTTTATTTCTGTACCTATCTTGCTTCATTCTGTACCCCTCTTGCCTCTTTTTCTACCCTTCCTCCCCTTTCAGCATCTCTGTTGCTTCTTTCTGCACCTCTCTTGCCTCTTGTTGTACAACTTGTGCCTCTTTCTGCAACACTCTTCCCTCTTTCTCCACCTCTCATGTCACTTTCTGCACCTCACTTGCTTCTTTCTGCACAACGATTGCCTCTTTGTGCACCTCAGTAGCCTCTTTTTGCACCTATTGTGCTTCTTTCTACACCCCTTGAGCCTCCTTCTGCATCTCTCTTGTTTCTTGCTGCACTGTTCTTGCTTCTTTCTGTACCTCTCTTGCACATTTCTGCACCCATCTTGCCTCCTTCTGCACTGCTCTTTTGCCTGTTTCTGCAACTCTCTTGCCTCTTTCTGCACATCTATTGCCTCCTTCTGCACCTCTGTTGCTTCTTTCTGCGCTTCTCTTTCAACTTTTTGCACCTCTCATGCCTCTTACTGCACCACAGTTCCATTTTTATGTACCTTTCTTGCCTGTTTGTGGAACTTTCTTGCCTCTTGCTGTACTTTGATTGCCTCCTTCTGCACCTCTGTTGCTTCTTTCTGTACTTCTCTTGCCTCTTTCTGCACCCCTCCTGCCTTCTTCTGCACCTCTTTTTTTCTTTCTGAATTGCTCTTTCTTTTTTCTACATCTCGTTTGCCTGTTTAAGCAACTCTCTTGCCTATTTCTGCACTTCTCCTGCCTGTTTCTGTACCTCCATTGCTACTTTCTGTACTGCTCTTGTCTGTTTCTGCACCTCACTACCTTCTTTCTGCACACCTCTTGCCTTCTTCTGCACCTCTGTTGTTTGCACTGGTATTGCTACTTTCTGCAGCTCTCTTGCACATTTTTTCATCATTCTTGCCTTCTTCTTCACCTCTGTTGGTTCTTTCTGCACTGCTCTTGCTACTTTCTGCACCTCGTTTGCTTGTTTCTGCAACTCTCTTGTCTTTTTCTGTACTTCTCTAGCCTCTTTTTTCACCCCTCTTGCCTCCTTCTGTTCCTCTGTTGGTTCTTTCTGCACTACTTTTGCTTCTTTCTGCAGCTCCTTTGCCAGTTTTTGCAACTCTCTTGCCTCGTTCTGCACCCCGTTACCTTTATCTGCAACTCTCTTTCCTCTTGCTGCAACTCTCTTGCCTCTTTATGCAGTTCTCCTGCTTCCTTCTGTACCTCTGTTGCTTCTTTCTCCACTTCTCTTTCAAATTGGTATACGTCTTCCTCCTTTTTCTGCACCCCTCTTCCCTCCTTCTGCTCCTTTCTTGCCTCTGTCAGCACCCCTCTTGCTATTTTCTCTATCTCTTTTACTTTTTTCTGCATTTATCTTACCACTTTCTGCATCCCTCGTGCATCTTTCTGCACTTCTGTTGTTTCTTTCTGCATCTCTCTTGCTTCTTTCTGCACCCCTCCTGCCTCTTTCTGCACCCCTCTACTCTCTTTCCACACCCCTTTTGCCTCTTTCTGCAACTCTGCTGCTTCTTTCTGCACTTCTTTTGCTTTTTTCGTCACCTCTCTGGGTTCTTTCTGCACCCCTTGTGCCTCTTTCTGCAACTCTGTTGCTTCTTTCTGCACCTCTTTTCCTTCTTTTTGTACTTCTTTTGTTTCTTTCTGAACTTCTCTTGCTTCTTTTTTATCCTCCTTGCCTCTTTCTCCACCCCTCTTCGCCCTTTCTGCATCTCTGTTGCTTCTTTCTGTACTTCCCTTGCCTCTTTCTCCATGCCTCTTTCCTCTTTCGGCCCCTCTGTTGCTTCTTTCTGCACTTCTTTTCTTTCTGCACCTCTCTTCTCTCTTTCCACACTTCTTTGCCTGTTTCTGCAACTCTCGTACCTCTTTCTGTAATTCTCTTTCCTCTTTATGCACCTTTGTTGTTTCTTTCTGTACTTCTTTTGCCTCTTTCTGCATCCTTCTTGCCTTTTTCTGCACCTCTGTTGCTTGTTTCTGTACTTCCCTCTCTTCTTTCTGCACCTCTCTTGCTTCTTTATGCACCACCTTGCTCCTTTCTGTACCCTTCTTCCCTCATTGTTCACCTCTCTTAACTCTTTCTGCACCTCTCTTGCCTCTTTCTCCACCCCTCTTCCCTCTTCCTGCACTTCTGTTCCTTCTTTCTGCCCTTCTCTTGTCTATTTCCCCACCTTTTCCCCTCTTTTTGTACCTCGGTTGCTTTTTTCTGTACTCCCCTTGCTTCTTTCTGCACCTCTTTTGCTTCTAACTGCACCCATTATGCCTCTTTCTGCACTGCTCTTCACTCTTTCTGCATCCCTCTTGCCTCTTTCTGCACCTTTGATCATCCTTTCTGAACTTCTTAAGTTTCTTTCTGTACCTCTCCTGCTTCTTTTTACTTCTCTCTTGCTTCTTTCTCCACCCCTCTTCCCCCTTTTCTGCATATCTGTTGCTTCTTTCTAAACTTCTTTTGCCTCTTTCTACACCCCTCCTCCCTCTTTCTGTACTTCTGTTCCTTCTTTCTGCCCTTCTCTTGTCTCTTTCCCCACCCCTCTTCCCTCTTTCTGCACCTCTCGTGCTTCTTTATGCACCCTTGTGCCTCGTTCACAACTCTCTTCCCTCTTTCTGCAACCTTCTTGCTTCTTTAAGCACATCTGTTCCTTCTTTCTTCAAGTCGTTTGTTTCTTTCTGCAGCTCTCTTGCTTCGTTCTGCACCCCTTGCCTCTTTCTATACCCCTCTTTCTCCAACCCTGTTGCTGCTTTCTGCGCCTCTGTTCCTTCTTTCTGCTCTTCTTTTGTTTCTTTATGCACATCTCTTGCTTCTTTCTATACCCCTAGTGCCTCTTTCTACATCCATATTTCCTTTGTTTGTACCCCTGTGCCTCCTTCTACACATCTGTTGGTTCTTTCTGCACTGCTCTTGCTTATTTCTGTACCTCTGTTGCCTGTTTTTTCAACTCTCTTGTCTCTTTCTGCACTTCTCTTGCCTCCTTCTGTACCTCTGTTGCTTATTTTTGTACTTCTCCTCCCTTTTTCTGCACCTCTCTTGCCTCTTTCTGCTCTTCTCTCGCCTCCTTTAGCACTTCTGTTGCTTCTTTTTGCACTTCTCTTACCTCTTTCTTCACTCCTCATGCCTCTTTCTGCAACTATGTTGCTTTTTTCTGTACTTCTCTTGCCTCTTTCTGCACCTCTCTTGCTTCTTTCTGTACCCCTCATGCATCTTTCTGTATCCTCTTCCCTTTCTGCACCTCTGTTGCCTCTTTCTGCACCCCTGTTATCTTGCTTCTGCACCTCTCTTGCCTGTTTTTGTAACTCTTTTGCCTCTTTCTGCAGTTCTCTTGACTCCTTCTGCACCTCTCTCCTTCTTTCTGTACTTTTCTTGCCTCTTTCTGTACCCCTTGTGCCTCCTTCTGTACCTCTGTTGGTTCTTTCTGCACAGCTCTTGTTTCTTTCTGCACATCTCTTGCAAATTGGTGTACCCCTCTCGCCCCTTTCTGTACCTCTCTTCCTTCTTTCTGTTCCTTTCTTGCCCTGTCAGCAACTCTCTTGCCTCTTTCTCTATCTCATGTTCTTCTTTCTGCACTACTATTACCTCTTTCTATACCTCTGTTGGTTCTTTCTGCACTGCTCTTGTTTTTTTCTGCAAGCCTCTTGCAAATGTCTAAACCCCTCTTGCCTCTTTCTCTACCCCTCTTCCCTCTTTCTACACCTCTCTTGCCTTTGTCTGCACCCCTGATCCCTCTTTCTGCACCTCTTTCTGTATTAAAATGTGAAGTGGATGCTGTCAAGTTTAAAGATCTGCGTGCTCTAGTGACTGAGGTATATGTCCCCTTGTACATATATTCTTACATGTGTTAGGCACCTGGACATATTGTATATATATAAGTGTTATAGAGCCCCTCACATATTCTATTGAATACCCATGTGTCCTGTATTGTGAGCATGATAAATCCACCTTTTTGTACACAAATCTACATAGTATGCTGTTTGAAACACAGGTATTTAAGTATTTGTATGTTTATTTTTATCTAACATGTCACTAGGTAAAAGCAGAGACACACGCATGCATACCTTCACAACTTGGTGAGACTTACAACAGTGATATGGTTAGGATTGCTGTTTTACTTTTGGTAGGCCTAACATTCTGAGCAGTCGATGAATAGTGAAGCTTGAAGAGAAAAGTGAGGTTTAAGACATCTTGGGAGAAAGATTAGTGATTACGCTAATTTGTATAAGTCTGTGGTAAGGTACTGTCAAAGTAGGCCTTTTTTCTACACATCTGCTGCTTCTTTCTGCACGTCTGATGCTTTTTTCTCCGCCTTTCTTCCTCTTTCAGGACTTCTGTTGCGTCTTTCTGCATTTTTCTTGCTTCTTTTTGCACCTATCTTCCTCTTTCTGCACCTCTCTTCCCTCTTTCTGCACTTCTCTTGCTTCTTTCTATACCTAACCTCTTCTTTCTGGACATGTTCTACATATGTAGGCATAGTTAGAAATTAGCATTTAAAGAACCTTAGAAGTTCACTGCAAAAACCACACGTTTCAGGGACGGTATAGTTAGTAATTAACATTTAAAAAACCTTAAATATTCACACAAAAAAACACAGGTTTCAGGGACGTTATAGTTAGGCTGACATTTCACTCATACAAAACCAGAGAAATTCAGCTGTTATAGTTAGCTGAGCAAACTATAACTTGCTCCCACGCAATGAACTGCTGATGTCATCACATATTACATCAGTCATGACATGATCAGTGACATCACTGATGACATCTCAAATGACATCACTGATCACATCATCCACTTAATATCTGATGCGCCTCCTCACACCCTAATATAACCTTTCATGCACCCACTCTAAAATACAGACTACCATTTTTGATACCATAGACACACCAATACCAGTTAGTACATACCCACTCACTGATTCATAGGCCTACCCACACATCCACTCACTCACCCATACAGTTACTCATACACAGTCACTCAACTATACAGGCACTGATATATACACCCATATAGACACTCACACACCTCCACTCACCCATAGAATTACTCACACACCTAGTCAGTCACCAAAAGAGGCAATCACACTGCCATTTACTCAACCACATAGTTATAGACACACCACCTCACTACAGTAACACATAGTTACTCTATTCTACAATCACTGACACAAGCACATACTCACCTATATAGCTACTCACATACTCCAACACTCACATATACTGACTTTCACATATGCTGTCACTCACCCATATACCCCTGAGGCATACATACACTCACCAACACAGCTATACGTATACTCACTCGGCCATACTGTGCCTCGCAGATACACTCATGAACCCATACACCCAGGGATTCACCCACTCATACATCCATGAAGGGAGTCACACAGCCCTCACACACCCACACAGATACTCAGGCATCCATACAGGTGCTCAGACAACTAAACAATTACCCATATAGACACTCATGTACCTACTCACCAACCTGTGCAGCCACTTACACAACAACTGACAAACTGATACACACATTGACACAGATTAGTCACTCACCTATACATTCACTAAGACTCGTTTAATCACTCATTCATACAGTCAGTCAAGCACCCAACAAATCATCCAAACCAGATACTCATACAACTCGTTCTTCAAATACACCTGGGCGTATATGTATAACATTCTTAAACAATTTAAAAACTCTCACATTCACTGGATGATGTCATGAGTGATGTCACTGACCATGTCATGAGTGATGTACTATGTGCTGTCATCAGCAGTGAATTGGGAGGCACAAGTTATAGTTAGCTCAGCTAACTATAACAGCCTAATTTCTCTGGTTTTGTACAAGCGAAATGTTAGCCTAACTATAGCGTCACTGGTTTCTCACTGAATATCTAAGGTTTTTTAAATGCTAAATCCTAAATATAACATCCCTGAAACCTGTGTTTTTCGGTGAATATATATATATTACCTACTGGCAATAGCCAGTAGGTATATATAGTTAGGATTTTTTTCCTATGGGATTTTTGAAAATTCTATGTCGAATAACTTTGGCGTTTGGGAACAGAATTGGCAGAAATTTTCAGGAAAATGGAACATTTTGTTTCTGAGCAGCCCCTGAAAATTTGGGGGGGTTTCGTCAAGGGGGGGCCGAGAAAAAAGGGGGGTCCCAAAACGTGTTTTTCCCATGCAATTTTCCATAGGGCGGTTGGCCTCACTTTTAGCCTGAACGGCTGAATGGATTTACACCAAACTTGGCAAAATTGTAGGGACTGGTAGCCCGATGTGCCTTTGCTATGTCTCAAGATATAGGCTCCAGTGGTTTTTACAAAAATTAACTTTGAAAAATATATATTGGGCTACATTGGGCTATATATATGTTGGAGCCCAAATGTAGCCCAATGTAGCCCAATGTAGCCCAATGTAGCCCAATGTAGCCCAAAGATGGCCACCAGAGACAAAAAAAACAAATGTAGCCCAAATATCAGCCAGATGTAGCCCAACTATAGCCCAATGACAGAATGTCCCAGAGTGTTCTAAAGAACAACTAGAGTGCTAACAGTCCTACTTATTACAAAGGTATGGCACACCTGAAGCCATCTTGATTGGAATAAAGTGGTAACTCTTAAAACATTTAATTTAAAAAGGAACAAAATGAGGGGGTTCATTTTGCCATAGAAAGTATGATTAGCGAATATATGACGAAATCCCGCATACCATCAGTCCGCAAAAAAAATCCCGCATGTACTATTAGGCCGCAAATTAAAATAACGAAAACTTTTAGAACGAATATGCTTTAGCATACACTAAACAACTAAACTACCCTAAACCCTAAAACACTACCCCCAGCATGACCCTACACTACACAAACAGTACAACACTACCCTAAACCCTAAAACACTACCCCCAGCATGACCCTACACTACACAAACACTACAACACTACCCTAAACCCTAAAACACTACCTCCAGCATGACCCTACACTACGCAAACACTACAACACTACCCAAAACCCTAAAACACTACACCCCAGCATGACCCTACCCTACGCAAACACTACAACACTACCCTAAACCCTAAAACACTACCCCCAGCATGACCCTACACTACACAAACACTACAACACAACCCTAAACCCTAAAACACTACCCCCGGCATGACCCTACACTACGCAAACACTACAACACAACCCTAAAACCTAAAACACTACCCCCAGCATGACCCTACACTACGCAAACACTACAACACTACCCTAAACCCTAAAACACTACCCCCAGCATGACCCTACACTACGCAAACACTACAACACTACCCTAAACCCTAAAACACTACCCCCAGCATGACCCTACACTACGCAAACACTACAACACTACCCTAAACCCTAAAACACTACCCCCAGCATGACCCTACACTACGCAAACACTACAACACTACCCTAAACCCTAAAACACTACCCCCAGCATGACCCTACACTACGCAAACACTACAACACTACCCTAAACCCTAAAACACTACCCCCAGCATGACCCTACACTACGCAAACACTACAACACTACCCTAAACCCTAAAACACTACCCCCAGCATGACCCTACACTACGCAAACACTACAACACTACCCTAAACCCTAAAACACTACCCCCAGCATGACCCTACACTACGCAAACACTACAACACTACCCTAAACCCTAAAACACTACCCCCAGCATGACCCTACACTACGCAAACACTACAACACTACCCAAAACCCTAAAACACTACCCCCCAGCATGACCCTACACTACGCAAACACTACAACACTACCCAAAACCCTAAAACACTACCCCCAGCATGACCCTACACTACGCAAACACTACAACACTACCCAAAACCCTAAAACACTACACCCCAGCATGACCCTACACTACGCAAACACTACAACACTACCCAAAACCCTAAAACACTACCCCCAGCATGACCCTACACTACGCAAACACTACAACACTACCCAAAACCCTAAAACACTACCCCCAGCATGACCCTACACTACGCAAACACTACAACACTACCCTAAACCCTAAAATACTACACCCCAGCATGACCCTACACTACGCAAACACTACAACACTACCCAAAACCCTAAAACACTACCCCCAGCATGACCCTACACTACGCAAACACTACAACACTATCCTAAACCCTAAAACACTACCCCCAGCATGACCATACACTACGCAAACACTACAACACTACCCTAAACCCTAAAACACTACCCCCAGCATGACCCTACACTACGCAAACACTACAACACAACCCTAAACCCTAAAACACTACCCCCAGCATGACCCTACACTAAACAACCACCACAACTCTACACTACACTAACACAACACTACACTACACAACACTACACTACACTACACAATCACTAACCCACAAAAAAATTAACACAAACCCACTTACCTCTCTCGTCATCGTGGTTTTCACAACGCAAATGCATTTACCATACATGCCTTTAAAACGTAATTCTTTTTAAAGGCATGCGCAATAAATGCACATGCGTTTTGAAAAAATGCGGGATAATGGTATGCGAGGTCAATGACCTTGCGGGATAACGGTATGCGGACTGAAAGTCTGCGGGATAAAAAATGCGGGAAAATGGCTGCAAACCATGATTAGCAGCAGACTTCCCTGGTGAGCACTAGCTTTACTACAGTGATCTAATGAGCAACTAGAGTGCTAACATTCAGAATTTATGGCAAATGTGTGACACATCTGAATGCCTTCTTGATAGAACCAAAGTAAACAAGCATTGAAAATGCAATAGATCTCGCCCTCGTTTAAGTTAAAGCCATTCTGTTTGTAATGAGGTGGCTTTTTAGCTTTGCTTTTATTAGTGTTTTTAAAACTTTCATGTAAATAACATATGTATACATGCATTTATATTTATATAGATATGCAGATTATATATGTTTATATATGTATATTACCTACTGGCGATAGCCAGTGGGTATATATAGTTAGGATTTTTTCTCTATGGGATTTCTGAAAATTCTATGTCTAATAACTTTGGCGTTTGTGGACGGAATTGGCTGAAATTTTCAGGAAAATGGCACATTTTGTTTCTGAGCAGCCCCTGAAAATTTGGGGGGGTTTCATCGCCGAGAAAAAAGGGGGGGGCCGAGAAAAAAGGGGGGTCCCAAAACGCGTTTTTCCCATTCATTTTTCCATAGGGCGGTTGGACTCACTTTTAGCTCGAACGGCTGAATAGATTTACATGAAACTTGGCAAAATTGTAGATATGGTTTGCCCGACGTGCCTTTGCTATGTCTCAATATATGTGCTCCAGTGGATTTTGAGAAATTAACGTTTAAAAAAATATATATATCTGTGACAGCGCTCCGGTTAGCGCCCCGGTTCGCGTACCTGGATATTAAAGTGCCCCGCGATTTTACGCCGTAGAGGCGCGTCCCGGTAGGCGAACCGGGCAGCTCACCGGGCAGCTCACCGGGCAGCTAACCGGGCAGCTAACCGGCAGCGTAGCTGTCAACATTGTAAACAGTCCGGAGCGGCCGCCATCTTGTCTCTCGGTAGGTTCGAGAGACAAGATGTGGTGAAAAAAGAAGGGGGAAATGAAGGAAAGGGGGCAAGGCAAACCCCTCCTGACCCCCTAGGATTGATGAGGGGGATATTAAAGTCCCCCGCGATTTTTCGCGGTAGAGGCGCTTCCCGGTACACGAACCGGGCAGCTAACCGGCAGCATAACGGGAGTCCGCCATCTTGTGTTTTTGGAGCGTCCGGTTCGCGTACCGGGTAGCGTCCCGGTAAGCGTAACAAGGGGAAAACCAAGAGAAACAGTAAAAAAAAAATTAAGGGAATAGATTTCCAGCAAACTTGGCAAAATTGTAGGGACTGTTTGTTTGATGTGCCTTTGCAAGGCCTCAAGATATGTGCACGTGTGAATTTTGTCTAATTAAGGTTAAAAAAAAAATATATATCTGTAAGCGTGCTCCGGCACGCTTACGTTACGGGTTTTGTTTGCGCTGCAGAGGCGATACGTCACGGTTATGCGACGCGTCATGAGGCGTCTCACGTGGCTACGTGATACGTCACGTAATAAAGAATATATTTTACAGCTATAGATATTAGCTTTTAAAAAGCCAATGAAATTCACTGAAAAAACCATAGGTTATAGGCCATATATAGTTAGGAATTTGCATTTAGAAAACCTTGAAAATTCACTGAAAAAACCATAGGTTAGAGACCATATATAGTTAGCTGGACATTTTATTGACATAAAACCAATGAAATTCCATATATAGTTAGTTGCACTAACTATATATCGCGCACCCGCAATCCACTGCTGATGATGTCACATATTACATCATTCATGACATGGTCAGTGACATCACTGATGACATCTCAAATGACATCACTGATGACATCACTGATGACATCTCAAATGACATCACTAATGACATCATGACACACCAATACCAGTTACTACATACGCACTCACTGATTCCTACGTCTAAACACACATTCACTCATTCACCCATACAATCACTCATACATACAGTCACTCATTATTACAACACTATCATATGCACTCATACACCTATGCAGACACTCACACACTGCCACTCATCCATGGAGTTACTCACACACCTAGTCAGTCCTGTAAAGAATCAATCACACTTCCATTTCCTCATCTATACAGTTAAACACAGAACACCATACTTCAGTGACATCACTGATGACATCACTGATGACATCTCAAATGACATCACTGATGACATCTCAAATGACATCACTGATGACATCATGACACACCAATACCAGTTACTACATACGCACTCACTGATTCCTACGTCTACACACACATTCACTCATTCACCCATACAATCACTCATACAGACAGTCACTCATTATTACAACACTATCATATGCACTCATACACCTAGTCAGTCCTGTGAAGAATCAATCACACTTCGATTTCCTCATCTATACAGTTAAACACAGAACACCATACTTTTCACACATATACTAACACATACTTACTCTCTTATACAATCACTGATACAAGTACACATTGATATGCACAGAGTCACACACCTCCCAGCCAGCCACACACACACTCAGTCTTCCATACATCCACTCATTCTTCAATATGTAAAACATATTTAAACTTTACAAAAACACACAGACACTAGATGATGTCATCAGTGATGTCATTTGATATGTCATCAGTGATGTCATCAGTGATGTCATTTGAGATGTCATCAGTGATGTCATCAGTGATGTCACTGACCATGTCATGAATGATGTAATATGTGACATCATCAGCAGTGGATTGCGGGTGCGCGATATATAGTTAGTGCAACTAACTATATATGGAATTTCATTGGTTTTATGTCAATAAAATGTCCAGCTAACTATATATGGTCTCTAACCTATGGTTTTTTCAGTGAATTTTCAAGGTTTTCTAAATGCAAATTCCTAACTATATATGGTCTATAACCTATGGTTTTTTCAGTGAATATATATATATATATATATATATGCAGTACTTGTCGTCCAAAACAGCACATCCAGCCGTGAAAAAAGACGAGATAAACCCAATGATGGTGCGTGTTATTTTATTA
Organism: Lissotriton helveticus; assembly: GCF_964261635.1. NCBI lineage: Eukaryota > Metazoa > Chordata > Amphibia > Caudata > Salamandridae > Lissotriton > Lissotriton helveticus. Next base: position 788,233,337 of record NC_136057.1, on the reverse strand, counting down.
AGCCCAACACCACTCCGCCATGACGCGTTTCGGCCTAACGAGGCCTTGATCACATGACACTGTCATGGGGCGGACTTCCCATTTTTAAAGTGCAAAGTGCCATTACAGTGTAAACATAGACAAAATACTCAACACCATACTCACATAATGTGAGAAACTCGCGGGTGGGGATTTTTTAAAATACCACATTTTCCTCATAGGTATCTACCCCACATTTTGCACATATATACAGAAAAAGTGGTATCGGCAATTCAGAATAATAATAAAACATATAAATATATAAAATGTTTTAAAATATAAATATTCCATATCATTGCTGAAAACCAACTAAGAACATCCATAAAAGAAACAGTTGTATAAAACATGGCTAACTATATGCAAATATCAACACCATAAGCCTATTTCATTTCATTATACACAACAAGGATGCTTAAGAACATTTCCATTCATCTACTGTGAGGAAAGTGCTTGATAATGCCCTAGTGGGCAAAACTATTGTAGTGTAGTTCCTATCATCCCAATAGGCTCTGCGCATTGGAATAATACCTACAATAGTAAAGGCCTAGACCAGACGTTAACTAGGTCTACTACTGTCGATACTAGACTTAAAGTTTTGGGTTTGCCAGCTTAGCTCAGAGTTCACTAGAAACTTTCTCGAATGTTCAAGGAGGACTTAACTTCCCTGATTAGACAAGAAGGGATTTAGTTTCTGACAACCATAGAACATGACAACTTTGCTCTCCCCTAATCAAGAGTATATCTCGAGAGTCGTGTGAACAAAAGGCAATTTATTTTACTCAGTCAGTACGTGCATTCTTAGTCTCATCAAAATGTAGAGAAAAGGAAGAGACGGGCGTGTTCAATAAAAAGGTGATATTTATTGATCAGTCTCTTTTCTCATACAAGAGAAATGGATCGATATTATTGCAATACTTATAGTTAAGTAAAGTGCATACATTAAAAGCAATAGTATAAAATAATACTGTAAAAACATTGATATGGTTTCTAAGCCATATGATGTTTTAAAATGAATAAAATATATTACATACACATATACATTTGACTAAACGTACTCAACTGGTGTTTCTAAATACGCCTACCCCGTGTACCTGACCTAAGCCTAATACGTGGGCGGGAATAGAAAGTTACAGTTTAAGTTAAGTTTGTTTTTGCCAAGTGGATAACTAAAGAATTCTCTGTGAGGGGTTATTCAGTTCTGTACCTGGAAGATAGGATGAATGAGGGATGGTATCTCTCTCTCTGGTCTCGATATTCCAGGCTGCCTGCGAGGGCTGCCCAGAAACGCCGGGGCTGGAATTCTCGGCAGGAGAAAGCAGCGCGTCTCAGCGCGTCAGGAAGGAGGGGCTGCGCCAGCGGGGTCTGCTCTGCTCTTCTCTTCGGCAAGTATGGCTGCTCCGTCTCGTCACCACGCGTGTGTTTGCATAGGGCAATATCGGTAATATTTATACCTTTAAGGTGCCGAGATTGACGTAAGGATGGACATAGATACGTCAATAAGGATGTCATACGACTTGCTCGTTAGCACATTCTTTTACTGAAGTTCTCGGTGAAATCAAAACAATGGCCGCAGGGTTTTGCCCAGGTTGTCATAGCTTTGATTTGTTATGAGAACTCCGTATGCCTTATCAGGGGCTGGAGGAATATCGCTTGTCTAATTAGATCGCAAGCGTTATGACCTAATCAGATAACACGTTCCTGTGCCGTAGTGTGACTGCGTCAGATAACGGTATCTGCATCATGGGGGTTTTCTGCCTCATGGGCTGACTGCTAGTTAACTTGTTGGTTTGTTTAACCAGAATAGGGTCAGGAATAGGGGGATCGATTCAGAACCTATAGGAATACATCACACCCACTCCATGCTAACTATGGTCATATTTACTAATCTATGCATAGTATAACATAGTACAACATACTATAGAGTATAGTGTATACCTTACCACCCCAAAATACATAAATGCATTTTGAAATTTTCAAATATACGGAAAAATTGCAGTCATATGTATTGTATGCACTCAAGCTGTAGAAAAATGCCAAAGTAATCGCATTTGTATACATTATTGCTATTTTGTATATGAGAATTACACATGAAATGGCTCTTAATACAGAAGAAAAGTTCGAGACCATTTCATCACAGAATAAAATATTTAAAATATTTATGAACATACCAGCGGGCAGCTAATGTCTATAAGCTATGTCTATAAGCTATCTAAAATTTAGAAACCTTAGTTCTTTAAGAATAGTTCTTACTTTAAGCAGAAGATAGTGTCCCGAAAAATATGCAAAAATATTTTGGGGCTGTTGAAAAATTGCTGTCCGTGAACTGGAGGGAAAATTGTTCATGTGACTTTATTTTTAAAGTTGAAGGCCGAATTCAGGGAACGCCGTGTGCGAGCTTGCTCAAAAGTCTCTATTTCTGCTCTGGTGAGAACATCATATCATTTAGGCTTTCGAAAAAACTGTCAACAGCTTCCTGGGAAAGTTCCACTAACTCGGAAATAGGTGTAATCATGCATTCGCGCGCATGATTGTCTCCATTGACATTCTGATTCGCATTGCTGACAGAAGGTCGTACCTGTTCGATGCTGCTTTCATCTTGAACTTCACTACCCATCAATCGTAGTGGTGAAGCTTCCACGAATGCCGTCATCAGGATTGGTAGCCTTTGAGGGCAGCACAAAGCATGAACCTTGATCGGGCTCAACAATGTTTCTGCATCCATTGGCGCATCCGATTGTAGCGTCAGACAGGTGTCTAACACGCATTCTTCTCCGCATAGCAGACACCTTAATACAGGTAAAACACATCTTTGCCACATTGGTCGAAATGATAGAAACCAAGTCATATTTAGGTCTCTAAGCCGGGAGAGTCCCAGGATTTTTGATATCCGGTCCCGGTATCCAATGGCTAGGATTGTTTCTTCCCTTGTCGCAAGAGTTTTGTCTGTGACATGGGTTGCCATAACGAAAAATAAGGACTAAGAATAGGATTCCTGCAATTAGTCCCAGGATCAGGGGAAGTCCACCAAAAATCGAATGGACGAAATCTGGAAAAATACCCAGTATGGCTTTGAATGGTGTTAATGCCATCGAAAATACTGTCTTAAATACCTTTGAGACCCCATTGGTATCAGAAATATTTAAGATTTCGTTTAGTATTTCTGCGAAATGTATGGGGGAATTAGTTGATAACAATGAATGTATCTCTGCAGTCGTCCTTGCGACTTGTAGATCATATGTTTCTTTTGATGACGTGAGCCTTGTAGGCGTCTGAAGAAGCACTGTTTTCATTCTGCTTAAAGTATCTATTCGAATAGAAGTAATTTTCAAGTTGGGCCATGCCCTTGCCTCCCTGTCTGGAAAGGAGCTGGGGAACAATGAGCGTCCACAGCACTTGACCTTCGCAGTCGTAGTTACTAGATAAGGAGTCCCGGGCATAAGACTACAACATCTGCGGTCTACAATTAGAATGTAACTCCCATTATAGAGTCTTTGAAAGAATGGTTCTATTTCTGTTGCAGGTGCGCCTTGCTGGTGACATGAAAGGTTGTATGAATTCCCTTCACAGGCTCCATGCAAACTAATTCCGTTACACAGAAGTGTGCCACTTAGTGACATCGCACAATTGTTGCCACTAAGAAACACTTTCTGTCCTTTATTACTGACACATGCATGTGAATAGGGCAGGTTCCATGTTGTTTTAAGGTACCCCTTTCCCAATTTCTCGTACATGCCAGCCTGTATATATTTTTGGCAGTATTGAAACCTGAAGGTTGAAATTGGAATATTAATTATCCCATGTATTATCCATTCACTGACAGGTCGTTCTGACATTGTCATTGGTAATCTCTCAAGTTTCTCAATGCTCAGGATTGTATAATCAGCACCCTTCTGGGCCATACTGATTAGTCATTAACCCATTGTCCACTACAGAAAGTGATTTTTCCAAATTAATACGGTCAATTTCCCGTATTCTCTCTGCTGTTTCAATTTGAGTAACCTTCCAGGCCTCATTGTATGCTGCATATACAGAGGCTGCTATGAAACGTTTTTGACGCTGTTTGCGTGGTCCCATTATGAAATCACGCAAGTCAGCACCATCAGTAAGTAAAGTTAGGTGTTGCTTAATTTCTGCCAGTGTGGAAGTTTGCAGCCATTGAAGGCATAATTTGCCCACACTGTAGGTGGTTATTATCCCTGGGTGATGTCTTTGGGGATATCTAGGGTCTGGCCTGGTCATTTTGAACCCCTGTGTTTTATTCAGGAATCTGTCTTGACAGTTATTAGTATCTGTGGGCCAGATCAACCACTGTTTCCAATCAGGATGTGTTCTGTTTTGGTTTAATATATGGTTTACGTCTATCTCTTCATCTGTAGAAGTGTTGCTAAACATTGTTGGTTTTGGAATAGACGGTTTAATTAAATCTTTGATTTTGGCTAGGCCAAGACAGGTGGTTTGTTGAACAGTGTCATTTAAAAATATCATTTGTTCTGGGATCATGCAGGCTCTAAACAAAGCTTCTATACCCTGTACTTGCCAATCTTTTGTACCCCAAACACTTTTCAATTCAACATTTGTGTCCCAATAATCAAAACCAAAGGTATTCATTTTTTCAAAAAATGAGTCTGAATAAATCAATTTTGTGTTGGTTATCATGGTCTTGGTTCCTGTCTTGTTTGACAATTTAAAATAGAATGCTTCAGCATTACTTGTGTTAAAACCTGAAAAGTATGAATATTTGTCATAGAAGGTCCTTGAGCTTCCTTTTGGAGGGGTTGCACAATGTTCCCATTGATTATAATTTAAAACATTTCTAGGCTGTGCAGATTTATGTAGAAAATGGTTACCATAATGGTTATAACAGTACATACTATCATAATTTGTAGAACCCTGCAAATAATCATGTTTGGTAAATTTAGCAGACATTACTAAGTCAGACATCATATTATTAATGCTTTCGAAGTCCCAATCATCAGCAAATGAGCTTGGTTTTGCAAAGTCACTCAATGAGATCTTGATTTGGTGTGGATATTTCAGTATTTCGACCGGACCATAAATTTCATAGTCAGTATTGTCCCAGGCTACCCCACCAGGTATCGGATTGGCTGTGAAGTTGGCTGAAGAAAGTTCTCTTTTCTCGACGTGTGAAGATGTGTGTGGTTTGAGGATCAAGTTGATTTTCTGACTTGCTGTGTCCATTTTAGCATATTTTCCCTCAATGAAGCGTCCCAAAGTTAGTACCATGATGAGCCAAAGTATGAGGATAAATGCACCAAAACCCACCCAAAATTCAATCCATGGAGAAATCAGATATGTTTCTTTCAGTTGTTTCAAAAGTTCTTTAGCTTTATCTTTAAAGGTTTTTGATGATGGCTGTGTTTTTGATTCACTGAAGCCTTCAGAGGAATCATCGAAGTTTATGAAGTAGCCGGATGCAGTTCTGTCAATTGTTCCAATTGGTTCAGGATTTCTGTTTCTTGCATTTTCACTTGGTACTTCATTATAGATTGGTGTGTCTCTGCTAAATGTTTTTATTTGGGTTTTCAGAGGTCTGAGTTCTATTGCATTGTTGCATAGTCCTTGTTGTTCTTCTGTAGGCGTTTCGAATGTGATGAGCCTCTTCGTTAGGACCTCTGTACTGGTAGCAAACCTAGGTGTTCTGCTACTTATTGGGAGTCCACTTGGCCTACTGTTTGTTATCGGCCACATGTTGTGGTTTTACCAGGTCGATTGATACAACTCGGTTCTCCTTTTTTCCAGCAAGTGGCGGTAGTACAACTGATCTTGTCCCGTTGACAGACAAGACAGGAACTGCTTTTCTGTAAGAAGGCCCAAATTCCTTCTTTACCGCGATCTTTTCCCTGACTAGATCCCCGACTTTTGGAATCCAGACAGGTCTTGCTGGGACAGGTGGTGGTTCTTCAGTGGTTGTTGGCTGTTGTTTCAACTTTATGTTGCTCAGGTCTTTTCTTGTTTTGTTTAAGTCCTGCAAAATAGCCAAACGGTCTTTGATATCAAAGCTTTTTTCTTTCACCACTGAAGTCTGACTATCAATGTCAGAGATCATCATCCTAGTTCCAAATAATAATTCGTACGCACTGAATCCCTTCAGAGAATTTCTTGGCAAGTTATTTAGACTACGTTGGACACTTATTAGATGTTTGACCCACCCAGCTCCCGAGCCTAATACCTTTGCCGTTATAGATTGCTTTATGTCACGGTTTTTTCTTTCAACAATTCCGTTCCCCTCAGGGTGAAATGGACAAGAGTACCGCAATGCCACGCCCATGCTGACCATGGCCTCCTTATAAGCTCTAGAGCTAAAAGCAGGACCGTGGTCCGAATGCAGCATGCCAATTGCGTATGTGCCGATAAAGACTCGCAAATCTTTTATAACAGTTCTGGCGTCAGCCGTTCGCTGGGGCCACATCCATATGAATCTCGTGCATGAATCCACTGCGACCAAGATATATTTATAGTTACCATCCCTTTGTAAGGGACCACAGTGGTCTAGATAAACACAGGCTAATGGTTTATCCGAGATTAGAAGGGGTGTCTGTGCTGGACGTCTCACCGTTGATACTTTCATTTTTTGGCATATTTCACATTCTAGAACATAGTTCCTTGTTTGTCTTCTCATTTGTGGCCACCAGTATCTTTGTTTTAATAATGATACTGTGGCTGAGACGCCAGCATGGATAGAAGCAAGCCCTTCGTGTGCCGCTATTATTAGTCCTAACCTATGTTCCATGTTTGGAATTGCCCTATCCCCCACTCCAGGGATTCGAGCAAAATGAACATTGTTTGCATCAGTTATGTAAGAGTATTTTACTGGAAAGCCTTTCGGGAGTGTTTCTATCGAATCCTTTTCTGAAGCGCTGACAGCTTGCAATATTTCGCTGTCTATTTTTGTTTTTGACCGAGTGATGGCAGCTACGGAAGCCGTTTGCACAGCTGCCTTCGCGGCCTCATCAGCCGATGAATTCCCTGCAACGTGAACGCCATCACGTTGATGACTCAGTGTGTGTATCACGTGAGTCTTTGGTAGTTCTTTTTGTAAAAGAACTACTTGTTCCCAGAGCATTTTATGCTTGATTGTGCCACCTTTTGCATCTTTAAAACCATTTTGAAGCCAGATCTGCAAGTATTCATTATAAGACTGAACGCAATAATATGAATCGCACACTATAAGTGTGGGGAATTCTCGATCGGTATTTTCAAGCGCCATCTTGAATGCTAGTAGTTCAGCTCGCTGAGCTGTACAATCTCCTAGAGATTGTGTTTTAGTGACGGTTGGTTTAAATTTTCCTTCGTGCCAGCGACCTTTGACAATCGCGCACGCAGCACTATAAGCTTGTTTACCCCCTACTGCGGGTTGTGCTGATCCGTCTGTATATATTATACAGCCGTAGTGGTCTAGAGGCAGAATTTCGGTAGGCGGAGGACATTCAAATTCATATTGGAGAAATTCTTGTGTTTTTAAGTAAGGATCAAATTCGTACGCCACGTCTGTTGCAGCAAGAGAATTAGCCCATTATATCCATCTCGGATGGAGTGCTTTAGCATTCGGAATGCTTGCTTTTGTTACAGCCTCTAATGCTGGTATCGGTGTCACGATTATTATTCGCTTACCTTGTGCCAGGGCTCGTTCTTTTGCTATAGCTGTCTGTGTTGCCGTAAGAATCTTTTCCGTTGGGCTAAATTTCATTTCAGCCTTAGTGTACAAGTGGGATTTGAATGCAATTGGTACCTTTTCTCCCTCATTAGAGGTCAGGTATGTGAATCCGCATCTCCCTGGGATGACTCGAATCACAAGATTGCGTGTGTTATCACGTGTTTCTAATTTTGTTTTAATTAGCTTGTCTGTTTGTAAGGATCTCAGAATTTCTGTGTGTATTTGAGTCCAATCGGTTCTTTTAAAATCTGGTTTTATTAGATCATAAAGGGGTTTCACCCTTTCTGCGTAATTTGCAATGTATGTTCTTCCGAAATTTAGGAAGCCTAGAATTGACTGTAGGTTTTTTAGTGTTCTAGGTGCTTGGAGTACGGCACATTTTTCTAGAAAATTGTCAGCCAGGCTTTTGCCTTCACTTGATAGCTCATATCCTAAGAATAGGACTGTCAGATGGGCAATTCTGGATTTTTTAAAGTTGAATTTGTAACCCTCTGCTGCGAACCCAAGTATTATGGTGTTCACTCTCTTCAAGTGAGTCTCCAAGTCATCATCTGTTAAGTAAATGTCATCGACATAAGATAATGCTTCATCATCATATAATTGTAGTAATTCTGTTACTCTCGCTGAGAATACCCCCGGGCTGTTCTTGTACCCCTGGGCTAACCGACAGAATTGTTTTTGAGTGCCATTTATTGAGAACGCAGTTAAATATCTGCTCTCTGGTGCTATGTTTTGACAAAAGAATCCATTAGAGATGTCCAAGGTTGTTTTGTATTTTTTGCGCACTATGTTATTCATTAGTGCAGCACTGTGTGAGTTTTGCACTGCAAAAGTTTTGCAACATGTGTTAAGGTGTCGGTAATCCAAAACTAGACGATATGAATTGTCTGGTTTGGAGACCGGAAACAAAGGGTTGTTCATTTGTGAGGTGCAAGTTTCAATCACCCCCTGGTATTCTAGCTGATCTAGTATTTCATTTACCTGTTTTTTAGCTTCTTGCTTAATTGGGTACTGTCTTTGTGCAGTAGGTTGTGATTTTAATTTGATTTTGTGAGGAGGAGAGTCCTCATCCCATCCCACGTGATTTTTATATAAAGCAGGAGCTAGAGCCACTGCCCACTTTCTGGCAAGTGTGTATTTTTTATGAATTGGGATATGATTTGAGAAGGCAGGCATAATTACTTCTTCGCCATGAGGGCACTCCCTGACAAACTCTGGTGGCCAGTCTTTTTCAGCTAGAAGGATATCATAGCCCTTGGAGAGATTATCCCAAAATAGTCCCCTAATTTTTCTAGTCTTATCCCCCTCTATACGCAATGTTATTTCGTATTTTTTATGAGGTTTGCTAACTCTGGTGTCCGCAGTTTCCACTTGAAGATATTCATTTGTGTCCACTGTCTCCAGATGATTCATAAGGACTTTGCGAGCTATGCTCACTTCTGCTGCGCTGTCTAGCATTGTCTGAGCCCATTCCCCGTTTTTCAGTTGTGTCCTCAGTATTCTCGGCATTGTTAACTACCTTTATACTGGCTACCTTCTTTTTTGGAAATTGTAATTTCTTTTTTAGCTGAGCAGGTTCCTTGTCTTTGGACTTGGCGTGCTCTTCTCTTTGTTCTGATCGTCCTCTTCTTTCCGATTTCTGCGAGGAAGTCTGAAAAGATTGAGAGGGACGTGTATCAATGTCTTGATATCTATCAGGCTTTTTTATATTATCCCTATTTCTAAGGTTATATCTATTCCCAGAGGGGTCACTTTGTGGTGACCTGTGTCTCTGGTTTGGAGATTTTTCTCTTCGCCTAGGAGACCTTCCTCTGGACTGGAATTTCTTTTCTTTAGGATTGGATTGTTTGTTTCCATCCCAGTTCTTTTTTGGTGATGTAGATTTATTATTATAAAATATTTTTTCAGGACTTTCAATCAGTTGTGGTTTTACTGGTATCCCACCTAAACTATCTCTGCCTAGTTCCTCATAGGATTTTTCTATGATTCTGGCTATTTCAGCTGGTTGGTCTGCTATATCTGTCTCTTTTAACCTCTGGCGGATCGCCACGTTTGCTGCTTCTCCTTTTATGTTGGCTAATAGTATAGCCGAGACCTGCTTGAAGTCTTTCAGTAATTTCATACCAAGAGTTAAAGCGGGTTCTGGACCATATTCATCTTGAATTTGTTTTAGCACATCTGGTATTACCGAAATGGATGGAACACCGTGCGTTTTTGTGTAGATGGAAGCAAAGACTGTACCCCAAGTGTCACAGTCCTCTATGTGTGGTGCGATTCCCATTGGGAGACAGATAGTCAGAATCCTGTGTTTTTCTAATGGGGTGGTGTCAGGAAACACCGCCTCTATTTGGGTGATTTTCTGTGCCAACCAGAATGGTATTTGTTCCCGTTTAGCCGGTACCTTCCCTAGACAGGACTGGACGTTCTGTGGTGTAATTTTATTCGTGTTCCCTGGTGAGGGGTCAGCTGTGGAAGTTTAATCGCTGGCTGAATTGTTGAAGTCCGCATCACATATTGGACTAATTGTCTATGTATTTTTATTAATTGTTTTAGCTGTGTTAACAGCTCTTCTGCAGACATCCCTTCGATGTCTGGATGTGGTGTGTATCCGGCTAGGACCGGCCACGTTGCTCCTGGTCTACCTAAAGGACCGAGCCTGGTGATGTGATTGTTATGTTTTAGGGCGCCATCAAATAAGAGCAGGTGCTCTTGAAATTTGAGTGGTACTTCCACCTCCTCGAAAGGAGTGTACGTTTCAGGAGGTTCCTCTATTTTGTAATAGTGGAAGTACTTTGTTACAGCATTTGCTGCTGGAAAATGTATCCATGAATAGTATACCTCTGTCTGCCGATATTCGTGTGCCTCAATTACGAATATGACTGTGCCACCTCTAGGTGTCAGTCCATTTTCTATAAGTTTTAAGGTTATAGATCTCCTTTTGATGACCGGGATGAGTATTATATCCTCGTCTGCTGCCTGCATGGTAGCATCAGCTGCTGCGAGTTCAGTTGCTAATCTAATTGCCTCTCTTTCATCCTCATTGTCTGACATTTTACTGTCCAAAAGGTTATTTTGTTTGTTTGCAGATCAGGTTTCTTGTGGAAACAAAGATTAGATGCACAATATTTTGGAACTGTGTATCCTTCAACGTTGACTATACCAAGAACCATACATAGGAGTTCCCTCCTGCGAGGTCTGGCGGATATACCTTTCACCCACTCCAGACGTCTTTGGAGTATTATGGAAAAAGGGGTCTGAGTGAGAAAGCACGACTGAGTTACTCTAAATGTCTTACGTTAGTTTTATCGCCCTTTCCAAACGCGTTGGGCGCCATGTAGTGTAGTTCCTATCCTCCCAATAGGCTCTGCGCATTGGAATAATACCTACAATAGTAAAGGCCTAGACCAGACGTTAACTAGGTCTACTACTGTCGATACTAGACTTAAAGTTTTGGGTTTGCCAGCTTAGCTCAGAGTTCACTAGAAACTTTCTCGAATGTTCAAGGAGGACTTAACTTCCCTGATTAGACAAGAAGGGATTTAGTTTCTGACAACCATAGAACATGACAACTTTGCTCTCCCCTAATCAAGAGTATATCTCGAGAGTCGTGTGAACAAAAGGCAATTTATTTTACTCAGTCAGTACGTGCATTCTTAGTCTCATCAGAATGTAGAGAAAAGGAAGAGACGGGCGTGTTCAATAAAAAGGTGGTATTTATTGATCAGTCTCTTTTCTCATACAAGAGAAATGGATCGATATTATTGCAATACTTATAGTTAAGTAAAGTGCATACATTAAAAGCAATAGTATAAAATAATACTGTAAAAACATTGATATGGTTTCTAAGCCATATGATGTTTTAAAATGAATAAAATATATTACATACACATATACATTTGACTAAACGTACTCAACTGGTGTTTCTAAATACGCCTAACCCGTGTACCTGACCTAAGCCTAATACGTGGGCGGGAATAGAAAGTTACAGTTTAAGTTAAGTTTGTTTTTGCCAAGTGGATAACTAAAGAATTCTCTGTGAGGGGTTATTCAGTTCTGTACCTGGAAGTTAGGATGAATGAGGGATGGTATCTCTCTCTCTGGTCTCGATATTCCAGGCTGCCTGCGAGGGCTGCCCAGAAACGCCGGGGCTGGAATTCTCGGCAGGAGAAAGCAGCGCGTCTCAGCGCGTCAGGAAGGCGGGGCTGCGCCAGCGGGGTCTGCTCTGCTCTTTGCTTCGGCAAGTATGGCTGCTCCGTCTCGTCACCACGCGTGTGTTTGCATAGGGCAATATCGGTAATATTTATACCTTTAAGGTGCCGAGATTGACGTAAGGATGGACATAGATACGTCAATAAGGATGTCATACGACTTGCTCGTTAGCACATTCTTTTACTGAAGTTCTCGGTGAAATCAAAACAATGGCCGCAGGGTTTTGCCCAGGTTGTCATAGGTTTGATATGTTATGAGAACTCCGTATGCCTTATCAGGGGCTGGAGGAATATCGCTTGTCTAATTAGATCGCAAGCGTTATGACCTAATCAGATAACACGTTCCTGTGCCGTAGTGTGACTGCGTCAGATAACGGTATCTGCATCATGGGGGTTTTCTGCCTCATGGGCTGACTGCTAGTTAACTTGTTGGTTTGTTTAACCAGAATAGGGTCAGGAATAGGGGGATCGATTCAGAACCTATAGGAATACATCACACTATCTGTTTGTGCAAAATACCGCTGTGCAAGTAAATTTATATACATGATTAGTAATGGTATTTGAAAATAGTGCTACCAGTGAGATAAGAAAATAAGTGATTTAAAATAACATATACTGTATATGGTTGTGGAAAGCAGCGGTTTTCATTATGTAACTTGCGTACTCATAATCTAAGTTCATCATTGCTGTCTAATACAGGTTTCTTCATAAATAAGTATAACAGTCTTCACTAGCATTGAGACCGTTCGGCATTTTAGTATCGAGCAGGATAATATGCCTTGTTTCTAGTTTGCGCAACTGGGCTTCACGGTCCCCACCCCTTTTCTGGGGGGGGTACAGTATCGAAGACAAAATACCTCAGCCTAGTGGCATTCTTCCCATGACATTCCTCAAAGTGGCGCGCCTCAGGGTAAGCTGCATCTGCATTGGAAATGGCCCTTAGATGTTGCAGGATCCGTTTGTACACCTGTGGTCTGGTACTCCCCACGTACCTCAGACCACAGGGACATTCCAACACATATACAGCGTACTCCGTCCTACAAGTCAATTTCTGTATGATCTTAATAGGATTCGTACTGAACGGAGTCATGTACTCTTTCCTGCTCACACCATTCCTGCAAGCCTTGCAAGTTGAGCATTTCAGAAAGCCCTTACTACTATTTAGCCACAGATCCGTGGTTCTAACTTCGGGGCTACTGGAAACAAGACTGTCCTGCATCGATCTAGCTTTCCTGTATGTTATATTCGGCATTCCTGTAACCAACTTGCCAACAACCGGATCACTTGTTACGAGGGACAGTTGCTTTTCACAATCCTGTGAATAGCCTGATGTTGGTTACTAATGCCAAATATGATGCGTGTCTCGCTAGTTACTGTTAAATTGGAAACATTGTTGTTTGCTGCTGCAGGAACCAGCAGTTGCTGTCTATCATGAGTATTAGCTCTACTGATCGCCCTGTCTATGGTTTCATAGCTATACCCTCTATTTGTAAACCTCGCCTTGCACTCCATATGCGCCTTGTGGCATTCTGTGTCACTGCTACAAATTCTCCTAATACGAACCTTTCCCCGTAGGGGATGCTCCGTATCAGGTGTGCCGAATGGTGGCTGGCAGCATGCAACACCGTATTGCCCGCTGTTGGTTTTCAGTAGAGCTTAGTCTCCAACTTCCGTTGTCGACAAAGATCTCAACATCTAGGAAGACAATGGACGTGGCACTTATGCTGCTAGTGAACTTTAAGTTAGGATTGTTTACATTATGTTCATCTATGAACTTGGCAGCTTCACTTGCAGACCCATCCCAAATCATAAAGAGGTCGTCTATGTACCTCAACCATTTTTTCACTTTGGAATTCATGATGGTGCTGAAGTTGGGTATGAGGACCTGCTCCTCCCAGTAGCCCATGTGCAAACAGGCATAACTCGGAGAAAAGCAGGCCCCCATAGCCACTCCCCTGGTCTGCTGAAACAACTGGTTTGAAAACAAAAAGACATTATTATCCAAACACATGTTAATCATGGCAATAATCATTCTAGATTGTTCATAACAGCAAGCTGGTCTCTTATTCAAATAGTGCTGGACTGCCTTAGTTCCATCCCTGTGAAAAATGCTCGTATAAAGGGATGTGATATCCAGTGAAACCAAAAGGTAGCCAGGTTCCCACTTGAAAGCTTTTAATTTCTTGAGCAGATCTCCTGTATCCAAAATGAAGGAGGGCAGATTTTTGACATGCTCCTGTAGGAAATAGTCTACGTACTCGCTTACATTCTCAAGAATGCTGTTACGAGCCAACATGATAGGTCTGCCTGGTGGCTGTAGGCTATTTTTGTGTATTTTGGCAATAAAGTATATGACAGGTGTTGTTGGACAGTCATTTTTCAAATACTTGTATTCATCCATAGTCAACAGCCCTTTGCTCCTCCAGGCCATTAGCTTTGAGTAGATATCATTCCAGGCCAGTTGGACCTCATTGGTGTTAGTCCTTCTATAACATTCAGAGTCATTCAACTCACCTGATGCTACCTCCATATACATTTTGCGTGGCCAAAGCACTACATTTCCGCCTTTGTCCGATTGCCGAATGACAACATTCACATTGGTCTTAAGTTTCCTAATCAGTTTGTGATATTCCATGTCCCTATAATTGCGTCTCCTGGTGGCATTAGAGATTTTAAGATGCAAGGCTTTTAGTTCTAAGGCGACTTTGTCGTGGAACACATCCAAATTGTCCTTCAACATTAGAGGACAGAACTTCGATTTGGGTTTGAAAATGCTGGTAGTTGGCACTACTTCCAATCCCCGACCGGGAACCGGCTGTGTCAACGCTTCCTCCTCTTGTAGTTCCAAAAGCTCTTGTGTCAGTGCTAGTCCTGCACTAGATAGACTGGACAGCACAAAAGTGGACTGTGCCGTAAGAGTTGTGTCAGGTGCTTTATGAGTACAGTGATATTTTTTGAGTTTCAATTTCCGGACATACTTAAATAAGTTAATTTTAGTGCTAGCATAATCAAGTCCCCCCGAGCACTATATGAAAGTCCCAAAGATAGAATGGCCGTTTCACTCGGGGTAAGCACTATATCCGTCAAATTCACCACTGTATTTGCATCCGTTATTTTGGCTCCTGATTGCGTTGCCATTTGCCCCGTTGCTTCTTTTGTTTCCCACCCGCATTTTCTACTTTTGTTGCACTTTCTCCTTTCTGTGCGTTTCCTGTTGTTGATTTGTTTGCGCCGGCTCTCCGGGTACCAGAGCGAAGGGTCTGTTTTCGATCCTGCTGGACCACTTCTAGCTCTTGCGCCAGGGTAAATTCGCGAAACCCCAACCTTTGGCTGAGTGTTAACTCATTATCCGATTCGCTGTCCACAGCTGAGCTCTCCTCAGAGATTGAAGAAACCTCCGCTGGTGCAGTACTGGTGGGTTGCCCCGATGTTTTGGTGCTAGTTGTAACTTTTTGGCGGGCTTTGAGGTTGTCATATTTTTTAGAGAAGGTAAAGATTTGGCCGTGTTCATAATCTAGCCTGTCCCATTGAAATTTAAATGCTTTACGCTTCCTTATTACATCCTCTTCCGTTTTAGTCTCGCAACCATGTCCTCCCGGTATTTAATTGTCAATGGGGAACTTGGAATTTTCTTTATTTCTTCGTTAATCCTATCAATTTCTGCCAGGAGTTTGACTCTATCACTCTCAGCATATTGATTAAGGATTTCAATTAATTGGCACGAAGAATCCAGGTTGCATTGGGCCCAATATGATAACATCTGGGGGTCCGGGTTCTCGTAGGAAGGGGCCAACATTATTCTCAGGCCCCTTGGCACTACATATATATATACACACACACATCACATCAGTGATGTCATCAGTGATGTCATAAGTGATGTCACTGACACTGTCATGAATGATGTAATATGTGACATCATCAGCAGTGGATTGCAGGCGTGTGAGTTATAGTTAGTAGAACTAACTATAACAAAGGGATTTCAATGGTTTTGTACGAGTGAAATGTCCAGCTAACTATAACACCCCTGAAACCTATGTTTTTTTCCGTGAATTTCTAAGGTTTTTTTCAATGCTAATTCCTAACTATAACATGTCTGAAACCTATGTTTTTTTCAGTGAATTTCAAAGATTTTTAAATGTAATATTAGTTATATATTTTTTTATACTGATTTTCAATTTTTTTTGCTTTTTATTTTTACATATTTTATTTTTTAAATTACATTATATATTTTTTATATAAATGGATTTTTTTTTAAATATTGAAACTCAAATATTGTATTTTTTTTATATTTTTATTGTAATATATATTATTTTCCTTTATAATTTTTTTTTTCAAATTTTTGGGGGAAATCGCACACCCAAAGCCTACCTTTTAAAGCTTACCTTTTGCGATCACTGCACGGAACCTAGCCATCATTTTAGGAATGTTGTGAAGGATCCATGTAGGGTGTGCTACGGGTGCATATTTTTGTGCGCGATTGCTAAGCGACCGGTACGCGACTGCTGCTCCCGCGCATTCTTGACACTGTACACGAGGCTCGCGCGCTTCCGAGTGACGTCATATACGTGTTGGACGCGATGGATGCGTGACTCCCACAAAAAAATGTTATTGTCTAAAATGATGTATATATGTCTTAATGTACATATTAGTGCAAGACATTATCTAAGCTATTCATAAAAATAATATATTTTTACTTGTAATAAACTTATATTATTGTTAAATGCAATTTCGCGAAGACGTGTTGTGTGTGTGGTGCCTGTGCGCACGGTGCGCGGACCCCATGTGACTTTAAAAATTGTAACTATTGAAGGACCCCACCCATTTCAATCATTATTCTCTGTGCTTCTCTGGAGACACATCTCTCAGCTCAGAAGAACTTATTTTGCCATCATTTCTTTTGTAGTGTTTTTTCAACTTTAGGACATCATGGTATCAGGAGAGCAGCCACAACAAGATTCTGAACACTCTTCAGAGGAAGAATTTGTTGCTGAACCTCCACATCCTCAGAGACCCACTTCGGTGGTGTGGCAATTTTTTTCTTTGCCAGAAGGACAAAAAGAGGTGAATGCCACGAAACTCACCTGTAAAATATGCGAAAGAGTCCTATCTAGAGACAGTGCTGTGAAGAAATATTCATGCGGTACTGCCTCTATGTACAAACATTTAAGGACTCTTCACCCAGTAAATTTGGCTCGGGAGGAGTGCAGGAGACTACAAGACAACCCTCCACCTGCAGTGCCAAGTACCTCTGGCACTTCCACCTCACCAGCACGACCGGACATACGTCCTGAATTTATGCTACTGAAGATGCACTGCATAAAGTGCAACCAGCTTCTATGCTACGGAGAGCAGTAAGTTGACCTAGTCTAGGCTGTTTTTTTGGTTAGGAATGCCTGTTAATTCCTGAAGTTGCCAGTTTTTTTGTCCTTTTTTTTTCTTAAAAGAAAACACCCAAAAAATATAAAACAAAAAAACAACAAAAAAAGTTATTTTCAGAACTAACTTCTCTAGTTCAAGAAAGAGCTCTATTTGTATGATGGTGTGTGAAAGTTTGGTTGAATGTATGCTTAGTGCATAATTGACTGAAAGAATGCATTAGTAGTGCATTGTGAATGTATAAGTGTAGAACTATAAGGAAGTGCTGCAGCATGACACTGTAAGCTCTTTAGCAGCAGTGTGGTGTGGTACTTCCAAAGCACAGGGATGCAACATATGTACATAAATATGTTGCAAGTCTATGCTTCCCTCTGCACTGCTGCACAAACTGCAGCCATGCGGCGAAACAGGCACCCTTGCACCATGGTGCAAGGATATCTGTGTAATGCAGAGTTTGTTTTTGTGCAGTAAGACACACCTTCCTGAACAAAAACAATCAGTGAAGGCCTTTTTCTCCTTCAATGTATGCTGTGCAATGCAGCATATATTGAAAGAGAAAATATGAGGAGAAATTAAAACAATTCTCCTGGTTGTGCCTTGTTACACCAACTGGAGGATGGTGCAGCACACACATCTCCAGATTCATGATTTATGATAAATCTGGAGATTTGTCTTGTTCTATGAGTGTTGTGTGCAAACACCCACTGCAACACCTATGGAACGCCCCTTCAACGCAAAGTGTTGTGTATGATGAGGTTGTATTTACATGGAGAAGAAAAGCTACACAGAGTGCCCTTTCCTCTCTTTGTAAATATGAAAGTGTCTTGCACCATCACTATGTTACAAAAAGTGACATATTGTTGGTACAGGATGTTTGTAAATCTGCCCCATGAGTGCTTAGGTATTGGCAGACTGTTACAATAAGAACATTTGGCTAGTTGATTGATTGATTGAAAAATTGCATGAGAGTGATAAGAAGTAAGCACAGAGATATCTCTCCAAAGATGCTCAAAGAAGAACGATTGAAATGGTTGCGGTCTCATGGGATCCTATGACAGAGGGATTCCAACACTATATAGATATTAACTGGGTATGTTGAAGAGTGTATTAATACTTTGTAGCTTCTTGCAGCTTTGCATGCATATTATATGAAGAAATTAACTTGAACTAGGGTTAGTGGCTAGGTCAATCCTTAAGTATATGTCTTTTAACTAGAGTAATTTCAGTACTGCAAAGAGAGTCCAACATAAATTTATGAGTACTTAGATTTTGGCAAAGCAATAAGACACATACATAGTGCTGGATGGATGAATGGACAAGTGGTTGAGACAGACAGAACGCTTCCTAGACTGCTTAGTTACTAACTAACTATTTAAAAGAGTGTATCAATTCAATGTAGGTGATTAGAAGTTTCCAAACACACTGCGTAGAATATTGTAGCTGTACTAGTTTTTCTGTTAAGGCCATTCCTTTGATACTTGACTAGTTAATTAAATAAATCATTGTTGTAAATAGAATACATGCTTTCAGTAAGCACCCCTGCGCTGTATTGCAGAGGTGGTCTAGGCTGTGCCCTTTTTCACATCTCTGTGCAATGCAGGTCTGTAGTGTTTACTGGACATATGTAGTGAGCTAGTTGAACTCTTAGAACCCTTAGGATTCAAGTTGAATAATCTTCCAACATAAAAAGGTTATAGGGCATGTTTACACGGTGGTGAAGGAAGGGGATGGGGCCTGATGTGACATGTGGAAACACACACTGTAGCGTGTTTTAAGTTAAGGAATTATCAGCCTGATTCATCATTCTCCCGTTTTGCGAGCCCCTAATAGCGATTCATAAGGAATCGCTATTAAGGACTTGCAAAACGGGGTTCATGTAGGAATTGCAAAAAATATTGCGATTCCTACATGTTCCTTATTTGCGATTAGCAATTAGCTAATCTCAAATAAGGATGCGATTTCAAGGGTGCAGGGGTGTCCCAAGGACACCCTGTAGCACCCCTGAAATGTAATCTACATTGGTGTTGCGCACACACGTGTCCAAAGGACATGTGTGTGTGTAACATGCAACTTAGAAAAATGCATTTAAATAGTTTTTGCTATTTACCACGAGGTCTGACCTCTCGGTAAATAGCGGCCCAAAATTGCAATTTCGCAATTTTAAAATGATTCATGAATTGCATTTAAGGAATCTCAAATAGAGATTCCTTAATTGCAATTTTTCGCAAATGTGCGAATTCTTTAATAGCGAATTTTGCATTTGGGATGATGAATCCCAAATGCGAAAATTGCACTCGCAAAAGGCAAGATTCTGAGAATCTTGCCCTTTGCAAGTGCAATTTAGCTTGATGAATCAGGCTGTAAGTCTCCTCTAATCCTGAAACTCCCTGGATCCTACTAGCAGACTATGTCCCTCTATTAAACATTATAAAGCTGCGTTGCAGTGAGGTGGTTCAAGGCCTTGCCCCACTATGCATCTCTTTGCAAATGTACTTCTTGCACATCTCTATTGGGTTAGTTCGCCCCCAGGGACCCTTACAATGCAAGGGGACTTTATCCCCTAACCTAAAACGTCCACAGAGCATGTTAGTACATATATTGACTCAGTCCTTCACCACTTTCTTCACCAATGTGCAAAAACAACCCATTGTGCGTTTTAATACTTAGTTAATCTTACCAGGAGAGTAGTTGATTTGAAAAAATGTTAAACATTTTTTTCAGATATTTAAAAAAATTTACATTTTTGAAAAAATGTCATATTTAAGAATTAGGATCTCTGAAAGAAAAGAAAAAAACAGTTATAATATATCATATTATATTTTTTGCAAAACAACATAATTTGAACATACGTTTTTTGCTGATGTCAGAATATATTGAATTTCACTACTAACAGTGATTTCAATTTTACTCATCACATAACAGCTGGCAAAAAAAAACAATCAATAAGATTGTCTGCAAAAACAATATACTCAACTATTTCTCAACATTCCTTAAAAACAACATCCTCAATAACATACCATATAATACAAATCTCACATATATTACATGCTTTCTTCAAAAAAAATGTTCTTTCTTCAATTTCAAAGAACTTAGGGGCATATTATCAAGGAGGTTTATCTCCGCTTTTTTGGCTTTAAAAGCCAAGAAAGCGGAGATAAAATTATCTCCCTATTACCTAGCTGTCGCTAACACCAGTTAGCGACAGCTAGTAGGAGATAGCGACCATCTTGGGCCCCACTTGCATGTCAGTGATATTTATCACTAATGACATGCAAAGTGGGCGTGCCAAGATGTTAGCCACTGGAAACAGTCGCTAACATCGCTATCTCCTATTACCAACTTTTGGAGATATTCGCGCTAAGCCCGAATATCTCCAAAAGCTAACACCTGCCCTGAGCAGTTCTTAGCCATGTTATCCAATGGGAGGTGGATAACATGGCTAAGAGCATTAGCTCGGTAATGCATGAATATCGCTGACTTTTCAGCGATATTCATGCATTGCGGCCGTTTTTTATCGCATTTGCGATACACCTTGGTAATACCAAGGTTTATCTGCGATAAAAATCGCCGCAGCTCAGCGGTAACTTTTTGTCTCTAACCAAGCAATAGCGATAATTATCGCTATTGCTTGGTAATATGCCCCATAATTATAATTAAATGAACAATTCTTTATCATTTTCATATACTTTAAATGATGTTCTTTAAAAATATATGCTGTGAGAATATCGAAGAAAAAGTCCTTAATTTAAATGGCCAAATGGTGTTGCTGAAATCCTTTTTACTGAAATTGTCCAATAGTAATTGTATTAATACTTTTTAACATATTCCTCATAAGCTGAATTATCTTCTTAAAACTTTGGCTTTTAAAAAAATATTAGATACAAATTTGGTTATTTGCTAGGTAAACATTGTTTAAAAACCAATTGAGCATCATTACAATATGTCCATCCTTTACTGCATTTTAAATAGACAGTGTAATGTCCAGATGTTGTGGAAGGACCATCATGGAAAATAATTGCTACTGCTACAAAAGTTCTTCCTGCTATTGATACTTGACTTGCTACAAAATGTTTAATTAAAGTTTTCAATTTTCTTCCATCAGCCGTACAACGTTGTATCATTAAAATTATATATTGTCCATATCTTCTTATAAATAATGTTGATAACATTTCTGATTTGCATTGGCTTCACTCCATGTTTTGATTTGCTGCTTTAACTAGTTTGTTGAAAGACAGTGGGGCATATTATCAAGACAGGCGATAAAATGATCGCTGTTTTAGCAGCAGAAAACTGCAGCTAAAACGGTGATAATGGGCTTGATAATATGCTCTATGGAATTCCAATTAAAGCTCATGTTAGATGTGAAGGACGCATTTGTCAGGAAGAAGTGGCGAGAAAGTAGGAAGAAGGAGCCCCGGGACGCCGCATGTCAGGTAAGTCGTTTAATTAATTTTACAATTTTTAAAATCATTTCAAGGGCATTTACAAGAGGGCGGGAGGGAGGCGGGTGGCAGGCAACTTTGCACCGCCATGGCGTGTGCGTAGTGTTGCCTACTACACCTACTTTGCGAATCGCGAAGTAGGCAACACTACGCATACTCCGTGGACGGAGCAGAGCGCTACGCCCACCCCTAATTTAAATCTATCAGTTCTGGAGGAATAGTTACCAACTCAAGATTATTATGGACGGCTCTTGCCGGCATTATATTCTCATCTAATTTGTTATAACAATATTTGCAAATACGCTGGTCAGAACCCAAATCAAAACAATGCTCTACAAACAAATAAGTTGCACATTCCTTCCACTTCTCATTATTTTCTCTTTCACTTTTAAATACAGATCAACAGTCCTAGTCTGATTTTCATAGTGAGTTTGCCGGCAACAAATAGCAAGAATAATTTGGCCTTTCACCTCAAATCACCTTAAACTTAGTAATTTGTTCTTCAGAATATTTTGTAGTAGTGTTTTGCACATTCTCCTCAACAGTTTGCTCTATTAATGTTTCAGTTTCTGCACTCTCTTGCCCAGGAGCAAAGTAAGAAAACTAAATTTCATCACAAACCTTCTTCACATCTAATACTGACCCATGCAAAAGAGCACTGTTCAACACATTTAACATTAGTGCTGGACTTTTTGCGTAATACAATCTTCTGACTAACTTTCGCATTTGAGAATGATGTATTGCTAACATCATGAAATAATGAAAAACACTTTGACATACTTTTCTAGAAAGACAAGCAAGAGAATGACCTTGCAAACTAGTATTTTTTCTCACTCTGCAAGGATCTAGTCCTTGCAACATCTTAATCTTTTGTTTAACACTCTTTTTACTATATTGTCGTAAGAAATTGCGTAAAATATCAATAGATTCCTGTTGTATACTACAAATACTACTGCAATCCCAAGTTTACACTAGGGCTTTAGGACGTCTCCCTAGAACTTCATCAGCTATCACTTCTTCTGCATTTCTTGGAACCATCTTTTCTTTGTCAATTGGACAACCAATTCTAAACTCATAAGCTCGACCACTGGTATCAATTGCATGCAATAAATTATTGGTCTGAAAATAACTCTCTTCATTAAAGAAAGGCTCTGAACTTGAACTGTGTTTCCATTCACGCAAACAAAAATCACAAAAATTAGTTTCCTCTTACTTTTGGCATTCATAAAATGGATTGGTTTATCTAGTGATCGAATTCTGTTTGAAAGCTAAAATCAATAATTTCCTTTTTAATTCAAAAGCCTTCTATTTTTTTTTAGACAAGTCTTTATTAAGGCATTTTTTTCTATTTACAGACACCCCCCGATGCCCCCTACCCCCCTCCCCCCTTCCACCCAGGCATATTGTTTCTTGATGTTTACCCAAGATGAGTTCTTGTGGTGTTGAAACCTCTCCATCTTGTATATTATTCCCAATTGGGGAAAATAGCACCTTGCCATATTTCAAGATCGTAGCCCACCAATAGATTTTAAAATTAGGGAAGGCAAGGCCGCCTCTATCTTTTGGGAGTGAGATGTATCTGAGTGCCCTACGCGGTCTTCTGTATTCCCAGATGAATTGAGAAAATATATTATTTATATCTTTAAAGGTCTGCGGGGTGAACTGTAAGCATATGGCACTAAAAAATAAAAAAAATTGGGAACAAATATAATTTTTATTGCGTTGCATCTACCCACTATCGTTAGATCCAGATTGTATAGTCTATTGAGGTCTTTTTCAGTTTGTTCCATGAGTGGTTCCAAGTTAACCTTGACCAGTTTGTCTAAAACGGCAGTTATGTTGACCCCCAGGTATGTAGCGCTTTCCACTATCCGATCATCCCTGTAGGTAATTTTATTGTTGATAACTATCTGAGTTTCATCCTGATTTAGCTTATACTCAGGGATCTCCCCAAAATGTTTACCCTACTCTTCCATTACTTTTAATGCTTCTCCGTGGTCACTTGTGACCAGTGTGATGTCATCCGTGTAGGCTAAAGTCTTGGTGTTGCCATTTTGGGTTTTAATTGGTGGGATAGCCTGAATGGTTTCCAGTCTGAGGATAAGGGGGTGCAAGTGCATCCCTGTCTTGTCCCTCTAGTTACGTTGATTTTCCCTGACATTGCCCCGTTTATCATTACAACTGCTTTGGGATTTGTTAATAGCTTATGAATGGCATTTATGAACTGTTCACCAATTCCACTCTTTGACATCGCTGTCCATAGGTACTGCCAGGAGACCCTGTCAAAGGCTTTCTCTGCATCTTATAGTATGCGTGCCATAGGGTCTCTTGCTACCTCCGTTATGTCAGAGTGTGATCCCCCTCTGCACATGGTCAGTGGTGGATCTTCCCAGGATAAATCTATGCTGGCAAGGTGACACAATTTTATGTGTAATTGGTGCGAGTCGGCTAGCTAATAGTTTTGAATACATTTTAGAGTCACAATTTATTAACATGATAGGACGATAGGAACCCAATTCTGTTGGATCTTTGTTTTTCTTTGGAAACACTCGATTTTAGGCCGAGCCCACGACCAAGGCGGATGCCCTCCTTGAAAGACATGTGTTATTAGATCGCTTAAAATTCCTTTTAGTGGTTTATTAACTTTAGCGTAGAACTCTACTGGTATTCCGTCCAACCCTGCTGCCTTCCCCGTGGCTAAGCTATTTATTGATAGTAATATTTCTTCCCACTGAGGTGTTTCATGTAGACTATCTTGGTATTTCTGTGGAAACTGGGATGTTATAGTCTGATCTAGATATTTCTCAATCTCGTCTTGTTTTTATTGGTCTCTTTATATAGTTCTTGATAATAGTTTTGGAATGCTACTATTATCGCTTTCGGGTCTTGTTTAAGGCAGTTTTTAGGATCTTTAATCTCCTTAATCATGTTAGCTGTGCTTTGCTGTTTCGTACGAACTGCCAGTTGATACCCCACTTGCTCACTCAGTTCATACGAGTTCTCCCTAATCTTTGTGGCCTTGCACACTGCTTTTTCTGTGAAGATGTCAGTAATTCTGGTTTTTGCCACAGCCACCACGCCTAGCCCCTCCTCAATGTCCTGTCAATCATGTACTGCCCTTATGAGTCCCTCCTCTGCTTCCGCCAATTTCTCCTGCAGTTTTCCTATTTTTAGTTTAGCTTCTCTATTAGATTGTAGCGAGAATCATAAGGTTTCTCCCCTTATTTCTGCCTTAAGAGTGTTCCATACTATTTCTATTGGTGCGCTACCCACATTATCCTCCAGGAACTCGGATATCCATTTATTCATACGTTGGCAATATTCTTTATTTAGGAGTAGGGCCCTCTCAAATGTCCATATGTTTTGGTCATGTTGTATCCCTTCGCTGTCGATACTCATAATTAGGGGGTTATGATCCGATAGGACCCGAGGTAGTCTATCTATTAGGCATTTTGAAATCATGGTGCTAGAGACAAACACATAATCTAGCCTAGCGAGTTTGGCATGCTGGTTAGAGAAAAACGTAAATCCTGCGTTATTAGGGAGTTTTGACTGCCAGCAGTCCCATAACCCATGAGTGGTGCATAGTTCTTTGAGTGCTTGGAATACCCTCGGTTTTCTTCCTTTATATATAAAACCAGACCCCAATGACCAATCAGACGGTAAGTTCAGATGAAATATGCCACATACATTCAAAGGGAGTGACCAGTGAGCTAATTCATTCAAAATAAATCCTAGTATGTCTGGATCATCGGTGACGCTCCCGTAAATGGAGCATATAGTTTGTTTTTTCCAATTTCTGTTCTGGCACTCCGTGATTGCCCACCACCCAAATTTGTTGGCTGCTGACCTGATGAATTGCAACCCGCTCCTGTTGCCAGAATGGGCACCCATGTCTTAGTTGCCTGTGTTGTGACTACAATCAATCTATACCCGAGGGTTTTCAAAAGTTACCGTTGGGACCCCTCCACATGCGTCTCTTGGAGACATATAATATTAGCCCCTGTTGATCTTAATCCCACTGCTACTCTCTGACTTTTTTGGGATCTTTGAGGCCACAGATGTTAATAGATAAAACTCTTAGCATAGACATTTAAGATTTTGGATACAACCCCTCCTTGGTCTTACCATTTTTTTATGCCAATTGTTCTCCCCTAGATAAATGAGCCATTTGACCTGCCTGTGTGCTCTATACCGACAATATGCCTGTGTCCATGTCCCTTCCCCTACCCTCCCCCCTCTTTCCCCTCTTGAGGCTGTCAGGCTCAATCCTGAGCCTGTGTGATAGCATCTGGATTGTCTACGCCCACTCCCCTTACCCACTTCCGCGACCCGTCCTCCCACCCTGTGCTCACCCCTCTAACTGTAGAAACCAAATGAGGAAAAGAAAAAAAATAGAAAAAAGAACCAAGGCTTGCATCCTAATACACATAGCAATGTTTTTCATCCTCTTGCTACCTATCAACATATAAGCATTAATTATTATTCGCTTCTATCACCCCTTTAGGTTGGCCAGAGAGAATAAAGATAGCATGTATTCACTGTCCCGCTTCCTACCACTAGATTTATACTCTCTGGGTTGCTTGGATTAACTGGCCTCGACAGGTCTCTTTCCCCCAGCTATGATCTCTTCAAGCAGTTTCTGGGCTTGTATTTCAGAAGTAAAATAAGAGTTCAGCCCTTGGTGGATAATTTTCAGTTTTGCTGAGTTTTGTTGCAAAGCCAATGCCCCGGCTTTTTAAAAAGTGGGTATGAGCTGCCGGAGTCTCCATCTTCTCTCAACGGTGGTGTGTGCGAAGTCTGGTTTGGCAAAGTACATAAAGTTTTCCCCTTTCCTTTTCATATTCGGTCTGGCCAGATTGTACACTGCCTGCAGGAGTAAGAAGTTCCCAAAAGATATTAGGATCACCCGCGGGTACCCTTGTGTACTCGCTGGTCGTTTGGGTATTGACAAGGGAAATCTACGAACCCGCTAGACCTCTTTGCTCAAGTCCCAGTGCGCGAGCTCCAGTAGAGAGTTTTTGAATAGATTTATGGTAAATTCCATTACATCTTTTCCTTCGGCGTTTTCTCTACAATAATTATTATTTCCTTCTTTTTATAAAAAACTGCTCTTTTTTTGTATTTCTTCAGATCTTTTAACAAATTAGAAACAACTCTGTTGTAAAACATTTTCTTTCTAATTTAAGCATACTGACTTTTCCTCCTTTTACCATACATTGTGTCTTTGAATGTGATTTTGTTTTATGTACGTTTCATTCTTTCTTATACTTTTTAGTTGTTGTAGCAATCTTTGAACTCCTCTTACCAGAACACTTATTGTTTTTCCCCACATGAAGTTGGTCATCCAATACTTGTTGTTGAATTTTCTTCAAATAATTGTCCTTTTCTGTCCTTTTCTCTTTCTTGATTTTTCAGGCATGATACGTTTATTTTAATGATGATAAACAATATCTGTAAAAAATAAATATAAATACATTTATTTTAATACTTTTTATAAATTATACTTTTATATTACTATATAAACACATTGTGTATAAAAACATTTACCACTTTCTTTTGTAATCACTAATTGAAATTGTAAGGTGTAAATATTAGTGTGTAGGTGGTCATAGATCTGCATGTGTAATGGACAAGTGTTTGTACCCGTGTTTGTGTTAAACCCCGGGACATTGTATGAGTACTTAGGTACTGACTGAATGATTAGAGTACTACAAGGAGAGTGCCTGGGTGAATGTATAAGTGTTAGGGTATCGGTGCAGTATTTGGATTAGCACATGGTGCTGGATGGCTGACTGGAGGAGTGCATAGGAAGTGACAGGGTGTTTCTGCAGTGTATAGATACTGCTTCAGTAATTGAAGGTGTGAAAACACAAGTGTGTAGGTGGTTATATGACTACATGCATAGTGGACAGGACGTTCTGCAAGTGCATGTGTTAAGGCCCACTGTATGAGTAGTAGGGTACCAAAACAATGATTAGAGTACTACAAGGAGGGTGCCTGGATGAATTTATAAGTGGTTCAGTTTTGGCACAGTGAATGGATTAGTACATGGTGCTAAATGGGTCACTACAGCAGTGCAAGGGGAGTGGCAGGGTGTTTGCTGGTGTCTATGGACACTGACTAGGGAATTGAAGGTGTGAAAGACAAATATGTGGGTGGATAGAGTACTGCATGCTTTGTGGATAGGGGTTTGAAGCAGTCCATGTGCTAAGGCCTTAGTCACTGCATTAGTACTTTGGTACTGACTGAATAATTGGAGTACTGCAAAGAGAATGCCTGAGGTGAATTTATAAGTGGTTAGGTTTTGGCACAATGAATGGATTAGTACATGTTGCTGAATGGCTCACTAGAGGAGCACAAGGGCAGTAGATTTTTGTTTTTTAATTGTTATTGATATCACATAAGGGTAATATACTTTAGTACATAACATAAATCCAATTATATACATAAAATCATCAATTAAAAAGAAACAAAATTGATTTTAACATATCCGGATATGAAAAAATATATTCATAATCCTCATCAGCAGCTAATCTACCTAATCTGGGACATTCCAATTCTTAAATGATACTAATTACCTTCTTTATTAGCAATAGCCTATACCGAAAGATCCATAGGGCCCCATATTTTCATATTCTTGACCATAGAGGCTGTACCCCTAGTTTTAGCCAGGGCAAATTCCATGCATGTATTTATTGGTGGTAGCGGAGAAACCCACATCCGGGCGATTGTCAGCCTAGCTGCTACCATCATGATGGTAAATGGCCATGCTAGAGCAGGTTAATCTACCTTATATCCCAACATGATTTCTAAAGCAGTAAATGTAGGTCCCATTCCAAGTTTGCTATAAAACACTAAGCCAATCTTCTGCCAATAGAGTTGTAATTTCGGGCAGTCTATAAACATATGTATTAGATTTGCAGCTTGAGTCCGACATTTTGAAAATGTAGTCTTTTCTCCTCCACTACTACCTCCTGCCCATCTACTAATCCTATCAAGTATATAGTACAACATACCAATTGTACGAAATTGTTGTGGTTGCAGACTCACAGAGTGGACTTAGTCACCAATATTGCCCAAAGCCTGTGCGATCATATCAGATGTTATTACCAAATTCAACGTTTGACTCCATCCTTCTATACAACCATATATACTAATTTCTCTGGGCTGCCCCTCCTTCACCTTTAAACTGTTATTTATTTACTTACGTCAATACCTCACGCACTAACCTTATTCTTACATCCTCACTTGCTGAAATGTTATCTTCTACGACTACATTACTCCCTCACCTTTTGTGATTAGTCAAACTCCACACACTCAACTTTCTGGATGAACCAGCTTTGATCTCACTTATTTTACCCCCTCTTCTTCTTGCACCATCCCGCACTCCCCCTTAGAAGACCAGTTGTACTTACTCTAGTGTCCTTTCTCCCCCCTTTCTTATCTCTAAACCATGCCTCCACTCACTCCTACGCCTTCAATCTCAACACCTCACATCTCCAAATTTGGCCCTAACTCTTGGTCTATTATCTACCCACCCCGTCTCTCTAAACATGGTAAAAAAAAACTCAAACACAAACTTATCTGTCTCCACCCTGAAACCTTATTAGCTGATCACCATAACAGCCTTAACTCTTAACTTGTCACCAACTTCATCTTTTTCACTAAACGCCCTTCTAAATGGAAAAGCATATTCCTAGGTCACTTCTTGATCTCTAAATCACGCAACATCCCCTATGGTTTTAAACTCTCCTCCACACCATCTTCTTCCTTTCCTGGCGAAATAGACATCTCCATCTTCAAATCGGGTACTATCCTTATCCAAGCATCTGAAAAACACCTCGATATCTTTGAACAACACTTTAACACCTTATCACAAACCCTCAGAGTACCCCCGAATCCGGCCCACTATAACCCTCTTCCCCTTGATGCACCTCCCCCCTCTCTTCCCCATCACCAATATCTTGTCTCTCCGACCAATCCCAACTTTTAATGCCTGTTTCTCCCCTTATTCCCCTCCCCCTCTCATCTCATTCTGATTCCCCCCTTCCTCTCCCACTTCCAATGATCTACATATTAGCACCTCATCCCTTACCACCATTCAATCCCCTAACACTACCCCCTCACCCCAGCTAGCCCTTGATTCTCCACCCCCCATTTCATCCTCTTCCATTTTACCTCACCTATCGGACCCACCCCAATCAACGCCCTCGTCTGCCTTCATTCCTCTCTCCCCCCCATCGCTCCCTCACAATTCTACCCCTCCCCCTCCTACTCCCAATAAAAATCACCTTGACACTACACCCCAAACCCCCATTCCATCCCCCTCCCTCTTACCCTGTTCCTCTGACCGTCCCCAACTTCTATTGCATTCATCCCCCCTCGTTTCTCCCTCCCCCTATCGCTCCCTCCTGACTTAACACTTCCTTCTCCAGTACCCAATAAACAACAAATTAGCAGTCTTCTACCCCTAGTTACATTACCCCCATCACATCCCCGTCCCAATCCCAACTTCTAATGCCTGCTTCTTCCCTCATTCCTCTCTCCCCCCTCCCGTTTCATTCTGATTCCTCCCCTTCCTCTCCCACTTCCAATCACTTCCACATCCTAACAACAATACCTCCTACATTCCCCTCTTACCCCCTGATCTCCCCCCGTTCCAAAAACACTCAAAACTCCCTCCAACCCCCTCCTGGATTTCCACCTCATCCTCCACTCTTTATTCCCCCACTACATAACCCTAATTTGACGAACAGTCCAATAAACACAGACCCACCACACCCATCAACTCATTCCATGGCTTCCCCTACCACTGAACTTATCCTTCTATCCCTCATCTTAGAACTCTCCTCTCTTCGAAATGATATCTCACTCCTTTCGAAAACTATCTCCTCACACACGGACACCCTCCTCAGCGCATCCACAGACTCCCACCTTAACCCCATCACCTGCAAAATTACTCCTCCTTCTAACAACCACACAACTGACACATTACCCAATCAACCCTCACAAGCCATGACCCCATACAATACCAACGTGTCCAATGAACCACAACGTGGCACTCAACCAACACCATCTGAAGTTAACAGTTCCTCTAACATAACTATCTCTCCATCTCTACCCTCCAAAGCGAACAACTCTTCTAACTTAACTATCTCTCCACCTCCACCGTTACCCAATTTACCCCCTAGTCATAAACATTCCATCCCAGTTATCTTAGGAACTAGAAGACTCCCCCTTCCGCCCTCCTCACCTAGACCTCCACTTCTTAGATCTATCCCCCGCCCAATCGCCCGACCCCACTCCCTTTTTTTGCACGTCGACTAACTGCCGATCCACCTCATGCCCCACGCACCTATCTACTATACAAGTTCTTTTAGGAACAAGCAAACTCTCCCTTTCTCCTTCCTCACCCAGACCACCCCAACTACTCACACCTATCCCTACTTGTCCCCCCTCCCTTACTCCAGTCCCCACCTCCCTTTGCTGCATGTTGATTAACTGCAGATCTGCCTCCTGTCATGCCACTGAAATCGCTGAAACCATTCTTAGCGAAAACATTGACATTGCCTTCCTAACCGAAACATGGCTCACCCCCCACTCCACTCCCATCCTCGATTTGCTTATCCCCCCTGGTTATTCTATCATTAGAAAAGACAGAATTGACCAAACAGGCGGTGGTCTCGCCATAATTTTTAATGCTGAACTTAACATCTCTCTAGTCAATCTACAAGTCCCTTCATCCTTTGAATACCTTTGCGCCGATCTCATCACATCAGACTCCACCACTACCCGGTTACACGCTATCTACCACCCCCCTGGAAACAACATCCCCTTACGGAAGAATTGACTGATCTTATCATACAATCGTCACTCTCCCATTCTAAAAATCTCTTCCTCGGTGATTACAACATCCATTGGAACAACAGTCTTGATCCCTCTGTCATCCTACTTAACGATACCATTGACATCACCAATATGTCCCAACTCTACCATACTCCGACACATAACAAAGGTGCCACTCTTGATGCTATTATAACGAACACAGATCTAGCCTCCTTCTCCAATATTCATCCCGTAGATTGGTCTGACCACTACCTTATCCTCTTCAACATGACTAAATCCATTACTCTCCCCACCCTCAGCAGCACACTATCCAAGAAATCCACCCGCAACCTTCACCTTATTCCTCCGGACAAATTGGAAACCGCAATTAAGGCTCACTTAGCTCTCCCCCCTCTCTCTGACAGCACCAATGACCTTACCAACCACTATAACAATTCTATTCTTGAAACCCTCGACCAAATTGCCCCAATCAAACTTAAACTACAAAAAAACATTCCTCCTAAGTCTTGGTTCAATTCCGAACTTAACAATGAAAGACGGTCCCTTAGACATTATGAACGGATTTGGAGAGCTCATCCAAGTGTAGACAATCTTGCTATACTTAGAACCACAAGATCCCAGTACAAAAAACACATTTTTAACGTAAAAGCCTCCTTCCTACGTTCTCAACTAGAGCAGGCCAGAAATCGCCCTCGAGAACTTTTTAAAATTGTAAAAAAACAAACCTCCACTGGCCCTCCTAAAATACTAGCCTCCATTGACAAATGCGAAGAAATTGCTAGCTTCTTTACTAACAAAATCAACATGATCGTACTTTCATTCTCTTCCCTCCCACCCTCACCTCAACCTTTCACCATCCTACACACCCTCCCCAACTCTCCTTCGACCACCTCCTCTGCACCGCTCGATACCTCCGTACCCCTCCCTGCTATACCCCAACAGGATATCCCTCCAATAACAAACCCCACTGCTAAAAACAATGCCTCATGGAGTGATTTCAGTCCAGTAGCAGAATCTATGATCACTAATATCATTGTCAAACTAAAACCTTCTGCCCACTCCAAAGATCCTCTGCCCCCCACTCTGGTCCAAGAACTCAAGTCCATCATTGCCCCCATATGGACCAAAATCATCAACTCCTCTCTTTCTACTGGATGTGTCCCTGCCTCCCTTCAACTCGGCCAAATCTCGCCTATTCCCAAAAACACCGCAGTTGACCCCAATGACCCTAACAACCTTCGTCCAATCTCTAACCTTCCATTCCTATCCAAATCCCTTGAAAAATGTGTCCTATTACAACTTGAGAAACATATCGCCTCCTTCAACCTCCTTGATGTCTTCCAGTCTGGCTTTAGAAAGGGATGCAGTACATAAACTGCTATGCTTAATATCATTGATGACATTCATCGTTCCCTTGACAAAGGAGAATCCTCAGTACTAATCCTTCTAGACCTCTCAGCTGCATTCGATACCGTCCACCACCCCACCCTTCTCAGCACTCTCAAAGACCGGTTCGGTTTAGAAGGCACCGTTTACAAATGGTTCTCCTCATTCCTACAAAATAGATCTCAACAAATCAAGCTTAGCCATTTCCTCTCTAAACCTAAACCTGTCTCACTCGGCGTCCCTCAAGGATCCATCCTCTCCCCAACCCTATTCAATCTGTTCATGGAACCACTTACCCTCATCCTCAAACATTCTAATATCAACTACCACCTCTATGCTGACGACACCCAATTATACTACAAGATCAAATCTCACAAATACATCCTTCACCTCAATGAGACCCTGATAAAAATTCAAACCTGGTTCCATCTGAACCATCTCAAACTGAACCCCAAAAAAACAGAAATCATAATTTTCTCCCCCAAAAATAGCTCTCTTCCCATTCAACTTTGGTTAAATGACATCAAAGCTCTAAACTGCCCTGTCTCCACCTCCAAATCGGTCAAATCCCTAGGCATCAGTATTGACCAGAATCTGAATCTCATTCCCCACATTAAAAATGCATCCAAAAGCGCTCTTTTCCCCCTTCTCCATCTTAAGAAACTTAAACCTTTTATTCCTGCAGAAGATTTCAAACTGGTTGTCCAATCGCTGGTCCTCTCCAGGATTGACTATGGCAACGGCACTTTGGCGGGCACCCCTAAAATCCATCTTGCTCCAGTTAAATCTGTCCTCAACCTTGCTGCTAGACTCATCTCTGATTGTAGAAAATTTGATCACATCTCCCCCGTCCTCAAAAATCTCAAGTGGCTCCCAATAGAAGGTAGATCAACATACAAGATTGCCTGCATCACTCACAAAACTCTCCACCAAAACACCACTTCTTACCTTGCAACAAAACTACACAAAGCAGGCTGCTCTAGATCCCTGAGGAGCACAAACTCCCTTGTCCTCATCCCTCCTAGACTAAAATGTAAAAAAACACAATCCCGTGCGTTCTCCGGCAACACTCCCACTATCTGGAACTCTATCCCAAAAGAAATCCGTTGCAACCCCTCCTACCCTCTCTTCAAGAAAGAACTAAAATACTTCTTAACAAATATTGGGGTATCTAATGTTTCTGACACTTTGCATGAACCAAGTATTAGGATATCTTATGTAAATTGACTCCCTACCCTCTCCTCTACTATGCACCCCTCCTAACTCCTCCTCTCTTTACCCTCGTACTCTTACTCCCCCTCTCGTCACTCCCCTCTCCCTACTAACATTCATTATCCATTCCCATCCCAATCTCTATCTCTATTCTCCCTGCCCCTTTTAGACATGCCGGCAATCAGTATCTTTTTGTAACTCGTTCTCGCTTACATTTTTAATCTATTTCATTGTTTTGTTTTCTCATGCCTTGTAAAGCGCTCTGATACTCTCGGGTCCAGTAGCGCTATACAAAACCTTTGAAATAAATAAATAAAATAAATAAATTGCAATGCTAGCTTTTCACACCCATAGGCTTTAGAACTGGTCAGCAACTTATACATATTACCTATAAGAGATTTAGTTTTCTCCTCATATAAAAGATCCCATATCAAAGATGTTGTAATGAAATTTGAGTCCACATTTTTCTGAAGATAGTCCCTTATCTGTACATATTTAAACAGGAGGTTAGTAGGCAATTTATATTGGAGTTGTAAAGCTTCAAATGATTTAATTCCTCCAACATCATACATATCACCCAAATATAGAATCCCATACTTAGACCACGATCTACCTCTATAATCATGAAAAATTTCTGGTAGCATTGGGTTCCCCCAAAGGGGGAGCTTGGTGTGCATTACAGACAAAGTACATTTGGTGGCCCTAACCCGCCATATAAAAACACAGTACCTAATGGTCTTAAATTTAACACATTTGAAATTATTTTTATCGCTAATATGATATAAAAAATGCAGTGTAGAATAAATGCAGTGACATTACCCCTTACAGACTAGTGAGTTTCTCCTGCTAAAGTCCAAGCAATAGTCTTACTTGTCTAGAATCACACTGTAAGTCTGTGTCAGTACTTACGTAGCGCTAGACTGCTTTGCCATTTTACCTGCCCACAGATCGTAGCGCTAGACTGCTTTGCCTGATTTGGGATTTGCATTCATTTCTATCTACTCGCGCTCGACGGCGTCGCATTGCTACACTGTAGCTTACTAGTGCCTAGTAACTTTCCATAGCGCTTGGCTGACAAGGTGCGCTTGCACTCGAAGTTATTTCCATTGCGGCCATTTTAATCGCACTGGTGTTGTTGTTGTTTAGCCTCCCTGACCTCAGCCCCTCCCCGCTCCCGCCTCCCAGCTGACCCCCCCCTCGCCCCTCCCCGTCCCACTTTCCATATATGACAGATGCACTTGCGTGCAGCGTTAACGCGCAGCGGACGCGCCCCTTGCGTGCCGAAGGTGCGCCAAAGGTAAGCCCGTCTGCGCCCGTCCGCGCCTGGACCGCGCCCAGCGCCCGTGCCCCTGCCCTATGCCGCTCCCAACCCCCCAGAGTAACTTATGATGCCGCTACTCTCCTCGCCTTCAACGCTGGACGCACCCCACTATGCTGCGTAGCTACCCCAGGACGTACCCACGGCCCATTCTCCTGCCTCTCCTGTAAGTTCTACTGCCTCAGGACCCTCACCAAACATACTTCCTCCACACTCAGCACCGAACCCAACGACTTGAAAAGCATCCTACTGAACACCCGCTCGGTCCACAGACACGCAACCGAACTCTGGGACTTAATCGACACTGTGTCACCTGACATCGCCTTCCTCACTGAAACTTGGATGAACGCATCTTCTGCCCCCGACATCGCCATAGCCATACCGGACACCTACAAGATCATTCGAAAAGACCGCACCATTAAAAAAACTGGAGGAGGCATCGCCATCGTCCATAGAAACACCATCAAAATTACAACCAGCTCTGACGACAATCTTGCAACCGCCGAACACCTCCACTTTCAGATACACACCGACCCTCAGAGGAACCCTCATCTACAGGCCCCCAGGCACCCGATCTCAATTCAGCGACGACATCACTGACTTCATCAGCCCGCACGCCCTCGCCTCCGAGAACTACATTCTTCTAGGAGACCTCAACTACCACCTTGACAACACTCTCGACAACAACACCACCACCCTCCTGGACAACCTGTCCAATCTCGGACTCAAACAACTTGTTGACACCCCCACTCACACAGCCGGACACACGCTCGACCCTATCTTCACCTCCAGCAAGCACATCTCCTTCGATCACACTACAGCTCTCCACTGGACGGATCACAGCTGTGTTCACTTCAGCTACAAAACAACCCTGACCTACAACCGTCCACAACCCATTCCCCGAAGGAAATGGAACAAAATCACCACCGACCAACTTCTCTCATCCCTTAGCCAAAACACTCCCACCCTAACAACGGACCCAGACCAAGCGGCCACAAACCTCAGGCAATGGATTACACACAGCACGGACGAACTAGCACCCTTGAAAAAACACCAGTTGAAATCACTCAGAAAAAAGGCTCCCTGGTTCAATGATGACCTTAAAAAATCCAAGAAGACATGCCGCACCCTGGAAAAGAATTGGAGAAAAGAACCAACCTCAGACAACATGACCTCCCTCAAGACAGCCACCCGCAAACACCACCAACTGATTCGATCCGCCAAGAAATCAGCATTTAAGGACCGTCTCGACAACAATTCTCATAACAGCAAGGAACTCTTCAATATCGTCAAAGAATTCACCAACCCTCCCGCAGCATCCAACGACATCACTAACTCCCAAGACCTCTGCAATGCGCTATCCTCCTTCTTCTACAACAAAATTGCCGACATCCACAACAGCTTCAAGAACACTCCCAACGACCAACTCACCCCACCCCCTTCCGATCCCACCCCTCCAACTAACTACCTCAATTCCTGGAACCCAATCACCATTGAAGATACCATTCGCCTCATGAACTCAATCCACTCTGGCTCACCTTCTGACCCCTGCCCCCACTACATCTTCAACAAAGCTGACTCCATCATCGCTCCCCAACTCCGCGATGTCATCAACTGCTCCTTCAACTCAGCCACCTTTCCAGAAATATGGAAACACGCCGAACTCAGCGCCCTTCTGAAAAAACCAACAGCAGACCCCTCAGAACTGAAAAACTACCGACCCATCTCCCTCCTCCCTTTCCCGGCCAAAGTCATTAAGAAAGCCGTCAACAGCCAACTCGCAGCCTTCCTTGAATCTAACAACTCCCTGGATCCCTCACAGAACGGCTTTCGAGCCAAACACAGCACCGAGACCGCCCTCATTGCGGCGACCGACGACATCCGAGCACTCCTGGACAACGGTGAAACAGTGGCCCTCATTCTTCTCGACCTCTCCGCCGCCTTCGACACTGTCTGTCACAACACCCTCATACAACGCCTCAACAACATCGGCATACAAGGAAAAGCCTTGGACTGGATCATCTCGTTCCTAGCCGGGAGAACACAGAAAGTCCGACTCCCCTCTTTCTACTCAGAGCCCACAGAAGTCATCTGCGGCGTACCTCAAGGCTCATCACTCAGTCCCACCCTCTTCAACGTCTACATGAGTCCCCTCGCCTCCATAGCACGTCAACACAACCTCAACATCATCTCCTACGCCGACGACACCCAGCTGATACTTTCTCTCACCAAAGACCCCAACACCGCCAAGGACAACCTTCACGAAGGTATGAAGGATGTAGCCGAATGGATGAAACAGAGCCGCTTAAAACTCAACTCAGACAAAACTGAGGTGCTCATCCTTGGATCCTCCCCCTCAGCTTGGGACGACTCTTAGTGGCCTTCCGCTCTGGGATCAGCGCCCACACCCACCGACCATGCACGTAACCTTGGCTTCATTCTAGACTCCTCTCTCTCAATGTCCAGACAAGTCAACGCCGTATCGTCCTCCTGCTTCAACGTCCTTCGCATTCTCAAAAAGATCTTCCGCTGGATCCCCCTCGAAACAAGAAAAACTGTCACCCATGCACTGGTCACGAGTCGACTGGGCTATGGCAACACTCTCTACGCCGGAATTACAACAAAATTGCAGAAAAAGCTCCAGCGCATCCAAAACGCATCAGCGAGACTCATATTAGACATCCCGCGCCAAGAGCACATCACCGGTCACTTAAAAAACCTCCACTGGCTTCCCGTCAACAAAAGAATTACTTTCCGCCTTCTTACCCACGCACACAAGGCCCTTTATAATCTAGGACCAGAATGCCTCAACTCCCGATTATCCTTCTACTATCCCACCCGCCAACTAAGATCATCCATTCAAGCCCTCGCCGCAGTCCCGCGCATCCGAAAAACTACCATGGGTGGCAGATCCTTCTCCTTCCTAGCTGCCAAGACCTGGAACTCACTCCCCACCCACCTCCGCCTTACTCAGAATCACATCTCTTTCAGAAAAGAACTGAAAACTTGGCTATTCGACAAACAATAAACCCCTCCCTCTAGCGCCTTGAGACCCTCTGGGTGAGTAGTGCGCTTTATAAATGCCTGAACTTGAACTTGAACTTACTTGAGTACTGACTGAATGAATAGAATACTGCAGAGAAACTGCCTGGATGAATTTATAAGTGGTTGGGTTTTGGCGCAGTGAATGGATTAGTAAATGGTGCTGAATGGGTCACTAAAGGAGTGCAAAGGGAGTGTCAGGGTGTTTGCTGGAGTGTATGAACACTGACTGGAGGATTGACAATCAACCTAAATAAAACTAAAATCATGACAATAAATCACCATAGAAAACGGAACTTTACATGGCTACTGAACGGACAGAAGCTAGAGCAGGTAACCTCCTACAAATACTTGGGTTTCACACTAGATCGCAACGGCTCATTTAAACAACAATTAGAGGCCATCCGACGAAAGGGCACGACATTCCATTTGTCGATAAAGCCGCTGCAGAAAGCTCTTCCCGACCGGACATTGGGCCCTCTACTACAGGTAATAAGAGCTCACCTACATCCAATGCTCACCTACGGCAGCGAACAAATGCGTGGCAAAGACGCAACGACATTAGGTAACACCATTAGTCGAGCCTACAGGGCAATATTCCACCTGCCTACTTATACATCGCCCGCTCAAATTCGCCTTGAATTCGGGTTGCAGAAGCAAACGGGTGAGAGAAGAGGCGCTTACATTAAAAGCTGGCGGAAAATCAGAGATGCTGAGCATGGATCCTTAAACGCCCACCTCTGGACCGAACTGTCCACTAGAGAAAATTCACCAGCAAGGAACTACTTAATGGAATCACTGGAGACCCTAGGACTAATAAACCTATGGGAGTCAGCAACCGACCCCAAGACTTTCAAAAAAACGGTATTAAAAGTCACCAAGATGGTCTCATCTATTGAGGACAAAGCAACTCTTGCCAAGAGAGCACATGGATGGGTGGTGTTGGAAGGCTACACAGCTCTCAAACCACAACAGTACTTAACAACGGGCCTTACTCATACAACAAAATATAAGTTCCTCAATATGCGCCTTGGCAATATACCCATAATGCCTCACTTAGCACCCTGGAAAAGAGATAACGCAGCAAACTGCTGCAGACTCTGCTTCTCTGGAAAAGAGGACCTGACGCACATTATCTGCATCTGCATAAATCTCCTGGATATAAGACGCTCCCTGCTTCGGCCCCTATGGAATCAGAAGGGAATAATAAGCTGCAGGCAGGCTGTGATGCTCTGCTTTAATCCCGGAGAAACTCAGTTAAATTGCAGAATAACAAGATTTTTTGATATTGTGGCCAAAAGACTAAAAGAAATAGCCGTAGGGTCTACCGGAAGCACTAGCTAAAATAAAACATTTTTTTTTTAAAAACCCTAAAAGACAGTACCAAACCAAATTGTGCTTTTATTAACTAATAAGGAGAATCCATCCGTTATTTTAACCAAAATACCTTTGATTGTTTTTTAAAATTGCATGTTTTTAAATATTGTGAGTTTTTATTAACTGTACAATAAACTAAACCAAACACTGAAACACTGAGTCGTTGCCTTAGTACTTGGGTACTGACTGAATAATTTGAGTACTGCAAAGAGAATGCCTGGGTGAATTCATAAGTGGTTGGGTTTTGGTACAAAGAATGGATTAGTACATGGTGCTGAATGGGCCACTGGAGGAGCACAAGGGCAGTAGTTTTTAAGCAGTTATGTGTCAGGAAAGACATGAAATAACCACATGCTTCTGTCACAATGATTGCAGAAGTGGACACAGACTCGAAGTGTGATTCTAGACAAGCAATAATATTCCCTGGACTTTAGCAAGAGAAACTCACTAGTCTAGAAGGGGTAAGGTAACTGCATACATTCTACACATTTCACTACTGCACTCTAGTGTGAATGCATGACTCACTCTGCAAATGCATAAGCAATAACTGGGTTCAAATACCACTGACATTTGAGAACAGGACAGTTTTTTAAGCACATATGTCTGCAAAGACATGTAGTAACCACATGCTTCTGCCACAATAGTTGCAGAGGTGGACACAGACTCACAGTGTGATTCTAGACAAGCAACACTATTCCCTGGACTTTAGCAGGAGAAACACATTACTCTCATTAAAAACAAAGGCACCACATACAACACCTCACAAATAATAACTCACCTTTCAAATTATCTAGTAGATTAGGAAGTTTATGAATCACACACTAGATTTTCTTATAGAGAATGTCTGTAGTGCACTGCTCTTAGCAAAACAAAGAAATGGCAAACTTTCCCTCTCATTCTGCACACATATACATGTAAATATCAAATCACATTGCTTCCCACAATAATTCAAAAGCTAACACACATTTCTATTGGTTACACATTTCAATTCTTTCCAATTGACATAACTTTGAACCCTACCCCCTTTCTGCTTAATGCCTGTTACCATAGTAACAGTTCATGGAACACTCAACTGAACACACAGGTCACAAGTTCAGCACATAATGTTGCAAATTCCAACAGCAAGGCTGCTTGAATTTTCAAAATATCAGCTTATCCTATGTTCTGTTCCTTTCAAACAGTTTTTATTAACCAATAAGAAACATGCTTTTAAAACACAGAAACATGCACCCTATTCTTCAGTCTATAATGTTCTCAAACAGCCAATCATTTCTCTTCTTTTTTAAAAACTGCATCTTCCACCATTTTAGAAAAATCTTAGTTTTCAAACTGCCCATTTCACATACAGACACCTTCTGAGTGCATCCAGACCTCCCTTCAAGACACAGCTATATTTTCTGAAGCCAAAGGTATGCTGAAACAGAGGTATTGACAAAGATTTAGCTTTGCCAAATGTAGACATTAAATGGATTGGACAGAGAGGATTAAAGTGGAACCAATTGATGCCATTGGTTAAATCCTTTTTGCATCTCCAACAACCCAACCTCATAATTGTGCACTGTGGTGGCAATGACCTAGGCACTTTGACTGGGGTAGGTCTGGAAATGCTTATGAAGGACACCTTTGGAGAATTTATGTCACTTTTCCCCCAAACTGCCTTTGTCTATTCTAACATATGCCAAAGACAGAAATGGAACTGGTCCAATCAATTTTAACCACAGATTGAGAAAGCTAGGAAACATGTCAAAGCTGTTTCTGCTTATCCTAGAGATTATAGGATGGGGTCCATTTACAACAACAATCTGCGTTTTAAAATGGATGCCATCTATAGGAGGGATGGTGTACATTTTACAGATGAGGGTAACAGAGTCTTCCTGAACAACTTTAGACTCTGCATAGGTTATTACTTGTAGGTACCAAAATCTCTCAATAAACACAAGGGCTCTTTTTAGAGCCACCCAAGATGTAAACACATAAGCTTGATGTATCTATAAAAAATATTCCTTTTTTTGTTTGGAATCGCGCACCTAGGGCATTTTGGAGCCGTGCACCCAAGACGTTCACACCAGCGGGCCATGCTGAGAGTCGCGCACCCAACACGTTCACATCAGGGGGGCCACGTTGTGAGTCGCACACCCAACGTGTTCACACCAGAGGGCCGCTCTCTTAGTCGCGCATCCAACGTGATCCAACCAGGGGGCAGAGCTGGGAGTCACGCACCCAGCGCGTGCACACCATGGGGCCGCACTGAGCGCAGGACTGGGTGCACGACTCCTAATTTGAATGACTTTTTTTTAGCTTCTATCACTAATTTATATTCTCCCCAGGGACCCCATCCCCCGGGCCTATATACAACGTTGGAGACTGTGGGGGGAGCCCCAATGCCCCCCCGGTCCCGCCTGCTCCCCATGCCTTCGGGAGCCAGCATTGCTTTTCCACATGGGGAGCTGCTAACATGCAGCTCCCCGTGTGAAAAAGAAATCGGGTTTGCATTTTGAAAGAGAGAGCAGGTTTCCCTGCTCTCTCTTTCAAAATCCAAACCAAGTTTGCTATGGCAAGGCGGGAGCCACGAGACTCCCTCCCTGCCATAGCAAACTGCAGTGTCCCAGAGGTGGCCACCCCGGACACTCTAGGAGCCGGCCCTGGGTGGTGGCGGTCCCAATGGCCATGGCAAGGCTCCCCTCCCACAATTTACAAAGCCTAGGGAGGTGGTGGGTCCCGGGACCTGGGGGTCCATCACGGACCCCCCAATTTTACTATTAGTGCCCCAGGGAGCTGGGGGTCCCCAGGGAATGTGGGGGGGCTTGAGACCCCCATACATTAAAAAAATATGTATATTTAAAATGAAGCCCCAGGGGTGGTGGTCCCAGGGGCTGCGGGGGGCTGTGAGCCCCCTGCTTATATTGTCATAAAGGCCCAAGGGTGGTGGTCCCCGGGTCTTGGGGGGGACTTTGAGCCCTCCACCCATGTATTTTGTAGCCCAGGGGTGGCGGTCCCCTGGGCTGGGAGGGCTGTGAACCCCCCGCACACATTTGATAAAAGTCCCTCTGGGCCCCCATTAATTTAAATGAGTGTCCTTGTTGGACTCCCTAAGCAGGCCTAGGGGGTCAGGGTGATTCCACAATGCCCCCTTTTCACGTTTTAAGCACTTGTTGCACTAATTTCTTGTGCCTCGGTTCTACCGAGGCACAAAATGGCTGCCAACACTTCCTGGTTTGGAGTGTTGACAGCCAATTAGCATGCAGCTCATGATCGGGAGGTTGCGCGTAGGGTGCGTGCAGGGTGCGCGGATCCACCGCAGCCATAGATATATATGTGTTTTTACTTTTGATTTTCTCAGCAACTAATGAACAGTTTTACACCATTTAACAAAAAGGCACCTTTCTGAACCAATGGCTACCTCTTTAACAAATTTGGAGTAATTCCATTCAGCAGTGCGGGCTGTAGCTGCGGCTAAAGTTTCCTACGGAAAATTGCATGAGGAAAACACCTTTTGGGACCCCCTTTTTTCTCGTCCCCCGCTTGACCAATCACCCCAAATCTTTTAAGATAGGAGCGAACCGGAGTGGGCCATAAGATTCATCAATCGGCGCCAACGTTATTGAGAATAGAATGTTGCGCATATATATATATATATCTCACAAGACAAAGATGAGCTGTTATTTTAGGGCTCAGGGACATAATCCCCTACTCCTAAATAAACAATACAAATTTAATTGTGGGGGGGGGCTGTCTCAGAGCATTTACATCTGTTCAGTAGTTTTAGAGAAATTAAGGTTAAAAAATTATGTTTATTTCACACTGTTTCCCTCATAGATTCACCGCTGTGGAGCTGTGAGCTCAAGCATGCATTGAGATTGGATGGCTGGAACCTGAAAGAAAAGTTGCAGCTGCCTTCTTAGGACTTGGGTCCTGCAAAATAAAAAAAGATATTACGGGGCAGGTTGAGGCTACCCTTAACCCATAGGCCTAGACGGGGGTCTCAAATGGCCTCCCTCTAAGGCTAAATTAAGGAAATATATATATGATTCCGTGGATCTACAGATCTTCAGTGAGGCCCAATGCGGTCCCTCCATTGAAAACATGCATTGCCGTAAAATAAAAAACTGAGAGAGTATGGAGCCTCCAAATGTGCATGGCTGAAGAACTTGCTTGGCAGGGGATTGGGTTCCCAACCCCACGTGGCACACAGCGGTGTGAATATTGAAATGATATCTTACTTTACATTTTCAGAAAACTTAGAAATTCAAGGTTAAAGGACATAATCATTAAGTGATATCAGTTAAACATTTCCAACTAATAAAACCACTGAAATTCACCTGCTGTAGTTATCTTAACTAACTATAACTCATGCCCTAAAGTAACTATAACTCGCACCATCACCAGGCAGTGATCGTACCCTCACATGTTACACCCTTCAAGACATGTTCAATTACTTCATGTATGACATCCTTCCTGGCCTATTAATTTACAAGATCACTAACAACAATGTACATGGCAAGGGTATACGTTATTTACGAAGACCTTAAGTTGTCAATACAAAACACAGAAAATCACTGAAATCCAACTATTAAAATGACAATATAATTAGG
This sequence comes from Lissotriton helveticus, assembly GCF_964261635.1. Lineage (NCBI taxonomy): Eukaryota > Metazoa > Chordata > Amphibia > Caudata > Salamandridae > Lissotriton > Lissotriton helveticus. The sequence goes on along the minus strand of NC_136057.1, from coordinate 788,188,842 downwards.
TTAGAATGAGGCATGAGCTAGCATTATAAAAACACAACACCACTGAAATATGTAATGTATGTAATGTATAGTTTAGTGAACTAAATATAATTTGAGGCCCATCATGCATCTTGTTTACATTTGTGTATTATTAAATATGAAATTCGATTTACCGCTATATTACGACTCCTGCACAGTAATCAAATTAAAAATAACATTAAAAACTTTCAAACATCACAGATATGTCTGCTATGTCATGTCAATTCCACGCAGGTCCAGCAGGTTTTGCTTGTGGTAAATGACGCTGGCCCAGTGGTGATGCATAATCTGCTGCTTGGTACGTGTGACACGTGCTCCAGTGCTGCTTCCTTTCTATAAAGGGGTAGCCCTTCTCCCACCTCCTCTTCCGAAAAAATACACATGGGGTATCCTCCTCGCGCCTTGCTCTTCTGGAGCGGGCCTCAAGTGGTGCTGGCCTTCATCTCTGCCATTTCATCTCTCTGCATGCATCTACTGGGTGCCGCTTCGCCTCGCTAGGCACTGGGGCATTTGTTGACGGACTGAGAGCAGGGCACCGGGTGAGTGGGGACAGCAGGGCTGCGAGCGTGCAGGGGACTCCAGTACCCAGGAGTCCCTGCAAGACCATCTTCGACCTTCCGGTCCGCTCTCCCTGCTGCCCCGCCCCCCCGCCTCACACGCCCTCCTATATATTGTCACACCACTCCCGCAGTGCGGGACGCAGCCCGGGGCGAAGACCGGGCAAAGAGCGGGCCGTTTGAGGCCGTTCGAGGACTAAGAGGGCTGGGCTGGGCCACCCCCCCTTGTTGGTGCATTATACAGTTTTATTGTTTCTGTATTTATTGTTATTTATATATCCTGTATAACCCTGGATGATTTCCTAATCAAAACCAATCTGGCCATTGACGAGGAAATTAGTAAAATGCAGCACAGGGTTTCCTTGGATCTAGAAGCTGCAAGAAGGTTATCTGAGCACTTAGCCAGCACAAAAAAATCCTCCCTGGGGAATATTGCTTCTGCACGTACCCCCGAGCACACAGTAGGTCCTCGGCCATTGTTAATAACGGCAGCTATTCATCCTGCCCCTTCTACTACCTCTCCAATATCTCCCCCTATTTTGGTCGCCTCCCCAGGGACGAACAGAGCGAATCAACTGGAGGGTCGATTGAGTAGATCTGAGTACGATAGGGGGGGTGACGAAGAATTCCTTAAAATAGTTTGGGGCACGTTAAAACAATTACTTACCCCCTTGGAACTAAGGCTTTCTCGTATAGAGAATAATTTGTTAGAAATGGATAGGACTATAGTCACCCTGGCTAGCCTGAGCTTAAAGGAAATGGAAGCCAAGCTTCCACGCGAAACCGAACCAACCCCTCAGACTAAGGCACCAGAACCCATATTACTACCCCCACAAATACCTCAAAATATCCCTGTGACCCTACCAACACCCAAACCCATACCAAAGCCCCGTACCACTGTTGTAAACCATACTGCACCCACCCCTAGTTCTGTTGCACTAAAATCTCTTCTCTCGCAAAATCCAGCACACAGGCAGAACCCCAACTCACGAGCTGTATCACACCACGCCACAAGGCCGGAATTTGTGAATAACCCACAACGGCAGGCTAGTCGTCCCAATTTTCGTGGAGGGTTTATTGACCTTCCACCGGAAGCAGGGCCTTATGTTATCATATTAGCTGGCGTCCCAGAATTGGACCTACATTCCCAGGAGAACCATCATTCCCTGAAAAACAAAGTCATTCATTGGCTTAATTCGAACAAACAGCTTCCCGTCCATCAAAGAAGCAGTGTACTAATGGTACGGAGAGTGCCTTGGATAGGCCCCACACACAAGTCCCTAGCCGGTGACTGTGTTGTGGTATCCTTTGCAGACCCCCACACAGCACAGCATCTTTGTGCATGGCCATCTTACGAAGCCAATTCCACAATTGTTGTGAGACCTCTTACTTTTTTTTATCCTCCAAGACACCAACCCGCGAATGAGGGTTTATGGTCATTTGTCCAGAATGCCAGACGGCCAACCCACAGGATAGATGGACATAGCCAGCATAATTGGTGGCAAGGGGCACCCACCTCCAACATGTTTGGTTGCCTGGAGGAGGTTGATTGACTTGGGGGGTCTGGTGACATAATTCCTATTATGGACTCTCCTCACTCACGGGGGATTGTCTTACCCACTACTTTAACATCACCTTCTAATGGCTTAATTCCTCCTAAAAACTTAGGTCCAATCTCAGATCCTACTAATACCTTAGTTAAGACTGGGACAGAGGAAATGGGCCTGGTACAGATACCCCATGCCAATGGCACGGATAATCCACTAAGAGTGGCCTCCTGGAACATTGCAGGGTTACGGGGACGCTTGGACAACGACGATTGGGTCAACTTCATTGACTCCTATGATATCGTTGTCTTCCAGGAAACATGGTCAACAGTCCCCTTATTTAGACTGGGTTATCTTAACTTTACCAAACCTGCTATCCGGAGTCCCAAGGGTAGGGCCTCTGGTGGCCTTACCATTTGGATTAAAAACAATCTGGGCTTTCATGGTAAGGAAATTTTGGTAGAGAGTGCTGACCTCCTATGTATTATCGTGAGCAAAGCCAACACCAAGGATTTCCTCCTAGTTGATGTCTATGCCCGTGGCTGTCAGGGTGGGAGGAAACAAACTGTCCTGAATGACCTCGATCGACTTTTTAAGAACTTTAAAGTCGATCAGACTGTCATTGTAGCGGGTGACATGAATACATCCTTTGAGCCCATACTTATCTTGGCAGAGGATGTGGGATCTGAGGAGGATACAGCCTGGAATATTCCCCCGCTAACCATCACCAAGGGAGTTAGGGGCACTGAGGCAGCTTTACATTGATTGGGTCTCTGTCTGGAATGGGGTCTTCGGGCTGTTAATGGGCGTACACGCTCTGACAGTTTAGGGACCAATACCTTTGACAATGGTCTGAGCTCTAGCGGTATCGACTATATATTGAATAATATCGAATCATGGTCTATTGTGCGAGATATGGTGGTAGAGTCCCGACCAGAGAGTGATCATAATCCTCTTTCCCTGGAGATTTTGGTCCCCGGTCTGGGTGCTCCAGTCATGGGAACCAATTGCTTAACGTCAGATGTAGTTCTGTGCGACAACAGACGGCGAGTAAAATGGTCCAGGGTTTTAGTTGACCCAGCGCTTATTTCTAAGATTGAAGAGCAGGTCCTGAATGTGAGGAGTAGGATGCCACCATTATCCTTTTCTGGTGACGTTGATCCTATAATTACCAATCTCCACGAGGAGTGTTTTTTGGGCCTTAAAAATCTCCTTACCATACCCTCAAAGTCTGTTATTGCAAAGGTGCACAAAAAATGGTACAACAAGAGTTGCAGAGATGCTCACACCAACTTAATAGCTGCTGTTAAGGCCCGGAATACGGATGATATTAGGACAGCTAGGCAGCGCTACAAGCATACCCTCTGGGCAGCCAAGCGGGACTGGGATGATTCTTACTGGCTCGATCTCCTCAGAGCCTGTGAATCCTCTAACCTAACTGAATTTTGGCTGATTGTCAGGCGGGGTAGGGACTCAGTTGCCCATACACCCGACAATCATGTCTCAGCTCAGTCCTGGGTGGAATTCTTTTCAGCACAATTTAATGATCCAAGTGTAGCACAGGATCAAACCACTGCAATTACGCCACTGTGTACCCTACCACAAATAGGAGACAGACTTACATTCTTAGAATCTGATACTGTACACGCCCTTGAGTCTGTACAGTCTGGTAAAGCTCCTGGCCTAGATGCTATTCCTGCAGACCTTTTCAAGCTTAACCCTGACCTATGGGTTCCCTATATCACGCTACTGACTAACAGCATAGCTGCAGGGGCTGAGATCCCCAAATCTTGGAAAGGGGCGGAAATTCTGCCAGTATACAAAAAAGGTGACCGCTCCATCCCAAATAATTATCGGCCTATTAGTCTGATCGATTCGATCCAGAAAATAGTGTCAAGGATGGTTTTAGTAAGAATTCAGGGTTGGATCGAATCAAACAACATACTTTCCCCTATGCAGGCAGGGTTTAGGTTTGGTACCAGCACCATAGACCAGGTCTTCCGGTTTTCACTCCTTTTTTGGCAGGTGGTTTTTTTGGGTGGCGGTGTGTTATACGCCGCATTTGTCGACCTTAAGTCGGCCTTTGATTTAGTCCCAAGGAAGAAGCTATGGGAGGCTCTTAGATTAATGGGTCTTCCATTAGAGCTTTTGAGCTTAGTCCAGCGTTTACATGAGGATAATTTTGCTCAGGTAAGGTGGGGAAGCCAGGGGCAGGTGACCAAAAGCTTCCCTGTACAACGTGGGGTGCGCCAAGGCTGCGTCTTGGCCCCCACCCTGTTCCTTCTGTTTATTAACCAGGTGGTCCAATATTTTAATAATACACAGTCCGATGCACCCACTCTGTGCGGTTTTAAATACCCCATGCTAATCTTCGCTGACGATACCCTTCTCCTTTCAAAAACAAGAGGTGGGCTTCAGGTAGCCCTGAACAGATTCTCAGAGTTTTGTAAAACAAATGACTTGCAAATAAATGTTGAGAAAACCAAATTTATGTTTTTTTGCAAGAAAACCCCCCCTAATTGTTCTGTTACTTTAAACGGTGTTCTAATTGAGCAGGTCAAGGTCATGACATACTTAGGTGTGACTCTTGATCACCAACTCAATTGTAACCCCCTATTGGAGATGTCAAAACTTAAATTTAATCGGCTGGCTGGATGTCTGGTCCATGAACAAAAGAACTCCCTAACAAAGCGTATCACTCCAGCTCTAAAGATTTATGACGCTAAGGTTATTGCTGCAACCCTATATGGTGCTGAAGTCTGGGGCCACAAGGATCTATCATGCTTGGCCGCTGCGCAGAATAGGTTCCTACGGAACCTGGTAGGTCTCCCGCAGTCTGCACCTATTAAACCTTTGTTACTAGATCTCGGCTGTAGACCTATCAACGAGATGGCACAGTATCGCCTAGTGGCACTATGGCGTCGTCTCTGGACTACCCCAGAGCTTAGTCTTTTCTCTCGTGAATTAGACGAGGTAAAATCACTGTGGGGTGCGCAAAAAATACCATGGCTTAGGGAAGTCAAAAACATCCTGCACATGATGGGCCTTCCAGAGCTATGGTCCAACCCAGGGGGGTCAATCTTTCCATCAAAATCTGAGTTTAAGGCGCTCTTCTGGGCCTGGAAAAAATCTATTTTAGTAACCCAATCCCTGGATGCAAATTTAACTGGTTTATTTCTATTGCATAAGGTTATTCCTTCTCTTGAGCAGTACTGGGATTTGATTTCCAAGGTGTTAGACCGCAAACTATATCATCAGTTCCGTACTGGCACCTTGCCTGTCAATTCCTTTACTGCAAAGTGGGACACGAAGACAGGAAATAAATGCTTCTGGTGTCCTGGCCAGGAAGAAAGTGGTGGCCATCTTTTCTTCGGTTGTCCTGTTTATCGATCGCCTAGAAGCAAATGGCTGAAACCCATATGTTCATCTCTGAATTGTAGTGGTCACCGAGATGCACTCACAAAACTACAAGTAATTAGATCAGAAATAGTTGTGGTTTGTGTTGCTAAATTTTTGGGATGGGCCTGGCTGATTCGAACTAAGAGACTGAATATACCCTTGCATTGATTGTTCTATCCAGATGTATATTTCTGTATTATGTCTTTTTAGCATTACGTGGATATTAGCAGTATTAATTTATGTGCATGTTGTATTGTACTTTACTTGTACCAGGGAATAACCTGTGGATTTTTATATTGTGTATGGTTGTATATTGTCTTTTATTAATTTTTTATTCGAAATAAAGACCAAATGAAACTGAAACTGAATGCAACTAATCTCATTATTGTTCAAGATATAATGTTTATAAGATGGCATAGGGCATAGATATGACCTATTTGCACTGTGTGGGACTGATTCATCAGACAGTACTAACAGATGGCTGGGCACATGGTTCTACCACTGAGCTGTAATATGAGGTGCCGAATACCATGTTAAACTCAAACGTTTGACCAAATAATACGAAACATGTTGTATGTGCTCGGGATTTCCTTGTGTGACAACTATATGTAAATGTGGCAAACGTTATTTGTTTTACTTTCTAAGCAATTCATCCAGTCGGTGTGTGTGCGTATGATCACGGCATTCATTTATATTTGTAAGTGGAGAATTATGTGTGGGTATATCTTTGTCTGGACGAAGGTGTAAGCATTAACCTGCAAATTGCTTTTTTGGCCATGCATCTGAGAATATGAGTGAAATCACATAAACTTTATTTAGAATGAGAAAGGAGGCATATTTTTCTATAATGTGTAAAATTAAATTAAATTCCCTCGTGTTTATAACACAACCAGTTTCTACTTTCCATTGTAGTTTTACCAATCTAACAAAACTGTGCAAAATTGCAAAATGGCTATAGTGCCCTTACATACAGCAGTCGTTATATTATTTTTATTTGCGTAAGCCATATAATGCAGATGTTTATTTTCTTCTAGAAACATTTTATTATCTTTGGGACGTTATAAAATGTGGTTATTGTTTGAGTATTCTCCCAAAAATACAGTAGGCTAACAGACACATGCGGTATTAATAGAACTGTGTGCAAAGACAATAAGAATCTGATATTACCCAAGTTACTTCGAATGTGATGAGAAGCCGTTACTGGAATCCCCTGTTTGATGGTCTGACCCACTGTGATATTAAATGCAAAAATTGTATCTGCATAAGAATTTAAACTGCAAAGCTAACATGGACAATTTTTGGAACTTGACAGTGTCTGGTAATGCGATCCCTTATGTGAAGATGACTGTTACGAAGAACCCCGCAGTTCTTCACTGGAATGAATGAGAAATATTCATGCCTTTAGGGGTTGGCGACCCTCGCTGTGATTTACATAACTTACTGTGAGCTAGCATGGCAGGCACCAATTATGAAGGAGTTTGGAATAGTACTACCTGTAGCTCCCGGTGGAAACTATATTCTGCATGTATGAATTCAGTTCTTAAATGACGATATCTGAAACAGGAACTAAGAATGACTGTTGATGGCAACTTCAACTCTAACCCTTGTAAACCAGGAATAAGGAGGACTCTCGAGTTCAATGGTGCATATATTCTAAGTGCCTCAAACTTTGACCGGAAACCTTTACATTAGAGAGCATATTCAAAGCCGCGCGTGTGTGTGTGTGTGTGTGTGTGTGTGTGTATATATTTTGAATTACAATCTCCTTTCTCCAGGAAAACAATCCAGCATTCCAAGGGGGGCTGTATTCACTCAACCTTATTTATTGAATTGATGGCATCCATATATGTATGTATATATATATGTATATATATATATATATGCACCCCACACTCCTCACAATTTGAACCCTGGACCCAGGAAAGTATAAAGTTCCACAAACAGGGCATGCCAAACCCTCAAATACGTGCACTCGCCTCCACAGATGATAAAGGGCAGTAATTTACTCTGATCAATGTATTGTTAACATAGCCGAATACCCCAATGCGTTTCGGCATACCACATGCCTTGATCACGGGTAGGGAGGCAATGTTCCTGGCACATATTTAAACATAACATGAAGACATAAAGAAACATAGACAATGGACAATCAGAACCTAGTTACTAATGAGGCTGTGAGTGTTTCGGCCATCTTGGAGCTTACTTAAAAAGCATAAGGATATGTATAATATAACGGGTTTCTCATACATATTGTGTTAATACATTACATCACAATGCATAAAATAAATATAAATACATTTATGAAAATGAAAAAATAATTTCATAGGTAAATGTGTGCCGCAATACATAAACAATTATACAAATGCAGTAATACAATGCTCTGAAACAATACCACCCAAGTGGGCAAATAGTTCATATAGTGTGTCTCGTAGAATAGCAGCAACATGGAAAAAAATAAGAGAGTAGATATTTAAGTGAGGAATCAATTAAAAAAATTCATTAGATACCCATGTAATAACAATATTATTGTCTCTTTACAGTAAGGGGCCGATTATAATTTCGATCAGAGTTGCCTCTGACCACCTGATTATGATGCGACCAAACACTGTTTGGTTGCATACTCACTTTTCTCTGTGGGAGTTTGTGTAACGGCCGTAAACTTGCTGTAAAACAGGCTCATATAGAGAAATGGCAGTGAGTGTAAAACCCTGCACCCTGCGGCAAAGACCCCATGGTCTCTACCCCATAGTGCAGGGTTTTAGAGGGGGGTTCACTAGGTACCTCTTCAACAACCAACTGTAGGCTGTGGACAAAAGGGGGCCCTTTCTAGAGGCCCCCAAAGTCGCTCTCCGACAGCCTTTCCATGTTGGAAAGGCCGGCACGGAAAGGCTGTGGGAAACCGACATTGGAAACACCATCCATAGGGAATTACGGGGAGGTTCAAACCAGCCAGAAGACTCCAAGAGCCGGTCGGAACTGTGTCAGAATGACCGGTCGGTTTACGTTCTGACCACCGACATCGTAATAGGGCAGTCGGACTGCAAACTGACCATGATGGTCAGAAAGCTTCTGACCAAATCGTAATTGGCCCCTATGTGTGCACACGAAGCAATTAATCTTTTAATAAAACAAAATATAAATAAAATACAGATATTAAGGTCCTATTATATGGAAATATTTATGCATATATCTCAATCAATCAATCAATCATAACACTTGTATAGCTCGCTACTCACCCGGGAGGGTCTCAAGGCGCTTGGGGGAAGGGGTCCGCTACTGTTCGAACAGCCAGGTCTTGAGTTGTCTCCTGAAGGCGAGATGGTCCTGGGTCAGTCGAAGGTGGATGGGGAGGGAGTTCCATGTTTTGGCCGCCAGGTAGGAGAAGGATCTTCCTCCGGCGGTGGCTCTTCGTATGCGTGGAACGGCGGCGAGGGCGTGGCTGGTCGATCGTAGCTGGCGGGTGGGAGTGTAGAAGGTCAGGCAGTCGTTGAGGTACTTGGGGCCCAGGTCGTGGAGAGACTTGTGTGCGTGGGTGAGGAGCCTGAACGTGATCCTCTTGTTGACGGGGAGCCAGTGCAGGTCCCTCAGGTGGCCGGAGATGTGGCAGCGTCGGGGGATGTCCAGGATGAGTCGGGCGGAGGCGTTCTGGATGCGTTGGAGTCTTCTTTGTAGCTTGGCTGTGGTTCCGGCGTAGAGGGTGTTTCCGTAGTCCAGTCGGCTGGTGACGAGTGCCTGGGTGACCGTCTTCCTGGTTTCGGTCGGGATCCATCAGAAGATCTTGCAGAGCATGCGTAGGGTGTGAAAGCAAGATGAAGAGATGAGGTTGACTTGTCTGGTCATCGAGAGGGAGGAGTCCAGGATGAAGCCCAGGTTGCGTGCGTGGTCTGTTGGCTTGGGAGTGGTGCCCAGGGCGGGGGGCCACCAGGAGTCATTCCAGGCGGAGGGCGATGGTCCCAGGATGAGTACTTCCGTCTTGTCTGAGTTCAGTTTCAGGCGGCTGGTCTTCATCCACTCGGCGACGTCTTTCATCCCTTCGTGTAGACTGGTTCTGGCGGTGTCGGGGTCCCTGTAATGTAATGTAATGTAAAAAGGATTTATAGAGCGCAGCATACACCGGACGGTTTCTTGGCGCTGTTCACTAAATCAGAAAGAGACAAAGAAGGGAGGGCAGGGGAGCTTATGTATAAGCACAGCGGAAGAGGTGAGTTTTTAGGAGAGACCTGAAGTGAAGGTAAGAAGAGGAAAGTCTAAGTTCCGGAGGGAGAGAGTTCCAGAGTGAGGGGGCCAGAAAGGAGAATCTGAGGCCTCCGTGCTTTTTGCGCCTAAACCTGGGCGTCTGAAGGAGAGCGTGGTGGGAAGATCGGAGGGGTCTGGAAGGGACGTACGGGTGCAGAAGCGACGAAATGAAGGAAGGGCCGATGCCGGCCAGGGATTTGTGGGTCAAGCAGCCTAGTTTGAATTGACAACGCTCTGATACAGGAAGCCAGTGAAGGGCTTTAAGAAGGGGACAGACGTGGTGATGTTTAGGTTGGTGGTAAATGAGGCGTGCTGCCTGATTCTGTATCAGCTGAAGTCTTTTGATTTGGTATTGCGGGATGCCTGCGTATAGGGCATTGGCATAGTCCACCCGAGAGATGACTAATGCCAGCAACGTCAGGGTGAGGGCTTCAGTGGTCAGAAAATGGGCTATTTTACGGATTTTTCTGAGCTGGTGGAAGCAGGAAGACACTGTAGCACTAACCTGATGTTGCATGGAAAGATCATGAGAAATGTAGACCCCCAAACTTTTTACCTTGTCAGAAGGGCAGGGGGAGGGGCCAAGGGCAGGGGGCCAGAAGGTGGAATTCCAGGGGTTGGATGGGCCTCCGACAAGAACAAGCTGTGGAAGTGGTGGAAAAAGCAAGCGGAGGTGCGATTTGCCATGTTATCCAATGGGCGTTTTTTTGGGGGGGAAATTGAGAAATTATTTCGGCAGAACTCCCTTCGTTTTCTGATAAGGGGGTAGTTGGCCACGTACCCAGCAATCAGTTGCATTGCTGGTCTGGTGAGAATGGTGTAACATTTGAATAAAAGTATTGTTACGCAAGGCAAATCGATATGACAATTCCTGAGGTGGCAATACACTAAATGTATGCTCTATGGTACTTGTTTTCATGACTCCTGGCACACTGAAAACTGCAGTCACATCAGCAAGAAGCCTGCCAAGACAGTGTTATGAATAACAGTTATCTGTTTTCAGTACAGAGTGGCATCCCTGCCCGGTGAGGAAAAGCAAACAAAACCCGTCCGCGACAGATAAGGCCTAGCCCTCTGTCTCAGCCCCCATGCAATGAACGGAGAAATATATGCTTTTTCTGATTCTTAGTGGTGAACAACCTTTTGCTTCAGACAATACATCCCCTATCATATCAGATTGTACAAGATGTGCTTTTCGCCCTGACACAAGAGATTTCTCTGCTAGGCTGGAAGTCAGCTCTCCTCCCAGTTACACGTCAATTGCACGCCATGCTCAAAGTTGCACAATTAGGGCAGAGTTCCAGCTGGTCATGCAAACTCCTCCTCTAAGTACCCACCCACCTATGACACCTACCTATCACCTACCTATGACTCATCAAGTGTACACCCTCATGCACCCTCATACACGCCCACATGCTCTTATCTCTTTCTTTCTTGCTCTGCCTGGAGCGCTCCTCCCTATGTACAAGGAGTAAAATGTATATATTCTGTTCATTGTTATTAAATGTTAGATTACTCTTCCTGAACCTCAGTGGTGATGGAACATATTCTCCCTTTGACTCGAGTTATTGGAATAAAGCCCATTTTAACTTGGACACCACGGATCCTGTCTCTCATTTGATGCATGATACTTTGTTAATGCCTAGAAATTCTGCCAGGGTAATATTTTATTTACCACAGATGGGTGTTAGAATCGGCGCCTCTACGAAGTTCCTCCATTACAGAGAGAATGACCCCCTCTGTCGAATGGGCGGGTCTGAACCCGGCCTGCTGGGGGTCCAAGAAGTTGGAGTCCTCGATAAAAGAGCTGAGGATACTAGTTACATACGTCTCGAGTACTTTGCCCAGGTAGGGAAGAAGGGAGATGGGGCGAAAATTGCCCATAACCGTAGGGTCGGCAGTGGGTTTCTTTAGAATGGGAACTACCTCTGCGTTCTTAAACTGGCTGGGGACCTCACCGAGCAGAAGAGAACTGTTCAGGAGGGCCAGAGGAGGGGTGGGGCAGGCTGAAAAAGCAGCCTGGAGAATCGTGGGAGGGCAGCAATCTGTGGGGTAGCCAGAGGAAACTTTGTTAAGCAAGGCGATGAAAACGTCTTCTGATAATGGGGGGAACTGAGTCAGAAAGTGAGGGTTGGTGGAGGGAGCAGCCTCAGTGAGGGGTGTAGTCGGGGGTATGGAGGAGATACTGTTTTTGATTTTGCTAATTTTTTCTATGAAGAAGCAGTTGAGGGAATCGCAAAGTGCCTGAGATGGAAGGGGTTTGATGGTCACCCTATCTGGATGTGAGAGTTCTTCTACAATGGCGAAGATGTCTTTAGATTTTTGCGCAGAGTTGAGGATTTTGGTGGAAAAGTAGGTGGTTTTGGCGGCTGAGATTGCTCGTTTATATTCTCCCAGTGATTTTAGAAAAGGTGTTTTTTCTAAGGGATCATAATTTCTACGCCAGCGACGCTCGGCTTGGCGGAGACCGAGTTTTAAAGATTTAAGGTTGTCAGAGAACCAGCGATGTGCGTCGTGAGGGCGCTTGGTTCTGATTAGCTTGAGGGGGGCGACCTTGTCACTGGCGGATTCTAGCCATTTAACGAGTGCAGCTGCTTGGGAGTCGATGGAACCGGAGCTGGGCAAAATTGACGATGTTAAAGAGGTAAGGAATAAGTCAAGGTCGGCTTTGTTCCAGTTTCTAGCCAAGAGGCTGGTGCCTCGGCTACGAGGGGGCGGAGGAGGGACCAAGAGAAGGAAGGAAATTAAGTGATGGTCTGACCAGTGACAAGGTGTGATCATGAGTGATTTAATATCAAGATTATAGGTCCACACTTGGTCCAGGATATGGCCCTTGGAGTGAGTGGGTGAGTGAACGTGTTGAAGACCATTGAGCCCAGTTAATAAGTCAGTAAAAGCCAGGGATTGCGGGCTTTCATGGGCGTCTGACGGCCAGTAGTTGAAATCACCCAGGACCAAGAGTTTCGAGTTATTAATTGTAAGCTGGGAAAGCAAGTCACCAAAGTGAGAAGAGAAATTGGGCATGGATTGGGGGGGACGGTATACCAAGACACAGATTAGGGGGGATACAGAGGAATCAAATCTAATAGCTAGGCAGTCCACCTGAGGAATAGTGAGTAGAGAGAGGGAAGTGAACCTGAGGGGAAGTTTGATAATGGCAGCTACGCCGCCTCCTGGTTTGTCAGCAGGCCGATTGACTTGGAGTATGTAATACCCCGGAGGGATGGCGGCCAAGATGTCAGGGGACGAGTCCTCATTCAGCCAAGTCTCGGTTAGGAGAAGAACGTCAGGTCGGTCTGAGTCCAGGAGGTGGAAGATGTCGAGTTGATGGCTAACTAGTGATCGAGTATTGAGATAAATAATTGCTAGTTCCATGTTAGCGGATGTCTGAGCGGGCAGGGGATTGGGAGGAGGGAGAGAGACTATGGGTTCAAAGGTGGGGAGGGACGGGATAGTCTGAATTTCAGGAAAGGTTCTGCGGGCTTGGTAAATACCTAGATGACGCAGGTGTGAAGAGCTGGTAATGTCCAATGGCCGGAATGAGTGTAGAGCAATTATGTCCCCGGAAGCGTAGGAGGTGGTGAATTGGGCGGAAAGACATGGCCCGGGCCCCGGTCGGCCGCGGACGGGCGCAGACGGGCTTGCCTTAGGCGCACCCGCTGCGCTTGTCCGCTGCGCTTCCGGTATGGACACATCCTATATGCTGATGGAAAGGCGGAATAGGAAGGGGCGTGGCCTAAGTGAGTGGGCGTGGCCTCTACACCGCAAGGAAGGCGGCAGTTCTAATCAAGCCCAGCTTCGCCCGCTGCAGCGCTAAAATCCGCTGTTCAGGGGACTTGGGTGGCAGGCAAGTAAGCAAAGATCACAAGTTTTACAAACAATTCAATTTTAAAAACGAGCAAGAAAACGTGCCTCCCGGCTGTGCCTCAGGAGATTTATTGATTCCAGCAGCGCTAGTACTCAGCGCCTTAAGTACGCTGGCGAAAAAGGGGCGTGGCCTAAGTGAGTGGGCATGGCCTCTACACCGCGAGGAAGGCGGCAGTTCTAATGAAGCCCAGCCTTGCCCGCTGCAGCGCTAAAATCCGCTGTTCAGGGGACTTGGGTGGCAGGCAAGTAAGCAAAGATCACAAGTTTTACAAACAAATCAATTTTAAAAACGAGCAAGAAAACGTGCCTCCCGGCTGTGCCTCAGGAGATTTAATGATTCCAGCAGCGCTAGTGCTCAGCGCCTTAAGTACGCTGGCGAAAAAGGGGCGTGGCCTAAGTGAGTGGGCGTGGCCTCTACACCGCGAGGAAGGCGGCAGTTCTAATCAAACCCAGCCTCGCCCGCTGCAGCGCTAAAATCCGCTGTTCAGGGGACTTGTGTGGCAGGCAAGTAAGCAAAGATCACAAGTTTTACAAACAATTCAATTTAAAAAACGAGCAAGAAAACGTGCCTCCCGGCTGTGCCTCAGGAGATTTAATGATTCCAGCAGCGCTAGTGCTCAGCGCCTTAAGTACGCTGGCGAAAAAGGGGCGTGGCCTAAGTGAGTGGGCGTGGCCTCTACACCGCGAGGAAGGCGGCAGTTCTAATCAAGCCCAGCCTCGCCCGCTGCAGCGCTAAAATCCGCTGTTCAGGGGACTTGGGTGGCAGGCAAGTAAGCAAAGATCACAAGTTTTACAAACAATTTGATTTTAAAAACGAGCAAGAAAACGTGCCTCCCGGCTGTGCCTCAGGAGATTTAATGATTCCAGCAGCGCTAGTGCTCGGTGCCTTAAGTACGCTGGCGAAAAGGGGCGTGGCCTAAGTGAGTGGGCGTGGCCTCTACACCGCGAGGAAGGCGGCAGTTCTAATCAAGCCCAGCCTCGCCCGCTGCAGCGCTAAAATCCGCTGTTCAGGGGACTTGGGTGGCAGGCAAGTAAGCAAAGATCACAAGTTTTACAAACAATTCAATTTTAAAAACGAGCAAGAAAACGTGCCTCCCGGCTGTGCCTCAGGAGATTTAATGATTCCAGCAGCGCTAGTACTCAGCGCCTTAAGTACGCTGGCGAAAAAGGGGCGTGGCCTAAGTGAGTGGGCATGGCCTCTACACCGCGAGGAAGGCGGCAGTTCTAATCAAGCCCAGCCTCGCCCGCTGCAGCGCTAAAATCCGCTGTTCAGGGGACTTGGGTGGCAGGCAAGTAAGCAAAGATCACAAGTTTTACAAACAATTCAATTTTAAAAACGAGCAAGAAAACGTGCCTCCCGGCTGTGCCTCAGGAGATTTTATGATTCCCTGGTGAGGGAGAAGATCAGCTGGGTGTCGTCGGCGTAGGAGATGATGTTGAGGTTGTGTTGGCGTGCGATGGCTGCAAGAGGTCTCATGTAGACGTTGAAGAGGGTGGGGCTGAGTGATGATCCTTGTGGTACGCCGCAGATGACTTCGTTGGCCTCGGATCGAAACGGGGGGAGGCGAACTCTCTGTGTTCTTCCGGCGAGGAACGAGATGATCCACTCCAGTGCCTTCTCTTGGATGCCGATGTTGCTGAGGCGTTGAACTAGGGTGCGGTGGCAGACAGTGTCGAATGCTGCAGAGAGGTCCAGGAGGATGAGTGCCGCTGTTTCCCCGTTGTCGAGCAGGGCTCGGATGTCGTCGGTGGCTGCGATCAGGGCGGTCTCGGTGCTGTGGTTGGCTCTGAAACCGGACTGCGAGGGGTCGAGGGATCCGTTCGTCTCGAGGAAGGCGGCCAGCTGTCTGTTGACGATCTTCTCGATGACTTTAGCAGGAAAAGGGAGGAGCGAGATGGGGCGGAAGTTCTTGAGGTCGGTGGGGTCCGCTGTTGGTTTCTTCAGTAGGAGGCTGAGCTCGGCATGCTTCCAGCTCTCCGGGAAGGTGGCGGTGTTGAAGGAGGAGTTGATGACGTCCCGGAGTTGGGGTGCGATGATGGAGTCGGCCTTGTTGAAGACTTGGTGGGGGCAGGGGTCGGTCGGAGATCCAGAGTGGATGGTGTTCATCGTGCGGGCTGTGTCTTCGGTGGTCACCGTGGTCCAGGTGCGGAGGGTGGCGGTGGGGGGCGTTGGTTCGACGGTTGGGTGCGTGGGTGGTGCGCCGAAGCTGTTGTGGATGTCGGCAATCTTGCGGTGGAAGAACGAGGCGAGAGAGTCGCAGAGATCTTGTGAAGGAGTAATGTCGCTGTTGCCGGTGCTGGAGTTGGAGAACTCCTTGATGATGCTGAAGAGTTCCTTGCTGTCGTGGGCGTTGTTGTCCAGTCGATCCTTTAGTGATTTCTTCTTGGTGGTGCGGATAAGCTGGTGGTGATTTTGGGTGGCTTATTTGAGGGCGGTCATGTTGTCTGTGGTCTGGTCGAGGAGCCAGTCTTTCTCCAGGGTGCGGCAGTTCTTTTTGGAGTCCTTGAGTTCGTCGGTGAACCAGGAGGCCTTCTTGCTTCTGGGTCTGCTGGGAGGGTTCTTCAGTGGTGCGAGGTCGTCGGCGCAGGCGGTCAGCCACTGTGTGAAGTTGCGGGCTGCTTCGTTGGGGTCCGTTGTGCTGGCGGGTGGGCTCTGGCTGAAGGAGGTGGTGAGCTGGTCGGCGGTGATCTTGCTCCAACTCCTGTGAGGTACCTGTTGCGGGTGGTGGTGGGTCGTGGTTCTTCTGAAGCTGAAGTGGACGCAGCTGTGGTCGGTCCAGTGGTGTCCGGTGGCGTGGCTGAAGGTGATGTACTTGCTGGAAGAGAAGACGGGATCAAGCGTGTGGCCGGCGTAGTGGGTGGGGGTGTTGACCAGTTGCTTGAGTCCGAGGTTGGCGAGGTTTTCCAGCAGGGCGGCGGTGTTGCGGTCCTTGTTGTTCTCCAGGTGGAAGTTGAGGTCCCCTAGGAGGATGTAGTGGGCGGAGGGGAGGGCGTGCGGGCTGATGAAGTCGGCGATGTTTTCCCTGAATTGTGTGCGTGGTCCCGGGGGTCTGTAGACGAGGGTGCCTCTGAGGGTCATCTTAGGGTCGGTGTGTATCTGGAAGTGGAGGTGTTCCGCGGTGGCGAAGGTGTCGTTGGAGTCGGTCGTGATGCGGATAATGTTCTTGTGGACGATGGCGATGCCTCCTCCAGTCTGGTTGACGCGGTCCCTCCTGATGATCTTGTACCAGTCCGGGATGGCGATGGCGATGTCGGGGGCTGAGGAGACGTTCATCCAGGTTTCCGCGAGGAAGGCGATGTCGGGTGACTTTGTGTCGAGGAGGTTCCAGAGTTCCACGGCGTGTCTGTGGACGGAGCGGGTGTTGAGCAGGATGCACTTCAGGTGGTTGCTGCTGGTGTTAGGCTTCGCGGGAGCAGTGCAGGTTCGGAGGCAGGTGAACTTGCAGCTTGTGCAGGTGAAGGGTCCGTGGGTGCGTTTCGGGGTGGCTCGGCAGCAGGCGGGGTTCCGGCCGGCATTGAGTGCGTTGAGGGCGGCGGTATCGTAGGTCAGTCGGGTTGTCTTGCATCGGCGGGGGCCAGGGGTCCTGGTGCTGGGCGCGGGCCAGGCGCGGACGGGCGCAGATGGGCTTGCCTTTGCCGTGCCTTCAGCGCACAATCGGCGCGCCCGCTGCGCGTCAACTCTGCGCATACGTGGGGGCGACATAAGAAGGAGCCGGTAGGGAGGAGCAGCTGGGTGGCGGGAGTGGGGCGGCGAATGGGCAGGAGTGGTGCGGGGCCGCAGGGAGGCAGCGGCGGGAAAGGAGGGCAGGGGGCGGCTCAGCGGCGGCTGGGTCGCCCTGTGAAAAAAAGGTTAGGAGAGGGAGAAAACGAAAGAAAAAACAAAGGCAGCAGCAAGGCAGCAAAGGGCACTGCAAAGGGCACAGCTGATGGGGGCAAAAATGAAGAAAAAAAACGAAGGCAGCAGCGAGGCAGCAAAGGGCACAGCAAAGGGCACAGCTGATGGAGGCGGTAGCAGGGGTGTGTGGGGGCGACCTCGCCTGGTTACAGGCTCAAAGTTAAAAAGAGAAGGACAGAATTATAAATGTTTAGGCTAGTCTACATAGTGCTACTCCTCTAATGCCAGATCTGAAACATAAATTTGGCTGAGCAAGGATAGTAGAACAATGTTAAACAATTAAGTCCAAGTAGGCAAATGCATTATAGCAAATATAACAGTAAACATCAGGTTCTCAAGGAGTCTACTATCATGCGGTGCCAATGCACGTCTCTCTATAAGTAGCTCACATTTATATCCCACCATATAACACTAATTTCAGGACAAACAGTTCCTCATTCTATATAGATAATACTTAATATTTAAATGATACTACCACTATCCTATGAGGGAACAAAGAATCACTGCCCAGTGATTGCTTCCACTCTCGCTACATGTCATTGCTCAGTAGGTCCTATGTGACAATAGAAAAACACAGACGCTAAACTGAGTACCTTAGCTACAGATAAAATCATTTCATTGAAGTCAGAGTCATATCCGTTTTAGTACTGACATTTTGGATCATCACAGAGCAAACTCTTACAGACCCCCAGATGCAAGAAAGCATGCTGGAGTGAAAGAACTTTTATCCTGGGGACAGTCAAAACATGGAATTCGCTCTCGGCTGACATAAAAAACAGCTTAACACTGCTATCTTTTAGAAAATCACTAAAAATATGGCTCTTTGACAATTAAAACTATGCTCCTTCTCTCCTTCAGGCAACCTTCCGTCTAGCGCCTAGATGTCCTTGGGCATTTGTGCGCAATATACATTTCAAAATTAATCAATCATTGATAAAAAGGAACAAAGAAAAACAGACAAAAAGTCATAAAGAAGAGGAGAGATGTAAGATAGAGAGGAGAAAGGAACACTTAATAATGAAGTTAGCATGTAACTGAAGCAGACCATCATACCAATACTGAAGGAGTCCAAAGGAACAACATTTGTTCTTCTCCTAAATTACTGAACATTTCTTCATCAGAGATTAAACTGTGCCGAACCTTAGAGACCGATTACTATGGCGGGTGGTCCGCCACAGCCGGGCCAGCGGTGAGGACCGCCAGGCCAGAGGTGGCCGACCGGCTGCCATCAACCTGAATATTCCCACCGCCACAACAGGATGGCGGTGGGAATGGTACCGCGGCGGACAGAAAGACCGTCCACCGTGGTCCTGCAAGGCAGTCCTTTTCTACCCTCCTTGCGGTACAGGGTACAATGCAGGCACCGTTGTGGGTATTATGATGCCTGTCTTTTTCGGCGGATGTTCCGCCGCAGAAAGACAGGCAGAGAATGCTTTAGGGGGCCCATTGCGGGCCCCTTGGGGTTTTTTGGGTGGGGTGCTGGATGTGAGGGGTACCTATGGTACCTGCATTTGCATGTACAAGGGGGCAGGCACCACACGGTTCCTGTCACGTTGTACATTCAAATGCACAACAAGTATTTTTACATTGTGGTGGGTGCTGACAACCTCCACAATGTAAAAATACAGGATGCGCCCGCCAGTGTGGCGGGTGCAGCCTAATTCATATAGCGGGACCACCGCACCTATGGTGGGCAGTCCCTTTTGCAGGTGCGATCGCCATCGTAATCGACCCTTAGGGGCCCATTAGGATGTCGGGCGGATTGCCCCCGCCAGGCTGGCGGTGGCCACCGACATCCTGGTGGGGGATATCCGCCCGACATCCGCATTCTAATCCCCCCCCGCCATATTAGGATGGCGGGGGCGACCGCGGCAGACGAAAACACCGTCCGCCGCTTTTCCGCCCCGGTCGCATTGCGGCCGGGGCGGTAATGGGACCATATGGTGGCGGTGTCTATCAGACACCGCCATCCATATTAGGATGTACGTCGGCAGCTGCTTTTCCACCACGAAAAGGCATGCGGTAATTGCTTGTGGGGGCCCGTTGCGGGCCCCCAAGGACTCGGGGGTGGGGTGGGATTGCACATAGGGGGTACCTAAGTGCATAGCATGCCTTCCTGCCATTGTGGCGGGCGGTGCTGAATGCACCGCCCGCCACAATGGAATGAATGCAGGATGCGCCCGCCACTGTGGCGGGCGCATCCTAATGCTGCCCACGGGACCCCCGCCATTAGGGCGGGCGGTCCCCTACTACGACAGGATGGCCCGTCATCCTAATGGACCCCTTAGTATCTAGCTCTAGAATATATCTAGGCTATCCTGTTTTAAGTTTAAAACTATAATAACTGATAAAACCGCACCTAAAGGGAAATAGCCCTCACAAGTTTAAACATATAAACACTGGAAAAGCACATGTACAACCACAAATTAAATGCCAGTCAAAGAAAGGAAAGGGAGATTGAAAGAGTCATTTTTATTTCTTCCCAAAGGGGCCAATACAATGTAACTTTGGAAAAAAAGGTAGCAGCAAGAAAGACTGTGCTAATCTTATTATGCTTGAGTTTTTTGTTTTTTGTTTAGGGATGTCACTAAAATATTGTTTCATCTCCCTTTTGCTTTTTTTCAGTTTTGTGGTCTTTGCTCAAAAGATGCAGGGTTTAGAATAATGTTTTAGGTCTTGTTTAAGTTGTTTATTAACTGTAGAGAATCAGGAAATATCAAATTCATATTTGATATTTTGGATAGGTTTGATTAGTTCACTGAGAGGTAAAATAACTGGTTTCACAAAAATCTTTCTCAATATGTACCATCATATTTACCCACATAGAATGGGTAAAACCTCTTGATACATTATACCCCTTTTCTAGGGAGTCAGTATTGATAGTAGGTGAATTGCCATGGCGGTCAGAGTGACTTGCCGGCCGCCATCCTAATAAATCCCTGTGTCTTTTAGCTTGTGGTTCTCAGTCTAGAGGTCATGAATGCCATATTATTCATGTAGCAACCGTTTACAGAGTGATGATGCCAAAGGCAAGAAATGTGAGGATCTTTAGTTGCATATTGACAGTGATGCATTCTTAGATTTTACAGGAAAACATGACTGCTGTAGTGGAAAAAATAGAAAAAATTAGTGCCTGAAAACACCCCTGTATACCAAGTTTTCAGCAACATTTTTGTAGATGTAGATGTATACACATAGGTCACATAATAAATAAAATATTCCAGTTGATATAGCAATAAGCCACTTATGTCCATTTAAACGTACTATTCATAAGACATAGAAAGAACTAGTGACTTTCACACTGCAACATGTTGCATGGTAAACAGACAGAATGTCGAGTTTTTTTCTTCCGATGAACATTATTATCGAGCTTTAAATATTGAGGTACAAGAATATTGACATCAAGAATATCGTGGTACAGAATATCGACAGTAAGGTAAGAAATATTGTTCTTTATCATATCAAAGACAGTAATATCGTTAGTAAAAATATTGTTGTTAATAATATCGATATTTGTATTTGTTTTCTGTATTTTAGTATGTTTGTTAAAAGTTTGTGATTTCATTTTTTTGCATACGTATAGCAATTTTTATGAATGTATGTGTTAAATTTCTAGCTATAATGAATTTTATGTTAAATAATTTTTGCGTGTGTTAGTTCTGTAGAGGGTTGTGGGTTTATAGAGAAATAGAGTGGGAAGTAATTTAAAAGTAATTTAATTATAATAAAGTAATGATTATTTTTTTATTTATTAGTGTTTATAATGAATGTATTAGTAGGTAATTATTAATTGGTTATTATTTATTAATAATTAATTAATAGATCATTTTGTTATTTGTGTTATTTTTTTAGGAGCGGGTTGTGGGTTTATAGAGGAATAGGATGGGAAGTAATTTAATTATAATAAAGTAATGATTCATTTGTATTTATTGCTATTTATAAATAATGTATTATTACATATTTAATAATTAGTAAATAAATTTTTTTATTAATTAATTGATAATGATAATAATTGATGTATTTGTTTTAGGTGTGGGTAATGGATTTATAGGGGAATAGGGTGGGAAGTAATTTAATTAGAATAAGAACATTTTACATTTTTATTTATTAGTATTTATAATTCATTTAATAGTAATTAATATTAATAGATAATTACATTTTATTAATTGATTCATTGATAATTACATGATTTTTTTTTATTATTGGGCTGGTTGTTTATAGTGGAATAGGGTGGGAAGTAATTTAATTATAGTACAGTAATTGTTACATTGTATTTATTAGGATTTTTCCTATTAATTTATTATTAATTAATTATTATTGGATTATTCATTTATTAATAATTATTAAATTGTTAATTATGTTAACAGTGTTATTTCATTAAGAAGTGTGTTGTAGGTTTATATGGGCATGTGGTCTGAAATAATTTATTTTAAAAATATTAATACATTTTTTTTATTTAAATTGTTGTATATTAAAGATAGTTATTTGTTTGTAAAATGTCGTTTTTAAACTTTTATAAATTAATGTTTGTTTTTAATTTTGAGTAATTTTAAATATTTATTTATTTTTGTATGTTTTGGAATTTCAAAATATTTTCATATAGTTTTTTTCGTAATTAACAATTTTATTGTAGTTGCTCTTTTGTATATTTTTTCAATCTAATTTGATGGAAATATTAATTTTAGCCCTCTGCTATCCAACACTTTCCCTACTGTTGCACTCACTAGAGCGGGAATAGTAATTCATACCCCTCCCCTATCCAACACTTTCCCTATCGTAGCACTCTCTAGAGTGGGAATAGTATATTTTACCCTTATGCTATCCAACACTTTCCTGACTGTTGCACTCTCTGGAGTGGAAATAGTAATTTTTACCCCTCCGCTATCCAACACTTTCCCTTCTGTTGTAGTTACTGGAGTGGGAACAGTATTTTTATTTCAATGCTATCCCACACTTTCCTTACTCTTGCACTTTCTGGAGTGGGAATATTAATTTTTACCCCTCCACTATCCAACACTTTCCCTACTGTTGCACTTACTGGAGTGAGAAATCATTTTTATTCCAAGGCTATCCAACACTTTCCCTACTGTTGCACTCTCTGGAGTGGGAATAGGAATTTTTACTCGTCCGCTATCCAACACTTTCCCTACATTTGCACTCTCTGGAGTGGGAATAGTAATTGTATCCCCTCCGGAATCTAACTTTCCCCTACTGTTGCACTTACTGGAGTGGGAATAGTCATTTGTGTTCCTACGCTATCCACACTTTCCCTACTGTTGCACTCACTGGAGCTGGAATAGTAATTCATACCCCTCCCCTTTCCAATACTTTCCCTACTGTTGCACTCTCTGGCGTGGCAATACAAATTTTTACTCCTCCCCTATCCAACACTTTCCCTATTGTAGCACTCTCTGGAGTGGGAATAGTATATTTTACCCTTATGCTATCCAACACTTTCTGGACTGATGCACTCTCTGGAGTAGGAATAGTAATTTTTACCCCTCCGCTATCCAACACTTTACCTTCTGTTGCACTCTCTGGCGTGGGAATACTCATTTTTACTCCTCCCCTATCCAACACTTTCCCTATTATAGCACTCTCTGGAGTGGGAATAGTATATTTTACCCTTATGCTATACAACACTTTCCCGACTGTTGCACTCTCTGGAGTGGGAATAGGAATTTTTACCCCTCAGCTATCCAACACTTTACCTTCTGTTGCACTCTCTGGCGTGGGAATACTCATTTTTACTCCTCCCCTATCCAACACTTTCCCTATTATAGCACTCTCTGGAGTGGGAATAGTATATTTTATCCTTATGCTATCCAACACTTTCCCTACTTTTGCACTCTCTGGAGTGGGAATAGTAGTTGTATCCCCTCCGGAATCTAACATTTCCCCTACTGTTGCACTTACTGGAGTGGGAAGTCATTTTTATTCCAAGGCTATCCAACACTTTCCCTACTGTTGCACTCTCTGGAGTGGGAATAGGAATTTTTACTCGTCCGCTATCCAACACTTTCCCTACATTTGCACTCTCTGGAGTGGGAATAGTAATTGTATCCCCTCCGGAATCTAACTTTCCCCTACTGTTGCACTTACTGGAGTGGGAATAGTCATTTGTGTTCCTACGCTATCCATACTTTCCCTACTGTTGCACTCACTGGAGCTGGAATAGTAATTCATACCACTCCCCTTTCCAATACTTTCCCTACTGTTGCACTCTCTGGCGTGGCAATACACATTTTTACTCCTCCCCTATCCAACACTTTCCCTATTGTAGCACTCTCTGGAGTGGGAATAGTATATTTTACCCTTATGCTATCCAACACTTTCTCTTCTGTTGTACTTACTGGAGTGGGACCTGTATTTTTTTATTTCAATGCTATCCCACACTTTCCTTACTCTTGCACTTTCTTGAGTGGGAATAGTAATTTTTACCCCTCCACTATCCAATACTTTCCCTATTGTAGCACTCTCTGGAGTGGGAATAGTATATTTTACCCTTATGCTATCCAACACTTTCTGGACTGATGCACTCTCTGGAGTAGGAATAGTAATTTTTACCCCTCCGCTATCCAACACTTTACCTTCTGTTGCACTCTCTGGCGTGGGAATACTCATTTTTACTCCTCCCCTATCCAACACTTTCCCTATTATAGCACTCTCTGGAGTGGGAATAGTATATTTTACCCTTATGCTATCCAACACTTTCCCGACTGTTGCACTCTCTGGAGTGGGAATAGGAATTTTTACCCCTCCGCTATCCAACACTTTACCTTCTGTTGCACTCTCTGGCGTGGGAATACTCATTTTTACTCCTCCCCTATCCAACACTTTCCCTATTATAGCACTCTCTGGAGTGGGAATAGTATATTTTACCCTTATGCTATCCAACACTTTCCCTACTTTTGCACTCTCTGGAGTGGGAATAGTAGTTGTATTCTCTCCGGAATCTAACATTTCCCCTACTGTTGCACTTACTGGAGTGGGAATAGTCATTTTTATTCCTACGCTATCCACACTTTCCCTACAGTTGTACTCTCTGGAGTGGGAATAGTAATTTTTACCCCTCCGCTATCCAACACTTTCCCTTCTGTTGCTCTTACTGGAGTGGGAACAGTATTTTTTATTTCTACGCTATTCCACACTTTCCTTACTGTTGCACTCACTGTAGTGAGAATGGTAATTTGTACCCCTCCCCTTTCCAACACTTTCCCTACTGTTGCACTGACTGGAGTGGAAATAGTAAGTTTACCTCTCCGCTATCCAACACATTCCCTACTGTAGCACTCACTGGAGTGGGAATAGTAATTTTAACCCTCCCCTATCCAACACTTGTCCTACTGTTGCACTTACTGGAGTGGCAATAGTAATTTTTATCCATACCCCATCCAACACTTTCTCTACTGTTGCACTGTGTCATTTTTATATTTATGTTATTGGTGTATGTGTGTATATATATATATATATATATATAAATGTATATATTCGCAGAACTCCGTTTCCTTTGTCCCGATTACACCAGAGAAACGAAAACGGTCCCCAGGCAGGTAATTTCCAATACTTTTATTTTGCATGCAACACCATGACCGCCATGATCATATATATATATATGTATATATACATATATATATATTTTTATACATTTTATTATGTTTGTAACAATTTATAATGTATTCAAATAATGATGTATTAATATGATTAAGCAAATATATATATATATATATATATATTATATGTTTTATATATGCAAGTTATTTTTACATTATATGTATTAGTTATTATTTTTAACATTTTCTAATCATTCTATCAATGTTTATTTTAAATATATATATATTATTTACTTTATTTTACATTATTTTTTAAACTAAAAAAACCTATATTTTTAACAACAATCGATATTGTTGTCGTCGATATTCTGTCAGTGATTTGTGTTGCGTGTAAGAGTGCTTGCACTTGGTGAGCAAAGAAATGTTGATGAGCAAATCAGGAAATGTCATCATACAATGTATGAGAAATGGCTTTCAATCATTCATAGAAATTTCCTTTCACCGACCATGGCATTTGATGTCAATGAAGCTTCACAGTGGTACTCTGCACAAGTTCTAGATCCCTTCCGTAAAGGGAAATTTTGTCTAGACTTTTATAAGTGCTGCTTCATTTTTGACTGCTTCAATACCTCTGAGGGCATAAGCACCTAGTTCAACAGATATTTTGCAGAACCTGTCTCAGGGAATCACAATATTCAGGTGCACAAGTATTGGTATGGAAGGTTATGTCAGTGGCCAGAATTAGCAAATTGTGTATTGGCTGTTTTGCCATTGCCCAGCTCAAGTGGCAATGTGGCCTTTTCGCAGATAAAAGTTTACATGGGAAGGAAAAAGTGAGTGTGCATGACCAAAGACTCACTCAAGAAGTATTGTATGGTGTACTACAAAAATGGCCTCATTGACAGTGTACATACACCGTCTATATATCATGCACTATCAGCTCAGAAATCAAGCAATAATAAAAGCAAAACATTTGATAAACAATGGTAAAACACTGTTATTGTTGTTTTTAAAGGCACACAAATGTGTAACCACTGATAACCACTGTTTTAGTGTTTTGAAATCACTGGAAAACACTGAACAAAAACACCGGACTATACCAAAAATAGAAACTGAAAACAGGAAAGCCTAAATATATCTAGACTCAATTCAATTCAATGAATTGCCTTTATTCGATCTTTTGAAAGCAGATCATAAAAGATACATGCAACAATAAAAAGATGCAAACATAAAAAACATGTGCTCAAAACAAGATTAGAAAAAAAGCATTATATATTAATTTACAATTTGTAAAGTGGCAGTGCATACAACTCAATTTCAAGGGCATCAAATCTACTAAGACAGTGTAACAGATTAGAGTATGAGTTGCCAGGAACAGAATTTCCACTTTACAAGACCCACATCACTTAAAAAAGAGAAAAACATAAAAACTATTTCAACATGCTCCTTATTTTAGCTAAAATGCTCTTCAGGAAGCTAGCAACTGCATGGCATACACATTGGTCAAAATAAAACAGCTTTGCACTTAGAGAATGTATGTCTGCATAGAAGAGATAATAAAATGTTTCTTGTAAATAGCAGATAAAATTGAAAAAAGAAAACAAAATGCAAAATAGTTTGATTATATTGCTCATCACATGTGCAAATAGAGGCAGAAAAAAACTGACCAAGGGTGAAACATATTAACCAATGGAAGAAACCTAACCTAAACCTGCCATAGTGTCCTCTCATGCACATGAGTCACGTATAGTAAGTATGGGGCAATAGAAGGCACCATATGAATAATGCAATAGTCTCGGACTGAAGGTTTGGACACCTCCGTTAGTTCCCTGGTAACTTGTTTATGTAAATGTAAATGTAAATGTGTGTGGCACACGATAAGGAATCTCTGATAACTGCCCGATTGAGCTTGGCTTCTTTATTGTACCAGATTTAACACCAAAGAGCCAGGGGGCCACATTAGTAATGTCTTGGACATACTCACAGCCTAGCTCTAGGTGTAATGGAAAATTTGTGGTTGATGGAGGGACATATGGCGAGAGTTCTTGTCCTACCACGCAGCCCTGAGGATCACCAACTCCGCGTGGCTATATTTATGAAATGCAAGGGGCTTGAGCGCTTTGACACAGCACAGGGGACCATCAGGGGACCACCAACTCCCCAGGGCTTAAATCATTATGAGCCCCCGGGGACCGCCACCTCCCCGGTGCTATTTTTTAAATGTATTGTGGGGGGTCAAGCCGCCCACACTGCCCTGGGGACCTGGGGGCTTTAAACCTATTGGGAGGGAGGTCCTTCAGGAGCCCTCCCTCTCCCTGGGGACTACCACCCCCAAGGGCCGGCTCCAGCAAAGTCCCGGGGGGGCTTCCCGCCATGCCATAGCAAACTTCTGCTTCACTCCATATATATATATATAGATATATATATATATATATATATATATTAGCCCATCCATGGTGGGATTGTAAACTCAGAGTAACATGATGTTTACTATGCAACAAGCAAAGTACAGAGAAATATAGCAATTATCAATAATTGCAATGAATTTTATATATATATATATATATTCACTGAAAAAACCATAGGTTATACACCATATATAGTTAGGAATTAGCATTTAAAAAACCTTATTTCACTCACACAAAACCAATGAAATTCCATATATAGTTAGTTGTACTAACTATATATCGCGCAACCGCAATCCACTGCTGATCATGTCACATATTACATCATTCATGACATGGTCAGTGACATCACTGATGACATCACTGATGACATCTCAAATGACATCACTGATGACATCACTGATGACATCTCATTTGACATTACTGATCACATCACTGATGACATCATTCATGTGATAATACGATGAACCTCTTCAGACTCTAATATAACCTTAGATACACTCAGTGTAAACAGACACTCACAGACTGTCACTCATCCATGGAGTTACTTACACACCTAGTCAATCATGCAAAGAATCAATCACACCTCCATTTTCACAACTATACAGTTATACATACCTTACTTATTCAAACATATACTAAAACATATTTACTCACTTATACAATCCTGGATACAAGTGCACAATGATCCATACAGCCACTCACACATTCACTGGCTCTTATGCACAGTTATTTATATATGTCAACTCTCACATGTACTGTATTTTACATATGTACTTACTTTGACATGTAGCACTGAGATATCTATTCACTCACCAATACAGTCATGCACACAGTCAACCGCCCATACAGCTGTTTCCACATGCACTTTTGAACCCATACATCTATGCACAGAGTCATACACCTCCCAGCCACCCACACACACACTCAGTCTCCCATACAAATGCTTGGGCAACCAATCAATAACCCATATAGTTACTCATATAGCTACTGATCAACACATGCAGCAGTTTACAGAACAACAGACATAATGATGCACAAATTAAGTCAGTTTAGTCACTAAACCATGCACTCAGTGAGACACATTTAACCACTCACTCATACAGTCAGTCATGCACCTACTAAATCCTTCATCCAGACACTTATACATCTACTCATTCTTAAATATGTAAGACATATTTTAACTTTACAGAAAAATACAGTCACTGGATGTTGTCATCAGTGATGTCATCAGTGATGTCATTTGAGATGTCATCAGTGATGTCATCAGTGATGTCATTTGAGATGTCATCAGTGATGTCATCAGTGATGTCACTGACCATGTCATGAATGATGTAATATGTGACATGATCAGCAGTGGATTGCGGGTGCGCGATATATAGTTAGTACAACTAACTATATATGGAATTTCATTGGTTTTGTGTGAGTAAAATAAGGTTTTTTAAATGCTAATTCCTAACTATATATGGTGTATAACCTATGGTTTTTTCAGGGAATTTTCAAGGTTTTGTAAATGCTAATTCCTAACTATATATGGTCTATAACCTATGGGTTTTTCAGTGAATTTCATTGGTTTTTTAAAAGCTAATATCTATAGCTGTAAAATGTATTCTTCTTTAAATCCAAAAATATATTTTATATGTTTATTAATACTTTTTTTTAAATATTTTTTTTGTTTCGCTCCCGGTCCGCGAACCGGAAAGCTTTCCGTTAGCTCAAATTGATGCCGCGACCCGGTCCGCGAACCGGTAAGAAATCAACATAGTGACGGTATCGCGTTGCCGCGTAATGCGTCTTATGACGTTCTGCGTTAGCGCACCCGGAAGTGCCCCGGGGCGCGGACCGAGGCGCGAAACGCAGCTCCCCGGAAGCGATCTGCGGCGCGTCGCGAAAGCGCGACGTATCGCGTTGCCGCGTAATGCGTCTTGTGACGTATCGCGTTAGCGCACCCGGAAGTGCCCCGGGGCGCGGACCGAGGCGCGAAGCGCAGCGACCCGGAAGCTAACCGGGGCGCGTTCCGCAGCGCGTAACATGAGCATGAGAGGTCATGTGACTTGTTAATAAAACTTTTCATTGGTTCATTTCATTTTTGGTTTCATAATGATGTAAGGCTAGGTCAGGTGACCTAAAAATAACACTTTTCATTGGTTGAGAAGTATTGTTTTTCCCAAATGATGAAAACCCCTCCTTCTTTCCTCACTCTGACTTTCATCATTGTGAGAGGAAGACCTTTATTACTATATCAGAAATGGCTTCAGTAGTTGCTTCAGCTGGTGCACCACCACCACCACCTCCACCTCCTCATGGGAAGAGAGGACCACCTCCCCAGGTCATGACCAACACTGAGGAGGAAGAGGAAGAAATGGATGAAGAGGAGGGAGAAGAACCACAGTTCTTAGAAGAGGTGCCCCGGGTTTCCCATAAGAAAGCCAGTTTCATCTGGCAGTTTTATTCGATCCCTCCTGGCCAAAAAAAAGTCAATGCGAGGTATGTCACCTGCCTCATCTGCAAAGAACAATTATCCAGAGGGACGGATAAGAAATATAGTTATGGGAACCATACTATGCACAGGCACATGACCAGGAAGCATCCACTGAATTATAGCCGGGCGGAAATACGGGATTTGCAGGAAAATCCAAGATCAACTCCTGTGGCCAGATCATAAATACCAATTTCATTGACACCAGCAGAGGCACGGGAAACTGTGCCAAACATACAAGAAAATTTTGGCCACATGATACACACTTGTATGCACTGTCGTGCGTTGTTAGCATGTGGCAATATGAGCATAAATGCTATCAACCTGGCTTATGAACATCATAATTGCCCTAACCGCCCCCAGTAATTTTTTTTTTGCTCCTGTTGAGCCCTTTTCAATGCCTGTTTTTTGTTGTTTCCCCCCCCAAAAAAACCAAAAAAAATATAAAATCGTTCAAAAAATACAAAAAAACCAAAAAATGTTCAAAAAATAAAAAAATATATAAAACAACAAAAATATTTTAAACAAAAGTTATTTTCAGAACTACCTTCCCTTTCAAAAAAAATTGCTAGAATGTTTAGCACTCTGGCAAGCTCTATTTCTTTTGGTTCGCTTCCCGGTTAGCTTCCCAGTACGCGGACCGGGAGCTAACCAAAAAAAAAAAAAAAGAGTAAGTATAAGGAAAGTAAACAGAGAGTGATGTTAAAAGAAAGACAGCTATAGGGAGTAAAGAAGAGATACAGTTTAATAGATCTATTTACCGAAGAAAAGACGGAAGAGGGTATAATTGTGAAAAACAAAATAGATAACGAAGTGAAAGAAAAAAAAAGAGAGTATAACATTAACAAAGAAGAGTTTCTTGGAGAATGTGAGTGAATGTTCAAAATAAGATTAAAACATGAGGAATAACAGAGAGAAAAAATAGAAAACAGAAAACAAAAAATAACAGAAAAAGATTAATTGAAACAGCAAAGAAATGTAAGTAACATAGAGCCATATCATCAACATAGGCAATAAAAGTTTTGCAGCTTTTATTGGCAGAAATGTGTCGCTAAAGCTGCTTTTGCGGCAGAAAACTGCCGCTAAAACCACTTTTGCACCAGTTTTCTGCCAATAAAAAGAGCAATAATTTTATTGGCTGTGTTCATAATATGCCCCTTAGTGTGCTTCAACTACACAGAGAAAGCATTATGAACAAATAGTGATACAGTGATCAGTCAAAGACACTAAGAGTAATAGAGACGGAGTGAGTGAACAAGAGTGAGGAACTATGAGAAGAGAGGGACTGACAAAAAGAGTGGAAGGAGTTGAGTAAGTAGGTAATAGAGAAAGGAATGAGGGAAGTAGCAAAGGCAGGAAACTGAGGGTTAAAGAAATGAAGCAGTGGAACTAATAGTAGGTGAATGTGATAGAAATGTAACGAAAAGAGTACAAAACATTTACCTAATAAATGTCGTTAAATTACTCACTTTTTGTTTTTATACTTTCAATCTGTGAAAGAGAGAACAAACATTTGAAAAATATTAAAACATGTATTTAAAAATTACAAAAGACAAGGGAAAAGATTGAAGGACAAACAGTTTTTCAACAACTTTGACACTTACAGAAGCTTCTGCTTCTCCAGGCCCCCTACACAGTCCTAAAGATATACATTTTAAACTAACAGTATCTTGATGCAGATGAAGTGAGGCCTATCTTAAAACATGGTGCATCTTTTGCATTGCTGTTGTCTCAGAAAAGTGTCGCAAGACACTAAAATTTTAAATAATTGCTTCAGGATGCCAATAAGATGTCTCCTATCCAGAGGTTTGTTTGAGGTGAGGCCTACTCAGGGTTGCAGATGAAATTTCGAGTTGTTGAAGAGAATAGAGGACATAATATATGTGAAGGTCTACCAATGAAGTGAGTCATGTCCACTGCACTCTTGAACAAAGTCCAAACCTCCTATGTTTCCCTGGACAGACCTAAACTTGATCTGCACAATGTGATTCGTAATGATAGGAAACACAGGTGATGTAAATGAAATACGTGCAATTTATTTTGCTCATTTCACAATCACATCACTTGTGTTTCCTTTGCTTAGGTATCTCATTGTGCAGATGTAGTCTAGCATATGAAAGAATACGCAGAAGCGCAGCACTGCATGCAACAACTTTGACACTTACAGAAGCCTCACCTTCTCCATGCCTCCTACACAGTTCTACATATACATCATAAATGCAAACAGTACAGAATTAATTATACATGTTAAATGGTTTATTTTTGCTGTTCTCAGAATGTATCAAAATTCACTAAAAACAGTCACTTGAAGGTATTCATCATATAACAGCGGGGAAAAAAAAACACAATCAAAATGATTGTGTTTAAAAAACCCATACAACATAACAAATCAGAATTCAGAACTCCTTAAAGTTAACTTACTTTCCATGACGTCAAAGGATGTCCTATTAACAGCTCTGTTGTGCTGTTATTACTTTCAGCCCGCCACTTTCTGAAAGAAAATCTCCATCGTTTTTAAAAACATGTTACATGCAATAAATGACTTCTTGCTCTCTACCACAAGTTTCCACAAGGCCAAATCTTGTCAGAGCCATTTATAACTCTTGGATTTCTTGTAAGCCAATCCCGTCATTTGGCATTTCTGCAACTTTCAGAATTAAAATGTTGAAGATCATTTTCACAATCCAGGAATAGTAATATCTTCCCCTTCTTGCTCAGTCATGTTCTACATTTCCTATGACACTGATACTGCTTACTATGAAGCAGACTTACACTAACTCTATGACTACTACAATTATTTAATTCTCTACATCACTTTCAATCACAAAGCAATGTAAAACAGTAGACAGCATTGCAGACTTACATTCCCTCTACTCTATGTTTTGATTGGCTGCTTCAATTAGCTTATAAAAAGAAATAGTTTTTCTGAACTCATTCAAAGTGCACTTATTTCTCCATGACGTCCAGTCTTATGGTTAGAAGTTATGTCTCTGAACTACACTTATCCTCAAGGCCAAATTGTGTAGGAGCCATTAGAACTTCTTGAAATTCCACAGAGCACATCCCGAGATTCTTTCCCTAAAACTTTGGTTTTAAAAACACCAGGTAAGAGTTTTTAAGGTCATACGGCAATTTTTTTGTGAAAATTAAAACAGAATCGTTGCAGAATGACCAGCCATTTCTAGACTTTAAATAAGCTGTGTAATGTCCTGATGTTATTGAAGGGCCGTCATGATATATAATTGCTGCAGTTACAAAAGTCCTTCCTGATATTGACAACTGCGAAGCTACAAAATTTTTAATTAAAGTTGTCAATTTTGTTCCATCAGGCCTACATCGTTGGAACATTAAAATGACATACTGGCCATAT
This sequence comes from Lissotriton helveticus, assembly GCF_964261635.1. Taxonomy (NCBI): domain Eukaryota; kingdom Metazoa; phylum Chordata; class Amphibia; order Caudata; family Salamandridae; genus Lissotriton; species Lissotriton helveticus. Next base: position 788,155,516 of record NC_136057.1, on the reverse strand, counting down.
GTTCGTATAAATAATGTGGACATCATTTCAGATTTACATTGGCTACACTCCATGTTGTGATCAGCTGCTTTTACTAGCTTATTAAAGGAGACTGATTTACTGTCTGGCAAAGTTAAATATATAAATCTTTCTGAGTCTACACTAGTAGTACTTGATACCATACAGTTCTCGCAGTCATGCTGCCATTGATAAGAAAGCCCAAACAGCTGATCTACATCTACACCTTCAGCATGCAATACATCAAGCATATACATTAAAAACTCCTGACAATCTTGCTGAATATTTTGAGAGAATTGTGTTTGGCCTGAACATCTGTCTAACAGATTTCGAATTTCAGACATACTTTCTATGTTTGTTCTATCAGTGCTACATTTCTCTAACACAGAATTTAACAAACTGCAAAATCTTTGATCAGAATTGACCACAATCTCTTCTTTTACATTTTCTAGAGAAAACAAAACATTAACCACTACATTAGCATAGCAGTTGACACCAGAACTGTTTTCAAATTGAAAACCAACAACATCTTCAACAGAATCCTTTTTGTTTCTGCTTGTAATTTTAGGTTCATCGACTTTTCGTCTTTTTGCTACAACCTCCCCAGTATTGGTCACATTTCTTCGTTTCCGGCCTACCACACGTTTCTCAAACAAAGGATACTGAGGCAAATGTGGCGCATACTCTCTTCTTAACCTATTGTATTCCTTAACACAATCTAGATCCGCACAAATGTTTGTGACATCACACTCAATCAAGTACAATCCCGATAAAGTTCTAACTCGTGACAATGCCACATATGCCATACCCTCCTTGAACACAGAACTGCCAATATTCACCAATGCACAGTCTACACATAAACCTTGCGATTTATGGATTGTCATCGCATATGCCAAGCAAACAGGAAACTGCTTACGGCGAACATATAAGTCTTTTACAAGCAAAAATCTAGCAGAGCAACGACCAATTAGCTGTACTTCCTCAATGCCATCAAATTTAATTTTTAAAAATTCAATTCCATCTCTATTTCTGTATTTTACAAAATCAACAACATTACCCATTGATCCATTTACCAGACCTCTTTCAACATGTAAATTCCTTCTTAAAATTATACGGCAGTTCAAGCACACATTCAGAGTCTTTTCAAAACCTGCAGTTTTAGATATACTCTTCTCTAATGAATCCAATTTTGTTTTCAGATTCTCAGACAAAATAATTGTTGATCCCATATGCTCTACTCTGTCAATAGCTTCCAGTTTCAGAATCTCTTGCTTTTCTAAATGCAACATTTTGTTGTTCAATTTGGCACATTCTGCAAGAGTTGGCATCAAACATATTCCAGATTTCTTATCAGTAATTTTCTGAAAAATATTCTCAGGCACAACATCTTGTTCTGGATATAAATTTGACAGTAATCGTGCATGTAAAGCTTCTTTCCCATGCTCGGTCACTTTTCCAATTCTAACATCTTGTAGAATAGTCTTGTAAACTTCATCCTTCGCCTGGCGCATATTTTCATGCAGTTCAGCATAATTGAAGTTTAACCATATATTGACGTTGCCAATGCTGCCTAGGCACTTCCTGGTATCTTCATGCGTGAGCATTTTGAACACAGGTTGCCCTTTCACTGGTGTCAGCTGCAAAAGATCTCCGAAAACAATGATGTGTTTGCCACCAAATAACACATCATACTCTGTTTTGAGAACTTCTTGCATTCTCAAATGCACAAAGGCAAGCATGACATTGTAAACCATGCTTACTTCGTCAATGATAAGAAGTTTCATTTTCCTCAAGATTCTTGAAACTTCAAAACAAGCATCTCCAGATAGCTTGTGATATTGTAATTTGTTGTCATGCTCCACTGGCAGCATCAGTAAACAATGTAAAGTAATCCCTTTAATGTTATGTGCTGCCAGTCCAGTTGGAGCGGTGACAACACAAGACAGCGATGACTCTGTCCTTTCCTGCAAATAGCATGAAATTGCTTTAATGAGGAAACTTTTTCCAGTTCCCGCTTCTCCACTCACGTACAGTCGGACAGGCTTCAACGACGTACATGAGCACTCTTTCTTGTCATGACTTAATCCATGATCAATTTGCATGGTAACTTCGTCATATATTTTCCTCTGCTCAACGTTGAGTTGTCTTTCCAACTCTTCTAAGTTAACCGCATCCTCCTGAGCATGTGCCATGGCTCTTTCCACTTCATTCATGGCAGTGGCAGCTTCATTTTCGATAACAGGTCCTCCTAGTGGATCCTGACTCAATGAAGCAGAACTCTGACTGTCCTGAGAACTGTCTCTGGCAATCTCGGCTGCAATCGTTGCTTCCTGCTCAATTTCCGCATTCAACATTTCTACATATTTGAGAAAAGCAGGACATTCTATGGTCTCCTTGGCGGCATTGAAAGAGTCTTCGTAACAGAGGAAATCTCCAAGCAGTTCCTCTTCTGCACGCCAAGGCTTGAAAAGTTGCAAAAGTGCTAAATAGAAAAACTCCTTTTTTTCAGGAGATTCGCCACTCAATTTTCGATGGTTTACCAAGTGGCATTTTCTTTGCTTGACCAGACATCCCTCACTTCCTATTACAGCATACACTCCTTTCTCAGTATCTTCTTTGATGTTTCTCTTGAATATGTAATTTTGAAGAACCTCTTACAGACAAACATTGTCGAGGTGACTGCTTCTATTTGGATAATATGTATCCAACATGTTGGTCTTCAAAATGTCGGTACTGTTTGGCTCCTTTTCCGCCAAATACTCAATTTCCCGCACAGGTTTCAGAACTCGATTACGCGTTGCAGCAAGACCAATACTCGCCCAAACGATACTCCTGGACTTGGCATAGAGACTTGCTGAAGACAACCGGTCAGAGCATTCGTAAGCTCCAATTTCTCGATGCGACAACATCTTCAGACTGAAACTGTACAACTTCTTGCTGAGGCTCTTTTCATGGGAAATGTCCTCCCACATATCCTTCAATTCTGTCTTCTCTTTTTTGGTGATGTAAGACGTCACATACCGAGCCACAGCCATACAGTTATCAGCCACAAACTGTATATCCATGTTAGCATTCCACATGGACAAAATCACCGGGTTGTAGTCGTTGATGTACTTGGACTCTTCGTTCCTCTTCAAATTGTATGTGTTTTTAGGTGATTTCTTCATGACATTATGTCGCAGCGAAGACATCAAACTGTTTACTCTTCCTTTAGAAATCACCGGTCGTGGAAAGCCGAAACGACATTTGGTGTAGAACTTGTCCTTGTTTCGGAATTTACGACGGCAGTACTTTCCACATCGATGGCTTTGGAAACGCAGAACTTTTTCTCTTAGGCTTTTCTTCTCCTTTGCGTTTGGAACAGCACACGTAGAATACTGTTGGATGAAACTCATCACTGAGTCTTCTGGATCCGTTCCAAATTTAGGTGCATCCTTGATCCACAGCAACATATGTATATGAGGAGCACCTCTTGCTTGGTACTCCTTTCTCCAGAAGAAATCCAACCCCTCTCCAAGAGGTGGATTCTTCTTATTCATGATGAAAGACATCATAGCTTCAAATCTATGATTGAAGTACCTACATACATTGACTGGATCCAAAGAGCACAGTTCTCCGGGTGTCTTGAATTCGATGTTATCTACGTTAGCATTTGCCTCTCGTAGAAATTCAAGTAAGTCTTCCCAGCCATACTCGGCACAGCTCAGAGTGAGGAACCATGTGGGAGTACCTAAGTTCCTCAGCATACATTTTAAATCACCATGACGACGGTACCAGTACTCATTAGTACCACGCTGACACGCCATGAGATTAATCAGGTGAGAATCCAAAATACTGTCTTGGACATTGACTTTATCCATAAAGTCACTTGCCGAGATGTTTTGCATGTGTATACCACTTTTCAAGATGTGGTTCACTGCATATGACAGTCCAGACAGATCGCTTTCAAACAGGAGATGAAACAAATAAGGAATGCATTGTCGAAACCTAGCATCTCCTGCATACAATCGCAAAGTCCGGTATTCAGAAGCAGGAATTTGATGAGGTCGCTCATCATATCTTCCTCCCTGACCTGTTGGAAAAAGCTGTGGGAAACACCGAGCTTCCAAACTTTCCTCCCAAACACTAATGGGACTCCCTTTGGCTTGTTTCATTTGAAACAACTCAATAGCACTCCCCATGACTTCCTTGGAATGCAAAGGATGAACACTATAATGTTCATATATTTCTTCACTAGTAGAGGGTTCTACTTTCTCAATTTGACCAGCACACAAATCGCTATCCTCTTCCTCACTTACTTCCTCTTCTGCAACATATACATTCTTATAGTATTTATTATTGTTTTTCAAATACAATGTTGCCTTTTTAACTTTCCTAACATCTACTAAATCTTGCCATATTTTCTTATTCTTTGTCGGAACCCCATTAACTAAGATAACCAGAGGTTCCTCTTCCACTTTTTCTACTCCAATTGTGTTAATGTTTTTCTTCAAATCTAGAGGCAAATAAACAACTCTTCCCTTTAATCCTCTCTGTAAATCTGATGGAGGCAATTTCCCTGTCTTTGGCTCCATTCTTACAATAGCCTGAAAGGGATGGATACTTTGAATCAAAATAGATTCATAAGTATTTAAATCCTTCAATTCAGAAGGAATCTCAACCAATTCCAGATTATTATGAACTGCTCTAGCAGGCATCTGAATTTGATTTAATTTGCAACAACAATAAGTACACACACGTTGATCCAATCCCAAATCAAAACAATTTTCTACCATCAAGTATGTTGCAAAATCCTTCCATTCACTATTATTTTCCCTTTCACTTTTTGCATATAAATCCACTAACTTAGTCTGATTCTTATAATAAGTGCGTCGACAACACACACAAGTGAAATTTGGCCTCTCACTTGATTTGACCTGAAATGTGACAATTTCCCTCTGGAAATTATCTGTACTTGAAACCTGTACACTATCTTCCACATTACCCGCGTCTTCTTGGTCAATTTCAACATTCTCCTCTTTACTTCCAAAGTAACAAAACTCAATTTCTTCACATATATTCTTCACATCTATTTCAGAACCATGCAAAAGAGCAGCGCATAATTGTTTAAGCATAATTGCTGGTCTCTTAGCATAATACAACATTCTAACTAATTTCCTCACTTTATTATGATGCACTGCTAGCATTCTGAAATGATGAAAAACACTCTGGCATACTCTCCTGGAAAGACAAGCCAGTGAATGACCATGCAAACCTGTCACTTCTCTCACTCTGCAAGGATCTAATTCTTGCAACAACCTTATTTTCTGCTTCAAACTTTTCTTATTAAATGACCGTACAAAATCACAAAGCAAATTGATGGAATCCTGTCGCACACTACAAATACTACTACACTTCCAGGTGTACACTGGACCCTTAGCACGTCTTCCTAAAACCTCATTACCTAACACCTCTTCTGCCTCTGTTGTCACAAGTTTTTCTTTTTCAACTGGACAACCATCTTTCACTTCATAAGCACGACCACTGGTGTCAACTGCATGCACCAAATCATTATCCTGGAAATAACTCTCCTCATTAAAAAATGCCTCACAGCTTGAACTATGAATCCATTCTCCAGAAAAAACTTCACAAAAATTACTACGATTAACTATTCTCTTCCATCTACTATTTCTTTTGAAATCATAAATTGCCTTGTTTAGCTTCCTAATTCTATTGATTATCAAAATAAATAACTTACGTTTAATTTCAAATGCCTGATCAATAACTTTCTCAACTTTTTTTTTTCTCTTATAAAAAACCACTTTCTGTTGACCTTTCTTAATATTTTTTAACAAATTGCCAATTATCCTGTTGCGGAACATTCGTTTACGAATGTCCCTAAACTGTTGTTTCCTTCTACTATCATGCACAGAGTTATCTCTTGCTCTAGCAGTAACATTTTTGATTGGCCTTTCCGTTCCATTTGAATTGGTTCTCTTTTTATGGACTGAAACATTTTCTGTAGTAATATTTTTTTTACTACACATATTTCTTATGAATGTTTTTGTACTCTTACCCGGTGCTTTCTTCGTGACTTGACAAATCTTTTTGTTAGAGGACTGCTGCTTCTTTTGATTCACCTGCTGTCTTTGACGTTTTGCAGCCTTTCTCTCTCTTTCTTTCGTTGGCATGGTGAAATGTTGAAATGATCTGCAGTTGAATCTGTGGTAAAATATATTAAAAAATGTTATTAACCACTATTACCAAACAGTAAATCAATAACAGTGATCAAAAACTTAACACAATACTTGACATTTTAAATAGAAGATTTTTTAGTCCTTGGCAAATTTACAATACAGAAATAGCAGAAAAGAAATGGAATTTATATTCATGTTACCTGTGCTATTTTATATGTGAATCTGATCTAATTTTATGAGCATATTTTAATATTTTATTGAAGACACTACACATAACCTGTTTTTGAAGGTGTCTTTATTTTTAAATTAAACGGTTTACACTTTTACTTTTTATTTATTATAAATTTTAAAAATAAATGTTTATAGTTCCATAGGCTCAAGCAGGTCAGCTTCCCACCCTATGTCATATAATTCGGACAAATCTGCATCCTCATCACGCTCTTCTTCATCCTCAGGATTTAAATCATCCAAGGGATCAACATCCACTGATGTTTCAATTACAAGTTCAATGATGAGGTCAAAATCAACTGATTGCAGATTGTCGCTCATGTTGATGTTGTCTTTATCTTTAAAGAAAGATAACAACAATGAGATGTTGCAGAGTAAGAGACAAATCTCAGAGATTATAATAGTAAAATTGTTTAACAAGAGTAACATTTTGCAGCTATTATTTAGCCATGTCCAGCGATGCTGAGCAGGTGAAGCCTATGTCTAATTTTTCAGTGAACAGGACTCATCTCTTCTTAACCTTGGATAAGCCTCACCAACTCTGTGTCCCCTGCACATACTTAAATGTAAAGGGGCAGATTTATGTTAAATGGCACATCCCCAGGCATGCACCAGTTAACGTGCACCGCTGCTCTGCCACCCATGGTGTGCCGTATTTACAATCAGATAGGAGAAAGCTGCGTCAAAATCCTGCGCCTGCTTTAAGCAGGCATAGGTCTTGACGCAACATTGTGGAGATGGGGCACCCCTGAGCCTTGCTTGAGCTGCATCGCACTTGCGATACAACTCCAGCAATCACTACCTTTACAGCACAGATACGTCACGCATCTGTGCCATTTTTGCCCCATGATGCCCCGCATTGTAAATGCAGCACACCATGGGTGGCGGAACAGCGGCGCAGGATGACTGGCACATCCCTGGTGATGCGCCAGTCATCATAAATCTATCCCTAAGCTTCTTATCTTGTTACAGATGAACCGCCATATGTACCATCAAACTATTTTGCATTTCCTAAATAGCGAATTTTAAGGAATAAATAGCAATTCGTTACCATTCCTAATTTGCAATGAGCAAATTGCTAATTGCAAATTACCCATTCATTTCCATGGGCTAGGAGGCTCATAGGAATGAAGGTACAATTTGCGATTAGCAATTAGCTCATCGCAAATTAGGAATTTTTCCAAGGGTGCAGGGGTGTCTCAAGAACACCCTGCTGCACCCCTGAAAAAGAAATTTGGGGGCATATGGCGCACATACATGCCCTAAGGGCATGTATTGGCGTCATATGGCACCTTTTGTTTTTTTTTTAAAAATGCTTTTTGAAAAGAATTCGCAAATTACCACCAACTAGAAGTTGGTGGTAGTTTCCAAATCCTTAATGTCATTTTTTACATATTTTTAGTTTGATACATTGCATTTAAGGAATCGCAAAATGTGCAAATCCTTCAGTGCAATCGCAAAATAAGGAATAGCAAATTTTGCTATTCCTTATTTTGCATCAAACTTGTTTGATACATACCATTTGTCTAATTAGCATTCGCAAAGGCCGAAATTCGCAGAATTTTGATCTTTGCGAATGCTAATTAGCTTGATACATATGGCCCCAAGTGAGGCCTGTCTTGCAACATGGTGCATCTTTTGCATCACTGCTGCATCGGTTTCATGTGGCACGTTTTTTTTACACCATGACACATCTGCCTAAATGCATCAATTTGTAATTTTCTCGCCTCATAGCAAATCTTTTGCACCGCCGCTGCATCATAAAAGTGATGCACAGTGGCGCAAAAGAGACATACACCTATCATAAATCTGTCTCTACCATTTTAAATGATTAATCCAGGATGACGATAAGGTGTGGCCTATCCAGAGGTTTGTTTATGGTGAGGCCTACTCACAATTGCAGATTAAAGTTACGCTTGATAAAGAATACAGAGGAGATAATACATGTAAAGGCCTACCAATGAAGTAAGTAATGTCCACTTTATTGCGCCAGTCATCATAAATGTATCCCTAAGCTTCTTATCTTGTTACAGATGAACCGCCATATGTACCATCAAACTATTTTACATTTCCTAAATAGCGAATTTTAAGGAATAAATAGCAATTCTTTACCATTCCTAATTTGCAATGAGCAAATTGCTAATTGCAAATTACCCATTCATTTCCATGGGCTAGGAGGCTCATAGGAATGAAGGTTTAATTTGCGATTAGCAATTAGCTCATCACAAATTAGGAATTTTTCCAAGGGTGCAGGGGTGTCTCAAGAACACCCTGCTGCACCCCTGAAAAAGAAATTTGGGGGCATATGGCACACATACATGCCCTAAGGGCATGTATTGGCGTCATATGGCACCTTTTGTTTTTTGGAAAAAAAAGCTTTTTGAAAAGAATTCACAAATTACCACCAACTAGAATTTGGTGGTAGTTTCCAAATCCTTAATGTCATTTTTTACATATTTTTTGTTTGATACATTGCATTTAAGTAATCGCAAAATTTGCAAATCCTTCAGTGCAATCGCAAAATAAGGAATAGCAAATTTTGCTATTCCTTATTTTGCATCAAACTTGTTTGATACATACCATTTGTCTAATTAGCATTCGCAAAGGCCGAAATTCGCAGAATTTTGATCTTTGCGAATGCTAATTAGCTTGATACATATGGCCCCAAGTGAGGCCTGTCTTGCAACATGGTGCATCTTTTGCATCACTGCTGCATCGGTTTCATGTGGCACGTTTTTTTTACACCATGACATATCTGCCTAAATGCATCAATTTGTAATTTTGTCGCCTCATAGCAAATCTTTTGCACCGCCGCTGCATCATAAAAGTGATGCACAGTGGCGCAAAAGAGGCATACACCTATCATAAATCTGTCCCTAGCATTTTAAATGATTAATCCAGGATGACGATAAAGTGTGGCCTATCCAGAGGTTTGTTTAAGGTGAGGCCTACTCAGGATTGCAGATTAAAGTTACGCTTGATGAAGAATACAGAGGAGATAATACATGTAAAGGCCTACCAATGAAGTAAGTTATGTCAACTTTATTTCGCCAGTCATCATAAATGTATCCCTAAGCTTCTTATCTTGTTACAGATGAACCACCATATGTACCATCAAACTATTTTGCATTTCCTAAATAGCGAATTTTAAGGAATAAATAGCAATTCTTTACCATTCCTAATTTGCAATGAGCAAATTGCTAATTGCAAATTACCCATTCATTTCCATGGGCTAGGAGGCTCATAGGAATGAAGGTGCAATTTGCGATTAGCAATTAGCTCATCGCAAATTAGGAATTTTTTCAAGGGTGCAGGGGTATCTGAAGAACACCCTGCTGCACCCCTGAAAAAGAAATTTGGGGGCATATGGCGCACATACATGCCCTAAGGACATGTATTGGCGTCATATGGCACCTTTTGTTTTTTGGAAAAAAATTATTTTTGAAAAGAATTCGCAAATTACCACCAACTAGAAGTTGGTGGTAGTTTCCAAATCCTTAATGTTATTTTTTACATATTTTTTGTTTGATACATTGCATTTAAGGAATCGCAAAATTTGCAAATCCTTCAGTGCAATCGCAAAATAAAGAATAGCACATTTTGAATTAAGGACATTTTAAGTCATTTCCACATGTGCAGTGTTTTCAAATTATGATTTGAAAATCGTTTTTGGGGAAAAGGCATGGTTTGCAAATTTATGACAAGGACATAATGGTGTATGCTTCTCTATAAGGCATTTCACTGTCTCTGATGTCATTTTTCCCATATTACATTATAAGACCTTTCCCCATGGAGCACATTCCTTGTAAATATGCTCCCACCTGTGCATGGTGAATTTAGATTTTGACTGTTTGAGTCACATAGCCATGTTAAAAGTGACCCCAAAAAATTGCAAACGCTTTAAAAAAACACATTCATGTGTCTTAAGGACATTTTAAGTCATTTCCCCGTGGACAGTGTTTTATAAGTGGCGCAAAAGAGGCATACACCTATCATAAATCTGTCCCTAGCATTTTAAATGATTAATTCAGGATGACGATAAGGTGTGGCCTATCCAGAGGTTTGTTTAAGGTGAGGCCTACTCAGGATTGCAGATTAAAGTTACGCTTGATGAAGAATACAGAGGACATAATACATGTAAAGCTCTACCATTGGAAGTAAGTAATGTCCACTTCATTGCGCCAGTCATCATAAATGTATCCCTAAGCTTCTTATCTTGTTAGACATCAACCGCCATATGTACCATCAAACTATTTTGCATTTCCTAAATAGCGAATTTTAAGGAATAAATAGCGATTCTTTACCATTCCAAATTTGCAATGAGCAAATTGCTAATTGCAAATTACCCATTCATTTCCATGGGCCAGGATGCCCATATGAATGAAGGTGCAATTTGTGATTAGCAATTAGCTCATCGCAAATTAGGAATTTTTCCAAAAGTGCAGGGGTGTCTCAAGAACACCCTGCTGCACCCCTGAAAAAGAAATTTGGGGGCATATGGCGCACATAAATTTTAACAACATTCCTTTACCTCAAAAACGATTTTCAATTCATAATTTGAAAACACTGCCCACAGGGAAATTACTTAAAATGTCCTTAAGACACATGAAAGTGTTTTTTGATTGCCTTTCCAGCATGGTTGGGTCACTTTTAACATGGCTATGCAACACAAACATTTAAAATCTAAATTTGCCATGCACAGGTGGGAGCATATTTACAAGCAATTTGCGCCACAGAGAAAGGTCTTACATTAAAATGGGAAAAATAACATCAGGGACAGTCAATTGCCTTATAAAGAAGCATACACCATTATGTCCTTGTCATAAATTTAAAAACAATTCCTTTTCCCCAAAAACGATTTTCAAATCATAATTTCAAAACACTGCACATGGGAAAATTACTTAAAATGTCCTTAAGACACATAAAAGCGTTTTTTGATTGCCTTTGCAGCATGTTTGTATCACTTTTAACATGGCTATGTAACACAATTTGCCATGCACAGGTGGGAGCATATTTACAAGCAATTTGCGCCACATAATTCATAATTTTCTCCTTAAAGCACACTATTCTCTATCTAAATTAAACAAATATTTTCTCACCTTAGCAAATACTTTGAGTTTGAAAACAGTCTCAGAAACACACCAATTTGTCTTCAGCAGAGCAAAAGGTATGCACTCCAGAGTCTGCAGCTATCAAAAGCACAGAAATGCTGTAATTCTTCACACATATCTCTCATGTCACCCAATCAAAACTCTTCCCTCATTTTTTTTCAAATGAAAACCCTTCCCCCCTCTGCCATTTCATGCCTTTTCTGCATGGCAACCACCTCTTGGAAGACCTCTGGTGTTTGCAAGTTCACACAACAATGTTGCAATTGAACTCTGAACTCTCAGTGCACCTGCATATCCAGTGCATTCTTTCATTTAATGATTTTTTATTGACCATTCAAAATACATCTTTCAAATAACTCATGCATGCACCCTAACTTTCTGTTTTCAGCAATCAAAATCCACCAATCACTGTTACTGCTTCATGAACACAGAAACTCCACAGTTTTTTTCATTTTAAACTCTCATTTTTTCAACTGCCATTTCATTGCCACACTTCATCTGACTGCAGGAGAACCTTCTCTCACCATGTTTTCTGTCTGGATTGTTGGACATAGTTATATCCACTGGGCTCACAGGTATGCTGAGAACAGAAAATTACCTAACCTCAATTTACAAGATGTGGAAATTAAGTGGTTTGGCCACAGAGGATTAAAATGTCACCAATTGATACCATTGGTGAAAACCTTTATGCATTTGCCCAAACCTGACCTGTTAATTGTGCACTGTGGAGGTAATGATTTGGGCACTTTGACTGGGGTAGGTCTGGAAATGCTTTTAAAGGACACCTTTGAGCAATTAATGGCACTTTTTCCTCAGACTGCCTTGGTATATTCAAATATATGCCAAAGACAGAAATGGAGGTGGTCAAACCAATTTTGTCCACAAATTGAGAAGTCGAGGAAGCATGTAAACAAATCTGTTTCAGCTTACATGAGAGACCATGGAATGGGCTCCCTGTACAACAATAACTTGCGTTACTACATGCAAGATATCTACAGAGGAGATGGAGTTCACTTCTCAGATGAGGGCAACAGAATTTTCATTCTGAATTTAAGACTGTGCATTGGTACCTACTTATAAGTACCTAAATGTACCATAAACCCAAAAGCTCTTCTCAGAGCTACCCTACATCTGATCACTCACAATTATTATTTTACTCTAACTTTTTTCACTAATTTTCAACAAAGTACGCTCCCCGGGGCACTACCCGGTACGCGAACCGGGAGCTAACCTCGCGAAATTTTTTAATTTTTTTTTTTTTTCGCACATATAAGCCTCCTCAGCCACCCTCACAAAACCTAGGGGGTCAAGATAAGTCTACCATGCCCCCTTCTACCCATTCTGAACATTATTTGCCCTCCATTTTGTATCTTAATTCGACCGAAACACAAAATGGTGGACTCCCGTAACGCTTAAGGTTCGCGAACCGGGGCGCTCAACGGTTCGCGTACCGGGTCGCTCCCTGGGAAGCGCACCATCAAAAAAGGTGGGAAAGTAGTTTACAGAAAAGCCACTGAGACAATTTCACCAAATATAGATTAGCTCATACTACATACCAATCCCTACCATTTTCACAAATTTGATTGGAATTCCATTTAGCCATTTAGCCTGTAAACCTCTCTAAATACCCTGAGGTAAATTACTTCTCAAAACACATCTGAAGTGTTGGAATTGACAACCAATTAAAATGTTACTTTCATTTTCTACTTTTTTTACCTGACATTTGATTGATTATGTACCTGAATATATATAAAAGAAGAGAATGAAACACAGCCATTTTGACTACTACTTCCTGGTGTACATTTCTATTGGATTTTCACTAATCACTTCAACTTCTTTCTAAAGGTAAGTTGTTATTTTAAAAACTGAACTATATTGTGCACTATCAGTTAATATGGTAAACTTTTTCTGATAGTTATATACTATCGCTCTGTAGTAGTTATAGATTTAGATAGACTTCTCTGTTATAGTTATGGATGGAGTTAGGCTTCTCTTGTATAATTATGAATTTACTTACGTTAAATCACATACACTTTTTTATATTCCTACTTCCACTCTGATACTATACACTGCCCAAAGATAAATTCTCTGTTAAAAAATGCCTATCTAAAATTAATCCCAACAGTGCCCTATCTCTACTAATATATATTTTTTTTATCCAAATTTCAGGCAACATGGAAGGCGAACAGAAAGTTTAATTTCAAATTGTCCTGCAACAGAGCAGCCAAGAATTAATTGATCCAAATTATATAGAATTTATGGATGAAACTTGGGACCAAGAACTACTGCAATGTGTGCAAGCAGTGGATGACCTCCTTCAAAATGAGGACATTTTACACCCTCACAGATTACAAGCTATGTTCAATGAAAATGACGACATTTCAGACAGTGAAATGTTAGAAATGTTATTAAATTTTGAAACACAATCACAATAATAAATAATTGCTTAAAAAATAAAAACAAATAAAAAATAATCAACAAAACCAACAATCAATTAACATACAGTATTTGAAAAGTCTATAATTCATTTTTCATTGCAGTACGCTGCCCAGAACGCTTCCCGGTTCGCGGACCGGGCGCTACCCACGCAAAAAAACAAAAAAAATATATTTTTTTTTTTGCCCCGCGGGGCCCTTTTAAAACCTCCACATTAAACCTAGGGGGGTCAGGGAGGATCTAGTATGCCCCCTTATGGTTATTTCCCCCTTTGTTTTGGCCTCCTCTTGTCTCTCAATCCTACCGAGAGACAAGATGGCGGCCGCTCCGGACTGTTTAGAATGTTGACAGACACCGGAGAGCCAATCAGCTTCGCTACGCGAAGTTCCGGTACGCGTAAGGTCCGCGAACCGGGGCGCTGCCCGGTCCGCTGTTACAGATATATATCTTTTTTTAAACGTTAATTTCTCAAAATCCACTGGAGCACATATATTGAGACCTACAAAAGGCACATCGGGCTACCAGTCCCTACAATTTTGCCAAGTTTCGTGCAAATCCATTCAGCCGTTCGGGCTAAAAGTGAGGCCAACCGCCCTATGGAAAACTCAATGTTAAAAACACGTTTTGGGACCCCCCTTTTTTCTCGGCCCCCCCTGGACGAAACCCCCCCAAATTTTCAGGGTCTGCTCAGAAACAAAATGTTCCATTTTCCAGAACATTTCAGCCAATTCCGTCCACAAACGCCAAAGTTATTAGACATAGAATTTTCACAAATCCCATAGGGAAAAAATCCTAACTATATATACCTACTGGCGACCGCCAGTAGGTAATATATATATATTCACTGAAAAAAACATAGGTTATACACCATATATAGTTAGGAATTAGCATTTAAAAAACCTTATTTTACTCACACAAAACCATTGAAATTCCATATATAGTTAGTTGTACTAACTATATATCGCGCACCCGCAATCCACTGCTGATCATGTCACATATTACATCATTCATGACATGGTCAGTGACATCACTGATGACATCACTGATGACATCTCAAATGACATCACTGATGACATCACTGATGACATCTCAAATGACATCACTGATGACAAAATCCAGTGACTGTATTTTTCTGTAAAGTTAAAATATGTCTTACATATTGAAGATTGAGTGGATGTATAAGTGTCTGGATGAATGATTTAGTAGGTGCATGACTGACTGTATGAATGAGTGATTGAATGTGTCTCACTGAGTGCATGGGTTAGTGACTAAACTGTCTTAATTTGTGCATCATTATGTCTGTTGTTCTGAAAACTGCTGCATGTGTTGTTTAGTAGCTATATGAGTAACTATATGGGTTATTGATTGGTTGCCCAAGTATTTGTATGGGAGACTGAGTGTGTGTGTGGGTGGCTGGGAGGTGTATGACTCTGTGCATAGATGTGTGAGCAGTTGATTCACTAGATGTATGGGTTCAAAAGTGCATGTGGAAACAGCTGTATGGGCGGTTGACTGTGTGCATGAGTGTATTGGTGAGTGAATGGATATCTCAGTGCTACATGTCAAAGTAAGTACATATGTAAAACACAGTACATGTGAGAGTTGACATATATAAATAACTGTGCAAAAGAGCCAGTGAATGTGTGAGTGTCTGTATGGATCATTGTGAACTTGTATCAGGGATTGTATAAGAGAGTAAATATGTGTTAGTATATGTTTGAATAAGTAAGGTGTGTATAACTGTATAGTTGAGGAAATGGAGGTGTGATTGATTCTTTGCATGACTGACTAGGTGTGTGAGTAACTCCATGGATGAGTGACATTCTGTGAGTGTCTGTTTACACTGAGTGTATCTAAGGTTATATTAGAGTCTGAAGAGCTTCATCGTATTATCACATGAATGATGTCATCAGTGATGTGATCAGTAATGTCAAATGAGATGTCATCAGTGATGTCATTTGAGATGTTATCAGTGATGTCATTTGAGATGTCATCAGTGATGTCATCAGTGATGTCATTTGAGATGTCATCAGTGATGTCATCAGTGATGTCATTTGAGATGTCATCAGTGATGTCATCAGTGATGTCACTGACCATGTCATGAATGATGTAATATGTGACATGATCAGCAGTGGATTGCGGGTGTGCGATATATAGTTAGTACAACTAACTATATATGGAATTTCAATGGTTTTGTGTGAGTAAAATAAGGTTTTTTAAATGCTAATTCCTAACTATATATGGTGTATAACCTATGGTTTTTTCAGTGAATTTTCAAGGTTTTGTAAATGCTAATTCCTAACTATATATGGTCTATAACCTATGGTTTTTTCAGTGAATTTCATTGGTTTTTTAAAAGCTAATATCTATAGCTGTAAAATGTATTCTTCTTTAAATCCAAAAATATATTTTATATGTTTATTAATAATTTTTTTTTTTTATATTTTTTTTGTTTCGCTCCCGGTCCGCGAACCGGAAAGCTTTCCGTTAGCTCAAATTGATGCCGCGACCCGGTCCACGAACCGGTAAGAAATCAACATCGTGACGCGTCGCGAAAGCGCGACGTATCGCGTTGCCGCGTAATGCGTCTTATGACGTACCGCGTTAGCGCACCCGGAAGTGCCCCGGGGCGCGGACCGAGGCGCGAAACGCAGCTCCCCGGAAGCGATCCGCGGCGCGTCGCGAAAGCGCGACGTATCGCGTTGCCGCGTAATGCGTCTTGTGACGTACCGCGTTAGCGCACCCGGAAGTGCTCCGGGGCGCGGACTGAGGCGCGAAGCGCAGCGACCCGGAAGCTAACCGGGGCGCGTTCCGCAGCGCGTAACATGAGCGTGAGAGGTCATGTGACTTGTTAATAAAACTTTTCATTGGTTCATTTCACTTTTGGTTTCATAATCATGTAAGGCTAGGTCAGGTGACCTAAAAATAACACTTTTCATTGGTTGAGAACTATTGTTTTTCCCAAATGATGAAAACCCCTCCTTCTTTCCTCACTCTGACTTTCATCATTGTGAGAGGAAGACCTTTATTAATACTTCAGAAATGGCTTCAGTAGTTGCTTCAGCTGGTGCACCCCCACCACCACCTCCACCTCCTCATGGGAAGAGAGGACCACCTCCCCAGGTCATGACCAACACAGAGGAGGAAGAGGAAGAAATGGAGGAAGAGGAGGGAGAAGAACCACAGTTCTTGGTAGAGGTGCCCCGGGTTTCCCATAAGAAAGCCAGTTTCATCTGGCAGTTTTATTCAATCCCTCCTGGCCAAAAAAAAGTGAATGCGAGGTATGTCACCTGCCTCATCTGCAAAGATAAATTATCAAGAGGGACGGATAAGAAGTATAGTTATGGGAACTATACTATGCATAGGCACATGACCAGGAAGCATCCACTTAATTACAGCCGGGCGGAAATACGGGATTTGGAGGAAAATCCAACATCAACTCCTGTGGCCAGATCAAGATCGTCAATTTCATTGACACCAGCAGAGGCACGGGAAACTGTGCCAAACATACAAGAGAATTTTGGCCACATGAAACATACTTGTATGCACTGTGGTGCGTTGATAGCATGTGGTAATATGAGTATAAATGCTATCAACCTGGCTTATGAACATCATAATTGCCCTAACCGCCCCCAGTAATTTTTTTTTGCTCCTGTTGAGCCCTTTTCAATGCCTGTTTTTTGTTGTTTCCCCCCCCAAAAAAACCAAAAAAAATCTAAAATCGTTCAAAAAATACAAAAAAAACAAAAAATGTTCAAAAAATAAAAAAAAATATGAAACAACAAAAATATTTTAAAAAAAAGTTCTTTTCAGAACTACCTCCCCTTTCAAAAAAAATTGCTAGAATGTTTAGCACTCTGGCAAGCTCTATTTCTTTTGGTTCGCTTCCCGGTTAGCTTCCCGGTACGCGGACCGGGAGCTAACCAAAAAAAAAAAAAAGAGTAAGTATAAGGAAAGTAAACAGAGAGTGATGTTAAAAGAAAGACAGCTATAGGGAGTAAAGAAGAGATACTGTTTAATAGATCTATTTACCGAAGAAAAGACGGAAGAGGGTATAATTGTGAAAAACAAAATAGATAAGGAAGTGAAAGAAAAAAAAAGAGAGTATAACATTAACAAAGAAGAGTTTCTTGGAGAATGTGAGTGAATGTTCAAAATAAGATTAAAACATGGGGAATAACAGAGAGAAAAAATAGAAAACAGAAAACAAAAAATAACAGAAAAAGATTAATTGAAACAGCAAAGAAATGTAAGTAACATAGAGCCATATCATCAACATAGGCAATAAAAGTTTTGCAGCTTTTATTGGCAGAAATGTGTCGCTAAAGCCGCTTTTGCGGCAGAAAACTGCCGCTAAAACCACTTTTGCACCAGTTTTCTGCCAATAAAAACAGCAATAATTTTATTGGCTGTGTTCATAATATGCCCCTTAGTGTGCTTCAACTACACAGAGAAAGCATTATGAACAAATAGTGATAGAGTGATCAGTCAAAGACACTAAGAGTAATAGAGACGGAGTGAGTGAACAAGAGTGAGGAACTATGAGAAGAGAGGGACTGAGAAAAAGAGTGGAAGGAGTTGAGTAAGTAGGTAATAGAGAAAGGAATGAGGGAAGTAGCAAAGGCAGGAAACTGAGGGTTAAAGAAATGAAGCAGTGGAACTAATAGAAGTTAAATGTGATAGAAATGTAACGAAAAGAGTACAAAACATTTACCTTATAATTGTCGTTAAATTACTCACTTTTTGTTTTTATACTTTCAATCTGTGAAAGAGAGAACAAACATTTGAAAAATATTAAAACATGTATTTAAAAATTACAAAAGACAAGGGAAAAGATTGAAGGACAAACAGTTTTTCAACAACTTTGACACTTACAGAAGCTTCTGCTTCTCCAGGCCCCCTACACAGTCCTAAAGATATACATTTTAAACTAACAGTATCTTGATGCAGATGAAGTGAGGCCTATCTTAAAACATGGTGCATCTTTTGCATTGCTGTTGTCTCAGAAAAGTGTCGCAAGACACTAAAATTTTAAATGATTGCTTCAGGATGCCAATAAGATGTGTCCTATCCAGAGGTTTGTTTGAGGTGAGGCCTACTCAGGGTTGCAGATGAAATTTCGAGTTGTTGAAGAGAATAGAGGACATAATACATGTGAAGGTCTACCAATGAAGTGAGTCATGTCCACTGCACTCTTGAACAAAGTCCAAACCTCCTATGTTTCCCTGGACAGACCTAAACTTGATCTGCACAATGTGATTCGTAATGATAGGAAACACAGGTGATGTAATTGAAATACGTGCAATTTCTTTTGCTCATTTCACAATCACATCACTTGCGTTTCCTTTGCTTAGGTATCTCATTGTGCAGATGTAGTCCAGCATATGAAAGAGTACGCAGAAGTGCAGCACTGCATGCAACAACTTTGACACTTACAGAAGCCTCACCTTCTCCATGCCTCCTACACAGTTCTACATATACATCATAAATGCAAACAGTACAGAATTAATTATACATGTTAAATGGTTTATTTTTGCTGTTCTCAGAATGTATCAAAATTCACTAAAAACAGTGACTTGAAGGTATTCATCATATAACAGCGGGGGAAAAAAAACACAATCAAAATGATTGTGTTTAAAAAACCCATACAACATAACAAATCAGAATTCAGAACTCCTTAAAGTTAACTTACTTTCCATTACGTCAAAGGATGTCCTATGAACAGCTTACACTCTGTTGTGCTGTTATTACTTTCAGCCCGCCACTTTCTGAAAGAAAACCTCCATCGTTTTTAAAAACATGTTACATGCAATAAATGACTTCTTGCTCTCTACCACAAGTTTCCACAAAGCCAAATCTTGTCAGAGCCATTTATAACTCTTGGATTTCTTGTAAGCCAATCCCGTCATTTGGCATTTCTGCAACTTTCAGAATTAAAATGTTGAAGATCATTTTCACAATCCTGGAATAGTAATATCTTCCCCTTCTTGCTCAGTCATGTTCTACATTTCCTATGACACTGATACTGCTTACTATGAAGCAGACTTACACTACCTCTATGACTACTACAATTATTTAATTCTCTACATCACTTTTAATCACAAAGCAATGTAAAACAGTAGACAGCATTGCAGACTTACATTCCCTCTACTCTATGTTTTGATTGGCTGCTTCAATTAGCTTATAAAAAGAAATAGTTTTTCTGAACTCATTCAAAGTGCACTTATTTCTCCATGACGTCCAGTCTTATGGTTAGAAGTTATGTCTCTGAACTACACTTATCCTCAAGGCCAAATTGTGTAGGAGCCATTAGAACTTCTTGAAATTCCACAGAGCACATCCCGAGATTCTTTCCCTAAAATGTTGGTTTTAAAAACACCAGGTAAGAGTTTTTAAGGTCATACGGCAATTTTTTTTTGAAAATTAAAACAGAATCATTGCAAAATGACCAGCCATTTCTAGACTTTAAATAAGCTGTGTAATGTCCTGATGTTATTGAAGGACCGTCATGATATATAATTGCTGCAGTTACAAAAGTCCTTCCTGATATTGACAACTGCGAAGCCACAAAATTTTTAAATAAAGTTGTCAATTTTGTTCCATCAGGCCTACATCGTTGGAACATTAAAATTACATACTGGCCATATGTTCGTATAAATAATGTGGACATCATTTCAGATTTACATTGGCTACACTCCATGTTGTGATCAGCTGCTTTTACTAGCTTATTAAAGGAGACTGATTTACTGTCTGGCAAAGTTAAATATATAAATCTTTCTGAGTCTACACTAGTAGTACTTGATACCATACAGTTCTCGCAGTCATGCTGCCATTGATAAGAAAGCCCAAACAGCTGATCTACATCTACACCTTCAGCATGCAATACATCAAGCATATACATTAAAAACTCCTGACAATCTTGCTGAATATTTTGAGAGAATTGTGTTTGGCCTGAACATCTGTCTAACAGATTTCGAATTTCAGACACACTTTCTATGTTTGTTCTATCAGTGCTACATTTCTCTAACACAGAATTTAACAAACTGCAAAATCTTTGATCAGAATTGACCACAATCTCTTCTTTTACATTTTCTAGAGAAAACAAAACATTAACCACTACATTAGCATAGCAGTTGACACCAGAACTGTTTTCAAATTGAAAACCAACAACATCTTCAACAGAATTCTTTTTGTTTCTGCTTATAATTTCAGGTTCATCGACTTTTCGTCTTTTTGCTACAACCTCCCCAGTATTGGTTACATTTCTTCGTTTCCGGCCTACCACACGTTTCTCAAACAAAGGATATTGAGGCAAATGTGGCGCATACTCTCTTCTTAACCTATTGTATTCCTTAACACAATCTAGATCCGCACAAATGCTTGTGACATCACACTCAATCAAGTACAATCCCGATAAAGTTCTAACTCGTGACAATGCCACATATGCCATACCCTCCTTGAACACAGAACTGCCAATATTAACCAATGCACTGTCTACACTTAAACCTTGCGATTTATGGATTGTCACCGCATATGCCAAGCAAACAGGAAACTGCTTACGGCGAACATATAAGTCTTTTACAAGCAAAAATCTAGCAGAGCAACGACCAATTAGCTGTACTTCCTCAATGCCATCAAATTTAATTTTTAAAAATTCAATTCCATCTCTATTTCTGTATTTTACAAAATCAACAACATTACCCATTGATCCATTTACCAGACCTCTTTCAACATGTAAATTCCTTCTTAAAATTAAACGGCAGTTCAAGCACACATTCAGAGTCTTTTCAAAACCTGCAGTTTTAGATATACTCTTCTCTAATGAATCCAATTTTGTTTTCAGATTCTCAGACAAAATAATTGTTGATCCCATATGCTCTACTCTGTCAATAGCTTCCAGTTTCACAATCTCTTGCTTTTCTAAATGCAACATTTTGTTGTTGAATTTGGCACATTCTGCAAGAGTTGGCATCAAACATATTCCAGATTTCTTCTCAGTAATTTTCTGAAAAATATTCTCAGGCACAACATCTTGTTCTGGATATAAATTTGACAGTAATCGTGCATGTAAAGCTTCTTTCCCATGCTCCGTCACTTTTCCAATTCTAACATCTTGTAGAATAGTCTTGTAAACTTCATCCTTCGCCTGACGCATATTTTCATGCAGTTCAGCATAATTGAAGTTTAACCATATATTGACGTTGCCAATGCTGCCTAGGCACTTCCTGGTATCTTCATGCGTGAGCATTTTGAACACAGGTTGCCCTTTCACTGGTGTCAGTTGCAGAAGATCTCCGAAAACAATGATGTGTTTGCCACCAAATAACACATCATACTCTGTTTTGAGAACTTCTTGCATTCTCAAATGCACAAAGGCAAGCATGACATTGGAAACCATGCTTACTTCGTCAATGATAAGAAGTTTCATTTTCCTCAAGATTCTTGAAACTTCAAAACAAGCATCTCCAGATAGCTTGTGATATTGTAATTTGTTGTCATGCTCCACTGGCAGCATCAGTAAACGATGTAAAGTAATCCCTTTAATGTTATGTGCTGCCAGTCCAGTTGGAGCGGTGACAACACAAGACAGCGATGACTCTCTCCTTTCCTGCAAATAGCATGAAATTGCTTTAATGAGGAAACTTTTTCCAGTTCCCGCTTCTCCACTCACGTACAGTCGGACAGGCTTCAACGACGTACATGAGCACTCTTTCTTGTCATGACTTAATCCATGATCAATTTGCATGGTAACTTCGTCATATATTTTCCTCTGCTCAACGTTGAGTTGTCTTTCCAACTCTTCTAAGTTAACCGCATCCTCCTGAGCATGTGCCATGGCTCTTTCCACTTCATTCATAGCAGTGGCAGCTTCATTTTCGATAACAGGTCCTCCTAGTGGATCCTGACTCAATGAAGCAGAACTCTGACTGTCCTGAGAACTGTCTCTGGCAATCTCGGCTGCAATCATTGCTTCCTGCTCAATTTCCGCATTCAACATTTGTACATATTTGGGAAAAGCAGGACATTCTATGGTCTCCTTGGCGGCATTGAAAGAGTCTTCGTAACAGAGAAAATCTCCAAGCAGTTCCTCTTCTGCACGCCAAGGCTTGAAAAGTTGCAAAAGTGCTAAATAGAAAAACTCATTTTTTTCAGGAGATTCGCCACTCAATTTTCGATGGTTTACCAAGTGGCATTTTCTTTGCTTGACCAGACATCCCTCACTTCCTATTACAGCATACACTCCTTTCTCAGTATCTTCTTTGATGTTCCTCTTGAATATGTAATTTTGAAGAACCTCATACAGACAAACATTCTCGAGGTGAATGCTTCGATTTGGATAAAATGTATCCAACATGTTGGTCTTCAAAATGTCGGTACTGTTTGGCTCCTTTTCCGCCAAATACTCAATTTCCCGCACAGGTTTGAGAACTTGATTACGCGTTGCAGCAAGACCAAGACTCGCCCAAATGATACTCCTGGACTTGGCATAGAGACTTGCTGAAGACAACCGGTCAGAACATTCGTACGCTCCGATTTCTCGATGCGACAACATCTTCAGACTGAAACTGTACAACTTCTTGCTGAGGCTCTTTTCATGGGAAATGTCCTCCCACATATCCTTCAATTCTGTCTTCTCTTTTTTGGTGATGTAAGACGTCACATACCGAGCCACAGCCATACAGTTATCAGCCACAAACTGTATATCCATGTTAGAATTCCACATGGACAAAATCACCGGGTTGTAGTCGTTGATGTACTTGGACTCTTCGTTCCTCTTCAAATTGTATGTGTTTTTAGGTGATTTCTTCATCACATTATGTCGCAGCGAAGACATCAAACTGTTTACTCTTCCTTTAGAAATCCCCGGTCGTGGAAAACCGAAACGACATTTGGTGTAGAACTTGTCCTTGTTTCGGAATTTACGACAACAGTACTTTCCACATCGATGGCTTTGGAAACGCAGAACTTTTTCTCTTAGGCTTTTCTTCTCCTTTGCGTTTGGAACAGCACACGTAGAATACTGTTGTATAAAACTCATCACTGAGTCTTCTGGATCCGTTCCAAATTTAGGTGCATCCTTGATCCACAGCAACATATGTATATGAGGAGCACCTTTTGCTTGGTACTCCTTTCTCCAGAAGAAATCCAACACCTCTCCAAGAGGTGGATTCTTCTTATTCATGATGAAAGACATCATAGCTTCAAATCTATGATTGAAGTACCTACATACATTGACTGGATCCAAAGAGCACAGTTCTCCGGGTGTCTTGAATTCGATGTTTTCTACGTTAGCATTTGCCTCTCGTAGAAATTCAAGTAAGTCTTCCCAGCCATACTCGGCACAGCTCAGAGTGAGGAACCATGTGGGAGTACCTAAGTTCCTCAGCATACATTTTAAATCACCATGACGACGGTACCAGTACTCATTAGTACCAAGCTGACACGCCATGAGATTAATCAGGTGAGAATCCAAAATACAGTCTTGGACATTGACTTTATCCATAAAGTCACTTGCCGAGATGTTTTGCATGTGTATACCACTTTTCAAGATGTGGTTCACTGCATATGACAGTCCAGACAGATCGCTTTCAAACAGGAGATGAAACAAATAAGGAATGCATTGTCGAAACCTAGCATCTCCTGCATACAATCGCAAAGTCCGGTACTCAGAAGCAGGAATTTGATGAGGTCGCTCATCATATCTTCCTCCCTGACCTGTTGGAAAAAGCTGTGAGAAACACCGAGCTTCCAAACTTTCCTCCCAAACACTAATGGGACTCCCTTTGGCTTGTTTCATTTGAAACAACTCAATAGCATTCCCCATGACTTCCTTGGAATGCAAAGGATGAACACTATAATGTTCATATATTTCTTCACTAGTAGAAGTTTCTACTTTCTCAATGTGACCAGCACACAAATCGCTATCCTCTTCCTCACTTACTTCCTCTTCTGCAACATATACATTCTTATAGTATTTATTATTTTTTTTCAAATACAATGTTGCCTTTTTAACTTTCCTAACATCTACTAAATCTTGCCATATTTTCTTATTCTTTGTCGGAACCCCATTAACTAAGATAACCAGAGGTTCCTCGTCCACTTTTTCTACTCCAATTGTGTTAATGTTTTTCTTCAAATCTAGAGGCAAATAAACAATTCTTCCCTTTAATCCTCTCTGTAAATCTGATGGAGGCAATTTCCCTGTCTTTGGCTCCATTCTTACAATAGCCTGAAAGGGATGGATACTTTGAATCAAAATAGATTCATAAGTATTTAAATCCTTCAATTCAGAAGGAATCTCAACCAATTCCAGATTATTATGAACTGCTCTAGCAGGCATCTGGTTTTGATTTAATTTGCAACAACAATAAGTACACACACGTTGATCCAATCCCAAATCAAAACAATTTTCTACCATCAAGTATGTTGCGAAATCCTTCCATTCACTATTATTTTCCCTTTCACTTTTTGCATATAAATCCACTAACTTAGTCTGATTCTTATAATAAGTGCGTCGACAACACACACCAGTGAAATTTGGCCTCTCACTTGATTTGACCTAAAACGTGGCAATTTCCCTCTGGAAATTATCTGTACTGGAAACCTGTACACTATCTTCCACATTACCCGCTTCTTCTTGGTCAATTTCAACATTCTCCTCTTTACTTCCAAAGTAACAAAACTCAATTTCTTCACATATATTCTTCACATCTATTTCAGAACCATGCAAAAGAGCAGCACATAATTTTTTAAGCATAATTGCTGGACTCTTAGCATAATACAACATTCTAACTAATTTCCTCACTTTATTATGATGCACTGCTAGCATCCTGAAATGATGAAAAACACTCTGGCATACTCTCCTGGAAAGACAAGCCAGTGAATGACCATGCAAACCTGTCACTTCTCTCACTCTGCAAGGATCTAATTCTTGCAACAACCTTATTTTCTGCTTCAAACTTTTCTTATTAAATGACCGTACAAAATCACAAAGCAAATTGATGGAATCCTGTCGCACACTGCAAATACTACTACACTTCCAGGTGTACACAGGACCCTTAGCACGTCTTCCTAAAACCTCATTACCTAACACCTCTTCTGCCTCTGTTGTCACAAGTTTTTCTTTTTCAACTAGACAACCATCTTTCACTTCATAAGCACGACCACTGGTGTCAACTGCATGCACCAAATCATTATCCTGGAAATAACTCTCCTCATTAAAAAATGCCTCACAGCTTGAACTATGCATCCATTCTCCAGAAAAAACTTCACAAAAATTACTACGATTAACTATTCTCTTCCATCTACTATTTCTTTTGAAATCATAAATTGCCTTGTTTAGCTTCCTAATTCTATTGATTATCAAAATAAATAACTTACGTTTAATTTCAAATGCCTGATCAATAACTTTCTCAACTTTTTTTTTTCTCTTATAAAAAACCACTTTCTGTTGACCTTTCTTAATATTTTTTAACAAATTGCCAATTATCCTGTTGCGGAACATTCGTTTACGAATGTCCCTAAACTGTTGTTTCCTTCTACTATCATGCACAGAGTTATCTCTTGCTCTAGCAGTAACATTTTTGATTGGCCTTTCCTTTCCATTTGAATTGCTTCTCTTTTTCTGGACTGAAACATTTTCTGTAGTAATATTTTTTTTACTGCAAATATTTCTTATGAATGTTTTTGTACTCTTACCCGGTGCTTTCTTGTTGATTTGACAAATCTTTTTGTTAGAGGACTGCTGCTTTTTTTCAATCACCTGCTGTCTTTGACGTTTTGCAGCCTTTCTCAGTCTTTCTTTCGTTGGCATGGTGAAATGTTGAAATGATCTGCAGTTGAATCTGTGGTAAAATATATTAAAAAATGTTATTAACCACTATTACCCAACAGTACATCAATAACAGTAATCAAAAACTTAAAACACTACTTTACATTTTTACATATAAGATTTTTTAGTGCATGGCAATTTTAGAATACAGAAATAGCAGAAAAAAAATGGAATTTATATTCATGTTACCTGTGCTATCTTATATGTGAATCTGATCTAATTTTATGAGCATATTTTAATATTTTATTGAAGACACTACACATAACCTGTTTTTGAAGGTGTCTTTATTTTTAAATTAAACGGTTTACATTTTTACTTTTTATTTATTATTAATTTTAAAAATAAATGTTTATAGTTCCATAGGATCAAGCAGGTCAGCTTCCCACCCTATGTCATATAATTCGGACAAATCTGCATCCTCATCACGTTCTTCTTCATCCTCAGGATTTAAATCATCCAAGGGATCAACATCCACTGATGTTTCAATTACAAGTTCAATGATGAGGTCAAAATCAACTGATTGCAGATTATCGCTCATGTTGATGTTGTCTTTATCTTTAAAGAAAGATAACAACAATGAGATGTTGCAGAGTAAGAGACAAATCTCAGAGATTATAATAGTAAAATTGTTTACCAAGAGTAACATTTTGCAGCTATTATTTAGCCATGTCCAGCGATGCTGAGCAGGTAAAGCCTATGTCTAATTTTTCAGTGAACAGGACTCATCTCTTCTTAACCTTGGATAAGCCTCACCGACTCTGTGTCCCCTGCACATACTTAAATGTAAAGGGGCAGATTTATGTTAAATGGCACATCCCCAGGCATGCACCAGTTAACGTGCACCGCTGCTCTGCCACCCATGGTGTGCCGCATTTACAATCAGATAGGAGAAAGCTGCGTCAAAACCCTGCGCCTGCTTTAAGCAGGCATAGGTCTTGACGCAACATTGTGGAGATGGGGCACCCCTGAGCCTTGCTGGAGCTGCATCGCACTTGCGATACAACTCCAGCAATGCACCACCTTTACAGCACAGATACGTCACGCATCTGTGCCATTTTTGCCCCATGCTGCGCCGCATTGTAAATGCAGCACACCATGGGTGGCGGAACAGCGGCGCAGGATGACTGGCACATCCCTGGTGATGCGCCAGTCATCATAAATCTATCCCTAAGCTTCTTATCTTGTTACAGATGAACCGCCATATGTATCATCAAACTATTTTGCATTTCCTAAATAGCGAATTTTAAGGAATAAATAGAAATTCTTTACCATTCCTAATTTGCAATGAGCAAATTGCTAATTGCAAATTACCCATTCATTTCCATGGGCTAGGAGGCTCATAGGAATGAAGGTGCAATTTGCGATTAGCAATTAGCTCATCGCAAATTAGGAATTTTTCCAAGGGTGCAGGGGTGTCTCAAGAACACCCTGCTGCACCCCTGAAAAAGAAATTTGGGGGCATATGGCGCACATACATGCCCTAAGGGCATGTATTGGCGTCATATGGCACCTTTTGTTTTTTGGAAAAAAAGCTTTTTGAAAAGAATTCGCAAATTACCACCAACTAGAAGTTGGTGGTAATTTGCAAATCCTTAATGGCATTTTTTGCATATTTTTTGTTTGATACATTGCATTTAAGGAATCGCAAAATTTGCAAATCCTTCAGTGCAATCGCAAAATAAGGAATAGCAAATATTGCTATTCCTTATTTTGCATCAAACTTGTTTGATACATACCATTTGTCTAATTAGCATTCGCAAAGGCCGAAATTTGCAGAATTTTGATCTTTGCGAATGCTAAATATCTTGATACATATGGCCCCAAGTGAGGCCTGTCTTGCAACATGGTGCATCTTTTGCATCACTGCTGCATCGGTTTCATGTGGCACGTTTTTTTTACACCATGACACATCTGCCTAAATGCATCAATTTGTAATTTTGTCGCCTCATAGCAAATCTTTTGCACCGCCGCTGCATCATAAAAGTGACGCACAGTGGCGCAAAAGAGGCATACACCTATCATAAATCTGTCCCTAGCATTTTAAATGATTAATTCATGATGACGATAAGGTGTGGCCTATCCAGAGGTTTGTTTAAGGTGAGGCCTACTCAGGATTGCAGATTAAAGTTACGCTTGATGAAGAATACAGAGGAGATAATACATGTAAAGCTCTACCAATGAAGTAAGTGATGTCCACTTCATTGCGCCAGTCATCATAAATGTATCCCTAAGCTTCTTATCTTGTTAGAGATCAACCGCCATATGTATCATCAAACTATTTTGCATTTCCAAAATAGCGAATTTTAAGGAATAAATAGCGATTCTTTACCATTCCTAATTTGCGATGAGCAAATTGCTAATTGCAAATTGCAATTACGGAGAAAGGTCTTTTAATGTAATATGGGAAAAATGACATCAAATGTCCTTAAGACACATAAAAGCGTTTTTTGATTGCCTTTGCAGCATGTTTGTATCACTTTTAACATGGCTATGTAACACAAACATTCAAAATCTAAATTTGCCATGCACAGGTGGGAGCATATTTACAAGCAATTTGCGCCACAGAGAAAGGTCTTACATTGAAATGGGAAAAATAACATCAGAGACAGTCAATTGCCTTATAAAGAAGCATACACCATTATGTCCTTGTCATAAATTTAAAAACAATTCCTTTTCCCCAAAAACGATTTTCAAATCATAATTTCAAAACACTGCACATGGGAAAATTACTTAAAATGTCCTTAAGACACATAAAAGCGTTTTTTGATTGCCTTTGCAGCATGTTTGTATCACTTTTAACATGGCTATGTAACACAAACATTCAAAATCTAAATTTGCCATGCACAGGTGGGAGCATATTTACAAGCAATTTGCGCCACAGAGAAAGGTCTTACATTAAAATGGAAAAAATAACATCAGAGACAGTCAATTGCATTATAAAGAAGCATACACCATTATGTCATTGTCAGAAATATTATAACCATTCATTTTCCTCAAAAACGATTTTCAAGTCATAATTTGAAAAGACTCTACAGCTCCTATGCAGAAAAACACCCTGTCAGTACTAATACTTCACATTTTCTCCAATTACATTTTCTCAAAGAAACAAAATCTATTTGTAAAACACTTGAGACAAAGCAACATTTGAAAAACACAACTTTCTTCATAATTTTCTCCTTAAAGCACACTATTCTCTATCTAAATTAAAGAAATATTTTCTCACCTTAGCAAATACTTTGAGTTTGAAAACAGTCTCAGAAACACACCAATTTGTCTTCAGCAGAGCAAAAGGTATGCACTCCAGAGTCTGCAGCTATCAAAAGCACAGAAATGCTGTAATTCTTCACACATATCTCTCATGTCACCCAATCAAAACTCTTCCCTCACTTTTTTTCAAATGAAAACCCTTCCCCCCGCTGCCATTTCATGCCTTTTCTGCATGGCAACCACCTCTTGGAAGACCTCTGGTGTTTGCAAGTTCACAGAACAATGTTGCAATTGAACTCTGAACTCTCAGTGCACCTGCGTATCCACTGCAATCTTTCATTTAATGACTTTTTATTGACCATTCAAAATACATCTTTCAAAGAACTCATCCATGCACCCTAACTTTCTGTTTTCAGCAATCAAAATCCACCAATCACTGTTACTGCTTCATTAACACAGAAACTCCACAGTTTTTTTCATTTTAAACTCTCATTTTTTCAACTGCCATTTCATTGCCACACTTCATCTGACTGCAGCAGAACCTTCTCTCACCATGTTTTCTGTCTGGATTGTTGGACATAGTTATATCCACTGGGCTCACAGGTATGCTGAGAACAGAAATTTACCTAACCTCAATTTACAAGATGTGGAAATTAAGTGGTTTGGCCACAGAGGATTAAAATGTCACCAATTGATACCATTGGTGAAAACCTTTATGCATTTGCCAAAACCTGACCTGTTAATTGTGCACTGTGGAGGTAATGATTTGGGCACTTTGACTGGGGTAGGTCTGGAAATGCTTTTAAAGGACACCTTTGAGCAATTGATGGCACTTTTTCCTCAAACTGCCTTGGTATATTCAAATATATGCCAAAGACAGAAATGGAGGTGGTCAAACCAATTTTGTCCACAAATTGAGAAGTCGAGGAAGCATGTAATCAAATCTGTTTCAGCTTACATGAGAGACCATGGAATGGGCTCCCTGTACAACAATAACTTGCGTTACTACATGCAAGATATCTACAGAGGAGATGGAGTTCACTTCTCAGATGAGGGCAACAGAATTTTCATTCTGAATTTAAGACTGTGCATTGGTACCTACTTATAAGTACCTAAATGTACCATAAACCCAAAAGCTCTTCTCAGAGCTACCCTACATCTGATCACTCACAATTATTATTTTACTCTAACATTTTTCACTAATTTTCAACAAAGTACGCTCCCTGGGGCGCTTCCCGGTACGCGAACTGGGAGCTAACCTCGCGAAATTTTTTAAAAAAATGTTTTTTTTCGCACATATAAGCCTCCTCAGCCACCCTCAGAAAACCTAGGGGGTCAAAATAAGTCTACCGTGCCCCCTTCTACCCATTCTGAACATTATTTGCCCTCCATCTTGTATCTTAATTCGACCGAAACACAAAATGGTGGACTCCCGTAACGCTTAAGGTTCGCGAACCGGGGCGCTCACCAGTTCGCGTACCGGGTTGCTCCCTGGGAAGCGCACCATCAAAAAAGGTGGGAAAGTAGTTTACAGAAAAGCAACTGGAGACAATTTCACCAAATATAGATTAGCTCATACTACATACCAATCCCTACCATTTTCACAAATTTGATTGGAATTCCATTTAGCCATTTAGCCTGTAGACCTCTCTAAATACCCTGAGGTAAATTACTTCTCAAAACACATCTGAAGTGTTGGAATTGACAACCAATTAAAATGTTACTTTCATTTTCTACTTTTTTTACCTGACATTTGATTGGTTATGTACCTGAATATATATAAAGAAAGAGAGAGAAACACAGCCATTTTGACTACTACTTCCTGAATTACATTGCAAGATCATTTTCACTCACAAATTAAACTTGTTTTTAGAAGGTGAGATATTATTTTATAAATTTGAAAACATTTTCAGATAGTTATATACTATCCCTCTGTAAGAGTTAAACATTGAGAAAGGCTTCTTTATTATAATTATGGATTGATTTATGTTTCTGTGGTATAATTATGAATTTACTTAGGCTTCTTCACAGGCACTTTTTAATAGTACTACTTCACGCCTGAAACCATACAGTGCCCATAGATTACTTCTCTGTTATAAACTCACAAGTACCTGTCTGAACTTAAACCCAACAGTGCCCTATCACTACTGATATATTTATTTTTTATGCAAATTACAGCAATAAAATGGAAGGTGAGCAGAATGTTTCCTTCGAAATTGTTCTGTACAGCAACAATGAACAAGTTATGGAACCCATTGATGACTTAGAATTCATGGATGAGTGACGGGACTATGAATTACTTCAATGTGTAGAATCTGTCGATCATTTACTCCATTATGATGACGGTCAAATGTGGGAACTTATGTTCACTCAACAAGAGGACATATCGGACAGTCAAATGCTAGACGTTCTATTAAATTTTGAAAAACAATCTGAAAAATAAAATTGTATGTAATATTAAAAAATTGTTTGAGTCTTTAATCATTTTTATATGTAATTCATAAACTAGTTAAATGTTAGAAATGTTATAAAATTTTGAAACACAATCACAATAATAAATAATTGCTTAAAAAATAAAAAAATTTAAAAATAATCAACAAAACCAACAATCAATTAACATACAGTATTTGAAAAGTCTATCATTCATTTTTCATTATAGTACGCTGCCCAGAACGCTTCCCGGTTCGCGAACCGGGCGCTACCCACGCAAAAAAACAAAAAAAAAATTATTTTTTTTTTGCCCCGCGGGGCCCTTTTAAAGCCTCCACATTAAACCTAGGGGGTCAGGGAGGATATACTATGCCCCCTTATGGTCATTTCCCCCTTTGTTTTGGCCTCCTCTTGTCTCTCAATCCTACCGAGAGACAAGATGGCGGCCACTCCGGACTGTTTAGAATGTTGACAGACACCGGAGAGCCAATCAGCTTCGCTACGCGAAGTTCCGGTACGCGTAAAGTCCGCGAACCGGAGCGCTGCCCTGAGCGCGCTTACAGATATATATCTTTTTTTAAACGTTAATTTCTCAAAATCCACTGAAGCACATATATTGAGACCTAGCAAAGGCACATCGGGCTACCAGTCCCTACAATTTTGCCAAGTTTCGTGCAAATCCATTCAGCCGTTCGGGCTAAAAGTGAGGCCAACTGCCCTATGGAAAACTCAATGTTAAAAACACGTTTTGGGACCCCCTTTTTTTCTCGGCCCCCCCTTGACGAACCCCCCCCAAATTTCCAGGGGCTGCTCAGAAACAAAATGTTCCATTTTCCAGAAAATTTCAGCCAATTCCGTCCACAAACGCCAAAGTTATTAGACATAGAATTTTCCAAAATCCCATAGGGAAAAAATCCTAACTATATATACCTACTGGCGACCGCCAGTAGGTAATATATATATATATATATATATTATATATTCACTGAAAAAAACATCAGTGATGTCATTTGAGATGTCATCAGTGATGTCATCAGTGATGTCACTGACCATGTCATGAATGATGTAATATGTGACATGATCAGCAGTGGATGGCGGGTGCGCGATATATAGTTAGTACAACTAACTATATATGGAATTTCAATGGTTTTGTGTGAGTAAAAAAAGGTTTCTTAAATGCTAATTCCTAACTATATATGGTCTATAACCTATGGTTTTTTCTGTGAATTTTCAAGGTTTTGTAAATGCTAATTCCTAACTATATATGGTCTATAACCTATGGTTTTTTCAGTGAATTTCAATGGTTTTTTAATAGCAAATATCAAAAGCTTTAAAATTTATTCTTCTTTAAATCAAAAAATATATTTTATATGTTTATTAATACATTTTTTTGTTTTTTGTTTTATTTATTTTTTTGTTTCGCTCCCGGTCCGCGGTTAGCTTTCCGTTAGCTCAATTTAATGCCGCGATCCGGTCCACGAACCAGTAAACGTTCCGTTTGCGCAACTGTCGCGTTAGAAAACAACATCGTGACGCGTCGCGTCAGCGTGACGTATCGCGTTGTCGCGTGATACGTCAAATGACGTGCCGCGTTAGCGTACCCGGAAGTGCTCCGGTACGTGAAGCGAGGCGCGAAGCGCAGCTTTCCAGAAGCGATCCGGGACGCGGCGGGAAGCGCGTAACGTAAACACAACAGGTCATGTGACTTGTTAATAACACTTTTCATTGGTTCATTTCACTTTTGGTTTCCTAATGATGTAAGGCTAGGTCATGTGACCTAAAAGTAACACTTTTCATTGGTTTAGAACTATTGTTTTTCCCAAATGATGAAAACCCCTTCTTGTTTCCTCACTCTGACTTTCATCTTTGTGAGAGGAAGACCTTTTTTCATCACTTAGCAATGGCAAGTGTTGTAGCTTCAGCTGGTGCATCCCCACCACCACCACCACCTCCTAGGAAGAGAGGACCACCTGCTGAAGTTATCATTGAGCAAGAGGAGGAAGAAGAGGAAGAAGAGGAAGAGCAGAAAGAGAGGCAGTTTTTGCCTGAGGAGCCCAGGAGGTCTCATGTCAAAGAAAATTATATTTGGCAATTTTTTAAATATCCCCGGGGCCAAAAAAAAGTGAATGCCCGGTATGTAACTTGCCTTATCTGTAAGAAAGATTTGTCCAGAGGGACAGATAAAAAATATGGTTATGGCAATTATACAATGCATCGCCATATGGAGAGGTGGCATCCTAACAACTACAGTGCTGCGCAGGTACGTGACCTGCAAGATAATCCCTCTTCTGTGGCCAGAAGATCAGTTGTAGAGGAAGTGACAGGACCAGAGGCGAGGGAGATGGTCCCAAATATACAGATGAGGTTCAGGGCAGTCAAACAAGTGTGCGTGCGTTGCGGTCAGTTGATTTGCTACAGAGAAAGTAGCATCACTTTAATCAACTTAGCAATTGACAATCATGTTTGTACAAAACGATTCAGAAATTTTTTTTTGTTGTTGCTCCTGTTGAGCCCTTTACAATGAATTGTTTTCGTTCCCCCCCCAAAAAAACAAAAAAATATAAAACCGTTCAAAAAATACAAAACAAGTAAAAAAATGTTCAGAAAAATAATTAAAAAAATATAAAACAACAAAAATAATTTAAAAAAGTTATTTTCAGAACTACCTCCCCTTTATAAAAAAATTGCTAGAATCTTTGCACTCTGGCAACCTCTATTTCTTTTGGTTCGCTTCCCGGTTCGCTCACCGGTACGCGAACCGGGAGCGAACCAAAAAATAATAAAAAAAAAAAGAAGAGTAAGTATAAGGGAAGGAAACAGAGAGTAATGTTAAAAGAAAGACAGCTATAGGGACTAAACCAGAGATACTGTTTAATAGATCTATTTACCGAAGAAAAGATGGAAGAGGGTATAATTGTGAAAAACAAAATAGATAAGGAAGTGAAAGAAAAAAAGGAGAGTAGAAGAATAACAAACAAGAGTTTCTTAGAGAATGTGAGTGAATGTTCAAATTAAGATTAAAACATTGGAATAACAGAGAGAAAAAACAGAATGCAGAAAAGAAGAAGTAACAGAAAAGGAATGATTGAAACAGCAAAGAAATGTAAATAACATAGGGGCATATTATCAACATAGGCGATAAAAGTTTCGCTGCTTTTATCGGCAGTAATCTGCCGCTAAAGCCGCTTTTGCGGCAGAAAACTGCCGCTAAAGCCACTTTTGCGGCAGTTTTCTGCCGATAAAAGCAGCGATAATTTTATTGCCTGTGTTGATAATATGCCCCTTAGTGTGCTTGAACTACAGAGAGAAAGCATAATGAACAAGTAGTGAAAGAATGATCAGTCAGAGACAGTGAGAGTAATAGAGACGGAGTGAGTGAACAAGAGTGAGGAACTATGAGAAGAGAGGGACTGAGAAAAAGAGTGGAAGGAGTAGAGTAAGTAAGTAATAGAGAAAGGAATGAGGGAAGTAGCAAAGGCAGGAAAGTGAGGGTTAAAGAAATGAAGCAGTGGAACTAATAGAAGTTAAATGTGATAGAAATGTAACGAAAAGAGTACAAAACATTTACCTTATAATTGTCGTTAACTTAGTCACTTGTTATTTTTATACTTTCAATCTGTGAAAGAGAGAACAAACATTTGAAAAATATTAAAACATGTATTTAAAAATTAGAAAAGACAAGGGAAAAGATTGAAGGACAAACAGTTTTTCCACAACTTTGACACTTACAGAAGCCTCTGCTTCTCCATGCCCCCTACACAGTCCTAAAAATATACATTTTAAACTAACAGTATCTTGATGCAGATGAAGTGAGGCCTATCTTGCAACATGGTGCATCTTTTGCACTGCTGCTGTCTCACAAAAGTGACGCAACGGCAGCGCAAAAGAGGTGCACAGCCATCATAAAACTGTCCCTAACATTTTAAATGATTGTTTCAGGATGCCAATAAGGTGTGTCATATCCAGAGGTTTGTTTGAGGTGAGGCCTACTCAGGGTTGCAGATGAAATTTAGACTTGTTGAAGAGTACAGAGGAGATAATACATGTCCATGCCTACCAATGAAGTGAGTCATGTCCACTTCACTCTTGAACAAAGGCCAGACCTCTTCTGTCTCCCTGGACAGGCCTAAACTTGATCTGCACAATGTGATTCGTAATGTTAGGAAACACAGGTGATGTAATTGAAAAACGTGCAATTTCTTTTGCTCATTCCACAATCACATCACTTGTGTTTCCTTTGCTTAGGTATCTCATTGTGCAGATGTAGTCCAGCATATGAAAGAGTACGCAGAAGTGCAGCACTGCATGCAACAACTTTGACACTTACTGAAGCCTCAGCTTCTGCATGCCCCCTACACAGTCCTAATTATATACATTTTAAACTGATGGTATCTTGTTGGAGATGAAGTGAGGCCTATCTTGCAACATGGTGCATCTTTTACACTGCTGCTGCGTCACAAAAGTGACGGAACAGCGGCGCAAAAGAGGCGCACGGCCATCATAAATCTGCCCTTAACATTTTAAATGATTGTTTCTAGATGATGATAAGGTGTGGCCTATCCACAGATTTGTTTCAGGTGAGTCCTACTCAGGGTTGCAGATGAAATTTAGGCTTGTTGAAGAGTACACAGGAGATAATACATGTGCAGGCCTACCAACGAAGTGAGTCATGTCCACTGCACTCTTGAACAAATGTCGGACCTCCTCTGTCTCCTGGAACAGGCCTAAACCTCATCTACACAATGTGATGCGTAATGTTAGGAAACACAGGTAATGTAATTGAAAAACGTGCAATTTTTTTTGCTCATTCCACAATCACATCACCTGTGTTTCCTTTGCTTAGGTATCTCATTGTGCAGATGTAGTCTATCATATGAAAGACTACGCAGAATGTGAGCACTGTATGCAACAACTTTGACACTTACAGAAGCCTCAGCTTCTCCATCCTACACAGTTCTAAATGTATATCATAAATACAAAAAGTACAGAATTAATTATACATGTTAAATGGTTTATTTTTGCTGTTCTCAGAATTTATCAAATTTCACTAAAAACAGTGACTTGAAGGTATTCATCATATAACAGCGGGGAAAATAAAACACAATCAAAATGATTGTGTTTAAAAAACCCATATAACATAACCAATCATAAATCAGAACTCCTTAAAATTAACTTACTTTCCATGACGTCGAAGGATATCCTATGAACAGCTTACACTCTGTTGTGCTGTTATTATTTTCAGCCCGCCACTTTCTGAAAGAAAAGCTCCATTGTTTTGACAAATATGTTACATACAATAAATGACTTCTCGCTTTCTACCACACTTTTCCACAAGGCCAAATCGTGTAAGAGCCATTTATAACTCTTGGAATTCTTCTAAGCAAATCCCGTCATTTTCTTTTTCCGCAACTTTCAGAAAGAAAACGTTCAAGATCACTTGAACAATCCTGTACTAGTAATATCTTACCCTTCTTGCTCACTCATGTTCCACATTTCCTATGACACTGATACTGCTTACTATGAAGCAGACTTACACTACCTCTATGACTACTACAATTATTTAATTCTCTACATCACTTTTAATCACAAAGCAATTTAAAACAGTACATACAATTATATCAACCCCTAGAATCATTATAGGCCAGTTACCTACCCTAAATTCTTTCTTCTGAAAACAGAAAGTAAGAATATTTTTGATAAGATGTGTAATAAGTGGATGTTGTCAAAGGACCATCATGTCATATAATAGCTGCAGTTAGACATTTTTTTCTAAAATCAACGAGTGTGTAGCCACAACATTTGAAATTAAAGTTGAAAACTTATTTTCATCAGGTTTATATAGTTGGAATTTTTAAATGACATTATAACCAAAAGTTTGTTCAAAATATGTCGACAGCATTGCAGACTTACCTTACCTCTACTCCATGTTTTGATTGGCTGCTTGAATTAGCTTATTAAAAGAAACAGTTTTTCTGAACTCATTCAAAGTGCAGTTATTTTTCCATGACGTCAAGTGTTATGGTGAGAACACCGTTTGCTTTGGGAAATACTCTGTTGTCCTTTAACTAATCCGTGCCCACCACTTTCTGTAAAAAAACCTTCTTTTTTTCAGGAAATAGTTAAAACTGAAAAATAACTGTTGACTCTGTTCTACACTTATCCTCAAGGCCAAATAGTGTAGGAGCCATTAGAACCTCTTGAAATTCCTCAGAGCAAATCCCGAGATTCTTTCCCTAAAATTTTGGTTGTAAAAACACCAGGTAAGAATTTTTAAGGTCAAAAGGCAATTTTTTTTTGAAAAATAAAACAGAATCATTGCAGAATGACCAGCCGTTTCTAGACTTCAAATAAGCTGTGTAATGTCCTGATGTTGTTGAAGGACCGTCATGATATATAATTGCTGCAGTTACAAAAGTCCTTCCTGATATTGACAACTGCGAAGCCACAACATTTTTATTAAAGTTGTCAATTTTGTTCCATCAGGCCTACATCGTTGGAACATTAAAATGACATACTGGCCATATGTTCGTATAAATAATGTGGACAACATTTCAGACTTACATTGGCTACACTCCATGTTGTGATCAGCTGCTTTTACTAGCTTATTAAAGGACACTGATTTACTGTCTGGCAAAGTTAAATATATAAATTTTTCTGAGTCTACACTAGTAGTACTTGATACCCTACAGTTCTCGCAGTCATGTTGCCATTGATAAGAAAGGCCAAACAGGTCATCTACATCTACACCTTCATCTTGCAATACATCAAGCATATACATTAAAAACTCCTGACAATCTTGCTGAATATTTTGAGAGAATTGCATTTGACCTGAACATTTGTCTAACAGATTTCGAATTTCAGACACACTTTCTATTTTTGTTCTATCAGTGCTACATTTCTCTAACACAGAATTCAACAAACCGCAAAATCTTTGATCCGAATTGACCACAATCTCTTCTTTTAAATTTTCTAGAGGAAACAAAACATTAACCACTACATTAGCATAGCAGTTGACACCAGAACTGTTTTCAAATTGAAAACCAACAACATCTTCAACAAAATCCTTTTTCTTTCTGCTTATAATTTCTGGTTCATCGACTTTTCGTCTTTTTGCTACAACCTCTCTACTATTGGTCACATTTCTTCGTTTCCGGCCTACCACACGTTTCTCAAACAAAGGATATTGAGGCAAATGTGGCGCATACTCTCTTATTAACCTATTGTATTCCTTAACACAATCTAGATCCGCACAAATGTTTGTGACATCACACTCAATCAAGTACAATCCCGATAAAGTACTGACTCGTGACAATGCCACATATGCCATACCCTCCTTGAACACAGAACTGCCAATATTCACCAATGCACTGTCTACACTTAAACCTTGCGATTTATGGATTGTCACCGCATATGCCAAGCAAACAGGAAACTGCTTACGGCGAACATATAAGTCTTTTACAAGCAAAAACCAAGCAGAGCAACGACCAATTAGCTGTACTTCCTCAATGCCATCAAATTTAATTTTTAAAAATTCAATTCCATCTCTATTTCTGTATTTCTCAAAATCAACAAAATTACCCATTGATCCATTTACCAGACCTCTTTCAACATGTAAATTCCTTCTTAAAATTATACGGCAATTTAAGCACACATTCAGAGTCTTTTCAAAACCAGCAGTTTTAGATATAGTCTTCTCTAATGAATCCAATTTTGATTTCAAATTCTCAGTCAAAATAATTGTTGCTCCCATATGCTCTACTCTGTCAATAGCTTCCAGTTTCACAATCTCTTGGTTTTCTAAATGCAACCTTTTGTTGTTGAAGATGGCACATTCTGCAAGAGTTGGCATCAAACATATTCCAGATTTCTTCTCAGTAATTTTCTGAAAAATATTCTCAAGCACAACGTCTTCTTCTGGATACAAATTTGACAGTAATCATGTATGTAAAGCTTCTTTCCCATGCTCGGTCACTGTTCCGATTCTAATATCTTGTAGAATATTCTTATAATCTTCATCCTTAGCTTGACGCATATTTTCACGCAGTTCAGCATAATTGAAGTTTAACCATATATTGACGTTGCCAATACTCCCTAGGCACTTCCTGGTATCTTCATGCGTGAGCATTTTGAACACAGGTTGTCCTTTCACTGGTGTCAGCTGCAGAAGATCACCGAAAACAATGATGTGTTTGCCACCAAATAACACATCATACTCTGTTTTGAGAACTTCTTGCATTCTCAAATGCACAAAGGCAAGCATGACATTGGAAACCATGCTTACTTCGTCAATGATAAGAAGTTACATTTTCCTCAAGACTCTTGAAACTTCACAACAAGCATCTCCAGATAACTTGTCGTATTGTAATTTGTTATCATGCTCCACTGGCAGCATCAGTAGACGATGCAAAGTAATACCTTTAATGTTATGTGCTGCCAGTCCAGTTGGAGCGGTGACAACACAAGACAGCGATGACTCAGTCCTTTTCTGCAAATAACATGAAATTGCTTTAATGAGGAAATTTTTCCAGTTCCCGCTTCTCCACTCACGTACAGTCGGACAGGCTTCAACGACGTACATGAGCACTCTTTCTTCTCATGACTTAATCCATGATCTAATTGGTTGGTAACTTCGTCATATATTTTCCTCTGCTCAACGTTGAGTTGTCTTTCCAAGTCTTCTAAGTTAACCGCATCCTCCTGAGCATGTGCCATGGCTCTTTCCACTTCAATCATGGCAGTGGCAGCTTCATTTTCGATAACCGGTCCTCCTAGTGGATCCTGACTCAATGAAACAGAACTCTGACTGTCCTGAGAACTGTCTTTAGCAATCTCTGCTGCAATCGTTGCTTCCTGCTCGATTTCCGCATTCAACATTTCTAGATATTTGGGAAAAACAGGACATTCTATTGTCTCCTTGGCGGCATTGAAAGAGTCTTTGTAACAGAGGAAATCTCCAAGCAGTTCCTCTTCTGCACGCCAAGGCTTGAAAAGTTGCAAAAGTGCTAAATAGAAAAACTCTTTTCTTTCAGGAGATTCGCCACTCAATTTTCGATGGTTTACCAAGTGGCATTTTCTTTGCTTGACCAGACATCCCTCACTTCCAATTACAGCATACACTCCTTTATCAATATCTTCTTTGATGTTCCTCTTGAATATGTAATTTTGTAGAACCTCATACAGACAAACATTCTCGAGGTGACTGCTTCTATTTGGATAATATGTATCCAACATGTTGGTCTTCAAAATATCTGTACTGTTTGGCTCCTTTTCCGCCAAATACTCAATTTCCCGTACAGGTTTCAGAACTCGATTACGTGTTGCAGCAAGACCAAGACTCGCCCAAATGATAATCCTGGATTTGGCATAGAGACTTGCTGAAGACAACCGGTCAGAACATTCGTAAGCTCCGATTTCTCGATGCGACAACATCTTCAGACGGAAACTGTACAACTTCTTACTGAGGCTCTTTTCATGGGAAATGTCCTCCCACATATCCTTCAATTCTGTCTTTTCTTTTTTGGTGATGTAAGATGTCACATACCGAGCCACAGCCATACAGTTATCAGCCACAAACTGTATATCCATGTTAGCATTCCACATGGACAAAATCACTGGGTTGTAGTCGTTGATGGACTTGGACTCTTCGTTCCTTTTCAAATTGTACATATTTTTGGGTGATTTCTTCATCACATTATGTCGCAGTGAAGACATCAAACTGTTCACTCTTCCTTTAGAAATCACCGGTCGTGGAAAGGCGAAACGACATTTTGTGTAGAACTTGTCCTTGTTTCTGAATTTACGACGACAGTACTTTCCACAACGATGGCTTTGGAAGCGTAAAACTTGTTCTCTTAGGCTTTTGTCTTCCTTTGCCTTTGGAACAGCACATGTAGAATACTGTTCTATGAAACTCATCACTAAGTCATCCGGATCTGTTCCAAAATTGGGTGCATCTTTGATCCACAGCAGCATATGTATATGAGGAGCACCTCTTGCTTGGTACTCCTTTCTCCAGAAGAAATCCAACACCTCTCCAAGAGGTGGATTTTTCTTGTTCATGATGAAAGACATCATAGCTTCAAATCTATGATTGAAGTACCTGCATACATTCACTGGATCCAAGGAGCACACTTCTCCGGGTGTCTTGAATTCGATATTTTCAATGTTTCCATTTGCCTCTCGTAGAAATTCAAGTAAATCTTCCCAGCCATACTCGGCACAACTGAGAGTGAGGAACCATGTGGGAGTTCCTAAGTTCCTCAGCATACATTTTAAATCACCATGACGACGGTACCAGTACTCATTAGTACCACGCTGACACGCCATGAGATTAATCAGGTGAGAATCCAAAATACTGTCTTGCACATTGACTTTATCCATAAAGTCACTTGCCGAGATATTTTGCATCTGTACACCACTTTTCAAGATGTGGTTCACTGCATATGACAGTCCAGACAGATCGCTTTCAAACAGTAGATGAAACAAATAGGGAATGCATTGACGAAACCTAGGATCTTCTGCATACAATCGTAAAGTCCGGTATTCAGAAGCAGGAATTTGATCAGGTCGCTCATCATATCTTCCTCCTTGACCTGTTGGAAATAGCTGTGGGAAACACCGAGCTTCCAAACTTTCCTCCCAAACACTAATGGGACTTCCTTTGGCTTGTTTCATTTGAAACACCTCAATAGCATTCCCCATGACTTCCTTGGAATGCAAAGGATGAACACTATAATGTTCATATATTTCTTCATTTTTAGAGGCTTCTACTTTCTCAATTTGACCAGCACACAAATCGCTATCCTCTTCTTCACTTACTTCCTCTTCT
The DNA here is from genome assembly GCF_964261635.1 of Lissotriton helveticus. Lineage (NCBI taxonomy): Eukaryota > Metazoa > Chordata > Amphibia > Caudata > Salamandridae > Lissotriton > Lissotriton helveticus. The sequence continues at coordinate 788,112,271 of NC_136057.1, read as the reverse complement.
GCATCATATACATTCTTGTAGTACTTATTGTTTTTCTTCAAATACAATGTTGCCTTTTTGACTTTCCTAACATCCACTAAATCTTGCCAGATTTTCTCACTCTTTGTCGGAACCCCATTAACTAAGATAACCAGAGGTTCCTCTTCCACTTTCTCTACTCCAATTGTATTAATGTTTTTCTTCAAATCTAGAGGCAAATAAACAACTCTTCCCTTTAATCCTCTCTGTAAATCTGATGGAGGCAATGTCCCTGTCTTTGGCTCCATTCGTACAATAGCCTGAAAGGGATGGATACTTTGAATCAAAATAGATTCATAAGTATTTAAATCCTTCAATTCAGAAGGAATCTCAACCAATTTCAGATTATTATGAACCGCTCTAGCAGGCATCTGGTTTTGATTTAATTTGTTACAACAATAAGTACACACACGTTGATCCAATCCCAAATCAAAACAATTTTCTACCATCAAGTATGTTGCAAAATCCTTCCATTCACTATTATTTTTACTTTCACTTTTCGCATATAAATCCACTAACTTAGTCTGATTCTTATAATAAGTGTGTCGACAACACACACAAGTAAAATTAGGCTTCTCACTTGATTTCACCTGAAACGTGGCAATTTCTTTCTGAAAATTATCTGTACTGGAAACCTGTACACTATCTTCCACATTACCTTCTTCTTCTGGGTCAATTTCAACATTCTCCTCTTTACTTGCAAAGTAACAAAACTCAATTTCTTCACAAATATTCTTCACATCTACTTCAGAACCATGCAAAAGAGCAGTGCATAATTGTTTAAGCATAATTGCTGGACTCTTAGCATAATACAACATTCTAACTAATTTCCTCACTTTATTATGATGTACTGCTAGCATCCTGAAATGATGAAAAACACTCTGGCATACTCTCCTGGAAAGACAAGCCAGTGAATGACCATGCAAACCTGTCACTTCTCTCACTCTGCAAGGATCTAATTCTTGCAACAACTTCATTTTCTGTTTTAAAGTTTTCTTATTAAATGTCCGTACAAAATCACAAAGCAAATTGATAGAATCCTGTCGCACACTGCAATAACTACTACACTTCCAGATATACACTGGTCCCTTAGGACGTCTTCCTAAAACCTCATTACCTAACACCTCTTCTGCCTCTGTTGTCACAAGTTTTTCTTTTTCAACTGGACAACCATCTTTCACCTCATAAGCTTGACCACTGGTGTCAACTGCATGCACCAAATCATTATCCTGGAAATAACTCTCCTCATTAAAAAATGCCTCACAACTTGAACTATGCATCCATTCTCCTGAAAAAACTTCACAAAAATTACTACGATTAACTGTTTTCTTCCATCTACTATTTCTTTTGAAATCATAAATTGCCTTGTTTAGCTTCCTAATTCTATTGATTATCAAAATAAATAACTTTCGCTTAATTTCAAATGCCTGATCAATAATTTTCTCAACTTTTTTTTTCTCTTATAAAAAACCACTTTCTGTTGACCTTTCTTAATATTTTTTAACAAATTGCCAATTATCCTGTTGCGGAACATTCATCTACGAATGTCCCTAAACTGATTATTCCTTCTACTACCATGCACAGAGTTATCTCCTGCTCTAGCAGTAACATTTTTGATTGGCCTTTCCTTTCCGTTTAAATTGGTTCTCTTTTTCTGGACTAAAACATTTTCTGTAGTACTACTTTTTTTTCTACAAATGTTTCTTAGGAATGATTTTGTTGTCTTACCCGGAGCTTTCTTGGTGACTTGACGAGTTTTTATTGTAGAGGACTGCTGCAAGCATTTAGTAAGCTGCTGTCTTTGACGTTTTGTAGCCTTTCGGTTTCGTTCTTTAGATGGCATTATGTACTTTTGAAATGATCTGCAGTTGAATCTGTGGTAAAATATAATTAAAAATGTTATTAACCACTATTACCAAACAGTAAATCAATATCAGTCGTCAAAAATTTAACACACTACTTGTCATTTTTACATACAATAATTTTTAGTGCATTGGCAAATTTAGTAGTCACAAATAGTAGCAAAGAAATGGAATGCTTCTACATTTGACCTGTGCTGTTTTATATGTGAATCTGAACTAATTTTATGAGCATATTTGACTATTTTATTAAAGACACTACACACAACCTGTTTTTGAAGTTGTGTTTAATTTTAAATGAAACGGTTTACATGTTTACTTTTCATTTCCAGTTACTTTTAAAAATAAATGTTTATAGTTCCATAGGCTCAAGCAGGTCAGCTTCCCACCCTATGTCATACAATTCTGACAAATCGGCATCCTCATCATGTTCTTCATCATCCTCAGGATTTAAATCATCCAAGGGATCTACTTCCACTGATGTTTCAATCACAATTTCAATGATAATATCGAGATCAACAGATTCCTCATTATCACTCATGATTGATGTTGTCGTTATCTTTAAAGAAAGAGAACAACAATGAGATGTTGCAGAGTAAGAGACAAATCTCAGAGACTATAATTGTAAAATTTTTTAACAAGAGTAACATTTTGCAGATATTATTTAACCATGTCCAGCGATGCTGTTTCAAACAGGCGTAAGGATTTGATTCAGCAATGCCATAAATGTGACTCAGTGAAATCTTCTTAATTTTACTGTGTTAGTTTTACAGGGCTTTCATGCAAATGACTGGCCACCCTACAACAAAACGCTCACATGAAATCTGACGCAGGTTTCATGTGGCACAGTACTTTACAGGATGACACATCTGCCTAGATGCATCAAGTTGTAAATATGTCGCAACATAGCAAATCTTTTGCACCGCCGCTGCGTCACAAAAGTGACGCACAGCGGCGCAAAAGAGGCACACGGCTATCATAAATCTGTCCCTAACATTTTAAATGATTGATTCAGGATGACGATAAGGTGTGGCCTATCCAGAGGTTTGTTTGAGGTGAGGCCTACTCAGGGTTGCAGATGAAATTTAGGCTTGTTGAAGAGTACAGAGGAGATAATACATGTGCAGGCCTACCAATGAAGTGAGTCATGTCCACTTCACTCTTGAACAAAGGCCAGACCTCTTCTGTGTCCGTGGACAGGCCTAAACCTCATCTGCACAATGTGATTCGTAAAGTTAGGAAACACAGGTGATGTAATTGAAAAATGTGGAATTTCTTTTCCTCATTTCACAATCACATCACCTGTGTTTCCTTTGCTTAGGTATCTCATTGTGCAGATGGAGTCTAGCATATCAAAGAGTACACAGAAGCTGAGCACTGTATACAAAAATTTTGACATTTACAGAAGATTCAGCTTCTCCATGCCCCCTACACAGTCCTAAATGTTTACTGACGGTATCTTGTTGGAGATGAAGTGAGGCCTGTCTTGCAACATGGTGCATCTTTTGCATCACTGCTGCATCACAAAAGTGACGCAACAGCGGCGCAAAAGAGGGGCACGGCCATCATAAATCTGCCCCTAACATTTTAAAAGATTGATTCAGGATGACGATAAGGTGAGGCCTATCCAGAGATTTGTTTGAGGTGAGGCCTACTCAGGGTTGCAGATGAAATTTAGGCTTATTGAAGAGTACAGAGGAGATAATACATGTGCAGGCCTACCAATGAAGTGAGTCATGTCCACTGCACTCTTGAACAAAGGCCAGACCTCTTCTGTGTCCCTGGACAGGCCTAAACCTCATCTGCACAATGTGATTCGTAATGTTAGAAAACACAGGTGATGTAATTGAAAAATGTGGAATTTCTTTTGCTCATTTCACAATCACATCACCTGTGTTTCCTTTGCTTAGATATCTCATTGTGCAGAAGCAGTCTAGCATATCAAAGACTACGCAGAAGGTGAGCACTGTATGGAACATGGCTATGTAACTCAAAGAATCAAAATCTAAATTTGCCAAGCACACATGGGGGCGTATTTACAAGGACCTTGCACCACGGGGAAATGTCTTAAATTAAAATGGGAAAAATAACATCAAAGGGACTCAAAGGCCTTGTAAATATGTCCCAAGCAACCTATGAAACTCTAGCAGTACATATCAAGAAACCTAATTGATTTCAAAAAACGTTTTTAAACACATCATGTAAAGCAATTATATACCTACATTCATGGGGAAGTGACTTAAAATGCTCTAAGACACATGAAAGCGTTTTTTTAAGGCCCTTGCACCATTTTTGCGTCACTTTTAACATGGCTATGTAACTCAAAGAATCAAAATCTAAATTTGCCAAGCACACATGGGGGCGTATTTACAAGGACCTTTCACCACGGGGAAATGTCTTAAATTAAAATGGGAAAAATAACATCAAAGGGACTCAAATGCCTTTTAAATATACCCCAAGCAACCTATGAAACTCTAGCAGTACATATCAAGAAACCTAATTGATTTCAAAAAACGTTTTTGAACACATCATGTAAATCAATTATATACCTACATTCAAGGGGAAGTGACTTAAAATGCCCTAAGACACATGAAAGCGTTTTTTTAAGGCCCTTGCACCATTTTTGCGTCACTTTTAACATGGCTATGTAACTCAAAGAATCAAAATCTAAATTTGCCAAGCACACATGGGGGCGTATTTACAAGGACCTTGCACCACAAGGAAATGTCCTAAATTAAAATGGGAAAAATAACATCAAAGGAACTCAAAGGCCTTGTAAATATGCCCCAAGCAACCTATGAAACTCTAGCAGTACATATCAAGAAACCTAATTGATTTCAAAAAACGTTTTTAAACACATCATGTAAAGTAATTATATACCTACATTCATGGGGAAGTGACTTAAAATGCCCTAAGACACATGAAAGCATTTTTTAAGGCCCTTGCACCATTTTTGCGTCACTTTTAACATGCCTATGTAACATGGCTATGTAACTCAAAGAAACTAAATCTATTTGTAAAACACTTGACACAAAGCAACATTTTAAATACACAACTTTCTTCATAATTTTCTCCTTAAAGCATACTATTCTCTATTTAAATTAAATGAATCTTTTCTCACATTAGCAAATACTTTTTGAGTTTCAAAACAGTCTCAGACACACACCAATTTTTCTTTAGCAGAGCAAAAGGTATGCACTCCAGAAGCTGCAACCAACAATGGCACAGAAATGCTGTAATTCATCACACACATCTCTCATGTCACCCAATCAAAACTCTTCCCTCACTTTTTTCAAATCAACACCCTTCTCCCCTCTGCCCGTTCTGCCTTTTTTCCATAGCAACCACCTCCTGAAAGACCTTTCATGTTTGCAAGTTCACACAACAATGTTTCAATTGAACTCTGAACTCTCAGTACACCTGCGTATCCAGTGCAATCTTTCATAAAATGATTTTTTCTTGACCATTCAAAATTCATCTTTCAAAGAACTCATCCATGCACCCTAACTTTCTGTTTTCAGCAATCAAAATCCACCAATCACTGCTACTGATTAATTACTACAGAAACTCCACAGTTTTTTTCATTACATACTCCTACTGTTTCAACTGCCATTTCATTACCACACTTCATCTGACTGCAGCAGAACCTCCTCTCACCATGTTTTCTGTCTGGATTGTTGGACATAGTTATATCCACTGGGCTCAAATGTTTGCTGATAACAGAAATTTACACAAGCTCAATTTACAAAATGTGGAAATCAACTGGATTGGCCACTGAGGATTAAGATGTCACCAATTGATACCATTGGTGAAAACCTTTTTGCATTTGCCAAAACCTGACCTGTTAATTGTGCACTGTGGAGGAAATGACTTGGGCACTTTGACTGGGGTAGGTCTGGAAATGCTTTTAAAGGACACCTTTGAGCAATTGATGGCATTATTTCCTCAAACTGCCTTGGTATATTCAAATATATGCCAAAGACAGAAATGGAGGTGGTCAAACGAATTTTGTCCACAAATTGAGAAATCGAGGAAGCATGTATATAAGTCTGTTTCAGCTTACATGAGAGACCATGGAATGGGCTCCATCTACAACAATAACTTACGTTACTACATGCAAGATATCTACAGAGCAGATGGAGTTCACTTCTTAGACGAGGGGAACAGAATTTTCATCCTCAATTTAAGACTGTGCATTGGTACCTACTTCAGCCACAGGACCCAAAAGCTCTTTTCAGAGCTACCCTACATCTGATCACTCACAATTATTATTTTACTCTAACTTTTTTCACTAATTTTCACCATAGTACGCTCCCCGGAGCGCTACCCGGTACGCGCACCGGACGCTAATCGCGCGAAAATTTGAATTTATTTTTTTTTCGCACATATGGGCCTCCTCAGCCACCCTCAGAAAACCTAGGGGGTCAGGATACGTCTACCGTGCCCCCTTCTACCCATTCTCAACATTATTTGCCCTCCATCTTGTATCTCAATTCTACTGAAACACAAAATGGAGGACTCCCGTAACGCTGCCAGTTCGCGTACCGGGGCGCGCACCGGGAAGCGCTCGCTCAAAAAAGGTGGGAAAGTCATTCACAGAAAAACCACTGGAGACACTTTCACCAAATATAGATTAGCTCATACTACATACCAATCCCTACCATTTTCACAAATTTTATTGAAATTCCATTTAGCCATTTAGCCTGTAGACCTCTCTAAATACCCTGAGGTAAATTACTTCACAAAACACATCTGAAGTGTTGGAATTGACAACCAATTAAAATGTTACTTTCATTTTCTACTTTTTTTACCTGACATTTGATTGGTTATGTACCTGAATATATATAAAGAAAGAGAGAGAAACACAGCCATTTTGACTACTACTTCCTGAACTACATTGCAAGATCATTTTCACTCACAACTTAAACTTGTTTTTAAAAGGTAAGATGTTATTTTATAAATTTGAAAACATTTTCAGATAGTTATATACTATCCCTCTGTAAGAGTTAGACATTGAGAAAGGCTTGTTTATTATAATTATGGATTGATTTAGGTTTCTGTGGTATAATTATGAATTCACTTAGGCTTTTACACAGGCACTTTTTAATAGTACTACTTCACGCCTCAAAAGTACCTGTCTGAACTTAAACCCAACAGTGCCCTATCTCTACTGATATATTTATTTTTTATGCAAATTTCAGCACAAAAATGGAAGGAGAACAGAACGTTTCCTTTGAAATTGTCCTAGACATGAACAATGAGGAAATCATTGAACCCATTGACTTGGAATTCATGGATGAATCACGAGACCATGAACTTCTACAATGTGTAGAATCTGTGGATTTCTTACTTCAATATCAGGACGGTCAAATGTGGGAAGTTATGTTCAGTCAAAAAGAAGACATATCGGACAGTCAAATGTTAGACGTTCTATTAAATTTTGAAAAAGAATCAGAAAAATAAAATTATATTTAATAATAAAAAATTGTTTGAGTCTTTAATCATTTTTATATGTAATTCATAAACTAGTACCAAATTGATTATAATGTAAAGTCAGACTTATAGTATACTGTGCACAATCACAAAAATAAATTTATATTTAATAATCATAAATACTGCTACTTAAATAAAAAAATAAAAAACAACAAAAAGAACAATCAATAAACATACAATATTTCAAAATATCATAGTCTATCATTCTTTTTTCCTTATAGTACGCTCCCCAGACCGCTTCCCGGTGCGCGTACCGGGCGCTCCCCAAGAAAAAAAAAAATGTTGTTTTTTTTTGCCCCACGGGGCCCTTTTAAAGCCTCCACATCAATCCTAGGGGGTCAGGGAGGATCTACTATGCCCCCTTATGGTCATTTCCCCCTTTGTTTTGGCCTCCTCTTGTCTCTCGATCCTACCGAGAGACAAGATGGCGGCGGCTCCGGACTGTTTAGAATGTTGACAGACACCGAAGAGCCAATCAGCTTTGCTTCGCGAAGTTCCGTTACGCGTCAGGTACGCGAACCGGGGCGCTGCCCGGAGCGCGCTTACAGATATATATATTTTTGGAACGTTAATTTCTCCAAATCCACTGGAACACATATATTGAGACCTAGCAAAGGCACATCGGGCTACCAGTCCCTACAATTTTGCCAAGTTTCGTGAAAATCCATTCAGCCGTTCGAGCTAAAAGTGAGGCCAACCGCCCTATGGAAAATTGCATGGGAAAAACACGTTTTGGGACCCCCCTTTTTTCTCGGCCCCCCCCTTGACGAAACCCCCCCAAATTTTGAGGGGCTGCTCCGAAACAAAATGTGCCATTTTCCTGAAAATGTCAGCCAATTCCGTCCTCAAACGCCAAAGTTATTCGACATAGAATTTTCAAAAATCCCATAGAGAAAAACTCCTAACTATATATACCTACTGGCGACCGCCAGTAGGTTATATATATATATCGAGCGGTTCTTAGTGCCCGCTACAGGAGGCGCTGTTGGAGTGGAGGGGGCCTGACCTCCGGATTACATTGGCGAGCAGAACAGTATTTGCCCCCAGTTCTCGCCTACCACTTGGATTTTACAAACAATTATACTCACCACTTGGATTGTATTGTGTACGGAGGGAGCAACACTCACTGGGGTGATTCGGTATTCAATTCCTGAAGCAGGCGGACTACCAATACCATAATGCATCACTGCTGTCGCCCACTGGGGTGGGACTGTGCTTAATTGAATAAAGATGGCGATTTGGCACAACACTGCTTCCTCCGTTTCTGTTGCATGCCAGTGATCAAGAGCTAATCAAGGCTCGAAACGCGTTTGGCTGATTGCAAAGGGAGTTACGAGGGCATTCTGAGCGGTGGCTGCCGGAGGCTGTGTGCGTTTACTCTTCCACGTGTGATCTCTCCTATTGGGGCAATCTGGTGTTTTTTGTGTTTAGCGGCAGGTCCGGCCGCGGAGAGGTCCCGCTGCTCATCGAGCGGTTCTTAGTGCCTGCTACAGGAGGCACTGTTGGAGTGGAGGGGGCCTGACCTCCGGATTACATTGGCGAGCAGAACAGTATTTGCCCCCAGTTCTCGCCTACCACTTGGATTTTACAAACAATTATACTCACCACTTGGATTGTATTGTGTACGGAGGGAGCAACACTCACTGGGGTGATTCGGTATTCAAGTCCTGAAGCAGGCGGACTACCAATACCATAATGCATCACTGCTGTCGCCCACTGGGGCGGGACTGTGCTTAATTGAATAAAGATGGCGATTTGGCACAACACTGCTTCCTCCGTTTCTGTTGCATGCCAGTGATCAAGAGCTAATCAAGGCTCGAAACGCGTTTGGCTGATTGCAAAGGGAGTTACGAGGGCATTCTGAGCTGCGGCTGCCGGAGGCTGTGTGCGTTTACTCTTCCACGTGTGATCTCTCCTATTGGGGCAACCTGGTGTTTTTTGTGTTTAGCGGCCGGTCCGGCCGGTCCCGCTGCTCATCGAGCGGTTCTTAGTGCCCGCTACAGGAGGCGCTGTTGGAGTGGAGGGGGCCTGACCTCCGGGTTACATTGGCGAGCAGAACAGTATTTGCCCCCAGTTCTCGCCTACCACTTGGATTTTACAAACAATTATACTCACCACTTGGATTGTATTGTGTACGGCGGGAGCAACACTCACTGGGGTGATTCGGTATTCAAGTCCTGAAGCAGGCGGACTACCAATACCATAATGCATCACTGCTGTCGCCCACTGGGGCGGGACTGTGCTTAATTGAATAAAGATGGCGATTTGGCACAACACTGCTTCCTCCGTTTCTGTTGCATGCCAGTGATCAAGAGCTAATCAAGGCTCGAAACGCGTTTGGCTGATTGCAAAGGGAGTTACGAGGGCATTCTGAGCTGCGGCTGCCGGAGGCTGTGTGCGTTTACTCTTCCACGTGTGATCTCTCCTATTGGGGCAACCCGGTGTTTTTTGTGTTTAGCGGCTGGTCCGGCCGCAGAGAGGTCCCGCTGCTCATCGAGCGGTTCTTAGTGCCCGCTACAGGAGGCGCTGTTGGAGTGGAGGGGGCCTGACCTCCGGATTACATTGGCGAGCAGAACAGTATTTGCCCCCAGTTCTCGCCTACCACTTGGATTTTACAAACAATTATACTCACCACTTGGATTGTATTGTGTACGGAGGGAGCAACACTCACTGGGGTGATTCGGTATTCAAGTCCTGAAGCAGGCGGACTACCAATACCATAATGCATCACTGCTGTCGCCCACTGGGGCGGGACTGTGCTTAATTGAATAAAGATGGCAATTTGGCACAACACTGCTTCCTCCGTTTCTGTTGCATGCCAGTGATCAAGAGCTAATCAAGGCTCGAAACGCGTTTGGCTGATTGCAAAGGGAGTTACGAGGGCATTCTGAGCTGCGGCTGCCGGAGGCTGTGTGCGTTTACTCTTCCACGTGCGATCTCTCCTATTGGGGCAACCTGGTGTTTTATATATATATATATATATATATATATATATATATATATATATTATATATTATATTATATATATATATATATATATATATATATATATATATATATATATTCACTGAAAAAAAACATAGGTTATAGACCATATATAGTTAGGAATTAGCATTTAAAAAACCTTATTTTACTCACACAAAACCATTGAAATTCCATATATAGTTAGTTGCACTAACTATATATCGCGCACCCGCAATCCACTGCTGATGATGTCACATATTACATCATTCATGACATGGTCAGTGACATCACTGATGACATCACTGATGACATCTCAAATGACATCACTGATGACATCACTGATGACATCATCCAGTGACTGTGTGTTTCTGTAAAGTTTAAATATGTTTTATATATTGAAGAATGAGTAGATGTATAAGTGTCTGGACGAAGGATTTAGTAGGTGCATGACTGAATGTATGAGTGAGTGATTAAATGTGTCTCACTGAGTGCATGGGTTAGTGACTAAACTGTCTTAATTTGTGCATCATTATGTCTGTTGTTCTGTAAACTGCTGCATGTGTTGATCAGTAGCTATATGATTAACTATATGGGTTATTGATTGATTGTCCAAGTATTTGTATGGGAGACTGAGTGTGTGTGTGGCTGGCTGGGAGGTGTGTGACTCTGTGCAGATCAATGTGTACTTGTATCAATGATTGTATAAGAAAGTAAGTATGTGTTAGTATATGTTTGAAAATGTAAGGTGCTCTATGTTTAACTGTATAGACAAGAAAATGGAAGTGTGATTGATTCTTTACAGGACTGACTAGGTGTGTGAGTAACTCCATGGATGAGTGGCAGAGTGTGAGTGTCTGTATAGGTGTATGAGTGCATATGATAGTGTTGTAAAGATGAGTGATTGTATGTATGAATGATTGTATGGGTGAATGAGTGAATGTGTGTGTAGACGTAGGAATCAGTGAGTAGGTATGTAGTAACTAGTATTGGTGTGTCAATGGTTTCAAAAATTATACTCTGTATTTAACACTGGGTGAAACAGAGGTTATATTAAAATGTGAGGAGATGCATTGTATTGTCACATGAATGATATCATCAGTGATGTGGTCATTGATGTCAAATGAGATGTCATCAGTGATGTCATTTGAGATGTCATCAGTGATGTCATCAGTGATGTCACTGACCATGTCATGAATGATGTAATATGTGACATCATCAGCAGTGGATTGCGGGTGCGCGATATATAGTTAGTGCAACTAACTATATATGGAATTTCAATGGCTTTGTGTGAGTAAAATAAGGTTTTTTAAATGCTAATTCCTAACTATATATGGTCTATAACCTATGGTTTTTTCAGTGAATTTTCAATGTTTTGTAAATGCTAATTCCTAACTATATATGGTCTATAACCTATGGTTTTTTCAGTGAATTTCAATGGTTTTTTAATAGCAAATATCATAAGCTGTCGAATGTCAAGTACGTGGTAAGTGAAAACATTTTCGTGTTTATGCACACTGATCTGCTTTGAATGGTGCCCCCCCCCCCCTCATTTCTATTAGGAGTACTCTCTCTTTGCACATAGTGAAGGGTAGTTAACGCAGGCCTTTGCCCCCGTTGTAATACGTCGTGCCTGCTTCTCTCTCCATTTGATTGATTGTTATCCAAGTATTTACTGTTTTAGAATTGGTTCTCTTTGGTTCATTCTCTATTTACAAACAAACACAGAGTCGCAATACTCTGTTTAGTCTTTGCAGATAACGAAAAATCGTGTAAAAAAAAAAGAAAAGGAATCGAGCAAAATCAGTAGGCCACTAATGGGATCTCTTTTTGACCTCGCTAAAATAGAAACATTAGGAACAACCCCTCATGACAAATACAAAACTAGTGAGATGAACTGAACTCCACACAATGATGGCTGCAAAACAGCTCGGCTCCGCCACCCACCCCGCCCAAAATAACGATAAAGAGCGGCTGCCATGATTGGTTGCGGAATGGCCACGACGGAGCTACGAAATGGTGCTGCTCTCATGCTAACCCCAGCTTCAGTCTGAAACATCCAGAAACACTGTAGACTACCAATTCGATCAGTTCCGGTAGCGCCCCAATGTAACCCGGTAGAGAAGAACTAGCCCTCCCCTCTTTGACTGATGGTTCTTGTTGCCTGTCCCTTCTGTTGTCATTTAACAGAACTATTTAGCCTGCTGAAAGGGGTTGTGTTCCGACCGCTGGTTGGTGGAGACATTTTGACTATATTCTGGACCTGCGTTGTCGCGTAATGCGTCATATGACGCGCCGCGTTAGCGCATCCGGAAGTCATCCGGGGCGCGCAGCGCGTAACGTAAGCATAACAAGTCATGTGACTTGTTAATAAAACTTTTCATTGGTTCATTTTACTTTTCTTATTCTAATGATGAAAGGCTTGGTCATATGACCTAAAAATTACGCTTTTTATTACTTCCGAACATTATTTTTTCTTAAATATATGTTATAATGTTCCAGGCTAATGTACTTTCCCGGAAAATTTACAACTGTCCTGCAAGTAAAATATATTCTTTTTTCGAGAAAAAGAGCGTTTCTTCGTCCCATGACGGAGCCGTTGAGCAAAAGAGGGTCGACCTGCTGTCTTAGTCGCCGATACGCCTGAATATGAGATTCTTATCGATCACTTTATGTTGCAGGAGTAGAAAACACAACAGCCTATTTATCTTTACTGCGTTCCTTCGTATTATACCTTTTACCCTTCATGTAATTGGTCTGCTTTATTTCACTTGCCTTTTAATGATTCTAAAACAGTGACTATTATTAAAAACTTTACCAATGTATATACTACTACCATGTTTTCTTTTAAAAACCTTTATTGTGAAAATTTCATTATACAAATACGAGCCTATAACCACGTGGGCCGGCCACGGAGCAAACTGTAATCGTATATGATGAGTAGACATTTACACTGTAGAGGAACGTAACGGGCGGGCCATTAGGTTGCAAGAACTAAGGTGTCTAACAGTTACGGAATCGGTGGACGTACATTTTATAATTAAAATACGACAGGGCCAGTTACAATAAAATTATCTAGATATACATTTGCGGGCAAGTACCATGGGTGACGTTAATTCGAACTTTCAACAGTACAGTAATCAATAACACATCAGAACTTAATATCAATAGGGATGTCGAAATATTCAATCAATTCTCGTCCTCGCCCGCCATGTGCTTCAAAACTGCATACGTATCTCGTGATTTCAAGGTTCTGCAACCAGTACACAACAAGGAGTTACGAGTCCCATTTATTCCGGCGCCATTTTGGGCGAGGACGGGCAGGTCCAGGATATAGTCAAAATGTCTCTACCAACCATCGACTATGATGATGTTCATATGCTGTATTTATTAGAGTAACACTCATCTCTCCACATGAAATTAATTTGCCACAATCTAAACATGTCATTTTAATCTTTCCAAAGTTCTTCTAAATATTTGGGACCGTTTCCCTTGCCTCTGAAGCTCTCAGTGCCACTTCTTTGATGAATGTACTAGCAGGTCAGGGGTTCTCCTCCAAATCTCTCTTTTATGCAGCACTATAATTAATTGGTGCCACCTCTCCATATGACGATGCATGGTATAGTTACCACAACTATATTTTTTTTCGGTTCCTCTGGAGAGTTCATCGTGGCAGATGAAGCGTGTAACGTACCGGGCATTTACCTTTTTTTGCATGTACAGGAAAGGAAAAAAAAATCGAGCGTCCGAGTTCTAAGGTGTCCCAGGGCCATTTTGGTGGACCAGGCCCAAATCCAAAGAACAGCCATCTCACAGGCTAATGGGGCGACCCACGCCGAGTTTCAGCATTGTAGGATGACCACACAAGTACAGCAACTTGCTAGACATCACCTCGGTGCCATCCGGATCTCGGCGCCCCACTGCAGATGAAGTGCCTCTCAACTATGAAACCACCACGGTGACATCCGGATCTTGGCGCGTTGTGCTGCCTTCGGCCTATTCGCACATCGGTCCGCTACTGACGCCATCTCACAGGCTAATGGGGCGACCCACGCCGAGTTTCAGCATTGTAGGATGACCACACCAGTACAGCAACTTGCTAGACATCACCTCGGTGCCATCCGGATCTCGGCGCCCCACTGCAGATGAAGTGCCTCTCAACTATGAAACCACCACGGTGACATCCGGATCTTGGCGCGTTGTGCTGCCTTCGGCCTATTCGCACATCGGTCCGCTACTGACGCCATCTCACAGGCTAATGGGGCGACCCACGCCGAGTTTCAGCATTGTAGGATGACCACACCAACTTGCTAGACATCACCTCAGTGCCATCCGAATCTTGGCATCTCAACGCCTAGTGGTATCTTCCATACAAAAAATATTGTTACGCTGCCTTTGGCCCCATTCGCACATCAGTCCGCAACTTAGACATCACCTCGGTGCCATCCGGATCTTGGCATCTCAGCGCCTTGTGGTGTCAGTCAGAAAATATTGTTGCGCTGCCTTTGGCCCCATTCGCACATCGGTCCGCTACTGACGCCATCTCACAGGCCAACGGGGCGCCCCACGCCGACTTTCAACATTGTAGGATGGCCACAGAAGTGCGACAACTTACTAGACACCACCTCGGTGCCATCCGGATCTTGGCGCGTTGTGCTGCCTTCGGCCTATTCGCACATCGGTCCGCTACTGACGCCATCTCACAGGCCAACGGGGCGCCCCACGCCGACTTTCAGCATTGTAGGATGGCCACACCAGTGCTGCAACTTGCTGGACACCACCTCGGTGCCATCCGGATCTTGGCGCGTTGTATTGCCTTCGGCCTATTCGCACATCGGTCCGCTACTGACGCCGCCTCACGTGCCAACGTATTTTCTCCGCATTTTATACCCTATGCCGCATAACAGGTCATGTGACTTGTTTATAAAACTTTTCATTGGTTCATTTTACTTTTGGTTTCCGAATGATGGAAGGCTTGATCATATGACCTAAAAACAACACTTTTCATTGGATGAAAACTTTTTTTTTCCCCCAAACGATGAAAGCCCCACCTTGTTTCTGGATGTTTCAGACTAAACTGGCGTCAGCATGAGAGCACCACCATCTCGTAGCTCCGTCGTGGTCATTCCGCGAGCAATCATGGCAGCCGCTCCCCACCAGAAGCCTGCAGGAGTCGGGGCCCCCAAAACTTTTGATGAATTCTCAAGGCGGAGGGGACGCTTTCGAGAATGGGGTCCAAGACCTAGCAGACAAGCGTCCGATTTCCAAGGTGTCCCAGGGCCATTTCAGTGGACCACGCCCAAAAAGGAAAGAGCCTGCCGCCATTTTGAGAGTCCTGTGGCAGCCGCCTATCGCTGCACCGCAAGAGTGGGCGCAACTCAGCTGAATGGCGGATTTTGACACAGTGGACCAAAAGCGGACGGAATGGCAACTGAAACGGTAAAGGGGCGCCCCACTAAAACAGATGAGACTCCACCTGGAGAGGCCCGTTCACGCCGCCTCCCCCGGGGCGCTCCACGCCGTTATTCGGAGCAGCATTGTAGGATACCAAAACCAGTGCGGCAATTTACTGGACATCACCTTGGTGCCATCGTTCTGCTGCCTTGGAACTATTCGCACAACAGTTTGCTACTGATGACCCACCCCCCGCGACGCCCCACGCCGGAAATCTGGACGTTGTGCTGCGTTGGGACTATTCGCACAGCCGACCGCTACTTCGTTGTTTTTCCCTAAAAATGTTTATATGTTATTACTATTTTTGTTTTCTTGTATATATTTATAAATTATTAAAGTTTTATAATCTTACTACTTTGTCGGAGTGCTATATATTTTTAATGTGACACATAATTGTAAAAACTTTGATGTACAAAGAGTCATCCCTGGAATCTTCCGCTTCACGCTCGGTCCCCTCCCCAATCACAATACAGGATGGTTTTCAGATAATAGCAACGCTTCTGCTGTGACGGATCTCATCGAGTGTGGGCCTTGATCTACTATAACTCCTTTAAAGAGGGGTGATTCTTTACAGCTGTGGCCATAAACTACATCTGCAGGGCTAGCTGATAGCCTAGGACCGGCCTGGATAATCGGACACAGAGGAAAAGGAGTGTCAGAGGGTGCGGTAGTGAATAGGGCGAAAGGGAGGTGTCGGGCGGGCACAGGGTGTGATTCTCAGGGAAGAGCAGCGCAGATGGGGGGAGGTTTATTACCCATGCATAAGACAGAGAGCGGGGGTGACCACTGCCTGGGTGAGATGCTTGCGAGGGTGGGGAGCCATGCTAAGGATCGACAGCGTGCACAGAGTGGGTCTGGTCAAGGCATCTAAAATGGCTGCCGTGCACGACAAAAGTGTGGCATTTGAAAAAAGACAAGATGGCGCACACAATGTTTTTCAACAATTCCTGATTTCCTTCGAATCGAACGTTAACAGACGTTGGGGCATATTACCAAAGTTAAGCGATATTTATCCCTAACGATGCATTGCAAAGATTTTTTTACCGTCAGAAATTATCGCAGATAAACCTTGCTATTATCAAGGTTTATCGCAAATACGATAAAAAACGGCCGCAATGCATTAATATCGCTGAAAACTCCGCGATATTCATGCATTACCGAGCTAATGCTCTTAGCCATGTTATCCACCTCCCATTGGATAACATGGCTAAGAACTGCTCAGGGCAGCTGTTACTTTTTGGAGATATTCGCGCTTATCTCGAATATTTCCAAAAGTTGATAATAGGAGATAGCGATGTTAGCGACTGTTTCCAGTCGCTAACATCTTGGCATGCCCACTTTGCATGTCATTAGTGATAAATATCACTCACATGCAAAGTGGGACCCAAGATGGTCGCTATCTCCTACTAGCCGTCGCTAACTGGTGTTAGCAACAGCTAGGTAATACAGATATAATTTTATCTCCGCGAAGCGGAGCGCTGTTACAGATATATATCTTGTTTTTGAACGTTAATTTCTCAAAATGCACTGAAGCACATATATTGAGACATAGCAAAGGCACATCGGGCTACCAGTCCCTAATATTTTACCAAGTTTCGTGCAAATCCATTCAGCCGTTCGATTATTATTATTATTTTTTTTTTTTGCCCCGCGGGGCCCTTTTAAAACCTCCACATCAAACCTAGGGGGTCAGCGAGGATCTACTATGCCCCCTTATGGTCATTTGCCCCTTCGCTTTGGCCTCCTCTTGTCTCTCGATCCTACCGAGAGACAAGATGGCGGCCGCTACGTACTGTTTGGAATGTTTACAGACACCGGAGAGCCAATCAGCTTCGCTTCGCAAAGCTCCGTAACGCGAAAAGTACGCGAAGCGGTGCGCTGTTACAGATATATATCTTTTTTTGAACGTTAATTTCTCAAAATCCACTGAAGCACATATATTGAGACCTAGCAAAGGCACATCGGGCTACCAGTCCCTACAATTTTGCCAAGTTTCGTGCAAATCCATTCAGCCATTCAATTATTATTATTATTTTTTTTTTTTGCCCCGCGGGGCCCTTTTAAAACCTCCACATCAAACCTAGGGGGTCAGCGAGGATCTACTATGCCCCCTTATAGTTATTTCCCCCTTTGTTTTGACCTCCTCTTGTCTCTCGATCCTACCGAGAGACAAGATGGCGGCCGCTACGGACTGTTTGGAATGTTGACAGACGCCGGAGAACCAATCAGCTTCGCTTCACAAAGCTCCGTTGCGCGAAAAGTCCGCGAACCAGAGCGCTGCCCGGTCCGCTGTTACAGATATATATCTTTTTTTAAACGTTAATTTCTCAAAATCCACTGGAGCACATATATTGAGACCTACAAAAGGCACATCGGGCTACCAGTCCCTACAATTTTGCCAAGTTTCGTGCAAATCCATTCAGCCGTTCGGGCTAAAAGTGAGGCCAACCGCCCTATGGAAAACTCAATGTTAAAAACACGTTTTGGGACCCCCCTTTTTTCTCGGCCCCCACTAGACGAACCCCCCCCAAATTTTCAAGGGCTGCTCAGAAACAAAATGTGCCATTTTCCTGAAAATTTCAGCCAATTCCGTCCACAAACGCCAAAGTTATTAGACATAGAATTTTCAAAAAACCCATAGAGAAAAAATCCTAACTATATATACCTACTGGCGACCGCCAGTAGGTAATATATATATATATATATATATATATTTATATATATGTTTTCTAGTGACACAATATTGAAATTATTGCTCTGGAAATGTTTTCAAAGTATAGGCAGACTAGTAGTTTTAGGCCTGCATACCATTACGAAATGGCACTTGCTTTATGTATACAAATGAATGTCCCTTCTTTGTTTTCATGAAAGTAACAATCATTACTTGATAAAACATGCCTCCTTTAGTGTGTCAGTAACACTGAGGAAGGCTTACGGCGAAACGTTTGTGTCCTTTGCGGCGAAAATAAATCCTTTGTAAAGTCCCCCTGGAGTGCGGCATATATTTTCATGGGATTGGGAGAGTTGGAGCAATAAAATTAAGAGGTTGTCCACTACCACTACCTGCACCCGTTCACGAGTGCTCCTGTTGACGAATTGGAGTCAAGGACTACATATATATATATAGGTAGTTATAGTTAGGACCTAGTTACAATAGGAAAATCGCAACATTCTATTTCCCCAATAACTATAGTGCCAATTGACAAATCTTCACAAACTTTTCTAATCGTATGGCCCGCTTCAGTCAGCTCCTATCTTGAAGGTTTCTGAGTGATTTGGCAAGCAGGTGCTGAGAAAAAAGGTGGGTCCCAAAACGTGTTTCTCCAAGCAATTTTCCTTAGGAAACTTTAGACACGTCTACAGACCGAACTGCTGAACGGAAGTACAGAAAATTTGAAAAAAAGGTAGCTCTTGGTTCAGAAAGATCCCTTTTTGTTCAATGGTGTAAATCCATTCAGTAGTTGCAGAGAAAATCAAAATTAAAAAACTTTTGATATTTAGAAGCGCGCAGGATTTGCGGACCCAGCAGATTAGGATCCGCGCACCCTGCCGATCACGAGCTGCATTCTAATTGGCTGTGAACAATCTAAACCAGGAACTGTTGGCAGCCATCTTGTGCCTCGGTAGAAGCGAGGCACAAGAAAACAGTAAAATGAAGGCTGAATTCAAGAAGAGGGGGCAGAGTTGAAATACTCTGACCCCCTAGACCTGCTTAGGGGGTACTACAAGGACCTCCAGGGCAAAAAAAAAACATTTTTTTTAAAACAGTGAGATGTGTGCTGGGTGCACGGATCCAGCCGCAAAAATGAAAAAAATAAAGCCCCCGGGTGGGCCAGGTCCTGGGGACAGAAAATCAAAAGTGTGGGGGTCCCCAATCCCCCACACTGCCCTGGAGACGGCCCCCCGGGGCTTTGTTTTCTAATGTGGGGACAATTAATCCCACTCACAAGCTCCGGGGACCCCACCCCGTGGCTTTTATTCATATATTTGCGGGGGCACTCGGCACACCAGCTGCCCCAGGGACCGCACCCCCCTGGGGCTTTTATTTAAAAAATGTATTCCTGTGTCCCCCTCACATGCCCCTGGGGACTGCTACCTCTAATTATTAAAAATGGGGGGTCTGTGATGGACCCCCAAGCCCCGTGGACCACCACCCCCCGGGATTTTGTCTATGTTGTGAGGGGGGCCATGCAGACCCCCTCCAGGAGCCCTTGATGGTCCTGGGGACCGCCACCCTCCAAGGCTTGGCTCATGCAGTGTCCCGGGGTGCCCACCCCCAGGACACTGCTGTTTGCTATGGCAGGGTAGAACCTTGTGGCTACCGCCCTGTTATAGCAAACTGGGGTTTAGTTTTTGTAAGAGAGAGAAGGGAAACCTGCCCTCTCTTCTAAAAACCAAAGCCGATTGCTTATCCACACACGGAGCTGCACGTTAGAAGTTCCCCATGTGGAAAAGCAATGCCGGCTCATGAAGGACGCGGGGAGCTGGCAGGACCATGGGGGCATTGGGGCTCCCTACACAGACCCCATCATTGTGTATAGGCCCTGGGGGATGGGTACTCGGGGAGAATAGAAATTAGTGGTAGGAGCCAATTTTATTTACAGAAAAATTGGAGCTGCAACTCCAGCGCGGTGCTCAGCGTGGTCCCCTGGTGTGAACGTGCAGGGTGCGCAACTCCCAGCGCGGCCCCCTGTTGTGAACGTGTTGGGTGCGCGACTACAAGCAAACAAATAATAATATTTTTTAAATATAAATCAAGCTTATATGTTTAGAGCTTGGGTGGCTCTAAAAATGTTTATTGTGAGATTTTGGTACCTACAAGTAAGTACCTAAGTAGAGTCTAAAGTTGTTGAGAAAGACTCTGTTATCCTCATCTGTGAAATGTACACCATCACTTCTGTAGATGCCATCCATATTAAAACACAGATTGTTGTTGTAAATGAACCCCATCCTATAATATCTAAGATAAGCAGAAACAGCGTTATTGACATTTTTTCCTAGCTTTCTCAATTTGTGGACAAAATTGATTGGACCTGTTCCATTTCTGTCTTTGGCATATATTAGAGTAGCCACAGGGAGTTTGGGGGAAAAGTAACATCATTTCAGCAAAGATGTCCTTCATTATCATTTCCAGACCTACCCCACTCAAAGTGCATAGGTCATTGCCGCCACAGTGCACAATTATGAGGTTAGGGTGTTGGAGACACAAAAAGTATTTAACCAATGGCATTAATTGGTGCCACTTTAATCCTCTCTGTCCAATCCATTTAATGTCTACATTTTGCAAAGCTACGTCTTTGTCAATACCTCTGCGTTCAGCATACCTTTTGCACCAGAAAATATAGCTATGTCCCACAATCCACACTCTATGCATATTGAAGGGAAGTCTGGATTAGGCCTGGGTGGTAAATTCCGTTCGGCTCGCGGAATTTGCGGAATTTAAGTGATTTTGTGTGACGCGGAGAATGCGAAATTGCCCAAAATTCTGCGTTCCGCGACTTCACGAAATTATTTGCTTGTTCGCTTTCTCAAAATGCTTGTTCACGAGATATTTCCCCCGAGCACGCAAACAGCAATTGCGAACAGGAAAAAAGCGAGCATGCAATTTCGTGTGTTTGTGGAATTTGTGCATGTTCGCGGAGATTTTTTACCATTTCGCGGAGATTTGCGTAACGCGATTACGCAAATTCCGCCCACCCCTAGTCTGGATGCACTCAGAAGATGTCTTTAGGTCAAGTAGGCAGTTTGTACATTGAGATATTTCTAAAATGGTGGACAAAATGCCGTTTTAAAATAAGAAGAGAAATGATTGGCTGATTGAGAACATTATACACTGAAAAATAGGGTGCATGTTTCTCTCTTTTAAAAGCATTTTTCTTATTGGTTAGTATTTATTTATTTATGCGATTTGTAAAACGCCCAAATACCCGTGGGTGTCTTAGCGTTGGGGACAGCAAGCATGAACCAGACAACAGAAGAACTTATTGATTAAACAACCATGTTTTTGGCAATTTTCTGAAAGCAAGTATAGACTGGCTGGCTTTATTATCATTTGGGAGGGTGTTCCAAAGTTTTGCTGTGGCAAAGATGAAGCGATTGTCACCACATGATGCAGTTGTTGTACGAGGGACTTTTAGCAAAATTGCTGTTGAAGCAATTTGTAAAAGGTGTCAAATTACCAATTAGTAAAAAGTTTCTGAAAAGTACGTTAGATAAGATAAGTTTGTACTTTGGAAAGTGAAGCACACTTGCTGTTTACATTTGTAACAGTGTGTGCTGAACTTGTGACCTGTGTGCTCAGTTGAGTGTTCCATGAACTGTTACTATGGTAACAGGCATTAAGCGGAATGGGGGTAGGGTTGAAAGTTATGTCAATTGGGAAGCGTTGAAATGTGTAACCAATAGAAATGTGTTTTAGCTTTTGAATTAATTTGAGAAGCAATGGGATTTGATATTTAAAGGTATAAGGTGCAGAATGAGAGAGAAAGTTTGCAATGTTTTTCTTTTTCTAAGAGCAGTGCACTTCATTCATTGTGTGCATAAGACAATCTGGTGTGTGATTCAGATATTTCATAATCTACAAATCAATTTGAAAGATGGGTTATTAATTTGTGAGGTGTTCTATGTGGTTCCTTTGTTTATATTTGAAGTTAGTGATATATATTTATTGCAGTTTAATATACATTTTGCATAGTATTATGTGTGTTTTGGACTTAGAAAATGAGTCAGGCATTCAGACAAGCAGTGCTATAGTCAAATGTATAGAATGTATGTGGTTCGCTAACCCCTTCCAGACCACTGAGTCTCTCCTGCTAAATTCCAGGGAATGCTGTTGCTTATCTGGAGTCACACTTGTGAGTCTGTGTCCACTTTTACAACCATTCTGACGGAAGCATGTGCTCATTTAATCTCTCTGCAGAAACATAGGTCTGTATAAACTTATCCTGATGTCAAGTACTAGCAGTATCAGAACCCAGTCACGGTTTATGCACTTGGATAATGAGTCAGGAATTCAGACAAGCACTGGTACCGTTAAATGTGTACAATGTATGCAGTACTCTAACACTTTTTAGACTACTGCGTCTCTCCTGCTAAAGTCCAGGGAATGCTGTTGCTTGTCTGGAATCACAGTGTGAGTCTGTGTCCACTTTTACAACCATTCTGACAGAAGCATGTGCTTATTTAATCTCTCATTCAGACAAGCACTGGTACAGTTAAATGTGCACAATGTATGGGGTACGCTAACACCTTTTAGACTACTGAGTCTCTACTGCTAAAGTCCAGGGAATGTTGTTGCTTGTCTGGAATCACACTTTGAGATTGTGTCAAAATTACAACCATTCTGACAGAAGCAAGTACTTACTTGATCTCTCTGCAGACACATAAGTGCTTATAAACTTATCCTGATGTCAAGTACTAGCGTATCAGAACCCAGTCACGGTTTATGCACTTGGAGAATGAGTTAGGCTTTCAGACAAGCACTGGTACAGTTAAATGTGCATAATGTATGCAGTACTCTAACACCTTTTACACTACTGTGTCTCTTCTGCTAAAGTCTAGGGAATGCTGTTGCTTGTCTGGAATCACACTGTGAGTCTGTGTCCGCTTTTACAACCATTCTGACAGAAGCATGTGCTTATTTAATCTCTCTGCAGACACATAAGTGCTTATATTCTTATCGTGATGTCAAGTATTAGCAGTATCAGAACCCATCACTATTTATGCACTTGGAGAATGAGTCAGGCATTCAGACACACACTGGTACAGTTAACTGTGCACAATGTATGCGGTACTCTAACACCTTTTAGACTACTGAGTCTCTCCTGCTAAAGTCCAGGGAATGCTGTTGCTTGTCTGGAATCCTGGAATCACACTGTGAGATTGTGTCCACCTTTACACATATTCTGACAGAAGCATGTGGTTATTTAATCTCTCTGTAAACACATAAGTGCTTATAAACTTATCCTGATGTCAAGTACTAGCAGTATCTGAACCCATTCACTGTTAATGCACTTAGAGAATTAGTCAGTCATTCAGACAAGCATTGGTACAGTGAAATGCGTACAATGTATGCAGTACTCTCATTGTAGACTACTGAGTCTCTCCTGCTAAAGTCCAGGGAATGCTGTTGCTTGTCTGGATAATTTCAAAAAGGGGGTGGTGATGGACAGAGTATCCGAGTTAATCAGAACACTCCTACCCAGTCAACAGATCAGGGCTTGATCCATCACCGTTTTTTAGCTCACTGCACCATCCCAGTTCAGAACCTGGCTATATGCAAATTAGTCTGTCCCTGGCCCAGTGCATCATGGGAACAGGGCAGACCAAACTACCAAGCCAATTCTTCACTGGAAAGGAAACAAGCTTCCGGGGACCGGTTTCTGGCATTACAGCCGTCTTCAGCCCGGCTTGCTTGAATCCTGATGGTGCAGTGAGCAAGGGACTCATGTCTGAGCATACCCTTCCACACTCATGGTGGCCAAAATAATTTCAAAAAGGGGGTGGTGATGGACAGAGTATCCGAGTTAATCAGAACACTCCTACCCAGTCAACAGATCAGGGCTTGATCCATCACCGTTTTTTAGCTCACTGCACCATCCCAGTTCAGAACCTGGCTATATGCAAATTAGTCTGTCCCTGGCCCAGTGCATCATGGGAACAGGGCAGACCAAACTACCAAGCCAATTCTTCACTGGAAAGGAAACAAGCTTCCGGGGACCGGTTTCTGGCATTACAGCCGTCTTCGGCCCGGCTTGCTTGAATCCTGATGGTGCAGTGAGCAAGGGACTCATGTCTGAGCATACCCTTCCACACTCATGGTGGCCAAAATAATTTCAAAAAGGGGGGGATGTGAGTCTGTGTCCACTTTTACAACCATTCTGACAGAAACATGTGCTTATTTAATCTCTCTGCACACACATTAGTGCGTATAAACTTATCTTTATGTCAAGTACTAGCAGTATCAGAACCCAGTCACCGTTTAAGCCTTGGAGAATGAGTCAGGCATTCAGACAAGCACTGGTACAGTTAAATTTGCACAATGTATGCAGTACTCTAACACCTTTTAGACTAGTGAGTCTCTCCTGCTAAAGTTCAGGGAATAGTGTTGCCTGTCTGGAATCACACTGTGACTCTGTGTCCACTTTTACAACCATCCTGACAGAAGTATGTGCTTATTTAATCTCTCTGAAGACACATAAGTGCTTATAAACTTATACTGTTGTCAATTACTAGCGGGATCAGAACCCAGTCACTGTTTATGCACTTGGAGATTGAGTAAGGCATTGTTATGTTATGTTATGTTATTTTATTTTATAAAGCGCACAGATGCCGCAGCCAAGAGGCGTCCCGGCGCTTAGGAAATGGTAAAAAACACAACACGGAAATTAATGAAACCAGAGAAAAGAACTAAACAGTGGAAAATAAGAAGGTCTTCAAGTCCTTTCTGAAGGGAAGCAGATCAGGGATAGAGCGAAGAGGGGCAGGCAGGGAGTTCCAGAGAGCTGCCGCCATCACAGAGAAAGAACGTCCGCCGATCCTTGCTTTTTTAAAACGTGGCACTACAGCAAGGTTTGTCTCTGAAGATCGAAGGGCTCTGGAAGGCACATAGTGACAAACTGTTTGTGAAAGAATAGGGGGAGAGGCTAGCTTCAGGATTTTAAAAGTTATACAAAGAGTTTTAAATTTAATTCTTTGCCCAACGGGCAGCCAGTGAAGATCCTGGATAGTACGGCGTACAGAAACAAACTTCGGAAGGCCAACCAACATCCTGGCGGCCGCATTTTGCACCCGCTGCAGGCGAACTAATTCTGCTTGATTAGCGCCCAGGAACAAGGAGCTGGCATAATCTAGTCTAGCCAGGACCGTAGCCTGGACAATAATCTGTCTCGTGTCAGCATCGAAAAACTTAAAAATAGGTCGCAGACACCGCAGGGCGCCGAAACAAGTACCGGCAACCCGTTTAGTGTGGGTGGTGAATGAGAGTTTATCATCCAACCACACCCCAAGGTTCCTGACTTCAGCCACTGGAGTGGGAACAGGGCCCAATTCAGATGGCCACCACTAATCGCCCCAAAGCTCGCTTTCCCTACCAAAAATAATAACCTCGGTTTTAGAGGCATTCAGTTGGAGGCGATTATTCGCCATCCAGCCCGCCACAGCTTTTAACGCGGACTGAAAAGTGGCAGCATCCATGTTGGAGTGGAGAAGCGTGGCTCAGTGGTTAGAGGCGGCAGACCCGGATGCTGAGATCGGCCGTGGACCAGGGTTCGATTCCCCGCCTCGGCGGGTCTCGGGCTCAAAAATTCCACGTACTCGACAATTCTCGCTCCGGTGCCTACTCGACTCACGGGGTCACACTCTGCGACTCTGGGCAATAGCTTGCTTAATCTCCACTACGGCCCCTCGCGGCGGGATGCCTGGCTTTCACCTTGTGGATACCCTGCCGGGGTATCTCACAGGGGAATACCAGGACGGGTTCCCTAAGCAAGCGCCTTGATACCTTCGGGTGATACGTGCGCTATATAAGTCGCAATACATACATACATACATACATACTCCCCATTAAGTGCCACCGCCAGCTGCGTGTCATCGGCGTATGACACCATGGAGAGACCAAAACTATGGGCAACCTCTGTCAACGGTTGCATTCATACAAGCAATGGTACAGTTACATTTGCACAATATATGAGGTACTATAACACCTTTTAGACTACTGAGTCTCCCATGCTAAAGTTCAGGGAAGAGTGTTGCCTGTCTGGAATCACACTGGGAGTCTGTGTCTACTTTTACAACCATTCTGACAGAAGCTTGTGCTTATTTAATCTCTCTGCAGACACATACAGGCTTTTAACCCCTTCAGTGCTAATGACAAGGGTAACTCGTCATGGAGTTTCCATTGACTTCAATGGAAATTACATGCGAAGCCATAAAACACCTTAGCATCCAAGTGGTTAAACTTATCCTGATGTCAAGTACTAGCAGTATCAGAACCCAGTCACTGTTTATGCACTTGGAAAATGAGTCAGGCATTCAGACAAGCTCTGGTATAGTTAAATGTGCACAATGTATGCGGTAACACTTTTTAGACTACTGAGCCTCTCCTGCTAAAATCCAGGGAATGCTGTTGCTTGTCTGGAATCACACTGTGAGTCTGTGTCCAGTTTCACAACCATTCTGAGAGAAGCATTTGCTTATTTAATCTCTCTGCAGACACATAAGAGCGTATAAACTCATCCTGATGTCAAGTACTAGTAGAGGCAGAACCCAGTCACTGTTTATGCACTTGTAGAATGAGTCAGGCATTCAGACAAGCACTGGTACAGTTAAATGTGCACAATGTATGCTGTACTCTAACACTTTTTAGACTACCGAGTCTCTCCTGCTAAATTCCAGGAATGCTGTTGCTTGTCTGGAATCACACTGTGAGTCCGTGCCCAATTTTACAACAATTCTGACAGAAGCATATGCTTATTTAATCTCTCTGCAGACACATACGTGCATAGAAACTCATCCTGATGTCAAGTACTAGTAGTAGCAGAACCCAGTCACTGTTTATGCACTTGGAGAATGAGTCAGGCATTCAGACAAGCACTGGTAAAGTTAAATGTGCACAATGTAGGCGGTAACCTAACACCTTTTAGACTACTGAGTCTCCCCTGCTTAAGTACAGGGAATGCTGTTGCTTGTCTGGAATCACACTTTGAGTCTGTGTCTACTTTTACAACCATTCTGACAGAAACATGTGCTTATTTAATCTCTCTGCACACACATAAGTGCATATAAACTCATTCTGATGTCAAGTACTAGCAGTATCAGTACCCAGTCACTGTTTATGCACTTGGAGAATGAGTCAGGCATTCAGACAAGCACTGTTACAGTTAAATGTGTACAACGTATGCAGTACTCTAACACTTTTTAGACTACTGTGTCTCTCCTGCTAAAGTCCAGGGAATGCTGTTGCTTGTCTGGAATCACAGTGTGAGTCTGTGTCCACTTTTACAACCATTCTGACAGAAGCATGTGCTTATTTAATCTCTCTGCAGACACATACGGGCTTATAAACTTATCCTGATGTCAAGTACTAGAAGTATCCAAACCCAGTCACTGTTTATGAGTAATGCATTCAGACAAGCACTGGTACAGTTAAATGTGCACAATGTATGCGGTACTCTAACACCGTTTAGACTACTGAGTATCTCCTGTTAAAGTCCAGGGAATGCTGTTGAGTGTCTAGAATCACACTGTGATTCTGTATCCACATTTACAACCATCCCGACAGAAGAATGGGCTTATTTGATCTCTCTGCAGACACATAAGCGTTCATAAACGTATTGGGCTATCAACTAGTAGCAGTCTCGGAGCCTAGTCATTGTCTATGCTTTTGGAGAATGAGTCAAGCAATGGTACACCTTGCTGGTGAACTACTTGTACTCTAGGTACTCATTTACTGTGTATGCATTTGTAAAACACTTATTCATTCTAATATTTATTCAATTAGTATCTGTGTACTTCAGTAAAATAATTGTGATTACAAAAGGAAGTGTTTAAATGGTTTTATATACAATGTGTTTGTTTAGTAATAGAAAAGTATATTTTATATATTTTTTTAAATAATTGTATATATATTTATTTTTTACAGATATTATTTATCATCATTAAAATAAACTTATCATGACTAAAAAACAGAAAAGGGAAAAGAACAGAAAAACAACTATTATCTGAAGAAAATTCAACAACAAGTATTGGATGACCAACAACATGTGGAGAAAAAGAATAAGTCTTCCGGTAAGAGAACAAAATAATTGTTTAAAAAACTTTTAAAGCCTAGAAACAGAGTGCCGATTGTTGAAATTACAAAGAATGCGTCAACCAGAAATAAGAATACGAATAAAAAAATTGTAAAAAATGGAAAATTACATTCAACTGATACAATGTATGATAAAACGAGGTAGAATCATTATAAAGAAATAAGAAAGATGTTTTACAATATAGTGTTTTTTTAATTTGTTGAAAGATGTGAAAAAATACAAAAGAAGAGCACCATTTTATAAAAAGAAGAAAGAAATTGAAATTATTGTTGAGAAGGGATTTGAATTAAAAAGGAAATTATTCATTATAGTTTTAAACAGAATTCGATCACTAGATAAACCAAATAATTTTTGAAGGCTAAAAGTAAGACGAAAAGAGTAATTAACAGAACTAATTTTGGTGATACTTTTTTGGGTGAATGGAACATACTTCAAGTTCAGAGCATTTCTTTAATGAAGAGAGTTATTTTCAGACCAATACTTTATTGCTTGCAGTTGATACCAGTGGTCGAGCTTATGAGGTTAAAAATGGTTGTCCTATTGAGAAAGAAAAGATGGTTTCTAGAAATGTAGAAGAAGTAATAGCTGATGAAGTTCTAGGGAGACGTCCTAAAGCCCCGGTGTATTATTGGGATTGCAGTAGTATTTGTAGTATACAACAGGAATCTATTGATAGGTTACGCAATTTCTTATGACAATATAGTATAAAAAGATTCAAATGTTGCAAGGACTGGATCCTTGCAGAGTGAGAAAAAATACTGGTTTGCAAGGTCATTCTCTGGCTTGTCTTTCTAGGAAAGTGTGCCAAAGTGATCTTAATCATTTCAGAATGTTATCAGTACATCCTTCTCAAATGCGAAAGTTAGTCAGAAGATTGTATTACGCAAAAAGTCCAGCACTAATGTTCAGTATCAGATGTGAAGAAGATTTGTGATGAAATTGAGTTATGTTACTTTGGTCCTGAACAAGAGAGTGCGGAAATTGACACATTTATAGAAGAAGATGTTGAACAGAATGTGGAACATACTACTACAAAAGATTTTGAGGAACAAATTACAAAGTTTAAGGTGATTTCAGGTGAAAATCCAAATTATTCTTGTATTGGTTGCCGACAAACTCACTATAAAAATCAGACTAGGACTGTTAATCTATATTTAAAAGGTGAAAGTGAAAATAATGATAAGTGGAAGGATTTTGCCACTTAACCCCTTCAGTGCGGTGCACATTCAGTGCACTACCTCGGTACTGCTGCGCACATCCGCTGAACGTTCCGGCCCCGCCCGTGCAATAAAACTTTCCGCACCAGCGCGGAACGTTCGGCGCAGTGGAGGGGTTAATAGTTGGTAGAGAAGAATTGCTTTGATTTGGGTTCTGATCAGCGTATTTGTAAATATTGTTATAACAAATTAGACAAGAATAAAATGCCTGCTAGAGCTGTCCATAATAATCTAGAGTTGGTAACTCTTCCTCCAGAACTGATAGATTTAAATATGTATGAGTCTATTCTTATTCAATGTGTGCACCTATTTCCGCCTATTGTTCTTATGGAGCCTAAATAAGGTAAATTGCCTCATACAGATTTACAGAGAGGATTAAAAGGAAGAGTTGTATATTTACCTATAGATTTAAAGAAAAATATTGAAACTATTGGTGTAGAGAATGTAGAAAGTGAACCACTAGGTATTCTAGTCAATGGTGTTCCTACTAAGAGTAAGAAAATCTGGCAAGAATTAGTGGATGTTAGGAAAGTGCAAAAGGCAACATTATATCTGATACAAAAAACAATGATTACTAGAAAAATGGGTAAGTGGAAGAAGAGGAAATACTTTTAGGAGATGATAGTGAAAAGTCAAGTGGTCAAATTGAGAAAAGTGGACATGTCCAAAAGTGAAGAAATCTATGAACATTATAGTGTACACCCACTTCATTCGAAAGAAGTGATGGGGAATACTATTGAATTATTCCAAATGAAGAGAGCAAAGGGGAGTCCCATGAGTGTATTGGAAAAAAGGTTGGAAGTTTGTTGTTTTCCGCAGCTGTTTTCAACTGGAAAAGGTGGACGATATGACGAACGATCAGTGCAGATTCCAGCATCAGAATATCGAACAACAACATTGTATGCAGAAAATCTTTTTGGCAATGTATCCCATATATATTTCATATTTTGTTTGAGAGTGACTTGTCTGGACTTACATATACAGTTAACGGCATATTAAAAACAAAAGTACATCTTCAAAATGTTTCTGCAAGGGAATTTATGGATAAAGTACATCAGAGGGACGATCATTTAGAATCTCTGCTGATTAATTTGATGGCATGTCAGCATGGTACTAATGAGTATTGGTACCGTTGTCATGGAGAATTTAATTGTATGCTATGGAAATTAGGAACTCCTACATGGTTTGTTACCCTAAGCTGTTCTGAATACGCTTGGGATGATTTACTTGAATTTCTTCGAGAAGCAAATTCAAATATAAAAAAAATATTGAATACAAGACACCTGGGGAATTGTGCTCTTTGGATCCTGTTAATGCATGCAGATATTCCAATCATAGGTTTGAAGCGATGATGTCTTTTATGTGCAATAAAAAAAATCCTCCTCTTGGAGAAATTGTGGATTTCTATTGGGGAAAGATGTATAAAGCTAGAGGTGCTCCTCATATACATATCCTGTTATGGATCAAGGATGCACCCAAATTTGGAACTGATTCGGATGACACTCTTTTGTCTTTTATTGAAGAATATGCCACATATGCTATACCAAAAAGAACGGAAGGAAACACCTTAAGGCAACAATTATTACGATTCCAAAGTCATCGATGTGGCAAATACTGTCGACAAAAGTACAAGTCTAAGCAAAAGTTTTATGCCAAATGTGATGTTCGATTTCCACGTCCTGTAATATCCAAAGGAAGAGTAAACAGTTTTATGTCAGCTGTGAGACATACCATCACTAGAAAATCCCCCAAAAATACATAAAATTTGAGAAGAAGTGAAGAATCAAAATAAATCAATGATTATATTCCAGTTATTCTCTCAATGTGGAATGCTCATATGGATATTAAGTATGTTGCGGATAATTCCATTGCTGTTGCCCGGTATGTGACATCTTATACAACAAAATCAGAAAAGACAGAGTGAATGAAATGTGGGAAGAAATTTCTCACAAGAAGAGTCTTAGTAAGAAATTGTATAGTTTCAGTTTTAAGATGTTATCCCATCGAGAAATTGGAGTGTGTGAGTTATCAGATCGCTTATCATCTGCAAGTTTATACTGAAAATCTAAAGAATCATTTTGGTGAATCTAGGTCTTGCTGCAACACGAAATTGAGTACTTAAATCTGTACAAGAAATCGAATATTTAGCAGAGAAAGAACCGGAAAGTACAGATATTTTCAAAAGAAACATGTTGAACACATATTATCCAAATAGAACTCATCATCTTGAGAACATATGTATTTATGAAGTGCTGCAATATTACGCTTTTAAAAGGAATACTAGAGAAAACATACATGAAGGAAAATATGTAGTGATTGGTTCCGAAGGATGTTTGGTGAAACAAAGGAAAGGAAATTTGGTTAATCACAGAAAACTGAGCTGCGATACTCCTGATAAAAGGGAATTGTACTATTTAGCACTTTTGCAACTCTTCAAACTGTGGTGTACAGAATTGGAATTACTTTGAGATTATCAGTGCTATGAAAATGCATTCAATGCTTGTAAGGATACCATAGAATGTACAGTTTTTCCAAATGATCTCAAAATGTTGAATGATGAAATTGATCAAGAAGCTACTATTGCAGCTGAGATTACTACAGACAGTTCTTGAGACAGTCAAAATTCTGCTCCACTGAGTCAAGGTCCACTAGGATACCCAGTTCTTGAAAATGAAGCGGCAATCACAATGAATGAAGTGGGAACAGCAATGCATGAAGCTCAAGAAGATATTATGGACTTAGGAAACTTGGAAGAACAACTAAATGTTGAACAGAAAGAAATATATCAGCAAGTGAGACAACAGATTGATCATGGATTTCTTCATGGAAAGAAAGAATGCACATCTATTCAACCTATCCGAATGTATGTAAGTAGTCAAGCTGGAACAGGAAAAATCTTCTTAATTAAAGTATTGTCCAGTTATCTACAGAAAACAACTGACTCACATTTGTCTTGTGTTGTAACTGCTCCAACTGGGTTGGCAGCACACAACATTAAAGGAATTACATTGCATGATTTACTTATGCTACCTGAGGAGCATGAATATAAATTTGAATATAACAAACTATCTGGAGAAGCTTGCTATGAAGTTTTAAGAGTGTTAAAGAAAATTAAACTTCTGATGATTGATGAGGTAAGCATGGTCTCACCTTAATGCTTGCTTTTGTGCATTTAAGAATGCAGCAAATTCTTAAAACAGAGTATGATGTCTTATTTGTTCGTTCTCTGGCATATGCAGTAGCTATTCATAAATCTCAAGGTTTAAGTGTAGATAATGCTTTGGTAACTATTGGAAATACCGTTTTTAAAGAGGGTATGGCATAAGTTGCTTAGTCCCAAGTCAGAACTTTATCTGGATTGTATTTGATTGATTTTGATGAGGGAAAGATTAGTGCAGATGCAAACTGTGTAAAAGAGTATCATCGGTTAAGTAGAGTGTATGCTCCCAATTTAGGTGAATATCCTGTATATGAAAAACGTGTAGTATGTCGAGAAAGAAGACATGAGAATATCTGTAGCGAAGGTATAGAGAAGGAGGAAAAAATGAGGATAATGTTGAGATTGCAAGCAACATGAAAAATGACACTTTTGAAGAGATTGTTCAAGTATCAACTGCTATGCTAATGTAGTGGTCAATGTTGTTTTTTTCTAGAAAGTTTGCAACAGCAAATTATCAAGAATTGTGAAAAAAGATTTTGTTCCTTATTTCATTCTATTTATGAACAATTGAGAAAGGATAAAAAGAAAATACAAAGTGTTTCTGATATTAGTAATCTTTTAGTTATATGTTCTGGTTCTACACAATTTACACAGAATTTTCAACAAGATGCTAAGGAATTTCTAATGTATATATTTTAAGTATTGGAAAATGAAGGAACAGAAATTAAAAATCTTTTCGGCCTTCGTTATGAATGGGAACATGAATGTGAAAATTGGATGTTTACATCTAGCACTAACATAGACACTGAAAGATTTATATATTTGGCATTACCAGACTGTAAAACAGTGTCTTTCAACAAACTAGTTAAAGCAGCAAATCAAAACATGGAGTGTAGCCAATGCAAATCAGAAATGTTATACACATTATTTATACAAAGATTTGGACAATACATAATTTTAATGATACAACGTTGTACAGCTGATGGAAGAAAACTTTAATTAAACATTTTGTAGCAAGTCAACTATCAATATCCGGAAGAACATTTGTAGCAGTAGCAATTATTTTCCACAATGGTCCTTTCACAACATCT
Source organism: Lissotriton helveticus (assembly GCF_964261635.1). Classification (NCBI taxonomy): domain Eukaryota; kingdom Metazoa; phylum Chordata; class Amphibia; order Caudata; family Salamandridae; genus Lissotriton; species Lissotriton helveticus. Next base: position 788,078,209 of record NC_136057.1, on the reverse strand, counting down.
GGACATTACACTGTCTATTTAAAATGCAATAAAGGATGGAAATATTGTAATAATGCTCATTTGGTTTTTAGACATTGTTTACCTAACGAATTATCAAATTCCTACCTAATATTTTTAAAGCCAAAGTTTTAAGAACACAATTCGGCCTGTTAGGAATATGTTAAGTTATTGATGATGTTGTTTTTATGAAATGTGCAGAAATAGTTGACAATATTGAAGATATTTTTGATACAGATTCGTTTCTTTTTACACAATCTTATTGATTTTTTTTTGTGCCCGCTGTTAAAGTACGACATTTTAAGAAATTTAAATTGTAAAAAACAATTAAAAAATTGTTAAGCATTTTTTGATATGTACTACTGACAAGGTAAGATTAAGTAATGCAAACACTATCAATGCACTAATACATTCAGCTGTGCACTATATATATATATATATATACACACACACTTCTAACAAACTACTAAGTAAAGCAGTACCTATGCAATCTAGGAATCCTCCTGTCTATATCATGCACTTCTCCAATCACCTATCTAGCACTATCTACATATTCTATCACTTCACCAAAACCTAAGTACTTATGATTTCAGCATACATTCTCTTTGCAGAACTGAAATTACTCCAGTTACAAGTCATATACTTAAGAAATGGCAGTAGACACATATTACAAGGAGAGGAAAAGCCACCTTGTGTAACTTTTCTTCTCCTTGTAAATACAACTTCTTCATATGCAGCACTTTGCATTGAAGGGGCGTTCCATAAGAGTTGTGAATGCTGTGAGTTAGTGTAACAAGGCACAACAAGGAGAATTGTTTTAATTTCTCCTCAATTTTTTTCTCTTTCGATGAATGCTACATTCCACAGCATACATTGAATGCCTTTACTGATTGTTTTTGTGCAGGAGATTATCCCTTCCAGCACAAAAACAATCTCCCCATGACACAGACATCCTTGCACCATGGTGCAAGGGTATCTGTGTCACCACATGGCTGCACTTTGTGAAGCAGTGAATAGGGAAGCATAGAGTTGCAACATATTTATGTACATATGTCACATTTCTGTGCTTCAGAAGTGCCACAGCCCAATGCAGCTAAAGAGCTTGCACTGTAACGCTGCAGTACTTCCTCATAAATCTTCACTTATAAATTTACCATACTCTACTATTTCAGTCATTCATGCTCTACACATATATTCAACCAAAATTTCACACATTATCATACAATTATAGTTCTTTCTTTAACCAAATAAGGTAGTTCTTGGGTCATGAGTGATGTAATATGTGACATCATCAGCAGTGCATTGCGGGCGGGCAAATTATAGTTAGCTGAACTAAATATAACAGGGGAATTACTATGGGTTTTGTACGAGAGAAATGTCCAGCTAACTATAACGCCCATGAAACTTATGTTTTTTTCAGTGAATATATATATTACCTACTGGCGGTCGCCAGTAGGTAGTTACAGTTAGGACCTATTTTCCATAGGAAATCCGCAACATTCTATTTGGAATAACATTAACGCCGGTTGACAAATCTTCATGAAATTTTCAAAAATTATGGCCTGCTTTGGTCCGCTCCTATCCTGAAAGTCTTGGGGTGATTTGTAAAGCGGGGGCTGAGAAAAAAGGGGGGCCCCAAAACATGTTTTCCCAATGCAATTTTCCGTGGGGACCATTTATCATAGCTACAGCTCGAACTGCTGAACGGAATTACACCGATTTTGGCAGAGAAGTAGACCTTGGTTCAGAGTCGTGCCTTTTGCTGAAATGGTGTAAATCCATTCAGTAGTTTTTTAGACATTGTAGTAATAAAAATACATATATATCTGGGCAGACCCTAACCACACATCCCATCGTGAGATCTGATTGGCTGTCAGCACTTCATCCAAGAAGTGTTGACAGCCATCTTGGGACCAATATACATGATAGCACCTCGTTAAAAAGCATTGCAGTTAACAGAAGGTTTTAAGACTTTACTTACATTAGAAATCATTTGTTGATGGTACCATACTCATTTTAGGAATTGTGCTGTGTTCTAAGGTGTTTTTAAAATGTATAAAAGCCTTCTGCTGGAGTATCATGGATCATGTTTGAGAGTAAACTATTTTCTCATGCTTTTTCCACAGAGGTTTGGAAGGTGATCTATAAGCTAAACTGAGAGCATATTTTCTGTAAATTCACATTATCTTTCTCAGTCATGTGAGAATGAAGTCTGAGATTTTCAGTAAAATATGAACATCCAACAAGGGCAGAGATTGTCAGATGATTCCTTCATGTTCTACTGCATCTTCCCAGAGTTTTCTAAAGAACAACTAGAGCGCTAACAGTCCTACTTAAGACAAACGTATGGCACACCTGAAGCCATCTTGATTAGAATAAAGTGGTAACTCTTAAAACATTTAATTTAAAAAGGAACAACATGAGGGGATTCATTATGCTATAGAAAGGATGATTTGTGCTGCAGAAAGGAAAATGAGGGCACATTTTGAGTGACTTCTCAAATCCTCTTCTATTTCATTAAGAAATTCTGACATGCAGACTGAAACATGCACTTTTTATACCAGCAGCAGACTTCCCAGGTTAGCAGTAGCTTTACTACAGTGATCTAATAAGCAAATAGAGTGCTAACATTCTGAATTCATGGCAAATGTGTGACACATCTGAATGCCTTCTTGATGGAATTAAAGTAAAAAACTGAAAGTATTTCCTACTGAGGAGACTGTAGTAAATGAGGAAATTAGGAACTTCATAACAAATAAGTCTCCCAAGATGGCCACCAGAGACAAAAGAGCCCAAATGTAGCACAAATATTACCCAGATGTAGCCCAAGTACAGCCCAATGACAGAATGTCCCAGAGTGTTCTAAAGAACAACTAGAGCGCTAACAGTCTTACTTATGACAAAAGTATGGCACACCTGAAGCCATCTTGATTGGAATAAAGTGGTAACACTTAAAACATTTAATTTGCAAAGGAACAAAATGAGGGGGTTCATTTTGCCATAGAAATTATGATTAGTGCTGCAGAAAGAAAAATTACGGCACACTTTGACTTCTCAAATCCTCTTCTATTTTATTAAAAAATTCTGACATGCAGACTGAAGCATGCAATTTGAATACCAGCAGCAGACTTCCCTGGTGAGCAGTAGCTTTACTACAGTGATCTAATGAGCAACTAAAGTGCTAACATTCAGAATTCATGGCAAATGTGTGACACATCTGAATGTCTTCTTGATGGAAGCACAGTAAACAAGCATTGAAAATGTAATTGGTCTCGCCCTCGTTTAAGTTAAAGCAATTTTGTTTGTAATTAGGTGGCTTTTTAGCTTTGCTTTCATTAGTGTTTTTCAAACTTTCAGGTATATAAGATGCTTATGTATGCATATATGTATATAAATTTGTATGCATGCATTTACATTTCTATTTATATAGATATGCATTTGATATATATGTTTATATATGTATGTATATATGTATATACATATATATATATACATGCATAAGCATATATATATATATATATATATATATATATATATATATATATATATATATATATATATATATATATATATATATATGCATCTATATATGTGCATATGTGTGTGTGTAGAGAGAGGTAGAGAGAGGTAGAGAGGTAGAGGTGTAGAGGTAGAGGTGTAGAGGTACAGAGGTAGAGGTAGAGAGGTAGAGAGTAGTAGAGAGAGGTAGAGAGGTAGAGAGTAGATAATGAGTAATAGAGAGTAGAGAGTGAGTAGAAGAAAATAGTAGAGAGTGTAGCAGAGAGTGAGCAGTAGAGAGTAGTTGATTGAGTAGTAGAGAGTGAGTAGTAGAGAGTGAGTAGTATAGAGTGAGTAGCAGAGAGTGAGTAGTAGAGAGTAGGAGAGAGTAGTAGAGAGTGAGTAGTAGAGAGTGAGTAGTAGAGTGAGTAGTAGAGAGTAGTAGAGAGTGAGTAGTAGAGAGTGAGTAGTAGAGAGTGAATAATAGAGAGTGAGTAGTAGAGATAGAGTAGTAGAGAGTGAGTAGTAAAGTAGTAGAGTTAGTAGAGAGTGAGTAGTAGAGAGTAGTAGAGAGTGAGTAGTAGAGTAGTAGAGAGTGAGTGGTAGAGAGTAGTAGAGAGTAGTAGAGAGTAGTAGATTGAGTAGTAGAGAGTGAGTAGTAGAGAGTAGTAGTAGAGAGTAGTACTAGAGTGAATAGTGGAGAGTAGTAGAGAGTGAGTAGTAGAGAGAGAGTAGTAGAGAGTGAGTAGTAGAGAGTGATAGAGTAGTAGAGAGTGAGTAGGAGGGAGTAGGAGAGTAGTAGAGAGTGAGTAGTAGTGAGTGAGTAGTAGAGAGAGAATAGAGAGTAGTAGAGAGTGAGTAGTAGAGAGTAGTCAGTCAGTGTCAGCCAGTGTAAGTCAGTCAGTGTCAGTCAGTCAGTGTCAGTGTCAGTGTCAGTCAGTCAGTGCCAGTCAGTCAGTCAGTGTCAGTCAATCAGTGTCAGTCAGTGTCAGTCAATCAGTGTCAGTCAGTGTCAGTCAGTCAGTGTCAGTCAATCAGTGTCAGTCAGTTTCAGTCAGTTAGTCAGTCAGTGTCAGTCAGTCAGTGTCAGTCAGTGTCAATCAGTGTCAGTCAGTCAGTGTCAGTCAATCAGTGTCAGTGTCAGTCAGTGTCAGTCAATCAGTGTCAGATAGTGTCAATCAGTCAGTGTCAGTGTCAGTCAGTGTCAGTCAATCACTGTCAGTCAGTATCAAGCAGTCAGTGTCAGTCAGTCAGTGTCAGTCAGTCAGTGTCAGCTAGAGCAGCTCTGCTGTCCTGGTTCTCTGGCTCTAAAGCAGCTCTGCTGACCTGGTTCTCTGGTTCTAAAGCAGCTCTGCTGACCTGGGTTCTCAGGCTCTACAGCAGGTCTACTGACCTGGTTCTCTGGCTCTAGAGCAGCTCTGCTTACTTGGTTCTTCGGCTCTAGAGTAGCTCTGCTGACCTGGTTCTCTGGCTCTAAATCAACCCTGCTGACCTGGTTCTATGGCTCTAAAGCTGCTCTGCTGAGCTGGTTCTCTGGCTCTATAGCAGTTCTGCTGACCTGGTTCTATGGCTCTAAAGCAGCACTGCTGACCTGGTTCTCAGCCTCTATAGCAGCTCTGCTGACCTGGTTCTCTGGCTCTAAAGCAGCTCTGCTGACCTGGTTCTATGGCTCTAGAGCAGCTCTGCAGACCTGGTTCTCTGGCTGTAAAGCAGCTCTGATGACCTGGTTCTCTCTCTCTAAAGAGCTCTGCTGACCTGGTTCTCTGGCTCTAAAGAAGTTCTGCTGACCTGGGTCTCTGCCTCTAGAGCAGCTCTGCTGACCTGATTCTATGGCTCTACAACGGCTCTGCTGGCCTGGTTTCTCTGGCTCTACAGCAGCTCTGCTGACCTGGCTCTCTGCTCTCATGATGCATGTACCCGACTTTGCGAAAAAATATTTTAAAATAATATACGTTTATTATAAGTACAAATATATTGTTTTTATGAATATTTTAGATAATCTCTTGCCCTAATATGTATATTAACGACACATACATATCATTTAGGAACGTACATTTTTTTAGCGGGTCACGCAACCAGCGCACCCCAGCAGGTATATGACGTCATGCGGGACCCTCCACCGCGCAAGTGTCTTGTACCATAATGCGCATGTGTTGTGAATGCACGGGAGCAGGAATTGCGGACTGGTCGCATACCAATCGCGCACATCACGTAATATGAAATGTATATGATGAAACTGAAAAACACGCAGCCATTACACACCGCATGCTGATCCTTCACAACTCTTCTAAAATGGTGGCTAGAATCCACGCACCCACCGTGATGTGTATGCTTTGAGTGCGCAACTCCGAAAAAAAATGGGAATTTAAAAAAGAAAATAATATAAATATATTAAAATAAAAAAAGAAAACAAAAAAATGTATCAATATTTCAGTTTGAATTTTGTTTTTTTGTGTTCAATTTTCAGAAAAATATATAGTTATTTAATGAATAAAATATATATAAATAAACAGTTAAAATACTTTAGAAAATAAGTACAAAAAATAGGTATAACTACTATCACACTTAAAAATTCGCATTTAAAAAACCTTTAAGGAACTGGGGCTCCGGGGTGACACCCTCACAGTCGCAGTGGAAAAAGGATATGGACATCGCGATGATAGCCGAGAAAGCGGTTTACACGCATAGGGGTTGCCCCAAAAAGTGGATGCGGATATGGGGGAAGTGGAATGAATCCAAAGGGAACTTGTGTGAACCACCACATACAGAGCTCACACCTGAAAACAGTCCATGAGAGGGGGGGGGTTCCTGGAATGGCCAATGGAATTCACGCTGCTGCGGGGAGTGGAGGAAGGTGGGTGGAGTAATGTGCAGCATAATTACTGTAGGTGTGATATCTTAGAACCTTACAATGTGAATGATACGGGCCATTTATTCTTGACTACTGTAGACTGTACTTGATTGGTTTGTTATCACTGTTTGATGAAATGAAAATAAAAATTAATGTAAAAAAAAAAACTTTGAAATTCACTGAAAAAAAACAGGTTTCAGAGACGTTATAGTTAGAAATTAGCATTTAAAAAAGCTTTGAAATTCACTGAAAACACCATAGGTTTCAAAGTCGTTATAGTTAGAAATTAGCATTTAAAATCCTTAGAAATCCACAGAAAAAACATGGGTTTCAGGGGTGTTATAGTTAGCTGGCCATTTCACTCCTACAAAACCATAGAAATTCCTCCGTTTTAGTTAGTTCTGCTAACTATAACTCGCATGCCCGCAATGCACTGCTGATGATGTCACATATTGCATCATTCATGACATTGTCAGTGACATCACTGATGACATCTCAAATGACAGCACTGATGACATCACTGATGACATCATACATGTGACATTCTGATACATCTCATCATACACTAGTATAACCTTTTATCACTCAATTTAAAATACAGAGTATCACATTTGAAACCATTGACACACCAGTACCAGTTACTACATACCCACTCACTGATTCCTAAGTCTACACACACAACTACCCATTCAACAACAGAATTATTTATACATGCATTCACTAATTAATAGAACAGTATCAAAATGCACTTATCCATACTAATATTATAAAGAGAGAGCTCAAAGCTTTGAGGCGGGTAATCTCAGTAACCACAGCACCAATCACAACACCCAATACAGCGTTGGAAAGGGCAGTTGCAGCAGAAGGACATAGGTTATGCAGACGGCCACCATATTTATTTTTTAATTTTTATTTTTTTTGCAGAGTTTTATATAGCGCGAACTTGACCCAAACTGAATCAGGTATCAGCGCACTTTACATAGCACCAGTTACGTTACATGAGGACACACATTCATGTTTGTTAAGCACGGGGAGATTAAGTGATTTGCCCAGAATCACAGGATGTTTGACGTTGTTACCAAGATTCGAACCCAGATCCCCAGGTCCGAGGTCGAGCGCCAACTCCTCTATACATTTAAAAGGTAAAAGAACCGTGCCAGCAAAGTAGTCCCTTGTGGGCGTGTCTGCCTTGTGCTGTGGGCGTGGGCTGGGGGTGTGACTAACACTGGGGGGGTGTGGTACGGCCTTCACATCGTGGGCTGTGGGCGTGTGCTTGGGGCGTGACAAATGCTGGGGGCATGTGTCCGCCTTCATGCCATGTGAGTCGTACATATAAGTGCCAATTACGTTGCTGCGAAGCATCATGGGGCACGCTGGGGGCGTGACATGCTGGGGGCATGAGAAACGCTGGGGCCATGTGTCTGGCCTTCATGCCATGTGAACGCAATTGCGACGCATCAAGGGGCATGCTGGGGGAGTGAGAAACGCTGGGGGCGTGTGCTACGTTCCGCCCTTCATGCCATGTGGGTTGTACATTAATCAGAAGGTCTCCTGTGGCCATGTGCTGGGGGCGTTACAAACACGTTCACCTGGAGGCCTGGTAAGTAACGTTCCTACAGCCTCTCCTGCGCGCTGTTACTGAACTCTCTCATTCAACAAAATTACACGCGCCTGCTAACATCAACCTGGGCTCCAGCTGGGCTCAGGCGGCGGATCAGTACACTAATTACACGTGCCTGATAACATCAACCAGGGCTGCAGCTGGGCTTCAAGCGGGGGAACACGCGCCTGCTAACATCAAACAGGCCAGCATCTGGGCCTCAAGCGGGGGAACACGCAAATGAACGTGTGTGTGGGGACAATTACTGCAGCCTCTCCTACTCGCTGTCACTCATCTCTCTCATTAAACGGATTTACCCGCGGCTGATAACTCTCTCATTCAACGACATTACATGCGCCTGCTAACATCAACTAGGGCTGTAGCCGGACTCAGGCGGCGGATCACTACACCAATTACACACTCCTGCTAACATCAACCAGGGCTCCAGCTGGGCCTTCTCTGTCTCTATTCTAATGAAACAAAAAATGTTGTCTACCGCGAGATTTTAAAATAAATTGCCCTTGCCAAATACACATATCACACACATTCTATTTCATACCCGGACAACGTCGGGACGGGCTGCTAGTATACATATATAGACATTCACACATCAGCAGTCATCTTAGTCTTTTATGCAGTCATCCTACTCACTCATGAAAACAATTAATCACACTTACATTTACTCACTTACACAATTATCCAACAACACCTCATTTAGTCAAACACATAGTAACTCATAGTTCATATCTTAAAAAATCACCATTACAATTATACACTCATTCATATAGTTACTCTCACAACCACTGACTCTTATAAATACCTATTTATATACACCAACTCTCACATACAATGCCTTTTATTTTTTTACTTTATTGAAGATGAACAACTAAAACATATATTCGCTCACCAACACACAAATAAATGAATAAATACACACAGTGATGCACACATTCACATAGTTTAGTTACTAAGACACTTTTATTTACTCACTTAATCAGACAGCTACTAAATCCTACATCCAGACAGTTATATATCCACTCAATCTTCAATACAGATTGGTATACATATATAATACATATTTAAATTTCAAACTAAATCACATTCACTAGATGATGTCATCAGTGATGTAATCAGCGATGTTATTTGACCTATGTTTTTTTCTGCGAATATATAAATATATATATTACCTACTGAGGGTCACCAGTGGGTAGTTATAGTTAGAATCTAGTTTCCATAGGAAAAGCATTTTTTGATTTGCCAATGATGCCTTTTGACAAATTATCATGAAATTATGAAGCAAACTAGGGTTGGGCCGCTCAGTTTGTGTGTTGAAAGTTTCGGGTGATTCGTTAAGGGGGGGGCGAGAAAAAGGGGGTCCAAAGTGCATTTTCTTTATGTTATTTTTCATAGGAAAATTTATTACAGGCTACAGTCCGACCTGCTGAACGGAATTACATCAAATTTGGCAAAAAGGTAGGTCTTTGTTTAGAGTACGCTCTTTTTTTAAATTGTATAAATCCGTTCAGTAGTTCCTGAGAAATTTAAAAAAGAAACATATCAACATCTGAGCACCGAGGAGGAGTCGCATACCCTCCAGAGCACAAGGTCAAAACTGATTGGCTGCTAACACTGCAAACCAGGAAGTGTTGGTAGCCATCATGTGACTGGGTAACCGAGTCCCAAAAAAACAGGGTGGAACAAAGACTAAAACATGAAAATGGGCAGGGTAAAAACACCCTGACCCCTAAGCCTGCTCAGGGGGTCCCACAATGACCCCCAGGGCCGAAAAAAGCTTCAAAAATAAAAATCAGCCGAAATCGGACTGGAGTTGTGAATCTTGCCAATTTTGTTTTAAAAATGAAGCGCGGCCCCCATGCTTCATTGTATTTCAGTCCCCAGGTGGCCAGGTCCCGGGAGCACTCACCAAATAATTTGTGGGGGCCCTGCAGCCTCAGGGACTGCCACCTCTGCCGGGGCTTATTAAATTGAGTGTGGGGGCATGCTGCCCCCACACAGCCCCTAGGACTGCCACCTTCCAGATATAAACATAATAATCATTGTGGGGGAATCAAGCCACCCACACTGCCCCGGGGACCACCACCTCCTCGGGACACTTAATGTTCCAATCAGGGGACCGTCATGGACCTCCGGTCCCCGGGGACCACCACCTCCCTGGGGCTTTAAATATGTTTGGAAGGGGGCATGTTAGCAGCTCCCCTTGCTCAAAAGCAATGGCAGCCCCCCCGAGGAGGTGAGCCGGTGAGACTGTGGGGACATGGGTACTCCCCCAACAGTTCGCAACGCAAAGGTCCTGCCCAGTGATGTGGGCCCTTGGGCCAGAATTGGCTCGGGAGGGGGGCCAAGCAGCCCCCTCCTTCAAAGAAATTATTAAACATGTGGCTGTGCCCCAGGGTATGGGGTCCCCGGGGGCTGAAATTGGCCTCAGGAGAGGGGGTCACCTTCCTGTTTAAAAAAAACAATAAATAATAAAAACTGGTCAGGCCCTGAGGGATGGAGTCCACAGGCCCCCGAATATTGTAAAATAAGGGGGGCCACACAGCCCCCCTTCTAAAAAAATAAATTTAAAAAAGCTGTCATTTGCTGGAGGCAACTCCCCCTCCCTGCAGCTCTCTTCAAACGCACCCCCTGGCATGTTCTAAGTTGGGGTATTAAGTCCTCTTCATTCCTGAGGGTCCTTGGGGCCAACTAGCCCACTAGGTACCTCCAGTATGTGCCACAGAGCTGCATTGTGGAGAGGTGGTATGAGGTCATGGCCCTTTTTACACCACTCTGCAAACATGCCTCTTGGTGCACTGGTGATGATGTCCTCATGTGTCCTGAGGACCTCAGGACACAAGTGGACTTAATCCTCCAAGCAGCATTGTGCCAGGAGCTGCGTTTGCCGAGTGGTGTAGAAAGGGGACACGGCCTCAGACCACATCTCTGCAGCACAGCTCTGTGGTGCATTGGTGCTCCCCAACAGTTCGCAAGGGGCTGGCCCCAGGAATGGAAATTATTAAACATGTGGCCGTGCCCCAGGGGATGGGGTCTCTGGGGGCTTGAATTGGCTTCAGGAGAGGGGGCCACCTTCCTGTTTAAAAAAAAATAATTAATAAAAACTGGTCAGGCCCTGAGGGATGGAGTCCCCAGAGCCCCAAATATTGTAAAAGAAGGGGGCTCTGGACCTCAGGACACAAGTGGAATTCATCCCCCGAGCAGCAATGCGCCAGGAGCTGCGTTTGCAGAGTGGTGTAGAAAGGGGGCATGGCCTCAGACCACCTCTCCGTAACACAGCTCTGTGGCGCATATTGGAGGAACCTGGTGGGCTAGTTGGCCCCCAGGAATGCTCTGGAATGAGGGGACATAATACCCCAACAGAAAATGCTCCAGGATGCGCGTTTGAAGAGTAGTGGGGAAAGGGTGCATGGCCTTTGTCCACCTTTCAGCAATCCCACTGTGTTGGACTTACTGGAGGTAAGACGTAGGCTAGTTGGCCCCTAAAGGACCCCCAGCAGCGAAGGGGACTTCAATCCCCATCCAAGAGCCTGCAGGGAGCATGTTTGCAGAGTGGTGGGCAAAGGGGGCATGGCCTGCTATGAGAACCTAGCAATCCTGCTGTGTGGGACTTACTGGAGGTAATAGGAGGGGTAGTTGGCCCCCAAGGTTATCGTTGGGGGCCAACTACCCCTCTTGTTACCTGCAGTAAAGTCCACACAGAGGGATGGCTAAGATGTCTAAAGAGCACATGCCCCCCTTTCACCAACACTCTGCAAATGTGCCTCCTGGCAGACTATGGAATGGGGGATGTAGTCTGGTTTAATCCGGAGGGACTTTGGGGGGCAAGAAGCCCTTTGGGTACCTCTTTTAAGGCCTATCCAGTGGAATGCCTGAGCGCTGGCTGGAGGCCCAGCACCTTTTCTCCACCAGTCTGCAAATGTGACTATTACTTAAAGAAACATCTTTCTGCACCTCTGAATTAGAGGTTGTTTTAATCTCCATGCCCTAATATGTACTATGGCCTTCCAGAGGAGGTCATGCCAATCACAGGGGTACCCCAACACATATTGTTCCCTAATGTATGTAGGTGCTTTCACAGATTCTAAGTGTCTTTTAGCTTGGCACTTCCTCTAGGCCTCTTTAGTCAGAGTCAGTTACCAGCAGTACCCATCAGCAAAATTTGGGGGCACAGGATGACTTTGCTCCTCTATCAGTTCTTTGTCCACATCTCGCTTCTTTCTGCACCTTTCTTTGACTTTCTGAACTTCTGTTGCCTCTTTCTGCATTTTTGTTGCTTCTTTCTGCACCTGTCTTCCTCTTTCTGCACATGTCCTACCTCTGTAAGCATAGTTAGAAATTAGCATTTAAAAATCCTTTGAAATTCACTGAAAAAACCATAGGTTTCTGGGACGTTATACTTAGAAATTACCATTTAAAAAACCTTGGAAATTCACTGAAAAAACCACAGGTTTCAGGGACGTTATAGTTAGTTGGACATTTCACTCGTACAAAACCAGTGAAATTCGGCCGTTATAGTTAGTTCAACTAACTATAACTCACGCCCGCGCAATTCACTACTGATGACATCACATACTACATTACTCATGACATGGTCAGTGACATCACTGATGACATCATCCATGTGGTAATCTGATGCATCTTTTCACACCCTAATATAACCTTTGATACCCCGACTCTAAACTACAGACTGCTATTCTCAAAACCATAGACACTCCAACACCAATAACAACATACACACATCCACTCACTCACTCACCCATACAGTCACTCATACTTTCAGTACAGGACTATCATATGCACTCATACACCTATATGGACACTCACACACTGCCACTCATCCATAGTTACTCACACACCTAGACAGTCATGCAACAAATTAATAACACTCCCATTTACTCACCTATACAGTTATACACACACCACCTCACTTACTCATACAGATACTAACACATACTTACGCTTTTATACAATCACTGATAGAAACACACACTCATCAATACAGCCACTCTCACAATCACTCACTCTCACATATAGGCACTTATATACTCCAACACTCACATATACAGCCTTTCACATATGTAGTTACTCACACATGTACCACTGAGACATCCATTCACTCACCAACACACCTATACACATACTCGCTCACCCATACAGCCCTTTACAGATGCACTCTTGAATCCATACACCCAGTGCATCATCCACTCACACATCTATGCAGAGTCATACACCTCCCACCCACAAAAACACTGAGGCACCCATACAGATACTCAGACAACCAATCAATAACTCATATAGATACACACCAACAGAAAGACTGATATAGTCCCTTATATAGTCAGTCATGCACCTACTAAATCATCCATTGAGACACTCATGCACCCACACATTCTTCAATATGGCTTGGCCTATATAAATTAAACATATTTAAACTTTAACAGAAACACACAGTCACTGGATGATGTCATCAGTGATGTCATCAGTGATGTCATTTGAGATTTCATCGGCGATGTCACTGACCATGTCATGAGTGATGTAATATGTGACTTCATCAGCAGTGCATTGCGGGGGCGTAATGTATAGTTAGCTCAACTAACTAAACTGGCTGTATTTCACTGGTTTTGTAGGAGTAAAATGTCAAACTAACTATACGTTCCTGAAACCTGTGTTTTTTTAAATGAATATATATATATATATCACGCTCGGCTCCAAAAACAGTTTGCTTTTCGAAGAACCGCACTCGTAGACCCAAGTTAGTGCTCACACCCTCATTGTTTTATTTATCAAAGACAACAGACGCGTTTCAGCCTAAAGCCTTCGTCAGTGCGAGGCTGGATGCTGGTCAGACGGCGGCGCTGATTTTGCTAGATCTCAGCGCCGCCTTCGATACTGTATCTCACAGCATCCTCCTCCAGCGGCTCGAGGAGATTGGTATCGGTGGCCAGGCGCTGCAGTGGTTCCGCTCCTTCCTAGACAACCGCTCCTTCTGTGTTGCCATCCCTCCCTTCAAGTCCAGGTTCCAGCCGCTGGCCTCGGGGGTTCCGCAGGGTTCCTCGCTGAGTCCCACGTTGTTCAATCTGTACGTGAGACCGCTGGCTGATGTCGCTAGGCAATGGGGCCTAACTTTGGTCTCATATGCCGACGACACACAGCTGGCGGTTACTCTCAGCGGGGATGCGGAACAGGATGCCCCCAGGTTTCAGTCTGGACTGAAGGCGGTGGCTAGCTGGCTGACAGGCAATTGCCTTCAGCTCAATGCCACAAAAACAGAGGTCATGGTTGTCGGGAAGGGAGTGGAGCTTTGGGGCGATCAGTGGTGGCCTTCGGAGCTGGGCCCCACTCCGACCCCGGTGTCGGAGGTGAAGAACCTAGGGGTCTGGTTAGACGCTGGTCTCACATTTATAGGGCACACCAAAAAAATCGCAGCCTGCTGCTTTGGACTACTAAGAGGTTTACGGCCTGTGCTTAGGTTCTTTGATGCCCCTACAAGACAGCTTGTAGTCCAGGCAACTATTATCTCTCGTCTGGACTATGTTAGCTCTTTGCTGGTTGGGGCTAACCAGGCTGAGCTAACCCGCATGCAGCGGGTGCAGAACGCTGCGGCGAGAGCCATTGTTGGCTTGCCTAAGTTCTCTCCGGTGACCAACGTCCTCCGCTCTTTGCACTGGCTCCCGGTTAGGAAACGTATTTTGTTCAAGGTCCTTTGTTTGACCTTTAAAATTCTAAGAGGCATAGGCCCTGAGATTCTGGCCGAATCCATCTCCTTCTATGTCCCTACCCGTAATCTTCGGTCTCAAGGTCAGGCCCTTGCCGTTGTTCCTAGGTTTAGGCTCAGCAGGATGGGAGGTCGCTCTTTCAGGGTGAAAGCAGCACTTGTTTGGAACTCCCTCCCAGTGGAAATCCGGTTGCTTGAGGACTTGTTGTCCTTCCGTAGAGCCATTAAGACTTTCTTGTTCTAGCTTCCCCTCCGTGGCACTGTTTTCTGTTATGTTGTGTTGCTCCGTTGTCTTTTGCGCCGGGATGCCCCTTTGCTGGGGTCGCTGAGCGCATTATAAATTGTTATAACATAACATAACATAACAGTGTTGATAGCACTGCGGATGTTAGCCAGAGTTTTCATACATTCACTCGTTGTGCTAAACATTAATGATGGACTGCAAATAGCAACAACATTGCAGCAAGCTTACGCGCCATCTTTAAACGTATCTATATACATTTTGAAACACATATTGCAAATGCATGATTGTCTGTGATAGAGCGTTTCGCCTGCATGCACGTTTGCTGGAAAAATAATAATACTCTTGCCGTGTATCGGCATTTCTCCCCTCGTGTCTCGAGGGGAGATACTAGGAGCGCGAAGCCTCGAACCTCCAAACCCAATTCCCATCAGTCCATACAGCCATGGATTGGCTAATGTTTCATATAAAGTTCTGAACCAAGTGGTCAGTGCCCAGTGTTACCTAGATGTACTATACAATCAGCCACACTAAACTATTTAGTTAATTTAGTTAAAGTTGCCACAATCAAGAAAAGCAAAGTCAAACAGAATTTACACATTTTTACAAATTTTACAAAGATTCACAGATTTCCACCATCCCAATCCAAATTCTTTGGTGGATTTGATATTATAGATCTATCAAAATGAAGGTTTTAATCAATTGCTCCAATATTTTCACTTTATAACTTTTCATATCTAGTCAGGACTAACTTATTTTTGACAGATCAGTCTATCTTCTACATTTATCTACCTAAATGGACCGCAAGCTCTTCTCCGTTGTTGCTATTTGCAGTCCATCATTAATGTTTAGCACAACGAGTGAATGTATGAAAACTCTAGCTAGCATCCGCAGTGCTATCAACACTGACGAAGGCTTTAGGCTGAAACGCGTCTGTTGTCTTTGATAAATAAAACAATGATGGTGTGAGCACTAACTTGGGTCTACGAGTGCGGTTCTTCGAAAAGCAAACTGTTTTTGGAGCCGAGCGTGGTATTACTGCGGGAACCCTCTACCGCAAGCCGCACCCGCCCGCGACTGCCCGGGATCTTTCAGTGGGGCTTGGAGCAAATATATATATATATATATATATATATATATATATATATATATATATATATATATATATATATATATATATGTATGTATGTATGTATGTATGTATATATATATATATATATATATATATATATATATATATATATATATATATATTACCTACTGGCGGTCGCTAGTAGGTAGTTATAGTTAGGATTGTTTTCTATAGGAAATCCGCAACATTCTATTGGGAATAACTTTGGCGCCGGTTGAGGAATCTGCCTTGTTTAAATTTGCCTCGCTGCGCTCCGCTCCTTCCCTGAAAGTTTGGGGGGGATTCGTCAAGCAGGGGCCGAGAGAAAAGGGGGGTCCCAAAACGTGTTTTCCCCATGTTAATTTCCATAGGGCGGTTGGACTCACTTTTAGCTCGAACGGTTGAATGGATTTCCACAAAACTTGGCAAAATTGTAGGGACTGGTAACCCGATGTGCCTTTGCTATGTCTCAAGATATGTCCTCCAGTGGATTTTGAGTAATTTAGGTTCAAAAAAATATATGTATCTGGGCGGAGCCTAACCACACATCTGATCTGATTGGCTGTCAGCACTTCATCCAAGAAGTGTTGGCAGCCATCTTGGGACCAATATACATGATAGCACCTCATTAAAAGCATTGTAGTTAATAGAGGGTTTTAGGACTTTAGTTACATTATAAATCATTTGTTGATGGTACCATACTCATTTTAGGAATTGTGGTGTGTTCTAAGGTGATTTTACCATGTGAAAAAGCCTTCTGCTGTGATATCATGAATCATGTTTGAAAGAAAACTAATATCTCATGATTTTCCCACAGGGGAAGTGGATCTATAAGCTAAACTGAAAGCATATTTTCTGTAAATTCACATTATCTTTCTCAGTCATGTGAGAATGAAGTCTGATATTCTCAGTACAACATGTACATCCATCAAGGACAGAGACTGTCAGATGATTCCTTTGTGTTCTACTGCAGCCTCCTAGAGTGTTCTAAAGAACAACTAGAGCGCTAACAGTCCTATTTATTACAAAGGTATAGCACACCTGAAACCATCGTGATGGGAATAAAGTGGTAACTCTTAAAACATTTAATTTAAAAAGGAACAAAATGAGGGGGTATATTATGCCATAGAAAGTATTATTAGTGCTGCAGAAAGAAAAATTAGGGCACATTTTGAGTGACTTCTCAAATCCTCTTCAATTTCATTAAAAAATTCTGACATGCAGTCTCCCAAGATGGCCACCAGAGACAAAAGAGCCCAAATGTAGCCCAAATATCACCCAGATGTAGCCCAAGTATAGCCCAATGACAGGATGTCCCAGAGTGTTCTAAAGAACAACTAGAGCGCTAACAGTCCTACTTATTACAAAGGTATGGCACTCCTGAAGCCATCTTGATTGGAATAAAGTGGTAACTCTTAAAATATTTAATTTGCAAAGGAACAAAATGAGGGGGTATATTTTGCCATAGAAAGTATGATTAGTGCTGCAGAAAGAAAAATTAGGGGACATTTTGAGTGACTTCTCAAATCCTCTTCAATTTCATTAAAAAATTCTGACATACAGTCTCCCAAGATGGCCACCAGAGACAAAAGAGCCTAAATGTAGCCCAAATATCACCCAGATGTAGCCCAAGTATAGCCCAATGACAGAATGTCCCAGAGTGTTCTAAAGAACAACTAGAGCGCTAACAGTCTTACTTATGAAAAAAGTATGGCACACCAGAAGCCATCTTGATTGGAATGAAGTGGTAAGTCTGAAAACATTTAATTTAAAAAGGAACAAAATGAGGGGGTTCATTTTGCCATAGAAAGTATGATTAGTGCTTCAGAAAGAAAAATTAGGGATCATTTTGAGTGACTTCTCAAATCCTCTTCTATTTCATTAAAAAAATTCTGACATGCAGACTGAAACATGCACTTTGAATACCAGCAGCAGACTTCCCTGGTGAGCAGTAGCTTTACTACAGTGATCTAATGAGCAACTAGAGTGCTAACATTCAGAATTTATGGCAAATGTGTGACACATCTGAATGCCTTCTTGATGGAACCAAAGTAAACAAGCATTGAAAATGCAATAGATCTCGCCCTCGTTTAAGTTAAAGCCATTCTGTTTGTAATGAGGTGGCTTTTTAGCTTTGTTTTATTACTGTTTTTTAAACTTTCATGTAAATAACATGCATCTGTATGCATATATGTATATGTATGCATGCATTTATATTTATATTGATATAGATATACAGATTATATATGTTTATATATGTATGTATATATGACCTACTGGCGGTCGCCAGTAGGTAGTTATAGTTAGGAAATCCGCAACATTCTATTGGGAATAACTTTGGCCCCGGTGGACGAATCTTTGCGAATTTCTCAAAGAAGATGGCTCGGTCCGCTGCTCCTTCTGTGAAAGTCTTGGGGGCATTCGTCAAGTGGGGGCTGAGATAAAAGGGGGGTCCCAAAACTTGTTTTTCCCATGTTATTTTCCATAGGATGTTTAGACACGGCTACAGCTCGAACGGCTGAATGGATTTATAAGAAATTTGGTAGAAAGGTAGAGTCCGGCTCGCAGATCACACTTTTGTTTAAATGGTGTGAATCCGTCCAGTAGTTGCTGAAAAAATTAAAGTTGAAATCAATTATATATCTGTAAGCGCGCACGGGTGCGCGCACTAATGCGGCTGTGCGCGAGCGGAATTCTGATTTGCTGTTTAACGTCTGTCAACATTCGATTCGGAGGAAATCAGGAAGTGTTGACCGCCATTTTGTTAGTGCAAGTGAATATATTGTACAGAACAAAGGGTTAGAACTTGGAAAGGGGAGAAGGTAGAGATTGTCTGGCCGGGTAGGTTTTCTCAGGGGGTGCAGTAAGGACCCTGAACGCGAAAAGAATTTTTTTTTCTTGTTAAAAAAAATTGTGGGGTGCGCGCACTCGCTCGCGCATCCCTATTCACAAGACTGTGAAAAACTATAGTGGAGAGCATGTGCAAAAAAGTTGCGGGGTGCGCGCACCCGGTCGCGCACGGTGAACAAAAAAAAGAAAGAAAGATGGAGATAAATTACAAGATTGAGTGTTTAGATGTAAGGTGGCTCTTAAAAGAGCCCTTGTGTTAATTGAGTTTTTTCTGCACTTATAAGTAAGTACCGATGCAGAGTCTCATGTTACAGAGGAAGATTCTATTTCCCTCATCCGTGAAATGAACACCATCTCTCCTGTAGATGTCTTGCATGTTGTAACGCAAGTTGTTGTTGTATATAGAACCCATGCTATATTCTCCGAGGAAAGCAGAAACAGATTTATTTACATGTTTCCTTGCTTTCTCAATCTGTGGACAACGTTGATTGGACCAATTCCATTTCTGTCTTTGGCATATATTTGAATACACCAAGACAGTTCGAGGAAAACGTGACATCAATTGACGAAAGGTGTCTTTTAGAAGCATTTCCAGACCTACCCCTGTTAATGTGCCTAGATCATTCCCACCACAGTGCACAATTATCAGGTTAGGTTCAGGGAGATGCATAAAAGTTTTCACCAATGGTATCAATTGGTGACATCTCAATCCTCTTTGGCCAATCCATGTAATGTGCACATTTGGTAAGCCAAGGTTAGAAATTCGTCTGTTTGCAGCATATTTTTCACTCCAGTAAATATAGCTGTGTCCTAAAAGCCAAACCTTCATTTTCAAGGCAGATGCAGTAGTACTCCGATGGGTTCTGGAAGTGGAATGGCAGTTAGAAGGTGAAAGTGAGGAGAAAAAAGTGGATGAGGTTTGGTGTTGATGAAAAACTAAAAATGATTGGTTGATTCTTATACCTCAAGATTGAAGACTACGTTGTATGTTACTGTTTTTTTAAAACAAAAACTTCTATTGGTCATGAAAAAAAATGAAATGTAAAAAATAGTGGATAGGCAGGTGTGTTTGGAGGGAAATGAGCCTTGTTGCTTTGATTTAGAACGTTGAGATATGAACTTTTGACCTGTGCCTTCAGCCAGGTGCAGAATGAGCTGTTACCATGGTAACACCCAGAGAAGGCAGAGGGTGACCTTTATGTGACTTTGAAAATATTGAAAGGGATAACCAACTGAAATGTTAATTTGATTAGGAAATTGTGCGGCAACAAATATGATTGGTTGAAGAGACATATATGAGTGTGTATTGACAGGAAATCTGTGCCATTAATTTTTGGTTGCAGTGAGAGAAGCATTATTGAGAGTTCCGTCAAACGACTATCTGTTTTGTGACTATCATTGTTCTACATCTTATAAAGCATTGGTAAAGGTGAGTCTCTAACTGTTTCTATTGTGATGTACCATAAAATGTGGTTTGGTCACTACAATTGTTTATTTCCTTCACAGTCTCTGAGTAACCGCATTTTTGACTTTGGCACTGTTTTCTATTTTTTCAACTACTGTTCCATTTCCTTTTTATCACTCTTTATATACATTATTTATTTGCAATTATTAGTTTTAAATTACGATTAATAAATTTGATTAAGCTCAGTGGACTTCAGTCATGTTCTTATGTTATCCCCTACTGTTAGTTCTTTTAATTCAATGTCAGTCAGAGACGGAACTGCAACGAAATTTCGGGGGGAGGGAGAATTGTTTTTTTTTTTTGTTAAGGGGACATGAACGTTTAATCAGTAGGTAGAGTAAAGCTGGAGGGGCTCTTAGAATGGGTAAAACAAGTGCAAGGCCTAATTAACATTCAAATGGTTCTTTATAGAGATGTGAAACGTTCAGGTGCGGCTCTGTGTGTATCTGGGATGTATGTTATCGTGGGCTTCCACAGCAGACGGGAGGGGGGGAGGGGGCTGAAGTCCTGTGAAGTTAATGGGGGTTGTGCACCGTTTTTTCACTTTCTTTCAAGTGTGAATTATAGTTTTGGAAATATTTTTGGTATTTGTATTTTTGTATTTGTGGTATATTTGTAGAGCGCAGACCTGTCACCCCAAGGGTATCCTGGCGCTTCGAACCATGAACCAACAAATATGCAGCAGCTTAGCCTATCCTGGGGAAAAGATAGGTTTTTAGCGCCTTCCTAAAGGCTGAGAGATCCTCAAGACTCCTTAGAGATATCGGGAAGGAGTTCCAGAGTTTAGCCGCCGCTACTCTAAAGGATCGGCCGCCCATCCTCACTCTCTGGAAGCGCGGAACTATGAGTGACCTGGATGAGGAGGAGCGTAAGGCTCGAGGTGGAATGTACCAAGCGAACATATTCCGCAAAGAGACCGGGCCAAGGCCATGAATAGCCCTGAACACGATACAACCTGCTTTGTAATGTACGCGTAAATGGACCGGCAGCCAGTGAAGTTCCTGTAGCGCTGCTGTGGATGAACTGTAGTAGGGGCAAGAAAGAGCGAGTTTGGCAGCCATGTTTTGCACCCTTTGTAGCTTACCCAGTAGTGTCATCGGGGCCTCCAGAAGTAGTCCGTTACAATAGTCAAGTCGACTTAAGATGGTACTCCGTACTACTTCTGGTCTGGCTTGCTCAAGGAGGAGGGGCAGAACTTTGCGCAGCATGCGGATCAGCATCATGCACGTCGAGGTGACCTTATTTACGTGCAGCTCTAACTGCAAGTTGGGCCCACAACTAACACCCAAGTTGCGCGCTGATTGTGCGGCTGACACCGTCTCTGAAAATGACGAAGGCCAGAAGTCGTCTGGAAGAGTCCGAAGAACTCGATCATTGGAACAATACAGGACCTCTGTCTTAGTCCCATTGAACTGCAACGAGTTCAACCGGAGCCATTCCGCTGTAGCCTGCATGCATCGATGGAAAGTTTCCAAAGGGACTGCGTCCTGTCCCTCCAGTGAAAAGACCAGCTGGGTGTCATCCGCATAATTAAATGCGGAAATCCCAAATGATTTAATAAGCTGGACCAGGGGGCGGAGGTAGATATTAAAGAGTATAGGGCTGATGGCTGAGCCCTGAGGTACTCCTTGTCCTACTCTCCGCTCCTCTGAGCTGAAGGGAGGGAGCGATACCCGTTGCTGACGGTTGTCCAGATAGGACAGGCCTTGTCTTTAACCCCGCATTCTTCCAGCCTCATGATCAAGGTAGGATGGCTGACCGTGTCGAACGCGGCCGACATGTCGAGCAGCACCAGAAAGGCTGCCCGACCACTGTCGACTCGCGTCCGGAGATTGTCTAGCACGGTCACTAACGCGGATTCCGTCCCATGAGCTGGGCGGAAACCGAATTGCGTTTCATCCAGCCAGGTGTTCCTTTCTAAGAAGCTGGACAGAGTGCGGGTGACCAGTTTTTCCATGATTTTGACTGGAAAAGGAAGCAGGGAAATTGGCCGATAGTTGGAAAGACAGGCAGGGTCGAGCGTAGATTTTTTTAGGAGCGGAGAGACCACTGCCTTCTTCCAACAGTCCGGTACAATCCCTGATCCAAACGACTGGCAGCAAATGGAGTACAGAGGCTGGAAGAGTTCCTCCTGAATACTGAATAAATGGTATATAAAATATGTTAAAACAGAGACAGTAATTATTTGACTGATTTGGGAGCGTTTCCATATAATCTGTAAAGTTGGTTGAAGATCAAAAAATGGAATTAGCAGAGACACAGATAATGCAGGTAGAGAGAGAAATGGTAGATTATACGTCATATCGTCGTCTAAAAGTGCTAATTCCTAAGGTATTTATAAACTTTATGTTGGAGGATAAAATTACAGTGTGGTTTGTGGCCGAGGGCTGCACTGGTGGGGGTGGGGTGAGAAGGGGAGGGGGTCGAGTAAAATAAAATGAAAACTTGTGACTATGAGGTTGTACACAGGTTCGTGGAGTACATGCCTTCATACATTGAGGTAGCAGACCGAGTACACATAGAGTTCTCTCCCTCCTGCCGTCTGAATCCATTTTCATCTCCCTCCTGCTTTCTGTATCCGTTGCTCTGTGTTATCTTAGTGTGTGTGTGTCTGTCTGTGTCTGCGTTCAGTCTGGGCTGAGGAAGTTTGTTCTGCTGGCAGACACAGATAGTCGCATCAAAGTACTTGGCAGGTTTTCAAAATACTATTTATCTAATTGAGATGCTTTTTGGAAGCGCAAGTCAGTGACTGTCTACTTTCAGAATTACCGCTCGGTCGGCTCCATAGAGCAAAGGGTTTGTCGTTCTTCACTTGTTAGTCCGTTTGGTTTTCCACTTTGTTCTCTGGTGGCTGGCGAAGAAGTGTTTGTTATAGTTGAGATGAAAGGGTGATAAGCAGTGAAATACGACATAGCGTGTGGACTGTAGAAGCGGGGGAGCAGTGATTATCAGTCTGAGTGAAGCGCAACTGCGGCGGTGCTTGGTAACAGTAATAAATAATTTTTTTCTTAGAGGTACGATAGTTTGCATGGTCCGCGACCCGCTAAGAAAGGCTTGACGGGCCGTGACAGGCCAGCGGGTTACAGTATGAGTAACTCAGGTCGACAAAAGAAAACATGAACTTAGTACAGCTGAGATTATGTCGAACACATGAATACACTTTTAGTATACAATAATTTCAGTTCTGAATATGGATTAAAAGAGGGAACGTATATATTTGAAATGTTTATTCACTAATGCACTGCTTTGTAGCGAAGTTTATTATCTAATACGAGTAAAGATATTATAAGAAACAAAGTAATCAGCATAGTTACTAGTCCATAGAACACCAATGGTAGAAGCATAGTATGATGCAAAATGAATAAGGTTTAACAAAACATATTCTACAGCCTCCTAAGCAAATATATTAAATTAAATTAAATCTAAGAAAGTGTCTTTTGATTTTAAGTTCAGTAATCATATATGAAAATGCTAGTGGTTAGACATCATCTCAATAACAATTAGTTGTCTGCATACGAAGCACTATCAAGTTTGTGTTATGGTATTGTGTAAGGAAATACAAAACGCGCCAAAAGCGAGATTTTGGCTGGAGGTGAATGTATGTTATCTGTAGGGACGTTCGAAAATCAGTGTTCAAAACAACTACTGTATTGAGATATCTTTTGAAAGGTTTCAGTACTCGATGTCAGATACAGCTCGATAAGCAAGGGTAATATCAGTGTAACCACATATTTTTCTGTTATGAATCAAAAATATTTCACTAGGCAGAAAAGAAAAGCAAGACATGTGTGTGAGGCGGAAATAAGGAGCAGAAAGGGAAAATGGCGTTTAAACATATAAAAAGTCATTGTAACTTTACACATTTATCAGGGTACATTTAACCATATTTTACCCAGCCTTGCTTCGAGAACGTTTCAAATAAGATAAGATAAGATAAGCAAGTGATTTGTTGAAATTAGAGTATAATGAAATGTTTTGAACGAAATCGAGTAGGTGAGGAAAAAAAATTAACTGCACATAAAACACGAAAATCTCACCAGTACGAAATTGTAATGTCCACTGTTAGTAAAGCCAATAGGTTTGTTTATATAAAAAAATAAAGTCCAAAAAACGTGAGAAAGATAGGGAGGGAAAAAAAACTTAAGACGTCAATGGCTTGAATAAGAGTCATCCTACAACTGAGTAGGCGAAGTAAGCAGCAACCGCTTCTAAAAGGAAGTCAGTGTTATCATCCGAAAACAAGTCAGCCATCCAATTGAAAAGAGGAAATGAACATACATGTTCTTTAATTACCAGAGCCTCTAGTACCATCAGAGGACAACTCTGTGACTTTTCTATGTAGCTGTGTGCCAAGAAATCTTGCGCCGCTGCGAATATATTCCAATGACCCAGAACTCCATGTATCGCTGCAAAGGCCCATAATCCCTCCGTCAGAACAAAGCTGTTCATAATCAATTAACGGGTTCATGAGATGATTGTAATTCACTTCAGGAGATACCGAGTTGAAGAGACATAAGTCCAGGGCCCACATGAAATCACAGCTCAGGCAATGAAATACAGGCTGCACACAGGTGAAATAGGAAAATCGAAATGATAATCCATATGATGCACTCAAAGTCGCGAGTGGCAGGATGCCATAGGACTCAAGCATCCTGTGGTGAAACAGTTCTAAGTGCTTCAGCTCGTTTGCGAAGACAGGACGGACATCCATTTTGTAAAAAAGAAAATAGGAACAGAAACGTAGCAGCTACTGGTAGTAGATCAGGAATCTCACAACAATAGGTCAGAGAATATGGAGTGAAGAGTAGCAGAATGACTTTAAATAATTTGGGGCAAAGAAATCACAAAAGCATTGGTTAGTAGTTGCAAAAAAAAAGGCCAGCTGTGAAGTGGAGGATACGTTAAAGATTATGGGAGTCCCCTCAGGAAATTGTAAAGGAAGGTCACTATTTAATAAGTTATGCAGTTCTCTGCGAGTGTTAGCTAAGTGAAGGAGATATGTTTGTGAACAGATGCTAGGGTAACTTGATTTTGTGACAATAAGGCTCTTGTTCATGTCTAGGGATGGAACTTTGAATTCAAGGCCGGAATTCGCGGCCAGATGGAAACATCAAGGTTCCCATGCGGGGGTGGATAAACTACATTCTTACAGAGAAGCATATTCAGAGTGACTATTACAGAGTAAGGTTTGTGGTTTAATAACTCATTGCAATTCTCATTGCTTGAAAATAAATAATCACTGTTGAGTATTAAGATAAAAGTCGGCTTTATAGGAGGCACCGGTGTACCTTTGAAAAAACACGCAACATTACAGCGATTCTAGTTAAATAAGTCATGCAATTGGAAGTGCCTGGATGTGAATGACTAATCCCATGTTTCAGTATGCTCATCTCTATACAAATATAATTTTTTGCCGTCTCTAAGGGATTTGTAAGTAAAAGGGAGGGACTTGGTTTCATGTTACTAAGAGGTACTGAGCCGGTGGTATGTATTTTTGTGAAAAAAATCTGTGGAATTTAAACATTGAAAAAGCCCGAAAGATAGAGTAATTAATTTGTGGATTAGGCATGTTGCAGCTGCGGCTTCTAACTAAAAAGGGTAAAGTGTCTAGGCGTTGAATGTGGAATACCGAAAAAGAATCGTGTGTGATGGAAAGGAAACGTGGTTTGAAAATGAAATTTAAAGGTGCAAAGGGAGAGGAGACATTAAGATAGTTTCAGGGCTTTAAGTGTGCCGGGTCTTTTCGGGTCTCATTAGAGGCAGTTTCTTAAAGCTAGGCTGGGTGTGTATCGGGGTGCACTTTTGAGCTCTGGCATAGGTAGACTGTTTTTTTTGCCGGCCTATCATGACAGCATGCTGTTGCAGTACTTCAAGAAAAAGTGGCAGAGCAAAAAAGAGAGTGCAGTACAGACACGTTCAGAAACTGCAGGTAGATTATGTGTGGTATTGATATTAATGCTTATTTAACTTGTGCAGCTATGAATGTGTGCCAAAGGCAATAGTCCACAGTTGCTGTAGGTATCATGTTATCTAGTGTACCATACCCTCATGCTTTGATGTGTAGGGCAAAATTTACAGTGTGGTTTGTGGTTCTGGTGGGTGAGAGGTCAGAGGGGAAAGGGGTGGGGCTAAAGGGAAACAAAGAGTTTTGACTATGACGTTATACAGAAGTTCCTGCAGCAGATGTCTTCATGCACTAAGTTACTGGAGTTAGCAAACATATATCTGTCTTCCTCTTTCCCTTTTCTCAATATCTCTATCTTTGTGCTGGTTCCTTCATATATTTCAGTGTGTCCGGCTAGTTCTCTGTATCTCTGTCTATTGTGCAGTTTTACTTCATGTTGTGTACTCTCTGAATTCTACCCTTCTTGTCTCTCATGTATTTTCTCTCTATCCTGTTTTTGTTCTCCTGACTGTTTGTTGTATTCTTTCTGTTTCTCTTGTTGTCCCTCTTTTTGTTGTCGTTTTTACTCTTCTTTTTTTCCCATCTGTCCTTCTTTTACTTTGTGGCCTGAATTATGCCCTTGCTTTCCCTCTCCCTTGTGATCTCTCACTGCTTTCTATGGTCGTTTTGTATGTTTCTCTATCTCCTGCTTTCAGTCTTTCTCCTGCATTATCTCTATGGTGGTGTATCTCTCTCTCTCTCTTCTATTCAGCCTCCTTCTCTCCATCTCTCTCTCCCTTCTGCTCTTCTTGTCCATCTCTGCGTTCCTTATGCGCTCTTCCTCTCTATTGTGCTGTTTGCCTGGTGTCCTCTATTTCCATGTGCCTCCTGGCGTTTATTTCTTTTGTGCCCTGTCTGTTGTTTCTACTCTGTCACACCCTGTCTATGTTCATCTTTTTGTTTTTTGTACCTTCCCTCTTTTTGTTCACTATTCTCTGCTTTCTGTTCTTTTTCTTTTTCTCTATTTGTGCTTTCAAAGCTGCTCTCTCTCTGCATGTTCGTGTCCCTGGTACTGTGTGTCTGTCTCCTGTGGTCTGTGTCCTTTCTATTCTGTGTCTCTTTCGTATTGTACATCTCTCTGTATCTCTGTCATTAGTTTTGTGCAGCTAGTGATTATGAAAATGTAGGAAAGAAAACGAATCAGTATAATTACCAGAATTCAAATATAAAACTCAAAAGCAAATTATTCACCCAAAATTATGTAAAAAGAAGCTTTATTCACAGTGTGATGTTGATGTTCCATGCTGATTTATGTTGCCAAGTAAGATGGGTAACAGATATACTAAGTAAGATTGTGTAGCAGTGCATATCATAAATATTGCATGTAGTATCCTGGCAATGTGTAGGAGATTACACTGTAAATGAAGTTTGATTTTTAAAAAAATCTGGGTGTTATTGGATGTGTTTAAAAACAAATATTAAACTTAGTTAGGCTTTAGGATATATAATGGAGAGAAAATGAGGGAATGTATCTGTTAGGCTTGTTATTTGGCACAATGGGTGTATGTTGTGTAATAAATATGTCTGTAATATGTTAACTAAAATTCAGTTGTTTATTATTTTTTTTTAGAGTGTTTGGTGCTGAAAAGCAACAACCTGTAGTCAACTTGATAGAGTTTACAACGATCAAATTCTTTTTTCCAGGTGAGTTGGTATTTTTTAAAGGCAATTTATGTTTGTGCAGATTAAAATAATAAGCAAGATTTTTTAGAATATTTGCACTGCTTCTGTTTTGCTGGAGGATTTTATGTTCTATTTTTACTATGTCTGTACCTGCTTGCACTACATATGTATTTTGAGATAGGTTTCCACTGTCTGTTGGCACTTTCTTTTTATGGGCCGGGTCCATGTGTTATTTTCTATGCAGTTCTGGTTCATCTATTCTGTGACTGCAAGAGTTTGCTCTTTACGTGGATTAATTCTTGCTAAGTTATCATTTTCTCTGTAACTCATGCTGTATCATTTGTGTACAGTCGTTTTTCTTGATTTATAGAGGTGTATTATGATATGGCTGATGGCGTGATGGGCATTTTTTGTGCATATCTGTGACTGTACTATCTATTTGCACCCTATTATATGCATTTGCAGAGGTCTATTATGATGTGGTTCCTCATGGTTAGCATGAAATGTTCTACATTCGATGAAATTCACATGTTGAGTATGCTGTTGAAAGGTAAAAGCAACTGTCTCTGTGGGAAGTAGTAATCTGTTTAGTGAATGTTTTAATTGGTATATTGCAAGTCCCCCCTTCAGTCTGCATACAGTTTGAATCGTACTTTGTAGTGGTGAACTCAGAAAATAGATCCCTAAAAATAAATTAGAAAGTCTATCAACAGTTCTACAGTCCAGAAATCCTAAAAACAAATTTCACAGTAAGATGTGTTTTTACAGCACAATTTACTTAAAAAAATTGAAAGGGATACTGTTAATGTCTACGATCATAGTGTCAGTTTCTTTCAAAACAAGAGGAAGGTGCTATCTTAATATATGTAGTTAATGTGTTAAAAAGTATGAAAATGTATGTAGTTTAAAAATTAGTAAAGGTAATTTTTGGTTATCTATTCAAGAAAAAGATATAATTTAGTCTTTACATTTTTTTAAAAGGACACAGAAGACAGAAAAGGAATACTAAAATGGAAAATTATTCCGAAAACATAAATTTACATTTTGAAATTGCAAATGAATTTATAGAAGAATTACTAGATGGAGTATTTGAGGAGGAACATGACACAGAAAATGTGGACTTTATGGACCGAACTTTTGACAGTGCTTATTTAGAAATGGTGGAAGGGGAAGAAGAGAATTTAGAAGAAGAAAATTATAATAATCAAGAAGTTCCTGATTAAATTATGCTACAACTGATTTTACAATATGAATTATAATTATTTATATTAAAAAAAATCTTGAAGGCAGTTTTCTTGTACTATTCGTCGTTGATCTGCTTTATGAGAATGAGAATAAAAGTTTTCATGAACTGTATAAGAGATTAAAGTTAAAAAAATTAAAAGCACGAGGAACACCTACAGTGCTTGAAAATTAGTAGTGTTCATATGCCTGAAAAAGTAGAATCATAAAATACGTCTATAATGGTGACACAGCTATGGACTGTTATAAATTTAGAACCAATATTCAGTACAGGATTTCCTACTCTGTTCAGAGACTGTTTCTTTGTCTTTAATCTAGTTATAAAATAAAGCAGTGGTTATAACTTGTATGTTATATGCTAGTAGAGGTCTATAATATTTTTTAACTTTTTTCCAAACAGATTGTCATTTTTATCACAAACATCAATCAGTATGCCGACCAGAAATGAAAAAAGAAAGCTGTATAAACGGACATACCATTTGAAGAGGAAAGAAGGACAAGAATTACATAATCAACAAAGGACGGAGGAAAACAAGAGTGCTCTTGGTAAGAGCAGCAAGGATTTTATAAAAAAGTTGTGTCAAAGGAAACGTAAATTGGATAATGTTCAAAAGGAAAAACAGTTGTCTGTATCTACAAGGAGAAATGCAAGAAAAAAGAAAAATGTGTCTGAAATCAGCGGTGAGGAAAATATGTACAGTAAAAGACGTACTAATCAGTTTGCGGAAATCAGGAAGCGTATGTTTCATAACAGAGTAGTTTTGAATTTATTAAAAAAGGAAAAAGTTTCTAAAAGGAAATCTGCTTTTTATAAGAAGACAAAAATATATAGAGGATGTTGTTGAACACGCATTTGAGACAAAATGTTTTTTATTTATTTTAGTACTTAATAGAATAAATACACTAAATAAGGCAATCAGAGTTTTAAAAGCTAAGAGTAAATGGAAGAGACACATAAATAGAACTAATTTTTGTAAAGTCTTTTCTGGGAAATGGATTCATACTTCAAATTCTGAGCCATTTTTTAATGAAGAGAGTTACTTTCAAAGTAACGATTTGTTGCATGCAGTTGACACCAGTGGTCGAGCGTATGAGGTGAAGGATGGCTGTCCTATTGAGAAAGAGAAAATTGAGGTTACAAATCCAGAAGGGGTAATAGGTGGAGATGTTTTAGAGGGACGTGTTCATGCTCCTGTTTATAGTTGGAATTGTAGCAGTATTTGCAGTGTACGACAGGATTCAATTGATTTCTTTCGCAATTTCTTACGTAAGTACACTAAGGAAAGTCTAAAAAAAAAAATTGTAATGTTGCAAGAATTAGATCGTTGCAGAGTGAGAGAAAAAACAGGTTTGCAAGGCCATTCTCTGGCTTGTCTTTCTAAAAAAATATGCGAGAGTGTTTTTCATCACTTCAGGATGTTAGCAGTGCATCATACCAAAATGAGAAAATTAGTGAGAAAGTTGTATTATGCAAAAAGTCCAGCAATTAAACTTAAACAGTTAAATAGCGCTCTTTTGCATGGATGTGCATTAGATGTGAAGAGCATTTGTGCAGAAATTGAGGTAAGTTATTTTGGTCGAGATGAAGACAATGCAGAAACTGATATAGTTATAGAAGGAAATGTGTTAGAAAATGTTGGACATTTTAATACTGAAGATTTTGAACAGGAAATAACAAAGTTTAAGGTCATTGCAGGTGAAAAACCAAATTTTACTTGTGTGTGTTGTCGACGCATTCATTACAAAAGTCAAACTAGGTTAGTTGATTTATATTTAAAAAGTGAAGAAGAAGATAATACTCAGTGGAAAGAGTTTGCGACTTATTTGTTGGTAGAAAACTATTTTGATTTGGGTTTTGAGCAACGTATTTGTAAATATTGTTATAATAAATTAAATGAGAATAGAATGCCTGCTAGAGCTGTATATAATAATCTTGAGTTGATAAATATTCCATCGGAACTGAAGGATTTAAATACTTATGAGACTATTCTGATTCAATGTGTACATCCTTTTCAGGCTATTGTTCGTATGGAGCCTAAGACTGGGAAATTAAATCCTTCAGATTTACAAAGAGGATTAAAATGTAGAGTTGTATATTTGCCACTTGATTTAAAAAAATATGGAGACAATTGGTATTGAAAATGTAGAAGAGGAACCTCTAGTTATTCTAGTTAATGGTGTACCTACAAAGAGTAAGAAAATCTGGCAAGATTTAGTGGATGTTAGGAAAGTCAAACAGGCAACGTTGTATTTAGTCAAAAATAATAAATACTATAAAAATGTGTACGTAGAAGAAGAGGATGTAAGTGAAGAAGAGGATAATGATTTGTCTATTGGACAAATTGAAAAAGTTGACTTGTCCAGAAGTGAAGAAATTTATGAACATTATGTTATGTTATGTTATGTTATGTTAAAACTAAGTTTATATAGCGCACGGCTACTCTAAAAGAGTGTCCCGGCGCTTTCCACAGGCAGCTCAGTACCAAATAACACAACAATGAAATCAAATACAGAGAGCAAATAAAACAGAACCCGCCCGAAAGGAACTACAGATTAAAAAGCCACGTCTTCAGGTTCTTCCTAAACTGGAGCAGATTGGGGGTACTGCGTAGTGCCAGTGGCAGAGTGTTCCACAACTGGGGAGCCTTGCAGCTGAAAGAACGGCCCCCTGTGCGGGCCTTCCTCACACGCGGAACCACGGCAGTGAAAAGAGATTCTGACCGTAGCGAGCGGGTTGGGCGATAGAAGGCCAACCTGCGCCTTAGGTACCCGGCCCCTGAGCCGAAAAGTGCTTTATGCATCAACGTCAGGGATTTAAACATAATCCGCTTCCGGATAGGTAGCCAATGAAGCATTTGCAGCAGCCCAGACGCTCGTGCTCGCCTATGCAAACCAAAGATGGCCCGGGCAGCAGAGTTTTGAGCCACCTGCAGGCGCTGGACAAGGTAATCAGGGAGGCCAAGAAAAAGGGCGTTGGCATAATCCAGCCTGGATCCGATAAGCGCCTGGACGGTTATCCGCCTGTGCTCCGCAGAAAGCAGTGGAAGAAACTTGCGGAGCATTTTCAGAATACCGAAACAGGTGCCGGCCAGACCCAGGACATGCGCTCTCAGCGAAAGCTTATTGTCTAGTCCAACCCCAAGATTTTTTGCGACCACTGAAGACTGTGTAGGAGGGCACATCCCAGACGGCCACCATAGCCGCCACTCAGGGTCGACAGCACAGCCGAAGAACAAAACCTCCGACTTGCTGGAGTTAGCCTTCAGGCTGTTCCGCTGAAGCCAATCAAATACCATGCCAAGACAACCCCGGATATTCTCTCCATCGAATGCTAGATCTTTACCGCATGTGAAGAGAAGTTGCGTGTCATCGGCGTAAGACACGATCCGGGCCCCATGAGCCTCCACCGCCGCCGCCAGAGGGGACATATAGATGTTGAACAATGACGGGCTCAACACAGAACCCTGTGGAACCCCTACTCCCAACGGCGGCATCTCGGAGGAGCTCTGGGAGACCCAGACCGTCTGGCGGCGACCTTCAAAAAAAGATGAAAACCATTTGAACACCGTCCCCCTGATGCCGATGTCATGGAGCCTGGCAAGAAGCGCCTCATTGGGGACGGTGTCGAAGGCTGCCGACAGGTCCAACATGACTAACATGGCCTTGCCACCAACATCCAAGGTCTCCCTGATGATCTCTGAGACCTCCAACAACGCCGTTTCCGTACTAAAATTAGGACGGAATCCGGATTGGGAAGGATGGAGCAGGTTGTTGGTGTTAAGAAAGCTCGACAAGACACCATGAACATGTTTTTCAGTGATCTTCGCCAAAGCCGGAAGAAGTGAAATTGGCCTGTAATTGGCCAGAACATCTGCGTCAAGACCAGGCTTTTTCAGGAGGGGGATCACCATCGCCCTTTTCCAGGTGCTAGGGACACTCCCCTCCCTCAGAGAGATGTTGAGGATGGGATTAACCAGGGGATTCACCACCGCCGCCATCCCTGCCAAAAATTTGGCAGGGCAGGGGTCAAGTGGCGAGCCTGATTTGAGCCCGGCCAGCAGCACCCGGGACGCCTCGCTAGAGACAGCAGGAAAATCTGCCAGCACTGCGTCAGGCGTGAGCGATGGCCCATGCCCCAACCCGGGGCTGCAGCCGCCCTCCTCCGCACTCTCCGAGAAAGAAGCCTGAATTGCCTTGATCTTGCTGGTAAAAAAGTTGGCGAGATCACACGCCCTTGCATCAGAAGATAATGACGGGGGAAGGTAGGAGCTAGGGGTGGTGAACTCCTTCACCACGGTGAAGATCTCCTTACAGGAGTTCGCCGCCATCTCAATCCTCCTATCAAGGTATTCTTTCTTTGCACATAAGATGTCCCGGTGATAGGCTTTAACTGCCGCTCTGTAGGCCAATTTGGCCTCCCCGTCATACTGAAGACTCCAGGCCCGCTCCACAACCTTACATTGGCTGCGGGCCAACCGCAGCGCCTCAGTAAACCACGGCGCCGATTGGCGGAATGCCATAGGCCGCTGGGCAGCCTTGGGTGCAAGATCGTCAAGCCTTTCCGTCAGCCACTGCTGCAGAGCCTCCGTATCCTTTTCCAGATCGCCCGAAAGATGACAAGGATGTTCCGAGAGCGCCAGCTCCAACATATCGGGCGTCACTTTGTATAGTGCTCTGAAGGCTGGTCTAGTTCGCATGGGGACAGTGTTGGCAAGCCGCCCACTGTCCAACACGGAGAACCTGATCAGCCTATGGTCCGTCCAGAGCACCGGTGTGGTCTCGACATCAACAACCGGCACTGACGAGAAGACCTGATTGAGGGTATGCCCCTTGTCGTGCGTGGGACCTGACACAAAAGGTGCGAGACCCAGCGGAGATGTAATGTCAAGCAGTTTGATGGTGTCCGGGTCGCTGGTCGCTTCAAGATGGAAATTGAAGTCACCCGCCACGACACAATGCTGTGTGGTCAGCGCCAACTCAGATATCGCTATCTGCAAGTCCTTTAGGAAAGAACCCAGCGGACCTGGCGCCCTACAGACCAGCAACCCCTTAAACGCTTGAGCCGGAGACAGTCTGAGCGTGAAGGCAATGGACTCCGTACCCCCGATAGAAATCAAAGGGAGAACTGAGCAAAGAATGTTATTCCTCACCACCACAGCTACTCCACCGCCCCTACCCTTCCCTCTGTCCTGCCGGAAGATGTTGTACGCTGGGGGGATGGCAGAGAAAATATCCGTCTGAGACGCCTCTCCCAACCAAGTTTTGGTTAGGAGAAGACACACCGGATTTTCCCTCACCAATAGATCATAGAGGTGCTGGGCATGACAGCCCAGTGACCGAGTATTCAGCAGCAGGCAAAGATGCTTCGTGCCAGTCTCGAAGGACCTATACACGGTAGTAGGAGTCCAGACCGGGGACCAGCCACAGGCCGGACAGCGCCGTTTGCCTCTAAAACGCCCCGGGAAAACCACACGGCACAAACATGAATAAGTCTGCATAGCACGCAACGTCGCCGACGTATAGGTGATCATCCCCCCTCTCACCTGGCCGGGCAGCAGCCCGCCGCCTCCCCGCCGCCTCCGGGACGCTGACGGGCGCAGACGGGCAGGACTCCGGCACGACTCAGGCTAAGCGAGGGCGTCCTCCTGCGCGTCACGCTGCGCGTAGGGGAGCGAATTTAAATAGGCGCTCCAGTCCTCCCTATTGCGCGAGTCCGCTCAAAGATGGCGGCCGCCGCCGGATGGAAGAGCCCCAATCCAAAATGGCCCCCAAAGTAGTGCCCCCGGACCCACCAAAGTGGTGGTGCTTTGAGGCACACTAGTGCGATTTTATGTGCAGTGAGGGGAGCGAGGGGCGCGCGAGCAGCAGAGAGCGGATTTAAAAACAGGGATAAGTGAAAATAAAATCTCAAACCAAAATACAAAACGAGGAAAGTTAAAATGACACAGAGCTGTTAAAGCGCGAGCGCAGCAATGTGGCAGTTCATCCACTGCATTCGAAAGAAGCAATGGGGAATGCTATTGAGTTATTTCAGATGAAAAAAGCAGAAGAAAGTCCTATTAGTGTATGAGAAGAAAGTTTGGAAAGTCGTTGTTTCCCACAGTTATTCCCAACAGGTGAAGGTGCGCGATATGATGATCGACCTATGCAGATTCCTGCATCTGAGTACCGGACAACAAGATTATATGCAGAAGATCCGAGATTTCGTCAATGTATTCCATATTTGTTTCATCTTCTGTTTGAGAGTGACTTATCTGGTCTTTCTTATGCAGTAAACCATATCTTAAAAAGTGGAGTGCATCTGCAAAATGTTTCAGCAAAGGAATTTATGGATAAAGTGCAACAGAAAGACAGTGTTTTGGATTCTCACCTAATTAATTTAATGTCATGTCAGCGTGGTACTAATGAGTATTGGCACCGTCGTCATGGAGATTTAAAATGCATGCTAAGAAACTTAGGAGCACCTACATGGTTTTTAACTCTAAGCTGTGCAGAGTATGCTTGGGAAGATTTACTTGAATTTCTTCGAGAGGCGAATGCAAACATTGAAAATATAAACTACAAGACACCTGGAGAATTGTGTTCGTTGGATCCGGTTAATGTTTGCAGATATTTTAATCATAGATTTGAAGCTATGATGTCTTTTATTACAAACAAGAAAAATCCACCTCTTGTGAAGTTCTGGTTTTCTTCTGGAGAAAAGAGTATCAAGCAAGAGGTGCTCCTCATATTCATATGCTATTATGGATCAAGGATGCTCCCAAATTTGGAAGAGACTCGGATGACACTGTACTGTCTTTTATTGAATAATATGCCACTTGTGACATACCTAACAGTACAACTGATAAGGACTTAAGAGGAAAAGTGTTACGCTTTCAAAGACATCGTTGTGGAAAATATTGTCTGCGAAAATTCAAATCTAAGGATACATTCTATACTAAATGTCGTTTTGGATTTGCACGACCAGTGCTTTCAAAAGGAAGAGTCAACAATTTGATGTCATCTTTGCAACATAATATCACAAGACGATCACCCAAAAATACCTACAATTTAAGAAGAGGTGAAGAGTCCCAATATATAAATGACTATAACACAGTCATTTTGTCCTTGTGGAATGCTAACATGGATATACAATATGTTGCGGACAACTCTATTGCTGTGGCTCGATATGTAACGTCTTATATCACGAAATCTGAAAAGACGGAACTGAAGGAGATGTGGGAAGATATTTCTCATGAAAAGAGCCTAAGCAAGAAATTGTATACGTACAGTTTGAAGATGTTATCTCATCGAGAAATTGGAGCATATGAATGTTGTGATCGATTATCATCAGCAAGTCTTTATGCGAAATCTAGAAGTATCCTGTGGGTGAGTTTAGGTCTTGCAGGAACACGAAACCGTGTTTTGAAAACAGTACAGACATTCTGAAAAACAATATGTTGGATATATACTATCCAAATAGAAGTACTCTGCTTGAAAACATTTGTCTGTATGAAGTACTTGAAAAATACATTTTTAAAAGCAATATTAGAGAGAATATTGAAAAAGGTGTATACGCTGTAATTGGACAGGAAGGATGTCTGGTCAAACAAAGAAAAGGACACTTGATTAATCACCGAAAACTGAGTTGCGAAAGTCCTGACAAAAGAGAATTTTACTATTTAGCTCTTATGCAACTCTTTAAACCATGGCGTACAGAAGAGGAACTACTTGGTGACTTTCAAAGTTATGAAGATTCATTTAACGCATCTAAAAGTAGTATAGAATGTCCTGTTTTTAGTAATTATCTCAAAATGTTGAACAACGAAATAGAGCAAGAAGCAACAATTGCAGCGGAGATTGCTAGAGAAAGTTCTCAAGACACTCAAAGTTCTGCATCGTTGGGTCAGGATCCACTGGGACAACCAATTATCCGAAATGAAGCAGCCACTGCCATGGATGAGGTGGAAAGAGCAATGCAGCAAGCTCAAGAGGATATAATAAACTTAGAAGAATTGGAGAAGGAACTGAATCTTGAGCAAAGACAGATATATGATGAAGTGACAGAGCACATTGAGCATGGTTTTCGTCATGACAAAAAAGAATGCTCATGTATGTTATTTGAACCTATTCGACTATATGTAAGTGGAGAAGTTGGAACTGGTAAAAGTTTTCTAATAAAAGGAATTACTACATATCTACAGCAAAGAACTCAGTCACCACTGTCTTGTGTTGTTACTGCTCCAACTGGATTGGCAGCACATAATATTAAAGGTATTACTTTACATCGTTTACTGATGCTGCCAGTTGAACATGAAAATAAATTACAATATCACAAGCTATCTGGTGACGCTTGGTATGAAGTTTCTAGAGTTCTTAAAGAAATGAAACTTCTCATTATTGATGAGGTAAGCATGGTATCCAATTTAATGCTTGCTGTTGTGCATTTAAGAATGCAACAGATACTTAAAACAGACTATGATGTGTTATTTGGAGGCAAACATGTCATAGTTTTTGGAGATCTACTGCAACTAACTCCTGTGAAAGGACAACCTGTATTTCAAACTGTTACACATGAAGACACCAGAAAGTGCCTGGGCAGTATTGGAAATGTTAATATACGGTCACATTTCAAATATACTGAACTGATTCAAAATATGCGACAGGCAAAGGATACTAAATATGGAAATATTCTTCAAGATATAAGGATTGGAAAACTAACTGTAGATGCGAAAGAAACTCTACGAACACGATTACTTTCTAAGTTGTTTCCCAATGAAGATAATGTACCTGAGAAAATATATAGTAAAGAGGTAGAAGATAAGTCAGTCATATGCTTGATGCCAACTCTAAAAGAATGCCCTGTTTTCAATGAAAAAATGTTGAAGTTGGAAAATCAAGAAATTAAGAAACTGGAAGCTAAAGATAAAATAGAGCATGAAGGAAGTACTATTGTTCTGTCTGAAAAATTGAAGTTAAAA
Source organism: Lissotriton helveticus (assembly GCF_964261635.1). Lineage (NCBI taxonomy): Eukaryota > Metazoa > Chordata > Amphibia > Caudata > Salamandridae > Lissotriton > Lissotriton helveticus. The sequence continues at coordinate 788,040,094 of NC_136057.1, read as the reverse complement.
TTGGATTCTCTTCAGAAATCTATATCTAAAACTGCTGGCTTAGAAAAGAATCTGTATGTATGTTTAAATTGTCGGATTATTTTACGGAGAAATTTACATGTAGAAAGAGGTTTGGTGAATGGAGCAATGGGTAATATTGTTGGTTTTGTAAATTACCCAAATAGAGATGAGATTGAATTTTTACGAATAAAATTTGATGGAATTGAGGAAGTTCAACAATTCAGTCACTGTTCAACTCGTTTTTTGCTTGTGAAAGACTTATATGTCCGTCGGAAGCAATTTCCAATTTGTTTGGCATATGCAGTGACTATTCACAAATCTCAAGGTTTAAGTGTAGATTGTGCTTTGGTAAATATTGGAAGCACTGTATTCAAAGAGGGTATGGCATATGTTGCTTTATCTCGAGTTAGAACTTTATGTGGACTTTATCTAATTGATTTTGATGAGACAAAGATTAGTGCAGATTTAAAATGTGTGAAGGAGTATAATAGGTTAAGAAGAGAATATGCTCCAAGTTTACCTCAATATCCTTTAATTAAAAAGAGTATGGTTGGTCAGAAAATGAGAAATGAGGAAAAATGTAGTGAAGTAGTAGAGAAACAAAGAAAAAAAGATGAGGCTGTCATTGGTAGCAGTAAGAAAAAGGTTAGTATTGAAGAGACTGTTGGATTTAAATTTGAAAACAGGTCTGGTGTCAATTGCTATGCAAATGTAGTGGTTAATGTTGTTTTTTTTCTAAAAAAATGTACAGCAACAGATTGTACAAAATCAGGAGCAAACATGTTGTTGTTCCTTAAATTCTGTCTTTGAAAAATGTAGCAGTGGTAATAGTGAAGTAGCAAGTGTTTCAGAAGTAAGGAATGTTTTAGACATATGTGCAGGACTAAATCAATTTTCTCAGAATATTCAGCAAGATTGTCAGGAATTTATTATGTATATGCTTACAGTTTTGGAAGAAGAAGGTGTAGATATTGATAGTCTTTTTGACCTTTCTTATAAATGGGAACATACTTCCGATAATTGTTCATTTTCAAGTAGTACTGACATACACACAGAAAGATTTATATATTTAACATTACCAGATTGTAAAACAGTGTCCTTTAATAAACTAGTTAAAGATGCGTATCAGAACATGGTCTGCTCTCAATGTAACTCAGAAATGTTATCAACATTATTTATCCACAGATATGGACAGTATGTCATTTTAATGCTTCAACGATGCAGAGCTGATGGAAGTAAATTGTCAACGTCAATTAAAAATGTTGTGGCTTCTCAAATATCTATTTCTAGAAGAACATTTGTAACTGTAGCAATTATTTTTCATGAAGGGCCATCAATATCATCAGGACATTACATAGCTTATTTGAAGTCTCCAACAGGTTGGACGCTCTGCAATGATAGTCAATTGAGTTTTAAGAAACGTTTGCCTTTTGACTTAACAAATTCTTATCTGATATTTTTGCAACCTAAATTTCAGTAAAATTACTTGGCGTAGTAAGATTAATACTGTAAAGATATGAAACTGTGTTGTTTAGAAATATTTTTACTTTTCTTCCACAGATACCATGTTTTTTTAAAGATTTTAAGTTTTTCTTTATTACTATTTCTTAGGCATGTCATGAGTGATGTAATATGTGACGTCATCAGCAGTGCATTGCACGCGCAAGTTATAGTGAGTCCAACTAACTATAACGTGGGAATTTCAATGGTTTTATGCGAGTAAAACTTCCAGGTAACTATAACTAGTGCGAAAACTATGGTTTTTCCAGTGAATTTCATAGGTTTTGTTAATGCTATTTCCTAACTATAACGTGTGTAAACCTATAGTTTTTTCAGTGAATATATATATATATATACATACACATAAATATATATAAATGCATATGCATATATATATGCATATATATAGATATATGGTATTTGTGTGCGTGTAGAGAGAGGTAGAGAGGTAGAGGTGTAGAGGTAGAGAGGTAGAGGTAGAGAGGTAGCGGTAGAGAGGTAGAGACTAGTAGAGAGAGAAGTAGAGAGAGGTAAAGAGGTAGAGAGTAGAGAGTGAGTAATAGAGAGTAGAGAGTGAGTAGTAGAGAGTAGTAGAGAGCAGTAGAGAGAGTAGCAGAGAGTGAGTAGTAGAGAGTAGTAGAGTGAATAGTAGAGTGAGTAGTAGAGAGTAGTAGAGAGTGAGTAGTAGAGAGTAAGTAGTACAGTGAGTAGTAGAGAGCAGTAGAGAGTGAGTAGTAGAGAGCAGTAAAGAGTGAGTAGTAGAGAGTAGTAGAGAGTGAGTAGTAGAGAGTGAGTAGAAGAGAGTGAGTAGCAGAGAGAGAGAATAGTAGAGAGTAGTAGAGAGTGAGTAGTAGAGTGAGTAGTAGAGACTAGTAGAGAGAGAGTAGTAGAGAGGGAGTAGTAGAGAGTAGTAGAGAGTGAGTAGTAGATTGAGTAGTAGAGAGTGAGTAGTAGAGAGAGAGTAGTAGAGAGTGAGTAGTAGAGAGTAGTAGAGAGTGAGAAGTAGAGAGTGAGTAGTAGATAGTAGAGAGTGAGTAGTAAAGCGTGATTAGTAGAGAGAGAGTAGTAGAGAGTGAGTAGTAGAGAGTGAGTAGTAGAGAGTAGTAGATAGTGAGTAGTAGGCAGTGAGTAGTAGAGAGAGAGTAGTAGAGAGTAGTAGAGTAGTAGAGAATGAGTAGTAGAGAGTGAGTATTTGAGAGTAGTGGAGTAGGAGAGAGTAAGTAGTAGAGAGTAGTGGAGAATATTCCAAAGTTTGGCACAGCACCACTTGCACAATAAGTCCAATCAAATCATATCACGTAGAGTCCTTATTGAAGCGCTGAATCTTGGTGTATATTCAAATGCTTTTATTTTCCTTAAGTTTATGTACCACAGTCAGCCGAAACGTTTCGTTCTATACAACAGAACTTCTTCAGGGCGTTCTTATTTCCTGCAAGTTATGTCGGTATCCTGTTGTCATATAACTAGATATTTCTTCCAAATGTTAGACGAGACGTAAGTACATTCTTATTCAAAGTGACTAGGTATCAATTTTACCCACACAATTCGGGTAGACTTGTGTAATTTATAGCATCCTCAAAGTCAGTCTTTCAAAAATTCCAAAGTATAGGACATGATAATCCAAATCCAAATGTTTCTCAAGAAAAGTCATTTTCAATCATTCGGAATATCGGTGTTTGGGCAGATATGACTCAGGGACCCCCAGTATGCAAGGGGAATTAGTCCCCCATCTGCAAACGCGCCAGGTGCCTGCGTTGCAGAGAGGTGTAAAAAGGGGCAAAGCCTCATTACACCTCTGTGCAATGCAGCCCCCTGGCGCATACTGGAGGTTCCAGGTGGGCTAGTTGGCCCCCAGGGACCCCTAGTATGCAAGGGAATTAGTTCCCCCTCTTCAAACATGCACGGGGGCTGCGTTGCAGAGAGGTGTAAAAAAGGGTGTGGCCTCATTACACCTCTCTGCAATGCAGCCCCCTGGCGCATACTGGAGGCTCCTGGTGGGCTAGTTGGCCCCAGGGACCCCCAGTATGCAAGGGGAATTAGTTCCCCCTCTGCAAACGCGGCAGTGGGCTGCGTTGCAGAGAGGTGTAACAAGGGGCACAGCCTCATTACACCTCTGCAATGCAGCCCCCTGGCGCATACTGGAGGTTCCAGGTGGGCTAGTTGGCCCCCAGGGGCCCCCAGTATGCAAGGGGAATTAGTTCCCCCTCTTCAAACATGCACGGGGGCTGCATTGCAGAGAGGTGTAAAAAGGGGCATGGCTTCATTACACCTCTCTGCAATGCAGTCCCCTGGCGCATACTGGAGATTCCTAGTGGGCTTTCAGGTCTTATATAGTTAGGAATTAGCATTAAAAAAACCTATGAAATTCACTGAAAAAACCATAGGTTTCACACCATTTATAGTTAGGAATTAGCATTTAAAAAAACCTATTAAATTCACTGAAAAAAACATAGGTTTGACACCAGTTATAGTTAGCTGGAAATTTTACTGACATAAAACCATTGAAATTCCCACGTTATAGTTAGTTGGACTCACTATAACTTGGGCGCCTGCAATGCACTGCTGATGACGTCACATATTACATCACTCATGACATGGTCAGTGACATCACTCATGACATCACTGATGACACCATCCTTGTGACAGGGTGACAGACCTCCTTTCAGTGTAATATAACCCTTGAAACACATATTCAAAAATAGAAACAAAAATTTTCAAAAAAATAGAGATACCCATACCAGTTACAACAACCAATTCAGTAATACCACCATCTATATACACATCCACTCATTCACCAAAAGTTCTATATAGTCACTCATACATATATTCACTCATCATATGTAGTGAAACACCTATACATCCTGTTACATATACAAAGTTTGCCTGCAATGAGTCAGCCCACACGAGTGCATAAAGATAACTCACTTTATTTCATGAAGAACGGCTTTCCAATTTCAGCGCAAGAGCTTCGCCATATCAGTCCTGTGCTGCCCAGTGCGTTTCATGCTTGGCGGCATTTCATCAGGGGCTACAGGTAGGAAAGGGAATCCAGCCCCGCGATGTGTGAGTCACTTATAAATTCAACAAGTTCCCACCCAAAGTGGGTGTGGCCCCGCCCGCGGCCTTCTGGATCTTGAAGTGCTCACCATCTCCTCAAGTGAGTTGCAGCAATGAAGTTCCCACAAATTGTCCAAATAAAACCACAGTGGGTCGCGATAGTATCCTGTGTTGATTTGGAAGCACACAGTAAGTTCGTTCATGCAGGTACACCCGTCCCTCATTTGCGGCGTAGCTTGGCACCACAACAGGGCTGCACGGACGTGCAGCAGGGCTGGACTCGCGACTCAGACTGCGCCACTTTAATCTCCAACACAAAGTTTGCCTGCAATGAGTCAGCCCACACAAGTGCATAAAGATAACCCACTTTATTTCATGAAGAACGGCTTTCCAATTTCAGCGCAAGAGCTTCGCCATATGAGTCCTGTGCTGCCCAACGCGTTTCATGCTTGGCGGCATTTCATCAGGGGCTACAGGTAGGACAGGGAAGCCAGCCCCGCAATGTGTGAGTCACTTATAAATTCAACAAGTTCCCACCCAAAGTGGGTGTGGCCGAGCCCGCGGCCTTCTGGATCTTGAAGTGCTCACCATCTCCTCAAGTGAGTTGCAGCAGTGAAGTTCCCACAAATTGTCCAAATAAAACCACAGTGGGTAGCGATAGTATCCTGTGTTGATTATATATATATATATATATATATATATATATATATATATATATATATATATATATATATATCATCACACTCTCCCTCCAGCAAGAGGGATAAATGGGCGCACTCCCTTAGATTTGCCACAATTTTCGTTTATTCAAGATTAAATTTGGGCAATGGAAAGCATTTGATCAACGCGTTTCGATGCCGCAGGCATCTTGGTCACGATCTTGCACTTGAAGTGGCATGTTAGGTACATTAGGTTCTAATTCTTAATTTCACATATAATGAACCAACAAATCCAGTCATTATTATTTCTTCATGGATGAAAAAAATACATTTGCAATGATTAATGATATTAACTTTCCATTAGTGGGAATATCTCTAATAATAAACTGATTATTGTAATCAATCTTGCTGGTATGGTACCATTTAAAAGTTTAAGTAACAGTTCTCTTAGTTGCTGGTATAGTACTCTTATTTGGCTTTTGTTGGCACTTGAATTTCTAGTGAGCTACATTGGGAGCAGTTTATAAACGTTTTTAGAAATACTGACCTACCATGAGAAACATCCTGTGAGGGCGAAACACGCTAATAGTGAGTATTATTGCTTTACAAATTGAATTGGGCAGTCGGATCAACCCCCATATTGGCACCCGCAGTTGAGCAAGCCGAGTGATTGCTAGAGAAAGTTCTCAAGACACTCAAAGTTCTGCATCGTTGGGTCAGGATCCACTGGGACAACCAATTATCCGAAATGAAGCAGCCACTGCCATGGATGAGGTGGAAAGAGCAATGCAGCAAGCTCAAGAGGATATAATAAACTTAGAAGAATTGGAGAAGGAACTGAATCTTGAGCAAAGACAGATATATGATGAAGTGACAGAGCACATTGAGCATGGTTTTCGTCATGACAAAAAAGAATGCTCATGTATGTTATTTGAACCTATTCGACTATATGTAAGTGGAGAAGTTGGAACTGGTAAAAGTTTTCTAATAAAAGGAATTACTACATATCTACAGCAAAGAACTCAGTCACCACTGTCTTGTGTTGTTACTGCTCCAACTGGATTGGCAGCACATAATATTAAAGGTATTACTTTACATCGTTTACTGATGCTGCCAGTTGAACATGAAAATAAATTACAATATCACAAGCTATCTGGTGACGCTTGGTATGAAGTTTCTAGAGTTCTTAAAGAAATGAAACTTCTCATTATTGATGAGGTAAGCATGGTATCCAATTTAATGCTTGCTTTTGTGCATTTAAGAATGCAACAGATACTTAAAACAGACTATGATGTGTTATTTGGAGGCAAACATGTCATAGTTTTTGGAGATCTACTGCAACTAACTCCTGTGAAAGGACAACCTGTATTTCAAACTGTTACACATGAAGACACCAGAAAGTGCCTGGGCAGTATTGGAAATGTTAATATACGGTCACATTTCAAATATACTGAACTGATTCAAAATATGCGACAGGCAAAGGATACTAAATATGGAAATATTCTTCAAGATATAAGGATTGGAAAACTAACTGTAGATGCGAAAGAAACTCTACGAACACGATTACTTTCTAAGTTGTTTCCCAATGAAGATAATGTACCTGAGAAAATATATAGTAAAGAGGTAGAAGATAAGTCAGTCATATGCTTGATGCCAACTCTAAAAGAATGCCCTGTTTTCAATGAAAAAATGTTGAAGTTGGAAAATCAAGAAATTAAGAAACTGGAAGCTAAAGATAAAATAGAGCATGAAGGAAGTACTATTGTTCTGTCTGAAAAATTGAAGTTAAAATTGGATTCTCTTCAGAAATCTATATCTAAAACTGCTGGCTTAGAAAAGAATCTGTATGTATGTTTAAATTGTCGGATTATTTTACGGAGAAATTTACATGTAGAAAGAGGTTTGGTGAATGGAGCAATGGGTAATATTGTTGGTTTTGTAAATTACCCAAATAGAGATGAGATTGAATTTTTACGAATAAAATTTGATGGAATTGAGGAAGTTCAACAATTCAGTCACTGTTCAACTCGTTTTTTGCTTGTGAAAGACTTATATGTCCGTCGGAAGCAATTTCCAATTTGTTTGGCATATGCAGTGACTATTCACAAATCTCAAGGTTTAAGTGTAGATTGTGCTTTGGTAAATATTGGAAGCACTGTATTCAAAGAGGGTATGGCATATGTTGCTTTATCTCGAGTTAGAACTTTATGTGGACTTTATCTAATTGATTTTGATGAGACAAAGATTAGTGCAGATTTAAAATGTGTGAAGGAGTATAATAGGTTAAGAAGAGAATATGCTCCAAGTTTACCTCAATATCCTTTAATTAAAAAGAGTATGGTTGGTCAGAAAATGAGAAATGAGGAAAAATGTAGTGAAGTAGTAGAGAAACAAAGAAAAAAAGATGAGGCTGTCATTGGTAGCAGTAAGAAAAAGGTTAGTATTGAAGAGACTGTTGGATTTAAATTTGAAAACAGGTCTGGTGTCAATTGCTATGCAAATGTAGTGGTTAATGTTGTTTTTTTTCTAAAAAAATGTACAGCAACAGATTGTACAAAATCAGGAGCAAACATGTTGTTGTTCCTTAAATTCTGTCTTTGAAAAATGTAGCAGTGGTAATAGTGAAGTAGCAAGTGTTTCAGAAGTAAGGAATGTTTTAGACATATGTGCAGGACTAAATCAATTTTCTCAGAATATTCAGCAAGATTGTCAGGAATTTATTATGTATATGCTTACAGTTTTGGAAGAAGAAGGTGTAGATATTGATAGTCTTTTTGACCTTTCTTATAAATGGGAACATACTTCCGATAATTGTTCATTTTCAAGTAGTACTGACATACACACAGAAAGATTTATATATTTAACATTACCAGATTGTAAAACAGTGTCCTTTAATAAACTAGTTAAAGATGCGTATCAGAACATGGTCTGCTCTCAATGTAACTCAGAAATGTTATCAACATTATTTATCCACAGATATGGACAGTATGTCATTTTAATGCTTCAACGATGCAGAGCTGATGGAAGTAAATTGTCAACGTCAATTAAAAATGTTGTGGCTTCTCAAATATCTATTTCTAGAAGAACATTTGTAACTGTAGCAATTATTTTTCATGAAGGGCCATCAATATCATCAGGACATTACATAGCTTATTTGAAGTCTCCAACAGGTTGGACGCTCTGCAATGATAGTCAATTGAGTTTTAAGAAACGTTTGCCTTTTGACTTAACAAATTCTTATCTGATATTTTTGCAACCTAAATTTCAGTAAAATTACTTGGCGTAGTAAGATTAATACTGTAAAGATATGAAACTGTGTTGTTTAGAAATATTTTTACTTTTCTTCCACAGATACCATGTTTTTTTAAAGATTTTAAGTTTTTCTTTATTACTATTTCTTAGGCATGTCATGAGTGATGTAATATGTGACGTCATCAGCAGTGCATTGCACGCGCAAGTTATAGTGAGTCCAACTAACTATAACGTGGGAATTTCAATGGTTTTATGCGAGTAAAACTTCCAGGTAACTATAACTAGTGCGAAAACTATGGTTTTTCCAGTGAATTTCATAGGTTTTGTTAATGCTATTTCCTAACTATAACGTGTGTAAACCTATAGTTTTTTCAGTGAATATATATATATATATACATACACATAAATATATATAAATGCATATGCATATATATATGCATATATATAGATATATGGTATTTGTGTGCGTGTAGAGAGAGGTAGAGAGGTAGAGGTGTAGAGGTAGAGAGGTAGAGGTAGAGAGGTAGCGGTAGAGAGGTAGAGACTAGTAGAGAGAGAAGTAGAGAGAGGTAAAGAGGTAGAGAGTAGAGAGTGAGTAATAGAGAGTAGAGAGTGAGTAGTAGAGAGTAGTAGAGAGCAGTAGAGAGAGTAGCAGAGAGTGAGTAGTAGAGAGTAGTAGAGTGAATAGTAGAGTGAGTAGTAGAGAGTAGTAGAGAGTGAGTAGTAGAGAGTAAGTAGTACAGTGAGTAGTAGAGAGCAGTAGAGAGTGAGTAGTAGAGAGCAGTAAAGAGTGAGTAGTAGAGAGTAGTAGAGAGTGAGTAGTAGAGAGTGAGTAGAAGAGAGTGAGTAGCAGAGAGAGAGAATAGTAGAGAGTAGTAGAGAGTGAGTAGTAGAGTGAGTAGTAGAGACTAGTAGAGAGAGAGTAGTAGAGAGGGAGTAGTAGAGAGTAGTAGAGAGTGAGTAGTAGATTGAGTAGTAGAGAGTGAGTAGTAGAGAGAGAGTAGTAGAGAGTGAGTAGTAGAGAGTAGTAGAGAGTGAGAAGTAGAGAGTGAGTAGTAGATAGTAGAGAGTGAGTAGTAAAGCGTGATTAGTAGAGAGAGAGTAGTAGAGAGTGAGTAGTAGAGAGTGAGTAGTAGAGAGTAGTAGATAGTGAGTAGTAGGCAGTGAGTAGTAGAGAGAGAGTAGTAGAGAGTAGTAGAGTAGTAGAGAATGAGTAGTAGAGAGTGAGTATTTGAGAGTAGTGGAGTAGGAGAGAGTAAGTAGTAGAGAGTAGTGGAGAATATTCCAAAGTTTGGCACAGCACCACTTGCACAATAAGTCCAATCAAATCATATCACGTAGAGTCCTTATTGAAGCGCTGAATCTTGGTGTATATTCAAATGCTTTTATTTTCCTTAAGTTTATGTACCACAGTCAGCCGAAACGTTTCGTTCTATACAACAGAACTTCTTCAGGGCGTTCTTATTTCCTGCAAGTTATGTCGGTATCCTGTTGTCATATAACTAGATATTTCTTCCAAATGTTAGACGAGACGTAAGTACATTCTTATTCAAAGTGACTAGGTATCAATTTTACCCACACAATTCGGGTAGACTTGTGTAATTTATAGCATCCTCAAAGTCAGTCTTTCAAAAATTCCAAAGTATAGGACATGATAATCCAAATCCAAATGTTTCTCAAGAAAAGTCATTTTCAATCATTCGGAATATCGGTGTTTGGGCAGATATGACTCAGGGACCCCCAGTATGCAAGGGGAATTAGTCCCCCATCTGCAAACGCGCCAGGTGCCTGCGTTGCAGAGAGGTGTAAAAAGGGGCAAAGCCTCATTACACCTCTGTGCAATGCAGCCCCCTGGCGCATACTGGAGGTTCCAGGTGGGCTAGTTGGCCCCCAGGGACCCCTAGTATGCAAGGGAATTAGTTCCCCCTCTTCAAACATGCACGGGGGCTGCGTTGCAGAGAGGTGTAAAAAAGGGTGTGGCCTCATTACACCTCTCTGCAATGCAGCCCCCTGGCGCATACTGGAGGCTCCTGGTGGGCTAGTTGGCCCCAGGGACCCCCAGTATGCAAGGGGAATTAGTTCCCCCTCTGCAAACGCGGCAGTGGGCTGCGTTGCAGAGAGGTGTAACAAGGGGCACAGCCTCATTACACCTCTGCAATGCAGCCCCCTGGCGCATACTGGAGGTTCCAGGTGGGCTAGTTGGCCCCCAGGGGCCCCCAGTATGCAAGGGGAATTAGTTCCCCCTCTTCAAACATGCACGGGGGCTGCATTGCAGAGAGGTGTAAAAAGGGGCATGGCTTCATTACACCTCTCTGCAATGCAGTCCCCTGGCGCATACTGGAGATTCCTAGTGGGCTTTCAGGTCTTATATAGTTAGGAATTAGCATTAAAAAAACCTATGAAATTCACTGAAAAAACCATAGGTTTCACACCATTTATAGTTAGGAATTAGCATTTAAAAAAACCTATTAAATTCACTGAAAAAAACATAGGTTTGACACCAGTTATAGTTAGCTGGAAATTTTACTGACATAAAACCATTGAAATTCCCACGTTATAGTTAGTTGGACTCACTATAACTTGGGCGCCTGCAATGCACTGCTGATGACGTCACATATTACATCACTCATGACATGGTCAGTGACATCACTCATGACATCACTGATGACACCATCCTTGTGACAGGGTGACAGACCTCCTTTCAGTGTAATATAACCCTTGAAACACATATTCAAAAATAGAAACAAAAATTTTCAAAAAAATAGAGATACCCATACCAGTTACAACAACCAATTCAGTAATACCACCATCTATATACACATCCACTCATTCACCAAAAGTTCTATATAGTCACTCATACATATATTCACTCATCATATGTAGTGAAACACCTATACATCCTGTTACATATACAAAGTTTGCCTGCAATGAGTCAGCCCACACGAGTGCATAAAGATAACTCACTTTATTTCATGAAGAACGGCTTTCCAATTTCAGCGCAAGAGCTTCGCCATATCAGTCCTGTGCTGCCCAGTGCGTTTCATGCTTGGCGGCATTTCATCAGGGGCTACAGGTAGGAAAGGGAATCCAGCCCCGCGATGTGTGAGTCACTTATAAATTCAACAAGTTCCCACCCAAAGTGGGTGTGGCCCCGCCCGCGGCCTTCTGGATCTTGAAGTGCTCACCATCTCCTCAAGTGAGTTGCAGCAATGAAGTTCCCACAAATTGTCCAAATAAAACCACAGTGGGTCGCGATAGTATCCTGTGTTGATTTGGAAGCACACAGTAAGTTCGTTCATGCAGGTACACCCGTCCCTCATTTGCGGCGTAGCTTGGCACCACAACAGGGCTGCACGGACGTGCAGCAGGGCTGGACTCGCGACTCAGACTGCGCCACTTTAATCTCCAACACAAAGTTTGCCTGCAATGAGTCAGCCCACACAAGTGCATAAAGATAACCCACTTTATTTCATGAAGAACGGCTTTCCAATTTCAGCGCAAGAGCTTCGCCATATGAGTCCTGTGCTGCCCAACGCGTTTCATGCTTGGCGGCATTTCATCAGGGGCTACAGGTAGGACAGGGAAGCCAGCCCCGCAATGTGTGAGTCACTTATAAATTCAACAAGTTCCCACCCAAAGTGGGTGTGGCCGAGCCCGCGGCCTTCTGGATCTTGAAGTGCTCACCATCTCCTCAAGTGAGTTGCAGCAGTGAAGTTCCCACAAATTGTCCAAATAAAACCACAGTGGGTAGCGATAGTATCCTGTGTTGATTATATATATATATATATATATATATATATATATATATATATATATATATATATATATATATATATATATATATATATATATATATCATCACACTCTCCCTCCAGCAAGAGGGATAAATGGGCGCACTCCCTTAGATTTGCCACAATTTTCGTTTATTCAAGATTAAATTTGGGCAATGGAAAGCATTTGATCAACGCGTTTCGATGCCGCAGGCATCTTGGTCACGATCTTGCACTTGAAGTGGCATGTTAGGTACATTAGGTTCTAATTCTTAATTTCACATATAATGAACCAACAAATCCAGTCATTATTATTTCTTCATGGATGAAAAAAATACATTTGCAATGATTAATGATATTAACTTTCCATTAGTGGGAATATCTCTAATAATAAACTGATTATTGTAATCAATCTTGCTGGTATGGTACCATTTAAAAGTTTAAGTAACAGTTCTCTTAGTTGCTGGTATAGTACTCTTATTTGGCTTTTGTTGGCACTTGAATTTCTAGTGAGCTACATTGGGAGCAGTTTATAAACGTTTTTAGAAATACTGACCTACCATGAGAAACATCCTGTGAGGGCGAAACACGCTAATAGTGAGTATTATTGCTTTACAAATTGAATTGGGCAGTCGGATCAACCCCCATATTGGCACCCGCAGTTGAGCAAGCCGAGTGAGGACTGCTTTGTTTCTCCAAAAAAGAAATATATATATATATATATATATATATATATATATATATATATATATATATATATATATATATATATATATATATTATAGAAATATATATATATTTTATATTTTTTTTCACTGACAAAATATACTTATTTATTTTTCATTTGTCATTTGAGATGTCATCAGTGATGCCATGAGTGATGTCACTGACCATGTCATGAGTGATGTAGTATGTGACGTCATCAGCAGTGCATTGCGGGAGCTGCGAGTTATAGTTAACTATAACGGGGGAATTTCAATGGTTTTGTATGAGTGAAATGTCCAGCTAACTATAACATGTGTGAAACCTATGGTTTTTTCAGTGAATTTCAAAGGTTTTTAAATGCTAATTTTTAACTATTCAATTCAATTCAATTCAATAGAGACTTTATTTCGGTTTTGATTGAAACCATAAAAGCACATGTGCAACAACGCAGTTTACAAATTCAATAAATATATGAATATACAGTAAAGTGCAAAAAATTCAAAGTTCAGTGATATACATACAAAAAGTAAATTCAAGAGAGAAATAAATCAACAAAGAGGACCATCACTGATCCATACAATTTCTCAACCTTATACATAGCTTTAAAAATTCAGTAACTTGAAGAATGCTGTCCTTATGCAGAAGTTGTAGCTACATAAGGGCTGGTCTGATCTGATTAAAATTAAGTTTTTTTAAAAGAACAACCAGATAGCGTTTGCGTGGGTAATCATAAAATCTACATAAAAATATAAAATGCAGCATATCCTGTGGAGACTTTCCGTCGCAGCCACTGGGTGCTGCAAATTTTTTAGAAAATGTCACTTTTTGGTCTAATCAGCAGATGGTGGTACAGATTTAACCTAAACCTAGTTAGCAAGAACTTTTCATGTGAAGTCAATGAGCCAGTCAAATATGGCTCCATTGATTCACATGATTGTAACATAACAGATTTTCTTACAGTTGGTTTGTGAAGCTCCACACCTTCCCTTTGCATACTCCTGTCCATAAGGAAAGCCCGTTTAATTGCCTCCACGTCACCTTTTACAATCCTACTCGGGTTTTCAAACAAATCCAAACGACCGAGCCTGGAAAAGTTAGTTTTCAAGTATTTTAACCATGGGGTACCCATTGCCTTGTCCTGGGACAAAAAGTCTTTCATGATCAAATGAGTTAATGGAATGTCCACATTTAGCCACAAATTTAGCCAGCATGTCAGCGAGCATAAAGAAAAAATGTCGCTTATGTATTGAGCCCCCAACTCCTCATGTACTGCAAAATTAGAGGTTCCAGCTGGGACACACAAGAGGCGCTTCATGAAAGAATTTTCAGCAGTCTATAACTGCTCCCCCATGACATAGCCCCACAGTTCGCTTCCATAAACAGCAGTTGCCACTGATTTCGCGTTGTAAAGTTTCATTATGGCACTGGTAGGTTTTTTCCCTAGCTTTGCCGCAAAGTTAAAAATAGAGGCGTTCACCCTGGCCAATTCGCCTTTCTTCTTAACAAGATGTGGACCCCAACTAAGTTTATTATCGAAAGTAACCCCAAGATACGAGAATGATTTCGATACAGGGATCACTAAATCATCTAGCTTAAACAAGAAGTTTCTACTTGGCTGTTGGCCAACTTGCATTATAAATGATTTAGAGTTGTTGACCAGTAAGTCTCTATCTGACATAAACAGTTTAAAAGCGTTAAGTAGAGCTTGAAGTCCCCTCTCTGTTCTAGAGATTGAAACCGCATCGTCTGCATGGGTAAAACAGGAATACCCCGCCTACCGACTCTCGAACAGTCGGCATGAATATTCTGCAGGTTGCTATCTAGATCGTTGATATAGAAATTAAAAAGAAAGGGGGCTAGAATACAGCTTTGGCGCACACCCTTACTGATATCAAAATTGCTAGTTACGACTAAATCCTTAGAATACCTTACATTGGCACTAGTATTACTGTGTGGGTCAACAAGGAAATTAACAATCCCATTATCTACACCCTTTGCCCTCATGGACTGCCAGAGCTTTCCCCTGTTGACACAGTCGAAGGCAGATGACAGGTCCATGAAGGCAAGGTGGATTGTGCCCTTCTTCGCTATAGTATACTTGCTTAGAATTAAGAATAGATTAATGCACTGTGTTATAGTCGAACGTCCACTGCAGAAGCCATACTGCGTGATGGACATGATGTTATTTGCCAACGCCCAGTCCGACAACCTCTGCAATAGCATTCTAGCTACTATTTTAACCATGGAATCAATTAATGAGATTGGCCTATAACAGAGTGGGCTACCCCTGTCCCCCTTCTTAAAGACCGGAACAATTGTGGAGACCCCCCATGATTGTGGACAGCCAGCCGTTGCAGCCGCATTGAAGACCGCCTCCTGTATGGGTGCCCAAAAACTAGGGTCAGACCTATACAGGTCTGGGGGGATCCCGTCAGGGCCCGGAGCTTTCCCAGCTGTCAATCCCACTATGCCCTCCATAATCTCGCCTCTTTCAAACCTAATAATGCTATCACTATCGCAAGAGGGAAAATTAGGAATTTCCCTTGACGTACAACAGTATAATTTTTTTAAGTGATTTACCCACTCATCCTTAGTTATGCAGCATTCCAGACCATCACCCGAATTCTGCACCAGGAAGGGTTTCTTTACCACTGCCCAGAATCTAGAGCTGCACTTCAGAGTATCTGGATCAAGGATCACATTCCATGCCTCCTCTCTTAGAAAGTCCTTGCGTTTGGCAATAACTGATTTATATTCTTTCCTACACGCTTGAACAGTCAATTTTACTCTGGGTTTAGCTACCAGAGCCAACCTTAAGTTGCGTGCTGCTTTCGAACAATCCTGGTTAAACCATCTTGGTCCCCTGACTTCTGTGATTTTTACAGAGGCCAGCATCAGCTGTGATACTTTGTCCGACAAATTTTGAAAAGCACCCAGGACCCTAATCGGCTCAGTCTCAACCGAGGTACAACTCAAGATTTCATCTGTACAAGTGTCTGTTATTTTTTTGTACAGCAGAACAGAAGCAATCATAGACCATCTAAGGCGGCGTCTTCCATCAGTTGTGCTAAGCCTACCTGAAGCACACTTCCGGATTACCTTAACTACCCAGGGGCCCTTCAACTGAAAAATGAGCGGGTTATGATCGCTAAATTCACTATTTTCTATAGAAAAGGAGTCCACAAAGGACTGCATTGGCAATGTGAGTAACACATAGTCAATGAAAGTACCCCGTCCATGCCCTTTAAAGGTTGGGGTATAAAAGCACTTAGTAGGGTCCCTCAATTCCATAGGTCATTCAATAAATCATTGAGTAATTCCCCTTCAGCTGTGTGTTCCATGTGGAGGCCCTGGGAACGTACACAATGCACATCCGAAATACTTTTCAGCAGGAGATCACCACATGGATGGACATTAAAATCGCCCATAATCAAGAGGTTATGGAGACATTCTTTCATAGAGGAGTGAATAAAGTCATTTAGTGCCTGAACTTGGCTAGGAACTGAGCATAAATTTACACCATTCTAAAAATTAACCAGGCCAGCCAAACAGTTATCTCCAGTTAATATCAACCCAATAATACCTGGGTTGTGAGTTAGAACTCTACGTATATTACATGGTAAAGCAACAGAAATGAATGTAACTAATCCCCCCTTTGGCCTACCCCTGCTAGATGCAGACACGGGAACATAGAATGATTTATAACCTTCGAAGAAAAAGTCACATTCAATTGACCAGGTCTCCTGGAGACAGATGATCTGATATTGCTTAATGAACCTGATCCAATTGCAGTCTCCCATCTTTGAACCCAATCCCGCAATGTTCCAACAAATTACATTGCTACAGTTCGTTATCACTTCAGGAATACCTTCAAGGCCTTCTCCTACCACAAATTCCTTTCCTTGCTCCATGCACTCCTTGGGTAATTCGCACGCCTCCAGACCAGAGAGCAAGTCATATCTGTTCTGAATGTCTACATTAAAACCATTCCCACCTTGGACAGCAGCATTATAACTATTATGTGTTTCCACATTGGGGCCATTCCAATAGTGGGCATTAGCATTATGCAGATGTGGTGTCTTCAGTGCCGGTGTCAAGGACTGAGTCAATGGTCTGGATTTCCTGGGGTCAGGGGGTGCTATAATCAGGTGGGCATAAAAATGGGCGAACGCATACACTGTTCGAGTTATAGACTAGAGAGGCCGCCCTTAGTAATACTGTTGCCACATGTTGCGGGTGCTTAAAATGTACAACAATACAATCTCCACTGGTGGTCTTAACAGACGGTCCAATCCGATTCACCCTGCGTGTTGATAGAATTTGGTCAGAGTATTTAGTTGGAAATCCACAGTTTTTACTCAACCACGCAACTGTTTTTTTTTTTAGGGAATCGTGAGATTCCCCATGAGCCTGGGCAGAAAGGTCATCAATAGGTGGAACATTTGGTAATACCACCACATAAGGAGCACAATCCAGGGGAAAATTGATATAACGACTTTTCCTTATATGTTTAAAGTCAGACCTGCCATCAGACTCTACTACAGATTGTCTATTCTGAACAGTTGCTAGTTGTTGGGCAGGGGGGAGCAGATTTAGTGGCAGGTATAGGTCGACAGATCTGCTGCACATTCTCTCTCATGACCCTCTGACCCTTCTCTACTACCTTGGGTGGAGCGGCTGGAGCTATGGCCAGATATGCTGACAATAGTCCACCCAGTCTGTCCACGTCTTGCGACACAGTGTCCAGCTTAGTGGTCAGGGGTCTCAACAGATCTTCCATTTTAGCCTCTATTTTTGCTACTATGGAGCTAACAAGTAGGGCAAATTGCTCAGAATGTATGAGCGTACCCCCCTCTTTATTTCCGTCCACAGGGCAAGGTCCTGAAATAGGGCCATTGCATACTACTCGTGGGGGGTCTGCTCTTTTTTTACTAAACTTCCCCCCACATTTAGACTGCAGTTTTCTACAGGATCTCACAGGTCTGGTTGCTAGTGGCGCCTGCTCTGATTCCTCCATAGAAGTATCAGGCAGGCCATCAAGTGTCTCCCTATGTACCTGTACTACTGTGGTTATAGTAGCCTGATCGCTTGTAACATCACTGTTTTCCAGCACAATGTCCCCCAGTGGAGGCGAAGCCTCATCATGTAAGAGGGGGAGACCCACTCGTCCCAAGGAAGCCCTTCTCTCATTGTTGATTTGGTTCACCTTTTTAACCAGATAGTTATCCATGGTGCCCAAACTGGAAGCAGATTTGTCAGTTTTAGATTTGGACATTATACAGTCGTATCCCTACACAGTGGGAGATATGTGCAATAGCAAAACAATCAAAAAATATCTAAGGCACTTTGCACAGTTAAAAATTATAAACAAAACACCGAAGTCTCACGTGAATCAAACAAGTCTTAAACCAATCATCACGAAATCAGGGTCTGTGGCCCAGCCCAGTCTCTTCTGGCCTCTGAGGGCCACAGAGGGCCCGCCCTTTGCCCAGGCTTCGCCCGGCGTCCCGCGACGCGGATGGTCGGGCGTCTTTATGCGCCTCCTAGCTCTGCAACCCCGTCGATGAATGCGCGCCACCGCTGAGGCTGCCGGGATTCGTAGTCCCGGGGCGGCGGCGCTAATGGCAGTGATGTCTGGGAATGAGAAGCAGCGCTTCAGTGCTTCCTGTCAGGACGGCTTGACTCTTGGCGGTGGAAACGGCAAGCAACAGGTCCCCCTGCACACCAGGTGAGTTTCCCCCACTCCACTGAGGGTCGGGCGTCTTTATGCACCTCCTAGCGCTGCAACCCCGTCGGTGAATGTGCACCACCGCTGAGGCTGCCGGGATTCGTAGTCCCGGGGCGGCGGCGCTGATGGCAGTGATGTCCGGGAATGAGAGGCAGCGCTTCAGCGCTTCCTGTCAGGGCGGCTTGACTCTTGGCAGTGGAAACGGCAAGCAACAGGTCCCCCTGCACACCAGGTGAGTTAACTAAATCGTGTGTGAAACCTATGATTTTTTCTGTGAATTTCAAAGGTTTTTTATATGCTCATTTTTAACTATAACGTGGGTGAAACCTATGATTTTTTTTGTGAATTTCTAAGGCTTTTTAAATGCTAATTTCTAACTATAACATGGCTGAAACCTATGATTTTTTTCAGTGAATTTCAGAGGATTTGTAAATGATAATATTTAAATGGATTGTTATATTTTTTATACTGATTTACTACATTATTTTAAATTATGTAATTTTAGATATTTTCTTTTTTAAATTACATTACATATTTTTTATATCAATTTAAAAATAAATGTTTTTAAAAAAATTGAAATTGTAATATTTTTATTTTTTTAAATATTTGTTTAATTTATATATATTTTATATAGCAGGCAATGATATTCTATGGAAGGAAATTCAAGTTACTGTAACTACAATTAGAATTACTTTTCAGGATCAGTAGTGGGCTGAAAGATGCAGCACTGAGGTCTCTCCTGATAACGGGTGAGTAAGTCAGAATTCGTAGTTCGGCTGATTTTAGAGGAATTTTTTAAAGTTCCAAAACTCCACACTTAGAAGAATTTCCAAGTAAAACATGTCAAAGTTAGCCTATGAAAGGAAATTCAAGTTACTGTAACTACGATTAGAATTACTTTTCAGGATCAGTAGTGGGCTGAAAGATGCGGCACTGAGGTCTCTCCTGATAACAGGTGAGTAAGTCAGAATTCGTAGTTCGGCTGATTTTAGAGGAATTTTTTAAAGTTCCAAAACTCCACACTGAGAAAAATTTAAAAGTGAAAGCAGTCAACGTTAGCCTATGGAAGGAAATTCAAGTTACTGTAAGTATGGTTAGAATTACTTTTCAGGATCAGTTTTGCGCTCAAAGATGCAGTACTGACGTCTCTTGTGATAACAGGTGAGTAAATCGGAATTCGTAGTTCGGCTGATTTTACAGGAATATATTGCTCAATAGTGAAGGAAGGGGGGGCCGAGGTAAAATGTGTGCAAACACACCCTGTGGCGCATTTTAGATTGGGGAATTAATTCCTCTACAATCCTGTGGTCCCCTGTGAGCCAACTAGCCCACCAGGTACCTCCAATATGCGTCAGGGAGCTGCGTTGCAGGCATGTGTTCAGAGGGCAAATTGTCCCCTTTTTACAACACTCTGCAACGCAGCTCCTTGGTGCTAATTAGAGGTACCTGTTTGACTAGTTGGCCCCTAGGGGACCTCTGGATTGAAGAAGAATTAGTTCCCCAACTTAAAACACGCCACAGAACATGTTTGCACACATATCACCTCTAGCCCCGCCCCCTACCTTCACCACTGTGCAAACACGCTCCGTACCGCGTTATAAGTTGGGGGATTAAGTCCCTTTTTATACTGGGGGTCCATGGAGGCCAACTAGCCCACCAGGAACCTCCAGTATGCTCAAGGGGGCTGCATTGCAGAGACGTGTAAAGAGGCCACACCCCTTTTTACACCTCTCTGCAACACAGCCCCCTGGCGCTTTTTCAGAGGGGGAACTAATTCCCCATGCATGAGAACAAATCCTGTGCACACGCACGTGTGATTGAAAGTCCGAGTGTGAGGACTAAGTTTCCTCCTCATGCAGAGTAAATGCTTGAAAAAAGAAACGTGAAATGTCAAGATTCGTGTGAATAAAGTTTTATAATTCAAACAGTGGACAGTACAGAAAGGAGGTAGCCATTATATTTTATCTTATGATTCCTTTAAGGACTTGCCTTTCTTCTCTCAAGTTTCAATCTTTTTTCTGTTATATTCCACCACTTTTTGGGTATATCT
The DNA here is from genome assembly GCF_964261635.1 of Lissotriton helveticus. Classification (NCBI taxonomy): domain Eukaryota; kingdom Metazoa; phylum Chordata; class Amphibia; order Caudata; family Salamandridae; genus Lissotriton; species Lissotriton helveticus. The sequence goes on along the minus strand of NC_136057.1, from coordinate 788,019,373 downwards.
CTTCTTGGTTGTGGTTTCTCCAGTAGTAATTAATGTTCATTATCAGCCTTATCAATAGTTTGTCTCATTGTCCCCACAGATATTATATGAAATACAGTTAAAGGAATTGAAGAAACAGCCCTGATTTAAAATCCACCTATGTTGTATGAAACTGCCTAATTGGACTCAATGACATACTCTCTATTTTGGAGAAGATACTAAAGACATGTTTACATTTATTGCGCCCAGACGAAGGATTGGTGGAATACGGTCCTGTTCTGAAACGCGCGCTGGCGCTTCTTTTGTTTGTTTTTTCTGTGTATATATATGATTGTAAACTGTTTGTGTTTTTTGGGAATTTTTGTCTTTTAAATATTGTTTAGTGTTGTTATTGATGATGGTGTGGATAGGTATGAGACTGTTGGATGTACTGAGGTTGTGTGAGGGCTGTATTATATATGTATAGTGATGTAAATAGAGTGTTTATATGTTTATGTCTTTATTGCTATTGGATCTATTAATGATAAAAAAATATTAAATAGACATATGCTTTTCAAATAAAATTCTGTGTGTGGGACAATGCTGATATTTGAAAATAATTGGAGTTAGTACCCATATGCATATTGTGTTCTAGTAGAGGTTTTCTCGTTTATGATTATAGTTCTTCCCTGCCTCCTCCTCCTAGCATTGTGTGTCCAGGGACCCTCTTGTGTTTGTTGACTCTGCCTCTTTTTACAACTCTCTGCAACGCAGCCCCCTGGTGCTTTTTCAGAGGGGGAACTAATTCCCCTTGCATACTGGGGGTCCCTGGGGGCCAACTATCCTACCTGGAACCTCCAGTATGCGCCAGGGGGCTACATTGCAGAGAGGTGTTCTGAGACCCGCCCCTTTTTACACCTCTCTGCAACGCAGCCCCCTGGTGCTTTTTCAGAGGGGGAACTAATTCCCCTTGCATACTGGGGGTCCTTGGGGGCAAACTAGCCCACCAGCAACGTCCAGTATGCGCCAGGGGGCTCAGTTGCAGAGAGGTGTACTGAGGCCACGCCCCTTTTCACACCTCTCTGCAACGCAGCCCCCTGGTGCTTTTTCAGAGGGGGAACTAATTCCCCTTGCATACTGGGAGTGCCTGGGGGCCAACTAGCCCACCAGGAACCTCCAGTATGCGCCAGGGGGCTGCTTGTTGCAGAGAGGTGTAATGAGGCCATGCCCCTTTTTACACCTCTCTGCAACGCAGCCCCCTGGTGCTTTTTCAGAGGGGGAACTAATTCCCCTTGCATACTGGGGGTCCCTGGAGGCCAACTAGCCCACCAGGAACCTCCAGTATGCGCCAGGGAGCTGCGTAGCAGAGAGGTGTTCTGAGGCCCGCCCCTTTTTACACCTCTCTGCAACACAGCCCCCTGGTGCTTTTTCAGAGGGGGAACTAAGTCCCCTTGCATACTGGGGGTCCCTGGGGGCCAACTAGCCCACCAGCAACGTCCAGTATGCGCCAGGGGGCTCCATTGCCGAGAGGTGTAATGAGGCCAAGCCCCTTTTTACACCTCTCTGCAACGCAGCCCCCTGGTGCTTTTACAGAGGGGGAACTAATTCCCCTTGCATACTGGGGGCCAACTAGCCCACCAGCAACGTTCAGTGTGCGCCAGGGGGCTCCATTGCAGAGAGGTGTAATGAGGCCACACCCCTTTTTACACCTCTCTGCATCGCAGCCCCCTGGTGCTTTTACAGAGGGGGAACTAATTCCCCTTGCATACTGGGGGTCCCTGGGGGCCAACTAGCCCACCAGCAACGTCCAGTGTGCGCCCGGGGCTCCATTGAAGAGAGGTGTAATGAGGCCACACCCCTTTTTACACCTCTCTGCAACGCAGCCCCCTGGTGCTTTTTCAGAGGGGGAACTAATTCCCCTTGCATACTGGGGGTCCCTCCGGGCCAACTAGCCCACCAGCAACGTCCAGTGTGCGCCAGGGGGCTCCATTGCAGAGAGGTGTAATGAGGCCACACCCCTTTTTACACCTCTCTGCAACACAGCCCCCTGGTGCTTTTTCAGAGGGGGAACTAATTCCCCTTGCATACTGGGGGTCCCTGAGGGCCAACTAGCCCACCTGCAACATCCAATATGCGCCAGGGGGATCCGTTGCAGAGAGGTGTAAAAAGGGGCGTAGCTTCTTTACACATCTCTGCAAGGGAGCCCCCTGGCACATACTGGAGGCTCCTGGTGGGCAAGTTGCCCCCAGGAAACCCCAGTATGTGAGGGGAATTACTTCCCCCTCTGCAAACACGCCAGGGGGCACGTTTGCAGAGAGGTGCAGGGAGGGGGCGTGGCTTCCTCCCGATCCCGTTTTTGTTGTTTTTTTTTTTACATTTTAAGAAGGGGGGCTGTGTAGCCCCCCTTCTTTTTCTTTTTTTTAGCCCTGGGGACCCCATCCCCCAGGGCCTGTCCCCAAATATATTTTGAAAATTTTGACGGGAAGGGGGCCGCGTGACACCCCTCCCGTGGCCAATTCCAGCCCCGGGGCCCCATCCCCCGGGGCATGGCCAACTGTATTTATTTATTTTTTTATAGTGGAAGGGGGCCCCCTCCTATGCCCCCTTTAGGCCCCGGGGACCCCATCCCCCGGGGACCCCATCCCCCGGGGCCTTATTTTTATTAAAAAAACAAAAAAAATTGGGGGAGGAGAGCCACGTAGACCCTCTCCCGGGCCACTTCTGGCCCCGAGGATCTCATCCCCCTGGGCCTGGTCTTCCTTGTTGGGGGGTCCCCAAGCCCTCCACGGTCCTGCCGGCTCCCCGTATCCTGCGGAAGCTGGCATTGCTTTTCTGTATGGAGAGCAGCTAACATGCTTCTCTCCATACAGAAAAGAGAGAGCAAGTTTCCTGCTCTCTCTTTCAAAAATCAAAACAGTTTGCTGTGGTAGGGCGGGAGCCGTGGGACACTGCTGGAGCCGGCCCATCACTAATATTAAAGACCCGGGGGTGGCGGTCCCCAGGGCTTGGGGGGCCTTAGAGGCCCCCATCACTAATTACAAAGCCCCGGGCGGTGGCGGTCCCCGGGGCTGCAGAGGGGCTCTATGCCCCCGCTATCACAATTACTTTGCCCCGGGGGGTGGCGGTCCCTGGGGCAGTGTGGGTGGGATTGGGACCCCCCCACGTTTGTTTACTCATTTTGCCCCCGCGGAGTTCGCGTGTTTTGCGTGTTTGTTTTCAGCTTTCTTGTGCCTCGGTTCTACAGAGGCACACGATGGCTGCCAACACTTCCTGGTTTGGAGTGTTGACAGACAGTTGACATCCAATCACCGTGCAGCTCGTGCTTGGGAAGGTACGCGGACTATTAGCGCACTGTACACAGTACCGTACATTGGAGCCCATTAGGATCGCGGACGGACTTGAGTCCGTCTGCGACCCTTGAGGAGGAGGGAACGTCCGCATGGGCTGCGGCGTTCCCTCCTCTGCAATTAGGATGTGACCGCCACCCTGGCGGTCACATCCTCTATTTTTAACATTGCGGCGGGTGCGGCTTCAAGCTGCACCCGCCGCAATGGTAAAAAAGCACGCATTGAATTTACATGCAGAAAGCTGCAGGCACCGCGGGGTGTCTGCCACTGTCTGCATGTAAATGCAGGGAGGTATCATAGGTACACCCCATGTGCAACCCCCCACCCCCCTTCACCCTGGGGGCCCGCAACAGGCCCCCGAAGTGCACATCCGTATGCTTTTCCATGGCGGAGAACCCGCCGCGGAAAAGCATATCTGATACGCAATCCTAATATGGCTGGCGGTGTCTGAGAGACACCGCCACCATATAAGAGCTTTTCCGCCGCGGTTGTAAGCCGACCGCGGCGGAAAAGCGACAGACATAAACCAAGACCCACCAGCCATCCTAATTTGGCGGTGGGTCTTTGGAGGCTCCGCGGCGGTTTTCCCGCATCCTCCGGGCCGGCGGTGGCTTCCGCCGGCCCCGAGGATGCGGGAAAACCGCGATGTGCCCCATAGTACGGTAAGCTCCTATAGATATACATATGATTTTACTTATGATTTTCTTAGGAACTACTGAACGGATTTACACCATTCAACAAAAAGCGTGATCTGCGAACAGAGCTCTACCTTTTTGCCAAATTTGGTGTAATTCCGTTCTGCCATTCGGGCTGTAGCCCTGGCTAAAGGTCCTATGGAAAATTGAATGGGGAAAACACGTTTTGGGACCCCCTTTTTTCTCGGTCCCCGCTTCACGAATTATGTGAGCGTAGCGTAGTGCTTTGCCCAGGGTTAATCAAAACTTTAGAACGTAAAGATCATCAACAACCATCTCTCCACAATAAACAGCAACTAGCCGAGCTACAGTCCAATTACGCTTACACCGCACTAATAAGGCCGAACGGCTATTGCTAGCCCTCAAACAAAAATTCTTTGCAGGGGGGGGACAAGGTTGGGGTATGCCTGGCATGACACCTTTGAGCCCAAACCACAAGAGCAGATATCCCCAAACTTAGACGCCCAGAGGGCACATGGGCCATATCGGAGCCTGACAAGAGTGTAACCCTCTCAAAATGTTTACAGTGAACTATGCACAGATGAATCCTGTCACTCTGAGGCAATCAGAGATTTTCTTGACTCCTGCCCTTGGGAACCTATCAGTCCACATCATATCAAATTGATTGAAGAACCCATCTCACATGAAAAAATAGCAAAAGCCCTGAAGCAGCACCCAACTGGTAAGACACCTGGTCCTGACGGCCTTCCGCTTGCCTTCTGTCGTCCTTTTTGTCAACAGCTTCGAGACCACCTGGTTTAGCTCTTTATCAGCTTCACATATATCACATGCCTTACGCCAACTATGTCTGAAGCAGAAATAGTGCTGATTCTGTAGCTAGGAAATGACCCCTGTTTGGCTCCCTCTTATCATCCCATTGCCCTTTAAAAAACTGATGCAAATATTTGTACTAGATTCTAGCGAATCACTTACAATCTCAACTCCAGATCAAGTAGTATTCATTCATCACCTCCAAGCGGCTGATAAAGTTTGTTGGATAGCTCAACTTATTGAAAAAGCCCAGTTAAGAAACATAACTGCTTTCTTGGTGTCTCTAGACACTGAGAAAGTCTTTGATCGGGTAAAATGGCGCTTTCTCAGGTAGGCTCTCCAAAAAGTGGGGATAGGCCCCATTATGTAGTCCAGACTGATGGCTTCTTATACACAACCTACTACACGCATTCTTCTTAACGGATGACTCACTAACCCTATTCTGATTTACCACGGCACTAGGCAAGGATGTCCGTTATCCCCTCTTTTAGTTGCCCTAGTGGTGAAACCTCTGACAATTGCGATCCGTCGTGAGCCTGCTATCTCAGGGATTCCTATGGGAGGTTACGACCATAAAATCTCTCTTTTCGCGGACGGCCTCCTCTTATCCCTATCTACCACATCATCCTCTTTCCCAGTGCTTGCCTTGCTCTTACGGTCTTTTGAGAACGCTCCGGGGTTCCAGATTAATCTAACTAAATCTCATGCCCTCAATCTTACTCTACCGGTCTTGGAGGTTCAGGACCTACAAACTCTGATCCCTTTGTATTGGTCAAACAAGTCGATAATTGGGTTTAGATTTGACTCCCTTGCTCAATCAATCAATCAATCATGGCATTTATATAGCGCGCTACTCACCCGGAGGGGTCTCAAGGCGCTGGGGTGGGGGCGTCTGCTACTGTTCGAAGAGCCAGGTCTTGAGTTGCTTCCTGAACGAAAGGTGGTCCTGGGTCAGGCGGAGGTGGGTAGGGAGGGAGTTCCATGTCTTGGCCGCCAGGTAGGAGAAGGATCTTCCTCCGGTGGTGGTTCTTCGGATGCGTGGAACGGTGGCGAGTGCGAGGCTGGCGGATCGGAGCTGACGAGTGGGGGTGTAGAATGACAGGCGGTTCTTGAGGAATCTCGGGCCCAGGTCGTGGAGAGCCTTGTGTGCGTGGGTGAGGAGTCTGAACGTGATCCTTTTGCTGACGGGGAGCCAGTGCAGGCTTCTCAGGTGTCCTGAGATGTGGCTGTGTCGGGGGATGTCCATGATGAGTCGTGCGGAGGCGTTCTGGATGCATTGGAGTCTTTTCTGTAGTTTGGCTGTGGTTCCGGCATAGAGGGCGTTCCCGTAGTCCAGTCGGCTGGTGACGAGTGCCTGGGTGACCGTCTTCCTGGTGTCGGTGGGGATCCACCGGTAGATCTTTCGGAGCATGCGCAGGGTGTTGAAGCACGATGACGAGACGGCGTTGACTTGTCTGGTCATCGAGAGGGAGGAGTCCAGGATAAAGCCCAGGTTACGTGCGTGATCAGTTGGCTTGGGCGCGTTGCCTAGGGCAGGGGGCCACCAGGAGTCATCCCAGGTGGAGGGTGATGATCCCAGGATGAGGACTTCCGTCTTGTCTGAGTTCAGTTTCAGGCGGCTGTTCTTCATCCACTCGGCTACGTCTTTCATCCCTTCGTGTAGGCTGGTTCTGGCGATGGCGGGGTCATTGGTGAGGGAGAGGATCAGCTGGGTGTTGTCGGCGTAGGAGATTATGTTGAGGTTGTGTTGGCGTGCGATGGCTGGGAGGGGGCTCATGTAGACATTGAAGAGGGTGGGGCTGAGTGATGATCCTTGTGGTACGCCGCAGATGACTTCGGTGGCCTCGGATCTGAACGGTGGGAGGCGGACTCTCTAGGTTCTTCCGGCGAGGAACGAGATGATCCATTCCAGTACTAGGGTGCGGTGGCAGACCGTGTCGAACGCTGCGGAGAGGTCCAGGAGGATGAGGGCCGCTGTTTCCATGTTTTCGAGCAGGGATCTGATGTCGTCTGTGGCTGCGATGAGGGTGTTCTCGGTGCTGTGGTTGTCTCGGAAGCCGGACTGTGAGTAGTCGAGGGATCCATTCGTCTCGAGGTAGGCGGTCAGCTGGCTGTTGACGGTCTTCTCGATGACATTGGCAGGAAATTGGGGGAGTGAGATGGGACGGTAGTTCTTGAGGACGGTGGGGTCCGCTGTTGGTTTCTTCAGGAGGGCGTTGAGTTCGGCGTGCTTACAGCTCTCCGGGAAGGTGGCGGTGAGGAAGGAGGTGTTGATGATGTCCCGTAGATGGGGTGCGATGATGACGTCGGCTTTGTTGAATACGTGGTGTGGGCAGGGGTCGGTTGGTGATCCGGAGTGGATGGTATTCATCACGCGGGTGGTGTCCTCGGTGCTGACTGGGATCCAGGTGCAGAGGGTGGTGGTAGGGGTCGTAGGTTCGGTGGATGGCTGCGTGGTCTGCGCGCCATGCTCACATCCTGGACTTCAGCTAATTGTCCTAGATGTAGCAGAGCTATCCCGGGAGGGATGTGTAGATGGAGGGGCCTCCCCCTTACATGGTTCGGATGTATCTTAGCCGTCAAAATGTCACTTCTCCCAAAGATATTATACTTATTTCAATCCCTCCCCACTCCAATACCACAAAATGACATCCTGTCACTCCAACAGGACTTTACCAATTTCATTTGGGGAAAGTTCTGCCCATGCTTCTCCAATAATATACTGATGTTACCATGGGATCGGGGTGGGCTGGCATGCACTAATTTCCTGGAATATTCCTGGGCCTGTCACCTTCGCTATATCACTGAATGGGTAGTCAGAGCAAGCGAACAACATTGGTCCCACATTTTTCGGGCGGTATCATGCAGATCTCCATGGGATCTAGCTTGGCTTCCTTGGGGGGGCCCCTGCAGTGCATAGATAGTCAATCCCACCTAAACGGTCCTAGAAATATGGGTTAAACTGGTGGTGTCTTGGGCCTGACCTCATTCCCTTCTCCCAATACTCCTATTGCCCGTAACCCTCTCTTCCCCCCTGCGCTCCAAACGCAATCTTTCAGTGCTTGGACTGATGGTGAATGTCGAATAATTCAAAACTTATAACAGGGCGATAAATTACTCACCTTACACCAGTGCAAACAAGCATTCCATCTCTCAGAGGAGGCCATATTTGCAATATTACCAAATTTGTCATTGGCTAATTTCTCCTGCTTATACACAAGGAGCAACAAGGCAACCTACTGCCTTTGAGTCACTGGTCTGCAAATTTGAGGGCTTGAAGGGCCTAATTTCTCATATTTATGATGTATTACAACACTCACAGCGGCTTTCATCACACACATATCAGACACAATGGAGTTTGGACGTGGGCAAGGAGGTTCCCCCAGAAAGCTTGGAGCGGCAATGGCAAGACATTACGAAAATAAATTGCAGCACCTCGCAGAGGGAATCTGCATACTAGCTGATTATACGATGGTATTTTACTCCAGCCTGTATACAACAGATGATTCAAAATTTTCCCTCGACCTGTTGGAGGTGTCAGGGAGCTAGAGGGGATTTTATCTAGATTTGGTGGTCTTGCCCTAGTCTAATGATATTCTGGAAAGAGATTCTTAGTCACATCAAGGACACTGTGGGATTCCCTAATCCTTCTTCTCCAATTGTAACTTTGCTAGGCATTAGGCCCTCAACACTGACTGGCGCTTGATATTACAAATGTTAGGAGCAGCACAGCAGTCCATAGCATTATTCTGGAAGAAACCTAACCCTCCTCCTATAGCTGCTTGGTTTCTTCGTTGATGGCATGTTTTAGTCCTTGAACTACTTTCCGCACGCATGAACCATACTGATGTCAAATTTACTTGCACCTGGCAGCCACTAATTCAATATTTTTCCAAGATGGAACACTCCCGACTGGTCTATCCTCGTTTACGAGCCCTACAACTCTTTGATGATCCCCTTGAACCCTATTCTAGAGGTCGAAAGCAGGTATCTCCAATCTCATCGGAACAGTAGAGGAGTCTTTTATCGCCCCCCTCTCCAAGGTGCTACAAGGATACAATCCCTCCATTTCTTTCCCTTGTTGGGGTGTTTTTCACCCTTTATTCATTGGTAGTTCGAGATGTACTTCTTTTTCTCTCCTGGTTTGATATCAAGGACTTTCAAAGATGAATACAGGTATTTCTCATGTGATAGACATCACTGAATATGGATATGTCATTACCATGCATGCGTTTACAACGCATACCTTTACTACGCAACTTTCACAACGCAAGTCGTTACTATGACTTGCGTTGGGGGGTGCTGGATAGTGAATAGTTTAACTTACTATTTTAACTCCAGTTCCCGTGGATAATAGGGAAGGTTTGGATTGTAATTTAACTATTCCCTATCCTAGAGCGCCCCCAAGCGCAAGTCGTTGTAACGACTTGCGTTGTAAAAGTTGCGTGGTAAAGGTACTGCGTTGTAAAAGTTGCGTTGTAAACGCTGTTCCCCACTGAATAATATTCAACCAGTCTTCTCATTAATGACGAAGCCACGTGTATCTTTAGTCTTAAGCACACTTGCAGTGGGACTTTTTCAGCAGTGGCAATATTTTATTATACTCCCTAGTAGGACTGCAACACATATTTCTCTTTTCCTTTTCCGCTTCTTTCCACCTTTAGATATGTGTTACAGTCTATTGTCTATTTCTGGCAAAATTTCAATGATCTATGCTATAACCTGTGATGGACTTTGGTTTAAAATCATTTTGGCTGTATATCTCCTACTTGTTTGATTTTTTTTTTATTTCATTATATTCAATAAACAGATTTGAAAATTAACAAAAGATGACAATCCAAGTGCACCTCCCACAATAGCCTGTCTTCTGCTGCTTCAACATGCTAGACAAATTATCAAGGTGTTCACAAATGATGGCCCCTACATCTAAAAAAGCCACAGGTTCTTTCGGTGCGGACTACTTCTTTGACACAAAGTACCGCCTGGAAGCCATTCTTTTATAATGGCCCCTACTTAAAGATAAGGACAGTATGGTTTACTAGACTGTGCAATCATAATAACCACACACGGCTACACCAACGTGTCCTATGACTAAAAAGTGTTATATCAATTTGTAGAAGATCAAAAAGACATAGTAATGGAAGTGAGACCCTCTTTGCCAACAGTCTTCTCCCAGGAATCTAAGTGATGAAACAGCTCCACCTACGGCTGTTTCCTTCAGACCCTAAGGCTGACAAAGGGAAAACAGTAAATTCTGTGGCTCTGACAGTTGCGCTCCAGACACCATGAAAAATCTAGATCGCCTTATAAAAGCATGATACTAGAACTCTGTAAGCCTCATTTATGATACATGAGTCAGTCTCCACCCCCAATTTCCCACGGATGTGAACAAAGATAACGGTTATATATTAGACCTTTTTATTTTACGATTGGCATTATCAGCACATGCTAATCATTTTGCCTGCCCAAAGTTTTGATACTCCTAAGGAACAAGAGAAGTTTTCCACCTACTAGCATGACATCAAGTGTTAATTCTTACTCACTGGCTGCCAAAGTCTAACATCTCCATCTAGGCATGATTAGAAAGTTGAAACGTATCCGGTTGTACTTCTAAAACTACTGTAACACTATCAAAAGTACTTCTCCCACTTCTCTTTACTCTGAGAACCAAGGAAAATAAGCATTATATTTGCCATGAAAACTCTCAGATCTTGTCCCATTTACAGGCATCTACTCTGTTTTAGGAGATACATTATCCATATTGGCTTGAAGAAGAGTACTTTCTCTCTGGTCACTGAGCATAAATGGATCATCAAGTAATATAAAAGATAAAAAGAAGCTGACATACTATGACAATAAGTGACAAGGCACTGTACTCTTACAAGAGACTCACCTGTCTCCAGAAGAATCAGTACAAAAGGGGGTGGTGATGGACGGAGCATCTGAACCAATCAAACACTCACACCCAGTCAAAAGATCTGGGTTTGATCCATCACCGTTCTTTAGCCCACTCTGCCACCCCAGTTCAGACATGGCTATATGCAAATCAGTCTGACCCTGTGCCTCATGGGAACAGTCCAGCCCGAACTGCCAAGCCATGCCTTCCCTGGACCGGAAACAAGCTTCCGAGGACCGGTATCTGGCATTACAGCCGTCTTCAGCCCGGCTTGCTTGAATCCAGTGGCAAAGTGAGCAAGGGACTCACGTCTGAGCATACCCTGCCACACTTATGGCGGCCAAAGCGGTACAAAAGGGGGTGGAGAAGGTGATATAAGCCTCAGGATCTACCAATCAATGATTGATAACCAGTATGCCAAACCAGTATGCAGGGTGACAGGTGTGAAAAAGTGGACAAACACAAAAGTTAGATATTTGTTTGCTAAATTAAAAGTAGAAGAAAACATGTTTAAACTGGGAGCCATATATTGCTCCATTACCCAAAAACAAGCCTTCTTCAGAAATCTCAACAGGTTTCTTTCTGCATTCAAACACTCTAACCTCAAAATAAGGGGAATTGAAATCTGATGATTGGTCATGTACTAGATAAGACAGCACTCCTGAGCCCAGCAATGAAACTGATAGGGCCTAGTGAAGGTTCTGTTCTGCTGGAGAACAACTTTCTTTTGCACCCCTGGTACCTGTTCCATCCCAGAGGGAGAGAGTACACTGTTGTTTCTTGTGTTCATGGACAGAGACATGAATTGGTTATTTCTTTATCATACCAAAAATGACATTGAAATAGGTGTGAACTCAGATCATGCCCCTATCTATTTACTATTGTATATGGAGATGTACTCATCTAAAGCTGAAACATAGAGACATAATACCTCCAACTACGAACTCCCAGAGATAGAGAAGTCACTACTGGAGAATGTTCATGAATACTTACAAGCAAAATGAGCACTTAGTTGATTTCCCACAACTGCTTTGGGCCACTGGGTAAAAATATCATACATATGGCTGCATGCTAAGAAACTCTGGGAAGAGGTGAGAAGCTGAGAAAAAGAGATTAAATCGCTATACTAGATCTATCACAGATACCCCTTGGAATGCCATCTCAGGAGCTTGGTCGAGAAAAAATACTACTTGAATATGTGTTATTATATATTGACAGAAAAAGCCCTAACAAGCCAAAATGTCTGGTAGACTGCTAGTTAGGCAACTGAAGCAGGAGAAAGCCAAATCTGTCATACCAGTGATAAGTACTCCTGAAGGACCTTTGCTCAATAGCCCTCTTGAGATGTCTGCTCAAATTCATAGGCCAGTACATCCACCGGCATGCAACCACAATAGATAGAACATTTGAATGGCCTCAGGATTCCTGGCTCCCAATGGATCTAAAAGGCGGATGAGAAGTTGACATTACAGGTATGGGAAAGCACTGGGAAAGGATGGGTTCCCCGTTAAATTATTTTAAAATTAAGGCTCAGTACAGTATGCCTCTACTTGGTAAGATACATAAAGAAATGGTATACACAGTGGTCACATCCGGAGTTTGACAAGGCGTTGCTGTAACTGTTTCCAAAGCCTGGTAGAGACCCACTATCACTTATCAATAGCATCCTAAAGATCATAAAATGTTATTTTCCTGGACGCTTCAGAGTGTTATCTCTTGCTTAATTTATGAAACCAACTGGGATTTGTGCCTGGAAGGACATCACAAAATCCCCTCAGAACCCTTCTGCATTTACTCTGCCTCTCCAAGACCAAATCAGAAGAGGCCAATAAGGTTTTCAACAGGGTGGAGTGGGGCTACCCTTTCTAGCAGATGGAGAAAATACACATAGAGCCTACCTTTCCCACCATGGTTCCCTTCCCGTACAACAGCCCTACAGGTGTGGTGAGTTTCATCATTAATATGGGTACCAGACAGGGATGGCTGCTATCCCCACTATTATTTTACTGACACTAAAGTACTTAGTAATATCGCTTAGAAAATCTTAAGGGGTCACAGGGATCCCCACAGAAAGGAGACAATTAAAGATCATGATTTGTTTCAAGGATATACACCTTACTCTCTCTCCTCTTTACTAAAAATATCACTACCTCTCCTACTGAATGCCAATACAGCATTTTCAAGCTTCTCTGGTGACAAAATCAATTGAGGGAAGTGTGAGACCATGACTATGACAGACTCAACAAAAGAAAATGTGAATATAGATTTTCTATTTATATGGATCCCTGACAAACTCAAATACCTGGGAACACTTGTGAGCAGGGTCCTTGCTCGCATGATGCAAGACAACTGTATGATCCTGGTTAGTCAAATAAACCGAAACCATGAGCGCCGGGACATGTGAAGATATCGCTGTGGGTCCGGATTGAAATTATAAAGATGGTTGGGCCCTCAAATTTAATTGCATCTTTATCATGATCTCTTTGAATAAACCCCTCGTAAAGCTTTGCAACATTGATCGACATTGATGGCAACAGCAAAGCTCTATTGAGCAGCGACATGAGGGGGTCTACGCCTGCCAAACTTATAACTCTACTACACAATCTTTTGCAAAAAACATATTACTTTTGCTTTGAACGTGAAACACCTAACTGGATCTCACTAGAGACGTACAGACAAAATGACTCCCTCGGATCTCACATTCTCTACAGGGGTCAAAAGGCTAATGGGGATCCACATAATCACATCCTCCTCCATAGCTCGATCTGCGTCTGGAGGCGCATAAATAGAAAACTTTCTAAAATAATCCTGATCTATTAATAGTCAATTCTTTCATTGGCACTTTAGATATCTAAATGTAGGAACCATAGTTCTCAGACAAGTCAGTTTAAAACTTTCCCCCAGTAGTGGCAGAGTTAAATGTATACAGGAACCAATATTGGAGAAACCAACAACTGAAACATTGTCTTATACAAACATTAAGGAAACATCCCACAACCTCCCAGATTCCATCAATCAATCAATCAATCAATCAATCATAGCATTTATAAAGCACACTACTTACCCGTGAGGGTCTCAAGATGCCGGGTGGTGGGGGAATGCTGCTACTGCTCGAAAAGCCAGGTCTTGATGAGTCTTCTGAAGGTAAGCAGGTCTTGGGTCTACCGTAGGTGGATCGGGAGGGTGTTCCAGGTCTTGGCAGCGAGGTGGGGGAATGATCTGCCGTCGGAGGTCACTCTTCGGATGCGGGGGACTGTGGCGAGGGTGAGGTCAGTGGAGTGAAGCTGGCGGGTGGGGGTGTAGAAGGTGAGTCGTCTGTTGAGGTACTCTGGTCCGGTGTTGTGGAGTGCCTTGTGTGCATGGGTGAGGAGCTTGAAGGTTATCCTCTTGTTGACAGGGAGCCAGTGCAGGTCTCTCAGGTGGGGTGCGATGTGGCTACAGCGAGGGATGTTAAGGATCAGGCGTGCAGAGGTGTTCTGGATGCGTTAAAGCTGTTTCAGGAGTTTGGCCGAGGGTCTTACGTAGAGGGCGTTCCCATAGTCCAACCTGCTGCTGACCAGGGCCTGGGTGACATTTCTTCTCGTTTCGGTGGGGATCCACTTGTAGATCTTGCAGAGCATGCGGAGGGTGTTGAAGCAGAAGGATGAGACGGCGTTTACCTGCTTAGTCATGGAGAGGGTGGAGTCAAGGATGACCCCTAGGTTGCTTGCGTGGTTGGTGGGTGTTGGAGCTGTTCCCTGTGGAGTCGGCCACCAGGAGTCTTCCCAGGCCACGGGAGTGGGTCCAAGGATGAGGACCTCCGTCTTGTCTGAGTTCAGCTTCAGCCAGCTGTTCCTCATTCATTCGGTGACGGCCTTCATTCCTTCATGGAGGTTAGTTTTGGCGGTGTGGGGATCCCTGGTGAGGGAGAGGATCAATTGGGTGTCATCAGCGTAGAAGATGATGTTGAGGTCATGCGGACGCTATGTGTTCTGCCAGTGAGGAAGGAGGTGATCCATTCCAGGGCCTTCTCTTAGATCCCGGCATCATGGAGGCATGTGCGTAGTGTGAGGTGGCAGATCCTGTCGAAGGTGGCTGACAGGTCCAGGAGGATGAGGGCCGCGTTTTTTCCGTTGTCTAGCAGGGTCCTGATGTAATTGGTGGCAGCAATGAGGGTGGTTTTGGTACTGTGGTTGCTGCGGAACCCGGACTGGGACAAGTCCAGGATGCTGTTTTCCTTGAGGTAGCGGGTCAGTTGTTTGTTGACGGTCTTCTCAATGACCTTTGCTGGGAACGGGAGCAGGGAGATGGGCCAGAAGTTCTTGAGATCTTTTGGGTCCGCCTTGGGTTTCTTGAGTAAGGCATTGATCTCTGCTTACTTCCAGCTCTCCGGGAAGGTAGCTGTCTCAAAGAAATGTTGATGACCTTCCAGAGATGGGGTGCGATGGCGGTGCTGGCTTTGTTGAAGATGTGATGCGGGCAAGGGTCTGACAGAGAATCGGAGTGGACCGTGTTCTTGATCTTGATGGTGTTGTCGTCGTTTATTTTGGTCCAGAAGAGCAGGTGCTTGGTGAAGATGGTGGTCATGGTGGCGGAGGTCTTAGTAGTTGTCAAGTGGTCGTGGCTTTGAAGCTGTCCTGGATATCTGCGATCTTGCGATGGAAAAAAATGTGGCCAGCGAGTCACACAGGTCTTGCGAAGGCGGGATGTAGTTGGTGTTGGAGCTGGGATTGGAGAGTTACTTCACGATGTTGTGCGTTGTTGTCTAGGCGGTCTTTGAAGGAGGCCCTTTTGGCGGTTCTGATGAGGAGGTGGTGTCTGCGGGTGGCGTTCTTGTGGGCTGCGTAGCTGTCCAGTGTCCGTTCGTTGTGCCAGTTCTTTTCTAGCTTTCCGCTGGTTTGCTTGGAGGCCTGGAGGTCTTCAGCGAGCTAGCTGGCTTTCTTGCTGATGTGGCTGTTGGAGGGCTTCTTGAGCGGGCAGAGTGTATTGGAGCAGTTGTCAATCCACTGTCTGAGGTCGCGGGCAGCGGAGTTGGAGTCGGTGGGGTCGGCGGGTGTGCTCTGGGCGAGGGTGTTGGTTAGCTGGTCTTCGGTGACTTTGTTCCAGCAGCGGCGGGGCATCTGTTGGGTGCAGTGGAGTGTGGTGGATTTCCGAAAGGTGAAGTGGATGCAGCGATGGTCAGTCCGGTGGAGTTCAGTTCTGTGGTTGAAGGCGACGTGGGGGCTTGTGGAGAAAATGGGGTCAAGCGTGTGTCCGGCGGAGTGGGTGGGTGTTGTGACGAGTTATCTGAGTCCGAGGTTGGGGAGGTTGTCGATCAGGGTGGTGGAGTTGGTGTTGTTCAATACTGCACAATTATTTGACCAAATAGAGCAGTTTCAGAAAGCTAATAACACAGCTCCACAAAACTATGATTGTTGATCTTTATTCCAAACCAGCGTGCATCTCCCTTAAGAGTAGCTGGGGCAAGAACTTGCAAAAAGAACATACAGAGGAAGTCTGGCTAGATTTAATGCAAACACATGACAAAGGCATCAGAAAAGCTTAAACTAGAGTTTAGCTTTTTTTTAAAGTTTTCCATGACTGGAATTGTTTGCCAAATAAACTTTAGAAAGTGAACCTTAGCTTTACTTCCAGCCACTGGTGCTGTAGCCAATCCAGTGGTGATACGTTTCATATTGTGTGGTCATTGCCAAGTCATTCAACCTTCTTGGGCCTCCATATGTAACACAATAAGAGAAACTGGTAAATTACACATAACTCCCTTTAGGTCATTGGCTCACAGGAATCTGTGGGTCATAATGCTGATATTAAACAATGGATTTGCACTTCACTAGGTAAGATTTGCATTCTCAGGAATTGGAGATGAACACTTGCCCCACACATGCTGAATGGATGGGTACGTTGGCCTCTGGGGGCCCATGATAGACCGTTCTATTAACTAAATGATCAATTATAGATATTTGATGATATATGGGGCCAATTTCATCATATTTGTAGTTTATGTAACCTTAGGAAACCAACATTTAGTTTCACCTGATTTTTGGATGTTCTCTGTCATTACTCCAACCCCTTTTCCTAATGGAAAGGACATTTCTATCTAACTGAAGTATATAGGGAGGAACTCTGCTCAAATGATGGACTACTTTTGCAATCTAATATAGTCTGATATGATTAGTTTTTAGGATGTGTTTATACTCTTCAGCAGTTGTGAGATATCGAAGCACATACACTAGCAAGATGACTTCATGGTTAAGAACCTGTGTTCTTAGTACAGGCAATAATTTGGACTTGATGAGAAGGATACTGATAATTATATTGTTCTGACTTTCTTGCTATCCTATATTCTCCCTTTCCCTACTGTCTCCCGTCTTTCACCACTAAAAGTCAACAGATTTGTGGAAATGTATGGTAAATACCAGATAACACTGTTCATTTGTTCTCTGCCACCTTGTCCCTACCTCCTTGCCTGTAATCATATGGAAATGTATCTTTTCACATTTATATAATCAACAGTGTGACAGGTGAAAGGCTCTCCATATAGCAACCAAGAAAGTAATCAAGAGAGACCATTCAAGAAGGATGAAAAGTAATCAATAGGAATGAACAGGCAGAATTTATTGTAAAAAATGTATGGCTCCACAATGCAGGCGTAATGTTTGAGAAAAGTGTTCTTTCCTCTAGACCTTTATAACTTTGCATGTGTACAGCCCACATACAAAGTTAGGAACATTTTAAACAATTATTTTGTGCTACAAAGGTGCCTTTGCAGTACAAAATGTATTTTAGAAGTCATGCACACAAACAAGCGCTATAACACAATTGCTTGTGCTGGTGCAAGGCAGCCGAATGTGCACTAGGACATGGGGTGATGGCAGTAGCACCATATCTTAGTGGACAAGGTACTTTTGCGATGTCCCCCTCTCACATATTGCAGTGCCGCAACTTTGATTGCTGCACTGTGTTGCATGACACAATTGTTAATGTGACCTCATGAATCAAGTGTGGAAAAGTAAATTTCGCCATGTTCTGTGTCCCTACGCCTCATCCATCATATGTTATGTGTGCATGACCAATATGCATATGTTATTCCCCATGTCTGATTACTGACGCAATTATAGTTGTGTCCATCTCTGATATGTCATTTTCCAGTCCTCGTGAATAATACGAATATCAGGCCTATGTAAAGTTATGTTGCCACGTTTCTCAGTGTGCACGTTATTCCATTATAAAGTCCCCGTTTCTAGGCCTCAACAGGGCCCGGACCACAGATTCAGCTCCTGTCTCCTGAAAGCCTCGCTGAGGAGCGATACAGCCCCCACCTGTATCCTCGACCTTTCACTTACTTCCTGCCTCGCAGTGCCCGGTGCAGCTTGGCTCTGCCTCTGAGTCTGCCAAAAGTATGTTATAGTTCCAGTTATCAGTTCAGTCCTCCTCTTCTGCATTCCTAAGCTACTGAACTGCATCAATAGTTTCCGTCATTGTCTAGCCTATTCGGCTCCACGTTAGAGAAATACTGTATTAATGGTCATTTAATATTCTTCATCACGCACTACGTGTAGAATAATGCATGGTCCAGTCTTAGAATCAAGTTAGCTTTTCCCCTCCTGACTCTTAGTTTATATCAACATGTTCCCTAAACATCAGATACTAGATAGGGTTTAGGTACATGTCGCTCCGACCCTCCAGACTCTAGTCTCTACTCCTAGCACAGAGTTCGTAGCCCCCAGCTTCTCCTAGTAACACGTCATTGCCCGTTTTCGCGCACCATTAGGTTAGAGGTCCCGGCTCCTTAGGTAGCCCCCTCCTATGTTTCCGCCCATTCATGACATATTCTGTTACGTTTGCATCACATGTCTATGTAAACTCCCAGTTACACCCACTTTTACTGTTATCTTTCGCGACTGCTACACGTCACGCCTTCTACTCCACCCACTGTTACGCCTACTGCAATGTACTGCTATGTGTTTGCGCTATGTATATATGCCTGTATCTTGTTATTGAATGCTAGCGCGCTCATTCCAAGCTCATCCCAGACCTAGCCCCAGCAGCTGCTGGGCATCCTTTTCCCCTACTGGGTCCCAGTTGTCCTGCTGGGCCCTGTCATTCTGCTCTTCCTATGCAGGTTGTCCTGATCCTGTCCTTATGCTGTAATAAACCTGCAAAAACTCCTACTACCTCGAATCTTGACTCTTATTTATTGAGCTATCTGTTATTCATTTAAGCATTCAAAAATAGGGTATTATTTATTTATTTACCACATAATGGCGCCCGAACAGGGACTTGCCCTTTCCCCACGCGTCGGTGAAGCCACGCCGACCCCCTGACCCTCTGCAGCCGTGACGGAACCATACCGGCCACGTGCAGATATTTCTGCTTCAAGTATCCCTCAGGCCCACGGAGGAGACGGAGGAGGCGGTCCAGCATCCGAACGAGACGGTGGAGGAACGCGGCGAGTCCCGACCAGAGCCCAAGCTGAGAGTCCAAGGTCCGAGGTATCCGGAGGCCCATCCGTAACTGAAGTCCGAAGTCCGAAGTTCGTCGTCGTAGCAGTCCAGTCCCGTCCGAGGCTTTCCGTTCCGTGCTGCCCGGTGAGTACCATTGCTGGGGTAGTATCTAGACAGGACCAATCTAAATTGACTCCTGGTCCGTGGGTTGGTGGTGCCCAGACTCACAAACGAAGTGTTCACCTAGGTGGATACGGGTCTTGATGCGTCCCTTTGTGGGACCGGTATGTTCCGTACTGTTACAGCAGTGCATCCGGTAACTCTAGTCTGTTCCGTTCTCGAGAAAATCTGTTCTGTTCCTGTTTTCAGTATTTTCAGGTAATATTCTGTTCGAACTGTTATGTTATGATATTGTTTAATGTAATTCCAATGTCGTGGTATGCCTGAATTGTTTTTCCACTTGTTATTGTTCTTCGTGTATTGTATTGTGTTCCGATTTAAGTTTACAATGCCGCTCTTTTCAAGATTACGTCAGTTGAAAACTAGAAAGGGTCTGTTAGAGGAAGCAGTTCCTGTTCCGCCTAGGGACAGTCCAGGTCATTTTATGTATCAGAAACATGGCATAAGCGCCATAATGTATCTAGATTTATGGGTAGAGTATACCAAACAGTTAGAAGAAAAGTATAGATGGCCCGTATCGGGTACATGGGATGCCGAATGTATCATGCGAGTAGAAGAAGCATTATGGAAAAAGAAAGCCAGACAGTCACAGAAAGATGCCATCGAGTTATGGCGCAAGGAAGCTCATAGAAGAACGGAAAAGGAAGTCAGAAAGTCAGAGTTAAGTAGAGAATCCCAGGAACGAGCCCAAGAAAGAGAATTAATCGAGATAGGTGAACAAGTCAAAACCGAACAGTCAGACAGACAGAGGCATGCCCTAATTAAGGGTATGTATCCTCTCCTTGCCGAAGGTTTGCCAAAAGCGACCCCAGAGGCATCCAGTAATTTCCCGCCGCCATTAGTTCCGACCAAGCTACGTCACAAACAGACCGCAGCTGATATTTTTATTTCGTCCTATTTGGACGACACAGTCCCCGAATATGCAAATCCTGTTCGCGCTCCGCCAGTCCCTGTAAATCAGGCACTTCCTGCTCCTCCAGACACCGGGGTGCCCTTAACAGCTCCCCCGGCCCAGTCCGCCATACAAGTCCAGCCCACGTTACAATTACCGACTCTGCCAGGACGAAGAATGTCAGTCGACGATTCCAGTTTAGGGGCCGCGGGAGGAGGTCTTCCTCAAACCCCGCCGCCACACAAGCGTTTATCAGCACTCGAATTACATGCTCAAGCATCACAGCGTACTCCTAAAAGTAATAAGTCTGTCACAGAAATCAGACAAGCCCTTGGCGAATGTGTCTATGATCCAGTCCCAGGCGAGTATAATATGGTTTTATATTCCGTACGTGTAAGGAGAGTGACCGAGTATCTAGTCACCTTACCGAATATGAAAGAAGATCTAGACAGAATATATCGTTTCATCCGTACAGGGGATGATCCAGAAAGTATTGGCGAGATTATGTCTCAAAGGAAAGCCGAGATCCAGCTCATGATATTAAAGTTCCTGATCAATTGTCTAATAAGAGAACAAGATTATCCGTCTAAAGATCCCGCCGAAATGAGAATCCTGACAAGGTGGAGTGATAATATAGCCGAGGGTAAGCACAAGACCGTCGGTGCCATGGAGAGTATGTACAAGAAAATTCGTAAAGAAATAATAAGGTTACACGAACAGCGTAAAGCAGCACAAGTAAGCGAGAAAGAAAGTATCTCTGATCCTGAAGAAGAGGACGAGAATCCCGTCAGAATAGCGTATGTAGGAAAATCTAGATTTCCAGATCGCCATTTACGCCTAGAACACAAGTCTATTTTTCATCATCCAGCACCAGAACAAGGTTCCCTAGAACAAGTATTTCAAGTTACCGATCACATTCTGAAATCACGAGTCGGTTACAGTGAATTAAGTACTATGCATGAACAAGAACTAGCCCGATCAGCAGTCCGATGGATTACTGATTCTACCACTTTTCCAGACGGAATAGTGGCACAAATGTTTCTGAAATTGCCCCCAGCCGAGCAACGACTGGTGGGTATGTATATGATTCAGCACCTCATTACTCTGTATGAGGGTCAACATTCTGACCCAGGTCCGTTACACGATGTCCTGAACGAGTTACTCCAGTATAGATGGAGAGGTCTAGGTACCGATTTAATTAGTGTCATTCTAGAACAGCGCCACAAATATAGAACGTTTCTGAACCCGCATTTCGTTCATGTCTCACCCCCAGAAAATAAATCATTCTACATAGACAGACAGAATCCGTTACGAGAAGTCCACCCAGTCCAAGGGGCGGGTGGCGTAATGCAACGAGTGTTTGTATACACTCCAATATCAAAGATGGAACTTCTTGAAATGAAGAAATTAATTCCCTGTCATGACAAAGATCCAGCAGGGTTCCATAGAGAATTAAAAGACATGCTCCGTATGGGAGAATACACTTACCCAGATATCATTAAAATGTTAAAGGTCCTGTTACCCGCAGGGGTATATGAAAAGTTAAAAGAAAAAGAATGGGAGGTGGGAGAGAAAAAGATCGATTGGACAGCTCTAGAAGCTGAAGACAAGGCACGAGTACCAGGTACCGGTCTTGGAGATAAATGTAAAGAATTACCAGAATTATTGATTCAAGTTTTACCCAGATTATTGACAACGAGAAAAGAAGACTGGGATGCAATCTCAGCCTGTAAACAGAAACAAGATGAAGATATTAGTGATTTTTATTCTAGATTTGAGAAATGTTTCAGTATTAACAGTGGTCTCAAGACCAGTAGTGAGTCATACCCTCACCTTTTCGTTACCAAATTAGTCGAGAATTCAAGTCCACAAATTAAAAATCGAGTTTTGAAAGTCGAAAGCACCTGGCAAGCTAATACCCCGTCCCAGATGCTCCAGATGCTCCAGTATCACCAGAATAGAATCAGAGAAGAGCAAGAACACGAGAGAAAACGTATGAAAGACACGAAAATGAAAGTGCTAGTTGCACAATCTGTTCCTCAAGACAGTCAGAAGAGGGGTCCGAATCAAGCCAGTCATCCTGCAGCTCCCGTTAAAGGGAACTGCAATTATTGTAAACAGTCAGGTCATTTTATAAACGAGTGTGCCGTTCTGAAACATAACATAGCTACTGGTAAGACTAAAGAAAGACCACGTCCGCCTAGACAAGAACAAGTTTCACAGATTCCTCAGTCACAGAATGCACAACCGACAGTTACAGTACCGCAGCCTATTGCTGCAACACAGCACGTTACATCGCAGATGTACCAGTATGCACAGTCTGAGTATCCAGAATACCAGTCATATTCATGAAACAGCCTAGAGAGGGAGGTAGGCTTGCCTCTCATCGAGATACCTGTAGACCAAGAAGGTCCCTATGTTCATAGTCAAGTATTAGGGAAAGACAGAAAATTTCTGATCGATACAGGGGCAAGTAGGACCACAATTAGTCATGCCGAAGTTCCAGGGGCTCCGCTCTCAGGCTCAAGAAATGTTTCCCTTGGATTTTCAGGAAAACCCATAGTTAATGAAATATCTCAGCCAGTTACTCTAGAAGTAGGTCCATTGTCCCGTACTACTGATCTGTTACTCACTAAGTCATGTCCAGAGAATCTGTTAGGTATTAAGACACTGAAAGAATTAGGTGCAGTTATTTGTTGTTCCCCAGAGGGAATACGTCTGTTCCTACGTGACTTTAAGGGTCACTATGTATTACGAGATTTTGATTCAAGATTGTCTAATGTTCCGCAACATTTATGGGCGCAAGGTCCAACTGATGTAGGTTACATGCAAATCACACCCTATCGTGTGACTCTCAAACCAGGTGTAGTGTTACCCCGAATCAGACAGTACAGATTGCCACCTGAGGCTGTAGCAGCCTTATCCAAAATTATTGACGAGCTCATGGCTCAAGGAGTAGTTGTAGAAACTGACTCCAATGTATGTAATTCTCCGATCATTCCTGTTATGAAACGTACTGATCCGAATGCACCCCCAGTATATCGATTAGTGATTGATTTACGAGAGCTTAATAAATGTATTGTTCCTCAGTACCCAGTTGTTCCAGACATTTCTTCCCTGTTAACTGCCATTGACTCCGAAGCCATGTTTTTCACTGTTATTGATCTCAAGAATGCATTTTTCAGTGTTCCAATTCATCCAGACAGCCAGTTTCTTTTCGGATTTTGTTTAAATGGAAGGAGCTATATGTTTACACGCGCTCCTCAAGGTTTCACAGAAAGCCCTAGTATTTACAGTCAAGCACTTAAGAGACAACTAGACAACATTCACATGCCAACTGACACTGCCCTGCTCCAGTATGTCGATGATCTACTGATCACAGCCCGTTCTGAACGTGCTTGCGAGCGAGCATCACTTACAGTTCTGTATTTTCTAGCCGAGATGGGGCACAAGGTGTCACCTTCGAAGCTTCAATTCTGTGTCCAGCAAGTGGTATACTTAGGACACTTGCTGTCCAAGAGGGGTAGGCAGTTGACACCCGACCGTATCCAGTTAATAGCGAGTCTTCCCCAGCCCAGAACCCAGAAGGAGGTACGTGCTTTTATCGGCCTTACTTCTTATTGTAGACAATGGATTCCCCAGTATGCATTTCTAGCCAAGCCACTGATACAGTTAACGACACAGGAGGCAGCCGTATCGACTGTCCTCCCTTGGACACCTGATCATACACTTAGTTTCAACGAGTTAAAGAAAGCCCTATGTCAAGCTCCAGTTCTAGCTACACCGAACTACAGTAAGCCTTTTACACTTTTCGTTACAGAACGCGAAGGTACAGCATTATCTGTTCTCACACAAGATCAAGCAGGTCAATACAAGCCCTGTGCTTATTTTTCGAGCACATTAGATCCAGTCGCCCAGGCGTTACCTGCGTGCCTGAAGTCAGTTGCAGCCACAGCACTAGCTATCAGACAAAGTGATTCCATAGTTTTAGGACATTCCCTGACAGTACAAGTACCACATTCAGTAGAAGTTCTTTTAAACCGAACACAGACTCAGCACTTGACGATTGCACGTTTGACAGGTTATGAATTGACATTGTTCCAGCCACACATAGAAATTAGACGCTGCAACGTCCTGAATCCTGCTACACTGTTACCATCAGTTAGTTCAAATCCAGACACACATGATTGTGTGGAAGTAGTTAACATTACGACAAAGCCAAGACAAGATCTGACAGACATTCCGTTACTAGATCCTGACCTGACACTTTATGTGGATGGTTCATGTATGAGAACTAGTACAGGAGAACTAGTCGCCGCGTATGCAGTGACTACTGACACTGAAGTTATTGAAACACAACGTATTGATACTCTGTCCGCTCAAGCAGCAGAGCTAGTCGCTCTAACACAAGCCTGTATACACGCTAAGAACCTGAAAGTTAATGTTTACACAGATTCACGTTACGCATTCGGAGTTGTACACGACTTCGGAGTGCTCTGGCAAGAAAGAGGTTTTATGACGTCTCATGGAACCAAGATTCAGCATGGTCTCCTTATTCAAGCTCTGTTAGATGCCATACATTTACCGACATCTATTGCTATCATGAAGTGCAAAGCACACACGAAAGTTACAGACATTATTTCCCAAGGTAATGATTTAGCAGACCGCACAGCCAAGCTTACAGCACAGACACCAGACATTCCAGTTAATCAGACACATACTCCAGATCTGATTACATGCATGACAGTTAAGGACCCTACACAAGATGTCATAGATATCCAGTCACATGCTACTCCCGATGAAATCAAGAAATGGTCTGTACAAGGAGGGGTCCAGACAGATCAAGGATGGTTAACGAAGGGTAGAGCCACATGGTTTCTCCCCGATTCTATGGTTCAAGTCATTATCAATACCGCACATAGTCCAGCACATTTAGGAGAAAAAGCTATGTTAGACAGTATCCAGAACATTTGGTTCAACAAGCATTTACGAGCTGCAGCCAAGCAGAAAGTCCGTACCTGTATGATATGTTGTCAGTTTAATCCAGGTAAAAGTGTCCCGGTGGAACAAGGTGGTTTCCAGCCCCCTGACCACCCTTTTGAGGTCCTCCAGATGGATTATATTCAAATGGAGCGATGTCGAGGTTTCAAGTATGTCCTTGTAGTAGTATGCGCTTTGTCCAGATGGACAGAGGCATATCCAGTCCCAGATTACACAGCTGCGACCACTGCCAAGCAGTTGGTTCGTGAATTTTTCCCTAGATACGGACTCCCTAGAGTCGTATATTCTGATAACGGTCAGCCATTCTCATCAGAACTCATGAAGCACGTTTCCCTGTTGTTAGGGTACCAGTGGAAGTTTCATTGTGTACGCCATCCAGAAGCAGCTGGTCTAGTCAAGAGACATAATCAGACTCTGAAAATCCGTATAGCAAAAGTCTGTAAAGACAAAGGTGTAGACTGGTTAGTAGCTTTGCCAGTCGCTCTGTTCTACATGCGCATGGTCGCACATTCCAGATCAGGTCTGTCCCCGTATGAGGTCGTTTTCGGCCGTCCCCCTAACATGTGGGGTACTCCTAGACCCCGAAGTATTACCGATGTTTCATGTAATATGCTGACAGATTACCTAGCTTCCTTGATGTCTGCCCTCAACTCATGTCGTTCACAGGTTGCCGCCGCATTTCCAGACAATACCGAGGTGGCACCGCACGAGATCGTTCCAGGATCGATGGTTCTTGTCCGCAACTTTGACCGATCAAGTCCGCTGGAACCACGTTGGAAAGAGCCACGTCAAGTCCTTTTGACCACCCGAACTGCCGTCAAGCTAGAAGGCAGGAAGGGGTGGGTGCACCTCTCCCATGTAAAACTTTTTAAAGGATCAAAGCCAGTCGTCAAAGACATTGCCAAGAACATTTCCCAGGATTCGAAGGATTGCCAGAACATTGTTTTAAAGGACTGTCCCGCACCAGACTTTGTTACAACCCCTCCCTTGTTAGAGAAAACTCCGCAACAGGAGTATAAGTTAAAGCTCAGGTCTAATAAGTCAGCCAGTTTGATTGTATAAGTCCTCCCCTAGGTGAAACGGTTAGACTGTTTCTGACATGTATAAAATAGACCCCCATAGTGAGAGAGTTAGTCGCAGTTCACTACAATGTATCGTTTTTCTGAGTTTCATATTATTTCTCAGCATAATGATTTCCTGCACCAGCTACGCATTTTTCCTGTATTTACCTGTTCCTCATGTAAATATGTCTGCTAATGCTACAGTAGAGCACACGTTTAGTGATCTGCCTCCTCACGAATATTCATACCGCCTTGCCATGCGTAATAACACATTCATCCGTATGTTACATTATTCACACCAGACCAGCAATGCCACTAATTGTTGGGTGTGTGGTCGACTCCCCCCTTTCCAGACATCGAAGGGAGTTCTGCCACTCTTTCCTTATCCATTCTCACACAATGGTTCGTGTGGAGCATGGTCCACGTTAACGTCATCCTCAACAGATATGTCTTTTCTTAACAGTACATGTTTTCCAGACAAGCAAGGTTTCCCCCACAGAACAGGTTTAGATTTAGAAAATGAGGTATATAATTTAGGAAATTATTCGTCGAATTTCATGGTCCTGAATGTTCAGTCTGATACTACTCCAGACTTACCTGCTATTTCAGTACTACCAGTTAAAGGCGAATTATGTGTCCGTAGTTATGGTTCTGTACATATAGGACATAGTGAATGTACTACTGTTATCCAGTATAGTGACAGTGGGAAATCTATTTTTAAAGCTTCACGTCATTCTTATTTTGTTTGTGGTCAAACTGCATATGTCCGTCTGCCCCTCGATTGGGAGGGAACCTGTTACATTGCCTTCCTACTGCCACCTGTTTTTCTAGCCCCACCTGATTATCATAGGAATTCTTTCTTAGTACACACTAGACATCAAAGAGAGTCCCCAATTGTCGATCAAACTGAAACTACTCTAGAACAGTATACAGATTTCAATAAGGGTTTCTTCTTTTTCATAGGACCTGTCCAGAATAGTAAACTGATCCGTAGGCTAACAAGAACCCTTGAAGCTGTAGTAAATGAGACTGCCTCTGCTCTAGGTAACCTCACCGAAGAACAATCTGCTATGAGATTTGTCGTTTTACAGAATCGTCTCGTCCTTGACGTCATACTGGCCGATAGGGGCGGGGCCTGTAGAATTCTCGGATCCAGTTGTTGCATTTTCATTCCAAATAACGCGCCGTCTGTTTATTCAGCTATAACCAGACTCCATAAAATTGCCCACCTGTTACATCAAGATCCAGGCACCTGGACATGGTCCGGTTGGTTCTGGAATGTAATTTCCGCATGGGGATGGAAAGTCCTGTCCTTTCTAGGTATTGCAGTAGCGATTATATTTAGCTGCTGCCTCTGTATACAATGTGGCCCTGCGATTTGCAGCATGTGTGCTACCTCTTGTATTCCTAGTCCCAAGCCCCGTTCTAAATCCCGTTCTAAGACAATTCGAGACGAGCAAATGGTACTGTATGAAATGATAGACGGTATCATGAATATTGATGTTTCCTGATGAAAACGTAGTGACAAGGAGGGAATGTGGAAAAGTAAATTTCGCCATGTTCTGTGTCCCTACGCCTCATCCATCATATGTTATGTGTGCATGACCAATATGCATATGTTATTCCCCATGTCTGATTACTGACGCAATTATAGTTGTGTCCATCTCTGATATGTCATTTTCCAGTCCTCGTGAATAATACGAATATCAGGCCTATGTAAAGTTATGTTGCCACGTTTCTCAGTGTGCACGTTATTCCATTATAAAGTCCCCGTTTCTAGGCCTCAACAGGGCCCGGACCACAGATTCAGCTCCTGTCTCCTGAAAGCCTCGCTGAGGAGCGATACAGCCCCCACCTGTATCCTCGACCTTTCACTTACTTCCTGCCTCGCAGTGCCCGGTGCAGCTTGGCTCTGCCTCTGAGTCTGCCAAAAGTATGTTATAGTTCCAGTTATCAGTTCAGTCCTCCTCTTCTGCATTCCTAAGCTACTGAACTGCATCAATAGTTTCCGTCATTGTCTAGCCTATTCGGCTCCACGTTAGAGAAATACTGTATTAATGGTCATTTAATATTCTTCATCACGCACTACGTGTAGAATAATGCATGGTCCAGTCTTAGAATCAAGTTAGCTTTTCCCCTCCTGACTCTTAGTTTATATCAACATGTTCCCTAAACATCAGATACTAGATAGGGTTTAGGTACATGTCGCTCCGACCCTCCAGACTCTAGTCTCTACTCCTAGCACAGAGTTCGTAGCCCCCAGCTTCTCCTAGTAACACGTCATTGCCCGTTTTCGCGCACCATTAGGTTAGAGGTCCCGGCTCCTTAGGTAGCCCCCTCCTATGTTTCCGCCCATTCATGACATATTCTGTTACGTTTGCATCACATGTCTATGTAAACTCCCAGTTACACCCACTTTTACTGTTATCTTTCGCGACTGCTACACGTCACGCCTTCTACTCCACCCACTGTTACGCCTACTGCAATGT
The DNA here is from genome assembly GCF_964261635.1 of Lissotriton helveticus. Lineage (NCBI taxonomy): Eukaryota > Metazoa > Chordata > Amphibia > Caudata > Salamandridae > Lissotriton > Lissotriton helveticus. The sequence continues at coordinate 787,990,660 of NC_136057.1, read as the reverse complement.
ACTGCTATGTGTTTGCGCTATGTATATATGCCTGTATCTTGTTATTGAATGCTAGCGCGCTCATTCCAAGCTCATCCCAGACCTAGCCCCAGCAGCTGCTGGGCATCCTTTTCCCCTACTGGGTCCCAGTTGTCCTGCTGGGCCCTGTCATTCTGCTCTTCCTATGCAGGTTGTCCTGATCCTGTCCTTATGCTGTAATAAACCTGCAAAAACTCCTACTACCTCGAATCTTGACTCTTATTTATTGAGCTATCTGTTATTCATTTAAGCATTCAAAAATAGGGTATTATTTATTTATTTACCACACAAGGAGGGGTTAAAGAGCATGCATTGGCTACAGGCAACCACTTATAGTTAGTGTCATATAGTGTCAATGGCGAATGGCATTGTGAATGAGATAAGGAATTAGTTTAGTAGTGAAGAGGAGTAGCCTACCCATTTTCAGAGACATGTGTAGGAGAAATGCAACAAGAAAACATTATATTTTAAAATCTAGCTAGAAGCAATATTAGGCGAAATAAGAGGAGAAATCTGCAAATATTTACATTTTACTGGTAGCCAGGGCCTCAATATCACATTAAGATGAGCATACCTACAAACAAAGAACGCAGACAAATGAAAAGAGAAATATGGTAAGTCACAGATCACGGTGGCGATGGCCTAATACCCAGCCCAAACAATTAGCATTACCTAATTTGTCAATCCTCCGCATTTCTGGCTCAGCTCTCGACTGGTTGACATCTTTTTTACCAATTGCACATTTCAAATGTTTTCTTCTGCTGCCACTTCCACATTTCACTTCTCCCACCATGGAGCTCCCCAGGGATCCATTCTCAGTCCATTGCTTTACAATATCGTTGTCAAACCGCTGGCGACCATTGCAGAGGAGGCTGGGTTGTCCCTTTTCTCATACGCGGTTGACACCCAGATTATTCTCTCGTTTTCCACTGAGATGGTGTCTGGGCTATCACCTCTTCGGGACGGCGTAAGAAAAGTTGCAGCATGGATGCAAATTAATATGCTTAAACTTAATGGCGACAAGACTGAGGTCCTCATTTTGGGGAACAAAAAAGATCTATGGGCCCCCAACATTGGCCTACCAAAATGGGAACCCTAACTCAGCCGACCCAAAAGGTTGGTAATCTGGGCTTTAATTTTGACGAACAGCTGTCCATGAGACAGCAAGTAGTAAAGGTGGCAGATTCCTGCTTTACTGTATTAAAATGGCAAAAGAAATGTCTGGATGCTCCCCTGCTTCACCCAAAGAACGGTGGTCCAAGCACTTGTGACTTCAAACTTAGACTATGTTAACATCCTCTATCTGGGGGCCAACAAAGACATACTGTGGCAGCTGCAGGTGGTGCAGATTGCTGCAGCTAGACTACTATGCAGAATTCCCAAAGCCACTTCCATCTCCAGCTAGCTACGTGATCTTCACTGGCTGAAAGCGGAAAGCCGCATTAAGTTCAAAGCTTTGAGTGTCTATTTAAGATCAAGTTTGGCACTGCTCCCCATATCTGCAAGCCTTAGCCCAACATCACCAACCTTCACGATTACTGCATTCCACTACCCAGGGTTAGATTTTCACGGATGGGAGGCTGCTCCTTTGCCTTTCTCGGCGCTACTCTGTGGAACAATCTTGCTGCATCCCTTCGGCATTAAACAAGCTTCGCAAACTTTCGCAAAGGTTTAAAGACATCGCTGTTTAACCAATAACATCAATATTTTCTTTCCACCCTTCATGCAGGCTCTGGGAAACCCTTTTTGGGTAGCTGTGCGCCTTACAAAAATAATTTAACATAACATTGGAAAATTATCAATGGGGATCTCTACTTGTTCAGTACGGTCCACCAAGGAATGATAGAGGAACAGTCATGGGCATGTATGTGTTAGTGGTAGTTAGGAAAAATGACCTAAAATATTAATTCAGAAATGAGGGTAGCTGACCAAGGCATGCATTTGTCACAGGTAGCCAGTATAATAGCCCAAATTCAATGCTGACTGAGGAGAAGCCCATGGAATGCATTAGTTACAGCTATCTATGACCACAGCTTCCAGGGTTTACCCAAGGGTAGTTGAGAAGCACCTCAATGCATGCAGTGGCAGGCCCTCAATCAGATCCATCCAGGAGTGACAGAGGGGCAGACCATAGTATGCAATGGTTGCAGCCAAAGAACTGATGGAAAGCATTTGATCAAGTGGAGCTACGATAAAAGCAATATTGGGTATTCCCTAAAGCGACATAAAATAGCCAAAGATAAATATTAAATGGGGTCCACCCAGGAGCAGCAGAAGAGTTGCACAGAGTATGAACTAATTACAGCCTGCCAGGGAAAATACTCTATACAAGTTGCTATTGAATGTTTCTTTTTATGTTGAAATGAGGTTCCATAATTGCTTAACAAACAATCTTTGACTGTCAATTTGTTTTTGTTTCACATTGTATTGATATATTATAAATCCTGTTAAGTATATTTATTGACTTGAAGTATACGTTTTCATATTCATCGCATGCCATTTAATTTCATTTAGTTTGAAATCCAGTAAATTGTTTGTGTAAGAAAGTGGGTTATTAATTGGGTTATTAATTGGGTTTGGATGTTATTCCACAACAAGGGATACTTACACACGCTTGTCATGTTTTAAAAACACAGGGGCATATTATCAAGGAATTTACCTCTGCTTTTTTGGCTTTAAAAGCCAAGAAAGCGGAGATAAAATTATCTCCCTATTACCTAGCTGTCGCTAACACCAGTTAGCGACAGCTAGTAGGAGATAGAAACCATAACACCTGCCCCGAGCAGTTCTTAGCCATGTTATCCAATGGGAGGTGGATAACATGGCTAAGAGTATTAGCTCGGTAATGCATGAATATCGCTGTCTTTACAGCGATATTCATGAATTTCGGCCGATTTTTATCACTTAGGAGATAAACCTTGATAATAGCAAGGCTCCTAAGCGATAAAAATCGCCACAACACGTCAATAAAATTATTGCCGCTAAGCCAACATAGCGATAATTATCGCTAGTTGTTGGTAATATGCCCCACAGTTTCAATAATATATTCCTGGGCTCAACAGTTGGTAGCTACAGTTGCTAGCTATGGCACAGAGAAGACAAAACTAACCAAGGGACTGTGTGTAAAGCATTATAACCATCATAAAGTCAAATCACAACCAATAAAAATTCAACAACCAATTTCTAAAAAGAAAGAAAACATTAATCAGAAAAAATGGCAGTGCAAAGTGTCATGAATAAGTAAAGTGGCAAACAGAGGTTACTAGCCTTGATTTCATCTCAGTCACAGTTCTCAGTTTCTGACTTAGTTGTCTTTTTTTGTGTCAAAATCCTTCAGTGGGGCAAGGTTGAGGGCTGTATCCAATGATAAGCACTTTACATTGGATACATTTTAGCCAAAGTAATCCTGAAGATGTTGATTGTGACTAGAGAGGCTTCAAAAGGAAAAATTCCAATTTCATGTCTACTGAAAACCAATCATCGGTTCGATACTTTTTGGGCCTTGAACCCAGTTAAAATTTCTATGTTTGGACCTAATCTCTTTTTGGAACTCAGAAACCTCTATTGAGACAAGTCTGGAAGTCGCAGCTAGGCAGCTTGCATTGAATCTTGATACCTTAGGTGAAATAATCTACTGAAATCTTCAAACAACTCTGAGGGGTTAAAATGATTTTATTGGCAGGTGAGGTCGATACTTGTGATGATAGCCTTAAGTGATTGCTCATGGTCCTCAGAAGGTTTGGAAGTTGGAAATCTTTCTTACTCCCAACTTTTTAAATCTTTCTGGAGTACCGCCTCTTGGTAACTTTTGAGGCATCCAAGATTGCAGGGCCAATATTAGAGTCCAGGACCCACTTCAGCAGATCTATTCCAGGTCCATTTGCCACTGGTCAGCTAGTCACTCCAGAAAAAGGCTTCTTGAAGTTTTTGGTTTCCCTGTAGACATAGAGGAAGTCATCCAACTGACTACTGGGGCCCACTGCTTAGTTCCGTGTGCAAATAGGAGAAGGTACAATCATTTATGTCTCCACTCAGGTCACAGACAGTAGGCAACTTCTTCTTCTGATCTTCCACAGGTATAGTTGTATTCTGATCAGCTAGATGCATGAGTGATGTCACTGACCATGACATGAGTGATGTAATATGTGACGTCATCAGCAGTGCATTGCACAAGCAAGTTATAGTGAGTCCAACTAACTATAACGTGGGAATTTCATTGGTTTTATGCCAGTAAAATTTTCAGCTAACTATAACTGGTGTGAAACCTATGGTTTTTTCAGTGAATTTAATAGGTTTTTTAAATGCTAATTCCTAAGTATAACTGGTGTGAAACCTATGGTTTTTTCAGTGAATTTCATAGGTTTTTTAATAGCAAATCTTTATAGGTATGAAAAGTAATATTTTTTATAATGAATTTTATATTGTATAATTATGTAAATTTTTTTTTTTGCCCGGGGCGCTCCCGGGGCGCGTACCGGGGAGCGTCCCGTTAGCGCTATTTTCGCGAACGAAAACAACATCGTGACGTTTGGCGTAGACGCATGATGCGTCATATGACGCACAGCATAAGCGCACCCGGAAGCACGCGAGCGCATACGTTCGCGCAATGTATTGACGCACTTACAATACGTGCCCGCGGGCGCGCCCCGGAGCGCGGCTACGGGCGCGCCCCGGGGCACGTAGCATAAGCGCGTCGGGTCATGTGACCTGAAAATAACACTTTCTATTGGTGCAGAACAGTTTTGGTTTCCAAATGAGTAAGCCCGGGTCATATGACCTGAAAATAACACTTCTGATTGGTTCAGGACACTTTGTTTTTTGCAAATGATGAAAGACCCCACCTTCTTTCCTTATTCTGACTTTGTCCTTTGACTGAGGAAGACCTGTTTCAGCAATAGAGAGAGAACTATTTTGTACTTTCAAATGGCTACTGTAGCTGCAACAGCTGGAGCATCTGCACCACCACCACCACCACCACCACCAAGAGGACCACCACAACAGTACATTGGTGGTCATAGAGAGGAGGAGGAGGAAGAGGAAGAGGAGGAGGGGAGAACATGGCTGCCTGAACAAAATACCCCATACAAGCCCAAGTCACACATTGTATGGGAGTTTTTTTCAATCCCAGAGGGCAAGAAAAAAGTGAACTTGCCTAATCTGTGGCGAACAACTCTCAAGGGGCAACCCAAACAAAAAATATTCATTTGGTAATAATACCATGATTCGACATATGATCCGGAAGCATCCTAACAACTATTCTCGTGCAGAGCTCAGGGAACTGGCCAGTAACCTCCCCCAGTCTTCAAGGACCACCTCCAAAAGAACACAACCCACTCCATCGGGACCAGAAACAACGGAGATGATGCCTTGTATACAACCACGATTTCCAAATTTTAGAATCACATGTATTGCATGTGGCAAGCTCATCGCCTATGGTGAAAAGAGAATGAAGCTTGTCGTTCTTGCTGGTGACAATCACAAATGCCCCAAAGAACAGTAATTTTTTCCGTTTTTTCTTTTTTGCTCCTGTTGAGCCATTTACAATTCCCTGTTTTTTGTTTCTCCCCATAAAAAATACAAAAAAAATATAAAACTGTTTTGAAAAGCCAAAAAAAGTACAAAATGTTCATAAAAACATGAAAAAAAATATAAAACAACAAAAAGAAGAAGAAAAACAGTTCTTTTTAGAACTACCTTCCATTTATAAAAATAAACCACCTATATTTTTAATGAATCTCTGTCAATTTTTTTTTCTTAGGGTACGCGTACCGGGGCGCGCTCCCCCAAAAAATAGAAAAAAAAATGTAATGGAGTTAGCATGAGGGAAGAACACAAAGAGAGAAAGAGAGCTACAGGATGAACACAGAGGGATTGTTTATTACATAGTAAAAAACAGAGAAGGTGTAATAGGGTGAAATTGAGAAAAGTAAAATGACTAAAGGAGAGAAAGAAGGGAAGAGAGAGGAAGAAGACTAAAGTAGAGATAGTGGGAGAATGTGAGTGGGTGTTGAAAGAAAAAGAAAGGACAGTAATTAATTGAGAATGAAGGGTAGTGGCGTAACCAGGATAAATTAAGAACGGTGAGTGAGGGTAAGAAAAGACCAATTAGTGTAAGTAAAGAGGGGTGAAAGAGGGTGAAAAATTGAATTAGGATAAGACATGGGGAGTAACAAAGAGAAAGGACAAAGAGAGTAAAGAAAACAGTACCTAAATGGGTTTGAGTGAAACAGCAAAGAAAGATAAGTAATGCAGTGTGTGTGACTTATAGGGAGTCAGTGGGTGTAGGTCGTGGTGTGGGTGTGTAAGGTGTGTCTGTGGGTGTGGCTGTGTGGGGTGTTTTGGTGTGGGTGGAGGTGAGGGTGTGTGAAGTATGTGTGAGGAGTGTATGGGTGTGGGGTGTATATGTGTGCGATGTATGTGTGTGTATGGAATGTGTGTGTGTATGTGAAGAGTGTGTGTGGGGGGATTTTTTGTGTGTATGAGGTGTGTGTGTGGTGTGTGTGTGCGGTGTATGTTAGAGGTGTGTGTATGTATTGAGAGGGGGATGAGGTGTGTGTGTAGGAGTTAAGTAAATAATTAAGAAAAACAGAATGAGTGAAGAAGCAAAGGAAGGGAACAGAGGGTAAGTGAAGTAAAGAATAGGGATTGAAAGAAGTTGAATATGAGAGGGGAAATAGGGAAATTGGAGTAAACATGGAGAATAAGAATAAGTGAGGGAAGCAGAATAAAGACACAGGAGTGAGGTTGTTTGAGAAAATATTAGTGAGCTTAAAGCAAAGGGTGATGACAAAATACATTTTTAGAGTCATACTTACCATATAATAAATGTAACTTTAATTACATTTTTAAACTACACTTTGTATCTGTGAAAGAGAGAAGAAAAAATAAGTTATAATTAGTAAAATGTGTATTTTAAATTAAAATATACAAATGAAGCGGTTAAAAATCATAACCGTGTATTTAGAAATAAAGTAAGAGTGAAGGACACAGAAAGGGAAATAAGTAAGGTAGAAGGATAAAAAGAGAAAAAAAGTTATAGAATGAGAGCAAATTACTAAGAGTAAGGCATATAGATTCACTGAAAAAGAGGAAGAGAAGAACAGAGAAATGAACTGAAGGTAAGAAAGATACTAAAACAATGTGAGTTAGCAAAACTAAGTCAGGAAACAGTAGTAAGTAAAAAGATAATAACAGAGACGGAAAAGAGTCTAATTAAGGATGCATTTAGAAGATTGAGAAATAGAAGATAACTGAGAGTAAGGGAAGAACAGTCAAAGTGAAGGGATGAAGGGAGAGAGGATAATATACAATGATTGAGGGAAATTGGGTCAGGAAGTTAGTAGACAGACACACTTAGAGAAAAACTGAGTGAGGTGGAGTACAATGAGTGACAAAAGGAAATGAGTAAGGAGCAAAAAAAGGAAAGAGAGGAGAAGACGACTAAAAGAGTGGTACTGAGAGAAAATAATTTGGTGATGAAAGTAAAGAGAAGGACATTGAAAGAAAGGAAATGAGGGATAGTAATGGAACCAGAGTAAAAGAAATGGGATGAAGAACGATGAGAGAGGAGCAGTGAAGTTGTTGTAAAAGAAATGATAGAAGGTAGATAAACACAAGTGAACATAACACAAGGAGAGTGAGGCACTGAGGACATAGAGGTAGTGAACGAAAAATAGAGAAAAGAGGTCAAAAGAAAGGAGCAAACAAAGATAAGCGAGGGAGAGTGGGTGAGTTATAGTGATAGAGTGCAACAATACTGCTCAGTGAGTAAAGAGGAATTAGTAAAAGAGTAAAGGAGGAAAAGACGGAAAAGGGAAGTAAAGCAGAGAGACTGAAAGCTGAAGAGTGGTGCAAGGGAGAGAGGGGATGCAGACAGTTGAAATGAGAATGAGGGGTTGAGAAAGAAGTGCATTAAACGAATGGGTGTGAAACAGAGTGAGAGAAAGGCAGTGTGAGTGAGTAAAGAGAGCTGAAAGAGAGAGGAAAAAGGAAAATGAATGTCAGAGAATGGGAATACAATTTAATTTACACAATCCAAATTATAGTATAACTTGTTCAACATGTTACATAGTTTATTTTTGCTGTTCTCAGAATATATTGAATTTCACTTAAAACAGTGAGTTCAAATTACTCATCATATGACAGCGGGAAAAAAACCACAATCTAAAAGATTGTGTTTTAAAAAAAACCTTAGATACTGACAAATGACAAATGTACACTAATCTTTGATTGACTTACTTTTCCTTGATGCCAAATAGTATATCATGGAGGTCCTTTTCTCGTTGCAAAGTACTCTGCTGTTCACTAAAAAATCCATTTCATCGACTTTCTAGAAGAAAAGCTCCAAGAACATCTGAAATATTTTCATTATTTTCATATACTCCTTTTTTCAGTCATAACTCTTTACTCATTCCTGTACCTTTCCTTTTGGCCAAATAGTGTCAGATGTATGAGTATATTTTCAAATTAACTCTAAAAACTCTGAAATTACCTTTTTTTCCGACATTCTGAAAGAAAGGCTCATACATCATTTTCACAATATTTAAGTATTTGTAAAACCATCTCTGACTCACTCATGCTCATCATTTTGTATAATACTAATATCACATACTATGAGATCCACTTACAGCACCTATATGACAAGTCAATTTTTTATATTACCTGGATCACTTTTACTCAGAATATATTTTTAAACAGCAAAATAACCTTTATTAACTGCTCCCGTCTTCAAAGGCCAATTACCTTTGCTTCAATTTTGGTTGTAAAAACACTAGGTATGAATTTTTTAAGCCAAAAGGCAAACGTTGTTTAAAAGTCAAATGAATGTCGTTACAGTGGGTCCAACCTTTACAACTTTTTATATAGCATGTGTAATGCCCTGATGTTGTAGAAGGACCGTCATGAAAAATAATAGCTACAGTTGCAAAGGTTCTTCCTGATATTAATAACTGAGAACCAACAAATTTTTTTACAGAAGTTGTCAATTTAGTTCCATCAGGTCTACATCGTTGGAACATTAAAATGACATACTGACCATAATTTTGTAGAAATAATGTGGACAGCATAGTAGACTTACTTTGGGTACACACCATATTGTGATCCGCTAATTTAACTAGATTATTAAAAGGCACTGATTTGCAGTCTGGTAAAGTCAAATATATAAATCTTTCAGTGTCTATTCTAGTAGTACTTGATAAAGTACAGTTGTCGCAGTCATGCTGCCATTGATAAGAAAGGCTAAAAAGATTTTTTATATCTACACCTTCATCTTCCAATACATCAAACATATACATTAAAAATTCCTGACAATCCTGCTGAATATTCTGTGAAAATTGATTTTGACCAGAACATATGTCTAGAAGATTTCGAATTTCTGAAACACTTTCTATTTTTGCTCTATCACTGCTACATTTCTCAAACACGGAATTCAACAAACAACAGAATCTTTGATCCCGATTTTCAACAATCTGTTCTTGTATATTTTGAAGAAAAAAAACAAAATTAACCACTACATTAGCATAGCAGTTGACACCAGAACTGTTTTCAAACTGAAATCCAACAACATCTTCAACAGAATCCTTTTTCTTTCTCCTTACAATTACAGTTTCATCTACTTTTTGCTACTACCTCACTGCAATTATTCTCATTTCTTCTTTTTCGGCCTACCACACGTTTTTCAAACAGAGGATATTGAGGCAAATGTGGAGCATACTCTCTTCTTAACCTATTGTATTCTTTAACACAATGTAGATCTGCACAAATCTTTGTTTCATCACACTCAATCAAGTTCAATCCTGATAAAGTTCTGACTCGTGATAATGCCACATATGCCATACCCTCTTTAAACACAGAACTTCCAATGTTCACCAAAGCGCTATCTACACTTAAACCTTGAGATTTATGAATTGGCACCGCATATGCCAAACAAATAGGAAACTGTTTTCGGCGAACATATAAGTCTTTCACAAGCAAAAATCTAGCTGAACAACGTCAAATTTGTTCTATTTCCTCAATGCCATCAAATTTAATTTTTAAAATTTCAATTCCATCTCTATTTTTGTAATTCACAAAACCAACAACATGACCCATTGCTCCATTTACCAGACCTCTTTCAACATTTAAATTCCTTCTCAAAATGATACGATAATTTAAACACACATTCAGAGTCTTTTCAAAACCAGCAGTTTTAGAAATAGTCTTCTCTAATGATTCCAATTTTGATTTCAAATTTTCAGACAAAATAATTGTTGCTCCCATATGTTCAATTTTATCTATAGCTTCCAGTTTCACTATCTCTTCATTTTCTAACTTTAACATTTTGTTGTTGAACATGGAACATTCTTTCAGAGTTGGCATCAAACATATGCCAGATTTCTTCTCATTAATTTTCTTAAAAATATACTCTGGAAGAATGTTTTCATTTGGGTACAAATTTGAAATTAATCGTCCATGTAAAGCTTCTTTCCCTTGCTGACTTACTTTTCCGATTCTTACATCTTGTAGAATATTTTTATAATCTTCATCATTTGCCTGCCGCATATTTTGAAGCAGTTCTGCATATTTGAAGTTTAACCATATATTAACGTTTCCAATGCTTCCTAGGCACTTCCTGGTATCTTCATGCGTGAGCATTTTGAACACAGGTTGTCCTTTCACTGGAGTCAACTGCAGTAGATCTCCAAAAACAATAATATGTTTTCCTCCAAATAAGACATCATAGTCCTGATCCTACTCGACCTGACACCAGCATTTGACACCCTGTTGCCCTCCATTCTGGCCTCCCGCCTCAGTGAGACGGGAGTGAAGGGACTGGCTCTGAGCCTCCTCACCTCCTTCCTCAAACATCGGGAGCAAAGGGTCAAACTGGGTGACTTCCTTTCCAATGCCATGCCTTTGCAGTGTGGGGTCCCGCAGGGCTCTGCATTGAGTCCTACACTCTTCAACATTTACGGACTGGAAGTTCTCTCATAAGCCGATGACACCCAGATTATGGTCTCCTTGTCCCAATCTGTCGAGACCACGGCCCTAAACTTCCGAAACTGTATGGAAGCGGTGGCAGGCTGGATGGCCTCGAATTTCCTTAAATTAAACGGTGAAAAGACGGAGATCCTGGTCTTTGGTGGAAGCAAGGAGATCTGGTCAGATGATTGGTGGCCTCAAACATTGGGAACTTGTCCTCTGCCCTCTACTGCCGCCCGCAACCTGGGAGTCATATTTGACACCTCACTTGCCTTTGACAGGCAAGTAAACAGAACGGTCTCAACTTGCTGTGGGGTTTTAAAGGTTTTAAGAAAACTTACCCACTACCTGTGCTCTGATGCCCGGAAAATGGTTGCAGTTGCCCTTATATCCTCGCGTCTGGACTACTGCAATGCCTTATATCTTGGCATGAGTAACAAATTACTCCATCGTCTGCAGGTCGTCCAGAACGCGGTAGCGAGATTTGTAGTTGATGCCCCCAGACGCTCTTCAGGCACCAGTATCAGGAGAAACCTTCATTGGCTCCCGGTACATGCCAGGATAAAATTTAAAATTCTGACCAACTCTCACAAGGCTCTTCATGGTGTGGGAGATGAAGCTATTAGGACCCTAGTGTCGACCTATGTCCCAGGCAGGGCCTTGCGCTCTGCCGGTCAAAACCTGTTGACTGTCCCCCGAGTCGTTAAGGTGAGATGGGGTGGTAGGGCTTTCTCCTCCCTAGCCCCTAGACTGTGGAACGAGCTTCCCTCGGTACTCAGGGGTCAGGAATCTCTTCTGCTCTTCCGAAAGGGCCTTAAAACTCTACTCTTTACTGAAGCCTACTCTTAGGCCTCTTTCTCCTGTGTTTTTTCATATGTACCTGGCTTTATTCCATCACTTGCGCCTTGACGCCTCCGGGCAAAGTTGCGCTTCTATAAATCTTAATTCAATCAATCAATCAATCATAGTCTGTTCTAAGAATTTCTTGCATTCTCAAATGCACAAAAGCAAGCATTATATTTGAGACCATGCTTACTTCATCAATGATAAGAAGTTTCATTTTCTTCAGGACTCTCGAAACTTCGGAACATGCATCTCGAGATAGCTTGTGATATTGCAATTTGTTATCATGCTCCAATTGCAGCATCAGTAAACGATGTAAAGTAATCCCTTTAATGTTATGTGCTGCCATATAAGTTGCAATTGCTTTAATCAGAAAACTTTTTCCAGTTCCCGCTTCTCCACTTACGTACAGTTGGACTGGTTTAAATGATGTACATGAGCACTCTTTTTTCTCATGAGTGAATCCATGTTCAATCTGATCTGTGACTTCGTCATATATCTGTTTCTGTTCAAGGTTTAGTTGTTTCATCAAATCTTCTAAGTTAACTACATCATCTTGAGCTTGTTCCATAGCTCTTTCCACCTCATCCATGGCAGTGGCAGCTTCATTTTGGATAATTGGTCCTCCAAGTGGATCCTGACTCAATGAAGCAGAACTCTGACTGTCTTGAGAACTGTCTCTAGCAATCTCTGCAGCAATTGTGGCTTCTTGCTCTATTTCTTCATTCAACATTTGCAGATAATTTGGAAAAACAGGACATTCTATGGTATCCTTCGTTGCATTAAAAGAGTCTTCGTAACAGAGAAAATCTCCAAGTAGTTCCTCTTCTGTAGGCCATGGTTTAAAGAGTTGCAAAAGAGCCAAATAGTAAAATTCCCTTTTGTCTGGATTTTCGCAACTCAATTTTCCATGATTAATCAAATGACCTTTTCTCTGTTTCACTAGACATCCTTCACATCCAATGACAGCATATATTCCATTATTGATATCTTCTCTGATGTTCCTCTTATAAATATAGCTTTGAAGAACTTCATAGAGACACGCGTTCTCAAGGTGAGGACTTCTATTTGGATAGTATGTATCCAAGATGTTTGTCTTCAAAATATCTGTACTTTCTGGTTCTTTCTCCGCCAAATACTCTATCTCTTGTACAGATTTCAAAACTCGATTTCGTGTTGCAGCAAGACCTAGACTCACCCACATGGTGGTTCTAGATTTGGCATAGAGACTTGCTGATGACAATCGATCAGAACATTCATATGCTCCAATTTCTCGATGCGACAACATCTTCAGACTGTAACTGTATAATTTCTTGCTTAGACTCTTTTCATGTGAAATGTCCTCCCACATTTCCTTCAGTTCTGTTTTTTTTTTTTTTTGGGATGTAAGACGTCACATATCAAGCCACAGCAATAGAGTTGTCAGCAACGAATTGAATATCCATGTTAGCATTCCACATGGACAAAATCACTGGGTTGTAGTCATTGATGTACTTAGACTCTTCGTTTTTTTTTAAATTGTATGTATTTTTTGGTGACTTCCTCGTCACAGTATGTCGCAGAGAAGACATCAAATTATTTACTCTTCCTTTGGAAATCACTGGTCGAGGAAAGCTGAAACGACATTTTGTGTAGAACTTGTCCTTGTTTCTGAATTTTCGACGACAGTACTTTCCACAACGATGGGATTGAAAGCGTAAAACTTGTTGCCTTAAACTGTTTTCTTCGGTAGTTTTCGGAACAGCACATGTTGAATACTCTTCAATGAAGCTCATCACTGTCTCATCCGAATCTGTTCCAAATTTGGGTGCATCTTTAATCCACAACAACATATGTATGTGAGGAGCACCTCTCACTTGATACTCCTTTCTCCAAAAGAAATCCAAAACCTCTCCAAAGGGACGATTTTTTTTGTTGGTAATAAAAGACATCATAGCTTCAAATCTATGATTGAAATATCTGCATACATTCACTGGATCCAAAGAACACAGTTCTCCAGGTGTTTTGAATACTATATTTTGTATATTTGCATTTGTCTCTCGTAGAAATTGAAGTAAGTCATCCCATGCATACTCGGCACAGCTAAGAGTGAGGAACCATGTAGGAGTTCCTAAGTTTCTTAGCATACATTTCAATTCCCCATGACGACGGTACCAATACTCGTTTGTACCACGCTGACATGCCATGAGATTGATTAAATGAGATTCCAACATATTATCTTGCAGATTCACTTTCTCCATAAAGTCCCTCGCCGAAACATTTTGCAGATGTGCTCCACTTTTCAGTATATGGTTTACTGCATAAGAAAGCCCAGACAAGTCACTTTCATACAGTAAATGAAACAAATAGGGAATGCATTGACGAAACCGTGGATCTTCAGCATATAATCTTACAGTTCGATATTCAGATGCAGGAATTTGAAGTGGTCGATCGTCATATCGTCCACCTCGACCTGTTGGAAATAGCTGTGGAAAACAACGAGCTTCCAAACTTTCTTACCATACACTAATGGGACTTCCTTTTGCTGCTTTCATTTGAAACAATTCAATTGCATTCCCCATTACTTCTTTGGAATGCAAAGGATGAACAGTATTATGTTCATATATTTCTTCACTTCTAGACACATCAACTTTTTCAATTTGGCCGCCTGAACAATCACTGTCTTCATCTGCAGCTGTTTCCTCTGCTGCAACACATACATCTTTGTAATACTCATTGTTTTTGACTAAATACAACGTTGCCTTTTTGACTTTCCTAACATCCACTAAATCTTGCAAGATTTTCTTACTCTTTGTCGGAACCCCATTAACTAGAATAACTAAAGGTTCCTCTTCTACTTTTTCTATACCAATTGTATCAATATTTTTTTTGAAATCTAGAGGCAAATAAACAACTCTTCCCTTTAATCCTCTCTACAAATCTGTAGGAGGCAATTTCCCTATCTTAGGCTCCATGCGAACAATTGCCTGAAAAGGATGGACACATTGAATCAAAATAGACTCATATGTATTTAAATCCATCAATTCACGGGGAATGTCTACCAACTCCAGATTATCATGAACAGCTATGGCAGGCATTCTGTTTTGATTTAATTTATCATAACAATATTTACAAATACGCTGATCACAACTCAAATCAAAACAATTCTCCTCCCACAAATAAGTTGCAAAATCCTTCCACTCATAATTATTCATCTTTTCACTTTTTACGTATAAATCAACTAATCTAGTTTGATGTTTATAATGACTTCGTCGACAACACACACAAGTAAAATTCGGCCTTTCACTTGATTTCACCTTAAACCTGGTAATTTCCTGCTCATACATTTCTGTACTTGAAACCTGTACATTCTCTTCCACATTACCTTGAATTGCTGTGTCAATTTCTACACTGTCCTCTTTTTCACCAAAATAACAAATCTCAATTTCTTCACAAATCTTCTTCACATCTAATTCAGTTCCATGCAAAAGAGCACTGTTTAATTGTTTAAGCTTAAGTGCTGGACTTTTTGCATAATACAACATTCTCACTAATTTCCTCATTTTGGTATGATACACTGCTAACATCCTAAAATGATGAAAAACACTCTGACAGACTTTTCTAGAAAGACAAGCCAGTGAATGCCCTTGCAAACCTTTGTTTTCTCTCACTCTGCAAGGATCTAAGTCTTGCAACAACTTCACTTTCTGCTTTAGACTTTTCTTACTATATGTACGTAAGAAATTACAAAACAAATCAATTGATTCCTGTCGCACACTACAAATACGACTACACTTCCAAGTGTACACTGGACCCTTAGTACGTCTCCCTAAAACTTCATCAGTTAACACCTCTTCTGGTTCGCTAGGCACAAGTTTCTCTTTTTCAATCGGACAACCATCTTTTACTTCATACGCTCGACCACTGGTGTCAACTGCATGCACTAAATCATTCTCCTGGAAGTAACTCTCCTCATTAAAAAATTGCTCACAACTTGAACTGTGCATCCATTCTCCTGAAAAAACTTTACAAAAATTAGTCCGATTAATTACTCTTTTCCATCTACTGTTTGATTTGAAAACATCAATTGTCTTGTTAAGTGTCCTAATTCTATTGATTATTAAAATAAATAATTTTTTCTTAACTTCGAAAGCCTGATCAACAATCTTCTCTACACTTTTCTTTTTCTTATAAAAAGCAGCTCTCTGTTTACCTTTCCTAATGTTTTTTAACAAATTTAAAACCACCCTATTGCGAAACATTAGTTTACGAATGTCTCTAAACTGATTCTGCCTTCTATTCCTATACATATTATTCTCTCCGGCTCCAGTTGTAGGATTCTTTGAGGTTCTCTCCTTCCTTTTCAAATTTACTCTTTCATTCTCTTTTTCTACATGCTGTCCAACATTTTTACTTGATCTACATATGTTCCGTAAGAAAGACTTAGTGGTCTTACCAGGAGCTTTGTTCCTGTTTTTTGAAGGATTTGTTGTTGAAGAGTGCTGTAATTCCGTTGCTGTTTTTGTTTGTAACCGTATTTGGTTTTTCCTTCTTCTTTGCCTTGAGGGCATCTTTCCTTACTCTTGAAATCTTGATTTCAATCTGTGTTAAAGAAAAAAATAGCACATTATAGACCACTATTGTCAAACAACAAAGCAATGACAAAAAGCAAACGGTCTATTCAGGGTTACAGATCAAGTGAGGATTCTCCAAGGGTGCAGAAGAGGTGAGACCTGTATTGAAGAGTGTACTTATTCTTTCTCAAAAATGTAAAAGCTATTAATTTGCCCCAAAATCGATTTTTCAATAACATTTTAGACACACAGTGCAGGTCCTATGTACAAGCATTCAGTGTCCATGACTACAATGGAGAGGACTAACCTCCTCTTACCCTTGGACAAGCCTTACCTCATCTCTGTCCTCTGAACAGGAACCAATGTATTGAGTATAATTGATAGTAAGTAGGTGCAGATGAGGTGACGCATGTCCAAGGGTGTAAATAAGCTGAAGCCTGTCTAAGCATGCCAATTAGTTGAAGTCTATTCAGGGTTGCAGATGAGGTAAGGATTGTCTAGGGGTGCACAAGAGGTATGGCCTCTATTGAAGAGTGTAGTAGAAGAGAGGTCTGTCCACGGGTGCAAAGAACTTGAGACCTGTGTCTAAGAGTGCAGTGGGAGATAGGCTTCATGAAGCCTAGTCCACTGCACTCTTAGACACAGGTCTCACCACCTACGCTCTCCAAGAAAAGCCTCTCTCCCACTACAGTCTTGAACACAGGCCTCACCTCCTCTGTCCCTCTGGACATGCCTCACTTCATCTGCACAATCTACTTCCTAATGTGAGGTAACACAGGTAACATGATTGTGAAAAGGTCAATTTTTTATGTAATCATGCACACACTATTTATTCTTTCTCAAAAATGTAAAAGACATTAATTTGCCCCAACAATGTTTCAGTAGTGCAATGAAAAGCTTATATATATATGACCTTTTCTCTGTTTTTCAAATGTTATTCTAAAAAAAGATTATGAGTCCTAAGAAAGAGTGCAGGTGTGATGAAGCCTGTCCAGAGGAGCACAAAAGGTGAGGCTTGTGTCCAAGAGTGCAGTGGACAGGACTAAACTGGAGTAGTGTGCAAAAAAAGATGAACCCCATTTATGAGGCCCTGTGTCAGTTTTGCACTGCTGATGCGTCACTTTTTTTGACGCATCGGCGGCATAAACATGTGCCTTTTTGCGCCATATTTAAAAAGTGACGCATGTAGGTAGATGCGTCACTTTTTAAACCTCTGCACCACATTATACCTCTGTCAGGTGTAATGTACACAGAGGGGGCATTCCCCCGCAAAAAGCCTCGTAATAGTGACGCAGTGAAATCTATGAGATTTCACTGCGTCACTTTTAGGACACTGTTGCGTCAAAATCTTGCACCTGCCTCACAGCAGGCGTAAGACTGAAGCAAACGCTTTCACATGGGGCTTTCCCCATGTGAAAGGATGCATTGCTGGAGTTGCGTCATTTTTGTGACACACTCCAGCAATTTATCACTTTTGCGCTTACAGATACATCAGAAATACTGACTTATCTATAAGTCCTAGAAACATGATGCATTATACATTAAATATAATGCATCATTGGTGTCACAAGGAGTGCACAGTTAAAAGTGATGCATCGCTGTTTTCATAAATAACGCTCTCAGTGTGCTTCCTAATCTGAGGTAACACAGGTAACATGATTGTGAAAGTTTCAAATTATTTTATTTAATCATGCACACACTTTTTATGCTTTCTCAAAAATGTAAAAGCTATTCATTTGCCCCAAAATCGATTTTTCAATAACATTTTAGACACACAGTGCAGGTCCTATGTAGAAGCAATCAGTGTCCATGACTACAATGGAGAGGACTAACCTCCTCTTACCCTTGGACAAGCCTTACCTCATCTCTGTCCTCTGAACAGGCCTCAATGTATTGAGTATAATTGATAGTAAGTAGGTGCATATGAGGTAACGCATGTTCAAGGGTGTAAATAAGCTGAGGCCTGTCTAAGCATGCCAATTAGTTGAAGTCTATTCAGGGTTCCAGATGAGGTAAGGATTGTCTAGGGGTGCACAAGAAGTATGGCCTCTATTGAAGAGTGTAGTAGAAGAGAGATCTGTCCACGGGTGCAAAGAACTTGAGACCTGTGTCTAAGAGTGCAGTGGGGGATAGGCTTCATGAAGCCTAGTCCACTGCACTCTTAGACACAGGTCTCACCACTTATGCTCTCCAAGAAAGCCTCTCTCCCACTACAGTCTTGAACACAGGCCTCACCTCTTCTGTCCCTCTGGACATGCCTCACCTCATCTGTACAATCTACTTCCTAATCTGAGGTAACACAGGTGACATTATTGTGAAAAGGTCAAAAAATGTTATGTAATCATGCACACACTATTTATTCTTTCTCAAAAATGTAAAAGACATTATTTTTCCCCAAAAATGTTTCAGTAGTGCAACGAAAAGCTTATACATATGACCTTTTCTTTGTTTTTCAAATGATATTCTAAAAAAAGATTATAAGGCCTAAGCAGGAGTGCTCATGTGATGAAGCCTGTCCAGGGGAGCACAAAAGGTGAGGCGTGTGTCCAAGAGTGCAGTGGACAGGACTAAACTGGAGTAGTATGCAAAAAAAGATGAGCCTCATTTATAAAGCCCTGCGTCAGTTTTGCGCTACTGATGCGTCAGTTTTTGTGACGCATTGGCGCATAAAACATGTGCCTTGTTGCGCCATATTTAAAAAGTGACGCATGTAGGTAGATGCGTAATTTTTTTAACCTCTGCGCCACATTATACCTCTATCAGGTGTAATATACACAGATGGGTCATTTCTCCGCAAAAAGCCTCGTAATACTGATGCAGTGAAATCTATGAGATTTCACTGCATCACTTTTAGAACACTGTTACGTCAAAATCTTGCACCTGCCTCACAGCAGGCATAAGACTGAGGCAAAGGATTCTGACACCTCTGTCAGGTGTAATGTACACAGAGGGGTCGTTCTTTATTTAATATTTTATGAACAGAGGACAGATCCTATTTACAAGCATTCATTTTCACTACTAAAACCCATTGTTTTGCACTAAAATCGTTTTTCAATTAACATTTTAGAAACACTGCACAGATCCTATATACAAGCATTCATTTTCACTACTCAAACCCATTTATTTGCACTAAAATCGTTTTTCAATTACCATTTTAGGAACAGAACACAGATCCGATGTACAAGCATTCATTTTCACTACTGAAAGCTATTAATTTGCCCTAAATTTGATTTTCAAATTAACATTTTAGATACAGAGTGCAAGTCCTATGTACAACCATTCAACTTCACTACTGAAACATCACTATTTCACAAAATACACATCCTCTATTTTACAAATATAGAAACCATGCATTTTCAAAAAGCATCACACAAACCAACAGCAAAGAAAATCAACGTGCTTCTTAATCTGAACTCTCTATCTAAATGAATCATAACTCACCTTTACAAATGCTTTAGGAGATTCAGAACAGTGTCAGATACACACACCAATATTTCTTTAGCAGAGCAAAAGGTATGTTCTCCAGGCACTGCAACCATTAATGGCACAGAAAACCTCTAATTGTACACACATATTCCTCATGGTAACCAATCAAAACTCTTGCCTCTCTATTTTCAAATCAACACCCTTCCCCCACTCAGCCCTTTCTACCTGTTACCATAGCAACTCCCTCCTCACTGAGCTCCCAGGGTTAAAAGTTTATTCTACAATGTTGCAAATCAAATGAGCAAGTATGTTTGACCTCTTAATACACCAGCTTATCCACTGCAATCTTTCTTTAAATGACTTTTTTTAACCATTCAAATTACTTCTTACACACAACAGAACCATGCACCCTAACTTTCAGTTTTCAACTATCTGAATCCACCAATCATTGCTTGTGATTCAAGAGCACTGAAACTCCACAGTTTCTTTTTTGCAAACTCCTACTGTTCCAACTGCCATTTCATTCCTACACTTCATCTGACTGCACCAGAACCTCCTCTCACCATGTACTCTGTCTGGATTATTGGACATAGCTACATTCACTGGGCTCAAAGGTATGCAGCTACCAGAAATTTTCACAACCTTGATTTACCAAATGTGCACATAAAATGGATTGGCCAAAGAGGATTGAGATGTCATCAGTTGATACCATTGGTGAAAACCTTTTACCATCTGCCGCACCCTGACCTCATAATTTTGCACTGTGGTGGAAATGACCTAGGCACTTTGACTGGGGTAGGTCTGGAGATGGTTTTAAAGGACACCTTTGGGCAATTGATGACACTTTTTCCACAAACTGCCTTGGTATATTCCAATATATGCCAAAAGCAGAAATGGAACTGGTCCAACCAATTTTGTCCACAATTTGAGAAAGCATGGAAACATGTGAATAAATCTGTTTCTGCTTACATGAGAGACTATGGAATTGGTTCAATATACAA
Source organism: Lissotriton helveticus (assembly GCF_964261635.1). NCBI lineage: Eukaryota > Metazoa > Chordata > Amphibia > Caudata > Salamandridae > Lissotriton > Lissotriton helveticus. Next base: position 787,969,860 of record NC_136057.1, on the reverse strand, counting down.
CAACAACTTGCGTTACAACATGCAAGATATCTACAGAGGAGATGGTGTGCACTTTTCAGATGAGGGGAATAGAATATTCCTCCTGAATTTAAGACTGTGCATTGGTACCTACTTGTAGGTACCTAAATCAGCCACAGAACCCAAAAGCCCTTTTCAGGGCTACCCTATCTCTGATCACTCCAAAAGATTATCTTTTTCTAACTTTTTTCACTATTTTTCACCAAAGTACGCTCCCCGGTACGCTCCCCGGTGCGCGTACCGGGCGCTCCCCCCGCGGAAAATATATATTTTTTTTGTTCGTCTATATGGGCCTCCTAAGACCCCCTCAGAAAACCTAGAGGGTCAGGGAGTGCCTACGATGCCCCCTTATACCCATTCCCAACGTTGTTTGTCCTCCGTTTTCTGTCTCAAATCTACCTAAACACAAAATGGAGGACTCCCGTTGCGCTGCCGGTACGCGTACTGGGGCGCGAACCGGGAAGCGCTCCCAAAATTTTTTAAAAGTTAATTTACATAAAAACCACCGGAGACACTTTCACCAAATATAGAATAGGCCATACTACATACCAGTCCCTACCATTTTCCCAAATTTGGTGGAATTCCATTGAGCCATTTGGCCTGTAGCCCTCTCTAAATATCCTGAGGTGAATTACTTGACAAAAACACATCTGAAGTGTTAGAATTTACAACCAATTACAATGTTACTTTCATTTTCTACTATTATTTCATGACATTTGATTGGTTATGTACATGAATATATAAAAAGAGAGAGGGAAACACAGCCATTTTGACTACTTCTTCCTGAAGTACATTTCAAAAGGATTTTCACTGAGAACTTAAACTTCTTTTTCAAAGGTAAGATGTTATTTTGAAAACTGAAGTATGTTGTGGACTTTAAGTTAATTTGGAAAACATTTTCTGATAGTTATATATTATCCCTCTGTAATAGTTATAGATTGAGATAGGCTTCTCTGTTATAGATATGGATGGAGTTAGGCTTGTCTTGTATAATTATCAATTTACTTAGTCTTTATGATATACACTTTTTTATATTTCTACTTCCAGCCTGATACCATACACTGCCCAAAGATAACTACACTGTTAAAAAATCAAAACTACCTGTCTGAACTTAAACCCAACAGTGCCCTATCTCTACTGATATATTTATGTTTTATGCAATTTACAGCAACATAATGAAAGGAGATCAAAATAAATGTAATATTTCATTCGAAATTGATCTTCAGGACAACCCAGAGGAAGAGAATAACGATTCAGATTTTTTAGATCAGTTTCTTGATGAAGAGTTTCTGAAATATGGGGAAGAAATGGAATCATGTAATCCAAATGAGGACATTCCCGACGACATAATGTTGGAAGTCTTATTACATTTTGAAAAATCAGAGCAATAAATTTATATTTAATAATTAAAAATTGTTCCAGACATTATTCTTTTTTATATGTAATCAATGAAATAGTACCAAAATGAATATAATATAATGTGAGACTTATAGTATATGCAACTTTTTTTTTTGTTACATAGTAATTTTGCTCATAGTTACTTCCTTGCTCCCACTTTATTATCTCCAATGTGTATTTGACATCGCTTTTTTATCTCCTGCCTCCATGTTGTTTCTGCTTTCCTGACAGACTATAGTATAGATTCCATATACCACAATAACTTCTGTAACAACATGCAAATTATCTACAGATGAGACAGTCTACATTGAATTTAAGACTCTGCATTGGTACCTACATGTTGGTACTTATATCACCCACACAACACAACAACTCTATGCAGAGCTACCCTACCTCTAAGAACTTTAAATTATTATTTTAGTGTTTCACTGAGTTTTCCCCATGTGTGGGGGGGAGGTGTGTGTGGGGGATGTGTGGGGTGTGTCTGTGAGGTGTGTGTGTGTGTGTCTGGGGGGGGATGAGGTGTATAGGTGTGTGTAGGTGTGTGGGGTATCTGGGTGTGGGTGGGGATGTGGGTGTGTAAGGTGTGTGTGTGGGTGTGGGTATGTGGGGTGTTTTGGGTGTAGGTGGAGGTGTGGGTGTGTGAGGTGTGTGTGGGGTGTGTGTGGGTGTGGGGGGTATGTGTGTAGAATGTGTTTGTATGTGTGGGATGTGTGGATGTGTCTGTGAGGTGTGTGTGTATGTGTGGGGGGAGGTGTGTGTGTGGGATGTGTCTGTGAGGTATCTGTGTGTGCGTGTGTGTGTGTGTTGGGGGGTGAGATGTGTGTGTGAGTGTGGGTGTGTGGGATGTGGATGTGGGTGTGGATGTGTAAGGTGTCGGTGTGGGGGTGTGGGGTGTTTGGGTGTGGGTGGAGGTGTGCATGTGTGAGGTGTGTGTGGGTGTGGGGGTGTGGGGTTGTATGTGTGTGGGTGTGTGTGGGACGTACTTGTAGGTACCTAAAACAGCCACAGAACCCAAAAGCTCTTTTCAGAGCTACCCTACCTGTAATCACTCAAAATGATTATTTTACACTAATATTTTCACTATTTATCACCAAAGTACGCTCCCCGGTACGCTCCCCGGTGCGCGTACCGGGCGCTCCCCCCGCAAAAATCGAAAAAAAACGCCCGCAGGACCCTTTTATGGCCCCCACATCAAACCTATGGGGTCAGGGGGGTCTACTCTGCCCCCTTATGGTCATTTCCCCCTTTGTTTTTGCCACCTCTTGTGTCTTGATCCTACCGAGACACAAGATGGCGGCCACTGCGGACTGTTTCGAATGTTTACAGACACCCGAGATCCAATCAGCTTTCCGTGCGCAAGTCGTTAGGCGTGCCCGGAGCGCTCCCCGGTGCGCGTACTGGGGCGCGGCTATAGATATATATATATTTTTTAACCTAAATTACTCAAAATCCTCTGGAGCACATATCTTGAGACATAGCAAAGGCACATCGGGCTACCAGTCCCTACAATTTTGCCGAGTTTTGTGAAAATCCATTCAGCCATTCGAGCTGAAAGTGAGTTTGACCGCCCTATGGTGACCGCCCTTTCCTGTCAGAAAGCAGATTCATTTTAAGGCACTTACATTGGCCCACAAGGCACTTCATGCTGTTGGGGCTAATTACATTCAGAAACGTCTTACCTTTTATAAGCCCACAAGATCCCTCAGATCAGAATCCCTTGGTCTGGCAACTGTCCCCATTATCAGGAAAGCTAGGATAGGGGGACGTTCTTTTAAACATCTCGCTCCCAAGCTGTGGAACACCCTCCCCTTGGCACTCCGTTGTACTCCAAACCTGTTGGCCTTTAGAAAAGGTCTGAAAACTTGGCTTTATAGTCAATGATAGGTCTGCTTCCTTTTTCATCTCTCTTCTGTTTTCAGCTATGGGTCAGAAAGCGCCGGGACACTCCCTGGAGTAGCCGAGCGCTATATAAGACACCCATAACATTAACATTAACTATGGAATTTAACATGGGGAAAACACGTTTTGGGACCCCCCTTTTATCTCGGCCCCCGCTTGACAAATGCCCCCCAAACTTTCAGGGAAGGAGCGGAGTGCCGCGAGGCAAAGTTGAGGAAAATTTCAGGTAGATTCCTCCACCGGTGCCAAAGTTATTACGATTTCCCTATGGAAATCAATCCTAACTATAACTACCTACTGGCGACCGCCAGTAGGTAATATATATATACATATATATATATATATATTCACTGAAAAAAACATAGGTTATAGACCATATATAGTTAGGAATTAGCATTTACAAAACCTTATTTTACTCACACAAAACCATTGAAATTGGCATATATAGTTAGTTGCACTAACTATATATCGCGCACCCGCAATCCACTGCTGATCATGTCACATATTACATCATTCATGACATGGTCAGTGACATCACTGATGACATCACTGATGACATCTCAAATGACATCACTGATGACATCACTGATGACATCTCAAATGACATCACTGATGACATCACTGATGCCATCTCAAATGACATCATTGATGACATCACTGATGACATATCAAATGACATCACTGATGACATCACTGATGACATCTCATTTGACATTACTGATCACATCACTGATGACATCATTCATGTGATAATACGATGAACCTCTTCAGACTCTAATATAACCTTAGATACACTCAGTGTAAACATACACTCACAGACTGTCACTCATCCATGGAGTTACTCACACACCTAGTCAGTCATGCAAAGAATCAATCACACCTCCATTTCCTCAACTATACAGTTATACACACCTTACTTATTCAAACATATACTAACACATATTTACTCTCTTATACAATCCCTGATACAAGTTCACAATGATCCATACAGCCACTCACACATTCACTGGCTCTTATGCACAGTTATTTATATATATCAACTCTCACATGTACTGTGTTTTACATATGTACTTACTTTGACATGTAGCACTGAGATATCCATTCACTCACCAATACACTCATGCACACAGTCAACCGCCCATACAGCTGTTTCCACATGCACTTTTGAACCCATACATCTAGTGAATCAACTGCTCACACATCTATGCACAGAGTCATACACCTCCCAGCCACCCACACACACACTCAGTCTCCCATACAAATACTTGGGCAACCAATCAATAACCCATATAGTTACTCATATAGCTACTGATCAACACATGCAGCAGTTTACAGAACAACAGACATAATGATGCACAAATTAAGACAGTTTAGTCACTAACCCATGCACTCAGTGAGACACATTTAATCACTCACTCATACAGTCAGTCATGCACCTACTAAATCCTTCATCCAGACACTTATACATCCACTCATTCTTCAATATGTAAGACATATTTTAACTTTACAGAAACATACAGTCACTGGATGTTGTCATCAGTGATGTCATCAGTGCTGTCATCAGTGATGTCACTGACCATGTCATGAATGATGTAATATGTGACATGATCAGCAGTGGATTGCGGGTGCGCGATATATAGTTAGTGCAACTAACTATATATGCGAATTTCAATGGTTTTGTGTGAGTAAAATAAGGTTTTGTAAATGCTAATTCCTAACTATATATGGTCTATAACCATTGGTTTTTTCAGTGAATTTTCAAGGTTTTGTAAATGCTAATTCCTATCTATATATGGTCTATAACCTATGGTTTTTTCAGTGAATTTCAATGGTTTTTTAATAGCAAATATCAAAAGCTGTAAAATGTATTCTTCTTTTAAAGGAAAAATATATTTTATATGTATTTAATATAATTTGTTTATGTATATAAATTTTTTGAGGGAACGAATTTATCAACTATCATGCTGAAGAAGAGTGTGGGGAAAAAAAAACAAAGAGGAGGACTAAGAGGAAAGAACAATCAGTTCAAAAATACAATTGCTTTAAAGCATGAAGTGCTTTTCCACACATTTACATTTAAATAACCCATATTAGAACATAGAAAATATCTACAGAGGAGACGGTGTACATTGAATTTTAGACTCTTCATTGGTACCTACATGTTGGTACTTACATCACCCACACATCACAACAACCGGGACGCTGTCACAGATATATATATTGTTTCTCAAAATCCACTGGAGCACATATCTTGAGACCTAGCAAAGGCACATCGGGCAAACAGTCTCTACATTTTTGCCAAGTTTCATAGAAATCCATTCAGCCGTTCGAGCTAAAAGTGAGTCCAACCGCCCTATGGAAAACTCAATGTTAAAAACACGTTTTGGGACCCCCTTTTTTCTTGGCCCCCTCTTGACGAAACCCCCCCAAACTTTCAGGGGACGCTCAGAAACAAAATGTGCCATTTTCCTGAAAATTTCAGCCAATTCCGTCCATCAACGCCAAAGTTATTCAACATAGAATTTTCAGAAATCCCTATTCAAAAAAATCCTAACTATATATACCTACTGGCGACCGCCAGTAGGTAATATATATATATATATATATATATATATATATATATATATATATAAATATATATATATATATATATATATATATATATAAATATATATATATATAAATATATATTACCTACTGGCGGTCGCCAGTAGGTATATATAGTTAGGATTTTTTCTCTATGGGATTTTTGAAAATTCTATGTCTAATAACTTTGGCGTTTGTGGACGGAATTGGCTGAAATTTTCAGGAAAATGGAACATTTTGTTTCTGAGCAGCCCCTGAAAATTGGGGGGGGGTTCGTCCAGGGGGGGTCGAGAAAAAAGGGGGGTCCCAAAACGTGTTTTTAACATTGAGTTTTCCATAGGGCGGTTGGCCTCACTTTTAGCCCGAACGGCTGAATGGATTTGCACGAAACTTGGCAAAATTGTAGGGACTGTTAGCCCGATGTGCCTTTTGTAGGTCTCAATATATGTGCTCCAGTGGATTTCGAGTAATTTAGGTTAAAAAAAAGATATATATCTGGGCGGAGCCTAACCACACATCTGATCTGATTGGCTGTCAGCACTTCATCCAAGAAGTGTTGGCAGCCATCTTGGGACCAATATACATGATAGCACCTCATTAAAAAGCATTGTAGTTAATAGAGGGTTTTAGGACTTTAGTTACATTATAAATCATTTGTTGATGGTACCATACTCGTTTTAGGAATTGTGGTGGGTTCTAAGGTGATTTTACCATGTGAAAAAACCTTCTGCTGTGATATCATGAATATTGTTTGAAAGAAAACTAATATCTCATGATTTTCCCACAGTGGTTTGGAAGGGGATCTATAAGCTAAACTGAAAGCATATTTTCTGTAAATTCACATTATCTTTCTCAGTCATGTGAAAATGAAGTCTGACATTCTCAGTAAAACATGTACATCCAACAAGGACAGAGACTGTCAGTTGATTCCTTTGTGTTCTACTGCAGCCTCCTAGAGTGTTCTAAAGAACAACTAGAGCGCTAACAGTCCTACTTATTACAAAGGTATGGCACACCTGAAGCCATCTTGATTGGAATAAAGTGGTAACTCTTAAAACATTTAATTTAAAAAGAAACAACATGAGGGGGTATATTTTGCCATAGAAAGTATGATTAGTGCTGCAGAATGAAAAATTAGGGCACATTTTGAGTGACTTCTCAAATCCTTTTCTATTTCATTAAAACATTCTGACATGCAGTCTCCCAAAATGGCCACCAGAGACAAAAGAGCCCAAATGTAGCCCAAATATCACCCAGATGTAGCCCAAGTATAGCCCAATGACAGAATGTCCCAGAGTATTCTAAAGAACAACTAGAGCGCTAACAGTCCTACTTATTACAAAGGTATAGCACACCTGGAGCCATCGTGATGGGAATAAAGTGGTAACTCTTAAAACATTTAATTTAAAAAGGAACAAAATGAGGGGGTATATTATGCAATAGAAGGTATTATTAGTGCTGCAGAAAGAAAAATTAGGGCACATTTTGAGTGACTTTTCAAATCCTCTTCTATTTCATAAAAAAATTCTGACATGCAGTCTCCCAAAATGGCCACCAGAGACAAAAGAGCCCAAATGTAGCCCAAATATCACCCAGATGTAGCCCAAGTATAGCCCAATGACAGAATGTCCCAGAGAGTTCTAAAGAACAACTAGAGCGCTAACAGTCCTACTTATTACAAAGGTATGGCACACCTGAAGCCATCTTGATTGGAATAAAGTGGTAACTCTTAAAACATTTAATTTAAAAAGGAACAAAATGAGGGGGTATATTTTGCCATATGAATTATGATTAGTGCTGCAGAAAGAAAAATTAGGGCACATTTTGAGTGACTTCTCAAACCCTCTTCAATTTCATTAAAAAAATTCTGACATGCAGACTGAAACATGCACTTTGAATACCAGCAGCAGACGTCCCTGGTGAGCAGTAGCTTTACTACAGTGATCTAATGTGCAACTAGAGTGCTAACATTCAGAATTTATGGCAAATGTGTGACACATCTGAATGCCTTCTTGATGGAACCAAAGTAAACAAGCATTGAAAATGCAATAGATCTCGCCCTCGTTTAAGTTAAAGCCATTCTGTTTGTAATGAGGTGGCTTTTTAGCTTTGCTTTTATTAGTGTTTTTTCAACTTTCATGTCAATAACATGCATCTGTATGCATATAAGTATATGTATGCATGCATTTATGTTTGTATTTATATAGATATACAGATGATATATGTTTATATATGTATGTATATATATATATTCACTGAAAAAACCATAGGTTATAGACCATATATAGTTAGGAATTAGCATTTACAAAACCTTGAAAATTCACTGAAAAAACCATAGGTTATAGACCATATATAGTTAGGAATTAGCATTTACAAAACCTTGAAAATTCACTGAAAAAACCATAGGTTATAGACCATATATAGTTAGGAATTCGCATTTACAAAACCTTATTTTACTCACACAAAACCATTGAAATTCCATATATAGTTAGTTGTACTAACTATATATCGCGCACCCGCAATCCACTGCTGATGATGTCACATATTACATCATTCATCACATGGTCAGTGACATCACTGATGACATCACTGATGACATCTCAAATGACATCACTGATGACATCACTGATGACTACATCCAATGACTCTATAATTATGTAAAGTTAAAATATGTCTTACATATTGAAGAATGAGTGGATGTATAAGTGTTTTGATGAAGGATTTAGTAGGGGCATGACTGACTGTATGAGTGACTGATTAAATGTGTCTCACTGAGTGCATGGGTTAGTGACTAAACTGTCTTAATTTGTGCATCATTATGTCTGTTGTTCTGTAAACTGCTGCATGTGTTGATCAGTAGCTATATAATTAACTATATGGGTTATTGATTGGTTGCCCAAGCATGTGTATGGGAGACTGAGTGTGTGTGTGGGTGGCTGGGAGGTGTATGACTCTCTGCATAGATGTGTGAGCAGTTGATTGACTAGATGTATGGGTTCAAAAGTGCATGTGGAAACAGCTGTATGGGCAGTTGACTGTGTGCATGAGTGTATTGGTGAGTGAATGGATATCTCAGTGCTACATGTTAAAGTAAGTACATATGTAAAATACAGTACATGTGAGAGTTGACATATATAAATAACTGTGCATAAGAGCCAGTGAATGTGTGAGTGGCTGTATGGATCATTGTGAACTTGTATCCAGGATTGTATAAGTGAGTAAATATGTTTTAGTATATGTTTGAATAAGTAAGGTGTGTATAACTGTATAGTTGAGGAAATGGAGGTGTGATTGATTCTTTGCATGACTGACTAAGTGTCTCAGTAACTCCATGGATGAGTGACAGTCTATGAGTGTCTGTTTACACAGAGTGTATGTAAGGTTATATTAGAGTCTGAAGAGGTTCATCGTATTATCACATGAATGATGTCATCAGTGATGTGATCAGTAATGTCAAATCAGATGTCATCAGTGATGTCATCAGTGATGTCATTTGAGATGTCATCAGTGATGTCATTTGAGATGTCATCAGTGATGTCATTTGAGATGTCATCAGTGATGTCATCAGTGATGTCATTTGAGATGTCATCAGTGATGTCATCAGTGATGTCATTTGAGATGTCATCAGTGATGTCATCAGTGATGTCACTGACCATGTGATGAATGATGTAATATGTGACATCATCAGCAGTGGATTGCGGGTGCGCGATATATAGTTAGTACAACTAACTATATATGGAATTTCAATGGTTTTGTGTGAGTAAAATAAGGTTTTGTAAATGCGAATTCCTAACTATATATGGTCTATAACCTATGGTTTTTTCAGTGAATTATATATATATATATAACATTTCTATGGCAAAATGAAACCCCTCATTTTGTTCCTTTTCAAATTAAATGTATTAAGTGTTACCACTTTATTCCAATCAAGATGACTTCAGGTGTGCCATACTTTTGTCATAAGTAAGACTGTTAGCGTTCTAGTTGTTCTTTAGAACACTCTGGGACAATCTGTCATTGGGCTATAGTTGGGCTACATCTGGCTGATATTTGGGCTACATTTGTTTTTTTTTGTCTCTGGTCGCCATCTTTGGGCTACATTGGGCTACATTGGGCTACATTGGGCTACATTGGGCAACATTTGGGCTCTAACATATATATAGCCCAATGTAGCCCAATATATATTTTTCAAAGTTAATTTTCGTAAAAACCACTGGAGCATATATCTTGAGACATAGCAAAGGCACATCGGGCTACAAGTCCCTACAATTTTGCCAAGTTGTTTGGAAATCCATTCAGCCGTTCGAGTTAAAAGTGAGTCCAACCGCCCTATGGAAAACTCAATGTTAAAAACACGTTTTGGGACCCCCCTTTTTCTCGGCCCCTGCTTGACGAAACCCCCCCAAACTTTCGGGGGACGCTCAGAAACAAAATGTGCCATTTTCCTGAAAATTTCAGCCAATTCCGTCAATCAACGCCAAAGTTATTCAACATAGTATTTTCAGAAATCCCTATTCAAAAAAATCCTAACTATATATACCTACTGGCGACTGCCAGTAGGTAATATATATATATATATATATATATATATATATATATATATATATATATATATATATATATATATATATATATATATATATATATATATATATTGAATATAGGATTTATCTCTTGGAGTAATAAATCATCCGGCACTCCAAGGTAGGTTACGAAAGTCCTTTTATTTATTTAAAATGACCAAATACATCTACTCATTTCGGGAGTCATGCTCCCTTGCTCACGATGTCTCACCACCATTGTTACCTGATTAAAATACACTTCACAGGGGTAGTAAAAACAGACAATGGACTTAGAATTCAGAAGTACATCTCAATTCTATGTAATACGGCGGCCATATTATAATGTGTTACTTCACCAAAATTATTAAACACAACGCCTCACGTTACGCAATTAAAGTGCTGGTGCCTACTTACTAGATTTCATACTAGTTCGTTTTTCTCACAATTTCTGTGGCAAATGCCGTTTCTAATATTTCATCAATTCTTACACATACAGCTTTATCGTTTCTTTAAAAGAAAAAGAGTGCCAGTGCTTCATTTTCTAATTTGCATTTCTAAAAAGCAAGAATTTGGTACGGAAAAAAAAAATGGCTCTTTACATAATAAAACCTCACAATTTCTAAAATGGAAGATTCACCTTATGTAAAACAGTGCTTGTGCTTATGTAAACCTGAATACAGGGAAAAGTGCTAGTGCTTATGTAAACCTTGATAATTTTCTCAATGTAAACATTTCACTCTTATCTAATACAGTACTACAAAGATAAAGTGCAAGTGCTTTTGTAAACTATAATCAACTCTCTTATAGTAAACATTTCACTCTATACCAATGTACTATTATATTACTTATCCGTACCAAAAAATGCAGTTCCATCATAAAGTGCAAATGCATAACGATCTCTAAAGTGCAAGAATAGGCCTAATGTACTGGTCCATATCATGTATATATTAACTCAATTCACTACCACTGTTAAACAAAAAAATATTACTGGTTAAAAACACAATCAGTTCATGGTTACTAGTGCAGATCTACTTTTCAAATTTCATTATTATTCTCTTCTAGTTACTACAAGACAGACATGTATACAAATCCTCGTCCATATTGTGCCCAAATGGTTCTTTACAATTAAAATCCAGAATAAAATATGTCTCCAGCCTCCGGAGTTCTCTTTCCCTGTCCCCCCTCTCTTTTTCTTGGGGACTTCTGCCATACAGGTATATTGCAGACTCTCAGGGTTACTCTGGTGATGGGACTCAAAATGTCTCGCGACAGGATATGTTCTGTCCTGATTGACAATTGCTCGCCTGTGTTGGAAGATTCTTTGATGAACAGGTAGAGTCGTGCTACCTATATACATTTTTGGGCATGAACATTGTAACAAATAAACAACAAAACTGCTTTTACAAGTTATGGGACTCCTGATGGTAATGGTTTTATTAAAAAATGTTTTAAGGCTAGTTCGGTTCATGCCATGATTGCATGCCTTACACTTAGTACACTTTTTAAAACCAGGTTTCTGTTTCAACCAATCAGATGAACTTTTCTTTCTATCCACAAATTCACTACTCACAATTAGATCTTTTAATGATTTAGATTTTCTATACGTGATCTCGGGATTTTTTTGAACTCTGGAACCTAACACGGGATAATTTTTTTACCAGATACCAGTGTTTCTTTAAAATAGATCTTACTTCTTTGTGTTTTGCATTAAATGTAGTAATAAATCTAGAGTTGATCTTGTTCCCCTGGATTTTATTTTGTTCCTGTTGTCTTTTGGTTCTTGACGGTTCAAACTAAATTTTCTCTCGTTTTAGGTTCCTAGCTTTACTAGCAGCCCCTTTCAGAATGCCTGGTTTGTAACCTCTTTGGATGAACCTGCAAGTCATCTCTTCTTCAATGTTGTCGAATTCTTCCTCACTACTGCATGTTCTCCTTGCTCTATAGTACTCCCCAAAGGGGATACTTCTAATTAATGCGGCAGGGTGAGCACTGTCTGCATGGCGAACGGAATTACCCGCAGTATTTTTTCAAAAAACTGTTGTTTCTAGTTTATTATTCCTTGGACTTATTCTAACATCTAAAAAATCTATTGTGGTTTTGCTATATTGACCCACAAATTCCAAATTAATGGAATTTTGGTTGAGGTCACCAATAATTAGTTCGATTTTCGCCTCCGTGCCCTGCCACAGCACGAAGACGCCATCGATAAATCTGAACCACAACAGAACATGTTCAGTCCAATGGTCTAGGGGACCGCCCCCGAGCACCCGTTCCTCCCACCAGCCGAGATGTAAATTGGCATAACTCGGGGCGAAACAGGTGCCAATCGCGGTCCCCCTCTCCTGTAGGAAGTAGTTGTTACCAAATAGAAATATGTTTTTTGTGAGGCACCATTCCATCAGTTCCAGGATCATTCTATTCTGTGCAGAAAAGCGAGTTGGTCTTCTATTAAGATAATGTTCACTCGCCCTCAGACCATCTACATGTCTGATACTAGTATTCAACGTAGAGATGTCTAGTGTCATTTGAGATGTCATCAGTGATGTCACTGACCATTTCATGAATGATGTAATATGTGACATCATCCGCAGTGGATTCCGGGTGCGCGAAATATAGTTAGTACAACTAACTATGTAGAAGCAATTTCAATGGTTTTGTATGAGTGAAATGTCCAGCTAACTATAACACCCCTAAAACTTATAGTTTTTTGATTGAATTTGAAAGGTTTTTTAAATGCTAATTCCTAACTATATAAGGCCTGAAACCTATGGTTTTTCAGTGAATTTCAAAGGTTTTTTAAATGCTAATTCCGAACTATATAAGGCCTGAAACCTATGTTTTTTTTCAGTGAATTTGCAAGGTTTTTTAAATGCTAATTCCTAACTATAACGTGTGTGAAACCTATGTTTTTTTCAGTGAATTTGCAAGATTTTTTAAATGCTAATTCCTAACTATAACGTGTGTGAAACCTCTGGTTTTTTCAGTGAATTTGTAAGGTTTTTTAAACGCTAATTTCTAACTATATCTGGACTGAAACATATGTTTTTTTCAGTGAATTTCAAAAGTTTTTAACATGCTCATTATTGTATCATTTTTTTTTATATCATATATATTTATTTTTCACAAACTGCCTTTGTATATTATAATGGATTGACTGTACCCAGTAATATGCAGTGGCACGACTTTTTATGATTTGCTTAAAGTTGAACAGTATAGTCTACAACTTCAAACAACAAATAGCAGTCATAGATGTTATTAACCTTTTTTTGTGATTTTTTCAGCGTGCGCACACCATGCGCGAACCCGTAATTTGTTTTTTCAAAACCAAAAATTTGGGGGGCCTTCAGGGACCCCCTGAGAAGGCCTAGGGGGTCAGGGAGTGTCTTCACTGTCTCTTTTACCACGTTCTTCACTATTGTTTTTCACTCACTTTTGCCTTGGGGTGCTTGCACCGTGCGCGCACCTCGCGATTTTTTTTTTTACACTTTTTGGGGCCTTTATGGCTCCTTCAGGGACCCCCTGAGAAGGCCTAGGGGGTCAGGGAGTCTCTTCACTGCCTCCTTTACCACGTTCTCCACTATTGTTTTTTACTCACTTTTGCCTTGGGGTGCTTGCACCGTGCGCACATCTTGCGATTTGTTTTCTTAAAACAAAAAACATTTTTTGGCCTTCATGGGTCCTTCAGACCCCCTGAGTAGGCCTAGGGGGTCAGGGAGTCTCTTCACTGCCTCCTTTACCACGTTCTCCACTATTGTTTTTTACTCACTTTTGCCTTGTGGTGCTTGCACCGTGCGTGCACCTCGTGATTTAAAAAAAAAAAATCATTTTTATTGCCCATCAGATTCTTTCAGGGACCCCCTGAGAAAGCCTAGGGGGTCAGGGAGTCTCTGCCCTGCCTTCTTGTTGTGTTTTGAAACTTTTTGCGCGCACGTCAAGTTATGTGACTTGAAAACACCACTTTTGATTGGTTCATGGCAGTTTCTGTTCTAGAATCTTCAAACACCCCACCCAGTTCCCTCACTATCTCTTACACTTTGTTAGGAGAAGGCCCTCTTCAGATATCCTGATGATTTCAACTCTTAACATGGCACAAGAGGCTTCATCGGAGAGTGATGTGCAAACCTTCCTTGTGGAGCCAACAAAAGATAAAAAGAAAATTTCTTTTATTTGGCAATTTTTCACCATTCCAGAGGGGCAAAAAAAGGTGAATGCCCTCAAAGTCACCTGTTTTGTCGACAGGATACCCGAAAAAAAATACAGCTTCAGCATCTACACAATGATTAGGCACATCAAGAACGTGCATCCCAACAACTATGCTCGTGCTGCAACCAGAGCTAAAGCTTTGGACCTTTGGACCTTTGGAGCTAATTGACATTAGGATTGCAGAGCATAAATGCAGCTCAACTTATTTTTTTTTTCATTTTTGTTCCAGTTATACAATGTTTTGTTACCTGTTTACTGTTTTTGTTTCAAGAAAAATCCCCCAAAAATATGAAATTGTTTAAAAACTAAAAAAAATACAAAACAAAAAAGACAAAAAAACTGTTCTTTTCAGAACAAACCTCACTTCTCAAAGAAGAGCTATATCTTTTATATACTGTGTCATACTTTTTTGAATGAAAGTGTAAAGTATAAATGAATGACTGAAATGACTGAGTGAAAAGGAGGAAAGGACTAATGGAATGAGTGAGGGAAGGGTAGTATGGCGAGTGAGAAAAGGGGAGTGGAAGAGTGACTAAAACAAGGAGACTAAGGGTAGGGGAGTGAGGTAAGTGGAAAGAAAGAGTAAGGGAAGGGCAGTAAGAAAAACAAAAGTGAGAGACGAGGAGTGAGAAAAGAGGAGCATGAAACAGAGACACAGAAGGAAAGTAAAAGATGGAAAGGGAGAAGTAGAGCAGAGTGAAGGGAGTAAAAGTAAGAGAAGTGGAGTGACGGCGAGAAAAGGGGTATGATGGTGAGGGAAGGGGGTAATAGAAAGAGAGAGAGAGAAGTGGAATGAGGGGATGGAGGAACTTAGAAAAGGGGAGTGAGAGAAGGGGAGTTAAATAATGGAGTGACAGAAGGAGAGCGAGGGGGTGTGAGGAAAAGGGAACGGGAAAGTGAAAGGGTGAAAAATACAGACAGGAGGAAGGGGAGTGGGGAAGGGTAGTGACGGTGAGTGAAGGACAGTGACACTTAGGGAAGGTGTATGATGGTGAGGGAAGGGGAAAGAGAGAGAAGGAAGGAGATTAGGAGAGAGGAAAGGAGACTGAGGGATAAAGTAGCAGTGAAGGAAAAAGAAAGAGAGAGACAGGAAGAGTGAAGGAGAGAAAGAGAGAGAGAGATTGAGAGAGAAAAAGAGGGAAAGTGAGTGACTGAGATGGAGTAAGGCGGTTAGACTGAGTGAGATTAAGGGAGAGAGGGAGAGACAAATAGAGTGAAGGAGAGTGGGAGAGTAAAGAAACTTGATCATCTGACTCAGATGTGGAGTTTATTGAAGAGCAGCCACGTAGTAAGAACACCAAGGTGTCCTTTACCTGGAAGTTTTCCACCTTTCCAGAGAGCAACAAGAATGTAAATGCACCAAAGTTCACCTGCAAAATCTGTGGTAGTGTCCTATCTACAGTACACCAAAAGAAACACTAGACTTTCAGTATACACACATTGATTACACACGTAAAACATGTAAAAATGTAAATTCTAACGATTATGCAAGGGCATCTACCTAAACCCGTGCAGTGAACCCTCCTGTTGCTGTTCCCAGCACTTCATCTGCAGTAGCATCTCCTTCATCGACTGCTATTAATATCTGATCACTTTTCGCCAATGTACAACTCCGTTGTAACTTCGGCAATGAGATTCTTTGTTATCTATTAACTGAGAAGAAGTAAAGCAGGTAGAGTGAGTGAGACAGAGGTAGACAGGCAGAGAAACAAGGATTAACAAAAAGTGTGAGGGAGTAAACGAAGGGGAGTAAGTGAGATGGAGTGAGGGTGTGATGAAAGACGAGTAAAGGAAAGAAAGTGAGTGAACGGGAGTGACAGAAGCAGAGTGAGGGGGAGTAAAGAAAAAGGAGCGAGAAAGTAAAGTGGTGAAAAATACAGATAGGATGAAGTGCAGAGGGAGAAAGTGAATGATGGTGAGTAAAGAACAGTGATAGCTAGAGAAGTAGTAAGGGAAAAGATGAGTGAGGGAGAAGGAACAACATTAAGAGACAAGGAAAGTGAGTGAGGAATAAAACAGGAGTGATTGAAAGAGAGAGGATAGGAGTTTAAGGTTAAAGGAGAGCAAAGGACAGATTGAGAGACAGGAAGAGGGAGAGCAACGAACTGAGAAGGAGTGAGACTAAGTGACACAGAGAGAAACGGGGAGAGAAAAATGGATGGAAAAAAATGAGGGAAGGAATAAGTGAAGGGGAGTAAGTAAGATGGAGTGAGGGAGTGAGGAAAGGGGAGGCAGGCAAGGTGACTGAGAGAAAAGTACTAAGGGTGAGTGAAAAGCATTAACACTGAGAAAAGTGGTATTAGTGTTACGAAAGTGAATGAGAAAGAACAAAGGAGATTAAGAGAGAGGAAGGAGCACTAAGGGATAAAGTAGAAGTCAAGCAAACAGAAAGAGACAAACAGAAAGAGTGAATGAGAGAGAGACAGAGAGAGTGAGAGAGGGAGAGTGAGTGACTGAGATGGAGTAAAGCGGTTACACTTAGTGAGACAGAAATGGAGACAGAGAGAGAAATGGAGTGAAAGAGAATGGGGGAGTAAAGAAACTTTATCATCTGACTCAGATGTGGAGTTTATTAAAGATCAGCCACATAGTAAGAACACCAAGGTGTCCTCTATCTGGACGTTTTCCACCTTTCTAGAGGGGCACTAGAAAGCAAATGCACCAAAGTTCACCTGCAAAATCTATGGTAGTGTCCTATCTAGAGCACACTAAAAGAAACACTAGACTTTTAGTATACACACATTGATTACGCACGTAAAAAATGTAAAAATGTACATTCTAATGATTATGCAAGGGCATCTACCCAAACACTTGCAGTGAACCCTCCAGTTGCTGTTTCCAGCACCTCATCTACAGGAGCATGTCCTTCATCGACTGCTCTGAATATCTGGCCACTTTTCGCCAATGTCCACCTCCAATGGAACTTGTGCGATGATATTCTTTGTTATCTGTAAACTAAGAAGCAGTAAAGCAGTTACAGTGAGTAAGACAGAGGTAGAAAGAGAGAGAAAAAATAGAATTAAAAAAAGTGAATGAAAGAGTAAACAAAGGTGACTAAATGAGATGGAGTCAGGGTGTGATGAAAGAGGAGTAAAGGAAGGAAACTGAGGGAAGGGGAGTGACAGAAGCAGAGTGAGAGGGAGTGACGAAAAAGGAGCGGGAAAGTAAAGTGGTGAAAAATACAGATAGGATGAAGTGCAGAGGGATAAAGTGAATGATGGTGAGTGAACAACAGTGATAGTTAGGGAAGTAGTATGAGGAAGAGAAAAGATGAGTGAGGGAGAAGGAACAAAATTAAGACGCAGGGAAAATGAGTGAGGAATACAAGAGGAGTGATAGAAAAAGAGAGGATAGGAGTTTAAGGGTAAAGGAGAGAGAAGGACAGAGTGATAAACAGAGAGAGGGAGAGCAAAGAACTGAGAACGACTGAGCCAGTGAGACTAGGTGACACAGAGAGAAACATGGAGAGAAAAATGGATGAAAAAAAGTGAGAGAAGGAATAAGTGAAGGGGAGTAAGTAAGATAGAGTGAGGGAGTGAGGAAAGGGGAGGGAGGCAAGGTGACTGAGAGAAAAGTACCAAGGGTGAGTGAAAGGCATTAACAGTGAGAAAGTGCTGTTAGGGTTATGAAAGGGAATGAGAAAGAACAAAGGAGATTAAGAGAGAAGAAGGAGGACTGAGAGATAAAGTTGAAATCAAGCAAACAGAAAGAGAAAAACAGAAAGAGTGAGGGAGAGAGAAAGACAGAGAGAAAGTGAGAGAGAAAGAGAGAGAGAGTGAGTGACTGAGATGGAGTCAGTGAGACAGAAAAAGAGACGGAGAGAGAAAAGGAGTCAAGGAGAATGGGGAGTAAAGAAACTTTATCATGTGACTCAGATGTGGAGTTTATTGAAGAGTAGCCACGTAGTAAGAACACCAAGGTGTCCTTTATCTGGAAGTTTTCCACCTTTCCAGAGGGACACTAGAAAGTAAATGCACCAAAGTTCACCTACAAAATCTGTGGTAGTGGCCTATCTAGAGCACACCAAAAGATACACTAAACATTTAGTATACACACATTGATTACACACGTAAAAAATATAAAAATGTACATTCTATCGATTGTGCAAGGGAATCTACCCAAACCCTTGCAGTGAACCTTCCAGTTGCAGTTCCCAGCACTTCATCTGCAGGAGCACCTCCTTCATCGACTACTCTGAATATCTGGCCACTTTTCGCCAATGTACAACTCCGATGTAACTTCTGCGATGATATTCTTTGTTATCTGAAAAGTAAGAAGCACTAAAGCAGTTACAGTGAGTGAGACAGAGGTAGACAGAGAAAAAAAAAGAATTAAAAAAAGTGATTGAGACAGTAAAAGAAGGTGAGTAAGTGAGATGGAGTGAGCCTGTGATGAAAGAGGAGTAGAGGAAGGAAAGTGAGGGAAGGGGAGTGACAGAAGCAGAGTGAGAGCGAGTGACAAAAAAGGAGCGGGAAAGTAAAGTGGTGAAAAATACAGATAGGATGAAGTGCAGAGGGAGAAAGTGAATGATGGTGAGTGAACAACAGTGAAACTTAGGGAAGTAGTATGAGGAAGACAAAAGATGAATGAAGGAGAAGGAACAAAATTAAGAGACAGGGAAAATTTGTGTTGAATAGAACAGGAGTGATAGAAAGAGAGAGGATAGGAGTTTAAGGTTAAAGGAGAGACAAGGACAGAGTGAGAGACATGGAGAGGTAGAGCAAAGAACTGAGAAGGTGTGAGCCAGTGAGACTGAGTGAAACAGGGAGAGAAAAATGGATGAAAAAAAAGAGGGAAGGAATAAGTGAAGGGGAGTAAGTGAGATAGAGTGAGGGAGTGATAAAAGGGGAGTGAGTCAAGGTGACTGAGGGAGAAGTACTGAGGGTGAGTGAAAGGCAGTAACACTGAGGAAAGGGATATGAGGGTGACGAAAGACAAAGAGAGAGAAGGAACAATATTAAGAGAGAGGAAAGAGGACTGAGGGATACATTAGGAGTGAAGGAAACAGAAAGAGAAAGACAGGAAGGGTGAGGGAGAGAAAGAGTGAGAGAGTGAGAGAGAAAGAGAGGGAGAGCAAGTGACTGAGAGGGAGTAAGGCGGTTAGACTGAGACAGGGAGTGTGGGACTGAAGGAATGGGAGTAAGCAAAAGTGAATGAGGAAAGAGGAGTAAAAGAAAGGGACTGACGGACGGAGTGAGGTAAAGAGAGTGAAGGGGAGTGAGAGAAGTGGAGTGAGTGAAAGAAAGTGAGGGATGATATGAAGGAAAATGAGTAAGGAGAGACTGAGAAGAGACCGAGTGATACAGCAAGAGAAGGGTAGTAATGGAGGAAGATAGAAAGAGAAGTTAGGGACAGAGAGGGAAAAGACAAAGTTAGATGCACAGTGAGGAGAACATGAAGTGGGGGAAAATGACTCAGATTAAATGAAGGGTAGTGACAGTGAGGGAAGGGATATAAGATTGAGGGAAAGGGAGTGATTGAAAAAGAAGCATATTCATAGAAAGAGTGAGGAACAGTGAGGGAATGGGTGCAGGAGAAATGGAATGGGAGTGATGCAGAGAGAAGAGAACATAAAGTGGAGGAAGAAGACTCAGATTGAATGAAGGGCAAGGCTAGTGAGGGAAGGGATATAAGAGTGAGGGAAGGGGAGTGATGGAAAAAGAAGCATATTAAGAGAAAGGAAAAAGAAGTAAGTCAGAGAGAAGAATTTATGGAAAGATACAGAAAACAAAAGGAACACTGGTGGAGAGAGAGGGAGACAGTAAAAGAAAGAAACAGAGGGAGAGTGACGGACTGTGAAGTCGTAAATCAGTTATACTGACTGACATAGAGGAACAGACTTAGACACGAATGGAGAAAAGGGCAGTGAGCGAAAGGGACTGAGGAAGTAAAAGAAGTGGGGTGAGTGAAGGTCACTCAGTGATCATATGAAGGAAAGAGAGTAAGGGGGCAGTGACAAGAGACTGATCGATACAGCAAGACAAGGGTGGTGATGGAGGAAGATAGGAAAGAGAAGTGAGGAACAGACAGAGGGAAAAAGGTAGTTGGACACGATGAGTGAGGGTGAAGGAAGAGTACTGATGGTGAGAGAAGCAGAGTAAAGGTGAATGAAGGGGAGTAAGTAGAATGAAGGAAGAGGAGTAAGATGAGGAAAGGTAAAGAAGTAAGAGAGACAGTGAAGAAAGGATAGAGAGAAATAGACGTAAAAAAGTAATGAAAAAGTATTTTTTGTTTGTCGTACTCACCTAAATATAATATCTATGGAAGAGACGAAACAATTGAATTATAATATATTTTTCACAATACAAAATACAAAATATTTTCTACAATATGTTATATATTTTATTTTGCTGTTCTCAGAATATATTGAATTTCACTAAAATCAGTGAGTTCAATACAACTCATCATATGACAGCGGGCAAAAAAAACACAATCAAAAAGATTGTGTTTAAAAAACCCATTCAACATTTTCATTCACAATGTAACAATTACAAAAAAACATATCTTAAATGTCTTTTTAAAACAGCAATTTCTAACGTAAGTAAAGAATGTGAAGAACAATCACAAAGTAACAAAACATGACTACTTTTTTCTTATACACTCTAAATAAAGTAATGTCCAAACATATGCTAATAACATTTACCCGAAATAGTAATTTGTTTGTGATACTATTGCTCATGGCCAAATAGTATCTGCGAAATCCTTAGTTTGGGAGTTACTTAATACTACTCTTAAGCGTCCGTCTCCCGACCTTCTGAAATAAAAGCATCCACATCTTTTGGACCATCTAACAATGATTATACCTCCACCCGATGGTATTTATCATGAACATAGAACCTTAAACAAATAGCATCATCTAGTATGCCGATCACACTCTGCTCATCCTTTATTTCACCAAGGAGCTGTATACCATTAAAAGAAACCTCTACAAGGGAATAAAAAATGTCACCAACATTTCCAACAACTACAACAAATCTAAAACACCTCTGCCTCACTCATGATCAACATTTCCTGTAATCTTGATCACCCTGACTTACAAAGTAATTCTCAGCAGCAGATTAACCTTTTTTTACAGCACTAATCTTCCTAGGCTAATTGTTTTCCCTAAAATTTGGGTTCTAAAAACACTAGGTAAGACTTTGGTAACTCAAAAGGCAAACGTTGTTTAAAAGTCAAATGAGTGTCATTACAATGAGTCCAGCCTTTTGCACATTTTAAGTAAGCTGTATAATGTCCTGATGTTGTAGAAGAACCATCATGGAAAATAATTGCTACAGTTACAAAAGTTCTTCCTGAAATTGATATTTGAGAAGCCACAAACTTTTAAATTAAAGTTGTCAATTTTGTTCCATCAGGTCTGCAACCTCTTCAATACTATCCTTTTTCTTTTTCCTTGCAATTACTGGTTCATCTAGTAGTGTTCTTTTCTCTACAACCTCACTACAGTTTTTCTCCAATCTTCTTTTTCGACCTACCACAACTTTTTCAAAAAAAGGATATTGAGGTAAATTTGGAGCATATTCTCTTCTTAACCTATTATACTCTTTCACTCAATTCAGATCTGCACTAATCTTTGTCTCATCAAAATCAATCAAATATAATACAGATAAAGTTCTGACTCGAGATAAAGCAACATAAGCCATACCCTCCTTGAACACAGTACTTCCAATATTCATCAAAGCACTATCTACACTTAAACCTTGAGATTTATGAATGGTCACTGCACATGCCAAACAAACAGGAAACTGTTTTCGGCGGACATATACATTTTTTACAAGCAAAAATCAAGTTGAACAACGACACATTTGTTGTACTTTTTCAATTTCATCACATTTGATTTTCAAAAATTCAATGTTATCTCTATTTGGGTAATTCACAAAATCAACAACATGACCCATTGCTCCATTTACTAAACCTCTTTCCACATGTAAATTACGTCGTAAAATTATCCGACAATATAAACATACAAATAGATTATTTTCTAAATCAGCTGTTTTAGATATTGATTTGTCTAAAGAATCCAATTTTGACTTCAACTTCTCTGACAAAATAATAGTAAGATCCGTCATGCTCTATTCTATCAATAGCTTTCAATTTTATAATTTCTTGATTTTCTAACTTCAACTTTTTTTCATTGAAGATTGCACATTCATGCAGAGTTGGCATCAAGCATATCACTGATTTATTATATGCAATTTTTCTATATATATTGTCTGCACCAACATTTTCCTTTGGAAACAAATTGGAAAGTAATCGTGCCTGTGGAGCTTCTTTGCCATGTTCATTTACTTTTCCAATTCTTATATCTTCAAGAATACTTTTATAATCAGCATCCTTTGCCTGTCGCATATTTTGAGTGAGTTCTGTATATTTGAAATATAACCTTATATTAACATTTCCAATGCTTCCCAGGAACTTTCTGGTATCTTCATGTGTAACAGTTTTAAACACTGGTTGTCCTTTCACAGGTGTTAGCTGTAGTAGATCTCCAAAAATTATGATGTGTTTGCCTCCAAATAACACATCATACTCTGTTTTAAGAATTTGTTGCATTCTTAAATGCACAAAGGCAAGAATTAAATTTGATACCATGCTTACCTCATCAATAATAAGAAGTTTCATTTTTTTCAGGACTCTGGAAACTTCACAACAAGCTTCTCCAGATACCTTGTGGTATTCTAATGTATTTTCATGCTCTACTGGCAGCATCAACAAATGATGTAAAGTAATCCCTTTGATGGTATGCGCTGCCAACCCAGTTGGAGCGGTAACAACACAAGACAGTGACGACTCTGTTCTTTTTTGTAGATAAGATGCAATTCCTTTATTTAGAAAACGTTTTCCAGTTCCTGTTTGTCCACTCACATACAGTCGGACAGGTTGAAATGACGTACATGAGCACTCTTTTTTCTCATGAAGTAAACCATGCTCAATCTGCTCTGTCACTTCATCATATATTTGTTTTTGCTGAACATTTAGTTGTTTTTCCAATTCTTCTAAGTTTATTACATCCTCCTGAGCTTGTTCCATTGCTCTTTCCACCTCATCCATGGCAGTGGCTGCTTCATTTTGGATAATTGGTCCTCCTAGTGGATCCTGACTGAACGAAGCAGAACTTTGACTGTCTTGAGAACTGTCTCTAGCAATCTCTGCTGCAATTGTAGCTTCTTGCTGTATTTCCTTGTTCAACATTTCTAGATAATTAGTGAAAACATGACATTATATAGCATTTTTGGTTGCGTTGAATGAATCATCATAACTGAGAAAATCTCCAAGTAGTTCCTCTTCTATACGCCATGGTTTAAAGAGTTGCAAAAGAGCTAAATAGTAAAATTCCCTTTTGTCAGGAATTTCGCAACTCAGTTTTCTTTTCTTTTTCTTTTTCTTAATTACGTTTTACGCAGCTCGCCCCCCTTCCTCCCCTTGATCAGGCAAAAAACAGAGAAAAAAAGAAAGAAAAGGAGTTCATATTATACCATGACTTAATTCGTCCATTACTTCGAAAGTATACTCATTTCTTTTGTACAAAACGACAAATGTCACATAACATACAGTTTACATTTCATGGATTATTACCTTGAGATTGGCACCATTCGAGCATCGGGCCCATATTTACAACCCTTGGTTACGTTTCCTTCTACCCTTCCTTTTATAAATTAATATTTGAAGTCTGTAGGTGGCTAATAACCTTGCAAGCCATTGTTGAAATGATGGTGCTAGCTCGTCTAGCCATGCGGATGCGATGCAGATCCTTAGGACCGCCATCGAAATAAACAAAAACTCAGCCCCTTGCTCTCTCAAATTAGATTCTGTGGCCCCTAAAAGAATCATGTCCTCTGTCAACTTGATAGGTTTTTTCAACACACTGGAGACAAATCTCACAATCTCTTGTTTCAGTTGACTTAGACCATCACAAGTGGCAAATATATGTACGCAATCCGCATTAAAAATCTTGCACCTAGGGCCGCATGTTCCTTTACCCGATCCCCATTTTGCAATTTTGTCGGGAGTGTAGTATAGCATAAAGCAAGTTTTGTTGAATTGCGCTTGAAATTTAGTAGACATAAGACATACTTGAGACATGTCATAGGTTCTGGTAAAGTCTTCGGGGGATATGCCTATTTTATCCTTCCATTTTAGGGCTATTTTCCCTAAATCATCAGGAAAGGTGATGTTTAACAGAGTATAGATATCACTAATAGAAATTTTCGTTGCGTGGGTCAGTTTCTCAAATAGATCACATTTTTTGATAATAGTTCTTCCCAAGTGTCTTCTATTGATATAGTCTCGAATTTGTAGGTTTTTAAAAAAGTCCCGACTGTTGATTTGGAATTTCCCCCTAAGTTCTTCAAAAGAAAGACGTCCAGAATGAGCTCGCAAGTTACCAAAATGTGTTATTCCAGCTTCTTCCCATTTATTCATACAAGAGTCCCGAAATATTTCCGGCAGATCGAGATTATCTTCAAAGAGTGTATAATATGAGACGTGCCCAATTCCCAGTAATTTCCTAACTATCTTGACGATCTTAAATTCATTTAGTAGCGTCTTAAATTTCACTTTTTTGTGATAATTATCATACATATGGCGCCAGAGGTACCCTGTGCTCTTTTCTCCTATCATTAATTCGTAAATAGTTGGTTGTCCTACCCGAGGTCTCTCCTTGTTCCTATCAATTTGAAGCAGTTCCTGGCTCTCAAATTAGGTAGAGCGAGTCCACCCCGTTCTTTAGGAAGGGTGAGCCATTTGTAAGCCCTACGGGGTTGGGAGTAAACCCAAATGAATCTAGAGAATGTGCGTTCCATAGATTTTAAACAATGATCGGGGAATTCTAAGCAGATGGCTCTGAATAAATAGAGAAGTTTTGGGAAAAAAACATCTTTAGAGCATTAACTCTACCTATCAAAGATAGATGTAGGTTATCTAATTTGTGGAGATCTTTCTGCATAGCCTTTAATATTGGGTTTACGTTAATTTCCACCAAGTCTTCTAATTTAGCGGTGATTGAGATCCCCAGATAGGTCGCATTGCTTTTAACTCTAGGGTCTGTAAATTCAGTTCTCTCATTTATCACTATTTGTGTTTTTCCCTGATTGAGAGCATAACCCGAGATTGTACCGAATTCTATTGCCTCCCTTGTAATAGCAGCCATAGTTGTTTCTGGATTGGTCGTAACAATTGCGATGTCATCTGCATAGGCAAGTGTTTTAGTAAAAAAATCTCGTTATATAATAGGTTCTATCTCCCTGTTTTTTTCTAACTTTTGTATAAACGGGTCGAGGTACAAAGCAAAGAGCAGGGGAGAGCATGGGCAGCCCTGTCTGGTTCCCCTAGTTATGCTGAATTCCTAAGTAAGGCTGCCATTGACCAGTACCATAGCCGTCGGATTGACATATAGTTGTTGTATGGCTCTGGTATAACCCAAAGGGATACCAACACGAGTCATGGCTGACCACAAGAACTTCCAGGAGACCCTATCAAAAGCTTTCTTGGCATCAAGGAGCACCAAAGCCATAGGGTCCCCTGAAATCCTTGTCTGATCAAACAACGTGATAACTCTGTGTACATGATCTACCGTTGATCTTCCTGACACAAAGCAATGTTGATAATTGGACACAACTTTATGAATAATTGGGGCTAGCCGATTTGCGAGCAATTTCGAATAAAGTTTCGAATCCGCGTTGATAAGAGTAATCGTTCTGTAGGACCCTAATTGCTCAGGAGGCTTTGAGGAATATTATAATTTTTGCCCTGGACCAAGATTTAGGTGGGTGCCCCCCTTTTAAGACATGTTTAAATAGTTGCAATAATATTTCTTTTAGTTCATCTATGAAGGTTAGAAAAAATTCTGATGGTAGGCTGTCTAGACCTGTTGCTTTACCCCTTGGTAGGTTTTTGATTATTGTCGCTATCTCCTCTATGTTGGGATCTTCTTCCAACATGGTTTGATCCAATTCAGAGAACCTAGATGAGCTGACGTCGTCTAGATAGTCCAATTTTTTTTTACATTATCTCCCCCATCATCTTTATAATGGGTGCTATAGAATTGAAAAAAGGCCTACCTAATTAATTCTGGGTTAGTAATTGAGCCTTTTATTGGGTCTATTATCTCCTGTATTATATTAGCGGACACCTGTTGGCGCACACGAACGGCCAATTGATGGCCAACTAGTTTATTCACGTCATAGACCATTTCTTGATTAGCGGTGGCTTTCATTATTGCTTTAGCGGTTATGATATCCATAATAGCTGCTCTGGCGATTTCTACCTGGTTTTGTTTTCTCTCGATCATTTCCGCCCCACACTGCCCGTTGGTAACCACTATTAATCCTTCTTCTGCCTGTCTAAGTTCTTCATGTAGATTCTTAATTTTTTTTTAGCTATACTGTTTGCCTTTAGTGAATATTGTTGTGTTTCTCCCCGGATCCCAGCTTTTTGTACCAAATTGATTCTGGCACTGCCAAGATTATCTTGTAAAAAGTTAAGGATCCATTCCCGCATGTGTGAACAATATCTTGGGTCAAGTAGTAAGGATTTTTCAAAGGTGCATGTTCTAGGCACTGTCTGGTTTAGACCCAAATCCAATGTGCAAAGTAGGGGGTTATGGGCTGAAAAGACTCTGGGCAGTTTATTGATTTTACTTTGGGATTTTAGTGAGTTGGACCGAAAAAATAAATCTATTCTGGCGTGTGTGCGGTGTGGGTTTGAGAAAAAGGTGTAGCCCGGATCATCAGAATGAGAGTTTTGCCATCCGTCTATAAGCCCGTGTTTGCTACATAATTGTTTTATTGCTTTAAACACCTTCTGTTTACGGCCATTATAGATCCAGCTATCTTTCAGGGACCAGTAACAGGGGAGATTAATGTTGAAATCTCCACAGAGCACCACCGGTAGTGGCCAATGAGCAAGTTCATTAGAGATTTCGTTAAAGAGGGAGGGGTCATCCTCATTGCTACCATATATAGCGCATATCGTCATATTCTTTCCCTCCATATCCTAGTATTCTGTAATCCCCCATCGCCCATTTTTGTCTGATCTATTTCTTGTGAATAAATGTCCTTGACCCTTGGCCAGAACAGCCACTCCCCTTATCCGGGCCCCTTGGGTCGTGGCACACACCAGTTTAAACCCCAGAGATTTTAGCATATGTATTTGTGAGGCCTCAATATGGGTTTCCTGTAGACATATTATATTCGCACCCATAGATTGTAACCATATAGATACATTTTGCCGCTTTCTTAATTAATTTAATCCACATATATTAACTGATACAATTTTTAATGACGTCATAATTTAATTTTAGATGGTCTTCCTTGTCATCTTCACTTAGTTTTAAAGCCAATGTGCTTATTATTTGTTTCTGACATTTCTGTTGCCATGAAAATTCCTGCCTAAGATGAGCTACCTTCCTGTCTAGGTTAATATTGAATATTTGCTCGATCATCCCCCTTCCCCGCTCTTCCCCCCATCCCCCCTCACCCTCCCCCAACTGAGACCTCCCGATAGGATCCAGGGGTGGGCGTCCTAGTGATCAGTGCGACTCAGTACGCTTCTCCTCCCCGGCCCTACGTGAAAATAAGTATAACATAAGTGCAAAAAAACAAAAAAAGAGGAAAAAATGAGAGAGTCTCCTATACAAGCATATGTATCTCTATGTTTACAACCCTAATCATATATTACGTCATATTTGATTAAGATTCCTTAGTATTCACCCTCTTTTTCCTAATTTTTTAACCTATGGCCCAATACAGTTTATGCGTGATACACATATTCAAGACACCATAGTAATAATAATTATACCAGTTCTTAAAGTTTATCGATTTTTCTTTTTTGTATTCTCTGTAATTTCTTTCAGATAATTTTCAGCCTGAATTTCACTCGTGAAGCTGCGAGTTATCCCCCTAAAAACTATTTTCAGTCGAGCTGGGTTTTGTAAAAATACTGTTGCGCCAACTTGTTCGAAATCAGTAAAAAGTTGCTGCATTCTCCACCTTCTTTCAGCCGTAGCATGGGCAAAATCTGGTCTTACAAAAAATATGAATCCGTTATGTTCCCTCTTGCTTGTAGGCCGAGCAAGGTCAAAGATAGCTTCCCGCAGAAGAAAATTCCCAAAGTACACCAGCATTGCCCTGGGATATTTAGGTGGGTTCTGTGTTCGTTTGGGCTGAGTTAGGGGAAAGCGGTGGGCGCGCTGTATTTGTTTGTCTAATTCCCAAGACTGTAGTTCAGGTAGGGCTGATTTTAGGATATTAGTAATATACCCCCTTGGATCGTTCCCCTTGGTGCCTTCCGGTATGCCCAGAAAGCGCAGGTTATTTATTCTCGCTCTATTCTCTTGGTCCTCGACCTTTATCATCAAATCCTTGATAATTCCTTCTTGTGTTTTTTCCTGGCTTTGAAGAGAGGCAACGTCCTTCTCTAGGAGGTCAGTCCGTGTTTCTACTGACAGCATCCTTTCCGATATCTCTCTACACATGCTACCCACTTTATTGACAGCTCCTTGGAGTTTTTTAATGGCGGCATGGTGCTTTTGGCTGTCCGTTTTGACGTCCTTATGACATTTTTGTATAGAGCTTAGTACATCATTCAGAGATGGATCTGTAGCCTTTGATGTTTCATGTAGCTGCAAGCCGCTCCCCATCGGTTCCTCCCCATTATACTGATCCATTTCTGTTTCCTTTGATATATTTGGAGTTGATCCTTTTCTTATATTTTTAACTTGTTCCGAATTACTTCCTTGGTCTGTGGTTTCTTCAAGTGTCGATTTATTTAGTCTTTTGTTCCTTATCCTCCTTTTCTCAAGTTTTTTTCCTTGGGGTGGAGCCTTGCCCCAGATCGCTCGGTTTCCTTACATCTGTGAAATCTGATAATTCTGGGGTTGATGCAGCTCGATCTTGGCATAAGCTTGCGTCGCTCGCCCTGCTGGGAGTCGAGATGCCAGTTTCATAAATATCTGCATCTGTTTCCTCTGAGTATCCTTCACTTTATGATTGTGGTTTTTTCTCGAGGGGGGAGTTTTGTATTGCAAGAGTGTCCCCATCAAATCCATGTTGTTGAGCTGAGACACTTGAGTGGTCACTATTTGATGTTGAGAATTTAGCCAGGGTAGCTGTTGTTGCCCCCAATTTGGCATGTATATCTTGAAAGCAGAAATCAGTGGTTCGTGCAGTTCTTTCCTCTATACCTGGTTTAGCCACTGCTTCATCATCTTCTTTTTCAGCGTGGCTGGTTCCACTGTCTTTTCCACTCTGTTCCAATTTTTCCTGCACCTGAAAATATTAGAAATACTGGGCTGGGATATTGCTATCTGACCAGGGGTTTTGGCTTTGGCTTTCAGATTTTTAATGGTTTGCAATCTCTTTGCTTTCTTTGCCATTAGTTCCACCTCGTCAATGTCTTCGATGTCCTTCCCATTGCCCTTCCCTTTCACTTTCTCCCTTTCCATGCCTCTGTTTTTGATGATTAATCAAATGTCCTTTTCTTTGTTTCACCAGACAACCTTCAGATCCAATCACAGCATATACTCCTTTATTAATATCTTCAGTAATATTCCTCTTAAAGATGTAGCTTTGCAGTGCTTCATAGAGACAAACGTTCTCAAGATTATTACTTCTATTTGGATAGTATGTATCCAACATATTTGTTTTCAAAATATCTATAGTGTTTGGTTCTTTCTCTGCTAAATACTCAATTTCTTGTACAGATTTCAAAACTCTGTTTCATGTTCTTGCAAGATCCAAACTCACCCAAATAATTGTTCTAGATTTGGCATATAGACTTGCAGATGATAAGTGATCTGAACATTCATATGCTCCAATTTCTCGATGAGACAACATCTTCAAACTGTAGCTGTACAATTTCTTACTTAGGTTGTTTTCATGAGAAATTTCTTCCCACATTTCCTTTAGTTCTGTCTTCTCAGATTTCGTAATGTAAGATGTAACATATCCAGCCACAGCAAAAGAGTTGTCTGCAACATACTGAATATCCATGTTAGCATTCCACGTGGACAAAATGACTCGGTTATAGTCATTTATGTATTTTGACTCTTCATTTCTCCTTAAGTTGTAGGTATTTTTTGGTGATTTTCTTGTCACAGTATGTTGCAAAGATGACATAAAATTGTTCACTCTTCCTTTTGATATTACTGGTTGTGGAAATCCAAAACAACATTTTGTGTAGAACTTGTCCTTGATTTGTACTTTCGACGACAGTATTTTCCACAACGATGGGTTTGAAACCGTAAGACTTGATGTTTCAAATTCTTTTCTTCTGTATTTTTAGGAACAGCACATGTAGAATACTATTCAATAAAACTCATCACTGTCTAATCCAAATCTGTTCCAAATTTGGGGGCATCTTTGATCCATAGCAGCATATGTATGTGAGGAGCACCTTTTGCTTGATACTCCTTTCTCCAAAAGAAATTCAGAACATATCCAAGAGGAGGATTTTTTTTGTTTGTTATAAAAGACATCATAGCTTCAAATCTATGATTGAAATACCTGCATACGTTAACTGGATCCAAATAGCACAATTCTCCAGGTGTCTTGTATTCTACATTTTCTATGTTAGCATTTGCCTCTCGAAGAAATTGAAGTAAATCTTCCCAAGCATACTCAGCACAGCTTAGAGTAAGGAACCATGTAGGAGTTCCTAAGTTACTTAACATACATTTCAATTCCCCATGATGATGGTATCAATACTCGTTAGTACCACGCTGACATGCCATGAGATTAATTAGCTGAGATTACAAAACAATGTCATTCTGTTGGACTTTATTCATAAAGTCTCTTGCCGAAACATTCTGCAGATGTACTCCACTGTTTAGTATGTGGTTGACTGCATAAGAAAGTCCAGACAAGTCACTCTCAAACAGAAGATGAAACAAATATGGAATACATTGGCAAAACCTTGGATCTTCTGCATATAATCTTGATATCCGGTATTCAGATGCTGGTATCTGCACAGGTCGGTCATCATATCATCCACCTTGACCTGTTGGAAAAAACTGAGGAAAACAACGAGCTTCCAAGCTTTCTTTCCACACATTAATGGGACTTCCTTTTGCTTCTTTCATTTGGAATAACTCAATAGCATTCCCCATTGCTTCCTTGGAATGCAATGGATGAATACTGTAATGTTCATAGATTTGTTCACTTCTGGACACATCCACTTTTTCAATTTGGCCAACTGACAAATCACTGTCCTCTCCTACAGTTGTTTCCTCTTCTCCTACATATACATTTTTGTAGTATTGTTTTTTCTACCAAATACAACGTTGCATTTTTCACTTTCCTAACATCGACTAATTCTTGCCAGATTTTAACTAGAGGTTCCTCTTCCACATTTTCAACACCAATTGTTTCAATTTTTTTCTTTAAATCTAGAGGCAAATATACAACTCTTCCCTTTAATCCTCTCTGTAAATCAGAAGGAGGCAATTTCCCTGTCTTAGGCTCCATACGAACAATAGCCTGAAATGGATGCACACATTGAATCAGAATAGACTCATAAGTATTTAAATCCATCAGTTCAGAAGGAATATTTACCAACTCAAGATTATTATGTACAGCTCTAGTTGGCATTTTGTTTTCATTTAATTTATTATAACAATATTTACAAATACGTTGATCAGAACCCAAATCAAAACAATTCTCTACCAACAAATAAGTTGCAAATTCCTTCCACTCATTATTATTCTCCTTTTCACTTTTTAAATATAGATCAACTAACCTGGTCTGATTTTTATAATGAATTCTTCTAAAACAAATACAAGAAAAATTGGGCCTTTCTCCTGAAATGACCTTAAACCTTGTAATTTCTTGGTCAAAATTTTCTGTACTAAAACTTTGTACATTTTCTTCCACATTTCCTTCTATTACTGTATCAGTTTCTGCACTGCCCTCTTTTTCACAAAAGTAACTAACCACAATTTCTTCACAAATGTTCTTTACATCTAATACAGATCCATGTAAAAGAGCACTGTTTACCTGTTTTAGCTTCGGTGCTGGACTTTTTGCATAATACATCCTTCTCACTAATTTCCTCACTTCAGTATGATGCACTGCTAACATCCTAAAATGGTGAAAAACACTCTGGCATACTTTTT
Source organism: Lissotriton helveticus (assembly GCF_964261635.1). NCBI lineage: Eukaryota > Metazoa > Chordata > Amphibia > Caudata > Salamandridae > Lissotriton > Lissotriton helveticus. Next base: position 787,937,082 of record NC_136057.1, on the reverse strand, counting down.
TAGAAAGACAAGTCAGAGAATGGCCTTGCAAACCCGTTTTGTCTCTCACTTGGCAGGGGTCTAATTCTTGCAACATCTTAATCTTCTGTTTAATACTTTTCTTAGTATACTTACGTAAGAAATTGCGGAACAAATCAATTGAATCCTGCCGTACAGTACAAATACTACTACAATTCCAAGTGTACACTGGAGCCTTAGAACATCTCCCTAAAACTTCATCAGCTAACACCTCTTCTGCATTTCTTGGGACAATTTTCTCTTTTTCAATTGCACAACCGTCCTTCTCCTCATATGCTCGACCACTGGTGTCAACTGCATGCAACAAATCTTTCTGTAGATAATAACAATCTATTGTGAAGAAAAAAAATATGTTATACACCACTACTAACATACTACATAGCAATTACAACAACTACATGATGTAAACACTGATTCACTTCATAAGTAAGTTGAAGGTACAGCAACAGTGTCTGAGCAGAGTAGGAAATCATACAGTCACAGCTGTTTCTCAGCTTATGGCAGTGCAGTGGTGTTTCAACATTATAGGGGAATTTCTCTAAAATGGTGTTTCAGGGTTCTGAACAGTGCAGTGGTGTTTAGACAGTGTAGGAAGTCATGGTGAGATTCATATTTCTGACTTTAGAGCAATACAGTTGTGCTTGGGCAGTGTATGGTATCATGCAAGGGCTAGGAGTATAAAGCACTGCATGTCCTAAAGTCTAACTCACTCCATGAGTACATGTATTCCCATGTCTTAAAACACATACACCGAGGAAGAGAAATGATTACTACATGCTACAGAGAGACTTACTATGGCATTTCTACAGCACAGCCAGGATCTTCAGTACACAGCATGGAGACTATTTCCAAATTAAGAGGCCTGACAGACATGTTGCATAGCAGTTTCTAGTACTACATACCCTAAACCCTAACACACTTCATCAGAACATGTATTCCCATATTTTTTAAACACATCAACAATCCAAATTATTACAATACTACTAAAAGACTCACTCGAATAATTTTTAATTTTAAATTATAAATGTATTCATCAAACATTTCGTATTCCAATAAAACCTCCAACATCACTTCGTCCAGTATTTCATTTTGATTTTCCTCAAATTCAAAATGTTGATCTTCAAATTCAAAATCTTCCACTGCTTCCAGTAATTCACTGTCCAAAGTCTCATCAAAGAAATCTGCATTTTCTTTATTAATTTCCTCTGCAAAAGGTCCATCTATTAGGTCCTCTATTAGTTCGTCTGACATGTCAAAATTTAAAACAAAGTTCTCCTGATGCTCTTCCATTGCACCAATATGATAATGTTGTTGCACCTTGCAAAAAAGTATAAACACTTAATTATATCATTTTCTCTAATAGATAATAAAAAACTACCTTTACCAATTTTCTAAGTACATATATTCCCATATTTTTAAACACACTAACTACGCAAATTATTCTTCCACCTTCCTCTTAAATGAAAACAGACTCACACTGTGATCTTACACACATAACACTATCCCTTCCAATTCAGTAAAATGATTACTACAATCAAAGGGAGTCTTGCTGGGAATATTCTTTCAGGCTTTAATACACTGCAGTTATGTTACAAGAGTTTAGAATATTTTTCTAGGAATGGAGTTTCAGGGTTTAGGACAATGAAGTGAATTTAAAGCAGTGTAGTGAGTCACGGTGTGACTGAGAATGTACACATGAAATTCACTGAAATGATTACTACATGCTACAGACACAGTTGCTTTTGCATTTCAACAGTACACCAAACATCTAAATTGCACAGCATCAACACAATTTGAATATTAAGAGGCCTGAAACACATACTGCATAGGACTTTGTACAACTACATCACCTAAATCATGACTCACTTCTTGATTTAGGTGATTTAGCACACAGAGGGAGAGAAAGTACAAACAGACACAAAATGATACAGGCAAAGGATGCAAGACTACAGGCAGGGAGGGGAAAAGTATAACATGGTAGCGCTTTATAATACACACCAGCAGCCATATCATAATAGGCCTCTAGAGATGCACATGAGAGGGTACAGGCAGAGGGTGCACAACGCTACCATGTTAAATTGTTTCCTTCTATGCCTGTAGTCTTACACCCCCTGTGTGTACCATGACTGTGACTGCTTGCACTATCTGTCCCTCTGCCTGCAGCCCTGCACCACCTATCCTCTGTGTGTACCATGTCTGTGTCTGCTTGAACTATCTGTGCCTCTGCCTGCAGCCCTGCACCATCTATCATCTGTGTGTACCATGTCTGTGTCTGCTTTGTACTATCTGTCTCTCTGCTTAAACCATTTCACCCTCTCTCTGCACCATCTTTTCTCTGACTGCATCATCTGTCCCTATGCCTGTAGCCCTGCACCATCTATCCTCTGATTGTACCAGTTTACTCTCTGCCTACATTATCTCATTTGTTGTCTGCACCAACCCTCTCCCACTGCCTGCACCCTCTCATGTGCATCTGCACAGGCCTATTAAGAAATGACTGCTGGTATGTATTACATAGCACTACCATGTTAAATCTTTTCCTTCTCTGCCTGTAGTCTCACACCCGCTGTGTGTACCATGACTGTGTCTGCTTGCACTATCTGTTCCTCTGCCTGCAGCCCTGCACCATCTATCCTCTCTGTGTACCATATCTGTATCTCCTTCACTATCTGTCCCTCTGCCTGCAGCCCTACAACACCTATCCTCTGTGTGTACCATGTCTGTGTCTGCTTGCACTATCTATGTCTCTGCTTTCAGCCCTGCACCATCTATCCTCTGTACAGCCAGAGGGAGAGAGTTGGTGCAGACAGAAAATACATTTCCAATTTAAACCATCTCACCCTCTCTCTGCACCATCTTTTCTCTGACTGCACCAGCTGTCCCTTTGCCTGCAGCCTTCCACCAGCTATCCTCTGATTGTACCAGTTTATTCTCTGCCTGCATTATGTCATTTTCTGTCTGCACCAACCCTTTCCCACTGCCTGCACCCTCTCATGTGCATCTATAGAGTCCTAATATGATATTCCTGCTGGTGTGTATTACACAGCGCTACCATGTTAAATCTTTCCCTTCAATGCCTGTAGTCTAACACCATGTATGTGTCTGCTTGCACTATCTGTGTCTCTGTTTGAACCATTTCACCCTCTCTCTGCAACATCTTTTCTGTGACTGCACCATCTGTCCCTCTACCTGCAGCCCTCCACCATCTATCCTCTGTGTGTACCATGTCTGTGTCTGCTTGCACTATCTGTGTCTCTACCTGCAGCCCTGCACCCGTAATCCTCTGTGTGTACCATGTCTGTGTCTGCTTGCACTATCTGTCCCTCTGCCTGCAGCCCTACACCATCTATCCTCTGTGTGTACCATGTCTGTGTCTGCTTGCACAATCTGTGTCTCTGCCTGCAGCCTGCACCATCTATCCTTTGTGTGTTCCATGTCTGTGTCTGCTTGCACTATCTGTGTCTCTACTTGAACCAGCTCACCCTCTCTCTGCACCATCCTTTCTGTGACTGCACCATCTATCCCTCTGCCTGCAGCTCTACACCATCTATTGTAGTGTAGTTCCTATTATCCTAATAGGCTCTGCGCATTGGAATAATACCTTCAATAGTATAGGCCTAGACCAGACGTTAACTAGGTCTTCTATTGTCGATATTAGACTTAAAGTTTTGGGTTTGCCAGCTAGCTCAGAGTTGACTAGAAACTTTCTCGAATAGGCAAGGAGGAGTTGAACCTCCCTGGATAGACAAGAAGGGATTTAGTTTCTGACAACCATAGAACATGACAACTTTGCTCTCCCCTAATCAAGAGTGTATCTCTAGAGTCGTGTGAAAACAAAAGACAACTTATTTTACTCAGTCAGTACGTGCATTCTTAGTCTCACCAGATTGTAGAGAAAAGGAAGAGACGGGCGTGTTCAATAAAAGATGTTATTTATTTATCAGTCTCTTTTCTCATACAAGAGAAATGGATCGATATTATCGCAATACTTATGGTTAAGTAAAGTGCATACAATAAAAGCAGAAGTATAAAATATTACTGTAAAAACATTTATATGGTTTCTAAGCCATAAGGTGGTTTAAAATGGAGAAAATAGATACATACACATATACATTTGACTAATCGTACTCAACTGGTGTTTCTAACTACGCCTACCCCGGTGTACCTGACCTAAGCCTAATACGTGGGCGGGAATAGAAAGTAGCAGTTTAAGTTAAGTTTGTTTTGCCAAGTGACTGACTCAAAAATTCTCTGCAAGGGGTTATTCAGTTCTGTACCTTGAATCTAGGATGGATGAGGGATGGTATCTCTCGTCTCTGGTCTCGATATTCCAAGCTGCCTGCGAGGGCTGCTCGGAAGCGCCGGAGCTGGATTTCTCGGCAGGAGAAAGCAGCGTCTCGTTCTCAGCGCGTCAGGAAGGCGGGGCTGCGCCAGCGGCGTCTGCTCTGCTCTGGGCTTCGGCAAGTCTGGCTGCTCCGATCTCGTCACCACCGCGTGTGTTTGCTTAAGGCAATACCGGTAATATTTATACCTGTAAGGTGCCAAGATTGACGTAAGGATGGACAGAGATACGTCAATAAGGATGTCATACGACTTGGTCGTTAGCACATTCTTTTGCTGAAGTTCTCGATGAAATCAAAACAATGGCCGCAGGGTTTTTCCCAGGTTGTCATAGGTTTGATTTGTTTTGAGAACTCCGTATGCCTTATCAGGGGCTGGAGGAATATCGCTTGTCTAATTAGATGGCAAGCGTTATGACCTAATCAGATAACACGTTCCTGTGCCGTAGTGTGGCTTAATCAGATAACGGTTTCTGCATCATGGGATGGCTGCTAGTTAACTTGTTAACCAGAACAGGGTCAGGAATAGGGGGATCGATACAGAACCTATAAGAATACATCACACCCACTCCACGCTAACTATGGCCATGTTTACGAATCTAGGCATAGTAAAACATACTGTAGAGTATCGTGTATACCTTACCACCCCAAAATACATATAATGCATTTCGAATAATGTAATATACGGAAATAATATTCACATGTACTATATGCACTCAAGCTGTAGAATAATGCTAAAGTAATCACGCATATGTATACATTATTTCTAAATGGTATATGAGAATTTACACATGAAATGGCTCTTAATACAGAAGAAAAAAGGTTCGAGACCATTTCATCACAGAATAAAAATAATTATGAACATACCAGCGGGCAGCTAATGTCTATAAAGTTTCTAAAAATAGAAAATTTTAGTTCTCTAAGAATAGTTTTTACCTCAAGCAGAAGATAAGTGTCCTGAAAAATCGTAAAAATATTTTGGGGCTGCTGAAAAAATCGCTGTCCGTGAACTGGAGGGAAAATTGTTCATGTAATGTTATCATTAAAGTTGAAGGCCAAATTCAGGGTGTTTGGAACGCCGTGTGCTAGCTTGCTCAAAAGTCTCTATTTCTGCTCTGGTGAGAACATCATATCATTTAGACTGTCGAAAAAGCTGTCAACAGCTTCCTGGGAGAGTTCCACTAACTCGGAAAAAGGTGTAACCATGCATTCGTGCGCATGATTGTCTCCATTGACGTTTTGATTAGTATTGCTGACAGAAGGTCGTACCTGATCGATGCTGCTTTCATCTTGAACTCCACTACCCCTTAATCGTAGTGGTGAAGTTTCCACGAATGCCGTCATCAGGATTGGCAGCCGTTGAGGGCAGCACAAAGCATGAGCCGTTATTGGACTCGCCAATGTTTCTGCATCCATTGGCGCATCTGATTGTAGCGTCAGACAGGTGTCCAACACGCATTCTTCTCCGCACAGCAAGCACCTTAATACAGGTAAAACACATCGATGCCACATTGGTCGAAATGAAAGAAACCAAGTCATGTTCAGGTCTCTAAGCCGGGATAGTCCCAGGATTTTTGATATCCGGTCCCGGTATCCAATGGCTCGGATTGTTTCTTCCCTTGTCGCAGGTGTTTTGTCTGTGACATGGTTTGCCATAACGAAATATTAGGACCAAGAATAGGATTCCTGCAATTAGTCCCAAAATGAGGGGAAGTCCGCCAAAAATCGAATGGACGAAGTCTGGAAAAATACCCAGTATGGCTTTGAATGGTGTTAATGCCATTGAAAATACTGTCTTAAATACTTTTGAGACTCCACTGGTATCAGAAATATTTAAGATTTCATTCAGGATTTCCGCGAAATGTATGGGGGAATTAGTTGATAACAATGAGTGAATCTCTGCAGTCGTCCTTGCGACTAGGAGATCATACATTTCTTTTGATGACGTGAGTCTGGTCGGCGTCTGAAGAAGCACTGTTTTCATTCTGCTTAAAGTATCTATTCGAATAGAAGTAATTTTTAAGTTAGGTCATGCCCTTGCCTCCCTGTCTGGAAAGGAGCTGGGGAACAATGAGTGTCCACAGCACATGACCTTCGCAGTCGTAGTTACGAGATAAGGAGTCCCGGGCATAAGACTACAACATCTGCGATCCACAATTAGAATGTAACTCCCGTTATAGAGTCTTTTAAGGAATGGTTCTATCTCCGTTGCAGGTGTGCTTAGCTGGTGACATGAAAGGTTATTTGAGTTCCCTTCACAGGCTCCATGCAAACTAATTCCATTACACAGAAGTGTACCGCTTAGTGACATCGCACAATTATTGCCACTAAGAAACACTTTCTGTCCTTTATTACTGACACATGCATGTGAATAGGGCAAGTTCCATGTTGTCTTAATGTACCCTTTTCCCAATTTTTCGTACATGCCAGCCTGTATATATTTTTGGCAGTATTGAAACCTGAAGGTTGATATTGGAATATTAATTATCCCATGTATTATCCATTCACTGACAGGTCGTTCTGACATTGTCACTGGTAATCTCTCGAGTTTCTCAATGCTCAGGATTGTATAATCAGCACCCTTTTGTGCCATACTGATTTGTTTATCAGTAAGGTTAAAGATATTGAATAGTGACGTGGTGTTGATTAAACGCCAAGGCACATAGCCTGAACGCAGATTTTGTAACGTCCAGCCAAGCTGTACAATAGAACGCAATTGAGACTGACCGTGTTGTAACAACAGTAAGTCTTGCGATATTATGTCGATTGCTGAAGACACAATGCTGTCCAAAGAAAAAATTCTGGAGGACAGAGTCATTAACCCATTGTCCACTACAGAAAGTGATTTTTCCAAATTAATACGGTCAATTTCCCGTATACTTTCTGCTGTCTCAATTTGAGTTACCTTCCAGGCCTCGTTGTAAGCTGCATATACAGAGGCTGCTATGAAGCGTTTTTGACGCTGTTTGCGCTGTCCCATAATGAAATCACGCAAGTCAGCACCATCAGTAAGTAAAGTTAGGTGTTGCTTAATTTCTGTCAGTGTGGAAGTTTGTAGCCATTGAAGGCATAATTTGCCCACACTGTAGGTGGTTATTATCCCTGGGTGTTGTCTTTGGGAATATCTAGGGTCTGGCCTGGTCAATTTGAACCCCTGTTTTTTGTTCAGGAATCTGTCTTGACAGTTATTAGTATCTGTGGGCCAGATCAACCACTGTTTCCAATCAGGATGTGTTCTGTTTTGGTTTAATATATAGTTTACGTCTATCTCTTCATCTGTGGAGCTATTGCTGTCCATTGTTGGCTTTGGAATAGACGGTTTATTTAAGTCTTTGATTTTGGCTAAGCCAAGACAGGTGGTTTGTTGAACAGTGTCATTTAAAAATATAATTTGTTCTGGGATCATGCAGGCTCTAAACAATGATTCTATACCTTGTACTTGCCATTCTTTTGTACCCCAAACACTTTTAACTTCAACATTTTTGTCCCAATAATCAAAACCAAAAGTATTCATTTGTTCAAAAAATGAGTCTGAATATATCAATTTCGTGTTTGTTAGCATGGTCTTTGTCCCTGTCTTATTTGACAATTTGAAATAAAAATGTTTCAGCATTACTTGTGTTAAACCCTGAAAAGTATGAATATTTGTCGTAAAAGGTTCTTGAGCTTCCTTTTGGAGGGGTTGCACAATGTTCCCATTGATTATAATTTAAAACATTTCTAGGTTGTGCAGATTTATGTAGAAAATGGTTACCATAGTGGTTGTAACAGTACATACTATCATAATTAGTCGAACCCTGCAAATAATCATGTTTGGTAAATTTAGCAGACATCACTAAGTCAGACATCATATTATTTATACTTTCAAAGTCCCAATCATCAGCAAATGAGCTTGTTTTTACAAAGTCACTCAACGAGATCTTAATTTGGTGTGGATATTTCAGGATCTCAACCGGACCATAAATTTCGTAGTCAGTATTGTCCCATGCTACCCCACCCGGTATAGGATTGGCTGTGAAGTTGACTGAAGAAAGTTCTCTTTTCTCGACGTGTGAAGATGTGTGTGGCTTGAGGATCAAGTTGATTTTCTGACTTGCTGTGTCCATTGTAGCGTATTTTCCCTCAATGAAGCGTCCCAAAGTTAGTACCATGATGAGCCAAAGTATGAGGATAAATGCACCAAAGCCCACCCAAAATTCAATCCATGGAGAAATCAGATATGTTTCTTTCAGCTGTTTCAAAAGTTCTTTAGCTTTATCTTTAAAGGTTTTTGTTGATGGCTGTGTTTTTGATTCACTTAGGTCTTCAGAGGAATCATCGAAGTTTTTGAAGTAGCCGGATGCAGTTCTGTCAATTGTTCCAATTGCTTCAGGATTACTGTTTCTTGCATATTCGTTTGTTACTTCATTGTAGGTTGGTGTGTCTCTACTAAATGTTTTTATTTGGGTTTTCAGAGGTTTAAGTTCCAATGCATTGTTGCATAGTCCTTGTTGTTCTTCTGTAGGCGTTTCGAAAGTGATTAGCCTCTTAGTTTGGACCTCTGTATTGGTAGCAAATCTTGGTGTTCTACTACTTATCGGGAGTCCACTTGGCCTACTGTTTGTTATCGGCCACATGATTGTGGTTTTACCAGGTCGATGGATACAACTCGGTTCTCCTTTTTACCAGCAAGCGGCGGTAGTACAACTGATCTTGTCCCGTTAATAGACAAGACAGGAACTGCTTTTCTGTAAGAAGGCCCAAATTCCTTCTTTACCGCGATCTTTTCTCTGACTAGATCCCCGACTTTTGGAATCCAGACAGGTCTTGCTGGGACAGGTGGTGGTTCTTCAGTGGTTGTTGGCTGCTGTTTCAACTTTATGTTGCTCAGGTCTTTGCTTGTTTTGTTTAAGTCCTGCAAAATAGCCAAACGATCTTTAATATCAAAGCTTTTTTCCTTTACCACTGAAGTCTGACTGTCAAGATCTAAGACTAACATCCTAGTTCCAAACAATAATTCGTACGGACTGAATCCCTTCAGAGAATTTCTTGGCAGGTTATTTAGACTACGTTGGACACTTATTAGATGTTTGACCCACCCAGCTCCCGAACCTAATACCTTTGCTGTTATAGATTGCTTTATGTCACGGTTTTTTCTTTCTACAATTCCGTTCCCCTCAGGGTGAAATGGAAAAGAGTACCGCAATGCAATGCCCATGCTGGTCATGGCCTCCTTATAAGCTCGAGAGCTAAAAGCAGGACCCTGGTCAGAATGCAGCATGCCAATTGCGTATGTGCCGATAAAGACCCGCAAATCTTTTATAACAGTTCTGGCGTCAGCCGAGCGCTGGGGCCACATCCATATGAATCTCGTGCATGAATCCACTGCGACCAGGATATATTTATAGTTACCATCCCTTTGTAAGGGACCACAGTGGTCCAGATAGACACAGGCTAATGGTTTATCTGAGATTAGAAGGGGCGTCTGCGCTGGTCGTCTCACCGTTGATACTTTCATTCTTTGACATATTTCACATTCTAAAACATAGTTCCTTGTTTGTCTTCTCATTTGTGGCCACCGGTATCTCTGTTTTAACAATGATACTGTGGCTGAGACGCCAGCATGTACAGAAGCGAGCCCTTCGTGTGCCGCTATTATTAGTCCTAACCTATGTTCCATGTTTGGAATTGCCCTATCCCCCACTCCAGGGATTCGAGCAAAAGGAACATTGTTTGCATCAGTTATGTATGAGTATTTTACTGGAAAGCCTTTCGGGAGTGTTTCTATCGAATCCTTTTCTGTAGCGCTGACAGCCTGTAATATTTCGCTGTCTATTTTTGTTTTTGACCGTGTGATGGCAGCTACGGAAGCCGTTTGCACAGCTGCCTTCGCGGCCTCATCAGCCAATGAATTCCCTGCAACGTGAACGCCATCACGTTGATGACTCAGTGTATGTATCACGTGAGTCTTTGGTAGTTCTTTCTGTAAAAGAACTACTTGTTCCCAGAGCATTTTATGCTTGATTGTGCCTCCTTTTGCATCCTTAAAACCATTCTGAAGCCAGATCTGCAAGTATTCGTTGTAAGACTGAACGCAATAATACGAATCGCACACTATGAGTGTGGGGAATTCTCGATCGGTATTTTCAAGCGCCATCTTGAATGCTATCAGTTCAGCTCGCTGAGCTGTACAGTCTGTTGTTCTGAATTAGTTTCTACTGAGTGTGTTTTTGTTAATAGAGGTTGTGATTTTAACTGGATTTTGTGAGGAGGAGAGTCCTCATCCCATCCTACGTGATTTTTATATAAAGCAGGAGCTTGAGCTACTGCCCACTTTCTAGCAAGTGTGTATTTTTTATGAATTGGGATGTGATGTGAGAAGGCAGGCATAATTATTTCTTCGCCATGAGGGCAGTCCCTGACAAACTCTGGTGGCCAGTCTTTATCAGCTAGAAGGATGTCATAGCCCTTGGAGAGATTATCCCAAAATAGTCCCCTTATTTTTCTAGTCTTATCCCCTTCTATACGTAAAGTTATTTCATATATTTTGTGAGGTTTGCTAACTCTGGTGTCTGCAGTTTCCACTTGAAGATATTCATTCGTGTCCACTGTCTCCAGATGATTCATAAGGACTTTGCGAGCTATGCTCACTTCTGCTGCGCTGTCTAGCATTGTCTGAGCCCATTCTCCGTTTTTCAGTTGTGTCCTCAGTATTCTCGGCATTGTTAACTACTTTAATACTGGCTACCTTCTTTTTGGGAAATTGTAATTTCTTATTTGGATGAGCAGGTTCCTTGTCTTTGGACTTGACGTGCCCTTCCCTGGGTTCCGATCGTCCTCTTCTTTCCGATTTCTGCGAGGAAGTCTGAAAAGATTGAGAGGGATGTGTATCAAAATCTTGATATCTATCCGGTTTCTTTATATTATCCCTATTTCTAAGGTTGTATTTTTTCACAGAGGGCTCACTTTGGGGAGACCTAGGTCCTTGGTCCGGAGATCTTTCTCTCCGCCGAGGAGACCTTCCTCTGGACTGGAATTTCTTTTCTTTTGGATAGGATTGTTTGTTTCCATCCCAGTTCTTCTTTTTTTGACTGTTTAGATTATTTTTAATAAATATTTTTTCAGGACTTTCAATCAGTTGGGGTTTTACTGGTATTCCACCTAAACTATCTCTACCTAGTTCCTCATAGGATTTTTCTATAATTCTGGCAATTTCAGCTGGTTGGTCTGCTATATCTGTTTCTTTTAACCTTTGGAGGATCGCCACGTTTGCTGCTTCTCCCTTTATATTGGCTAGTAATATAGCCGAGACCTGCTTGAAGTCTTTCAGTAATTTCTTACCAAGAGTTAAAGCGGGTTCTGGACCGTATTCGTCTTGAATTTGTTTTAGCACATCTGGTATTACCGAGATAGATGGTACACCATGCATTTTTGTGTAAATGGAAGCAAAGACTGTACCCCAAGTGTCACAGTCCTCCACGTGTGGTGCGATTCCCATTGGAAGACAGATAGTCAGAATCCTGTGTTTATCCACAGGAGTGGTGTCTGGAAACACCGCCTCTATTTGGGTGATTTTTTGTGCTAACCAGAATGGTATTTGTTCCCTTTTAGCTGGTACTTTACCTAGGCAGGACTGTAGGTTCTGTGGTGTAATTTTATTTGTGTTCCCCTGATGAGGGGTCAGCTGTGGAATTTTAATTGCTGGTTGGATTGTTGAAGTCCGCATTACATATTGGACTAATTGTCTATGTACTTTTATTAATTGTTTTAGTTGTATTAGAAGATCTGCTGCAGACATTCTTTCGATGTCTGGATGTGGTGTGTATCCGGCTAGGACCGGCCACGTTGCTCCTGGTCTACCTAATGGACCGAGACTGGTGATGTGATTGTTGTGTTTTAGGGCGCCATTAAACAAGAGCAGGTGATCTTGAAATTTAAGTGGTACTTCCACCTCCTCGAAAGGAGTGTATTCTTCAGGAGGTTCCTCTGTTTTGTAATGGTGGAAGTGCTTTGTTACAGCGTTTGCTGCTGGAAAGTTTATCCATGAATAGAATACCTCTGTCTGCCGATATTCGTGTGCCTCTATTACGAATATGACTGTACCACCTCTAGGTGTCAGTCCATTTTCTATAAGTTTTAAAGTTATAGATTTTCTTATGTTGACCGGGATGAGTATTAAATCCGGGTCTGCTTCTTGCATAGTATTATCAGCTGCTACGAGTTCAGCTGCTACTCTAGCTATCTCTCTTTCTTCTTCAGTGTCTGACATTCTACTGTCAGGAAGGTTATTTTGTTTGTTTGCAGATCAGGTTTCTTTGAAAACAAAGATTAGATGCACAATATTTTGGAACAGTGTATCCTTCAACGTTGACTAAACCAAGAACCATACATAGGAGTTTCTTCCTGCGAGGTTTGGCGGATATGACCTTTCACCCACTCCAGACGTCTTTGGAGTATTATGGGTAAAAGGGGTCTGAGTGAAAAAGCACGACTGAGTTACTCTAATGTCTTGCGTTAGTTTTATCGCCTTTCCAAACGTTGGGCGCCATGTAGTGTAGTTCCTATTATCCCAATAGGCTCTGCGCATTGGAATAATACCTTCAATAGTATAGGCCTAGACCAGACGTTAACTAGGTCTTCTATTGTCGATATTAGACTTAAAGTTTTGGGTTTGCCAGCTAGCTCAGAGTTCACTAGAAACTTTCTCGAATAGGCAAGGAGGAGTTGAACCTCCCTGGATAGACAAGAAGGGATTTAGTTTCTGACAACCATAGAACATGACAACTTTGCTCTCCCCTAATCAAGAGTGTATCTCTAGAGTCGTGTGAAAACAAAAGACAACTTATTTTACTCAGTCAGTACGTGCATTCTTAGTCTCACCAGATTGTAGAGAAAAGGAAGAGACGGGCGTGTTCAATAAAAGATGTTATTTATTGATCAGTCTCTTTTCTCAAACAAGAGAAATGGATCGATATTATCGCAATACTTATGGTTAAGTAAAGTGCATACAATAAAAGCAGAAGTATAAAATAATACTGTAAAAACATTTATATGGTTTCTAAGCCATAAGGTGGTTTAAAATGGATAAAATAGATACATACACATATACATTTGACTAATCGTACTCAACTGGTGTTTCTAACTACGCCTACCCCGGTGTACCTGACCTAAGCCTAATACGTGGGCGGGAATAGAAAGTAGCAGTTTAAGTTAAGTTTGTTTTGCCAAGTGACTGACTCAAGAATTCTCTGCAAGGGGTTATTCAGTTCTGTACCTTGAATCTAGGATGGATGAGGGATGGTATCTCTCGTCTCTGGTCTCGATATTCCAAGCTGCCTGCGAGGGCTGCTCGGAAGCGCCGGAGCTGGATTTCTCGGCAGGAGAAAGCAGCGTCTCGTTTTCAGTGCGTCAGGAAGGCGGGGCTGCGCCAGCGGGGTCTGCTCTGCTCTGGGCTTCGGCAAGTCTGGCTGCTCCGATCTCGTCACCACCGCGTGTGTTTGCTTAAGGCAATACCGGTAATATTTATACCTGTAAGGTGCCAAGATTGACGTAAGGATGGACATAGATACGTCAATAAGGATGTCATACGACTTGGTCGTTAGCACATTCTTTTGCTGAAGTTCTCGATGAAATCAAAACAATGGCCGCAGGGTTTTTCCCAGGTTGTCATAGGTTTGATTTGTTTTGAGAACTCCGTATGCCTTATCAGGGGCTTGAGGAATATCGCTTGTCTAATTAGATGGCAAGCGTTATGACCTAATCAGATAACACGTTCCTGTGCCGTAGTGTGGCTTAATCAGATAACGGTTTCTGCATCATGGGATGGCTGATAGTTAACTTGTTAACCAGAACAGGGTCAGGAATAGGGGGATCGATACAGAACCTATAAGAATACATCACACTATCCTCTGATTGTACCATGTCTGTGTCTGATTGCACTATCAGTGTCTCTGCTTGAACCATCCCACCCTCTCTCTGCACCATATTTTCTGTGACTGCACCATCTGTCCCTCTGCCTGCAGCCCTACACCATCTATCCTCTGTGTGTACCATGTCTGTGTCTGCTTGCACTATCTGTCCCTCTGCCTACAGGCCTCTACCATCTATCCTCTGTGTGTACCATGTCTGCGTGTGCTTGCACTGTCTGTGTCTCTGCTTGAACCATCTCACCCTCTCTCTGCACTATCTTTCATGTCACTGCACCATCTGTCCCTCTGCCTGCAGCCCTACATCATCTATCCTCTGTGTGTACGAGGTCTGTGTATGCTTCCACTATCTGTCCCTCTCCCTACAGCCCTCCACCATCTATCCTCTGTGTGTACCATGTCTGTCTGCTTGCACTATCTGTGTCTCTGCTTGAACCATCTCACCCTCTCTCTGCACCATCTTTTCACTGACTGCACCAGCTGTCCCTCTGCCTGCAGCCCTACACCATCTATCCTCTGATTGTACCATGTATTTGTCTCCTTACACTATCTGTGTCTCTGCTTGAACCATCTCACCCACTCTCTGCACCATCTTTTCTGTGACTGCACCATCTGTCCCTCTGCCTGCAGCCCTACACCATCTATCCTCTGTGTGTACCATGTCTGTGTCTGCTTGCACTATCTGTCCCTCTGCCTACAGCCCTCCACCATCAATCATCTGTGTGTACCATGTCTGTGTCTGCTTGCACTATCTGTGTCTCTGCTTGAACCATCTCACCCTCTCGCCGCACCATCTTTTCACTGACTGCACCATCTGTCCCTCTGCCTGCAGTCCTACACCATCTATCCTCTCATTGTACCATGTCTGTGTCTGCTTGCACCATCTGTGTCTCTGCTTGAACCATCACACCCTCTCTCTGCACCATCTTTTATATGACTGCACCATCTGTCCCTCTGCCTGCAGCCCTCCACCATCTATCCTCTGTGTGTACCATGTCTGTATCTGCTTGCACTATCTGTCCCTCTGCCTACAGCCCTCCATCATCTATCCTCTGTGTGCACCATGGCTGTGTCTGCTTGCACTATCTGTGTCTCTGCTTGAACCATCTCACCGTCTCTCTGCACCATCTTTTCTGTGACTGCACCATCTGTCCGTCTGCCTGCAACCCTGCACCATCTATCCCTCTGCCTGCAGTCCTACACCATCTATCCTCTGATTGTACCATGTCTATGTCTGCTTGCACCATCTGTGTCTCTGATTGAACCATCACACCCTCTCTCTGCACCATCTTTGCTATGACTGCACCATCTGTCCCTCTGCCTGCAGCCCTCCACCTTCTATCCTCTGTGTGTACCATGTCTGTATCTGCTTGCACTATCTGTACTCTGCCTGTGATGTATTCCTATAGGTTCTGTATCGATCCCCCTATTCCTGACCCTATTCTGGTTAACAAACTAACAAGTTAACTAGCAGCCATCCCATGAGGCAGAAAACCCCCATGATGCAGGAACCGTTATCTGATAAAGCCACACTACGGCACAGGAACGTGTTATCTGATTAAGTCAAAACGCTTGCCATCTAATTAGACAAGCGATATTCCTCCAGCCCCTGATAAGGCATACGGAGTTCTCAAAACAAATCAAACCTATGACAGACCTGGGAAAAACCATGCGGCCATTGTTTTGATTTCACCGAGAACTTCAGCAAAAGAATGTGCTAACGACCTGGTCGTATGACATCCTTATTGACGTATCTATGTCCATCCTTACGTCAATCTCGGCACCTTAAAGGTATAAATATTACCGATATTTCCCTATGCAAACACACGCGGTGGTGACGAGATCGGAGCAGCCAGATTTGCCGAAGCCCAGAGCAGAGCAGACCCCGCTGGCGCAGCCCCGCCTTTCCTGACGCGCTGAGAACGAGACGCTGCTTTCTCCTGCCGAGAAATCCAGCTCCGGCGCTTCCGGGTAGCCCTCGCAGGCATCCTGGAATATCGAGACCAGAGACGAGAGATACCATCCCTCATCCATCCTAGATTCCAGGTACAGAACTGAATAACCCCTCACAGAGAATTCTTTAGTCAGTCACTTGGCAAAACAAACTTAACTTAAACTGTAACTTTCTATTCCCGCCCACGCATTAGACTTAGGTCAGGTACACGGGGTAGGCGTAGTTAGAAACACCAGTTGAGTACGAGTAGTCAAATGTATATGTGTATGTAATATATCTTATTCATTTTAAACCTTCATATGGCTTAGAAACCATATCAATGTTTTTACAGTATTATTTTATACTTCTGCTTTTAATGTATGCACTTTACTTAACCATAAGTATTGCAATAATATCGATCCATTTCTCTTGTATGAGAAAAGAGACTGATCAATAAATAACATCTTTTATTGAACACGCCCGTCTCTTCCTTTTCTCTACAATCTGATGAGACTAAGAATGCACGTACTGACTGAGTAAAATAAATTGCCTTTTGTTTTCACACGACTCTCGAGATACACTCTTGATTAGGGGAGAGCAAAGTTGTC
The DNA here is from genome assembly GCF_964261635.1 of Lissotriton helveticus. Lineage (NCBI taxonomy): Eukaryota > Metazoa > Chordata > Amphibia > Caudata > Salamandridae > Lissotriton > Lissotriton helveticus. The sequence continues at coordinate 787,920,278 of NC_136057.1, read as the reverse complement.
ATGTTCTATGGTTGTCAGAAACTAAATCCCTTCTTGTCTATCCAGGGAGGTTCAACTCCTCCTTGCCTATTCGAGAAAGTTTCTAGTGAACTCTGAGCTAGCTGGCAAACCCAAGACTTTAAGTCTAATATCGACAGTAGTAGACCTAGTTAACGTCTGGTCTAGGCCTATACTATTGAAGGTATTATTCCAATGCGCAGAGCCTATTGGGATAATAGGAACTACACTACATGGCGCCCAACGCGTTTGCAAGGGCGATAAAATTAACGTAAGACATTTAGAGTAACTCAGTCGTGCTTTCTCACTCAGACCCCTTTTTTCCCATAATACTCCAAAGACGTCTGGAGTGGGCGAAAGGTAATATCCGCCAAACCTCGCAGGAGGAAACTCCTATGTATGGTACTTGGTTTAGTCAACGTTGAGGGATAAACCGTTCCAAAATATTGTGCATCTAATCTTTGTTTCCACAAGAAACCTGATCTGCAAACAAACAAAGTAACCATCCTGTCGGTAAAATGGTAGACAGTGATGATGAAAGAGAGGCAGTTAGATTAGCAACTGAACTCGCAGCAGCTGATACTGCACTGCAAGAAGCAGACCAGGATATAATACTCATCCCGGTCATCAAAAGGAAATCTATAACCTTAAAACTTATAGAAAATGGACTGACACCTAGAGGTGGTACAGTCATATTCGTAATTGAGGCACACGAATATCGGCAGACAGAGGTGTACTATTCATGGATACATTTTCCAGCAGCAAATGCTGTAACAAAGTACTTCCACTATTACAAAACAGAGGAACCTCCTGAAGACTATACTCCTTTCGAGGAGGTGGAAGTACCACTTAAATTTCAAGAGCACCTGCTCTTATTTAATGGCGCCCTAAAACATAATAATCACATCACCAGGCTCGGTCCTTTAGGTAGACCAGGAGCAACGTGGCCGGTCCTAGCCGGATACACACCACATCCAGAGTTCGAAAGAATGCCTGCAGCAGATCTTTTAGTACAACTAAAACAATTAATAAAGATACATAGACAATTAGTCCAATATGTGATGCGGACTTCAACAATTCAGCCAGCAATTAAAATTCCACAGCTGACCCCTCACCAGGGGAACACAAATAAAATTACACCACAGAACATACAATCCTGCCTAGGTAAAGTACCAGCTAAACGGGAACAAATACCATTCTGGTTAGCACAAAAATTCACCCAAATAGAGGCTGTGTTTCCAGACACCACCCCGTTAGAAAAACACAGGATTCTGACTATCTGTCTTCCAATGGGAATCGCACCACACATTGAGGACTGTGACACTTGGGGTACAGTCTTTGCTTCCATCTACACAAAAACGCACGGTGTTCCATCCATTTCGGTAATACCAGAGGTGCTAAAACAAATTCAAGACGAATATGGTCCAGAGCCCGCTTTAACTCTTGGTATGAAATTACTAAAAGACTTCAAGCAGGTATCGGCTATATTATTAGCCAACATAAAGGGAGAAGCAGCAAACGTGGCGATCCGCCAGAGGTTAAAGGAGACAGATATAGCAGACCAACCAGCTGAAATTGCTAGAATTATAGAAAAATCCTATGAGGAACTAGGTAGAGATAGTTTAGGTGGAATACCAGTAAAACCACAACTGATTGAAAGTCCTGAAAAAATATTTTTTAATAATAATTCAACATCACAAAAAAAGAGCTGGGATGGAAACAAACAATCCAATCCTAAAGAAAAGAAATTCCAGCCCAGAGGAAGGTCTCCTCGGCGGAGAGAAAAATCTCCGAACCAAAGACACAGGTCACCCCAAAGTGACCCCTCTGGGAAAAAAAATAACCTTAGAAATAGGGATAATATAAAGAAGACTGATAGATATCAAGACATTGATACACGTCCCTCTCAATCTTTTCAGACTTCCTCGCAGAAATCGGAAAGAAGAGGACGATCAGAACAAAGAGAAGAGCACGCCAAGTCCAAAGACAAGGAACCTGCTCAGCTAAAAAAGAAATTACAATTTCCAAAAAAGAAGGTAGCTAGTATCAAGGTAGTCAACAATGCCGAGAATACTGAGGACACAACTGAAAAACGGAGAATGGGCTCAGACAATGCTAGACAGCGCAGCAGAAGTGAGCATAGCTCGCAAAGTCCTTATGAATCATCTGGAGACAGTGGACACGAATGAATATCTTCAAGTGGAAACTGCAGACACCAGAGTTAGCAAACCTCACAAAATATATGAAATAACTTTACGTATAGAGGGGGATAAGACTAGAAAAATAAGGGGACTATTTTGGGATAATCTCTCCAAGGGCTATGATATCCTTCTAGCTGAAAAAGACTGGCCACCAGAGTTTGTCAGGGAGTGCCCTCATGGCGAAGAAATAATTATGCCTGCCTTCTCAAATCACATCCCAATTCATAAAAAATACACACTTGCTAGAAAGTGGGCAGTAGCCCTAGCTCCTGCTTTATATAAAAATCACGTAGGATGGGATGAGGACTCTCCTCCTCACAAAATCCAGTTAAAATCCAGTTAAAATCACAACCTACTGCACAAAGGCAGTACCCAATTAAGCAAGAAGCTAAAAAACAGGTAAAAGAAATCCTAGATCAGCTAGAATACCAGGGGGTGATTGAAACTTGCACCTCACAAATGAACAACCCTTTGTTTCCGGTCTCCAAACCAGACAATTCATATCGTCTAGTTTTGGATTACCGACACCTTAACTCATGTTGCAAAACTTTTGCAGTGCAAAACTCGCATAGTGCTGCACTAATGAATAACATAGTGCGCAAAAAATACAAAACAACATTAGACATCTCTAATGGATTCTTTTGTCAAAATATAGCACCAGAGAGCAGATATTTGTCTGCATTCTCAATAAATGGCACTCAAAAACAATTCTGTCGGTTAGCCCAGGGGTACAAGAACAGCCCGGGAGTATTCTCAGCGAGAGTAACAGAATTACTACAAACATATGACGACGAAGCATTATCATATGTCGACGACATATACTTAACAGATGATGACTTGGAGACTCACTTGAAGAGAGTGAACACCATAATACTTGGGTTCGCAGCAGAGGGTTACAAATTCAACTTTAAAAAATCCAGAATTGCCCATCTGACAGTCCTGTTCTTAGGATATGAATTATCAAGTGAAGGCAAAAGCCAGGCTGACAATTTTCTAGAGAAATGTGCCGTACTCCAAGCACCTAGAACACTAAAAAACCTACAGTCAATTCTAGGCTTCCTAAATTTCGGAAGAACATACATTGCAAATTACGCAGAAAGGGTCAAACCCCTTTATGATCTAATAAAACCAGATTTTAAAAGAACCAATTGGACTCAAATACACACAGAAATTCTGAGATCCTTACAAACAGACATGCTAATTAAAACAAAATTAGAAACACGTGACAACACACGCAATCTTGTGATTCGAGTCATCCCAGGAAGATGCGGATTCACATACCTGACCTCTAATGAGGGAGAAAAGGTACCAATTGCATTCAAATCACACTTGTACACAGAAGCTGAAAAGAAATTCAGCATTAAAGAAAACATTGTTCATGCAGTTCAAACCGCAATAGCTATAGAAAAAGATCAAGCGGACGGTAGACACATTACAGTCAGAACAACAACCCCGGGTAATTTACCAACAACAACATTGAATCCGGAATGGATACAATGGGTGAATTCAATTACAACGGACAAAGTATACTACTACTTTGATCCAGAACTAAAGGAATTGAAAAATCTAGAATATGAAAGAACATTCCCTCTGCCTATCGACATTCTGCCCTTACGACAATACGCATGTGTAATCTATACAGACGGACAGGCTCAACCCTCCGTTTGGGGAGAACAAGCATACAACCCCACATGTGAGATTACAAAAGAAGTGTGGCGCGGAGGTAAACTAAAACCTCTATTAACAAAAACACACTCAGTAGAAACTAATTCAGAACAACAAACTGAAATAATAGCATTGAAAATGGCGCTAGATAATGCGGATCGCGAATTCCCGACACTTATAGTGTCCGATTCATATTACTGCGTCAAATCATATAACAACGATTTGCAGACATGGATTCAAAACGGTTACAAAGATGACACAGGTGCAACAATAAAGCAGAAACTGCTCTGGGAACAAATAGCTCTTTTACAAAAAGAACTACCAAAGACTCACGTGACACACTCACTGAGTCATCAGCGTGATGGCGTTCACGTTGCAGGGAATTCATTGGCTGATGAGGCAGCGAAGGCAGCTGTGCAAACGGCTTCCGTAGCTGCCATCACACGGTCAAAAACAAAAATAGACAGCGAAATATTACAGGCTGTCAGCGCTACAGAAAAGGATTCGATAGAAACACTCCCGAAAGGCTTTCCAGTAAAATACTCATACATAACTGATGCAAACAATGTTCCTTTTGCTCGAATCCCTGGAGTGGGGGATAGGGCGATTCCAAACATGGAACATAGGTTAGGACTGATAATAGCGGCACACGAAGGGCTTGCTTCTATACATGCTGGCGTCTCAGCCACAGTATCATTATTAAAACAGAGATACTGGTGGCCACAAATGAGAAGACAAACAAGGAACTATGTTTTAGAATGTGAAATATGTAAAAGAATGAAAGTATCAACGGTGAGACGCCCAGCGCAGACGCCCCTTCTAATCTCGGATAAACCATTATCCTGTGTTTACCTAGACCACTGTGGTCCCTTACAAAGGGATGGTAACTATAAATATATCTTGGTTGCAGTGGACTCATGTACGAGATTCATATGGATGTGGCCCCAGCGAACGGCTGACGCCAGAACTGTTATAAAAGATTTGCGAGTCTTTATCGGCACATACGCAATTGGCATGCTGCATTCGGACCATGGTCCTGCTTTTAGCTCTAGAGCTTATAAGGAGGCCATGGTCAGCATGGGCGTGACATTGCGGTACTCTTGTCCATTTCACCCTGAGGGGAACGGAATTGTTGAAAGAAAAAACCATGACATAAAGCAATCTATAACGGCAAAGGTATTAGGTTCGGGAGCTGGGTGGGTTAAACATCTAATAAGTGTCCAACGTAGTCTAAATAACCTGCCAAGAAATTCTCTGAAGGGATTCAGTCCGTACGAATTATTATTTGGAACTAGGATATTAATCTCTGACCTTGACAGTCAGACTTCAGTGGTAAAGGAAAAAAGCTTTGATATCAAAGATCATTTGGCTATTTTACAGGACTTAAACGAAACAAGAAAAGACCTGAGCAACATAAAGTTGAAACAGCCACTGAAGAACCACCACCTGTCCCAGCAAGACCTGTCTGGATTCCAAAAGTCGGGGATCTAGTCAGAGAAAAGATTGCGGTAAATAAGGAATTTGGGCCTTCTTACAGAAAAGCAGTTCCTGTCTTGTCTGTCAACGGGACAAGATCAGTAGTACTACCGCCGCTTGCTGGTAAAAAGGAGAACCGAGTTGTATCCATCGACCTGGTAAAACCACAATCATGTGGCCGATAACAAATAGTAGGCCAAGTGGACTCCCGATAAGTAGCAGAACACCAAGGTTTGCTACCAGTACAGAGGTCCTAACAAAGAGGCTAATCACATTCGAAACGCCTAAAGAAGAACGACAAGGACTATGCAACAATGCAATGGAACTTAGACCTCTGAACACCCAAATAAAAACATTTAGCAGAGACACACCAACCTATAATGAAGTAACAAACGACTATGCAAGAAACAGTAATCCTGAAACAATTGGAACAATTGACAGAACTGCATCCGGCTACTTCATAAACTTCGATGATTCCTCCGAGGACTTCACTGAATCAAAAACACAGCCATCAACAAAAACCTTTAAAGATAAAGCTAAAGAACTTTTGAAACAACTGAAAGAAACATATCTGATTTCTCCATGGATTGAATTTTGGGTGGGTTTTGGTGCATTTATCCTCATACTTTGGCTCATCATGATACTAACTTTGGGACGCATCATTGAGGGAAAATATGCTAAAATGGACACAGCAAGTCAGAAAATCAACTTGATCCTCAAACCACACACATCTTCACACGTCGAGAAAAGAGAACTTTCTTCAGTCAACTTCACAGCCAATCCTATACCGGGTGGGGTAGCATGGGACAACACTGATTACGAAATCTATGGTCCGGTTGAAATCCTGAAATATCCGCACCAAATTAAAATCTCATTGAGTGACTTTGTAAAACCAAGCTCATTTGCTGATGATTGGGACTTTGAAAGTATAAACAATATGATGTCTGACTTAGTGATGTCTGCTAAATTTACCAAACATGATTATTTGCAGGGTTCGACAAATTATGATAGTATGTACTGTTATAACCACTATGGTAACCATTTTCTACATAGATCTGCACAACCTAGAAATGTTTTAAATTATAATCAATGGGAACATTGTGCAACCCCTCCAAAAGGAAGCTCAAGAACCATTTACGACAAATATTCATACTTTTCAGGTTTTAACATAAGTAATGCTGAAACATTTTATTTTAAATTGTCAAATAAGACAGGGACAAAGACCATGATAACCAACACAAAATTGATATATTCAGACTCATTCTTTGAACAAATGAATACTTTTGGTTTTGATTATTGGGACAAAAATGTTGAATTGAAAAGTGTTTGGGGCACAAAAGAATGGCAAGTACAGGGTATAGAATCTTTGTTTAGAGCCTGCATGATCCCAGAACAAATTATATTTTTAAATGACACTGTTCAACAAACTACCTGTCTTGGCTTAGCCAAAATCAAAGATTTAAATAAACCGTCTATTCCAAAACCAACAATGAACAGCAATAGCTCCACAGATGAAGAGATAGATGTAAATTATGTATTAAACCAAAACAGAACACATCCAGATTGGAAACAGTGGTTGATCTGGCCCACAGATACTAATAACTGTCAAGACAGATTCCTGAACAAAACACAGGGGTTGAAAATGACCAGGCCAGACCCTAGATATACCCAAAGACATCACCCAGGGATAATAACCACCTACAGTGTGGGCAAATTATGCCTTCAATGGCTACAAACTTCCACACTGGCAGAAATTAAGCAACACCTAACTTTACTTACTGATGGTGCTGACTTGCGTGATTTCACTATGGGACCACGCAAACAGCGTCAAAAGCGTTTCATAGCAGCCTCTGTATATGCAGCATACAATGAGGCCTGGAAGGTTACTCAAATTGAGACAGCAGAAAGAATACGGGAAATTGACCGTATTAATTTGGAAAAATCACTTTCTGTAGTGGACAATGGGTTAATGACTCTGTCCTCCAGAATTTTTTCTCTGGACAGCATTGTGTCTTCAGCAATCGACATAATATCGCAAGACTTACTGTTGTTACAACACGGTCAGTCTCAATTGCGCTCTATTGTACAGCTTGGCTGGACGTTACAAAATCTGCGTTCAGGCTATGTGCCTTGGCGTTTAATCAACACAACGTCACTTTTCAATATCTTTAACCTTACTGATAAACAAATCAGTATGGCCCAGAAGGGTGCTGATTATACAATCCTGAGCATTGAGAAACTCGAGAGATTACCAGTGACAATGTCAGAACGACCTGTCAGTGAATGGATAATACATGGGATAATTAATATTCCTATATCAACCTTCAGGTTTCAATACTGCCAAAAATATATACAGGCTGGCATGTACGAAAAATTGGGAAAAGGATACATTAAAACAACATGGAACCTGCCCTATTCACATGCATGTGTCAGTAATAAAGGGCAGAAAGTGTTTCTTAGTGGCAATAATTGTGCGATGTCACTAAGCGGTACACTTCTGTGTAACGGAATTAGTTTGCATGGAGCCTGTGAAGGGAACTCAAATAACCTTTCATGTCACCAGCTAGGCACACCTGCTACAGAGATAGAACCATTATTTCAAAGACTCTATAATGGGAGTTACATTCTAATTGTGGACCGCAGATGCTGTAGTCTTATGCCCGGGACTCCTTATCTCGTAACTACGACTGCGAAGGTCAAGTGCTGTGGACGCTTATTGTTCCCCAGCTCCTTTCCGGACAGGGAGGCAAGGGCATGGCCCAACTTGAAAATTACTTCTATTCGAATAGATACTTTAAGCAGAATGAAAACAGTGCTTCTTCAGACGCCGACAAGGCTCACGTCATCAAAAGAAACGTATGATCTCCTAGTCGCAAGGACGACTGCAGAGATACATTCATTGTTATCGACTAATTCCCCCATACATTTCGCAGAAATCCTGAATGAAATCTTAAATATTTCTGATACCAGTGGAGTCTCAAAAGTATTTAAGACAGTAGTTTCGATGGCATTAACACCATTCAAAGCCATACTGGGTATTTTTCCAGATTTCGTCCATTCGATTTTTGGCGGACTTCCCCTCATTTTAGGACTAATTGCAGGAATCCTATTCTTAGTCCTTATATTTCGTTATGGCAAACCATGTCACAGACAAAACACCTGCGACAAGGGAAGAAACAATCCTAGCCATTGGATACCGGGACCGGATATCAAAAATCCTGGGACTACCCCGGCTTAGAGACCTGAACATGACTTGGTTTCTTTCATTTCGACCAATGTGGCATCGATGTGTTTTACCTGTATTAAGGTGCCTGCTATGCGGAGAAGAATGCGTGTTAGACACCTGTCTGACGCTACAATCGGATGCGCCAATGGATGCAGAAACATTGTTGAGTCCAACAAAGGCTCATGCTTTGTGCTGCCCTCAACGGCTACCAATCCTGATGACGGCATTCGTGGAAGCTTCACCACTACGATTAAGGGGTAGTGAGGTTCAAAATGAAAGCAGCATCGATCAGGTACGACCTTCTGTCAGCAATCCAAATCAAAATGTCAATGGAGACAATCATGCGCACGAATGCATGGTTACACCTATTTCCGAGTTAGTGGAACTCTCCCAGGAAGCTGTTGACAACTTTTTCGAGAGTCTGAATGATATGATGTTCTCACCAGAGCAGAAATAGAGACTTTTGAGCAAGCTCGTACACGGCGTACCCTGAATTTGGCCTTCAACTAGAAAAGCAAAATACCATGAACATTTTTCCCTCCAGTTCACTGACAGCAATTTTTTCAGCAGCCCCAAAATATTTTTACGAATTTTTCGGGACACTTATTTTCTGCTTAAAGTAAGAACTATTCTTAGAGAACTAAGATTTCTACTTTTAGATAGCTTATAGACATTAGCTGCCCGCTGGTATGTTCATAATTATTTTATTCTGTGATGGAATGGTCTCGAAACTTTTTTCTGTATTAAGAGCCATTTCATGTGTAAATTCTCATATACCATTTAGCAATAATGTATACGAATGCGTGATTACTTTAGCATTATTTCACAGCTTGAGTGCATACGATACATGTAAATGCTTTTTTTTTCCGTATATTTGATAATTTCAAAATGCATTTATGTATTTTGGGGTGGTAAGGTATACACGATACTCTACAGTATGTTTTACTATGCATAGATTAGTAAATATGTCCATAGTTAGCGTGGAGTGGGTGTGATGTATTCCTATAGGTTCTGTAGCGATCCCCCTATTCCTGACCCTATTCTGGTTAACAAACTAACAAGTTAACTAGCAGCCATCCCATGAGGCAGAAAACCCCCATGATGCAGGAACCGTTATCTGATAAAGCCACACTACGGCACAGGAACGTGTTATCTGATTAAGTCATAACGCTTGCCATCTAATTAGACAAGCGATATTCCTCCAGCCCCTGATAAGGCATACGGAGTTCTCAAAACAAATCAAACCTATGACAGACCTGGGAAAAACCCTGCGGCCATTGTTTTGATTTCACCGAGAACTTCAGCAAAAGAATGTGCTAACGACCTGGTCGTATGACATCCTTATTGACGTATCTATGTCCATCCTTACGTCAATCTCGGCACCTTAAAGGTATAAATATTACCGATATTGCCCTATGCAAACACACACGGTGGTGACGCAATCTTGTGATTCGAGTCATCCCAGGAAGATGCGGATTCACATACCTGACCTCTAATGAGGGAGAAAAGGTACCAATTGCATTCAAATCACACTTGTACACAGAAGCTGAAAAGAAATTCAGCATTAAAGAAAACATTGTTCATGCAGTTCAAACCGCAATAGCTAGAGAAAAAGATCAAGCGGACGGTAGACACATTACAGTCAGAACAGCAGAATCAGCCTTTGAGGCATTAACAACCCCGGGTAATTTACCAACAACAACATTGAATCCGGAATGGATACAATGGGTGAATTCAATTACAACGGACAAAGTATACTACTACTTTGATCCAGAACTAAAGGAATTGAAAAATCTAGAATATGAAAGAACATTCCCTCTGCCTATCGACATTCTGCCCTTACGACAATACGCATGTGTAATCTATACAGACGGACAGGCTCAACCCTCCGTTTGGGGAGAACAAGCATACAACCCCACATGTGAGATTACAAAAGAAGTGTGGCGCGGAGGTAAACTAAAACCTCTATTAACAAAAACACACTCAGTAGAAACTAATTCAGAACAACAAACTGAAATAATAGCATTGAAAATGGCGCTAGATAATGCGGATCGCGAATTCCCGACACTTATAGTGTCCGATTCATATTACTGCGTCAAATCATATAACAACGATTTGCAGACATGGATTCAAAACGGTTACAAAGATGACACAGGTGCAACAATAAAGCAGAAACTGCTCTGGGAACAAATAGCTCTTTTACAAAAAGAACTACCAAAGACTCACGTGACACACTCACTGAGTCATCAGCGTGATGGCGTTCACGTTGCAGGGAATTCATTGGCTGATGAGGCAGCGAAGGCAGCTGTGCAAACGGCTTCCGTAGCTGCCATCACACGGTCAAAAACAAAAATAGACAGCGAAATATAACAGGCTGTCAGCGCTACAGAAAAGGATTCGATAGAAACACTCCCGAAAGGCTTTCCAGTAAAATACTCATACATAACTGATGCAAACAATGTTCCTTTTGCTCGAATCCCTGGAGTGGGGGATAGGGCAATTCCAAACATGGAACATAGGTTAGGACTGATAATAGCGGCACACGAAGGGCTTGCTTCTATACATGCTGGCGTCTCAGCCACAGTATCATTATTAAAACAGAGATACTGGTGGCCACAAATGAGAAGACAAACAAGGAACTATGTTTTAGAATGTGAAATATGTCAAAGAATGAAAGTATCAACGGTGAGACGCCCAGCGCAGACGCCCCTTCTAATCTCGGATAAACCATTAGCCTGTGTTTACCTAGACCACTGTGGTCCCTTACAAAGGGATGGTAACTATAAATATATCTTGGTTGCAGTGGACTCATGTACGAGATTCATATGGATGTGGCCCCAGCGAACGGCTGACGCCAGAACTGTTATAAAAGATTTGCGAGTCTTTATCGGCACATACGCAATTGGCATGCTGCATTCGGACCATGGTCCTGCTTTTAGCTCTAGAGCTTATAAGGAGGCCATGGTCAGCATGGGCGTGACATTGCGGTACTCTTGTCCATTTCACCCTGAGGGGAACGGAATTGTTGAAAGAAAAAACCGTGACATAAAGCAATCTATAACGGCAAAGGTATTAGGTTCGGGAGCTGGGTGGGTCAAACATCTAATAAGTGTCCAACGTAGTCTAAATAACCTGCCAAGAAATTCTCTGAAGGGATTCAGTCCGTACGAATTATTATTTGGAACTAGGATGTTAATCTCTGACCTTGACAGTCAGACTTCAGTGGTAAAGGAAAAAAGCTTTGATATCAAAGATCGTTTGGCTATTTTACAGAACTTAAACGAAACAAGAAAAGACCTGAGCAACATAAAGTTGAAACAGCAGCCAACAGCCACTGAAGAACCACCACCTGTCCCAGCAAGACCTGTCTGGATTCCAAAAGTCGGGGATCTAGTCAGAGAAAAGATTGCGGTAAATAAGGAATTTGGGCCATCTTACAGAAAAGCAGTTCCTGTCTTGTCTGTCAACGGGACAAGATCAGTAGTACTACCGCCGCTTGCTGGTAAAAAGGAGAACCGAGTTGTATCCATCGACCTGGTAAAACCACAATCATGTGGCCGATAACAAATAGTAGGCCAAGTGGACTCCCGATAAGTAGCAGAACACCAAGGTTTGCTACCAGTACAGAGGTCCTAACAAAGAGGCTAATCACATTCGAAACGCCTAAAGAAGAACGACAAGGACTATGCAACAATGCAATGGAACTTAGACCTCTGAACACCCAAATAAAAACATTTAGCAGAGACACACCAACCTATAATGAAGTAACAAACGACTATGCAAGAAACAGTAATCCTGAAACAATTGGAACAATTGACAGAACTGCATCCGGCTACTTCATAAACTTCGATGATTCCTCCGAGGACTTCACTGAATCAAAAACACAGCCATCAACAAAAACCTTTAAAGATAAAGCTAAAGAACTTTTGAAACAACTGAAAGAAACATATCTGATTTCTCCATGGATTGAATTTTGGGTGGGTTTTGGTGCATTTATCCTCATACTTTGGCTCATCATGATACTAACTTTGGGACGCATCATTGAGGGAAAATATGCTAAAATGGACACAGCAAGTCAGAAAATCAACTTGATCCTCAAACCACACACATCTTCACACGTCGAGAAAAGAGAACTTTCTTCAGTCAACTTCACAGCCAATCCTATACCGGGTGGGGTAGCATGGGACAACACTGATTACGAAATCTATGGTCCGGTTGAAAACCTGAAATATCCACACCAAATTAAAATCTCATTGAGTGACTTTGTAAAACCAAGCTCATTTGCTGATGATTGGGACTTTGAAAGTATAAACAATATGATGTCTGACTTAGTGATGTCTGCTAAATTTACCAAACATGATTATTTGCAGGGTTCGACAAATTAGGATAGTATGTACTGTTATAACCACTATGGTAACCATTTTCTACATAGATCTGCACAACCTAGAAATGTTTTAAATTATAATCAATGGGAACATTGTGCAACCCCTCCAAAAGGAAGCTCAAGAACCATTTACGACAAATATTCATACTTTTCAGGTTTTAACATAAGTAATGCTGAAACATTTTATTTTAAATTGTCAAATAAGACAGGGACAAAGACCATGATAACCAACACAAAATTGATATATTCAGACTCATTCTTTGAACAAATGAATACTTTTGGTTTTGATTATTGGGACAAAAATGTTGAATTGAAAAGTGTTTGGGGCACAAAAGAATGGCAAGTACAGGGTATAGAATCTTTGTTTAGAGCCTGCATGATCCCAGAACAAATTATATTTTTTAATGACACTGTTCAACAAACTACCTGTCTTGGCTTAGCCAAAATCAAAGATTTAAATAAACCGTCTATTCCAAAACCAACAATGAACAGCAATAGCTCCACAGATGAAGAGATAGATGTAAATTATGTATTAAACCAAAACAGAACACATCCAGATTGGAAACAGTGGTTGATCTGGCCCACAGATACTAATAACTGTCAAGACAGATTCCTGAACAAAACACAGGGGTTTGAAAATGACCAGCCCAGACCCTAGATATACCCAAAGACATCACCCAGGGATAATAACCACCTACAGTGTGGGCAAATTATGCCTTCAATGGCTACAAACTTCCACACTGGCAGAAATTAAGCAACACCTAACTTTACTTACTGATGGTGCTGACTTGCGTGATTTCACTATGGGACCACGCAAACAGCGTCAAAAGCGTTTCATAGCAGCCTCTGTATATGCAGCATACAATGAGGCCTGGAAGGTTACTCAAATTGAGACAGCAGAAAGAATACGGGAAATTGACCGTATTAATTTGGAAAAATCACTTTCTGTAGTGGACAATGGGTTAATGACTCTGTCCTCCAGAATTTTTTCTCTGGACAGCATTGTGTCTTCAGCAATCGACATAATATCGCAAGACTTACTGTTGTTACAACACGGTCAGTCTCAATTGCGCTCTATTGTACAGCTTGGCTGGACGTTACAAAATCTGCGTTCAGGCTATGTGCCTTGGCGTTTAATCAACACAACGTCACTTTTCAATATCTTTAACCTTACTGATAAACAAATCAGTATGGCCCAGAAGGGTGCTGATTATACAATCCTGAGCATTGAGAAACTCGAGAGATTACCAGTGACAATGTCAGAACGACCTGTCAGTGAATGGATAATATATGGGATAATTAATATTCCTATATCAACCTTCAGGTTTCAATACTGCCAAAAATATATACAGGCTGGCATGTACGAAAAATTGGGAAAAGGATACATTAAAACAACATGGAACCTGCCCTATTCACATGCATGTGTCAGTAATAAAGGGCAGAAAGTGTTTCTTAGTGGCAATAATTGTGCGATGTCCCTAAGCGGTACACTTCTGTGTAACGGAATTAGTTTGCATGGAGCCTGTGAAGGGAACTCAAATAACCTTTCATGTCACCAGCTAGGCACACCTGCTACAGAGATAGAACCATTCTTTCAAAGACTCTATAATGGGAGTTACATTCTAATTGTGGACCGCAGATGCTGTAGTCTTATGCCCGGGACTCCTTATCTCGTAACTACGACTGCGAAGGTCAAGTGCTGTGGACGCTTATTGTTCCCCAGCTCCTTTCCGGACAGGGAGGCAAGGGCATGGCCCAACTTGAAAATTACTTCTATTCGAATAGATACTTTAAGCAGAATGAAAACAGTGCTTCTTCAGACGCCGACAAGGCTCACGTCATCAAAAGAAACGTATGATCTCCTAGTCGCAAGGACGACTGCAGAGATACATTCATTGTTATCGACTAATTCCCCCATACATTTCGCAGAAATCCTGAATGAAATCTTAAATATTTCTGATACCAGTGGAGTCTCAAAAGTATTTAAGACAGTATTTTCGATGGCATTAACACCATTCAAAGCCATACTGGGTGTTTTTCCAGATTTCGTCCATTCGATTTTTGGCGGACTTCCCCTCATTTTAGGACTAATTGCAGGAATCCTATTCTTAGTCCTTATATTTCGTTATGGCAAACCATGTCACAGACAAAACACCTGCGACAAGGGAAGAAACAATCCTAGCCATTGGATACCGGGACCGGATATCAAAAATCCTGGGACTACCCCGGCTTAGAGACCTGAACATGACTTGGTTTCTTTCATTTCGACCAATGTGGCATCGATGTGTTTTACCTGTATTAAGGTGCCTGCTATGCGGAGAAGAATGCGTGTTAGACACCTGTCTGACGCTACAATCGGATGCGCCAATGGATGCAGAAACATTGTTGAGTCCAACAAAGGCTCATGCTTTGTGCTGCCCTCAACGGCTACCAATCCTGATGACGGCATTCGTGGAAGCTTCACCACTACGATTAAGGGGTAGTGAGGTTCAAAATGAAAGCAGCATCGATCAGGTACGACCTTCTGTCAGCAATCCAAATCAAAATGTCAATGGAGACAATCATGCGCACGAATGCATGGTTACACCTATTTCCGAGTTAGTGGAACTCTCCCAGGAAGCTGTTGACAACTTTTTCGAGAGTCTGAATGATATGATGTTCTCACCAGAGCAGAAATAGAGACTTTTGAGCAAGCTCGTACACGGCGTTCCCTGAATTTGGCCTTCAACTAGAAAAGCAAAATACCATGAACATTTTTCCCTCCAGTTCACTGACAGCAATTTTTTCAGCAGCCCCAAAATATTTTTACGAATTTTTCGGGACACTTATTTTCTGCTTAAAGTAAGAACTATTCTTAGAGAACTAAGATTTCTACTTTTAGATAGCTTATAGACATTAGCTGCCCGCTGGTATGTTCATAATTATTTTATTCTGTGATGGAATGGTCTCGAAACTTTTTTCTGTATTAAGAGCCATTTCATGTGTAAATTCTCATATACCATTTAGCAATAATGTATACGAATGCGTGATTACTTTAGCATTATTTCACAGCTTGAGTGCATACGATACATGTAAATGCTTTTTTTTCCGTATATTTGATAATTTCAAAATGCAATTATGTATTTTGGGGTGGTAAGGTATACACGATACTCTACAGTATGTTTTACTATGCATAGATTAGTAAATATGTCCATAGTTAGCGTGGAGTGGGTGTGATGTATTCCTATAGGTTCTGTATCGATCCCCCTATTCCTGACCCTATTCTGGTTAACAAACTAACAAGTTAACTAGCAGCCATCCCATGAGGCAGAAAACCCCCATGATGCAGGAACCGTTATCTGATAAAGCCACACTACGGCACAGGAACGTGTTATCTGATTAAGTCATAACGCTTGCCATCTAATTAGACAAGCGATATTCCTCCAGCCCCTGATAAGGCATACGGAGTTCTCAAAACAAATCAAACCTATGACAGACCTAGGAAAAACCCTGCGGCCATTGTTTTGATTTCACCGAGAACTTCAGCAAAAGAATGTGCTAACGACCTGGTCGTATGACATCCTTATTGACGTATCTATGTCCATCCTTACGTCAATCTCGGCACCTTAAAGGTATAAATATTACCGATATTGCCCTATGCAAACACACACGGTGGTGACGAGATCGGAGCAGCCAGACTTGCCGAAGCCCAGAGCAGAGCAGACCCCGCTGGCGCAGCCCCGCCTTTCCTGACGCGCTGAGAACGAGACGCTGCTTTCTCCTGCCGAGAAATCCAGCTCCGGCGCTTCCGGGTAGCCCTCGCAGGCAGCCTGGAATATCGAGACCAGAGACGAGAGATACCATCCCTCATCCATCCTAGATTCCAGGTACAGAACTGAATAACCCCTCACAGAGAATTCTTTAGTCAGTCACTTGGCAAAACAAACTTAACTTAAACTGTAACTTTCTATTCCCGCCCACGCATTAGACTTAGGTCAGGTACACGGGGTAGGCGTAGTTAGAAACACCAGTTGAGTACGAGTAGTCAAATGTATATGTGTATGTAATATATCTTATTCATTTTAAACCTTCATATGGCTTAGAAACCATATCAATGTTTTTACAGTATTATTTTATACTTCTGCTTTTAATGTATGCACTTTACTTAACCATAAGTATTGCAATAATATCGATCCATTTCTCTTGTATGAGAAAAGAGACTGATCAATAAATAACATCTTTTATTGAACACGCCCGTCTCTTCCTTTTCTCTACAATCTGATGAGACTAAGAATGCACGTACTGACTGAGTAAAATAAATTGCCTTTTGTTTTCACACGACTCTCGAGATACACTCTTGATTAGGGGAGAGCAAAGTTGTCATGTTCTATGGTTGTCAGAAACTAAATCCCTTCTTGTCTATCCAGGGAGGTTCAACTCCTCCTTGCCTATTCGAGAAAGTTTCTAGTGAACTCTGAGCTAGCTGGCAAACCCAAAACTTTAAGTCTAATATCGACAGTAGTAGACCTAGTTAACATCTGGTCTAGGCCTATACTATTGAAGGTATTATTCCAATGCGCAGAGCCTATTGGGATAATAGGAACTACACTACATGTCTACAGCCCTCCGTCATCTATCCTCTGTGTGCACCATGGCTGTGTCTGCTTGCACTATCTGTGTCTCTGCTTGAACCATCTCACCCTCTCTCTGCACCATCTTCTCTGTGACTGCACCATCTGTCCCTCTGCCTGCAGCCCTACACTATCTATTCTCTGATTGTACCATGTCTGTGTCTGCTTGCACTATATGTGTCTCTGCTTGAACAATCTCACCCTCTCTCTGCACCATCGTTTCTGTGACTGCACCATCTGTCCCTCTGCCTGCAGCCCTACACCATCTATCTTCTGATTGTACCATGTCTGTGTCTGCTTGCACTATATGTGTCTCTGCTTGAACCATCTCACCCTCTCTCTGCACCATCATTTCTGTGACTGCACCATCTGTCCCTCTGCCTGCAGCCCTACACCATCTATCCTCTGTGTGTACCATGTCTGTATCTGCTTGCACTATCTGTGTCTCTGCTTGAACCATCTCATTCTCTCTCTGCACCATCTTTCTGTGACTGCACCATCTGTCCCTCTGCCTGCAGCCCTACACCATCTATCTTCTGATTGTACCATGTCTGTGTCTGCTTGCACTATCTGTGTCTCTGCTTGAACGATCTCACCCTCTCTCTGCACCATCTTTTCTGTGACTGCACCATCTGTCCCTCTGCCTGCAGCCCTACACCATCTATCCTCTGTGTGTACCATGTCTGTGTCTGCTTGCACTATCTGTCCCTCTGCCTACAGGCCTCTACCATCTATCCTCTGTGTGTACCATGTCTGTGTCTGCTTGCACTGTCTGTGTCTCTGCTTGAACCATCTCACCCTCTCTCTGCACTATCTTTCATGCCACTGCACCATCTGTCCCTCTGCCTGCAGCCCTACACCATCTAACCTCTGTGTGTACCAGGTCTGTGTCTGCTTCCACTATCTGTCCCTCTCCCTACAGCCCTCCACCATCTATCCTCTGTGTGTACCATGTCTGTCTGCTTGCACTATCTGTGTCTCCGCTTGAACCATCTCACCCTCTCTCTGCACCATCTTTTCACTGACTGCACCATCTGTCCCTCTGCCTGCAGCTCTACACCATCTATCCTCTGATTGTACCATGTATTTGTCTGCTTGCACTATCTGTGTCTCTGCTTGAACCATCTCACCCACGCTCTGCACCATATTTTCTGTGACTGCACTATCTGTCCCTCTGCCTGCAGCCCTACACCATCTATCCTCTGTGTGTACCATGTCTGTGTCTGCTTGCACTATCTGTCCCTCTGCCTACAGCCCTCCACCATCAATCCTCTGTGTGTACCATGTCTGTGTCTGCTTGCACTATCTGTGTCTCTGCTTGAACCATCTCACCCTCTCTCCGCACCATCTTTTCACTGACTGCACCATCTGTCCCTCTGCCTGCAGTCCTACACCATCTATCCTCTGATTGTACCATGTCTGTGTCTGCTTGCACCATCTGTGTCTCTGCTTGAACCATCACACCCTCTCTCTGCACCATCTTTTCTATGACTGCACCATCTGTCCCTCTGCCTGCAGCCCTCCACCATCTATCCTCTGTGTGTACCATGTCTGTATCTGCTTGCACTATCTGTCCCTCTGCCTACAGCCCTCCATCATCTATCCTCTGTGTGCACCATGGCTGTGTCTGCTTGCACTATCTGTGTCTCTGCTTGAACCATCTCACCCTCTCTCTGCACCATCTTTTCTGTGACTGCACCATCTGTCCCTCTGCCTGCAGCCCTACACTATCTATTCTCTGATTGTACCATGTCTGTGTTTGCTTGCACTATCTGTCCCTCTGCCTACAGCCCTCCACCATCTATCCTCTGTGTGTACAATGTCTGTGTCTGCTTGCACTATATGTGTCTCTGCTTGAACCATCTCACCCTCTCTCTGCACCATCGTTTCTGTGACTGCACCATCTGTACCTCTGCCTGCAGCCCTACACCATCTATCCTCTGTGTGTACCATGTCTGTGTCTGCTTGCACTATCTGTGTCTCTGCCCACAGCCCTCTACCATCTATCCTTTGTGTGTACCATGTCTGTATCTGCTTGCACTATCTGTGTCTCTGCTTGAACCACCTCATTCTCTCTCTGCACCATCTTTATGTGACGGCACCATCTGTCCCTCTGCCTGCAGCCCTACACCATCTATCTTCTGATTGTACCATGTCTGTGTCTGCTTGCACTATCTGTGTCTCTGCATGAACCATCTCACCCTCTCTCTGCACCATCTTTTCTGTGACTGCACCATCTGTCCCTCTGCCTGCAGCCCTACACCATCTATCCTCTGTGTGTACCATGTCTGTGTCTGCTTGCACTATCTGTCCCTCTGCCTACAGCCCTCCACCATCTATCCTCTGTGTGTACCATGGTTGTGTCTGCTTGCACTATCTGTGTCTCTGCTTGAACCATTTCACCCTCTCTCTGCACCATCTTTTCCAATTTACAGCACTATTTCTATACCGCATTTAATCAAAACACTGCAGTTGTGTTGCAAGAGTTTTGAATATTTTTCTAGGAATGGAGTTTCAGGGTTAAGGACAATGAAGTGAACTTAAAGCAGTGTAGTGAATTAAGGTGGGTCTGAGAATGTACAAATGAAAATTCACAGGCGGCGGGAGAACATGGCGGCAGACGGCTGAGCTGCCGCGGTGCTCCGTGAATCAGGCTCCCGTTAACCCCGCCTGAGCCCTGAAGAGTTTGATTTAAGGCAGATTTTTTTCCCCTACGGACTAAAAACATTCCCTACTTACTAAAAACACTATTGTTGCGCCTCAAGGAGGTAAATCCAAAGGTTATCCAGCATTTGTTTGTTTGCTAATCCCTTTTACAAGATTCGGCGATATTCCTGGAGCTGCATCTGTCTTCCGTTTTCATGATGGGAACCCACAGCGGTGCTCTCAGTGTCAGAAGCGGCAGTAGTGGTGCAGCGCCCGTTTCCGTTGCTCCCGAGTCCACAGGAGTTCAGCTGGTCCTACGGTTGTGGTCCACGGCCGCCCTGGAGCTGCGGCGTGGCAGGAAGGCATGCAGTTTGGTGCGCGCTTCATGCACGGTTCCCGGTTCTGCGAAGGCTCAGCTCCTCACGCCTGTCTCCCAGGATACAGTGGAGGGTGCAGAGGACACGAGGGAGTCCCAGGGCGGTAAGGAGAACGAGAAGGAGTGCTGTGTGGAAAGGGCGTCAGGCGAGTTCGAGGAAGAAGGTTTGCACTTTCAGAACAAACATAAGCAGCAGTTTTAAGGTAAGGGAAGAGGCGGCCGCAGAAGGGGTAAGGGGCTTGTTAGATCACATTCAACTGAGCCTGCCCCCATTGCCAAATCAGTCTGCAGCGACTCTTCACCCCCTGGAGGTAAGAAAACCTCTTCCTATCTTTCAACTGAGGTTAAATCCAAGGCCCTACGATCTAACGGTGTTAGAGGCAAAGCCAATCTTAAACGGAACCTAAATGCCGTGTCTGATGTAAGTTCTAAAATAACGCCTTCTTTACGCTCATACTTTAAGGTAGTTCCGCAGGTTCTTCGTCTTTCGGAGACTCAGGGCATGTCTACCTTGACGGAGTTGGAGTCAGTGGCTCAAGATACTCTATTCCCGGCCCCGGCTTTCCACTGCCCCCCTGGTTTGGGTGGTGGCGGTGGTCTCCCTGATA
This sequence comes from Lissotriton helveticus, assembly GCF_964261635.1. Taxonomy (NCBI): domain Eukaryota; kingdom Metazoa; phylum Chordata; class Amphibia; order Caudata; family Salamandridae; genus Lissotriton; species Lissotriton helveticus. The sequence continues at coordinate 787,899,089 of NC_136057.1, read as the reverse complement.
GTGGCCTGGTCCCTGTACTGGTTTCTGATGGATCCTCTGATGCTGCCACTGGGGCACTGCCAGTATTGTCCTCACCTGCAACCTTAGCTGCTGTTGGGGTTTCGTCTGCCACCATGGAATGTACTGATGTCTTGCTGGTAGATGAGGCCTGGGGCAGCTCTGAGATGGTGGAGGACGGGGGAGGAGGTCCTAGTACCGGTGGTAACCGGGGGCACAGGCTTGGGTAGCATGGTATTGGAAGTGGAGGTATCGGATTTCCTCCTTGGTCCCGCTCTGCAGCAAACATCAGGCCCTGCTCCATCTCTGGATGAAGCGGGGGCTACTACCAGCGTTTCGGCTGCCTCTCTGTTGGCAATGTTTTCGACTTTGTCTCGAGACATAAAAAGGGGGTTCGAGGAGTCCTCTGTTATTCAGCATGAGATACGGAATTATTGCGAGTCCCTTGACAACAAGATTGATGGGTTAACATCTAGGACGGGGAAGTTAGAATAGACTGTTGCCGCAATGTCTTTACATTTGGATAAAGCTGAAGAGGACATTGGTAAACTTAAGGAGGATCAGGCCCTTCTAGACAGGATGGAGGTGTTAGAGAACAATGCTAGGAGGGGTAACATCCGCATTCTTAATGTACCAGAGGGATCAGAAGGCTCGGATGTTAAACAATTTGTTGTCCAACTATTGAAGGACTCACTATATTTAAATCAAATCTTGGAGGAGTTGGCCACCGACATCCAAAGGGTCCACAGAGACCCATTTAGGCAGAACCCGCAAAGGTCAAAACCGCGCAAAATCCTTGTTAACTTCCACACTTATGCCCTCAAAGAGCAGATTCTCAACTTAGCTCTAAAACAGAAGTCCCTACCTGGTAAGGGGTTCACTTTCCTTATCAGGTCAGATTTATCTAAGGTCACGCTAGAGAAGCAGTGGGAGTTTGGTAGGTGGCTGGACGCTTTTAGGAAGTTGGGTGCTACTGCTCAACTTATGTTTCCGGCCGCGCTGAAGGTGATGCACAATAATAAGATGTTTAACATCAGGTCTGTCCAAGCTGCCGATGAGCTCCTTTTGGATCTGGGCAATAAGGCGTCGGGCAAATAGGGTAAATAGGATTTGGTCTCACATTGACACAGGTCAATAAAGTATGTGAATGTTGTCATGTAATCATCTGATATACATAGTCATTATTAAAAGGTAAAACAAAACAGATGAATTTGAAACTATAAAAAATATTAAAATTCCAAAAAATAAACTTTGTTATGGATTACACACACTTTAATTTCCTTGGGTGTAGTTAGCTCACTTCGGTAGGGTATTTTGGTTCAGGGTTTGGGGGGGAGTGGCGGGAGCTTGTGGGGTGCCATCTACTGGACTTGATCCGGTTAGATACACCACGGGTTCTCCATGGGGGGGTCAGAGGGTGGAGGGGGCACGGGGTTAGGGAGGGGCAAAAATTTCATTAAAAATTCCTCATTTGCCAATTTGGTGCCTTATTTCATCCTGTGGGTTATAAGTGTCTTTGCGTCGTGTTGCCAATTTTTATAGGGGCAGGGCAACCTAACGTTGTTTTTCGTATCAAATTGAGGTTTGGCGGATTCTGGGACAGTGATGATGACTAGTTTAAAGATATTATCGTGGAACGTCAATGGTCTACGTACTAAATCTAGGGCCAGAACGCTGTTGCAGTATCTCCGCGACTCAGATGCACAGGTCATCATCCTCAAAGAGAAGCATTTGATCCAGGCTGAAATTGACGCGTTAGTTAAGGTCAACAAATGGATTGACTTCGCAATTTCTACCTCTCAGTCTTTGACTTCTAGAGGGGTATCGCTCATTTTCAAGAAACAACTTAAGGTTAGACTCTTAGGGCCCGATGTAGGTAGCCAAATACCGGTTGTAAACAGCCGAAAATACTGATTTTCGGCCGTTTCCAACCGGTATGTGGATATTGAGATGTAGGGGCATGTAAAATTACAGAATAGGTAATTTTACCGAATCTGTAATTTTACCGATTCGGTAAAATACCGAATTGGTAAAATTACTGATTCTGTAATTTTAGATGTAGGTAGCACTGTTTTCAGTGCTACAATGGTTGAAGAATTCATTATTTACCACCAACTAGAAGGTGGTGGTAAATAATGAAAACCCTTCAAAAAGCATTTTTTTGCCTTAAAAATGTGCCATGTTGCAGACATACATGCCCTAAGGGCACCCATGCACAATTGAGGGGTACAACAGGGTGTCAAAGTGACACCCTGCCACCCTTCAATGTTTCCCCCAATTACCGAATCAGTATTTACCGATTTGGTAATTGACATTGATTCCTATGGGAATCAATGACAATTACAGACTCTAAAGTGGACCCTGATGGTAGATGGGTTATTGCTTTTCTTTCTATTTTTGGTTCTCAACTTACCATGGTTGGGTACTATGGTCCCAATCAAGATGATTCATCATCCTTGGAAATCATCTTTTCCCATCTCTTATCTTTCCCTGAGCCTGTAATATTTGCTGGGGACTTTAATATTGTTTTAGACCCCTTCTTGGACAAATCTCATAATAATCGATCCAGGGTCCGGTCTAATTCAAGATCCTTCTTGCTGAATTCAATGAAGCAGTATGGGTATGTGGATATTTGGAGGTTCAGGGCAGGTCAACAGCAGGGCATTTCTGTCAGGAACTATAAGTACCACCATCAGTCCAGAATAGATTTCATATTAATTAATCAGAGTTTGGTTGATGCTGTCAAGGCCATTAAATATCTCCCGCTACATTTATCAGATCACTCCGCAGTATTGTTGGAACTCACGACCACTCTTTCCGTGCCAGTAAGGACTTGGTCTTTTGATCGCTCAATACTTTCCCATCCTGAAGATGTGCTCTTTCTAAAGACTGAGGTGGCGCTTTTTTTAAAGGTAAATGTAGGTTCTGCTGGTGTAGGAGTTGTGTGGGACTTTCTCGAAGCTTTTTTGAGAGGCCTTATCACAGGTAAAGTGGCTTATAGAAGGAGAAAGTATAGAGAGGCCGTGGCCCCGGTAGAGACGAATATAGCTGAGATCCAGCTCGATATTGATGCTAATTCGGCCTCCGCGGATGCTGTCTTAACATCTCTGCGTGAATGATTGCTTTCCATAAAGGGTCAATAAGCCTCGATTCTTAATCAGAGGGTACAAGAAAGATGGGAGGCCAGCAAGATTGCACATTTTCAGTATGGTGAGGGGGCTGGGAAGTTACTGGCATGGAAAGCCAAAACGGATCAGGTCCGTAACAACATCGACCTGATCAATGTCAATGATGTCCCCCTATCTGCAGATGTTGATATTAGATCTGCTTTTAGAGATTATTTTCGAGCTATTTACCATGAGCAGAAGAAGTTGGACCCTGGTATCATTAAAGATTGACTCAGTAAAATCATCCTCCCATGTCTTTCTGTCGATCAGAGTGAGATGCTTGATAGTGAAATCTCGGAAGACGAGGTGAGGAAAGCCATTCAAAATGCCAAGAAGAGGAAAGCATCAGGGCAAGATGGCCTACCTGCGGAAATTTATAAAACTTTGGAGCAGGAACTTGTCCCTTTCTTGGTAATATTGTTTAATCAGATTCTGTTGGATGGTGTGTGTCCTCCAGTGTCATGGGACAATGCTTCCATTACTGTAATAATAAAACCAGGGAAGCCATCAACTGCATGTGGTTCGTACAGACCAATTTCAATCTTAAATGGGGATTACAAGATATTTTCCTCTATTCTTGCAAACAGACCGGCTCTAGTCGCCCCCCAGATTCTACATCTAGATCAGAAAGGGTTCGTCAAAGGGTGACAGCTTTTCGTATTAACCTTTGATTTAATAGGTGCTATAGATCTGGCTGTTTCGGAATCTCTTTCTTTGGCGGTCTTTACGCTGGATGCCACCAAGGCCTTCGACAGGGTCAACTGGTTGTACCTGTCGGAGGCCTTGGCAAAGTTCTGCGTGGGAGAAAGATTTTGTCGGGCAATTGGTCTTCTTTACCAGAACCCTAGTGCTTGTGTACTGGTCAATGGGGTATTATCCAATCCTTTTGACATCTCGAGGGGAACACGGCAGGGCTGCCCGCTCTCTCCACTCCTGTTCGATCTATATGCTGAACCATTTGACCAGAGCTTGAGGGATAGTGTTAACATCAAGGAGTTCGTATATAGGGGTTGGGAGAGAAAGGTGGCCCTCTATGCGGACGATATCCTCATCTTTACGTCTGCACCTCATTCGGCCCTTCCTGCAATATTTAAGCTGGCTTCGGAATTTGGGGAGGTGTCCGGTTATGAAATTAATACGTTAAAGACTGAGATGATGACCTGGAACATCGACCAGAGCTATTTTAGCTCCGGCATCCAGCCGGGAAAAGGGATGAGGTATCTAGGCCTTGACGTTGTAGGGGATATTGACGAGATCGCCACCAATAATTTCTCGAAGGTGGCTAAGGAATGTCGTAAACTGCTTCAAAACTGGGCTTATCTCCCTTTATCCTTATTGGGTAGGATCAACCTGGTCAAAATGACTATTTTGCCCAAGATTTCTTTTTTATTGAACATTATCTCCTTATGTTTTGAACCTTCTCTTATTAAAAAATTACAGGCTGAAATTAACACCTTTATTTGGAATAAACACCTTCCAAGAATTTCTTGTTAAAAAATCAGGAGACGCAGGAAAAAGAGGGGTCTCGCTGCCCCGGACCTCCAGGTCTAGGCCTGGGCATTCCAGCTATCGCATGCTAGGATGTTATTAAAGAATCCATCTGACTATGGAGTGGGTTCTATGTATTCTATATTGCTCATGGCAGAGGGGTGAGCCAGTCAGGTTTTCTTTTTAAATTTGGGGATCCCAAGTTTAAAAAAAATAAATTAAACTGAAAGTCTTACGGGGTATGGCAAGAACTTGGGCCCAGCTAACAAAGGCTATTAAAATAGGGTACTATGGACGTAGGACGCCTCTGTGGGGTCTTCCCGACAGCCCGGCTTGGTTGGGAGATGTACTTTCTCTATCTATGAGAGAAGCTGGGTTGGTGGTGTGGGGAGACTTATTTGTTTATGGCGCCCTGTTATCCTGGGAGTGTTTAAGTAACAAAATTGGCCCAAACTTTGCCAGACTTAAATATCTGCAAATATCCAGCTGGTCTCGTTCATACACTGCTCTACCTTCTCGAGGTACCAAATTTCCGTTTGGTGCGTACTGTTACCTTATAACGCTTCTAGCTGACAAGCTTCCCGCTAAGAAGGAGATCTTAACCTGGTATAATTTAATCTTGGAAGTATTGGATGGTGAATTCCTGTTACGAGATCAGCTTTGGTCATCGCATGCGAGTAACTCCAATTTGCAAGACCTTTGGAGTACATCATGCAGAATGATGTGGGATATTGTCAAGCCGGCATGGTTACGTAGAAACCATCTTTTTACCATAAACCGAGCTTACTACTCACCCCTTCGACTATCTAAATTTACTCAGGGAAATAGGGTGGCATGTGCGAGATGTGGGCTGGTGGCCGCTTCTGACACTCATATGTTTTTCAAGTGGCCTCACTTGTCCCTATTTTGGGAAGCCATAAGTAAGACTCTTTTAATATCAGTTGGCTCCAATATTGTTTTTGACCTTTCCTCGGTAATTTTTGGACTTGTAGAAGGGGTTCCCACGTCGGCAAGGAAGCTAATATTTTATTCTATCCTGCTTGCTAGGAGGGAGATATGCAGGAAAAGGACTCTCTACCTCCTTCAATTAATGATTGGTATGCCTCGGCCTTGCAGGTCTCCAGGTTGGACTTTGCCTGAGTTGGGAACCCTGACAAAATATCTTTCTGGCATCGCCTGAAGTGGGATCATTGAGAAACTGGTTTTTTTTTTGTTTTTGTTTTTTCCCCCAGGTCCAATGATTAAGCCATCATTCCCATCTTTGGGCATAGCCGTGTTCCGATGCTCTCACCAGTATCTTGGCTGTACTCCTGCGACCTCCGTAAGGTTTTATTCTAGCGATAATTGGTGGTTAAAGCACTATTGCTGAGGGATGAGGTCCACGTTCCATTTCTATCCCCACCAGTTGAAAGAACTGAGGCAGCACGCTACTTGTATACCTACAGATTGCACATTTAGAACCTAGGTGGCTAATGAGGACAAAGAAAAAGAGAATGTACAAATGAAAATTCACTGAAATGATTACTACATGCTACAGACACAGTTGCTTTTGCATTTCAACAGCACACCCAGCATCTAAATTGCACAGCATAAACACAATTTGAAAATTATGAGGTCTGAAACACATACTTCATCGGACTTTCTACAACTACATCACCTAAACCATGACTCAGTTCATGATTTAGGTGATTTAGCACACAGAGGGAGACAAAGTACAAACAGAGACAAAATGGTACACACAGAGGGTGCGAGACTACAGGCAGAGAAGGAAAAGATTTAACATGTAAGCGCTGTCTAACACACACCAGTAGCCATATCATAATAAGCCTCTGCAGATGCACATGAGAAGGTGCAGGCAGTGGGAGAGGGTTGGTGCACACAGAAAATTAGATACTGCAGGCAAAGAGTAAATTGGTACAATTAGAGGATAGATGATGCGGGGCTACAGGCAGAGGAAGAGATGGTGCAGTCAGAGAAAAGGTGGTGCAGAGAAAGGGTGAGATGGTTCAAGCAGAAACACAGATAGTGCAAGCAGACACAGACATGGTACACACAGAGGATAAAATGGTACAACAGAGAAGAAATACTGGAAACAGTAAGAGAAATGTTACATGCAGAGACTAATTGGAGCACAGAGAGGGGGAGATAGTGAAGACAGAGATAAAATGGTATACACAGAGGGTGCGAGACTACAGGCAGAGAAGGAAAAGATTTAACATGTAAGCGCTGTCTAACACACACCAGCAGCCATATCATAATAGGCCTCTGCAGATGCACATGAGAGGGTGCATGAGAGGGTGCAGGCAGTGGGAGAGGGTTGGTGCAGACAGAAAATGAGATAAGCAGAGAGAGGTAGTCTGTGAGGAGAGACAGGGGAGATTATAGAAAAAGGAGCAAATATAATTCTTTAATTTACACAGACACTCAGTGTGATCCTGGACAAAAAGTTTAAAACCATACATTTTACCAAAACACATTTACCACACGAAAAAGTTTAAGAGACAGAACACAGCCTATCTATTTCAGAACTACAATACAGTGCAGAAATCTGAGTCATTTTCAAAATACATTTCCAATTTACAGCATTACTTTTTTGCCAGCATTACATCCAAACATGAGACACAATATCAGAAGAAAGAACACAGTATAAGCAGAGAGAGCTACACTGTGAGGAGAAACAGAGGAGATTATACAAAAAGGTGTAAATATAATTCTTTAATTTACACAGACACTCAGTGTGATCCTGGACAAAAACTTTAAAACCATACATTTAACCAAAACACATTCACCACACTAAAACGATTAAGAGACTACATTACAGTGCAGAGAGAGGTAGTCTGTGAGGAGAGACAGGAGAGATTATAGAAAAAGGTGCAAATATAATTCTTTAAATTACACAGACACTCAGTGTGATCCTGGACAAAAAGTTTAAAACCATACATTTTACCAAAACACATTTACCACACGAAAAAGTTTAAGAGACAGAACACAGCCTATCTATTTCAGAACTACAATACAGTGCAGAAACCTGAGCCATTTTCAAAATACATTTCCAATTTGCAGCATTACTTTTTTCCCAGCATTACATCCAAACATGAGACTCACACTGTGACCTTAGACACATAACAGAAATCCTAGTAATTCAGTCAAATGATTACTACAGTGAACGGGGGGGGGTGACCTTGCTAGTAGTGATGTATAAAGAGAGCAAGCATAGGGGAAACAGAAAGAGAGAGAACATGAGAGTGAAACAATAAACAAAAGGAAGTAAATCAGAAGGAGAGAGTGAGTTAGAAAACAGGAGTGAAGGAAAGGAATAATGACAGTGAGGAAAAAGATATGAGGGTAAGAAAAGGAGAGTGGAAGAAAAAAAACAAATTAAGAAAAAGGAAAAAGGTGTAAGGAAAACAGAAGGATTTATAGACAAACTGAAGAAGGAAAAAGAACAGTGTTGGAGAGAAAGGAAGACAGTGAGGGAGAGTGAAAAAGCGAGAGAATGAGTAACATCCACATTGCAACTCATTTTTATTATTAACTTAAAATGCACAACATATATCCCCTCGCAAATTAATAACTCACCTTTAAAAATGTTTTTGAAGATTAAGAACAGTGTCAATCACACACCAGATTTTCTTAAGCAGAATCTCTGAAATGTACCTCAGACACTGCAACCACAAATGGCCCTAATTCCCTCTGATGGAGCAAGGTAATGACCAGGATTTTGTTCAAACTTGCAAAGTTAATCTCCCATAATCATAACTGCATTATTATGTTTGTGGTGAAAATACTAATCAATATAGTATAATAGTTTTTGCATCACAAAACGCCGGTTAACTAATGTGCTTTTATGTCGCAAACGCAAAGAAGAAATAATAAACTAACCTTGTCTATTGTCTTTGTCAGTATTAAATGCGGCTGTTTAACTAATGGCATGTGCCTATTTTGTGTGCTTATGTTATATCTTTCTGTGACAAATCGCATAAAAGAGTTCCTGCAATCCGAGAGGAAAGGTAGATATAATGCTGCTTATATGTGCTTTAGATAGGTAACATAATTAACGGGATTAATTAGTAAAGGGGGTGGGTAACAGAATGGGTTTCAATTCTTTAATTAATTGATGTCTTGTGTTTGTTTAATAATAGTTTCCAAAGTGAGGCCTAAAGATCGCTTAGAAAGATGGCTGAGAGAGCTGCAGTTCCGAAAGCTTGTCCAGAGTGGAGCCTTGCACATGCGCACCAGTGGAGATTTTTACCACGTTAACAACAGTATTTGAAAAGGTTCTTTGGTTGTGCTGAACGTGCTCTCTCGGAGAAAAGGCTCACGGACAGGAACTCCTTGTATCTGCCAAGGCTAGGAAGCGAATATGTAATCTCGAGGAAAGTAACTTTTTTGAGGAAGCAGAAAGTTGTGGAAGCAAAAGACAATAGGGCTTATGTAAAAAGCCTGATCTTGGTAAAGAGTCGGACATGACTTCATACCTTATCGTGGACTGACACTGCACAGCCAATGAGAAGCCTGGAATTGCTTGGAAAGATGTAATTTGTAGAAAGTTTAGCTAGAAAGAAAGGTATAAAACCTGACACTTGAAGCGGAGAAAAAAGTCTCTTCTTTCCGATTCCTGATTGATGTGAGATGCTGTCGGACTTTTGGCGCACGTAAGGACAGCAGACTTTAAATGATTTTTCCTTTCTAGGTGGAGTGAGAATCAGTCAGGGATATAGATTTAGGGAATGGAAACTGTTATTTTGCTAATAATACATGGTTCTGTGCTTGCTTTAAAGATGTCAGTTTATTAATTCATTTCCTCACTAAAATGCTGCTTTCTTGATTACTTATAAAATAAAGATTTCTAAAACGTAAATGCTTTTTCTTTATGATAATAAAGTCAATAAAAAATAGATTTGAAATGACAAGCTGTTCTTGTTTATTCATGATCTAGTTACCATCAGTTGATTCAATCGCCTTTGTGGCTTGATTAAAGTTAAGTGATGTTTAAAACCATGGTGATAATAGATAAAACTGCAGTTGTATATAAATTTGTAGATAATATGTGAATATATTCTATTAATCAGGCCACTTGATTCAGTTGCTCAAAAAATTGTCACATTGGTGTTATGGTATGTTATTAGTGATTCAGGATTAATGGTTAGTAATGAGGTGATAGGTAGCGTTATTGTGACAGTTTTTCAATAGGAGCGCTGGATCAAATCACTTGGTGGCAGAGAGCCAACAAATGTTTGCGTTCAGGTTCAAAGAGCATATATTAGCATGGTGTCGTATCCCTCAAGGGTACACCGAAAGTCCATCAATTTTTAATCAGTTGCTAAAGAAATCCTTGGAAAATCAAGATTTACCTGGAAAATCTACATTGGTGCAGTAAATTGATGATCTCCTTGTGGCTGCAAAAACAAGAGATAATTGTATAACAGATACAATTACTCTTTTAAATCATCTGGCAGATGAGGGACATAAAGTATCTCCTGCAAAATTACAGATTTGCAAACAAGAAGTAACATATCTTGATCACAGAATTGCAAAGGGAGTCAGACAAGTGACAACAGAAAGAATAAAAATGATTCAAGCAATGCAACCTCCAAAGACTCAGAGACAAGTTAGAATGTTTCTAGGAATGGTTGGTTATTGTCGCCAATGGATTAGTGGATTTTCAGTAATTGCAAAACCACTGCAGAGACTGACAAAAGCAGACATAAAAGACCCGATAAGCCTAACAGATACTGAATTAGAAGCTTTTGAACAGTTACAAAGAAGTTTGTGTGAAGCTCCAGCATTGGGAATGCCTGACTATGAGAAAGAGTTTGAGCTGTATTGCAGTGAAAGAGAAGGATGTGCATTATCAGTTCTGATTCAGAGACATGAAAGACTGAGAAAGCCAATAGCATATTTCTCAGCTGTTCTTGACCCTGTTGCAAAAGCATTACCAGGTTGCTTAAAAGCAGTAGCTGCAACCAGTGTGAGTCTGGAACAAAGTGACGGAATTATAATGAGATTTCCTGTAAAAGTATATGTACCACATTCAGTTGATATTCTCCTTACAAGAAGCAGAACACAACATTTGACAAACAGCAGGTTGACAAAATATGAAAAGGTTATCCTTGGTTCAGATAGTGTCAATTGTGAGATGTGTGAATTTAAATCCTTCCACATTATTACCTGACACTTCTGAAATAGAAATAGAAATCAGAGATGAGGCGGTTGATCATGAATGCCTGGATGTATTGGAATATTGCACAAAACCAAGATAGGATATAAAAGATGTACCATTAGCTGTATCAGATTATGTTCTATTTGTTGATGGTTCATGCTTGAGAACAGAAGAAGGTGTTCTGAGTGCAGCATATTCTGTTTGCACAGTTGCAGATGTGATTGAAGCCTCTTGTCTCAAAGGAATTAGTTCAGCTCAAGTAGCAGAATTGATTGCTTTGATTCGTGCATGTGAATTTGGAAAAGAGCTAAAAGTAACCATAGTGACTGATAGTCAGTATGGATACGGCGTAGTCCATGACTATGGCCAGCTCTGGTCTCAAAGAGGTTATTTAACTTCTGCGGGTTCACTAATCAGAAACGCACAGTTGATCAAAAGATTGATCGACAGAATTCAGTTACCAGAAAAAATTGCAGTTGTAAAGTGCACAGCACATAAAAAGGGAGAGGATTACATAACAAAAGGAAACTCATATGCTGACACAATAGCAAAATTCTGTGCTAAAGAAAATATGGCAATTAATCAGGAAAAAGCAAATGAACATGTTTTGAACTCACTTATGATAACATCTGTAGTTGAGACTTGGCAGGGAGTAAAACAGTTGCAAGATGAAGCAGATGATGAAGAGAAAAACACATGGTTAAAAGCAGGATGCAGACAGAGAGAAGAAGATGAGGTTTGGGTTTACAAAGATGACAGACCAGTAATGCCAGACAGCATGATTTCTGACATGGCACGCATGTATCATGGTCCAGGACATATTGGCAGAGATTCAATGATCAGATTATTTAGGCAAACATGGTATAATCCAGTATATGCACTTGACTTCCCAGTAAATAATGCACCCAAACTCGGCTCTCATAAAATTGCAACGCTGCTTTTCACAGTTGACAAACTTCTTATTTCTAAAACTCTGTGTGATCCGCAGGCACTACTTGATCTGTTTTGAATTTTATGCAGAGATTGTGACCTTGAAATAAATATCAATAAAACAAAATTCAAGGCTTTTAACCCTTATAAATATGCTAGAGCAAGTATTTCAGTGCAGGTTGTCGCCGTAGAAAAAGCGCAGTAATTTGTGTATTTGAGGGTTAGTCTGACTCACAAAATGAGCTGGTCCACGCTTATCAGGAAATGCTCTGTAAAATTTCAGCAAGAAGCTGGTGATTTTGCCAAACTGTATAAATGGGCCCATGCGTGCTCCCTAGAACTAGTGGTGGAGATATACAATATTAAAGCAAAAGGAGCAGCCATGTATGATGTAGAATTATGGGGCCATGTGAAGACCTTGGCCAAACTGAAAATAGATTTGAGAGGAGCATTCTTAACCTCCCGCAGAATGTCCGTATAAATAACTTATTATGAGTCACCCCTTTATGTACTGGCACAGACGTTGGTCCATAGTTGAACTGGAATCATATAGAGTTTTGGTCAGGGCTGTCTTAAAATCTCCGGTTTGAGAGAGGATTGTCTGGTTTGCCTATATCAAGGTTATGTTGTGTGAGATAGGATTGCCTTTGCTCTGGGATATATCTGTCACAGCAAAACAAGTTCCTCGCTCTTTGTTCAAAGAATGACTAAAGGAGCATCTGTGGATGAGTTAACTGAAATATGTAAAAGCGAGTAATCTAACTGACTATTTCATAGACATTAAGCTCACTCCCACTTATGAATCATTCTGTAATATCCATTTAGGGCCATCCATCAGCTACTCTTTTTAAAATGGAGGTATTGGGTTCTGCGATTTAAATGTTTCTGTATAAAATGGGGTGCACTGTTCAGTAGCTCTAATGTGTATACCTCATGCAATTTGCAGAGGAAACTCTGCTACATTGTGCTTCTTTTTGTCCAGCTTACAATAAACCACTACTACTGGATTAGGCTGATATGTAAATGTTTGGGTTTTAATCAGTATGTTCAGGCACTACGATCTTTATGTTCGGACACTAGATTAGTAATTGTTGTTGGGATGACAACATTTCTGCATGCTGCTTTGTTTATCCGTATGCGCAGTGTCAAAGTGCTGAATCAATGATGCCTTAAAAGTACATAGTTCCTCTCTCTATCCATGCTGAATGCTGCTCCAACCCCGCTGGAGTTTCCTAATTTTTATATTTTTTATCTTTTATTCATTGATTGTGGAACTGTCGCTCAAATGAGACTGTTGTTATTTACCGTTTCTTGTATGCATCTGTTTTTACTTTGTTACCTGGTGTTCAATGTTTCATGGATCCTTGTATCCGAAATAAACATAATAACAAAACACATAAACAAATGTCATTGTAATTGTATTTTGTTTGATGTCAGCAATCCGGTTGGTTTCTTGAAGTTATGTATTTTTCTGAAATAGATTATTTCATATTTCTGTTGCTTTTTTATGGTCTTTTTAATTTGCGAATATTTAAATTGTTTAAATATTTTTAAGTTTGATTTCAGCAGCTGCAGTCTGCATATTGTTTTCACCTTATTTGATCATCTCAAAATATTGTTCATTTGTTGGTGTTGTATACATTTTTTATGTCTTAAGTTAGAATAGTGGGATCCTTTTATGGAAAAACATGATATCTGCATGATGCAGGAAACATGGGCGCTGGATGAGAGTATGAGGGCTGGCTTCACCGCTTTTAATATCCTGGCAACAACAGGTAGTTCATATTCCAACTAACTCACCTGACGTCCAATGTGTACTTTTAATACTTCCAGAATCGACCCAGGTGGCCCTGCTTAACATCTATTCAAGGCCTTTGCATAGTGGGCAATAATCTGCCATTATTTATGCATTAAGGCAGTTTATTCTATCTTTAGATCCTTCAGTAGCCCTACTAGTTGGAGGGGACTTTATTTGCCAGTTTGAGCCCCTTGCGAGCCCAGATATGGGAGAATTAGATGATGAGGACCAATTTTGGCACATCCCTAACCCCCGGATCCCCCCTGTCAGAGCATGGACTCCGCTGGTTCTTCAAATTAAATTACTCTCACTTACAACATCTCTGCGGGCTTGTAATGGGAGGGCGGAGTCAGACAGACCGGGGTCATCTACCTTCAACAGATTAGGGCACACTTCCATCATCGATTATATAATGATGGAAGCTAGACACTGGGATAAGGTGTGTCATTTTAGGGTGTATCCGAGGAACGATAATGACCATAACGCCCTGGTCCTGACGCTGAAACCTGGGAGCTTTGGGCTGTCTAACCCCACCCCTGAGCTCAATGCTGCCCTACCGCCTCTCCTGCTATCTAATTACAGGCGGAGAATTAAATGGTCTCATTTCCAGGGCTCGCCGACTAAACTTGCTGAAATATACCAGCTGGCATTACCGCAGCTAACAGAAATGGGGGAAATGGGAGAAAAGGACTTAGACCAAGATTCCCAAGCTAGGATTGTGGGAATTCATAGGCAGCTGGTTGCCAAACTTTCTGATGTGTTTCACTCTTTGGGTAGTAAGAAAGTTACCCCAGCCCGAACACATCCCTGGTATGATGTATCCTGTCGATAGAACTAGCATAAAGCAGTGCCGACTTGGGTATAAACAGGCTATTACTAGGGGAAAGAAAGAATGGGAGGAGAACAGATGGGAAGAACTTAGATCAGCACTTTCTCGCAAGGACTCCAAGGCATTTTGGGCCATTGTCAGCTCTGGGGTGAGTGGGGGCGGACCAGCACCCATGTCGAACATAGCACCTGTAGTTTGGGAAGCCCACTTTGGATCACTTTATGCTAATACTGCTGAAGAGACCACCCCGCTCCCTATCCTTTAACCACTCCATGAGCATAGATTGGAGGGGTCAAGGGATTTTGTGTTGGGAGAAGCTGTAAAGACTCCCCTGCTGGCTACCCCAGGACCCCACCATGAGCATCGATTGGCAGGGCCCTTGGATGCTGAGCTGGGTCAAGATGCCGTGGCCCCCATGCATGAGCACCAACCGGAGGGGCCCGAGGATATTACCCTTAAGGAGGTGGAGTCCACAATAGTTAAACTTCCACCCAATAAGGCCCCTGGTTTAGATAAGATGCCTGGGGATCTATTTCAGTCCCAACCAAAAATCTGGGCACTGTACCTGGCTGTCTTATTTAATGCAGTACTTAAAGGGAGTGACCCGCCAGATACCTGGCTTGGAGCGGAGATTGTCCCTATCCATAAAAAAGGTTGTCCGTTAACACCTTCCAATTTTAGGCCCATCAGTCTGATTGACACCACACAAAAACTGATGGGCAGGATTATTTTAGATAGAATCCAGGGGTGGATTGAGGAACACGAGATTCTCACTATATTCCAGGCCGGGTTTAGGACAGGCATTTCCACCCTAGATCAAATATTTAGGCTCCAGGTACTATTCTGGAAAACGATGAGAGTGGAGGGTGGCAGCCTCTACCTCATCTTTGTTGACCTGTGGGCCGCTTTTGATCTAGTACCGAGGGATAAGCTGTGGAGAGTATTAACAGAGTTGGGTCTACCGATATACCTAGTGAGCATCCTGAACAGACTCCATATGAACAACTATGTCCAAGTTAAGTGTGGCAGACATGGTGCTCTGTCGGCCCATTTTCCCGTGATGAAGGGGGTACGCCAGGGGTGCGTCCTGACTCCAACGTTATTTTGTCTGTACATCAATGGCCTAGTAGATCACCTACTTGGTGTAAAAGATAATGATGCCCAAAGATGACACTTTACTGCTGTCTAAAACGTAAACGGGCTTCCAGCGCACCTTGGGTGGCTTTGCAGCCTTCTGTGCTCTGCGCGGACTAGAGATAAACTTGGACAAGACTAAGTTTATGATTTTTAATCCCCCGAAACAGACCCGTCCTAACCCTTTCTTGAACGGTGTTCCTCTAGAAAGAGTCAAGACATTTGAATACCTCGGTATCACTTTGACGGAAAACTTTGACTGGGGTTTGCAGACCTCAAAGGCAGCCCTTAGGTTATCTCAAGTAGTGGGGGGTATTAGTAAAGTCAATAGAATTTCGGATTTTAAACCTGCAGCCCCGGTCATTGAAATCTATAGACTACAGGCCAGAAAGGCTTCAATGTATGGTGCTGAATTATGGGGCCATCAAAGCACATCTAGCCTCATGAGGGTGGAACATGGCTTCATGAGGAATTTTCTGGGCTTACCAGCAAGCACACCGCTCATCCCTTTGTGATTGGATTTGGGGCTAGAATCAATAGAGGAGCAAGCAACAGCATGGCCTATGCTTTATAGGAAGAGGCTTTGGTCAGTGCCTGAATTGGTTTCCTATAGAGAGGAATTTTTAGAGGTCTGGGCTCTTTTAAAAAGCAAGAACATTCCGTGGCTTCTACATATTAGGGCACTCAGTAATCAGATTGGTCTTTCTGAGTTGTGGGAGAACCCTGAAGACGGTTGTTCAGGGATAACCAAAATAGAGATCTTGTGCCATTTGAGGCATCAGAATCTATTAGCTCTACAAAGATCCACTACTGTGGGAAAACTGATGGTAGAGTTCTTCCAAGTAAAAGTCGAATCTAGAAGGGAGGAATTCCTAGATGTAATTTATCATCCACTTGCGAGGAAACTCTACATTCAGCTTAGGCACGGTAGTCTCCCACTTAGGATATTTACCTGTAAATGGGCTAACACAGAGAATATTGCGTGCCCTGCATGTAATTACAGGCAAGAAGATGCATGCCACGCACTGTTTTTTTGCCCTGCCTACCAAGCAATAAGGAAATGCTGGTTGATTCCACTATGTAGGAACCTAGAATTTAGACATTTTGTCCAAGCTTGTAGGGTCCTAAGGTATGATACCCACCCCCTATTGTTTTTGCTGTATCACGGTTTCTATTTGGCATGTGGCACAGACGGAAAAGTTTTGTATAATAACTGTGTTTATTTATGTATTTTATACCGTCCGTTTGATAACCATTTAGTTTAATCAACTTTTAGGTCTAATTTATGACTGGACTGTTATTTATTGTTTTACCATTTTGTGCTATTGTGTATGTATTTTATCTGCACTTTTATGGTCGGCTGACCAAAATAAAGTTATCAAATGAATGAATGAGAATATATTAATTGTAGGCATTTTCTAAGTTTAAATAATTTATCCTAATTTACACTTCACATTTTTTGATAATCCATTTCTCTAAAAAGAAGAGTTGGTTGGATTACGAGGCCACATTGCCCACAAGTCCTGGTTGTTCAAAATGTATGGCTGGTCAATATTAAGAAGCACATTCTCAGGCTCCATTTACCCGTATGCATTCACTTGACTTGGTCTTTTGGGACCACATTTGATAAAGGACCACACTCCTCTGTATCACAGTTGCCATTTTTCCAGTTGTATGCGGACTGTGCATTGAGGCTAGCAAATCTATACAATCAACTCACTATCTGTTAAAAAACTGATGTACATCCATGCAAGTTGTCTACACAATGGAAACAGGCTGCGTTCTTGAACAGGGTAGCCAGAAAACATGTTAAGCAGGTCCTTTGCAGTCTTGTTAACAGAACGTACCCACAATTCTTAAATCCCAATAACACTCTTGTGGTTTTTCATAAGTATGCCTTATCAGGTTTGCTGATCAGTGGATTCTAACTCATCAAATATAACTTGTTAGAGGAGTTCTTTAAATGGATCCTCATATTTCAGTTCATTGCAAGCTCCTGCTTCTGCGATATTTTATAATAACAATTTAAAAAAAGGTTATGTGCAATACACTTACTTCCTACCAGATGTGCTTCTAGATTCTATACTGCAGTTGTCATGTAATAGGTACACCATACAGTGACACTTGTTACAAATTATTATGGTATGCTCTCATTGCAGGAATAGACACTCTGCATAACACATTGTATATCGTCTATTGTTTTATATCTTTTTATCATGTCGTTGATTTTGTATTTGATTTGTTCACAATTTGCCATGCAAGTACTTCTAGTAATCTTTAAGTTCCATTGGTAATAATGTTTGTTGTCAGTGCCAGTGCCTGTGTATACACATACATTTGCCCATTGTTAGGAAAGTAGCTAGGCATCTTCATTGAAGTTTCCAATAGTATTTTAATGTCATGTAGGAGTGCAAGGTGTTCTGGGTGTGATGATGACTGTCGAGAGACACTGAATCGTAATAAAGTTTCCCAAACCATTGTCCAAAAGGGCTACAGTGCTGTATGATCCCACAATACGCAGAAATATAAGGGAAACCCCGAATGCTAAGAAAAGGGATAGGTTTGTCAAGCACAAAAACAAAGAAATCCCTTTTCAACTAGAATGATTGTAACCGTGATGGATGTACGAGTAAATATTATAACCTTCTTCAGATGCGGATCATGTGGAATAGGTACCTAACATACATATAAGTAACCACCTGCAACCAGAATATCATCACAGGGAGAATTTTTCTTTTTAACAGCATCAACCACATGAACTATGATCTGCCCACATTCATAATCTTCAGAACATGAATTATCATGCTCATCTTCGTAAATACTAACTTCCTTAATCTTTGGTATTGATCTGCTTTTATAATAAGATGTCAGATGACATTTCTTTTTACACTTGAGACAAGTTTGATTAAGAGCTGAACATTTTTTACTATTGGCTAAATGCCCAGTACTCCCACATCTAAAACATTTGAGAGTTGATCGTTTCTCTTGACTATTTTTCACAAAGTCACTGCCACTCGAACCTTTACTAAAATCTGTTTTAACCTAAGACGTAACTTGCTCAACCTTTCATTCTTTGGAAGAATCCTTTTTCAAAGTTTCCACACATTTTACAGAGTGTTCAATTCGTTTAGCCACAGTAAGAACCTCGTCCAAAGATGGTTCGTCCCTCAACAACAATTCCTCACGTACCTTCTCCATGCAACATCCAAACATAAACTGGTCTCCAATCCTCTCATCAGTTGCATTACCAAACTTGCAAACTTTCTTAAATAGGTCACATAGTTTTCAATTGATTCATGTTCGCCTTGTACCCTTTTTGCAAAAGTATAACGTTCTAGAATCGTGCTCACTTTCGGCAAATAATGCTTGTCTAACTTTTTAATACATATTTCGTATTCATTAAGATCTTTTTCCTCCTCAGGAGATAAATCAGGTAAGTGGTCAAACACATCTTGGCCTTCAGAACCAAGACAGTGTAACAGCAAGGATGATTTTCTCTCGGCACTAAGGGAGGACCCACAAACCCTTGCATATCTCTCAAACACCACCTTCCATTTCTTCCACTTAATTTGAGGCGACCCAGGAGCAGCTAAAAAGAAAGGAGCAGCGGTGACATTCTGCATGACTATAGCAATAAAAAAAAATGATTCAGAAATGAAACAAACTAAGAATAATAAAGCAAATGTCACACAATATTCAAGCAATAATAATCAGCATTCAATTGTATACAAAAAAAACATACATGAATAATCGTGAGTTGTGGATGTAAGCTTGTGTCCAGTAATATTGTTAGATTAAAGAACAGAAGGTTTGAGGTGAAATTGATTTAAATGAACAACCACTGTTAAACGCAATGTTCATCAAATTGTTAATATTATATAAATGTTCACCAAGTCGTTATACCAAGAAAATCCACTAGATGTCACTGATATCCATCATCCGACGTAAAAATATTAGTAAAACACATTACCTGCAAGTTGAAGTGACTCTGATACATTCCCTCTCTAAGAATAATTAACAGTGAAATAAGCATATCACATACGCGTATAGGCTTAAGGAGAATGTTGGTTTGTGAGATAAGATTGCATCTGGTTTTGTTGATGTCCTCTAATTCTTGCTTCAAGAAACTCCCTTAGCAATTAGCTCTTGTATTTTAGCTAGAGCCCCTGGTCTGGACAGAATCCCGAATGACTTGTATAGAGAAGACCCGGAATTGTGGGGAACTTACATCAACATGTTGTCTAACGCTAATATTTTGGGCATGAAAATTCCATCTTCCTGGAAGTTGGCTGAGATTATACCAATGTTTAAAAAAGAGAACCAGTCTAATCCAGCCAGCTAAAGACCTATTAGCTTAATAGGTTAATTGCAGAAAGTTTTCTGCAAGCAGATTTTTGCCCGTATTCAGTACTGGATAGTAGAAGGTAATATTTTGTCTGGCAGGCTTTCATGACAGTATTAATACTTTCAAACCCAGTTTTATGATTCCTCTGTATCTTTTGGAAGGAAGTTTTAGGTAAAGGGGGGAAGATGCATGTAGCGTTCGTCGACCTGCGCACACCCTTTGACTTGGTCTCACAAAGTAAATTATGGAAGGTGCAGGCCGAAATGGGGCTCCCAACCTGCCTATTGGACATATTGATGCTCTACATTAAGCAATCAAGGCCCAAGTCATGTGGGGAGAAGAAGGACAGCTAATAGAGCCTTTTATGATTAATCGTGGAGTTTGATGCGGGTGCGTGTTAGCTCCCTCCCTGTTTTTAATAGTTATCAATGTGATAGTAGAGTTCCTTGACAAAAATGGGTGTGACGCCCCTAAAGTTGGAGAGAGAAGTGCTCCAGCCATTCTCTTTTCTGGCAATAAGTTATTGAAATCCAAATCTCCCTAAGGGCTTGAACAGCTATTGAATGATTTTAAACTCTTTTGTGATGAGAGTGGTCTGGAGCTAAATGATTCCAAAACAAAGTGCATGATATTTTCCAAAGGTACCTAGAAAGTCATTCAAGAGAAGTATGTTTGTAGGTGACCGCATCATTAAATATGTATCCCCCTTTCGCTATTTAGGGATTAGTTTAACCTTGAATCTGAGCTGGTCCCCCCACATAGAGAAAGTTCACCTATCCCTCATTCAAAAAACTCTCACATGACAAAGATCCATAAAAGAACTGTGTCAAGGACGGTGGCCCCAGCATAAAAAATATACAATGTAAAATCTATTGGTTCAGCCACTTACAGAGCAGAATTTTGGGGAAGCAGAAACACTGATTGTATCTCTGTGACTGAGCATCGTTTCATTAGAACTTTACTTAATCTCCCCATTAGTATGCCTTTGAAGCATATTTTCCTTGATCTGGTCCAAAGACAAATTGAATCTAAGTTGGAGTGCAAGCATCAAATGTTCGTGTACTGCTTATGGTCGCTTGCGGAGCTTTCCCCTTACTGGGTGGGTGTTAAGGATGGTAAACATCCTTTACCACGAAACTTTTACAACGCAATACCATTACAACGCGGTCATTACAACGCAAACCATTACAACGCATTGCGCTGGGGGGCGCTCTAGGATAGGGAATAGGTTAATTTACTATCCAATAACCTTCCCTGGTGTCCACGGGGACTGGAGTTGGAATAGTAAAATAAACTATTCACTATCCAACACCCAAAAGCACTATGCGTTGTAATGCATTGCGATGTAAAAACCGCGTTGTAAAGGCAGACCTTGTAATAGCCTGAGTTGTAACGTCATACATCCGTTAAGGATCTTATGACACGGTCAAGGGTATACAAAATCCCCTGGTTTCGCAAGCTTGGAGAATTACTGAGGAAACTGGGGCTGGAGGATTACTGGTCCAACCTTAGAAGATGTCATCAATCCCAAAAGTAGAGTCAAGGCTATTTATTGGGAATTTGTCTTAATGAAGAATGTGTATTTCCCTATGAGCACACTCACCGGTCAGTTCATGGACTTCAAATCTTTCACTATCTTTGAAGATAGCATAGGTGAGATTTTCCCACCACTAGCACGGAAATTGTTTCTTCAATTCAGATATAAGACTGTTTCCACCAATCTGTTCTGTAGCAAATGGTGAGGTCATGCCCTTTCTGATGCTGTATGTCCTACATGCAACAATAGTCTGGAATCCCTAGTACACCTGCCATTTGTTGTATACACTATGAAACCTTGAGGGTCAAGGTTATTATTCCCTTTTTATAGGCTTTTTGGTCCTGGCCACTACCTCAATGTGCTCAGAATACTCAGTACTGATGCAAGCTGAATTGTGGTATTTGGCTTAAACAAATCCCACTTGGCTATATGGCTTAGACGCTCCAAGCGTTCCGTGCAACATTCCTAATGAATAATATTTATTCATATAGAATTTTACAATAATGATATTTGCTGTTTATGTAAATGCTTCACGCAACATATCTAATTCTTAGTATTTACTCATTTTAAGATCAGGGTGAGGTTGGGTCCCAAGGTGTTTTGTGTGATGAGGGGCGTTTTGGGACTAGCATGTCTAGTAACAGTGAGCAGAAGCATAAGTGTGAATGTAACTTTGAGAAAATTATTTAAACAAAATAGGGTTCAGTTAGGAGCAGGGTACCGAGGCAATGGGTGTTAACGCTTGAATTATATCATGTAATGTTAATGGAATGTTCAGTAAGCAAAAGTGTGGGGTTTTGATCTGGTGGTTAACTTCTTTTTCCCCAGAAGTTTCATTCCTCCAGGAGACTGCTGAGTAGGTGGTAAGGGGTGTAGTGATTTAACTGGGGCACAGTGTGGATTGGGAGGTTGTCCAAGTTCGTAGGGATCCCAATGGCAGATGGATCTCAATTACAGTTAGAGTTAACAGCACCCACTCTCAACTTTGTGAAATACTATGCCCTGATAGCGGATGATCCTAATGCATTTATTCAGATGAAAGTTATTGCATTGGGAGTGGTGGGCCATATAATCATAGTGGGAGATCTTCATTTTATCCAGGACTTAATCTAGGATACCTCGAACAATTGATTGATCCATGCTATAGTGCTCATCCGGGACTCTCACAATATGCTTGTTTTTCCCATCATTTTCAGTCAGCTTCTTGTAAGGATTACTTTCTTATTTCCCATTCTCTTAAATTCGTTGGTCCAGAAATTTGGGTTAATTCATTTTCAAATTACTCAGTTAAGTATTGAAATTGAATTAGTGGCAAGGCAAAGAGAGAGGTCCAGGTGGCAGATGGATCCCCTCCTCCTTTCCAATCATGAGTGTTTAAGAAAATATTTTGAGGAGTTTTTTTAGCTGCATCGCTATTTTCAGTTTGGGGAGCTTTTAAGTCAACAATGTGGTATCAGATGGTAACATTTATGGATTCATGATCTAAGAATTGGGTATCACGCATAGCTGATCTCCAATCTGCAGTTGATACAGCTTTTCATAAGAAGACTTGTTGCTCGGGTCACAAATATTAGCGGATATACAGCTGGCCGAAGCTAAGCATGAGCTAACGGAATTTTTCATTTTAGAGAAAATCAAGAGCTCAAGGCTGTTCAAATAGTGGATGTATGAGGAAAGCCATATGGTGGGGAAATTTCTTGTTTGGCCAACTTGGTGGGAGAGGTGTGGTGCAGCGGCCAGACTGGCTGACTCCGGCGCTCGGCGCTCACAGTTGGTTCCCCTGCACCTGTGGCAGCTCAGCTCAGCACTCTTGGAAATAGCACACTTAGGGGTCGATTCCGATCCGGTAAAAACCGCTCTGAACAGTCGTTCGGAGCGTTTTTCCCTTACAAATCGTACCCTGCAATGTCCGCCGTATGTACGACGAAGTACGATTCGTACCAGGAGCCGGACTCCGTACGAATCGTACAGAGACCGTACGACTCGAATCCCCGTACGAGTCTCTGTCGGAACCCGGTGTACGCGAGATCTGTATGGCTCGCGGCTGGTTTTTACGACCCAGCAAGTACAATACGTGTCGGGAACGCACCGTACGACCCTTTTTTTACAGGAGCTGAAAACAGCCGTAAAAGCAGAGTTCGCACCGAAACAGGTATGGAACGGTCCCCCGGGTACGGTGCGTACCCCCCATGATCGCAGGGGTACGCCCCATACACCTGTGATCATGGGGGGTACGCACCGTACTCCGCGATCATGGGGTGTACGCACCGTACCCCGGGGGCTGGGTGTACGGTGCATACAACCCATGATCGCGGGGTACGGTGCGTACCCCCCATGATCGCTGGTGTACGGGGCGCACCCCTGCGATCATGGGGGGAACGCACCATACGGTGTGTATGTGATTGTTCGCTTTTCCGTACGCATCACCCTTACCTGACGTGGACCGTACGGATCATGTCCTGGTGCCCCAGTCCGGATCGTACTTGTCGGGTCGTACGGCGTGTGTACAAGTCGTACGGAGATGGCTCCGGATATGATTCGTACAGATGTTTATTTTAGCGGATTGGAATCGACCCCTCAATCTCCCCTATGGTTCCCGGCGCCTTGAGACCCCTAGGGGTGATGGGTTTGTGCTTTACAAATATCGGATGCAACTAGGGTTAAACAAAAGGCCGCATTGATCACCGAGCTAGAGAATTCACGGGCAGTGGTTTTGGTCTCTGAAAAAGATGAGGTGTCTAAAATCTTCTTACAACATTATAATAATTTGTATGCTACCAAACATGCAGCTTTAAATGAAAGTATACATCAATACTGTCAGTCTAGTAAACTACCACAATTGACAAGCATGCAGGTTGAGGGATTAGCAGAAGTTGTAACAGCATCAGAAATCCAGCAGGCCCTGGCCTCAATGCCTTGTGGGAAGGCCTGTGTCAACGATGGACTTCAGACAGAGTTTTTTTAAACATTTTCTACTGAACTAACACTTTCTGCAATAGGGCTTTTTAACTTTAAGAAAAAAGGGGGATAGGTTCCGTCAATATTTAAAAAATCAGATTTAGTTTATTGAGTACTGATTGCAAACTTTTAATGAAACTTTGGGCATATCATATTACTACAACAGCCCAGGCGGCAAGTCACAAGAATCAGACTGGGTTTGTGGCTGGTAGACTGATCTCGTCTAATACTGGTTTTCTAGTCCCTTCACTAAATTATTTTGACTTGAATCTGATGCCTGCACTTATAGTTATGGTCAATGCAGGAAAAGCATTTGACGTGGTAAATTGGGATGCCCTGTTTTATGGCCTAGTGCGGTATGGAATTCTTTCTCTATTCATCATTATGCTTCGTAATCTATATCAAGGGAATCAGGCAAAGATGTTTATAAATTCAAATTCAGCAGGGATGGTCAAGATAAATCTTGTTTTATTTATCTTTTTTATTTAAACGCCTAGCAGCCAGGCTTATGACAAATCAGGGTACAGAGACACCTAAAGTGGGAATGTCTAAGCTAAAACTATTAGCAGATGACATCATTCTATGCCTCAGGCCAGAACAACAAAATATTAGAAAGACATTTGGTGAGTTTGAGCAGTTTTAATTGATATTGAATTAACTAAAAAAAAACAGAATTGCTTTTATTTAACACCACTTTTAGCATTATTCCACTTTATCTTTAGCAACATCCTTCTTCTGCCAATCTGAATCATTATCTGGGAGTACATATTACTATTTGCTATGCAGAACTTTACCTTCTAAATTATATGGCAATCATGAAAAAGATCAAGGACTTATTGGACAGATGAACACTTCTTCTTGCTACACTAATTGGGTTTATAGGTCTTATACAAATGTCTCTTTTATCCTTGTTACTATTTCTTTTTACTAATGTTCTGATAAAAATCAGTATGCACTATTTTAAAGAACTGTAGGTACTCTTCTCATGTTTAATTTGGAACTAGAAGGTCTCGAGGGTTAAACTCACAGTGCTGTTAGGTTTGAAATTCCCTTACATTGTATAAATTTTTATCTATTCTATAAATTAGCATTAGGTGGCTAAATAAAAGCTATTTGTATTAGGATTATGAAACCCACTGAGTTATCCATATGGCATGCAATCTTCGTTGGCTTGTGTGCCTCCATGTTGTAATGTGGGACTTTTAGAAGTCTGTCCAGGCCGCAGCCACACTAGGCCTCAATTGTTTTTCACTTGCTTCAGCAGAACTGTAAAACTGTATATTATTATTATTATTTCTCTGCTTCCCCAAGTTGAAGTCGGATCTGCTAATGAATGGATGCTCTTTTTCGTACATTCCTTTCTGTATATGTAGTTCTGCTCCCACATTAGGAGACGTTGAAGTCCGCAACATTGGCCTTGGAGCACTGATAATGCACCCATCTGGAAGGTATTAGCTCATCTCTCTGTATCCTCTTTGCTCATGTATGGCTCCGGCCGCTATTTTTACATAGTGGGCGTGGCTGAGGTTTCGAGAAAGCTTTATCATGAATTTGCACGCTTTGGGCAGGCAGACCCGCTCAGGGTCCATCTTAGGGTTCAGGTCTGACTGGGGCTCTCTCTGCAGAGAACTACCAATAAAGTAAGTGTGTATTCTCTACTGACTGGCCGACTCTTCATTTTGGAAGGCATAACAGGTATTTGTAGAAATAGCCCGCGGGGCCTTACAGGGCCACATCCTTCAGTGCTCCAACTTGATATAAGTCAGGGTGAATTGGCATTGCCTCAGGAACACACTTTTGTTTATAAATTCTCTCTTATAGATATTTTAGATATTTTAGTTCAATCAGTAGACACCAAGGGTCTATTGACAGTATTTTTTTATAGAAAAAATGCTTCCGGATGCCAGAAACCAGCAGATGGCCACATTTCCCCAAAAAATTAGATATAAAACAGTGCAGGAACATTGTATGAGACTTCAAGCATTCTATTCTTCAAATACTTTGTCTGCAGGGTATAAAAATGTAAAGCTTAATGAATGAAAAGTTATGTGCCTAAAAATACCAAACAGATATTTAAGATTCTGGAATGCAAATAGGTTTAAAGAATTGGGCCACTTGTTGGTGAGGGGAAAATGTATTATTTAGCAGGACCTTCAAGCTAGGGCCGTGATCGATGCATGCTTTTTTTTCTTGGGATTCCAAGATCATGCACCTATTGAAAAATTATTGCCTTCAGTCAAGTGCAGTCTCATCCTCAGTGATCTCTGCTTTGTTTAGAACAAAGCTAAGGGGGCTTGGTAATTGATACAAATTACTGCAGACCCAAGGAGAGTGCCAGCTGGTGGAACGGTTTTTAGATAAGATCACTCTGTTAACACAATGCACTTTTTCTGAGGTCGAGTGGCAGTAAATTTTGCAATTAGGTAATAAGGCCTTAAGAGCAACACATTTTCAGAGAATAAACTTTTTGCAATGCTGGATGGCATACTACATTCCTAAGGCCCTCCATAGCATGGATCCAGAAATGGAGGAGAGTTTTTTTGCTGCCCGCAGCAGGAGATGGGCAACTGGTTGCACACTTTTCATGCCCAATGCTTGTACAGTTCTGGGGAAATGTATTCATTACCATATGCCTGGGATTGCACAGTAAGATTGAATTGGAGGCAGGTGGCGGGCTCTTTGGCTATTTAAGTCAGATACAGAATATGACGTTGGGTAAAGGGGGTGAAATATTTATGGCGATCGCCTCTTTAGTAGCTCAGTTATTTATTCTCTCAGAATTGGAAGACATCTAGAGTGCCAACATATCAAGAGTGACATAGTAAAATGATTCAAACAAAGAAGTTTGAGGATGAGTTTGCAAAAGGATAGGGGATATTAAATGATTTGTTGCTTCATGGTAGTTTATGGAGGGTATAGAAAACAGTACAATGTACTAATCTTTACATTCTAATGTTGTGTATTCAGTAGCATCTGAAAGGAAGAGATATTAGGTAAATTATTAAGGCACATTTATTATTCTTTCACTGGTGGTCACTTTTCCCTGGGTGCTGCATACAATATTTATTTTATTTCAAGGATGCTGCTATACCAACTTTTAATAAGGCCACTCTTAGAACTAGTAGTATGTATATTTCAGGCATGTTTGCACTTTGTTGAAGGTGTTACAGTGACCATCTATTACACATCTGGGAATCCTACCCAAGAATCAGACGAAAGTATAACAAATCAGTGACAATTAGACAGACTTTTGAATGCTAAATTTGATATCTAAAATCATGTTAGACAATAACAGCTAGTAGGATCCCGCCTATAGATGTATATTTTATTGTCATTTTTAGTTCAGGTATGGTTGATAGTATGTTTGATGAGAATGAGAGGTGAGAATGGAGGTCTGATGGTTTTGTATGGGGGTAGCCACAACTGAGAGATTTGATCCTCCAATGTTCAATCAAATATAAATGTTTATATGAATTTGTCTGAATTTGTATATGTTTTCATGATCACTTGAGTTCAAAAATATACAGAAAAATAAGCAGAAATGTTTTGAAAAATAATAATACTAAGATAAAAATGATATTTGATGAGATTCTGTCCATGGGGAAATGTCATTTTTTGAGTGATCACCATTGTTGAAATAAGATAGGTCTAATAAGAGGCTGTTCCATATTTGTTTATCTTTTCCCCCTCCTCTTAGACCTCAGATTAATTGGGGGGCACCTTTTCTGTGTACAAGTGTTTCATTGTAAGCCAGAGAGTGTAGTCTGGCACGATGCACTTTAACTATGTACAGAATAACATTGCTTGTAATTTATGATGTATAATATTAAATGAATGTCTGCTGGTAATTAATTTTACAAACTTTTCTCGGAGCGAGTTGTATGTTTATTTTAGGCATGTGTTCACTTTGTAGAATCATCCAATGTATTTTATTTTGAGAAATAACATTTTGTGTTTTTTCAGGGAATTGTAAGCCAGAGAGTGGAATCCGTCAGATGCATTGTATCTATGTTTAGAACAACATTGTTTTTTAATGTCGATCTGTACCAACATTTGATCCCAATATTCCAATTTTTGGTGTATATAATTGATGAAATGTGTACTTGTAACTAATGTATTATATTTTGAACACCTTATGTATCTGCTCATTAAAAAAACATTAAAAAAAAATTACCTGATGTAATTATTGTAAGGGAAATAATTAAAAGTAAGTATGATGGTATTCCTAAGACAAAGGTTATGTGGAAATTGAGAGTTAGAAATTGGGTGGCGATGAAGAAACCAGGATATGTTACCAATGGTGTATCAACATTTTCAGACGCTGAGTGATGTCAAGACTTGGAGCAAATACAAAGTACAAAGTAGCTGTTGTTCCTCTAGAGAAACTTTTGATGTAACCATTGGAGACATTACTCAGGAAATTGCTAAGGGGAAACCATATGAGATGTGCCCATGAGGGTGTGGGAGGAATAAGCGGAAAAATAAGTGAGGAGGCTGTATAATTTTCTTAATGGTCAATAAATTTATTGGTAGAACAGTTACACCATAGGTTTGACAAAAAATGGTTCTTTACCTCCTTTTCCTTCTTCTTGCAGATCGGTGTTGGGGCTCATCACTGTTGCGCAGGAGGGGTCTACCCGGAGGCTTAAACAAAAAAAACAAGAAGATGGCAGTAAGTATGTGGTTGGTTTTCGTATCATTGTTAGGATAGACACTTTCACCAAAACCTAAAGTTGTGAGTCTGTGGAGGCAAGTCACCACAGTGCCTTCTCAATTGTAAAGCAGTGAAAATAAAGGGCAAGAGAAAAGGTTTCCAGGTATCCTGTTGGTTACTACTAGTTATGAGTTTTCCAAGGAAAAAGCTAGCTCTTTTTAGACACAGTACTTCCTTTTCCTATATAAGTGAACTTGTTATATTTCCCCTTTCACCAGTAAGTCACCTTAGTGCATCAATAAAGATATTTGGGAAAGAGAAGAGAATAAAAAACATGTAGAATAGAAAATTAAGACAAAAAAACGTTATGCTACCTGTTTACTGCCGCACCCCTGCCCCTTCCCTTAAACCGTAATGCCCTCACTACTTGCCGCCTCCCTCTCCCCTTTCCTTGTTCACATATTGTATCTGCCACAACTCTTGAGTTGCAGCTGCTATTGTGCTTTCCTCCGAGGTTGACCACCACTCCTCGCACCAAGTTTCCGGGCAGTCATCGGGTCCCGCGTCTACAGCAAGCTCCTCCGTGTTTTCTGGCCACACCATCACTGGCTCCTCAATCTCTGCTTCATCTGGGTTGCTGGTGTCACATCCTTGATCTAGTTCCCTTCCTTCGAGATTGGCAGTCGGCTTTTCGTCTCCCTCTGTACCCTTCAGCTGTGAGGGACAATGACAGTCATTCCTCAGTATTTTCGTCTTTGCCTGAATTGGATTGAAATGTCGGGAAAGGAAAGGAAGGGATAGTCACCAGGTCTTTACCTTGGAATTTATCACAGGGGGCATAAACGCATACCTGAAATATTCACAGCCTATGTAGTTCGTTAAAGAGTAGCATGATACCTTGAATTTTTTGATTACATATTTTCTTGTAGTAAGAATTTCATTTTCAAATTGTAAAATCTTTCCATGGCAAATTGTTGTGGACATTTTTTAATTTTGGCCTCTTGAGTTGGTGATGTGCTGGTAGTATACATATATGCTGATTAAAGCACCTTCTTACTTACACCTATGTCAGAATATTGGCCTCTTTTTAGCTAGGTACTGTTGATGCCCTTGGTTTTGATGGGCAAAGCTCAAAGAGGAAAACTCCCACTTAAATCCTCTGGCAGATCTGATACTTTAGGAGTCTCTTTTTTTGGAGCATGGAATCCCTCAGTGGGGCAATGCTGTGGCATGAAGATTCACAATGCTGAACACTTTCTCAGTTAGGGCCATTGAACAGGATGTACTGCTGTGGAGAAGCTTCAAGAGGGAGAAACCTGTTTTCTTAGCACAGCACGGGTGCACCTTGGTCTAATAGGCTGAGCTACTTTGTCCCAGTCTATATGCCCAAAACATTTCTAATGCTCAGATTTTTAGGGGTGGTAAGAGACAGTCAGTGGTCCTAGGATCTCAGAACATGTCAGGGCTCGGGTGGCTTGCGGTCTAGGGCCCGCCCCACTCAGCTTTCGGGGGCACCCATGTGGCAAAATGCATCAGGGAGGGCGTTGGTGGCTGGTGTGTTCTAGGCCTGCTTGTGCTTCTGTCCTGCATCCCTGTTAGGCTATCTGTGTTGGTTGCCTTTCCTTAAAATGCTGCCTAATAGCGTTCCGCCTAATGCGTGAGGTTTGGCATGTAAAAAGCGTCCGCCTAATGCGTGAGCTTTCATAGACTGGTCGCGTGCGTAAGCGCCGTAGGCACGCTAACCTACGCGACCGCGCCCTGTCTCCTGTGCTCACTATTCTGGTTGTTTCTGGGGAGTGGCTGTGGATTCTTCTTGCTCCCCATCTTGTTTGTGACAGATCCTGCTTTTTGGCTGAGAAATCTCCGGAGGCTTTCGGTGATCGACCCAGGGGGCCTGGCAGTTTCCAGCTTCCTCAGTTTACAGGATTCCTGATTTGAAGAGCCGTTTTGAGTGTCCAGAGGTGACGTATTGACCTTCAGAGAAGTAGAGTAGGTCGTACTCTACAGGTAGGGAATAATAAGTCTGTGTTCATGGCGCAAATTATCAAAAGGTTTACTTACCAGATTAGTAGATGTCAATTAGGCTGCTAATTACAATGATGATTTAAATGCACAGAAATTCTGATTCTCTTTATGTTATTTCTTTGAATTATAAAAGTCATCTCATTGCTGGCAATGGTTGTATAATGTTGTTTGAGGAGCGCAAAGCTAATTAAAGGCGCGTAAATGCTATTTCAATTGCAGAATATTTTGGCGCAATTCTTTATTGGATTATCTGGCGAATTGGCCCAAAGGAGATGTTTACAGGAGCTTAAGTAAAAGACAGCATTGTGATATTGTTTAAGAGGCTGCTCCTCAAACTTTGGTAAAGGAGTTATTTACTAAGGTGTGGTGTTATTTCCTTGAAAGAAGAATCTGTCGCTATTCACAAGACGTGAGAATTAACAACCTTGTGAATAGGAGTGTGGTTAATGAATGCAAATGTACAAGAAGTCTATTGGATTCATAGAGAGTTATTTTTAGAGGCTTGTGTTCTAGAAAATTCCCACTTTGGTTTTAAAGGTCATTAGACAACTTTGGATTCTGGAGTATTTGTTACTAACTTTTCCTTTTCAGATCTCCTTCCCAGCAGTTCCCTTCCTAATTCCCTTTTCCCCCCGCTTTATCACTCCAAGATTCTGTGTAATAATTACATTCGGAATTGGAGGTATCGAGAGGTGGGTACTTATAACTTCACGACAGACCCTGAGGATGACTTCGCCTGACAGAATAGTGAGCCCACTAATTATTTCCTCCCGGTCTGTATGTGAAGTCATAATGACTACCATCAATGACATAATGTCAGCAATCATGCGTATGCAAGCAGACTTAAAAGAAACCATGAATGCAACCGCTTTGTTAGCAGCTAAGGTAGACAATATCCAATTGCAGGGTACTCCTCTTCCTGATGACGTTCAGGAAACTGGTGCTAGTAGGGCAACTACGAACATAGCTGTTACTGTGCCCCCCCAGATTCCTTTAGCAGCTCCTGAACGTTTTTCTGGGGACTCTTCCAAGGTACAAATCTTTTTGACTCAGATAGAATTACATTTTGCTTGTAGACCAGCTGCGTTTCCAACCCCTCAGTCAAAAATTGCGTTTTTAATTTCCTATTTGACCGGAGATGCCGCAAACTGGGCAGTTCCTTTGGTCAGACAGGATGACACCTTGTTATATAACTGGAAACGCTTTGTGGAAGAATTTGAAAAGGTTTTCGATCGACGTACTGTAACTTTATCTGCAGATCGAGAACTGCTTCAGTTAAAACAAGGAAATAGGGACCTTGTTTCTTATTTGTCTCACTTCAACAGATTGATCGCCGAAACTTCTTGGCCAGAGGAAAAAAGAGCAGCTCTTTTTTATCAAGGTTTAAAAGATGATCTAAAAGATGTTTTGGCGCAAATAGACCCTCAACCAACTGCTTGCTCTGAACTGATCAATCTAACTCTGCATTTAGATCACAGACTCTCTGAACGAAGATCTGATAAAAAAAGAATAGACAAACCTAATTGGAGATCTGAAGCTAAATCCAGGCCTCAATTCGCAAACTCTGAAGCTAGTTCTGAGCCAATGGAAATTGGGACTTTAAGACAACCTTTGTCCAAAGAAGAAAAAGACAATCGACGAAAAAATGGACAATGCCTTTATTGTGGTCGAAAAGGTCATTTCGTGAAGGACTGTTTGACTAAGCCTAAAGGAAGGTTTCCGAATTCTAGTAAGTCAGCAGCTTTGGAAAAAACTGATCAAAAGTCGGAAAACTAGCTTGCCCAAGATGTTTGAAGGGAGATCTCTTGGGAACCATTGCCTTCCCTTCGGTGAACTCGTGTGTCTCTAACTACAAAGCACATTTTAGATTAGCAGTGCAAATCAGGTTAATTCGTGAAACATGTCAAATGGAAGTTTTGGTTGATTCTGGAGCTACAGGTAATTTTGTGGATTTAGAAACTGCCCAACGCTTAGGAATCATCTGTGAACAAAAAGAGACTCCAGAAATTGTTCAAGCAGTGGATGGAAAAATATTAGCTGGAGGTCCAGTAACCATGCAAACATCCAAGGTTGTTATGTTCTGTGAGGATGCTAAGCAACAATTACATAAAGAAGAGCTTCAGTTTGATGTTATCCAAGCACCTCAATATGGCTTCATTCTTGGAATGCCTTGGCTTTGTTTACATAATCCAATTATAGATTGGCGAAAGAGAGAACTGGTTTTCCTATCAGATTTTTGCCATTCTTCTTGTCTAAACACCTCAAAACCAACTCTAAGTCAACTGGCCACAGCAGAAGAGAAGGAGACGCTTTTACCTAAAATGTACAAGGAATTCGCAGAGGTTTTCAGTGAAGTTAAGGCTGCCCTCCTTCCTCCTCATCGTAGCTATGACTGTCAAATTGATCTTGTACCTGGTTCCAGTGTCCCAAATTGTCGCATCTATGCTTTGTCAGAAAAAGAAAACCAACATTTGAGACAGTATCTAGATCAATACTTAGAGAATGGATTCATCCGCCCTTCCAAGTCCCCGGCAGCATCTCCGTTGTTCTTCATTCCAAAAGCAAACGGGGAATTAAGAACCTGTATCGACTATAGGGCGTTGAATAAAATCACTGTCAAAAATAAATATCCATTACCTCTCATCCCTGTTCTGTTGGACCAAGTTAAAAGGGCCGAAATTTACACTAAATTGGACCTTAGAGGGGCCTACCATTTGGTTCGTATTAGACAAGGTGATGAATGGAAGACTGCCTTCAAGACTCGATACGGACTATTTGAATACTTGGTAATGCCATTCGGTCTGTGCAATGCACCAGCGGCTTTCCAGTTTTTTCTGAATGATGCCTTAAAGGAATTTTTGGATCTTTTTGTTATCGTCTATATAGACGATATTTTGATCTATTCCGATTCTGAAGCTGAATATGAAGGTCATGTCAAAAAGGTTTTGAGCACTCTTCAGTCTCACAACTTGTATTGTAAACTATCTAAATGTGATTTTCATGTTAGAGAAGTTGAATTTTTGGGAGTTCTCCTCACACCCACTGGAATGAAAATGACTGATAGAAAGATTAAAGCAGTTGCTGAATGGCCTACTCCAACATCAGTTCGAGACATACAATGCTTCCTGGGCTTTGCGAATTTTTATCGTCGCTTCATTGATCACTTTTCTGCTGTGGTACCCCTATCACACGTTTGTTGAGGAAGAAGGTGAAATTTGAATGGACCTCAGAAGCTGAAAGTGCGTTCCAGAAGTTAAAAAAGGCCTTTACCGAAGCACCTGTTCTCATGCATCCCAACGTAGAAGAACCTTTCATCGTTGAAGCGGATGCTTCTGATGTAGCCATTGCAGCCATTCTCTCTCAAAGGCATCACACTACTGGTCAAATGCATCCAGTTGCTTACATGTCTCGAAAATTAAATCCAGCAGAGCAAAACTATGTTATAGCTGAAAAAGAACTACTTGCTATTCTTGAAGCCTTCAAAGAATGGAGACATTACATAATGGGAGCGAAATTTACTGTGACAGTTTATACTGATCATAGAAATCTACAGTTCATGAGTTCAGCTAGGATGTTAACCCCGCGACAACTCAGGTGGATGATGTTCTTTGCCGCATATGATTTCATCGTAACCTTTCGTCCAGGTCAAGACAATAAGAAAGCCGATGCCTTGTCCAGAAAAGACTCTTCTTTGCATCGCTTTGAAGGAACACCCCAACCTATAATCGATCCTGGCAAGGTAATCTGTGTACTCTCAGCAGATCAGTTCCTAGAGAATATTCACGAGAGTTTCCCTCCTTCTCAGTGGAAGCTATGGCTGAACCCCAAAGTGAATCAAACTATCAAAGAAGGAATACCTTTCCATGGAAAACAAGTGTATCTGCCCTCTTTGAAATTACAGGAAACTGTGTTCAACTGGTTACATTCCCATCCTATGGCTGGACATCCAGGCCCCAGAAAGACTGTGGAGAAAATACAAAAGATGTTTTGGTGGCCAACGCTGCAAAAAGATATAATGAAGATGGCTAATGATTGTGAAGTCTGCGCTAGATTTAAATCCGACCACACGAAACCAAAAGGTCTCTTGCAGGTTCTACCAACACCAACTGAACCATGGAAACATATTTCATTGGATTTCATTACCGACTTGCCACCAATCAATCAGCATACTGTAATTCTAGTAGTTGTGGATAGTTTAACTAAATATGCGCATTTCATTGCTTGTAAGCAATTACCTTCTGCTGGACAATTAGCACAGTTATTTTTGCAGCATGTGGTGCGCTTACATGGTTTGCCTTCAGTTTTGCTTTCAGATCGTGGTTCTCAGTTCTCTTCCAAGTTCTGGCAACAATGGTGTAAAAATCTACAGATTGCTTCCAACATGTCCACCAGTTATCATCCTCAAACTGATGGGCAAACTGAAAGACTGAATCAAACTTTGAAGCAATACTTGAGATGTTATGTTACGGACTCTAAAAAATCTTGGTTAGATTTACTTTGGATTGCTGAATTTGCATACAACACTTCGCCTCATTCTTCGACCGGATCCTCTCCGTTTGAGGCTCTCTATGGTTATGTGCCTAACACCATTCCGTTGACTCTACCCAATGATGGGAGTGGTGTGCCGGCAGTTAGAGACTCTGTGCGGCTTATGCAGAATATTCATCGTCAGGTTCAAGATCGCTTGTTGCAAAGCAAAGAAAAGTATAAGGAACAGTATGATAAAAAACATCGCTCAGGTCCTCAGTATGCCCCTGGAGACAAGGTTTGGCTGTCCACAAAGAACTTGAACTTTAAACACAAGAGTATGTTCCACCCTAAGTTCATTGGTCCCTATCCAGTTGTACGTCAGGTGAATCCTGTGACATTCAAACTGTTGTTGCCCAGGTCCCTGCGCATTCATCCAGTGTTTCATACTTCCCTTCTAAAGCCAGCTAATCAGAACCTGGCTCCCCGTCCAGCACCAATCTTGGTTCATGGCAATTGGGAATATGAAGTACAGAACATTTTGGATTCTAAACGTCGGGGCTCCAGGTTGTGGTATCTCGTCTCCTGGAAGGGGTACGGTGCTGAGAATGATTCCTGGGAGCCGGCTGACAATGTTCATGCCCCTCGTTTGTTGCGCCGTTTCCACCTCCTTCACCCTCTGAAGCCGGGCCCTAGACCGCTCTTGGGAGGGGGGAATACTGTCAGGGCTCGGGTGGCTTGCGGTCTAGGGCCCGCCCCACTCAGCTTTCGGGGGCACCCGTGTGGCAAAATGCATCAGGGAGGGCGTTGGTGGCTGGTGTGTTCTAGGCCTGCTTGTGCTTCTGTCCTGCATCCCTGTTAGGCTATCTGTGTTGGTTGCCTTTCCTTAAAACGCTGCCTAATAGCGTTCCGCCTAATGCGTGAGGTTTGGCATGTAAAAAGCGTCCGCCTAATGCGTGAGCTTTCATAGACTGGTCGCGTGCGTAAGCGCCGTAGGCACGCTAACCTACGCGACCGCGCCCTGTCTCCTGTGCTCACTATTCTGGTTGTTTCTGGGGAGTGGCTGTGGATTCTTCTTGCTCCCCATCTTGTTTGTGACAGATCCTGCTTTTTGGCTGAGAAATCTCCGGAGGCTTTCGGTGATCGACCCAGGGGGCCTGGCAGTTTCCAGCTTCCTCAGTTTACAGGATTCCTGATTTGAAGAGCCGTTTTGAGTGTCCAGAGGTGACGTATTGACCTTCAGAGAAGTAGAGTAGGTCGTACTCTACAGGTAGGGAATAATAAGTCTGTGTTCATGGCGCAAATTATCAAAAGGTTTACTTACCAGATTAGTAGATGTCAATTAGGCTGCTAATTACAATGATGATTTAAATGCACAGAAATTCTGATTCTCTTTATGTTATTTCTTTGAATTATAAAAGTCATCTCATTGCTGGCAATGGTTGTATAATGTTGTTTGAGGAGCGCAAAGCTAATTAAAGGCGCGTAAATGCTATTTCAATTGCAGAATATTTTGGCGCAATTCTTTATTGGATTATCTGGCGAATTGGCCCAAAGGAGATGTTTACAGGAGCTTAAGTAAAAGACAGCATTGTGATATTGTTTAAGAGGCTGCTCCTCAAACTTTGGTAAAGGAGTTATTTACTAAGGTGTGGTGTTATTTCCTTGAAAGAAGAATCTGTCGCTATTCACAAGACGTGAGAATTAACAACCTTGTGAATAGGAGTGTGGTTAATGAATGCAAATGTACAAGAAGTCTATTGGATTCATAGAGAGTTATTTTTAGAGGCTTGTGTTCTAGAAAATTCCCACTTTGGTTTTAAAGGTCATTAGACAACTTTGGATTCTGGAGTATTTGTTACTAACTTTTCCTTTTCAGATCTCCTTCCCAGCAGTTCCCTTCCTAATTCTCTTTTCCCCCCGCTTGATCACTCCAAGATTCTGTGTAATAATTACATTCGGAATTGGAGGTATCGAGAGGTGGGTCCTTATAACTTCACGACAGACCCTGAGGAAGACTTCGCCTGACAGAACAGCACTTGGGAGCAAACCCACTCCAGCAGAGTCCATGTCATTTCCAGTTTTTACTGGTCAGTTTTGAACTTCAGGAAAATGCCTTTTGCAGCTATTTATACACAGGCAGCCACATAGAAAGTCAGCCAACTGACACTAGGAGTCCACTTCCATGTCCTAGAATAGCATGTCCAGTCCTCTTCAGTTCTTCTGCATATTCAGTAAGCGTTCAGGAAAGGGTGACTTGGGATGGCACATTTATACCTGTCATTAGCAATTGGGTGGGGCTGATTCCTTGTTGTTCCTTACCAGGGGTTGCCCTAACTAATTTTGCTGCAATTATAGTTTTTCCTACTGCAAATAATTCCACAGAGTCCCACACTCCCACAAGAGGAAAACGTTTCTTTCTATTGCAAATCCTGTGTGCCCACTCAAAGGTGTGTAGGTGTGGCCAAGGTTATAAACAACCTCCTTCTTTATGGTCACATTGAATCAAGTCTGGGAGGAGCTTCCCCACAATTGATTTGGTGCCTCTCTGACAGGGAGGAAAAAATATTGGAACCTTTCCTGGTGTTCCCTAGTATTTGCTTCTGACAAGAGAGGACACTTTGAAGTAAAATAAGTTCCAGGGTAGAACACAACCATTCTTCGCCCAGGTAAAGAGGAAACACATCCCCACACCCAGTCCTTTAACCCTACTCTCAGGGCAGTTTGCAATCCTCATCAAGGCTAATCACCTACACTGCTGGAAAGCTAATGCTGATTAGCATCTAGGCCCCTTAGGCAGGGAATAGGTGACTTTCTAAAATTACTTTTCCTTAATATTTTCAAAATCCTGACTTTACCATTAGGGTGGGCTTTTAATAAATATTTAAAAGAGTGGTCTAATCATATTTCTAGCTGGTCCCAATCCAAAGATGGCAGAACTAATATTGCATCCAACCTCCCTGTTTATTATCAGTCAGTAGGAACCTTCTTACAGTAAAAATAGTTTTGGGCACTAGTCACTATAAGGATATGCTCTTTTTCACTGTTACTTTACTGCTGGTAAGCAGGAGTAAAGTGCACAGACTTCTAAAGCCAGCATAGCAGATAGGGCTAAAATCTGGGGGTGTCATCAAGCAAAAGATCACCATTTCCTACACTGACATAGACTTTCTCAGTGTGACTGTCTCTGGCTTGTGGAAGCTTTCATACTTGCTGTTAGGTTTGAAAATTTTTTGTTCACATCATATGTCCATCACTTTGTCATCCAATGAATCCAGAAAAATCCTCCAGGTCTTATTTATAATTATTACAGGGTCAGGCAACCCTTACCTGATTTTCCTTGTGTTAAACTAGGCACGAGGGCCAGAAATGTGTTCCTCATTATAGTTGTTTGAAATAAGATATCAGCAGTTGCATGGATTGGTTGGCCCTGTACGAGTAAATGTTTCTTACTTTTATTGCTTGCAGTATCATCCTAGTGTGCCATTATCATAAAGGATATGCAGTTGTCGGCTGTCCCCATTGTTTGTGTTCCATGGGCTGATCCACTATTTTAGGTTCATGGTGTTGTTGGTTTAAGGTCTTCCAGCTGAAATGTAGGCTTAATGCCCACTGTCCTTACTGCTTTCACAGCCAATTAAATTAATTGGTGCAGCTTGTCATTCTTGCCGCTTTTGCTTTGAATAGCATGTTGTTACAAACTTAATTTTCATACACACTCTACTCTCAACAATGTAAAAATGACTATGATGCAGTGATATTGAGGGTAGATTGCAATACATGTTCGAATAATATTATGTTGTAATAGATTCCCGTGTTTTCAGTAATGTTCAATACACAAGCCACCTGCCATCCTATTTACTTTAAAATATATTGCTTACTTTACGGTTGCTGGACATCGGAGCTGCCTTAATATAATCTGTGTTACATTTTGGTCACATCCATTGGAAGACCCTAATGTAAGGTCAAAATAGGAAGTAGTTATTAACATACTACTACCTGCTGCTTTGCAGGGAACTTCGTACTTAAAGATTTCAGTGTGTTGGGATGACAGCGACTCTTGGTGAGGTAGTGCCAAATGTCCCCAATTCCGCACCACCACAGTCCTCTTCACCACCACAGCCCTTATCATCTGTCAGTGCTTTCTGAGCTCATTGCCTTTTGGGCTCAGCCTGCTGCTTTGCGCTTTGACTTTCAGCATTCCTACACGGTTTTGATTGTGGTAAATCCTCCCGTAGGCATATTGCTTGCACTGGATATTTATTAGTTGCCAACAACATCACCAAGGTTATAGATACTCTGCACTTGGTGAGATAATATGATAATCATAGTTCCTTTGTTGGTGGCATTGCCATCTCCCAGTCCCAATATTTTCCAAGGTTTCAAAAGCACAGGTCCTCTGCAGGTATAAATCACTGCTGTGCTGCCTCACCTTTCCAAATAATCCAGCCTGAAGTAGGCTCTCAACAGTCAGAAGCAGTGCCACTTAACCACTGCAGTTGTCCGTCACTACTCTTATTGGTGGTTATGGCTCTCCTAGGTCCCATGTGGTTTGCATACAATATCAAAGGCTCTACTCTGCTCTATGTGCACAGCTACAACTGCTCTGTTAGATAATTTCGGTTACACTGGGTGCTCATTTATGCCACTGGCCTTCCTCGCAATCTATAGGTCTTATTGTGCAGTTTCAATGGAAATTGGGGGGTGAGTTTCCGTCTCCTATCTTCAATCTATTCCAGTTTATTTCAGCTCCGGTCTCCCAGGGTATAAGACACCATTGCCTACATTTTCAATTACTGCCACTAGGTGGAATAAGATATCCTTCTGGAATAAGTAGGGTCCCTGGTTCCCCCTCTAGGTATCAAGCAGGTCATGGCCATTTGGTTTTGCCTAGCTCAACCTTGGTAGAGATTTTCTTACTACATATTTATTAATTTTAATTGATTGATATTTCTTATATTTTTAAATGTTATTTGTTGAAATGTTTAATAAAAAGTTGAATCATTTAATAACATTTTATCCTGAGTTATGCATTAATGTAAAATGTATTTATTATTTTAAATTGGAACATATTTTGTATTCAAATATTTAAATTGGATTCCATTTTTAGGGTTGTGGGGGCATAGTTCTTTGAATGGGTAGCATTATTTTTAAAGTGAATATACATTTGTCTTCCTGTTTTATAATTTAAAATGATCGGTGTGATTTCTTTTGTTTACACATTTCTTTTTTAAACACTTTTTATTGGTTATTCCATTTTATGAACCAAATCAACAACAATTTTCACCGACACACCTGCATTATATGACAGTGATGCATCTGTACCTTCCCCTCTTCTACCCCAGGTCAAGGCAGTTTATAAGCCAGCATCAGACAGCTGTTTCTTATTCCTTTATAAGCCCCAGCAGGCCCTCCATGCCCCTCATGCTTTTTCCCATTTCAGGGGCAGCCTTTCCCTCGGCGACCACTTTTTTGCGTTAGTCCACCTTCCAACCCAGACCACTATCCATGTGTCTCCTTGTCCGACTTCCCTTAGTGTGCCCCTTGCTGTCACATATAGCCATCATGTTGGCCGCTCCTGTGGGGTGTCTGGTCCTACACTGGCCAGCCAGTATCAGACCACATGATGTAAGAATCTCAACACTGTGGAGAAGATAAGTAAGGATGAGGTTGACCAGTGACTGGGAATATGATTGGACTCTGGACTTTTTGTTTTCCTTCTGTACATAGACTGGTTCCCCTGACGCTAACTTATGTGTTTTATTTATTTTGCTAACACATTCCAAGTCCCCTTGCCCATTCTGGCTGAAGACCATTATTTTATTGTCTTTCTTCCTTTACAATGGACAGTTTTTTACTTATTCATTTTATGATTTAAATATAACTGTTTTTTTATCACAACATCTATGTCTTGTGTTGTTCATTACATATGCTGGATTCAAAGTATGGAAGTCAACATTTGTAGATGTTTAGCTATGCTTTCAACATGATACCTTGTTACACAAATGGTCCTATAATTCACATGTCTTTCTCAAAGACAATTATCGCCTCATATATTGACAATGGCCAGTGTAACCAGTTGACCATCACCAACAACTGAGTATTGCCGAAAACAAAAGAAGGCTCCTGAGCGAAAGAACTAAAAGGCAGAAAGAACAGGGGAATAAATACAGGATCAGAAAAACTGAAAAAACTGCCTGATAACTTCAATTGGCGGAATATCTCACCATACCAGGATGCTAACAAAGTCATCTCAAAGTCATAGTGTGTATGTAAATACATTCAACAATAATATTCAAAAACGTATAAGAGGAATCATCAATGTCATCATCCAAGGTTTTATAAAAAAACAATTATCTTTTTGTAATCCTATCTGAATAAATATACATATACCCATACGTCACAAAACAATATCAGCCTGATTCATCATTCTCCCGTTTTGCGAGCCCCTAATAGCGATTCATAA
This sequence comes from Lissotriton helveticus, assembly GCF_964261635.1. Classification (NCBI taxonomy): domain Eukaryota; kingdom Metazoa; phylum Chordata; class Amphibia; order Caudata; family Salamandridae; genus Lissotriton; species Lissotriton helveticus. The sequence continues at coordinate 787,857,131 of NC_136057.1, read as the reverse complement.
GGAATCGCTATAAGGACTTGCAAAACGGGATTCATGTAGAAATTGCATAAAGAAATGCGATTCCTACACATTCCTTATTTGCGATTAGCAAATTGCTAATCGCAAATAAGGAATAACTCCCCATTCATTCCTATGGGCCTAAAGGCCCATAGGAATGAATGGGGAGTTATTCCTTATTTGCGAATGGCAATTTGCTAATCGCAAATAAGATAGCGATTTCAAGGGTGCCAGGGGTGTCCAAAGGACACCCTGTAGCACCCCTGAAATGTAATCTACATTGGTGTTGCGCACACACATGTCCAAAGGACGGATGTATGACGTTACAACGCATACTTTTAAAACGCCTACCTTTACATCGCAACTTTTACAACGCATACCATTACAAGGCATAATGCTTTTAGGCGCTGGATAGTGAATAGTTTAATTTACTATTCCAACTCCAGTCCCCGTGGATAGTAGGGAAGGTTATTGGATAGTAAATTAACCTATTCCCTATCCTAGAGCGCCCCCCAGAGCAATGCGTTGTAATAGTTTGCGTTGTAAAAATTGTGTTGTAATGGTAGTTCGTTGTAAAAGTTTCGTTGTAAATGTTGTTTCCCCCAAAGGACATGTGTGTGTAACATGCAACTTAGAAAAATGCATTTAAATGCATTTTTCTAAGTTTTCGCTATTTACCACGAGGTTTGACCTCGCGGTAAATAGCGGTCCAAAATTGCGATTTCGGTATTTTAAAATGGTTCATGAATTGCATTTAAGGAATCTCAAATAGAGATTCCTTAAATGCAATTCCTCGCAAATATGCGAATTCTTTAATAGCGAATTTTGCATTTGGGATGATGAATCCCAGATGCAAAAATTGCACTCGCAAAGGGCCAGATTCTCAGAATCTGGCCCTTTACGAGCGTAATTAAGCTTGATGAATCAGGCTGTAGGTTCCTTAAGTTCATAGAAGTAAAAAGGAATAACCATAAACTCAAGCGTAGCCTTCGAAATGTCCCCTACAATGCTCAACCCATGACCCATGTCACTCGCACCACATTTCTTCTATGGACAACTCTTACACACACAAGTAAACCCACAGACAAACAAAATAGCAACAAATGGAGAACAAATTATAACAGGACACAATGGAATTTAACATATGTTCTACAAACAGAATTAGAAATATTTCAATATTCAGGTATTTTTTTGTAAAAACGTATAATACATTTGTTACTTAAAAGTCATCACTTATTATATCATGCCGTTCAATTTCCTAATGGACACATCTTGTTATCTAGTCATGCTCCAAACTATCACACAACTGAGTATTGACTGAAGGACTGAGTATTGACTGAAGGATATATGTTTATTCAAATATATTGGGGTCATACATATTTCAGAATGATCATTGGGATCTCTCTTGTGACTTTGCATTTGTGGTGGGTAGGATTTCTATGACCAAGGGCATTTACTGTGCCGGTGCCAATGTGTGGGTAGGTGTGGGTCATCGGCCAGTACAGCTGGGGGAGGGCCTGTACAGGGGATGATGGGCCTTTACAGCTGGGGGATGTGCCCGTTTCAGGTGATGAGTATGCGTGGACAGGTGGAGCCGGTGCCTGTTCAGGGGGTGAGGGTGCCTGGAAAGGTGAGGGAGGTGCCTGGACAGGGGGTAAGGTTGGTATATGTACCATGGGTGAGGGTAGTTGTACAGGTGTGAGATGTGACTGGGCAGGGGGACTCGACTGTGCTGCAAGGAGTATGTGCAGGGGAGTGGTGTCTGGGTATGTAGGCAGGGTACCTGTGCACGTTTAGTTACAGGTGAGTGAGTGGCTCATGGTACAGGTCAGTGTGTTGGCTCCCATCCATATGTTGACCATGATAGGTGGAATCTGGTACAGTTTCAACTTGCCCTCCATCGTCTTCATGGTCAAGGCATGGTGTCTTGGACTATCTTCCCTATAAAATCTAGAATGTCACGTTTCCTCCTTGCCATGTCTTGATCAGATGTCTCAATCCTGTCCAAGACACAGGTCTGTCTGTCAAGCACCTGAGGGATTTTGGCACATGTCCTCTAGTGAGTCTGAAATGTTACACCCCTAAATGTCACAGCCCCTATGGCAAAACTGTCCTGCCTCACATCAGATTGCTGTTGGAAACAATCTTGCTCCCACTGGCCACTATTGCCATCTGCAAGGCACCTGATGCACGGGACAGCATCTGATACAGCTGTCAGTTCTACCAGCAGGGAGTTGGTAGTTGGGAGGCTGTGGGAAGAAGATTGGTGCCTAGGGAAAACCCGATCCTCACCAGGGGTGTTAGGTCCCTCAGATGCTTGAGAGAAGGCCTGGGATCCACTCACAGTAATGGGAAGAGTGTGTAGGAGACCAAAGACTTCTGGCCTGAATGGAAGAGCTGCAAGGAGCTGATGGTTGAATTGGGGAAGCTGAATGCTGTGGCTGGTTAGCTGACTGCTAAGAATGGGCAATTCTCAGAGGTGGAGTGGGAGGTATTAGGTAAGAGTAGGCAGAGTATGTGGAGTGGTACTCCGTAGAGTTCCACAGAGTTAAAAAAACACATTGAAACTCCGCTCAGCCCCAGTCCCACCGACAATTTAAAAAAAAAACAAAAAAACCTATGTACTGACTGACTGACTGACTGAAGGGTTTGTAAAGCGCTCGAATGCCGCGGCGTCTTGGCGCTGTAGTACAGAAAAAAATCAGGCAAGCGCAAGTTAGGGGAGGGAAAAAAGCCAGGTTTTTAAAACCTTCCTGAAACTTGGTTTCGGCTTTTGTGAGCGAAGTGTGGGAGGCAACGAGTTCCACAATTTAGCAGCTTGGTAGGAGAACGATTTCCCCCCCCATCGGGCTCTCCTAATTCTGGGCTGACATACAAGGTCATAGTTGGCTGACCTCAGAGCTCGCGAAGGTACATAGCGAGACAAGAGTTTAGCGAGGTCATCAGGTCCCTTCCCATATAGGGACCTGTGAACCAGGCAGAGTGCCTTAAACTGTACTCTGCGCCTGACTGGGAGCCAATGGAGCTCCCTATGACTTTAGACGTAGGGTGGCGCTTTGGAAGATTCAACAAGACCCTGGCGGCGGCAATCTGAATTGCCTGCAGTTTGGTTAGTTGTTTTTCTCCAGATCCCAGATAAAGTGAGTTACAGTAGTCCACACAGGACATTATAAGGGCTCCCATCACCGTTTTTTTTAACGTGGGCGGAATATAAGGTAGAATTTACCTGAGGACCTTGATATTGTAAAAACAGGCAGATGTCACCTGATTAATTTGTGCCATGCAGGAGAGATCTTTATCCAGCAGGAAACCAAGATTCCTGACCTTGTCTACTGGGCTAGGACAGGACCCTTCCTCTGGAGGCCACCAAAGATCACTCCAAACGGACGGTTTGTGACCGAGCTCTATAACCTTATCCGTGTTTAGTTTAAGATAGTTGTGGCTCATCCAATTTTTTACCTCTATGAGGCAGTTCCTGAAACATTCCGCTGTAGCTTTGACTGATTGGGAAATTGACACTACAATTTGTGTGTCATCAGCATAGGACACTAAACGCAAGCCATAAGATCTAATCAAGGCAGCTAGAGGTGTAACATATAAGTTGAACAGCGTGGGCGAGAGCGCCGAGCCTTGAGGAACCCCTCCCGGAAGGGAGAATTCATCAGATTGCAGGCTATTCCAGTGCACTTGCTGCATTCGGGTGCTTAGAAAAGATGTTATCAAGGCCAAAGCAGGGCCCGAAAAACCTAAAGTAGTTAGCCTATTTAACAGGACGGAGTGGTTCACAGTGTCGAAGGCCGCTGTGAGGTCTAATAAAATCAGGGCCGTTCGGCCACCCTCATCCATGGTCTTGCGTAGTTCTTCCAGTGCCATGATGAGAGCGGATTCAGTTGAATGAGAAGGTCTAAAACCGTGCTGTGATGGGTCTAGCAGCTCATTCTCGTCCACATATCTCATTATTTCCTGATTCATGGCCTTTTCCAAAATTTTTGCAGGCAAGGACAAACAAGATATAGGACAGTAGTGCTTAAATTCAGAGGGATCAAGAGTGTCCTTCTTAAGAATAGGCCGGATACAGGTTTTTTTTCCAGCTGCTAGGAATTCCCCTAGATTGATAATCTTATTTAACAGAGGTGTTAGCACAGCTGCAGTGATATCAGGAACCATATGCAGTACATAGGGGGGACAAGGGTCTAAGGGGGATCCAGATTTCATCTGTGTAAGTAACTGACAGACTTGCTTCTCCTCTAACGGAGGGAAGTTAGAGTAGCAGGAGGCCGTTCCAATAGAATTATCAATATTTGTAGTAGTTGAGTTTACTACAAGGGTGCTAAGATCATCATACACTGTCTGAACTTTCAGTTGGAAAAAGGTGGCAATACCACTCACAAAGTTCTGATCAGGGCTAAAGATCACATCCCGAGGACTCTTTGCTAGGTGGGTGACCGTTTTAAACAGTTCCCTAGAGGTATTTGAGGAGTCTAAAATCTTCTTAGTGAAGTAGGTTGATTTAGCATGAACGAATGCCAACTTGTACTCCTGCAGAGCTTTAGTGTATTCTAATTTGCTTTCCTGGCTGTAGTTTGAACGCCAGACCCGCTCCAGTCGCCGACATTTAATTTTAATTGCTTTCACCTCCGTAGAATACCAGTGTGCAGTGGCGAAGCGTCTTCTAGGCTTTTTTGTTTCTAGTGGGGCCAGCTCATCAACTGCATTGCTGATCCAGTTATAGAATTTGGTAGCTACAATTTCATTATTGCCAGATTCGAAATCCGGCGGATTTCTAGCAAGTGTGTTGGCTAATAGATTAGGTTCCAGCTTTTTCCAAGGGCGAAGCTTTTCAGGGAGCGTCAGATTTCTGCGGTGATTTACAGGGTTTTTCAGCTGTATATTAAAGAAGATAGCGCTGTGGTCAGACCAGGATATCGGGAGAATCGAGGTCATTTTAATATGAATATTATTAGTGAAGATTCCTTCGAGGGTGTGTCCTGCTACATGCGTGGGCGTCGAGATTAACTGACTCATACCAAAACTAAGAAAATTATCAAGTAGTGTGGCTGTGTCCGAGTCGTTATTTGCCTCAAGATGGTAATTAAAATCACCCAGAATAGTGTATGTGGCTGAGTCCGAGGTGGTTTCTAAGAACGTATTTAGTGCTCTGCTGAAAGAAGCTCTCGGACCAGGGGGCCGGTACACAAGCAGTCCTGCGAATATCAGGGAGTTGTTGTCTTTAATTCTAAACGTCATGGCTTCGGCTTCTATGTCCTGTTGGGGAGGGCAAATACTTTTAGATGGGACTCATGAATTATAGCCACTCCTCCGCCAACAGCGCCTGGTCTATTTACATATTCCAAACTGTAGCCTTGAGGAGTGGCCGCGTTCCAGTCCGGACCTGAGGCGTCGGACGCCCAGGTTTCCGTAAGGAACATTACATCGACCACATGGTCAGTAATCAGAGCCTCAATTTCAAGTCTATGCTTAGGCATAGACCTGGTATTCAGCAATTAACATTTCAAAACTCTATTTCTGTTAGACGGTGACTTTAATCCGTTTCTGTGGTTATTAACCTGCTTCTGATTGCATGAGACAGTGTCGTCCCTTATCTCCGGGGGTGGGTCAGTCAGAGTGTACGATGTGGCAGGGGGCTGGAAACCACATAAGGAACAGCTAAGGGTAATATGAAAATCCTCAGGGTTTACTCTTCCTCGGTGATTACAATAAGATTGGTTCAGCATTAGCAACTCCAATTTAGAGTAGCCTATTCTCTGAAATTGGGCATAATTTCCAGCGCTAGGCGCGGGCCCGGCGCGGACGGGCGCAGACGGGGTTACCTTAGGCGCACCTTCGGCGCGCTTCTGGCGTGCCCGCTGCGCCTGTCCGCTGCGCGCACGGGTGAGTACTGTAATTTTATGCCCGTTAGGGCAGGTTCAAAGAAAAGCTAGTGCAACCGGCCAAAATACTTCAAATATGTCCGCTCCGCTCTGCCCAATGCGTGTCCCGGCAGCACCTAATCGGCTGCGGGGACCAGGGTTCGAGCGTGTAGGTACATACCTGCTCTCTGGGGTCTGCGGGCTGCCCTCTTGTGTGGACTGCATATGCTCAGTCCAAACAAGACATAAAACGTAGGGGTTTGCAACAAGGACAGCGGCGAGTGTGGCCGCAGATGCTAGAGAGCAGGTAATTGAGTTTTTGTCTTTGTTTTGGGCCATGACACAGGGGATAAGGGGTGTGCTCTGCTCCACCTCAAAGTCAGAGTTTTGTCTCAACTCTGCGTTCCCAATGGAGCGTGGAGTTGGTAAAACTCACTGGCGGTGTGCAGTACATCACCCGGGCTTAGTTTTATGCTGGTAGGAGCTTGTGTGGGCTTAGATGTTTTGCCTAGTGGGCAAACAGTGGAGGCCAGGGGATCTGACGCATCATCTTCTGCAAGCAGCACCAGATCATCTTAATGCTCCTCTATTTCCTCCTCATCCTCTTCCTCGTGTGCATTTCCGCCAGGTAACATAGCTGCTTGGAAGAGGAGTGTTTTCTCTCCTTGGATTATCTATCACCCTCCACTTGTAAATGGTCCATCTTCCTCAAGCAACTCAGCATCCTCTGTAAGGCAGAGGTTGCAACAGGATAAGTATTTGCCTTATTATATCATGTTGAACAACAAAAGGGTTGTGTATAATAATATTTGAATCAACTGATGTTCCCCCTGACCTGGTTTTTGTACACCTACAAGTGACAGCGCATACTGTAGCATTTCAGTGGTCAATGCAGATTTGCAAGGAAAATTAAAACTCACCTGCTCCAACCACAGCTCTGTGTGATATTTATGTCAGCAGCTGAGCTTGGCTCCTTGGGTGTGTTGCAGAAGATTTGGTCCTTGATCCAGCAGCTTCAGAATGAAGTGACACCATAATTAATGTTCAGCATGCAGGGCCGGCTGTAAAGCAGTGCAATATGTGCCACCGCACCGGGCGCTGGCTTGTATTTGGGGCGTCATTTTTGCAAGTATATTCTCATTTGAAAAGCACCCACTGCTGTGTTTTTGGCCTCCAGCAATTTTCAGGCATAAATTAAAATTTCAAGTGAACTCCTGTGATTAATCATCTTCCTAGAAAGAAATGGCGGTTTGTCTAGTGAAAATTGTAACTCATCGTAAGTAGTGCAGAGAGTTAAAATGCCTGCTGCTAAGAACGTGTACCATGCAGATAACAAAGTGCATATAATCTAAATAGGTCAGTGGGTTACTTCTTCTGTAAGGGAGCTCCTACTGTTACTTGTAGTTTATAAGTAAAAGTCCTAATATAGAATATTTAGCTATTAACTGTCATCAAAGAGCTACATGCAAACTGCAAAGTATATGTTACAGCGTTATGTTTTTTGCCCAGTCTTTCATTATCCTAATCTAGCCAAAAGCGTTCATTTGGGTAGAAAACAATTCTTAATATTACAGAGAACCTCCTAACAATGGTGGCACATTTTTAATTCTGAATGTGTGCTTTTCCAGAATAAGGACTCATACTATATTGCCTACCAGTATCGCTGACATGTCACTCCTACACTACACCTACACAACACTTTGCAGTCCTGTCTGATGTAACATTTCCTATGCACTGATTTACACACATATAATTGTCTCTGTGCAATGTGTGTGTGAGGTAAAGTGCTCTGACACCTTACACTGGTATGAGTGATGCTATAAAACTAAATGAATCTGAGAGACAGTAGTTATGGAGACTTGAGAGGCACTGTTGAAGGGTGCTAGTGAGGGAATCCATGGCAGAGGTGGTCATTGGGGCGGGCTCCAACAGACATTGTCGCACAGGGCACCACCAGTGTTAAACCTGGCACTGTCAGCATGATTCATATGTGCACAAGGAACATTTACACAGGCTTCACTGATTATGTTGGGAACATATTACACAACAAATTCTGATTCTATAATAAAGTAGCAATATCAGCTATCGCCCTTACAGAAGGAATTACAGATTGTGCTAAATTTGGGAATATATAGATTAGAACACAGTAAGGGACACTTGCCTGACAGACAGCTGGAAATGGGTCTACTGCTGCAACCAGGAGAGGTTTGTCAGGATCACTGAGGAAGACCTGACATCAGCTGTAATGTAACATATATATCCATATTTTAATACAAAGGTTTATGATAATGATTTAACATGGATATGTCATAGGTATAAATCAGTGAGAATCAATGAGGGGGCCCATGTGGCCCTCCTGACATTTACATGCGGGCCCCTGGTCAACAGCAGTTACTTATTATGGCACTGATTGAAGAAATATGAATTTAACCGGCAAATGTATATTTTAAGATTGATGTAAGTTAAAGAAAATAAGTAACTAGGGTGTCTTGCACCGCTTAACTTTGGAAACATTTTTAGAGACATCTTCCAGCATAAGTGCAACGATATGATAAGTTCTGGTAGTTCTAAAAGTGTTATCATTAACATGCAGAACTGTTTCACCTTTGTACATCAGAGCATATCAGTGTATTGCAAGGCAATTTTTTGATTAGGGAATGTTTTCAAACCAGATTTAGGTGACATTTATCCTTTTCCTTCCCCACCTGGAAAACAATGCCCATAGTGAATTGAGAGGTAAATCATATTTTATGTGTTTATGTGCACCCTTTGGGTTGCCTATGTTACTATTAGACATAAACAACATCATAGATTTTGTAACTAACACCGTAGAAGGTTTTATAAGCACACATCCTAAAGTCATGTATTTCAAGGTTTACTTATATGTCATTATGAATCAAGAGGGAAAATGAAAAGGGGCAATAGGCTAGCATCACACAGTTTGTTCAAGTGGATAAGCTAGGATTAATCTAGGTGTGGGCATAGCTCACAGAGTTTTACTCCATGGAATTCTTCAGAGTTACATAAAAACTCTGAGAGGTTCCACTGTGTTTGCACACCATTGTGCTACAAACACCAGAAAGGTACATGCATTATAAAAAGGAATCGCTTCCTGTCAAGTGGACATAGTGTGAATAAATGGGGTCCAGGAATGTAATTAACTGGTTGATGCCTGTGCTCTGCACTCTGGAAACATGGATTGCAATTAGACCCACAATCAAGGTCTTCAAACATCTGCGATTTGGCATCTCCAAAGTAACCTGCATCCTCTGCAGAGAGCGCCCCTGCGATGGATGAGCTTAGGCCTGCCCACTTCTCTCCCTTGCTTGTGATGAGGTGAGAAGGTGCAAAGATAGGAGAATGGATGAGTTTCTGCTGCATGTAGGCACATCACAGATGCTCGCCTGCGACGTACCGGCAAATGCGGTGTATCCAGGCATTGAACAACACCGGTATTTTGGTGGTATTTATTAGATACTCTCAACAAGAGAAATTAATTCTACGGCATTTGTTTTATTTTCCAAATTAACAGGGGCAAGGGGGAGCTAGCATACAGGGAGTTCTGGAACTTTCCTGACAGACTAGTGCTTCTGGAAAAACTGATACAACTGGGGAGGCCACTGCACAGCTATGGGAAGTGAGGGATTTCAAGTGTCTTTTTAAAGGCGATGCAACAAAATGAGCCAGAACAATTCTAGCTCTCCCCCAGCTCCGTGGTGTGAGTGGTCTCTTGCTTGCACACATCCTCATTAAATTAATAATTACAAATAAAAGACTTTCACTTTATAGATTGACTTCTGTGACTCTGGCACCAAGCTACAAGCACCAAACATCACATGATCTCACCCACAGGTCTTCAGGCTGCCCTTCTTAGCTATGGTGTGCCTTAATCGTAATTTGCCTGTGCAGCAGCAGCAGGAAACGGGTGAAAGAGTGCATTTATCCACCTCTCCACAGCACATGGGAGGGGCAGCCCCACTTCACCTCTTTTTTTAATCTCATTGAGTTGATTCTCCATGGGTTAGATTTGGAAAAGGATACGGCTGCCGGTCACATTGCAAAACTAAGGGACTGGCAGACTATCTCTACTACTCTATTCTTCTTCTGCTGGTGATTTTTATGAAAGTGAAGCCAGGGGGGTACCTTTGAGAATGCTACTTGAAGCCGGGATTCAGGGCGGTCCCGATGCAAATGCTCGCCTTTTGGAGCTTCACATATGGCTAAATTCAGGCACCGTGAGGGCGGGTGGGCTGTAAGGTGGAGTTTTAACAAACTTCACACTCTGAGCAGAGTGCAGATTAGCAAAAGCTCTGCAAACTCTGCCAGGAGAGTAGAGTTTGCCACCCACCACTAGAATAATCCCAAGTTTACTGGTGTAATGTTATGCAGTTCAGCCACCAGATTGTTTTGTGGGATGTGAATGAGTACGATAATGAAATTCTGAGACAGCTACACAACATTGATCATTATCGCCCTATTAGGGAAGATCCTACGGATAGACTGAAGTCACAGATTCAACAGATTACGGCACAAGCACTAGATGAAGGATACCTGTGTAGAAAGGAGTATGATTTTCTTAATTCAACGACACAAAAGATTCCAAATATCTACGTTTTGCCAAAAGTCCACAAGGACATTAATCACCCCCCTGGCCGTCCTATTATTGCAGCATGTGGCTCCTTGTTGGAACCACTTGCAAAGTACATTGACGTGTTTTTGAAAACCATTTGTACCATTGGCAGAGGCATACATTAGGGACTCTATGGATTTCATTTCCAAAGTGGAGGATTCAACATTCGAGAGTGACCAGCAGGTGCTGGTCACTTTCGATGTTGAAAGCCTCTACACCAACATTCCTCAAGACGAGGCTCTACTTGTTTTGGACCTAGTATTGGAGACGAGGGTGAGACCACATGCTGTCCCGACCAGCTTTATTTCAGCTTTAGCGAAAATCTGTTTTAAGAACAGTTTCTTTTCCTTTAAGAATGATTTATTTTTGCAGATAAAGGGAGTAGCCATGGGCTGTTGTTTTGCGCCAGAGATTGCGAAACCTGGTGATGGATGTGTTTGAAAAAAATTACATCTATAAAGAGACAACACCCTTTAGAGCCCATATCATAAGGTGGAGTCGATTTATCGATGACATCTTTATGATTTGGGAAGGAAGCTTGGAACAACTAATGGCTTTTCATGGGTGGTTGAACAACTTATCAGCGGATCTGAAATTTACCATCACCTACAATAATTCCAAAATTAATTTCTTGGATTTGAACGTCATACACAAAGAGGGGAGACTAGAAGTGAGCCTCTACTGTAAACCTACAGACCGTAACACATTACTCCATTTTAATAGTGGACACCCCAGGACCCTGAAAGAAAATTTGCCCTAAGGCAATTTCCAAGGATCCGGCGTAATTGCAGTAACAAAAGTGACTATTTTACAAATGCCGAAAAACTACAAATTAAGCTTGTCAATAGAGGGTACCCCAAAAAACTGGTCAGGACAGCTCTGAAGCGGGCGTGGTCTCTACTTACACCTAAGGAAAAACAAAACACTGATAAGATGACCTGCGTTCTCACCTACAATCCGAAGGCTAATAAAATCAAGCAAATTATATTAAGGAATTGGCGATTAATAGAACAGTTTGATATCCCCAAACCACTCTTCGCATGCCGAAGGCTAAGAACATCAGGCAACACCTAGTCAAGGCAACAAGAATTCCACCAGAGAAAGGTAACCTGAGGAGTATGTTGGAGGAGTATGTTGAGTCTTCCCCCTGTAGTAGGACACTATAAGTGCAATGGATGTGTAGTTTGTCCATACACTGCTAATACCAAGCAAGTGATAATTAACAACAAGAGGCATGTGCAATTAGACTTCTCAAACTGCAACACCAAAAACGTGGTGTATTGCATTACCTGTCCGTGCGGTAAAACATACATAGGGCAAACGACGACAGGACACGATGAGAATGATATCAGCTGGTCTGTATTGATGGGAGTGAAAGCGCTGAGTAAAATGATGGTTCAAACGACCCTCAATAAATTAGAGGCAAGGATGATTGAGAAGTATGAAACTGCCAGGGGAGGACTTAATGACCGTGATGAAATCTGGTCATTGATAAGATCTTAGACCCATGTCGAGGTGTCTTTGGAGACTCGAGCACTGTTCCTGTTCCGCATGTATACTATAGGCTATTGTGTATATATTGTACATAAAATGTTTATAATGATAAAGTTATTTTTTATTGTTTGAATGTTTGAAATGCTGGGTGACAATGCTACCATGTATATGCTTTAATGTAATTGCTTGGAGATGAGCACTCACTCTGTGACCACTGGACGCCCTGTCCCCTCCCGATCTGTCATGGGTTACTAGTAGAAGTTGACACACTATGGGGTTATGACATGAGGGGAGTCCATTGTTCCGTGTAGATGCCCCCTTGCACATGCCATTAGGAGGTATCCCCCGCCTTGTTTGAATTTACTGTCACTTTTCCTTCTTTTTTAGTATAGTTTTGCACCTTTGTAGAGGGAGTTAAGTTATGAGGGTTAGGCTCCCATAAGGATAGAGGTTACCCCTTCAGTTCTTGGGGATACGGAGGAATATATTCTATAACTGCTTTTTTAGTCAGGTGAAAGGCGTTTTATTCCCGGTCTATTTTGCGTTGGTTTGTTCCATACAGAAATGTTGGTATGTTATTTTCATAGGTATACATACCTGGGGAGTTGAGTTTTTGAGTCAAAAGGGAGAAGGGAGTAGAGTAGGAACGGAACGTAGTCCCCTTTCTATTACCTTGACGCTCAGACGGCACGTCCCGATCACGTGGGAGGCCACGGCGAGGACGGCGCTGGTGGATTTATACTGCGATAGCCTCGTTAGTGAACGACCTGACCTTTATGGCGACGTGTTGCTGCAGAATTTGGGACTGCCGACACCGTGTAGTTTTGGTGAGTGCCGCAGCGCTTCTAGACGAGGGATATAGGATACAGTCTCAGCGTGGGTGTGGAACTGATTTGGCCGGTTCTCACACTAACGTGTCTCCTCACCCCTTCTTTGATTTCAGTGGACTTAGAAGTACTTAAGAACCCGGAGATTTGCCCCCGTGAGGTTTAGAGCGGATACACACAAGGTAGGATATCCAGCCCTGTGGAGAGGACTTATGCGCTTAAGCTGTTTCTTACCAGTTCCTGAAATGTCTCGGGGACATGCCCGACTTATGTGTACCTTTATTATTATCACCATCCTTTAGAAACCGTTGGAGTTGGTTAACATAGCGGGTGGCTTTGCCTCCATGGAATTTAAGTAAGTGGTTTGGTTTAGTATTTTTTCGTTTGTAGTTTTCACTATAGATGAGGGCATGTTGTGACCACTGAATTTGCGCACCCCTCCTTTCTGTAGCACTGAACTATGCACACAATCATTGTGATTGTTTTGTAACTCGTGGATATATAACACAGATATTGGCATACTTGACGCACACCATTCTCTGGGAGTTTACGGTACTATAGGCTAGTTGTGGTGTTTTTCCTCTTCTTTTCTCCTCCCTCCCCCCCCCCCCCCCCTTTTTGTATTGGCACTGGTGTGTATTCCCGGCTGGGAGAGGCACATGACCACAGTTTAAGTAGGATGGTGAAGGCTGCGGAGCGGGGCGTGGTGGCACGCGGAGTGTTGATAATCTGCCTGCAAGTTAATTTCTACATTGTATGTATTTCTAGGTTTGTTTTCCCCCTTCTTTTGTCGCCCTGTCCTGAGGAGGCCTGATTTGTTGGAAGGCCGAAACGCGACCGCGTCGACACTTTCCTTTTGGAGGAGTCTTTTTGTTTCCAATTAATTTGTGAAATATACATCACTGGACACATGTGAAGATTGGGGTTCCATGAGGATTTCGGTTTGGAACCGTTGTGTCTGACTACCTCCTAGTGTACCACCTAGATTTAATAGGAGGACACGTTTTGTAGTACTGTTCTATAGGGTGAAAGATAGGAAGTACTTAACAGAGATACATTTATTAAGTATATTCTCCCCATCCATTTTCTTGCTTTATGTTATTTTGCTTTATGTTTTTGCTGTATAAAGTGTATATGTTGTTTCATTGTGTATATTTGTTGTATATAGGTATGTACATAGGTATGCTTATTCGTTGTGTATAATTTATATATATGTTGTGAGAGGATTTAGTATTTGTGGTTTGTGACATACATAAAAGAAATAAGAAAAGTATGCCTTTGAATAAGATTGCAATAAATAGAAATGTGTAATCTTTTCCTCCTGTGGGTGTGATGATACTGGAAAATATTTGAATAATTCCATAGTGGACTTTTGCCACAAGACCAATAGGAGAATTTATTGTCACCTATTGTGAAAATTTGTTTATATTTGTTCCTCCTTTTGCCAATTCTCCCTTTACAGATGTTCAGCCACCAGAAGAATATGCTTTGCTTCCTCAACACCGACTTTGCCAGTTGCACCTTATCTCCAACCACTACCCTGCGGGCATCAGTGCAGCTGTCTGCCACATCAATGGAACAGAATGTATCTGAACAGTTTCCTAGGATATTTTAGCAGGACACTGTTCAGATGGATTCCAATTGCCTGGCACCACATGGTAGACTGGCACTGGTTTTTAGCCATTTGGATTATGGAACTGCTTTATATATGGTAATGGTGGACTAATTACTCACACATCTTCAGACGAGCAAAAACACTGCTGCAAAACGTATCTGCAATAAAGACAGATAAAGTTCTGCCATCACAGATACTGCATTGGCTGCCCATATATAACAGAGAATTAGGTTTAAGCTCCCTTGTCATACTCACATAATTTTGCACTACTCTGGCCCTCCGTTTCTCAGGCAGAAGGTTGAATTATATTAAGCTTTGTGAAATTTGAGATAATCCAACCTTGACCTAGCCAAAATGAAAAGGATAAAGAAGGCCAGAGCAGGTAGTCACTTTTTTATCTCTTTGGGAGTCACCCACTGGAACTCTCTCCCTCTAAATCTGTGCCTTACTGAGGGTTTCCTTGCAAGAAATTGAAACCACAGCTCCTCCCTGATATATGTACATGCATCTCTTGTTCTCTGTGGCCTCCCTACTTGACTAAACAATTGGAGTCTCAGTACCATGGTATCCCTTTGAGGATGATTGTTAGCGCTTAACAAATTCTAAAAGAATAACATACATTTTGGCCCATGGAAATTTGAAAGTGACTATCCATGTTATGGTCTAGCAACCCACTCGTGGCTACTCCTCTTTAAAAGTGGCAATATACACAAATTGGTATTTCATTTAACATACATTTAGTCATACTTTCATTATCCAACATTTTATGAAGAAGTACACTCCTATAAGCTATATCTGAGCATATAGAGATGAGTGAAAATAGAGATATTAGACACATACCATTCTTCAGACATTTCATCCATTTTTGTAGGAGCATGAGAATTTTGTGAGAGCATTATACTAGGGTCTATCATCCACCCAGTGTGTGGTGCCTAAACAGATGTCACACCTGTATGTGGGGCATAGATTGTTGTGTGCTGTGTCTCTCTGGCCATTGCCACAGGGCTGGAAATGAGTTGAGTATACTTAGTTTACATTCTAGTTAACACATATAATGATCCATATGTCCTACTTCAGTTTATATGCTTGAGATTATTGATGTAGTCTATGTAAAATATCTATGGGGTGTCTGAACACAATGTAGAAGAAGGGACACTATTCTGGCCATAATTATGCACCAGTTTGAGCTAGTGTGCCACTGTTTGTGAATGAGAAATTAGAAGTTACCATTTCCATCACAAAGTATTTTGGGATTTGTAGTGCAGTTGACAAAATGAGACCCATTATTGTCTAACTCTAAGCATGGGCGGATTTTGCGAATTGGCAATCCGCGAACTTGCGTATTTATGGATTCGCAATCCGCAAAATCCGCGAACTGTCGCGAATTTGCGTATTTTTTTTTTTTTTGTTCGCAAGTGTTTCTGCCAGTTCGCGAGGGTTGTGTACCAGTTCGCAATTGCAAACTTACTTGTCGGCTCGCAACATCCGCGACTATGTTGTTTCTACGTCTGGTTCATCATCACAGGTTTACAGCACCCTCTGTTTCACCACTGCCACCCTCTGGTACACAACTAAATGCAGAGAAGAGGGTTTTACAAAGAAGTCAGTAAGCTGCAGCGCTCTTCCTAGTGTGTACGTCTTCAGGTTTCAACGATTTGGTGATAGTGTGGTGCGTTAAGAACGAGCGGAGAAGCCCCTAACCGCTCAAAAGCGAAATTCATAAGAATCCCACTGGACTGAAACACAAATGGTAATCAATTGATTGAAACACACAACCAATATCAGCCAAGGATAGATGCAGAATCTTGAAATTGTATATCAAGGTAGGTTGTATTTAATACGTCAACAATCAGCCGACACGTGTTTCATCGTGTAGGTGTAGTCCACAACGACTCTTCAGGGCTGATAACAGAAAAAACCATATGACTGTAGAATTTGTGGAAAAGTTACAGCACTTTCACAAATCATGGATTGTGACTTTCTGTGACTGTTCAAACCCCCATGCCGTGCTAATTATCATTAGAAATCTAGAGTGTAAGAGAGTAATGTATGTGATTCAAGTGACTGTTGTCATGTCCGATCATTAGTGTTCTATTTACACGACCACAAAAAAATGACATTTAGTACAAATAACTCATTCTGTAAAATCATCTAACACTGTATGTCTCACAGTGGTAAGTGCTGTATTCACAATGTGCATTTAGAGCAAAGCATTTGTCCAAAAGTAAACAACAGCGTCTCAGAGTAAGTGTGTTTCTATATGTGATAAGTGGACTGCATGCAAGAGAACCTCGGGCATGCAGAAGGTCCGATGAAAGATTAATTTATAGCCTAAAGTGACGGTCAACGAAAGAGGGAGCCTACCTTGTGGCGCTCCTGCACGTGAGCAGGTTTAATAGAATCAAACTCTGTATAGAATTCGATCTGTTGAAATGACAGGAAAGCATAAGAAGAGGGCAAAAACGAATTTCAAAAGAATTTCTTTATATATAAAAAATCAGTCGAGAAGGGGTCAAGATTGCATCTTACCAAGTTATCATTAGGGGTTGGTAAGTAGAACGGTGTGGCAAGTGTGTATGCCTCCCAAACGTTGTAGGAACTTCAAGTTGAAAGTGGTACTCGTATGCTGTTTAAGAAAACCGGTGTCACGTGTAAATACACACAACGTAAACATTCTTTGAATAAAAAGTACTCGCCATTTACAATAGAGATTAACGTAAAAACACACTGTACCTTAATACGTGTGTGTATTGAGCTGTAACCGGGAGGGGATCCACTAGAGAAACATATTTTTCGTCATCTGGACAATTGTAGCCCACAGTCCTTGCGATTATTTCTGGTAAGGTTAAATACCATCAGTAAGTGACGATCACTCTAGTTGTCTAAATCGCCGAAACGGCGGTTTTCTGGTAAGTGTAAAGTTCGTAATTACGAGCTGCCATGTTCTAAGTAAAGGAAGGGGACCAGGGAGAGCACTCTTACCGTGTAAGCGAGATCCCTCCTCCAAAGTTTCCCGGTCGCCGTTTTCCAATGAACGGACACGTGACCTGGAAACAGGAAACATATTTCAGTGTTTTCAGCTAAAAACACTAGAACGTGAAGTGAGCTAAGGGTCCACCATATTGGATGCTGTTCATATTAAGTTATCTATAATGTTTGATAGTTGTGGATGTCTGTCTTCGGTTTGAGAATTAGCGAAAACTAGAACCGATGTTAGTCAGTTCGTAGTCATTGTATATCGTAAAGAGTAATTACGATACCATAAAACAAGAAGATAAAAGTTAATAAAAATTAAATAGCGCGAGTGTGTAAATGCACTTTTCAATGTTCATATTTTAATTAAAGCGACTGCGTTTGTATCAAGAGAACTGGTGAAGAAAAAGCTTCCAATGGATTGTCATTATCATCAATCATCTATCTCAGTTATTAGAGTTACTGCTGACCAAAATGGCGAACCCATGAAAAGGACCTCATGTCAACGGACAAGTTGTTATGTGGACTGAGGCTCTTGGCAAAAACTAATTAGAAAGACAGATCGAGTGAATAGAATTCGTATGTGTGTTAGGTGGTCCAGGTCAGTGATCCAGTGAGATTTCATGCACTATAGTTGTGTCCGATAATGTCTATAACGAGTTAGTGATATTCATTGACATTTCGTGACTTGCAACAAAGTTTGTGGACGCTCGTATTCCTCGTGAGATGTACACGTAATACATTCTTAGCATATTAATCATTATATATAATACGGTATTTACAATCTCTTAAATCATTCTGTACATTCTACATAAAACATCAATGTCCCATTACTTCGTGGATCCCTAAATTTCTTTATGCAGAATTAATCACCTAAAAAGAATTGCATCTCTGGGTCGTAATTAAGCCCGTGTTCCACGCACTGTAAGCGCATGATCCACATGGCTTCCCTTCTCCTCAATGTTAGTTCTCGGTTGCCACCTCTAACATTCAGTGGAACTACATCAATGCCATAGAAGCGTACCTTGACATCATCCTCCAAAGGTTGGCATTCCGCGACATGTAAGGCCACTGGATATTTAGGATCTCTTTTTTGAATTGCTCTCATATGTTCAGCTAATCTATCCTTCAGAGCCCTGATGGTGCTGCCAACATAAAATTTGCCAAAATGGCACTCAATAATGTAAACCACGTATTTCGTCAGGCAAGTGATATTCTGTTTGATTTTATAGGTAGTTTGATCGAAACCCTTAAAGGCTAGAGTTCCGTGTTTACCCCATATGCACATGGAGCAAAAACCGCATTTGTAAAAACCCAAACTCTTGGTGGTGAGCCAATCGTGAGCTCTGGTGTTTCGAGGAACAGTAGGACTAAGCAAGTTCTTAAGTGTATGGCCCTACCTATATGTAATCATCGGTCTATTAGGAATCCATTCCTTAAGAGCAGGATCTGATGTTAGGAGATTTCAATGTCTATTGAAACTCTTCCTAACTGTGTGATGTAAGGCATTAAATTCAGTGATCAGTCTCACTGGTGGGTTGGAGGATATAGGTTTAGTACGTGTAATTAGACAATCTGGTCTTTTAGTTTTTTTGACTCTTTTCTCAGCTTTTGTAATGATAACCTCTGCGTAGAAATCTATTATTCATGTTGGTGATGCATTGTTCAAATTCAGTATCTTCACTACAATTACGTCTGGCTCTTAAAAATTCTACATATGGAATGGAGCGTATCTGGTGTTGTGGGTGAGAGCTAGTGGCGTGTAAAATAGAATTACATGCAGTAGGCTTCCTATATAGTCTACTGTGTAATCTGTTTTCCTTGACATAGAATTCTAGATCTAGAAACTCCATTTTGCTAGTGCTCTGTTGCATGGTAAAGCTTATTTCCCATGTGTTTGAGTTTAGATAGTCGAAAAAGGATTGAAGTGTTTCTTAGTGCCAGACCATAATAAGAAGATACGCTCAATCACAATTCCATTACACTCATGGATATTTTGATCAAGAGTGCTGAGCGGAAAACAGTAAAACTACAACTAGAAATCTCCAATTTAGAACAAGAAATAAAAGATCTCAATTTACCAGAAGCCACAGTCAAAATTTATACCTTGCTGGATGAGATTCTACTCGCACACCAAGCTGAGATTAAGAACAGAAAGGCACGTCAGATTAAGCGAGATGAGGGTGATTATAGAGATGGAAGGGTCTATACCTTTGATCGCAAATATGATTCCATGATCCCCAGGAACAAGCAAGGGTCACAAACAGGCAGATCCACCACCTCTAACTCAGTTAACTCCAGCAACAACTCACTGAGTCTTACTGGGCTCAGCGAGACGGAGAATGAATCCCCAGAGACTAGCAACACTAACACTACACAGACGCCTTTTTTATTAGAAATGCAACGCATCAGGAAGGGGAACAGGATTCCACCCCCAAGAGGCGCTGTCGACCCAAAACCCAGAGGGGCAAACGCCTCAGCAAACGAGGACTATCGAAAGAAATTGAGGTCAGGGACACAGAGGAACTAACTGTAGTGAATGAACAGGTACAGGTTATTAACCTTTCTTCATTCCCTTTAACTGATGATATGGTTTCCTTACTTTGTAAAGGTTTGAGTTTCAATCCATATGCTACTGGGGATATTTGCCAAACAAAAATTGATGTTTTTAAATTTGTACGGAATCTCAAATTAAAGAAACATTTTGCGGGACAACAGAATCCCACTAGACATACGAAGAATATTCCTCATGTATTTGACTATGAATCACTAACAATTAAAGACGTGCAATCAACACACTTGCTTCTTTCTTTAACAGATGTAGAAGAGAGTCCTTATGACATGGAAAGACTATTAGAAGAACTAGATGTGGAAACTGACTTTGGCTTAAATAGTGGTCTGAAATGTAAATCTAAATGGACCCTCACTCTACCAGGGGGCAACTCCATAGACAACTTTTACAGGCATGTTCAGGATGATCTAAATAGTTTCAACATCAATAACCTAGACATGAAATTCAAATATAAGGACAATCTAACCAGAGGGGAACGCTCAGCATTATCGACCTTAAGCGATAACTCTAACATCATCATCAGAGAGGCAGACAAAGGGGGCAATATTGTAGTAATGAATCTCTCAGATTACAACAATGAGATCCAGACTCAATTAAGTGATGCTTCTTGTTATGAGCCATTATCTCAGAACCCCATGGGTCCCCTAACTATTTTGATTAATGATCTTTTATTAAACTGGAAACAATCTGGTCTTTTAGACAACGATGAATATCTTTATTTGAAAGTCTCCAGACCTACTTTTCCTTGGTTATACACCTTACCCAAGGTTCACAAAAACCTCCCTTTTCCCCCGGGCAGACCAATAGTTTCGGGCATAGGAGGTCCCACGGAACGACTGGCAGAGTACGTGGATCTTTTTCTGGGTCCTCTTGTGAAAAACCTACCGTCTCACATACAAGATTCCAAACACATACTGGGCATTATGACAGACATTGAATGGCAACAAGGCACCACACTGGTGACTATGGATGTGGTGTCTTTATACACCAGCATTAACCCTATACTAGGAATGGATGCCATTAGTAGATTACTAACCAACAGACCGGCTTCACTATGGGCTCACACTAAAATGTTGATAAAGATGATGGACATCATTTTGAGCAACAACTGCTTCATTTTTGACCGAAAATGGTACCGCCAAAAGAAGGGAGTTGCTATGGGCTCTAAATTCTCTCCTTCTTTTGCCAATCTCTTTATGGGAGCATTGGAAGCAGAATACATTTGGGGCACCAAGGGAGCACAATATATCGACTCTGTGATATACTGGGGTCGATATATAGATGACTGTTTTTTATTATGGTCTGGCACTAATGAAACACTTCAATCCTTTTTCGACTATCTAAACTCAAACACATGGGAAATAAGCTTTACCATGCAACAGAGCACTAGCAAAATGGAGTTTCTAGATCTAGAATTCTATGTCAAGGAAAACAGATTACACAGTAGACTATACAGGAAGCCTACTGCATGTAATTCTATTTTACACGCCACTAGCTCTCACCCACAACACCAGATACGCTCCATTCCATATGGAGACTTTTTAAGAGCCAGACGTAATTGTAGTGAAGATACTGAATTTGAACAATGCATCACCAACATGAATAATAGATTTCTACGCAGAGGTTACTCTAGAGATATCATTACAAAAGCTGAGAAAAGAG
Source organism: Lissotriton helveticus (assembly GCF_964261635.1). Lineage (NCBI taxonomy): Eukaryota > Metazoa > Chordata > Amphibia > Caudata > Salamandridae > Lissotriton > Lissotriton helveticus. Next base: position 787,835,491 of record NC_136057.1, on the reverse strand, counting down.
TCAAAAAAACTAAAAGACCAGATTGTCTAATTACACGTACTAAACCTACATCCTCCAAACCACCAGTGAGACTGATCACTGAATTTAATGCCTTACTTCACACAGTTAGGAAGAGTTTCAATAGACATTGGAATCTCCTAACATCAGATCCTGCTCTTAAGGAATGGATTCCTAATAGACCGATGATTACATATAGGAAGGGCCATACACTTAAGAACTTGCTTAGTCCTACTGTTCCTCGAAACACCAGAGCTCACGATTGGCTCACCACCAAGAGTTTGGGTTTTTACAAATGCGGTTTTTGCTCCATGTGCATATGGGGTAAACACGGAACTCTAGCCTTTAAGGGTTTCGATCAAACTACCTATAAAATCAAACAGAATATCACTTGCCTGACGAAATACGTGGTTTACATTATTGAGTGCCATTGTGGCAAATTTTATGTTGGCAGCACCATCAGGGCTCTGAAGGATAGATTAGCTGAACATATGAGAGCAATTCAAAAAAGAGATCCTAAATATCCAGTGGCCTTACATGTCGCGGAATGCCAACCTTTGGAGGATGATGTCAAGGTACGCTTCTATGGCATTGATGTAGTTCCACGGAATGTTAGAGGTGGCAACCGAGAACTAACATTGAGGAGAAGGGAAGCCATGTGAATCATGCGCTTACTGTGCGTGGAACACGGGCTTAATTACGACCCAGAGATGCAATTCTTTTTAGGTGATTAATTCTGCATAAAGAAATTTAGGGATCCACGAAGTAATGGGACATTGATGTTTTATGTAGAATGTACAGAATGATTTAAGAGATTGTAAATACCGTATTATATATAATGATTAATATGCTAAGAATGTATTACGTGTACATCTCACGAGGAATACGAGCGTCCACAAACTTTGTTGCAAGTCACGAAATGTCAATGAATATCACTAACTCGTTATAGACATTATCGGACACAACTATAGTGCATGAAATCTCACTGGATCACTGACCTGGACCACCTAACACACATACAAATTCTATTCACTCGATCTGTCTTTCTAATTAGTTTTTGCCAAGAGCCTCAGTCCACTTAACAACTTGTCCGTTGACATGAGGTCCTTTTCATGGGTTCGCCATTTTGGTCAGCAGTAACTCTAATAACTGAGATAGATGATTGATGATAATGACAATCCATTGGAAGCTTTTTCTTCACCAGTTCTCTTGATACAAACGCAGTCGCTTTAATTAAAATATGAACATTGACAAGTGCGTTTACACACTCGCGCTATTTAATTTTTATTAACTTTTATCTTCTTGTTTTATGGTATCGTAATTACTCTTTACGATATACAATGACTACGAACTGACTAACATCGGTTCTAGTTTTCGCTAATTCTCAAACCGAAGACAGACATCCACAACTATCAGACATTATAGATAACTTAATATGAACAGCATCCAATATGGTGGAACCTTAGCTCACTTCACGTTCTAGTGGTTTTAGCTGAAAACACTGAAATACGTTACCTGTTTCCGGGTCACGTGTCCGTTCATTGGAAAACGGCGACCGGGAAACTTTGGAGGAGGGATCTCGCTTACACGGTAAGAGTGCTCTCCCTGGTCCCCTTCCTTTACTTAGAACATGGTAGCTCGTAATTACGAACTTTACACTTACCAGAAAACCGCCGTTTTCGGCGATTTAAACAACTAGAGTGATCGTCACTTACTGATGTTATTTAACCTTACCAGAAATAATCGCAAGGACTGTGGGCTACAATTGTCCAGATGACGAAAAATACGTTTCTCTAGTGGATCCCCTCCCGGTTACAGCTCAATACACACACGTATTAAGGTACAGTGTGTTTTTACGTTAATCTCTATTGTAAATGGCGAGTACTTTTTATTCAAAGAATGTTTACGTTGTGTGTATTTACACGTGACACCGTTTTTCTTAAACAGCATACGAGTACCACTTTCAACTTGAAGTTCCTACAACGTTTGGGAGGCATACACACTTGCCACACCGTTCTACTTACCAACCCCTAATGATAACTTGGTAAGATGCAATCTTGACCCCTTCTCGACTGATTTTTTATATATAAAGAAATTCTTTTGAAATTCGTTTTTGCCCTCTTCTTATGCTTTCCTGTCATTTCAACAGATCAAATTCTATACAGAGTTTGATTCTATTAAACCTGCTCACGTGCAGGAGCGCCACAAGGTAGGCTCCCTCTTTCGTTGACCGTCACTTTAGGCTATAAATTAATCTTTCATCGGACCTTCTGCATGCCCGAGGTTCTCTTGCATGCAGTCCACTTATCACATATAGAAACACACTTACTCTGAGACGCTGTTGTTTACTTTTGGACAAATGCTTTGCTCTAAATGCACATTGTGAATACAGCACTTACCACTGTGAGACATACAGTGTTAGATAATTTTACAGAATGAGTTATTTGTACTAAATGTCATTTTTTTGTGGTTGTGTAATAGAACACTAATGATCGGACATGACAACAGTCACTTGAATCACATACATCACCCTCTTACACTCTAGATTTCTAATGATAATTAGCACGGCATGGGGGTTTGAACAGTCACAGAAAGTCACAATCCATGATTTGTGAAAGTGCTGTAACTTTTCAACAAATTCTACAGTCATATGGTTTTTTCTGTTATCAGCCCTGAAGAGTCGTTGTGGACTACACCTACACGATGAAACACGTGTCGGCTGATTGTTGACGTATTAAATACAACCTACCTTGATATACAATTTCAAGATTCTGCATCTATCCTTGGCTGATATTGGTTTTGTGTTTCAATCAATTGATTACCATTTGTGAACATTACTTTGTTGTGTGCGAGAGCAATGCTGTGTTTCAGTCCAGTGGGATTCTTATGAATTTCGCTTTTGAGCGGTTAGGGGCTTCTCCGCTCGTTCTTAACGCACCACACTATCACCAAATCATTGAAACCTGAAGACGTACACACTAGGAAGAGCGCTGCAGCTTACTGACTTCTTTGTAAAACCCTCTTCTCTGCATTTAGTTATTTACCCAGTCAGAGCGCCTCCACGTATACGAGTAGAGTAAAACTACCTACTCGACTAACTCTTTGCACTGGTCATTATGGATAGAGCCAAGGCAGCGGCACATTTATTTGAGAACCTAGCTAAAGGCATGCCCACACACAAGGCCTCAGTCACTACAGGTCCCAAACGAACTGAAGGTCTCAGAGACAAGTTTTTCAGATTAGAAAAACTTAAAAAACAAGAAAACTCCCGATGGTGGGATGGCACCACTCTCAAACATTACATTAGACTGAAACAGATTCCAAGGGGACTACGCTCCCAAGTTTTCCCTACCTATGACGATCTAGACCTAGATCTGATGACCAAATGGGAAGATACGCTCAATCACAATTCCATGACACTTATGGATATTTTGATCGAGAGTGCTGAGCGGAAAACAGTAAAACTACAACTAGAAATCTCCAATTTAGAACAAGAAATAAAAGATCTCAATTTACCAGAAGCCACAGTCAAAAATTATACCTTGCTGGATGAGATTCTACTCGCACACCAAGCTGAGATTAAGAACAGAAAGGCACGTCAGATTAAGCGAGATGAGGGTGATTATAGAGATGGAAGGGTCTATACCTTTGATCGCAAATATGATTCCATGATCCCCAGGAACAAGCAAGGGTCACAAACAGGCAGATCCACCACCTCTAACTCAGTTAACTCCAGCAACAACTCACTGAGTCTTACTGGGCTCAGCGAGACGGAGAATGAATCCCCAGAGACTAGCAACACTAACACTACACAGACGCCTTTTTTATTAGAAATGCAACGCATCAGGAAGGGGAACAGGATTCCACCCCCAAGAGGCGCTGTCGACCCAAAACCCATAGGGGCAAACGCCTCAGCAAACGAGGACTATCGAAAGAAATTGAGGTCAGGGACACAGAGGAACTAACTGTAGTGAATGAACAGGTACAGGTTATTAACCTTTCTTCATTCCCTTTAACTGATGATATGGTTTCCTTACTTTGTAAAGGTTTGAGTTTCAATCCATATGCTACTGGGGATATTTGCCAAACAAAAATTGATGTTTTTAAATTTGTACGGAATCTCAAATTAAAGAAACATTTTGCGGGACAACAGAATCCCACTAGACATACAAAGAATATTCCTCGTGTATTTGACTATGAATCCCTAACAATTAAAGACGTGCAATCAACACACTTGCTTCTTTCTTTAACAGATGTAGAAGAGAGTCCTTATGACATGGAAAGACTATTAGAAGAACTAGATGTGGAAACTGACTTTGGCTTAAATAGTGGTCTGAAATGTAAATCTAAATGGACCCCCACTCTACCAGGGGGCAACTCCATAGACAACTTTTACAGGCATGTTCAGGATGATCTAAATAGTTTCAACATCAATAACCTAGGCATGAAATTCAAATATAAGGACAATCTAACCAGAGGGGAACGCTCAGCATTATCGACCTTAAGCGATAACGCTAACATCATCATCAGAGAGGCAGACAAAGGGGGCAATATTGTAGTAATGAATCTCTCAGATTACAACAATGAGATACAGACTCAATTAAGTGATGCTTCTTGTTATGAGCCATTATCTCAGAACCCCATGGGTCCCCTAACTATTTTGATTAATGATCTTTTATTAAACTGGAAACAATCTGGTCTTTTAGACAACGATGAATATCTTTATTTGAAAGTCTCCAGACCTACTTTTCCTTGGTTATACACCTTACCCAAGGTTCACAAAAACCTCCCTTTTCCCCCGGGCAGACCAATAGTTTCGGGCATAGGAGGTCCCACGGAACGACTGGCAGAGTACGTGGATCTTTTTCTGGGTCCTCTTGTGAAAAACCTACCGTCTCACATACAAGATTCCAAACACATACTGGGCATTATGACAGACATTGAATGGCAACAAGGCACCACACTGGTGACTATGGATGTGGTGTCTTTATACACCAGCATTAACCCTATACTAGGAATGGATGCCATTAGTAGATTACTAACCAACAGACCGGCTTCACTATGGGCTCACACTAAAATGTTGATAAAGATGATGGACATCATTTTGAGCAACAACTGCTTCAGTTTTTTACCGAAAATGGTACCGCCAAATGAAGGGAGTTGCTATGGGCTCTAAATTCTCTCCTTCTTTTGCCAATCTCTTTATGGGAGCATTGGAAGCAGAATACATTTGGGGCACCAAGGGAGCACAATATATCGACTCTGTGATATACTGGGGTCGATATATAGATGACTGTTTTTTATTATGGTCTGGCACTAATGAAACACTTCAATCCTTTTTCGACTATCTAAACTCAAACACATGGGAAATAAGCTTTACCATGCAACAGAGCACTAGCAAAATGGAGTTTCTAGATCTAGAATTCTATGTCAAGGAAAACAGATTACACAGTAGACTATACAGGAAGCCTACTGCATGTAATTCTATTTTACACGCCACTAGCTCTCACCCACAACACCAGATACGCTCCATTCCATATGGAGAATTTTTAAGAGCCAGACGTAATTGTAGTGAAGATACTGAATTTGAACAATGCATCACCAACATGAATAATAGATTTCTACGCAGAGGTTACTCTAGAGATATCATTACAAAAGCTGAGAAAAGAGTCAAAAAAACTAAAAGACCAGATTGTCTAATTACACGTACTAAACCTACATCCTCCAAACCACCAGTGAGACTGATCACTGAATTTAATGCCTTACATCACACAGTTAGGAAGAGTTTCAATAGACATTGGAATCTCCTAACATCAGATCCTGCTCTTAAGGAATGGATTCCTAATAGACCGATGATTACATATAGGAAGGGCCATACACTTAAGAACTTGCTTAGTCCTACTGTTCCTCGAAACACCAGAGCTCACGATTGGCTCACCACCAAGAGTTTGGGTTTTTACAAATGCGGTTTTTGCTCCATGTGCATATGGGGTAAACACGGAACTCTAGCCTTTAAGGGTTTCGATCAATCTACCTATAAAATCAAACAGAATATCACTTGCCTGACGAAATACGTGGTTTACATTATTGAGTGCCATTGTGGCAAATTTTATGTTGGCAGCACCATCAGGGCTCTGAAGGATAGATTAGCTGAACATATGAGAGCAATTCAAAAAAGAGATCCTAAATATCCAGTGGCCTTACATGTCGCGGAATGCCAACCTTTGGAGGATGATGTCAAGGTACGCTTCTATGGCATTGATGTAGTTCCACTGAATGTTAGAGGTGGGAACCGAGAACTAACATTGAGGAGAAGGGAAGCCATGTGGATCATGCGCTTACAGTGCGTGGAACACGGGCTTAATTACGACCCAGAGATGCAATTCTTTTTAGGTGATTAATTCTGCATAAAGAAATTTAGGGATCCACGAAGTAATGGGACATTGATGTTTTATGTAGAATGTACAGAATGATTTAAGAGATTGTAAATACCGTATTATATATAATGATTAATATGCTAAGAATGTATTACGTGTACATCTCACGAGGAATACGAGTGTCCACAAACTTTGTTGCAAGTCACGAAATGTCAATGAATATCACTAACTCGTTATAGACATTATCGGACACAACTGTAGTGCATGAAATCTCACTGGATCACTGACCTGGACCACCTAACACACATACGAATTCTATTCACTCGATCTGTCTTTCTAATTAGTTTTTGCCAAGAGCCTCAGTCCACATAACAACTTGTCCGTTGACATGAGGTTCTTTTCATGGGTTCGCCATTTTGGTCAGCAGTAACTCTAATAACTGAGATAGATGATTGATGATAATGACAATCCATTGGAAGCTTTTTCTTCACCAGTTCTCTTGATACAAACGCAGTCGCTTTAATTAAAATATGAACATTGAAAAGTGCGTTTACACACTCGCGCTATTTAATTTTTATTAACTTTTATCTTCTTGTTTTATGGTATCGTAATTACTCTTTACGATATACAATGACTACGAACTGACTAACATCGGTTCTAGTTTTCGCTAATTCTCAAACCGAAGACAGACATCCACAACTATCAAACATTATAGATAACTTAATATGAACAGCATCCAATATGGTGGACCCTTAGCTCACTTCACGTTCTAGTGGTTTTAGCTGAAAACACTGAAATACGTTTCCTGTTTCCGGGTCACGTGTCCGTTCATTGGAAAACGGCGACCGGGAAACTTTGGAGGAGGGATCTCGCTTATACGGTAAGAGTGCTCTCCCTGGTCCCCTTCCTTTACTTAGAACATGGTAGCTCGTAATTACGAACTTTACACTTACCAGAAAACAACTAGAGTGATCGTCACTTACTGATGTTATTTAACCTTACCAGAAATAATCGCAAGGACTGTGGGCTACAATTGTCCAGATGACGAAAAATAAGTTTCTCTAGTGGATCCCCTCCCGGTTACAGCTCAATACACACACGTATTAAGGTACAGTGTTTTTTTTACGTTAATCTCTATTGTAAATGGCGAGTACTTTTTATTCAAAGAATGTTTACGTTGTGTGTATTTACACGTGACACCGGTTTTCTTAAACAGCATGCGAGTACCACTTTCAACTTGAAGTTCCTACAACGTTTGGGAGGCATACACACTTGCCACACCGTTCTACTTACCAACCCCTAATGATAACTTGGTAAGATGCAATCTTGACCCCTTCTCGACTGATTTTTTATATATAAAGAAATTCTTTTGAAATTCGTTTTTGCCCTCTTCTTATGCTTTCCTGTCATTTCAACAGATCGAATTCTATACAGAGTTTGATTCTATTAAACCTGCTCACGTGCAGGAGCGCCACAAGGTAGGCTCCCTCTTTCGTTGACCGTCACTTTAGGCTATAAATTAATCTTTCATCGGACCTTCTGCATGCCCGAGGTTCTCTTGCATGCAGTCCACTTATCACATATAGAAACACACTTACTCTGAGACGCTGTTGTTTACTTTTGGACAAATGCTTTGCTCTAAATGCACATTGTGAATACAGCACTTACCACTGTGAGACATACAGTGTTAGATGATTTTACAGAATGAGTTATTTGTACTAAATGTCATTTTTTTGTGGTCGTGTAAATAGAACACTAATGATCGGACATGACAACAGTCACTTGAATCACATACATTACCCTCTTACACTCTAGATTTCTAATGATAATTAGCACGGCATGGGGGTTTGAACAGTCACAGAAAGTCACAATCCATGATTTGTGAAAGTGCTGTAACTTTTCAACAAATTCTACAGTCATATGGTTTTTTCTGTTATCAGCCCTGAAGAGTCGTTGTGGACTACACCTACACGATGAAACACGTGTCGGCTGATTGTTGACGTATTAAATACAACCTACCTTGATATACAATTTCAAGATTCTGCATCTATCCTTGGCTGATATTGGTTTTGTGTTTCAATCAATTGATTACCCTTTGTGAACATTACTTTGTTGTGTGCGAGAGCAATGCTGTGTTTCAGTCCAGTGGGATTCTTATGAATTTTGCTTTTGAGCGGTTAGGGGCTTCTCCGCTCGTTCTTAACGCACCACACTATCACCAAATCGTTGAAACCTGAAGACGTACACACTAGGAAGAGCGCTGCAGCTTACTGACTTCTTTGTAAAACCCTCTTCTCTGCATTTAGTTATTTACCCAGTCAGAGCGCCTCCACGTCTACGAGTAGAGTAAAACTACCTACTCAACTAACTCTTTGCACTGGTCATTATGGATAGAGCCAAGGCAGCAGCAGATTTATTTGAGAACCTAGCTAAAGGCATGCCCACACACAAGGCCTCAGTCACTACAGGTCCCAAACGAACTGAAGGTCTCAGAGACAATTTTTTCAGATTAGAAAAACTTAAAAAACAAGAAAACTCCCGATGGTGGGATGGCACCACTCTCAAACATTACATTAGGCTGAAACAGATTCCAAGGGGACTACGCTCCCAAGTTTTCCCTACCTATGACGATCTAGACCTAGATCTGATGACCATATGGGAAGATACGCTCAATCACAATTCCATGACACTCATGGATATTTTGATCGAGAGTGCTGAGCGGAAAACAGTAAAACTACAACTAGAAATCTCCAATTTAGAACAAGAAATAAAAGATCTCAATTTACCAGAAGCCACAGTCAAAAATTATACCTTGCTGGATGAGATTCTACTCGCACACCAAGCTGAGATTAAGAACAGAAAGGCACGTCAGATTAAGCGAGATGAGGGTGATTATAGAGATGGAAGGGTCTATACCTTTGATCGCAAATATGATTCCATGATCCCCAGGAACAAGCAAGGGTCACAAACAGGCAGATCCACCACCTCTAACTCAGTTAACTCCAGCAACAACTCACTGAGTCTTACTGGGCTCAGCGAGACGGAGAATGAATCCCCAGAGACTAGCAACACTAACACTACACAGACGCCTTTTTTATTAGAAATGCAACGCATCAGGAAGGGGAACAGGATTCCACCCCCAAAAGGCGCTGTCGACCCAAAACCCATAGGGGCAAACGCCTCAGCAAACGAGGACTATCGAAAGAAATTGAGGTCAGGGACACAGAGGAACTAACTGTAGTGAATGAACAGGTACAGGTTATTAACATTTCTTCATTCCCTTTAACTGATGATATGGTTTCCTTACTTTGTAAAGGTTTGAGTTTCAATCCATATGCTACTGGGGATATTTGCCAAACAAAAATTGATGTTTTTAAATTTGTACGGAATCTCAAATTAAAGAAACATTTTGCGGGACAACAGAATCCCACTAGACATACGAAGAATATTCCTCATGTATTTGACTATGAATCACTAACAATAAAAGATGTGCAATCAACACACTTTCTTCTTTCTTTAACAGATGTAGAAGAGAGTCCTTATGACATGGAAAGACTATTAGAAGAACTAGATGTGGAAACTGACTTTGGCTTAAATAGTGGTCTGAAATGTAAATCTAAATGGACCCCCACTCTACCAGGGGGCAACTCCATAGACAACTTTTACAGGCATGTTCAGGATGATCTAAATAGTTTCAACATCAATAACCTAGGCATGAAATTCAAATATAAGTACAATCTAACCAGAGGGGAACGCTCAGCATTATCGACCTTAAGCGATAACTCTAACATCATCATCAGAGAGGCAGACAAAGGGGGCAATATTGTAGTAATGAATCTCTCAGATTACAACAATGAGATACAGACTCAATTAAGTGATGCTACTTGTTATGAGCCATTATCTCAGAACCCCATGGGTCCCCTAACTATTTTGATTAATGATCTTTTATTAAACTGGAAACAATCTGGTCTTTTAGACAACGATGAATATCTTTATTTGAAAGTCTCCAGACCTACTTTTCCTTGGTTATACACCTTACCCAAGGTTCACAAAAACCTCCCTTTTCCCCCGGGCAGACCAATAGTTTCGGGCATAGGAGGTCCCACGGAACGACTGGCAGAGTACGTGGATCTTTTTCTGGGTCCTCTTGTGAAAAACCTACCGTCTCACATACAAGATTCCAAACACATACTGGGCATTATGACAGACATTGAATGGCAACAAGGCACCACACTGGTGACTATGGATGTGGTGTCTTTATACACCAGCATTAACCCTATACTAGGAATGGATGCCATTAGTAGATTACTAACCAACAGACCGGCTTCACTATGGGCTCACACTAAAATGTTGATAAAGATGATGGACATCATTTTGAGCAACAACTGCTTCATTTTTGACCGAAAATGGTACCGCCAAAAGAAGGGAGTTGCTATGGGCTCTAAATTTTCTCCTTCTTTTGCCAATCTCTTTATGGGAGCATTGGAAGCAGAATACATTTGGGGCACCAAGGGAGCACAATATATCGACTCTGTGATATACTGGGGTCGATATATAGATGACTGTTTTTTCTTATGGTCTGGCACTAATGAAACACTTCAATCCTTTTTCGACTATCTAAACTCAAACACATGGGAAATAAGCTTTACCATGCAACAGAGCACTAGCAAAATGGAGTTTCTAGATCTAGAATTCTATGTCAAGGAAAACAGATTACACAGTAGACTATACAGGAAGCCTACTGCATGTAATTCTATTTTACTCGCCACTAGCTCTCACCCACAACACCAGATACGCTCCATTCCATATGGAGAACTTTTAAGAGCCAGACGTAATTGTAGTGAAGATACTGAATTTGAACAATGCATCACCAACATGAATAATAGATTTCTACGCAAAGGTTACTCTAGAGATATCATTACAAAAGCTGAGAAAAGAGTCAAAAAACTAAAAGACCAGATTGTCTAATTACACGTACTAAACCTACATCCTCCAAACCACCAGTGAGACTGATCACTGAATTTAATGCCTTACATCACACAGTTAGGAAGAGTTTCAATAGACATTGGAATCTCCTAACATCAGATCCTGCTCTTAAGGAATGGATTCCTAATAGACCAATGATTACATATAGGAAGGGCCATACACTTAAGAACTTGCTTAGTCCTACTGTTCCTCGAAACACCAGAGCTCACGATTGGCTCACCACCAAGAGTTTGGGTTTTTACAAATGCGGTTTTTGCTCCCTGTGCATATGGGGTAAACACGGAACTCTAGCCTTTAAGGGTTTCGATCAAACTACCTATAAAATCAAACAGAATATCACTTGCCTGACGAAATACGTGGTTTACATTATTGAGTGCCATTGTGGCAAATTTTATGTTGGCAGCACCATCAGGGCTCTGAAGGATAGATTAGCTGAACATATGAGAGCAATTCAAAAAAGAGATCCTAAATATCCAGTGGCCTTACATGTCGCGGAATGCCAACATTTGGAGGATGATGTCAAGGTACGCTTCTATGGCATTGATGTAGTTCCACTGAATGTTAGAGGTGGCAACCGAGAACTAACATTGAGGAGAAGGGAAGCCATGTGGATCATGCGCTTACAGTGCGTGGAACACGGGCTTAATTACGACCCAGAGATGCAATTCTTTTTAGGTGATTAATTCTGCATAAAGAAATTTAGGGATCCACGAAGTAATGGGACATTGATGTTTTATGTAGAATGTACAGAATGATTTAAGAGATTGTAAATACCGTATTATATATAATGATTAATATGCTAAGAATGTATTACGTGTACATCTCACGAGGAATACGAGTGTCCACAAACTTTGTTGCAAGTCACGAAATGTCAATGAATATCACTAACTCGTTATAGACATTATCGGACACAACTATAGTGCATGAAATCTCACTGGATCACTGACCTGGACCACCTAACACACATACAAATTCTATTCACTCGATCTGTCTTTCTAATGAGTTTTTGCCAAGAGCCTCAGTCCACATAACAACGTGTCCGTTGACATGAGGTCCTTTTCATGGGTTCTCCATTTTGGTCAGCAGTAACTCAAATAACTGAGATAGATGATTGATGATAATGACAATCCATTGGAAGCTTTTTCTTCACCAGTTCTCTTGATACAAACGCAGTCGCTTTAATTAAAATATGAACATTGAAAAGTGCGTTTACACACTCGCGCTATTTAATTTTTATTAACTTTTATCTTCTTGTTTTATGGTATCGTAATTACTCTTTACGATATACAATGACTACGAACTGACTAACATCGGTTCTAGTTTTCGCTAATTCTCAAACCGAAGACAGACATCCACAACTATCAAACATTATAGATAACTTATTATGAACAGCATCCAATATGGTGGACCCTTAGCTCACTTCACGTTCTAGTGTTTTTAGCTGAAAACACTGAAATACGTTTCCTGTTTCCGGGTCACGTGTCCGTTCATTGGAAAACGGCGACCGGGAAACTTTGGAGGAGGGATCTCGCTTACACGGTAAGAGTGCTCTCCCTGGTCCCCTTCCTTTACTTAGAACATGGTAGCTCGTAATTACGAACTTTACACTTACCAGAAAACCGCCGTTTTCGCGATTTAGACAACTAGAGTGAACGTCACTTACTGATGTTATTTAACCTTACCAGAAATATTCGCAAGGACTGTGGGCTACAATGGTCCAGATGACGAAAAATACGTTTCTCTAGTGGATCCCCTCCCGGTTACAGCTCAATACACACACGTATTAAGGTACAGTGTGTTTTTACGTTAATCTCTATTGTAAATGGCGAGTACTTTTTATTCAAAGAATGTTTACGTTGTGTGTATTTACACGTGACACCGGTTTTCTTAAACAGCATACGAGTAGCACTTTCAACTTGAAGTTCCTACAACGTTTGGGAGGCATACACACTTGCCACACCGTTCTACTTACCAACCCCTAATGATAACTTGGTAAGATGCAATCTTGACCCCTTCTCGACTGATTTTTTATATATAAAGAAATTCTTTGGAAATTCGTTTTTGCCCTCTTCTTATGCTTTCCTGTCATTTCAACAGATCGAATTCTATACAGAGTTTGATTCTATTAAACCTGCTCACGTGCAGGAGCGCCACAAGGTAGGCTCCCTCTTTCGTTGACCGTCACTTTAGGCTATAAATTAATCTTTCATCGGACCTTCTGCATGCCCGAGGTTCTCTTGCATGCAGTCCACTTATCACATATAGAAACACACTTACTCTGAGACGCTGTTGTTTACTTTTGGACAAATGCTTTGCTCTAAATGCACATTGTGAATACAGCACTTACCACTGTGAGACATACAGTGTTAGATGATTTTACAGAATTTTTTTGTGGTCGTGTAAATAGAACACTAATGATCGGACATGACAACAGTCACTTGAATCACATACATCACCCTCTTACACTCTAGATTTCTAATGATAATTAGCACGGCATGGGGGTTTGAACAGTCACAGAAAGTCACAATCCATGATTTGTGAAAGTGCTGTAACTTTTCAACAAATTCTACAGTCATATGTTTTTTTCTGTTATCAGCCCTGAAGAGTCGTTGTGGACTACACCTACACGATGAAACACGTGTCGGCTGATTGTTGATGTATTAAATACAACCTACCTTGATATACAATTTCAAGATTCTGCATCTATCCTTGGCTGATATTGGTTTTCTGTTTCAATCAATTGATTACCATTTGTGAACATTACTTTGTTGTGTGCGAGAGCAATGCTGTGTTTCACCCTCTGGTACACCCATGCCACCCTCTGGTACATCACTGCCACCCTCTGGTTGGTTTATCACTGTAGATTATGGGGGTGAAAAAAAGCAAGCACACGTGCCCTGCTTCAACTGACATGAATTAATTTGGGGTTGATTAATGTGTCACTGAATTTAAACTTCCAGTCTGGCTGGCACCTGCTTCCTTATCTGTCATTTGCTTTCTGTTGCAGTGCAATTTTTTTTCACAGGACCTTTCAGGAAGCACTACAGGGAATGGTTACTAATGATAAGATTGAACTTTTGCACCTGCTGAGTGCTTTCAGTTTTGTCTGTAATTGCTTTCTGTTGCAGTGTAAATTTTTTTAACAGGACCTTTGTTGTATACTTGTAGCTATTCTCTGAGCCTGCTGTGAGGGTCAGAGCAGGGTCATAGAATAGTTGCAAGTAGGCAAATGAACTCTGAAGGGGTCCCTCAGGAAGCACTACAGGGAATAGTTACTAATGATAAGATTGAAGTTTTGCACCTGCTGAGTGCTTTCAGTTTTGCAAAAATCCAAATATCCAGCAGCATCCACAAAAAGTAATCCTTCCAGGTCAAGATCCAAATCAAAGTGACCAGCACATGAAGAAAGCACTGGGAGGAGCCTGCTGCACAGGAACAGGAAGTTGGAGACTGTGGGGTACTTCCTTCCTCCCCCCCCCCCAAAATGGACTCCTTGCAAAGAAAAAGTGCAAGCAAATGTCAACCTGAGGAGTTATTCTGATAAAAATCATAATTTTCAAGGTTTATGCTGCCTGCTGGTGGATTTCTTGTGCGAAATTGCAAATTTTGCAATCTCGCAATTGCGAGATTGTCGCTGCCCGCCGCATCTACGTGTTCGCAAGTGTTTACTCCCGCGAAATTGTATAGTATTCTAGTTGGCAAGTGCGACCAAGCAAAAAATCCGCTTCGCACGGATTTTACGAATTTTCGGCAAGTTCGCGAGAGTTCGCGGATTGCGAATTTGCCAAAAATCCGCAAAATCCGCGAGCGGAATTGATTTTACGCCCATGCTTATGTAACTCACTATGAATATTTACCAACACTTTAAGTGACTTCCATAGTCCCATTTGTATTGTATCATACACATTTATCATTCTAAGTAATTTTTTCAATCATCACACTTTACCTGGCACCACATTAAGGTCATCTGTCATAGTCGTGCGTTCCGCTTCCTTTCAGACCCCCATCACATGTGTGTTAATCTATCACCCACCCCAGCCCAGCCCATGTCTTATCCCAGCCATCCAAGACCTACTTGTCACATTGGTAGTCAATAATGCATCTGTCCTGGTTCTAGGGGACTTTAACTTTTGGCCCAATGACCCGGCGGAAGACGCCATGTCTAGAGATTTTACCCAGCTCCTTCTTAGTCTTAATTTTGCTTCTCAGGTCCACATCCCTACTCACTCCCGAGGCCATACTCTGGACCAAATTTGGACCCTCAAGATCCCAGCCACCATCCCTACTGTCACACCCTGTGCGTGGTCCGACCATTTTCTGATTTCTTTTTTCCTGGACCTCAGCCTTGCAAAAAAAACTTTCTTCCTCAAAAACATCTGGGCCAGGAACTGGAGCAGAGTAGATATCCCTTCCCTCTGCGCCTCCTTGTCAGCCACCTGTCCTGATTAAGCAGGTCTCACTTTACCATCTCAAACAGCCACCCTGGACCGTTGGCTCTCGAGGGCCTGTGACCAAGCGGCCCCCATGAAGCGTGTCACAATTAGAAGGGCCCACCATGCTAACAAGTGGTTTACCCCTGACCTCAAAGCAAAAAAACTTGAAGTGCGCCAAGCAGAACGAGCCTGGAGGCTAGCCTATTGTCCAATCCTCAAACTTCGTTATACTTCCACCCTTAACAAATATAAAAGAGACATCCTCCTCGCCAAGACCAAACACTTCTCGGGGAGGATTCTCGCAGCCGAGAGCCAGCCAAAAGAAATCTTTGCTACAGTTCATGAGCTGGCTTCCTCTGACAGGACATCTTCCAAACCCCCCTCCCAGCTTCTCTGCGACTCTCTCAATGATTTTTTCATTGAGAAAGTCTCACTTATCAAGGCCAACATTCCCCCTTCCCCTACCTTTTGTGACTCCCAGCCGTCACCTAACAAGTCCTGCCTGACTTACATACCACCTCTGACCATAGACACCCTCCTCCCCCTGTTAGCCCGTGTCAAGTCAGGATCCCCTGCCGACCCCTGCCCGGCCCACGTTTTATGTAAGATCTTTTCAGATTGCTACCTGGCCCCCCTTACCCTTCTTAATGACTCCCTTAGACTGGGCACTGTCCCCACCCCCTATAAAGCGGCCACCATTATTACCATCCTAAAAAAGCCTGGCGCCGATCCCTCTTCCCCTTCAAACTATCGCCCTATCTCCCTCCTTCCCTTCTTGGGTAAGGTCCTTGAGTCCTACGTCACCAAGGTGCTTAGCTCCTTCGTGGAAGACAGCGGCAACCTCGCACCGTGCCAGGCAAGCTTCCGTCCTCGGCACTCCACCGAGAAGGTGGTCGTTTCTGTCATAGACAAACTCAGAGAGGGGCTAGACTCCAACACCCCTCAGGCCCTCATTCTTTTAGACTTGTCCGCCGCCATTTGACACGGTTGATCATTCTATTCTTCTCTCCCGTGTCAAGGCGGCGGGCATAGGGGGCCCGGTGTTGGCCTGGCTCAGCTCCTTCTTGAGTGATCGCACCCAGGCCGTCCACCTTGCCGATTTTTCTGCTTCTCCGTGCAAGGTGCAGTGCGGTGTTCCTCAAGGATCTTTCCTCTCCCACTTATTGTTTATTCTGTACATCTTCCCCCTTATTTCTGCACTTCAGGAGATGGAGGTCGTGGTGTACAACTATGCCGATGACCTCCAGCTCATTTTCGATCTTTCTCACTCCTCAGCTACTGTTCATAATTTTCAATCTGTCATGTTGTTCATCAGGGACTGGATGAACTACAACTATCTGAAATTTAACCCGGATAAGACAGAGTTAGTCCTTACCGGTGGCAGTCGCAGTCCCTGGTCCCCCACTTTCTGGCCTCCCTCCCTGGGTCCCCCCCTTCACCGTCGTCCTCTGTCAAAACACTTGGGATCACTTTAGACCAACACCTCATACTCCACTCCCAGATCAGTTTTGTAGTTTCCTCCTGTTTTTTCACCCTCTGCACTATTCGAAAAATCTCCCGATTTTTTTTATTTTCCTGCTCTAAAATTAATCCTAATGGCGATGGTTTTATTGCGATTGGACTATGGGAACATTGTGTACAACGGCGTTCCCACCTACGCCCTTCGACGCCTCCAGCTAGTGCAAAATCAAGCTACCCGCCTGATTCATGGGCTACCCAAATCCTACCACACTACTCCCATACTCAAATCATTACACTGGCTACCCATTAAAGAACGGGCTCTCTTTAAGCTGGGCTGTACGACTTTTCAGGCCCGGGTGGGGTCTGCCCCCGCTTTCATCTCTTCCGCGATTAAGGCCTACCGTCCCTGCAGAGAGCTACGCTCCTCTACCAAGCTTCTTCTCTCTGTACCCCGCTTCAAGAAAAGCAGGTCGGGAGGCTTGACATTTTCTGTCCTTGCCCCCACTTTCTGGAACGCATTCCCCCCTGCTATTAGATCCGCTCCTTCTTACATGGAGTTTCGAAGGGCCCTTAAAACGTTCCTTTTCCTACAAGCCTTCCCTTCCTAGTCCTATGCGCCCCCGCCCCTGGTTTTTTTCAGCATCCCTCCAGCGCCAAGAAACTGCTTGGTAGACGCGCGCTTTACAAATTCCTTTAAATTCAAATTCAAATTCAAATCTGTCATAGGCAGCTGGGGGTGATGGTGCAGAGGACGCCCCTCTCAAGGGGAGTTCTGTTGGGCCACCAAGGAGACCTCTGGCCATCTCTATCCTGGTGAACTTCTCTTTCCCCCTACCTTTCTCATTCTAACTTTTTTTTTTATGTCCAAGACGGAGAGGACATTCTCCCCCAATGCAATGACTGCAGTCGCAAACTGCTGCCATAGGGCTGGCTTCTGTGTTGCACTAGTGGAATATGGCGGTAGACCATGAAACCTTTTGTGGTTCCTCACTACAAATGACACAATTCAATATGTCTTCTCCTCTATGTAGTGCCTCTACCTTTGCAGTGGGAGTGTTATGTTCTCTGGTTAGGCCCATGTATCGAAGCTGCTCATTTCTTACATTGTCCTATTCTTATAACATTTCTGCCATGAACTTTTGCACATGTTTGCATGCCCAACCATGTTGGATTAGTTTCTCTGAAACTACTTTCTTTACACATCTAGCTTCACTCAACATTATCATGATGCCTCGAACGTCAGCCATGAATATATACAAATTACAACGCATACCATTAAATGCATACTTTTACATTGCAAGTTTTACAATGCGACTACTATGACAATGCATGATTTTACAGTGCATGTTCATAGAGATATATACAAACTACTAATACAATGCATACCATAACAACGTATACTAATACAAAACATACCATTACAATGCATAATAATTCTCCTATGTTAAAGCATAACATTTTAGCCATCATCTGGGACGGGATGCAAGCACAAACCTTGGTTTTGGGTGGGGTGTGTATTTATACCCAGGTATACATTTCAATACTAGTGTATTCATTTAAAATAAATATAGATGTTTTTTTTAAATTGACATTTATGTGTACATACAAAGTATTTTTTTTAGAAAAACACTGTACAGTAAATGAAAAACTCAGCATATACCAACAATGCATACAAAGCCGAAAAAACAGGTGCCTTCGTATATTTACATTACAGTAGCCGAGCCATCATCTACTCAAAATGGCTGCCATTCTGAAATGGAAAGTATAAACCAACATTTCACATACCCCATGATAAATATACATTCTTTCAGGTTCTGATTCACACAGACAAAATCGTTTTCAAAATATTTTCTTTTGCATTTTTGTTAACTCCTAAAAATTGTAAAAATTAAGCCAACCACCATTTTGTGCTCAGCGGTGCACCAACTTCCCTGGTGACTACACACAGCTGCAATAGGAGGAGACAACTGAGACTTTTACAGTTCAAACACTGTCATCTATTGCCTGAAGAAAGTGTAACTTCAAAACGAAACACAATCATAACGAAAATCATTTAATGATATAGCTAAAATAATTTTTACATTTATTCCCAGAACTTGAAAAAGAGCGGCAGCACTCCAAAACATATTTCCTATTGGAAGTAAGTACATTTTAAAATACATTGGATTTTAATTTAAAACCCAAAGTAGGAAATTATAATTTCACTTTTTTTTATTTTTGCAGAGATTTAACATAAACATACACTGTAAAAGTTATTTAGTACCAGCAAATTCATATTTTCAGCATTTTGTGAATTTGCTGCTAAGTAGTATAAGGCAAAACTTATATTGTATCTACATCAGGTGTTAGCCTCAGGGAAGATGCTGGACAGTGCTAGGGGTCAACATTGGTATTCTAACACCACCTGAACATTTCCTCAAATAAGGTGCTGGTCAGTTTTCGAAGCAAAACTTACTATTCTATCTCCACCAAGAGCTTTCCTCAGAGAAGGTGCTGGTCAGTGGTGGGGAGCAATCTTACTATTTTATCTCTACCGGGTGCTTGCCTCAGGAAAACTTCTGGGCAGTGGTGGGGGTCAAATTTAATATTCTAACTCCACCAGGTGTTTACCTCAGGGAGGGTGCTGGTCAGTGGTAAAGTGCAAAATTACTAATCTAACTCCACAGTATGCTTTCTTTTAGAAAGGTGCTGGTCCCTGGTGGGCGGCAAAATACAATGGTAACTCCTACCGGGTTTTGACCTCAGGGAAGGTTCTGGACAGTAGTGAGGGGCAAAATACTATTCTAATTCTGCCAGGTGTTTACCTCAGAGAAGGTTCTGGACTGTGGTGAGGTCAAAATTACTAACCTAACTCTGCAGGCTACTTACCTCAGGGTAGGTAGTGGCCAGTGGTGGGGTCAAAATACTAATCTAACTCTGCAGGGTTCTTACCTCAGGGAAGGTGCTGGTCACTAGTGGGGAGCAAATTTACTATTCTAACTCCATAGGGTGCTTATCTCAGGGAAGGTGCTGGTCACTGGTGGGAGATAAAATTACTTTTCTTACTCCGTAGGGTGCTTACATCAGGAAAGTTGCTGGTAAGTGCTGGGGGTCAAAATTACTATTCTAACTCTGCAGGATGATTACTTCAGGGAAGCTGCAGGTCACCGGTGACATAAAAATTATTATTCTAACTACTCTGTGTGCTTGACTCAGGGAAGGTGCTGGACAGTGTTGGCAGGCTAAATTACTATTGTAACTCTGCCGGGTGTTTGCCTCAGGAAAGGTTCTGGGCCATGGCAGGGGGGCACACTTACTATCCTAACTCTGCCAGGTGTTTGTCTCAGGGAAGGTGCTTGAAAGTGTTGGAGGTCACTATTCTAAATCTGGTGTGTGCTTGCTGCAGGGAAGGTGCTGAGCTTCAAAAAGGAGCACAAAATGGTTGGGAGGAATTAATACCAACAATCAATACCAGTCGGGGTTGGTTAATTCCCAAAATAACGGAAAGCAATTCTACAGTTTATTTAACACATTACTATACAATGATCACAAAACTGGTCATCATCATGATTACTAATTTTATTTATAGTAATCTGTACTTCAAGACTGATAGTACTAATTTTAAACAAAACACATTCTATATTATATCAAGTGTACATATATACAATTATCTGTAAACACAGGAACAACCTATATCTACAAAAAAAAATCGGAATCGCAAACAGCATAAAATATGTCACATAAATCAGAAAATAAGTGCATAAAACAATTCCATTTTCACCCCACAGAAATTAGAATCATGGGCAGTGTCCCCCTATTCAATCAGGAGGTCCACTAAGAGAAAGTCGTGTAAAAACACAATGGGTTCAAGAAAAATATATGAACCTAACTTAAAACTTGTGTTTAACCAAACAAATACTCAGGTACACAATATCCACAAACTCCTCTTGTCGAAAATCAACTGTCGACTCAGGACAAGGGTGAATAGGCAACTACTATTTCAACCAAAACTTATTCTCCAACGGCTGTCCAGAGCACACTCAATCTGGGCTCTGCTTAATCAACAAGTGTCATTATTTCACACGTGGCAAATAGAGACGCGGACCACCCTCCTCTTCAGATACTTCTTAAGTAATCCGCTTTCCCTTTATCAATTTCAAACTGCTACAGGGTCGCCAGCAATCCACGGCTGAAGTCGTCCAAGTAGGGAAGGTGCTGGACAGTGTTAGGGCACCAGTTTACTAATCCAATGTGTGCTTGCCTTAGAGAGGTTGCTGATTAATCCTGGGGGGTCAACATTACTATTAGAGCCACCGTAAAAATTTACCAATGAAGATGCTAGTCTTCTGTTGCTTTTAGAATTGTAATAATTTTGCAGTTAAACATACAGTAATTATACAATTTTTCTCACAATTATTAAAATAACCATCGAAAAAGCATTCAAGCTTAACCATCAGATGGATTACAAAGCCAATTCAGCTGCACCTGCTCCCGAAGCAAAAGACAATCTGGGGTAAATTTTTGGGAAAACATATTGGTAAAGCCAGTATTAACCAAAGTTTTTCTCTTCAGTATCCCAAATGCAAAAAAACAACAATCCATTTTTAAAAATCTAAGTAAATAAAATTGAGAAAGAAACCTCAAAGTTACAATCTCTTCCAAAACATTAATTAATGCCAACTTTTCTTTTCAGACCTACATCAAAACATCCAGAAGCAACTCAATCAAGCAAAACCTATCACCTAGAACTAAACCAGTACCACCTAAAGTCGAACAATCAAACAAAGGAACCTAATCAAGGTAAAGCTAAACATATTAAGTAATTGAAATAGCTCTCTTTCACAGGAGTCTGCAATAAACCATTGTACCAAATCATAGGTAGCATAATAATAGTCAGAAAACAAAATACACATTACATTCCCTGAATAGTCCACAGGTATATATAGAAATATAAATCTTTTTTGCAGATTTTGAACAATAAAAACTTGTAAGTAAAAAATAAACACTTTTTCACTTCTTGTTTTTCAAGCAAAAACCACTATGACAAGTGAAAGAGAAGCTTCTTACATCAAGTCCAACAGAGGCAACAGACTATCAAAGTACTGTTGCTACCTTCATTGTAAGGTGAGGTTAACTAAGCACAGGAGTCATTCAGGTGTGTGCAATATAACTCATCCTATTGCACATGCAGAGTGGTTAGCCTTGGTGACACTGTTGAAAGGACCACAGAGCATAACCACCCTACCTCTGCAAAGGAGATATATGTTAGAGAAAATATGAAGTAAATGAAATAACTCATATCCACCTCCAATGAACCCTGTGGCTCAGTTTTCAGGGAGGTATCCCAAACCATCCCTATGCATGTCGCACGTTCTAGGCCCATAATCCCTAATTTAAGAAGAATTATCCAAAGGAATTACAGGCAAGTAACACTCAAATTATAACACCCCAAACCTTTTCTGATACTGATATTCACTCTGAACTAACTGTTACAACAGTTATTAATGAGGCCTTTCTTTTGCATGACAACAAAAACCCTCAGAAAAGGATAAATAAAATTAGCACACCCCATAACCTTCTGAAATTGGAGACTGGTGATATCTGGAAGATGATTGGACATTTAAATCCACACCCCATCCATTCAGCCAAATATACACTATTCACGCCTACATTAAGAAAACACTGTAGTCCCCTTAGTGTGCATTTTACTCCATAATAAGCAAACCTCGACATACACTGTACTTTTACCTGTGGTTAAATTTAAATACACAGAATTAAAGTCCTAGAAAAGTGAATATTGATTTTTAATTACCCAAGATTAACACCATCAATAAAATGTATCCTGTAACCCAAATTCTAGGATTTCTTTTCACTATTCACAGGCATATTGGGGACAAATTCAAAAAACATACTTAGTTGAGGATTACAAACTTCAATTTGAGTTGAACAAAGGAACTTCCCTATGCTTAGTTCCTACTGATTGTGTGAATGAATACTACAAATCAATTACTGAATCATAATATTTTATGAGAAATGAAGACAAATTGGCTCTCCTTCTAAATTACTTTGAGGACACATATGTTTCCCATCTAAGCAGGTCGGGTCGCAGTAGGAAACCAAGGTTTCATTTCAGTTGGTGAAACTTTTACACACCCTGCTTAGAGAGAGGAGCAAAGACTGATAATGCCATAGAGGGATGGCACAACTACTTCAACAAATCAATTGGAAAATCTCACTGTAACGTTTTATCAATTTTTGGAAATTTTGAAGAAGGTGTAAAGTTTCCAAGAAATGAGAAGTGTGCAATAATTGGGTGGTAGAATGAACTCATCAATTCCTAAACAAATGAAAGAAATGTCTGAGCTTGTCTGTTTTATAATGTATTAATTAAATTGGCATTTTTACCCAAAAAATGTTTTTTAAAAATGTTGGGTTTCCTACCTTATGTCATCTTCTCTCTTTGACTCTTGGACTTTCATAGAATTCCATAATTCACCAAGAGTCTTGAGTACTCCCAAAATCCATATGAACAAACCTATATTCCACGGTGTAATGCAAATCCTGAGTCAAACTATCAAAAAGGACACAAGTTGGCATAGTCATATTTTACAGCAAATACAGTGCTACAAAATAATCTGTGTTAACTAAAAAACGCATCGTCCCCAAAAAATTCCTGAAAAGACATTATTTTTGGAAAAAAACGCGACAAGAAATCCATCATTTCTTTCCGCTGTCCACAGTTTTCAAAACCTTCCCAAATGTATTAATCAATTTTCAAAAACTAAAAAAACATTTATATCCAGTAAAATTACAGTATACACTTTCAGACATCTTACGACAACTTCCTATATGTCCAAATCTACCATTCAGTCATACTTCCCATCTTTTTCCGCCAAACTTCCACATGGCTAAAAATCTGAAACTACTTCACACTGTTAGAAAAACACAATGTACCAAAAAGTAAAAAATGCAAAATATTGCTGTTTTTTACCGTTTGGGTGTAAAAGAAATTTTACAATTTCTTTTAACATTTTTTTAAACCATAAATATCAAAAAGCAATGATGAAAATGGTGATTAAAACATACAAAACATACTTAAAATATAAACAAATATCTAACTACCTTTTTCCTCTCGCCTTACAATAAACCATGCCACCCATAATCTGTATTTGGTAATTAAAATAAGACTTACCTGAGCGCAGCTCTTACTTGCTTCCGATGATCCACTGTCTGTAGAAAGGGACGTGAAATCGGCAATTTCATCGGTAAAAGTACAAATAAAAAAGGACAATTTTTCCCATTCATTTCCATAGGTAAGCCTGGGAAATCTAAAAAAAATACATATAAAAATGGCAATGTACAGTTTTGAGTACATGATCATTTTTGTAATTTTACACATAATATAACCTATTTTTATATATCTTGTTGCACATTTTTGAATACAGGTATGTTTTATTAAAGAAATAAAGTTTAAAATATTTATTTTTATATGTCTTACATTAGTGGCACTTCAATTATATGAATGTTTTAAAGTATGCGTTGTAATGTTTTTCGGAGGACAGCCCTCTCAAGTGGGGTCCAGTTCGTCCACCAGGGAGAGCTCTGACCATCTTTATCCTGTTGAACTTCTCTTTCAACTTCCTTTTCTCATCCTAATACTTCTTTTTTATGCCCATGATGGACTGGACATCCTCCTCCCTTGCAATGTCTGCAGTCACCAACTGCTGCCATAGGGCTGCCTTCCGTGTTGCACTGGTGTAGTATGGTGGTGGTCCATGCAACTTTGTGATTCCTCACTACAAATGACCAAATTAATTATGTCTCCTCTATGTAGTTCCTCTTCCTTTACAATGGTAGTGTTATGTTCCCATGTTAGGCCCAAGCAGCGGAGCTGCTAATTTCCTATTGTGTCCTATTCTTCACAATCACATTTTTGCCATGACATTTTGCACATATTTGCATGCACATCAATGTTGGATTAATTTCTCTGAAACTACTTTGTTTACACATCTAGCTTCGCATAACATTATCACGATGCCAAAAACATCATGTACAAGCCCCTTTGCACACTATGTACAAACGTTGTTCTATCTTCATCCATGGGGCTACAACATACATCACAAGGCTGATTATTATTATACACAATGAGCATCCCGATAGATTAGCCGAGGAGGCACGTCAGCTGACAACTAGGGTCCCTACATGCTGAGACTTCACCACGCAGCATTTCGACATCTCAGTGAGGGGGTGTGTAGTCTGTGACCAAGATGAGCTCTTACATTCTCTCCGATCAGGCAATGAGGTTGGACCATCCCTTGGGGGGATTCTTGGGTTTATACTCATACACCCCCTAGGTACACTTTGGGCTCATTAGGATGGTGGAAGGACTGGAGTCCATCTGCCATTCTGGTGTAAACCGGGACCGTCTGCCATACATGCGGCAGTCATGCACCACAAATCAGGATATGACCGCCACCATGGTGGACGTAATCTGAAGTTTAACATTGCGGTGGGGGCTGCTGAAACCATCACCCGTTACAAAGTCAATAAGGCATATTGTGCATCTCACAGCACTACGTAGCAGGCATCACACGGTGCCTGCTATGTGGTGCTGTGAAATGTACCCCCACAGTGTACCCTCGCCTCCCCCAACACAAGGGGGCCAGCAATGGGCCCCAAAACACAATTACCGCCAGCCTTTCCATGGCGGAGAGGCTGTCTCCAGCCATCATCATAATTTGGCGGATGGTGCCTGCTAGGCACTGCCAGGCAATCCTAAGGATTTGGGGGGAATGTAGCTGCGACCGTGGCGGTCGCAAACACTGTCCACCATGGAACCGCCACAGGTAATCCTTAGGATTGCCTGTGGCGGTTCCATGGTGGACAGTGTTCGCGACCGCCACGGTCGCAGTGAGATTCCCCCATCCTAATTTGGCAGGGGAAACTCGCGGTCAGCGTACGGAAGGACTGCCACCACATGGCTGGCGGTGGCGGTCCTTCCACCATTTTAAGCCCCCCCTTAAAGTAGGGTTTGCATAGTTGGCGTACACCTGATTACTGTCTTGTTTATATGCCTTTATATATACGCTGTTTTAGCACCATGATACTACTGTATCTACTATTTACACTTTTGGTGCTTGCAATTACTTTCATCTGCTTCAGTCTACTGCTTATCACAGCACATGAATTCTGTACAAGAATAAGAGTGGTCTAATAAATATATTGACCATGTCCCAATGTGTATTCCCTGTATATTTCTCTGAGCACAAATATGCATGGGTGACTGAGCAAAAAGTTCTGATCTGTTTCCACAATCCCTGAGGGGTCAGGGTTGTCATGTTCAGTGGTTGCCAGAAACTATTAGTTTCCTGTTAAGGATAGAGGGGCTTAGGGTAGCACAGCTAGCTAGCTGGTCTCTAGGCCAACATATCCTACAGGGGTGCCCGTAATCAGTCTAGACACCTCAACCAAAGTTTACGTTGTCCAACAAACGTGCAGATCCCACGGATTAGTAGGCACTACACAACATGGCAGCAACAACTTTGGTTGGGTTCTTATTCAACAGTCTATCTGAGTAGTTCAGTTGTGCTTTTCTCAGAGAGCCCTACTGATATTCAAACCAGAGACATTCAAGGTGGGAAGAAAAATCCACCTCAGCTGAGTCAGTGTACCCTATGTATTGGCTGTAGGTTATTGACGCTTGTTGGATAAACTTTTTCCTACATTGAGCTCCATAATTTAATTTAAAAAATGACCCCTTTTTTCTTTTAACAATGACAGAACAATCTGAGGACCTTGAAGAACAAGAGGTTAGACCAAACATTACAGAAGATTGCAGACATGCAGCTACTGGGAAATTATCGCATGATGGCCTACTGGCAACGGGTGGGGTTGTAACCTTTGTAGTTGAGGCACATGAAGCATTCAGAACAGAGGTATTCTACTCCTGGGTTAAGGTTCCGGCTGCGGATACATGTACACAATTGTTTCACTCTTACATTGAGGATGAAATTCCAGATGAATACTTTCCATACGTGGATATAGAAATTCTGTTAACCTACCAAGAACACATACATTTGCATACTATAGAAAATGTGAGGTGGCATGGTCTACTCAGTAAAGAAGGAGTGACCTGGACGGTTCTAGCTGCTTATAAACCACTTCCTAATGTTGATAACTTAAATGCAGCAGAAATAACAACACTATACAAAGATCTAGTAAGAATTTACAGAATCCTCCCACAGTACATTATGGGAACACTCACAGTTAACTCTGCACAACCAAAATTGACTGCTACAAGGCTCAGCCCTCAAATGCTGAATGCTGTTATGTGAAAGATTTCCACTAGTCAGGAGCAAATTCTGTTCTGGATTGTACAGAAAACAAGTCAGGACTAGCACAGAATATGAACAATTTGCTTGCCAATGGGGATTGCTTCTCCAGTGGAGGATTGTGTCACTTGGGGCACAGTTTTCGCTGCAGTTTACACGAGAACTCATGGCACCCTTCCAATAGCAGCTTTACCGGATTTACTTAAAAAAGTACAGAATGCATACCGGGCAGGACGTTCCCTTGGCTTAGGGATGAAACTGATGGGCTACTTTGCAGAGGTATCAACCATTATGTTAACTAATTTGAAAGGGGAAGCAGCAGCATTGGCTATACACCAGTGCCTGAGGGAATTCACTGTGGGAATTACCTAAAATTATCAAAGAATCTTTTGCTACGCTAGGTAGAGATAATTTGGCAGCCATACCAGGGAAACCACAGGTTAAAAGTAATTCTGAAAAAGATAACTCGAAGCAAGTACCTGATTCTTTTGAGAAGAAATGGGACAATAAATAAAAAACTAATAAACAAATAAGAAACAATCACAGGGTGGGTCTCTTCAGCAGGACACAAATACAATTTAAGAAACAGTGATAAATTTAGAAATCCTGACAGGTATCAGGATACTGATACATGTTCCTCTTGTTCCTTTCAGAATTCATCCGATACGCATTTGGAGAGATGTGGGAGGTCAGAGCACAGATAAGAAGAGGACATGAAAACCAAAGAGAAAGACATCACACTTTAAACTATATTCTTAAAAAGGACAAAATAAAGAGTAAAAAAAACTCAATTCAAAAAGAATTAGCAGAGATTAAAATAAAACTTGCCCTGATTACTTGGGACCAGGGATATAATTTGTTCATAAAGCTGAGAGAAGCCCATCAGTCATTGGTCTTGGCCCCAACCAAATAACAGGCCCAACAGTGTTATGCTCCCCTGAGGGCACAGATTGGAGGAATTTACTCCTGGGTAAATTGTATAAATTGGGATGAAAGCAGCATGCCCAGGCATTGGCCCATGCCTCTACCATACAAAATGCCCCCACCCGTCTTTCTACCTACCTCTCTGTTGGTTGGGGGGTTTATATTAGACCTGGGAGAACATTTAATTATGCCAGAGTAATCGGAGTAATATGTAATTACCAAAATTACATGACTATGCAACTATGAGTAATTAAGAGTAATTGGGGGCAAAAATCCTACCGCAGGAGCACAGGAACAATGAACTAAGAAAGAGCGAGAGGCTGCTGGCTCATGCTGTTTATGCCCTGTAGCATTTAGTTCTATTTTCCGGACGCAAAATACATCCTCAAGCCCATTTGGATGTAAGGGAGCATTTTGCACAAAGAAAATTATGCTAAATGCTGTATTACACTACTCGAACAATTATACATAATTTCAAGTAATTTTTCAGCAATTACGAGTAGTTATGCTAGAGAGACTTATGGCAGTTATTCCCACCCCCAGTTTATATCTACTCTGCGCCATAGGGACCCTTGCCTTCCCTGTGGACATATTTAGGGGTACACCATCCCTATTACTGGCCCAAGCAGAGGTTCTGTACCACTGGTAGAAGGTTTGGGGGTCTACCTCAAACTTTTCCCAAGGAGTTCAGAAAGCCTAGTAAACACCAAGGATCTTATTAAAAAAAATAGTGATTGGGACCACCCACCCAGACGATGGTTTGTGCTCCTACCCCATAATGTTTGTAAAGCTAAGGAGTTAGGCCCATTTGGGGTAGGCTGGACCTTCGTATAACAAAGAGCACAAAATTTGCCTACACCACCCTTACTTTTAAATGATCTTAACTATAAAGGTTGAACAACAAATTCTTTGGTATTTTTATTTATACCATTCTACTTTATACTTTCTTTTTGAAAACTTTTGTTGTTCATTTATGCATGAAAGAAGGAAACAACTGTACATTCATGTATTTACAATAATATACAATACAATTTACAAACATAGATTCACATTCCACATATACACTAAATCAAAATAACATCATACATCCCAAAAACAATACTTTATACAAACATCATGTATTTATATATATATATTTTTTGTTCCAAAAAATGAGGGACAAAGTCAAAAACAAGGAGCACAATCACTAAATGAAAGCAATCTTTACACTAACAATTGCTAGTTTGCACTGTGGATGACAAGATTCACTGCTTCAAATTTGCCGACGCGTTTCGAATCCAGGAAACCAGTTTCAGGAATCTCATCAGAGCTTTGTCACTTTTCTATATCAATCTGTGAAAAACAACATTCCAGGTTTTGAAAAAATCAAGGACTTTGATTGAGGCTTTCCTTATTTCAAAAGCGGTGGTTCATTGTATCGATGGAGGATCTAAATTCCATCCATATCACTGATTGTGCTTTCTCTCAAGTGATATTTTTCGTGGCCGGCTTTATTTCACAACAAAATCTTTCAAGTAGTGAACGAAGCTGACACGAATCCTTTTGTTTGTGATCAAAAATTACTGAGCCCGGCATTTTCCATCGCGAAACTGTTTACAGTTGCAGCTTTCTCTGCCGGCTTGTTGTCAGGGTCCAGCGATCTCTTTCGCTCAGATGCCGCAGCAGCCTGAATCTCTTTCGATTGGAAAAGCCGGTGACTCTCGGTATGGCATGTTTTGTGCAATCAACAAACAACATTTGTCCCAGTACCTAAAATATCTGATAGATGTAATTGTGTATTGTTTTTATAAATTAACCACTGAGGTAAGAAATTTCAGATGACAATCCTGTATCTATTTCTATTTTTAACAATATTTTTAATTTCAAAGATTAGTTTTTGTTTTCTTTTTGGAAAACAATGAGTGATCTACATAAATGACCCCTTAGTAAATCCAAAAATGTTTCTGCTTTCAGATGGGTATATCTTTTTGGTTTCACCCATTGATTTCCACACCTCTTTCCACCACTGATTGCAAGTAGGTACAACGTAAAAAATAGGAGAAATCCACTACAGCTTAAAAAATTGGAAAAACTGTGGTACATGAATTTTACATTTCTGTTTTTTTCCTGAAAGCGAGCACGGTGGGGATGGGAATTCTTTTGTGTCATTTTTATGAGAAAAATATGCTTTGTTGCACTCGACTAGAAATAACACTAAACCCCAAAAATCAGTACATTGAAGACAAAAAGACAGATATTCCTGCATGTACTTATAGATCCCTTGATGATATGCATGGTCACAGCAAAACAAGCAAAAATCTGCAAATCACAATGAATGGTGCAGCAAGCACACATGCCCAGATTTGGTAATTATTTTATGTAGGTTTTTGCAACAAAAGTGATGCAAACCAGGTGCAAAGAGATGGAATGGAATTTACCATCGAACTCATACCAGGATTAACATTGGAAAGTTCCCTAAAGTAATGCAAAGTTATGCTAACTTTGGATCTGGAATCCTTTACATGGGTGGTACATGGGCATTCTCATAAAACCACCAATGTGTTTTGATGCAATTATTTACCAACTAACGATTGTAGATTAGAATTGTGCCCCTTCAATGCAGTTTTAACAATGGGAATTATTTTATTTTCTATTTTTTTTTCAAAATTTGCATGTGTGCTACATTATACAGCACAAACAGAAAGTCAGAAAAGTCTTAAAGGATAGTTTGTGTACTGGAAGAGTCCCCTTTTAGTAAGCCTGGGAGGAACTCATAGAGTTTAACTGCACCGAATTCCACAAGTTAAAAAAAACTCCACAAGATCCAGTGAAATTCCATTAACGAACGGAAATAGGCATGCCATGCTGCTCGAGCTGTGATTTAGCACTGGGACCTCATTCCGGGCTGAAACATCAGAGCAAACGGCACCACACGACACTGCGGAGACCGGAGCTTCCTGAGCTGATTTTGCTGCCATTTGAGCAGGTTTTCTACTCATGCGGCAACTTTCTGATCACAAAAGTTTTCTACCTCCCACGACTGCCTGCTTTTGAGAAATCTCGCTGGGTGTCCTCCCGGTGACCGAAAATCATGCCAAGGGATGCCAAATTTCCCTTGTGCTCACCAACTTACCATTATCCAGCTGTATGCAAGAAAAAACTCTGTCATGTGGCGGTTGGTGGAATTTTGTTTGTAACTCCATATTACAAGCATAACAAGCATAAGCATAACGAGGAGTGTCCAAACTCCGCCAACTTTGTCAGTGGAGCAGAATATATTGCCAATCCCTCCCATTCAGTACAAAACCTATGCTTTAGAGAACGTACACACCCTTAAACTATAATGCAAGGGAGCGTTCTTTAGAGCATGGTGGCCAAAAGTATGCAAAAGTGTGCAAAAGTGTGCTAACACTTGGGGATTGGTAAATAAGTGATAAATGCACCATACTTTGAAGATATGGTTAATGTATTCTCTAACCATGTGAGGCAAGGCATCACAGCAGCGTTGGTTGTAATAAAGTTCATGTCTGGCCCTCTTCCCCCTTCTATGTATGCTGCTCTATTGGGTGATAAAACATTTAAATGATATTCTAACTGAGCAATGGCTGAAGAAGGATGAACCAAACCCCTTCTATGTACATGTATTATGCTTGCTTATGTGTTATGTATGTCAACATTAGGTTGATAGACAGATAAAGACAAATAGACACCACAAATATTGTGAGCACACATTTTTCTTACTGGCTTTAGGCATAGGAGATAAAATATTCGATGCTCTGAACAGTGTTTTATTATTTAGAAAGTCTGAAACTAAAAACTGGACTACTTTTTACTCATGACAAAGCCTTGTAATAACCCAAAATGTCTCTTCTATAAGACACAAACACACACACACACACACACAAATATCCCTCATAAATGATACCTTATTTGTACTATGTAAGAAATCAAACTAAAAAAGATTTACAAATGCACTCAAGTCAAGTCAAAACAGCTTTATGTGGTGTAAAATATACAGCCATAAAAGCATTGTAATAATAATCATATTGAAAAATCAGTGCATGTATAAAAAAAAACAATTATATAACTCAAATCAATCTAGCATCTTCACCTGCATAATAATACAGTAAATTTAATGCGAAGAATCCTATGTGCAAACAAATGTGTCACGTGCAAAGCTGTAAATTCAAGGCAAAGTTTCCTAAGTGCAAACAAATGCATAATGTGCAAAACTGCAAGTTAAACTACTTCACAGGGGAACATAGAATCAATCTACAGATTGTATATCCACACTATTTAAAAACGCAGCTAGTAACTCTCGTTGGGTTTCTCATATAGTAATGCATCTAAATGTGATAAGTTCTTTCTTTTGCTGACCGCCCTACTATAAAATGGATAACTGAGTACACAGTTTTCATGTTATCCAAGCTGCATAAAAAGTTTAAAGCATTTTTTTTATTAAAAAGCCAATTAGTTAAAAAAAAGTGGTTTTAAAACGTTTTTCCGAATATCACTATACAAGGTACAGAAAAACAATAAAACTAGCGTAGACTGGGGGGTATTTCCATTATTAAACACAAAGAAGGGGTGAGGGCTCCTAACTCTACCACCCCAAACCCCCACAGAAATTCAGGTGTACACACAAAAGGGGTAGTAGAGTACACACAAATAATGACCACAACGAAACGTAGACAAGGGGAAATTCAATCATTGGAAAAAGTTGCCCTCACTCACATACCGAAGTATGTGACATTCTATCATCATTGTGCCTATTTGCAATACGCCCTGGTGTAGCCACACTCAGGGCGGAGCATTAGGGAAGGGGAAAAAAAATAATAAATTCCACTCAACAAAACAAACCATATATCACTGACAACATGTAACTTTAATGAGATGTGATTTGTGCCAATCACCAAGTGTCAGAAATATTAGTGCGACTAAAGTGCAGTAAATGGGAAGTGTTAAAACTGATTAAGGGTGGCAACTAAAATAAGTACTTTATTGGACATTACCTGGTACCCCTATCAGGATTAAAAACTCAAATTGGGATGGGAGATGTCTTGTACGAGACATAAGGATCTCACAAGACCTCCCTCCTGATTCTGCTTATGTCGACATGTTTCAACCGTAATAAACGTGCCAATGCTGGTCACCTCGGTCTTCTTCAGGACAGTCGCCTTTTATTTCTCTCTGAGCCCTACTGCAATTCAGTATATTGGGCCCATTGGAACTGAGCCGGTCTATACAGATCCGTGCCCTCTCTTGTTACATGTGGAGGCTTGTCCCAAAATACGGGAAAACACTCACTGTGGGTAAAAGAGAAAATAAAGTAATGTAGTACGATCTCTTTTTCCCATCTTCAAGCAGCCATCTCTGTTTTGCAAACCACTCGTGTCTCTCTTATCATGCTGTGTTATGGTTAGGCTGGTCATGTTTTCACATAATTCATTCATGACCTTTCAGCTGAAGTAAGATCTCTTTCCCCATCCTTACAAGCACATGAGCACAGTACTATCCGACCTCGTGCCTCTCGATCGGATGGCTCATAAACTTTCGCTTCCACTCATCACATTCCCCCGTGTATGTCCAATACTGACACCAATCGTCTCAGTTTTCAAATAGATCACCCATCGTGTAACACATCCAGCATTGCCGTTTGCTTTACTTACCGAGTTTATAAATTCATGAAGCCGAATTGGTGCCCTGCGGGAGGATCCCCCTTCGAACACAACCTATATATACAGGGGAAGATGAGGGGAGGAAAGTACAAAAAACGCACTTAGAGTCGTATTAGCGTTTGACTGACTTCCTAGTTGTGGCTGACGTGTAATCTAATCACACAAACCCCCTCTCTCTCTCTCTCTCGGTACTCCTTACTGTTCCTTGGGTGGCGTCCTGCTCCCTTGCCCGCTTTCTGTGACACCGCGTAGTCAGTGTCTCAGGTAAAGTCGCGGCCTTAAATCTATTACGTGGGCGTTTCCCTGCTTGCTCTCACTCGCGTCCATGTGACTAACGTGGAAATGCGTCCTACCGTAATCCACGGTATCCAGGATACCACGTATAGAGGGCGTTTCCTGGGTGAGTGTTATCACGCCCCCTGTGCTACTACGTCGGGCGCCTGCTTCCTCTATTGACATGTGTCAAGGACCGCGTTGCCTATTGGAACTCGTGGTTCCTACCTTTACAATCCCATACAATCATTTACAGTTTTACTCCCAGCATGAAATTAGCGTCTCCCCCATTGAGCCCATCTTTGGTTGAGTGCAGCGGTACTGTACTTGATTATCATTTCATAATGTCATGATGTCACCATCTTTACAAATATGATAATCGTATATTACTTAAAATGGGCCAATAATTTGGTTACAACCTTACAGCTTTTTTTGGGGGGAAAAATATGGTTCAAATTCCATCTACTTCGTATAGTGCCTCGAATCATGGATGTTCTTGTCCCACCCCCTAACTCCAGGTACTACAGGGTACTCCTTACTGGTAGTGATGGCATCTGATTGGCACACCTTTTCTGTTGCACTAATCCGTGCCCACTCTCAACCATCCCATTCTACATCGGTACCTGATATTCTGAACCCTTGTCTGACCAATGACATACCCTGGTTACCTATCTTGCCAGAGTATACCATGGTATATCATCATTTAGCCCGGATATATGGCTTTTCAGCCGATACACCCATCTTTGTTCAAACAGCAATAAGGTTCTTTGCTCATCCATTTGGGTATTTCCATTACACAGGCAGTTTGGTAAGTTATAACACCACTTTTCCATATCAAAGAATACAGTTATATAGTGATCTGTACCATGTCTAAGCCTTGTTAGACAAAATCTGTGTTGGGTATTACTTACCAAGGTTAAATATGTTTGTGTACCCACCACAGAGGGTATTTCACAATAGGTAATGACATTTTGTTTTTGTCTAGCATTGTCAATTCTATTGCGTTCCCTGGTGAAAATATATTTCAGCTTCAAATCATTTTTAGGTTTCGACCTGGTGAGGGCACGAAGTGCCCCTCCCAGATCGAAAACTTTTGTCTTCAGTATGGATGTCGGCACCGCCTCTGCCTCTCATTGGCTAGCTCCATAAATGGAGGCTAGCCATTGGGAGACAGAGGCTGTCAATCGCGCTTTCTCTTGAAAACGCGATTCGGGGGCGTTTCTGGTGCTTTTTTTAAGCCCCGCCCCTTTGTCCCGGGCCGCGCTGCGATTGGCTGCCGGCCCGGGACACCCCCGTGACGTCATTTCCCGGGCCGCGCTGTGATTGGCTGCCGGCCCGGGACACCCCCGTGACGTCATTCCCCGGCCGCGCCGAGATTGGCTGCCGGCCCGGGACCTGACTTGTTGTTGCTGCTGAGAACAGATTGTCCGTCTCTTCGACAGGCATCTGATGGAGCTGAGTGTATTGCTTGCTCATCCGCCTTGTGGGCCCGTAGGACTAAATAAACTGCAGTTTCTGTGACAAACACAATCTGCGCTTCTAGTTTTTGTGTATACCTGTCACTACAAACTGACATAGTCAATGCTTGTTTTGTCTATGTTAAAACCTGTTGAACTCGATCTTTAATATCTCTTTGAGATAGTCCTTCTGTGTTCCTAGTTGTTGTCTCAATATTACGCCTCTGTCGCCTGGGCCTTTTTCTGTGTCTATGACTGTGTAGAGCACTCAGCCAATAGGAGCGCTTTGCGCTCTGTTTACCATAGGCTGGCTTGAGGCGCGCAGACTGTTATGGTTTCGCCCGCCTTTGCTGAGTCTGGAGCAGAGCATAGACAAAAAGAAAGGACACAACGCGGCGGTACGGTGTAGCGTCTGCGAAGAAGCAGAGCCCATTATGGACTGGCACAGGGTGTTCTGTAAAGAGCGAGCCCGCTACGGAGAAATTGCAGGAACGCACCAGCAGACTTAGCTTACTCTCCGCTTGGTATTAATCTCCTCATGGATGTACGCAGGAGGTCAAGTGATTGAAAATATTTACAACATCTAGTTATGTTTTTTCCGTGTCGCTTACTACTGTATTCTTGGCTTGACTTTAGCTAGTGGAAAACGTTTTTATTACTCAACTGTATTATCTCCTACCAGTCAGTCTCTTCTGCAACAATGATCCGATTGACTGGGCTACGCTGGAGATGGCACTGAAGGTAGCGCGTTGGCAGACATCATCCACGGGCGGCTAGTCCGTCCTCGATGTCGGTGGTACTCTGGAATACTGTTGCTGTCCCAGTGTAGCTGGTCATAGACCATCACTAGCAGACCATGGATTCGATGCCGGGCGAGGACCCTACTCTACCTCTGGACTTCAATGGCAGGTGAGCGAACATTCGGGTGTCATCTCAGGGAAGTTTCTACCTCCCCGCTTTTCAATGCTGGTGATGTTTTTCACCTCCAGTTTTCCTTGGTGGTGCTTTCTCTTGCCATGCATTGCCATACTCCCTGCCTGTGCCTTTTGCCCCATCTCCACCCTCAGTTTAGAGGGTTCCTGTTAACTTCGCTTTCTTCCTAAACCTCTGCGTCGCCTGCTCCCCATTGCATCCTCATGGGCTGGTCACCTCTCACGCACCCTCTGCTGATCATGCCACTGGTCACTCCAAGGTGCTCGGTGCCCACTTTCAAATTGTGATCCTTCGTCCTCTTCAGCGATCCACTGTAGCGCCTATCACCTTTGTCGACTTTCTTCCACAGTGCCTGCCACGTCTCCCCCAGCACCGCCCACCACCTTTACTGCACTCGTCACCCCCTGCAATGCTTGTCCTCCCCACCCATTGCTAGCATGTCACATTTTACCGTCACCTTCTATCATGACAGGTACCGTAACTCACGACTTACTATGCTCAGTATCTTCCATCACGTATTAGCTCGGTTTGCTTGCATAGGACTTTGTATCTCTTGACCCTACGGCGTTTGCCATGCCAATCAGTCTCTCTGCAGAATCCATGCATGAAGGCTCACCCCCCCACTACCTCCCCCCATCAGCGCGGGCACTTAAGGTTTTCTACAATCTCGCTCCAGCCTTAAGCGCCTGTTGTGTCTCGTGAATCATTCTGTAGTGCTCCTTTTCAACCACTTAGAAGGCAGTTGATTTTTTCTCTTATCTCCTTCCTTCTCCCTACCCCTTCGCAAGAGGTGCCAGACCTGCACGGAACTCTAAATATGCAGACACTTTTGGGCTACAGACCAAACAAAGGTGACTAATCTGCTAGCCACCTTCCTACGTGTAACTGTACCCATGACCATCTGGTGCCTACTCTTGTGCTCTATTATTCATGCACCAGCCTGCATTAAGGCGCAGGGTGTGAGCTCATTCATCCCAGTCCAATGCATGCCATGTAAACACATTGGGTAGCTATTCGTATTTAATGTCGGCTGAGGCAACGTATTATTTTCACATTCATTAGTTGTGTACATTTATTTTACGAACGCACGTTTGCCTAATGGCATCGTGAAGCTAAGGAGAGTGATAGCGAAGATAAAAAAAATAGCGTGTCTCTTAAACTGAGATGTATTTATCGATCTGTATTGTTTTAAAGCCGTTTTAATAAGTAAAGCTGACCCTTGCAAACGTGGGAGGTAAAGACCATGAGAAAAGCACAATTGGTCTGTATTTCCAAATGTCTTCGGAAGTGTGGCATTGTCTTAAACCCCCTTGACTTTATTTAGTCCATGTTTGGCTTAAACAATAATTATTTGCCTGTCATGATCGTGGGCGCCGAGGACAGAATGATGAATATTCTTGGACAAATGTGGATATATTTTGTTACTGTTGGGCAATCTAATGTGTTTGCATTGGATGCAGTATCACACACAAGCGTAGAAATGTGAGCTGCACGATATGCTTGCACTGGTGCACAGCATGATAAACTGGAATGGGGTAGCAGCAGAGGACACACTGGTGAGCGCTCATGCACGTCGATCACACTTTTGGGCAGTGCAAGGAGCTAGCACTGTGAACATTGGAAGACCACAGCAGACAGTATTTGAAGCAAGTGGGCCGTAAGAAATGCTCGTGCCAGCAAGCAGGTCACAAAACTGACACTGGTGAGCACGATGACATGCTGCAAAAACATGCGACAGAATAATTCCCGAAAGGGTAATCAATTTTAAATGTGCGCATTCATAATTTAATGTTCATGTACACCCTATTTATTTAGACGCATGGCATGCATTTATTTCTCTTGCACACACTCTCACTGCTCACCAATTCAAAGTTTGCTCAAAAATTTTATGCAACGCATTGTCATACACAATGCCAGTAACTCAAATTTTAATGCTGCGAAACCTATTGCATTGTAAATGCTTGTTACTAATGGTTTGGATAGATGCCAGATCCATTTTGTCAAAGTCTATCATACAAGATGTTAATAAGTTATGGATATACTCTAGCCAGGGGATTTTTTTCCATGGTCGAGGGACAAACAATCCTTAATTATATCCGTGGTAAATTTTGTGAGAATGTGACTCCCGCTATTTTATTAAAATCACTTAGGTATGATACAGACAGTTCTTTGTGTATTATATAGTTGGCTGTTGAATTTGGAACCACCAGCACTGTTTTTTAAAATGTATTTACTTGGATTTGTAGGCATGTGATATTTACTCTCCCCCATATTGCAGCCCCATAGCAGGCCCCCACCACACACTTGGTTCTATACAGGGTGAGAATTTCCCTCATGGGTTTATTTCCCATTTTAGCTAAAAATCTAAAAATTCCCTCAGTAGTTCTTAAACATTTCAAATTACATAAGTCAATATAAGATTTCCAGCTGCCATTTCTATTTAAAAGAAGACCTAAATAAGAAAAAGTTTGAACTCTACTCATAAATATTCCTCCCACACGATGTTGTCTATGCTTCAGCTTGTCATAAGAACGTTTTAGTAAGGTTTTGCTGTAAATCCTTTTCTGACATGTACTGAGCAAATTTCTCGGTTAGACATTGTAGTCCATTAGCTGTCCTTGATAGAAGGACAGCATCATAAGCATAAAGTAATACCTAGGTACTAAGTTTTCCAACTTTTGGGCTGTCTACAGTTTGCTTTTGTAAAAAAGGGTCCACGTATTATTGTATAAAGAAAACAACAGAGGCTCCAGTACACAACCCTGGTGTACCCCTTGTAACCCTAAATACCTGTGTGCATTCACCCTTTGTTCCAAATTGTACCCTTGAAGTTAAAAAAGTGTAGATCTGGGATTAATATATAACAATATCAATTGGTGCTCCTTGCTCTTTCAGGGTTTGCCACAATTTGGCATGATTAACAAGATCGAACGCACTTGTGAGGTCTATGAAGCAAAGATGTAGAGCCCTCTCCTTAGCTTGGGTATATTTTCCTATTAGTAATTCCAGGTTTGAACACTGTTCTACTGTTCCAATAACCCTTCTGAACCTAAACTGGGCTTCTGAGAGGTTATTGTTCTCATTGACCCATTCTTCCAAACTCCCCAGGAGAATTCTTCCCATCAGTTTTGAGGTTGAGTCAAGAAGGGATATGGGACGGTAGCAATTTGCCTTCCCTCTGTCTCCTTTTTTAAAAATGGGTACAATAGTACTTTCTACCAATGATGCAGGTAGCACCCTTCCATAGCAGCATCAAAACATATAGTAAAATAGGGGTCCAAAAATCCATATTACATTTAAAAACATCAATAGGTTCCCCATCCGGACCTGTGGCTTTCCCACTTGCACTTTTTTGGAGTGAGGATTTAATTTCCTCTTCCATTATTGGCAGAGATTTTACGGGTTTTACTAATATACAAATGCACTCATGAATGCCATTATGATATCATCGACAATGGTGACCATTCAGTGGTTTACCACATCTCGGACACTCGCTCACTTTGTTCTCTCTTTCACTTTCTGTCACAAACTGTGTTCTCTAAACAGCAATAACTGCTAGTGTTGAGAGACTATGTTAAAGAAAAATGTTTACATGCGAGATTATAAAAGTTGCCCATTTCATCCTCTACCGACTAAATAACCCACAGTATAATGATTCCACTATCTGAGAACACATCCTCTTACAGCTTTGCTATTATTAGGCATGTTATGTTATGTTATGTTATTAAGATATTTATTGAGCGCACTATAACCGATTGGTTTCTTGGCGCTAAAATCAACAGTAACATAAGCGTGGATGAGGAGTGGAGAGTTATTAAAGTGCTTGTCTGAAGAGCCAGGTCTTCAAGGCTTTCCGGAAGGAGAGAA
Source organism: Lissotriton helveticus (assembly GCF_964261635.1). NCBI lineage: Eukaryota > Metazoa > Chordata > Amphibia > Caudata > Salamandridae > Lissotriton > Lissotriton helveticus. Next base: position 787,794,816 of record NC_136057.1, on the reverse strand, counting down.
GGTCTTGGCAGTTTCGAATCTCCAGGGGAAAGGTGTTCCATAGGCGAGGGGCAAGTGTTGCGAACCTACGGCCACCCGCGCGCTTAAGTTTGAAAGGAGGCGTCAGCAGGAGGCTCTGGTGGAGTGAGCCTAGGTTTCGCGATGGTGTGTATCTGATGATTAATTGGTCAATGAATTTAGGACTTTTACAATACAGAGATTTTAATATCAGACAGCCAGTGACTGGGAGCCAGTGCAATTTCCTAAGTAGGGGAGTGGCTGCCTGCCACCTTGGCTGATTTAGAATAAGCCTCGCGGCATAGTTCTGTACCATCTGGAGACATTTAGATAAATAGTTAGGAAGACCTAAATAAATGGCATTCGCGTAATCCAAATGGGACAGAACGGTGGAAATCACAACCTGGGTGATTGCCTCGGGCGTGAGTAAGCGACGAACCTTCCGAATCTTTTTTAGCTGAAAAAAGCACTTTGAGACCACCTGGCCTACTTGTGCTTTCAGTGAGAGTTCACAGTCGACGGTGACGCCGAGTGTTTTAGCCGACAAAGAGGGTGTCGGAGCGGGGCCTTAATCCGAAGGCCAATTATGTGGGCCCCAGTGCTTGGCACTGTCCCCAGTAAGAACCAACTCGGTTTTCCCTGGGTTCAGTTTCAGTTGGTTTTGGTCCATCCAAGATTTGATGAATCGCATGGTTGACTGAAAGTGCAGGATGGAGTTTTGAGTATTGTCGATGGTGAACAGTAATTGTAAGTCATCGGCGTAGTTGAAAACCCTCACCTGTTCGTCTTTAAGGGCCAGAATCAGAGGAAGTATGGATAAATTGAATAGGTGGGGTGATAAGGAGGAGCCCTGTGGCACTCCACATGTGATAGGTTGTTTAGCACCTGTTAGGTCTCCAAGACGTACTGCTTGACTGCGGTTTTCCAGAAAGGACCTCAGCCAACAGGCCGCCGCGTCCCGTATGCCGGCCTGTCCGACACGATCGATCAAGATGTTATGGTCGACCGTGTCGAATGCGGCCGATGCGGCATCTATTGTTAGACACCCCATTGTCTTCACGGTTCATTTTGTTGGTCTCTCGAGTTATCATAGAGGGTGTGTGTGGTGGGCGTCGTTCAACTAAGCAGTCCTAGTCAATCACAGGCAATGACGGACTTTTTTGCTCAAAGAGTAAAGTCCGCGGGAATGTTAATTTAAAATGTAAATAAGCTATCCTAAACGAACCTTAGGTGTATGCCCTTGAAAATGTAACGTGTACCCGGTACTTTTGTTTGCAAGGCCAAAAATTATATAGGTAGAGTTCCACAGAACAGGACAATCAAGACTTTGGCATTCTAACATGTATCCAAACCACAAACTCTGAAGAGAGCACAAATGAGACACACACTGAACGAATCTGCAGTAGCATCTAAAGAAGATGCGACCTGAGTCTGCTGCTTGCCAGCAAGACATATATTGATGCATCTGTGATAAGACAAATGGGAAAGAGACACCTTGTGGTAAATTACAGTACAGCAACTTGCATGATCCATGCTGTATGTCTGCTGTTGATCATTTGGGAATACATTTGCAGTGACGTACCACATTCCATTGATATTATGAAATCTTGAAAACCTAGTTAAACCAACGTTTTCAAATTTTAGTATTTGATCTCTATTTGCATATGTCGGGATGTGTAGTCAGAGTTCCTAAGCAATGGTAGGAAATATTCAGCAAACTTTGAATTACTGGTCGAGACATGGCAGCTGTTTCCCCCAGCACGTGTAACTTCGTCGTCATTGCAAATCGACTCTTCCTCCAAGTGTTAATATTCATTGTATTTCATTATTTCTGCAATTCGTGATTTTGTTCAAAGTATTATTTACCCTCAGCAAAATGTATAGTTACATTTAAAGTGTCTATAATAAAGGAGGTCATTTTAATTTTCCCACTTTAAAAATCTGCCTTTTAACACTGTTTTACTATTATCCATTGTTATGCAAAGCTTTTATTTCCCTTAAAGGGAAATAAAGTATTTTCAATACATTTTATTCACGTTTCATTGCCTAATCTTAGTTCCGAACACACTTTACAAGGTAAAAGGGTACCTTATAAGAATTATAAGATAAGAATACCAAGCTTCAGGGGGGGTTAAGAGTAATTATCTAGTTTCACAAGGCAACTGATTAAAACACCATGCGTGATTGTTGTATTGTTCAATTTGCTCACGATATGAGAAGCATCTTTATACTAATACAACTTAATAAAATGAAAGCTAATCATTAAATTATGTAAACTATAATTGCGAATTACCCTCTTTTCATCATTTTAAATATAATTCTTCGATATACTAAATACAACGTTTTCAGACAATCAAGAAAACAATTGAACCCATAAAATGTTCTGGAATACATTTGTGTTTAGGAATAACTTCTGCATTCATAAGATGTTGTGTTGTTAATACATTAATTATTCATTGTGTTATTTTTTCAAATGTGTTGATCCACACGTGAACAGTTTAAACATTTCCATTGCTTATGAACTGCATGCTCTTTTCTTTTTAGAGAACAGCATCAATGGAGAGCTAAAGTAATGTTATGAAGTGTTTTTGAATATTTCATTATAATTCAGTCTTGATTTTTTTATACACAAATGATGTCCCAAAGACCTGAGCTGCGCACTGTGTGAAGTGGAGAGTTCAAGAGATTAAGGGTATTCACGGGCATTTATTGCAGTTTTATTTCCATCTTTGTGAAACCTTTCTCTGCTATACATCTGCTTTGTTGATTCAGAAGAGCTCTTGAAATGCTATACAGTTGATTTTGACAAGTACTACAATTTGAAATGGGTAGATAATTCTTGCTGAGATGATTTCAAAAGTACAGAAATTATAATTCTGAGTAGACATTACTTTTCTTTATGATCAGAATTTTCATTTAATATACTGTGCACTCAGGCTTGGTAATTACATCCCCCATTTTAGACATTATCTCCTCTTTTTCTGACATAAAACAATCACAAATTGAAATACTATTTCAGATGTACTTAGGATATCTTCACCGATGCAAGACGTTTTTATTAAATATCGCGTCTTTCATCTCTTTTATGTTTTTCTTGTTTGAATTAAGAAATATTAAGTTAAAATACACAAGTAAACAATCTTTTCTGTGTGAGTAGGTCATTTATTTTAAGGCAAAACTGTATATGTCCCGTGTGTCGTTTGCATCAGTCTGCACAGAATGTAGTCATACATAGTAACTAAAATCAACCATAATTCTGTTGCAGTTATTCAGAACAACAATAAATTCGGCAGATCAATTTTTCCTCCCCGATAATTTCAAATGTGAAGAGGTACTACAATATAGTGGGAAAGTCCCTCAAATCATAAATTACTGAAATACTAGATCTTCTTTTTATTCCAATTTCTATGCCTTCACAGAAATAGATGTTGCATTGTTTAATTGATATTCACGCAAATTGCTACTAAAAATATAATAACTAATTAGTGCAGTTATTTAGAGATTATTTTCATAGCGGAATACTCTTGTTTCTTTTACTTGATGCTGATCTTGGCTTGCTTGCTTCCTTCCTTCCTCCATTCTTTGCTTCCTTCCTTCCACCCTCCCTCCTTACTTCCTGTCTTCCTTATACTGTTCTTCCCCCATGCCTTACTAATACGTTTTTCTCCTTTTTCATTCCTATTTACTACTTTGCTATGTTACTTGCTTCCTTCTTTGCTTTCCTCTGGCCCTCCTTTATACTTCCTTCTTTTCTTGCTGCTTTCCAATCTCCTTTTTTCTTTATTCTTTATTACTTCTTCCTTGCAGCCTTCCTTTCTTCATTTTTTTAGCGTTTCCCTTCTGTCTTCTTTCCTTGCTTCCTTACTATGTCTCTTCCTTCACTTCTTCCTCTCTTGTTCTGCCTTTCCTTCTTTCGTTTCTTCCAATGTCTATATTTCATAATAAGATGACAATGAACGATACATCTGCTCCGTACTTTTCTGTATATTGCTTCCTTCTTTTGACTTTTCCTATTTATCTGTGGTTTTTTGCACCTGCTTTGATAAACTTCCAAAAGTGCACTACAGATGTCTTCAAAGCGAAAGGTACAGTTAAAAAGTAGATTCTGTTTGTAGTCGAGTTGCTAAATACATTTCAATGTAGCACTACATTAATCCACATATAACATTGACCCTAATGATTCCAGCAAATAATGATAATCAATATTTTAACCTATAATTAGTGGAAAGTTGTTAAATCTTTAATATGCGCATTTAATTAGTCAATATTTACATTCTTTAAAATAATATTGTTCGCATATGGTGCTGTGCTGTTTATGAAATGAACGTAAACGTGTGATAAATGTAAACAAGTGTACTATTGTGAAGGGATAAACTGGCCAATGCAAGCGCAACTAGTGCAAAATATTTCAGATTTTATATATACACCTATCACGTTTTAATTTTCTCCTGAAAGCCTCCGACGCTTGAGTTGAAATGAATAATTTAAAAAAATACCAGGCACGTTTGTGTGCACACTCACCTGTGCTAAACTGTACAGGAATAATATAGATGGCTTTAAGGAAGTGGCTTTAATAAAAGATGCGTACCTATTTTGAATTACATCTGCAAGAATTTGTAGTTTTTGGAAATTGGGTCCCATAGCTTCCTCCCAATGGAAATTGCATTTCCCAACTCCCCATGACTTTCAAAAATGTGCACAAATGTTCAATAGCTTAATTTAACGAGTGCAGTATTATAAATGGACTATATTGAACAATCTAAAGGAACTCTGCCTGCGTTTTTTTCAATATGATTAATATTTTATTTTTTAGAAAAGCAAACTAAAGAAAAATCCCCAACCTAAGGTCAACAGTGACTGTTTAAGGGAACTATCGTATTCCATTCCGTTCAAGGCGCTGCCTTTTTCAGAATATTAATGGGGGGAAAAGTGACAAGAATGACTTAGACGTACATGTCAGGAGAAAGGGTCAGCTCTTGGCAGTGGGATGTTAATTCACATCCATTAATGAAATTTATCCTCCTTACTGTCTCCTTCCCTTTTTTTAAAATAAAAAGGGCTTTTTTGAGAGAACATCATGGACTTTTCACAGGAGCTGTGAAGGGCCACAGGGGCTGGCCGAGCTAAGAGACTGACAATCTGCTGGTGATTAAGGGGACTCAAAGGCTAGGTAGACCTACAAAATGAATAACTATAGAGCCAGAACCATGCCATAAGGCTCAATGGCTTGTGATTTGCAAGTTGATAAGACAAGAAGATTAATAATGCTGCATGATAATGGCTGCTCCCTCTCAGCTGGGGAGATGGTAATGATCTGATATTGCTGTAGGAGCAGTTCGCTACGCTGCGGAGAGGAGGGTGCAAATTCACTCATCCCAATTGGCCCTGAGGATAGAGAGATTTTGAAAAATGGGAATGCAGTTACAATTTTAATTAGATATAAAGTTTTTAATAATTTTGCTGAAATGAGGACTTCAAAGAACATATTTTGCAGCATTCAGACCCATAACTCCTGAGTGACAGTTTTGGTTAATTTGCAAGTTTTCAGATCAAACTTTGCCCCTGGCTCCATGCTGAGGGTAAAGTAAAATGTCAATTTCTTTCCTCAGTGATCTCGAGCATCTTATTTAGGCAGGTGTGCTGAATTCTCGTATTCTGTCGATGTGCATGCTGAACAAAACTTCTCATTAAAATATATGCTCAGGAAATAAATTAGCAGCATAAATAAAATCAGTAGTAATAAAGATAATCAATCAGCAAGAAGAATGTAAGGAAATATCCAGCATACATTTTAAAGTGGAACCGGATAAAATTGTATGCAAAAGGTGATTAAATGTTGGTGCATGATTATGCTGTCAAAGCGTATCCTTATCAAAGTTTGCTTAATTTAGATCCAATTTAAAACTAACGACTGCAATGCAAAACATGCACTAACCTAGCGGTGACAATTTCTTCCTGTCTCAAGCTCAGCAGCCATTTACAATCCAGACACGTGGCTCCTGTTAATTATGTTACATGTCTGAAGTGTAGTAGTTCTCCGGAAGTGCACATATCTGTAATAATAAAGAATGATGTTGTCAGGGAATTTAGAGTCATCGTTTCCTCTTACTGTATTCCGTTCACTTCATACGTTAGTCTTCATTTTTTGGAAACAGCTTTAATTACTTCTCTTAGAGGTGGAGATCAATGCAACCAGCTAGGAAAGAAGACGACTGTAAATGTCTTTACTGTACTCAAAACGTGCATACCATAAAAGCACAAATATAAAGCCGTCAATTTGAAGTGACAGATGATTTTATACACTATTCTACTTATTGATGTGCTGGTTCAGTTTTACAACGCCTGATAATGTGGATAAATGTGGGTTAGGAGAACTAAATAAAAATAGAGAATGATATTCACAAAGTAACATACACTAGCTACAAAACAAGATATATTAGTTGTTTAGAAAGATAGCTCGAAAACTGATATTGCGATGGACACATAAAGTTGCACACCCATATGCTGTCAACTAACAGTATATTTTCAAAAGTCTGTCAAGATTACATGATTTCCAGGCACATGTAGGTAGCTACATGTTTCAGGACTTTCTTATGTTACTTTTGTAGATTTCCCATATAGACTAGTTATATTTCTAACTGTACTTTGGTGAATGTGCATTCATATCATGGGAAAGTGATTATTAGTTTAATGATATATTAGTACCTTTTTCAGAAGAAATTTATTTGTCATGAAAAGTCGGTCATTCGCCCATAGTTCAAGTGAACATATAGGGATATGGGCACGCTACCACATTTTTTCAGCACCTCTTACACCAGGAAATTGAGAGTTAAGCTTATAGGTGCATGCAAATATGGCAAATGTGTTGCAGACGAATGTAAATACCCACAAAATTACATAGGGTTTAAACTCATTTGCATTTCAGTCCTGTAACCGTCATCATGATAATACCCTGGGACTGCCAAGAGCAACTTTTGCAGGTCCCTTTAATGACTCTGGAAAATCTGAAGGCATAGCAGAATTTCATCATGTGTTATTTACACTTACCTTCCCATGTAAATATGACACTATACTTTACGTCACTTTTGATTTTGTAGTGTCAGACATTTTTACATCTGTAAATCAAACTTACATATGAAAATATAGAGGCATATTATTAAGCAACAGCGTTAACATTATCGCTGCTTTAGCGGCAGAAAACTGCTGCTAAAGCGGCGATAATGGGCTTGATAATACACCCTTGTGTATTCCCATAGAAGGCCATGTTCTGGTGTTAACATGGGCTTCTATGGGAATTCTGTACAGCGTATTATCAAGCCCATTATCGCAGTTTTAGCAGCAGTTTTCTGCAGCTAAAGCGGCGATAATGTTAATGCCAAGCTTGATAATATGCCCCATAATTTGTTGTTGTTCCGACTGAGATCAAGAAAGACAGACACAAACAAATGCATAAACACGCACGTTCACACAAAGTTTGGTAGACTTTTTGACATGTTGATTGATAGGGTTCAAATACATTAGAAAACGTTTGGTGAAGAGAGCCTGTATAAAATAATTGTGTGCCATCACTGGTGATATAAAAAAGAGCCAATGTGCTAGGGATAGATAGATAGACAGACAGACAAGAGAGAGATAGACAGATAGATAGATAAATAGATAGATAGATAGATAGATAGATAGATAGATAGATAGATAGATAGATAGATAGACAGACAGACAGACAGACAGACAGACAGACAGACAGACAGACAGACAGACAGACAGATAGATAGATAGATAGATAGATAGATAGATAGATAGATAGATAGATAGATAGATAGATAGATAGATAGATAGATAGATAGATAGATAGATAGATAGATAGATAGATAGATAGATAGATAGATAGATAGATAGACAGATAGATGTATAGATAGATTGATTGTTAGGGTGAATCACTAAAGTCAGTAAATGAACCTGAGCTTTACCTCGTGGTAGCTATGGATGGCACAAAGCAGAAATTAACTTAGAAACCATGTGTAAAGGATTATGCTGTCACAATACAGTAATACATTCAAAACAAACCACAAAACAAATTTCAAACAAATGTAAAGAAATAGAGCAAATTGTAGTAAATAAGATTACACCAAAATAACACATAATCATAATATTTAATTTAAGTTCTAACCAATGTCATCTTGTTGAACTTGGCCAGTACGCAGGTGTGAGTTAATGCAGACGATGACGGAGCAAGGGTTCAAACAAGTTACATGCTTTACCTTCCGACTTGGGGCCTGGTTACGAGTTTGGCAGTGCAGTGCCGCTCCACCTTGCCGCTGCACTTCTGCACCACCAAACCTGTAGTTGTGCCTCCCACCAGAATATGAATATTACTAATTTCTCTGGCCTTTATTTTATGTTTCCACAGTCGTGCACTGAAATTGGGCACCGCAATAGGAACGTCAAAAATAGTGTCTGGGGGCGTGGCCAAGATGGCTACCGGGACGGAGGTCTAACTGCGGAGCTCCTCGCCCTAACCCCCTGTAACCCCCCACAATAGCCCCGAATTCACTGCTTTGACCCCCCTGGCACTGCACCCGAAGCAGCGCGGATCTACGACCCTGAAAAGCCGCCCACCCGCGAAGAATCGGCGATTGCTCGCTGCCGCCGCCGACCGGAGCCGGAGGGCACCATGATCGAGGTCGGACGGAGCTCGGTCCCGCTTCTGGGCTGGAGCCGGCCGTCCTGCCTGACTGAGCCGCGGCTGGGACCCGGGTCCCTCCTCCACCACCGGTGACCCCCCGGGACACTGAATAGCCGCCTACGACACGGCGGCGCCCCACGGCCGGAGCAACGCGCGGCCCGGGCGCTTCCTAAATCCAGCCCCGGGACCCTGAAGCTGCGCCCAGGGCGGACTGCGGCCCGGGCGCGCGCTAATCTGGGACCCTGGTCCCTCCTCCACCACCGGAGACCCCCTGGGACACTGACTAGCCGCCTGCGACGCAACATCGCCCAGTGGCCGGAGCAACCCGCGGCCCGGGCACGTCCTAAATCCAGCCCCTGGTTTGGGCCTGCAGCCGGCAAAGGGCCAACAAGGAACATTGAGGCGGCCGCCCGCTGCACTGCCCAGGTGAGTGGAACCCTCCAACACTACGATCGGTGCTGAGCCACCGCCGCCCCCGAGCCCACAGGAAGCACCGGGACCCTAAAGCTGCGCCCAGGGCGGACTGCGGCCCGGGCGCGCGCTAATCTGGGCCCCGGCTTGGGCCTACGCTACTTCCCACGTCTACCAACAAACGCGGCCTCCTGCGTGGGCGCCAAAGGTGGGGCCTTGCTCACGCTGCGGGCGCTTGGAGCAGCACGGACCCTCCCTCTGCTTGGGCGCCTACTGCACAGTGTCGCCCCACGCCAGAACACTACCCTGAGGCCCGGGCTTGGGCCTGTGTGGCGCTGCCACGACCAAGACGATCTCCGGGGGCCCGACGGGGGTGCGCCCGCCTTCTCGCCATCACCTGGGAGATCTGGAAGCGGGCCCGGTCTGCAGTGGCGGAGCACCGGAGCCCTGATCCGGCCGAGCGGGGCCTACTGCGGGAGGCCTACAGGACAGCTGGGCGGCACGGCCACACTGCGACGCACCGATCACACATTCGGAGGTGGGGAGGGGGGGACCTCGGGGCGCCTGGTGATCGTGCCCCTGGCGGAAGGATGACAGACGCCTAGTCGCCATTGACCCCCCCCAGCCCCCTGGGGACTGCTAGAGTGGAATAAACCAGCGACAGGGAGGCCTCGAAGGTGCCACGAAGACGTCTCACAAACTCCTACGGCTAGCCCCCCGACGGCGCCACGCTCTGACCCTCACCGGTGCTCCCCTGGTGATCTCCCGGAGCGTCGTCAGCCGCACTTGCCGTGACGGGACAAAGGGGACAAAGAGGGGACCGGCTGCTGGCTCTTCTTGGTGGCGGGCAGGGGTGCGGACTGGCCCGCCCTGCCTGGACAATTGCAGCACTATGTCTAACGCTACCCGCAGAGGGGTTCGACCGATCAATGAGCTCCTGCTGAAGACGTCCACAAAGAGCGAGAAATCTCACTCACCTGCGTCGCCATCGGCAGCTGCGGCTACCCCGAACAAACCCTCTGAGGAAGCCCCTATCACAAAATCGTTTTTAGAAAGCTTGTTCAACACGCTGCGTGATGACTCCAAAACTTTAAAACAGGAGATGGTGAGTGACCAGAGGGAACTGCGCCGAGACCTAGATGGACTGGGGGAAAGAGTGGCAGTGGTGGAAGATTCCAACCACGCACGCGGTGACGAGATGGAGCACCTTCAACAGGAGGTCCTCCGCCTTCGGGAGCAACAGGTGGACCTCCAGGCTCACACAGAGGACCTCGAAAACCATTACCGGCGGAACAACATACGGGTTCGGGGAGTACCATCGAAAGCAGAAGGGAACAGCGTCACGATGTACCTCCAGGACCTTTTCCGTGAGATCCTCGGGGAGCCCACTGATTTCCCCATCCGCATGGATCGGGCGCACCGAGTGGGATTTCCCCGCCGGGCCCCGGCGCCCCCTCTGGACATCCTGGCGTTCCTCCCGGATTTTCCCCTGAAGGAAAGGATCCTCCGGGAAGCACGTAGAGCGCAACCCCTTTGCTTCCGAGACTGCCCTGTTGAACTTTACCAGGACCTATCAGCCATAACACTGCAGAAGCGCAAAGACTTTAGAGTGGTCACCACATTCCTGAGAGAGAAGGGGGTGACGTACTCCTTGGGCCACCCGTTTCGCTTAATCTTCAAATGGGAGGGAACCTTGCACCAGCTCCGTTCACTTCAGGACACCTGCACCTTACTGGGCCTCGAACTGCCTGACGACGCATCGGAAGAGCCCCCTTCTCCGGGATCCTCCCAACATACCGGGACGCAACCTTCTAGAGACGGATGGCAACAGGTGCGGAGACGTCGTCCGCCTAAGACCCGCCTTCGCCCGGACCCGGGCACGATTGCCAAAGAACACTCTGCGGCCATCGAAGCAGTGGTCAAAGACACCGCTATGAATCCCTGAATTTGCTGGGGGTCCACTCTCACCGCATGTTCTCATGGTGGGGGGAGGGGGAGGGGCGGGGGGCCTCATGGGTCGCCACTGCCACAGTCTCCTTTACTTTCTAAACCTACAGGCCTGAACTGACTCTGGATAGGCCTGGGACTATAACTTCTGTTTGGGGTCCTCAAGTTGGGGTTAGGGTGGGAAGAGGAGGGGGGTTTGGGGTGTTGTTCTCACTATCGCTGACACGGACTGTTTTTCACATATACCTACAGTTTGCCTTTTGGAAGTTTGGGGAGGTTTTTGGGGTTGAGGGAGGCTTCGTGGGTGGGGACCAGTGGACAGAGACCAGGAAGGGGGGTACAGTTGCGGGTGGGGCAGGGAGGGGCACGAGGGCGGGGACCAGTATGCCACGGTACATCGACGGACTTTGGGTGTTACCTATTGCCCACTATGTGACACAGCGGGATACGCAGCTAAGCTTTGCCGCTTTCGTATTATGCCATGTTGACTGATACGCTTAAGGTACTGTCCCTTAACATAAAAGGCCTCAATAACCCGATAAAAAGGAGAGCTGTCATTTCATATCTAGAACACTCGGAGGCTGACATCTGCCTTTTGCAGGAAACCCACATCCTACCTAAAGACTGGCACAGGATGTGCTCCCGGGCCTTTCCTCAACAATTCTTTTCTTCACTTCCATCTAAAGAAGCCAGGGTGGCCATCCTCGTCTCCCGGCGTTTCCGGGGCAGGGTGGGGACCAAAACGTGAGAAATTAAGGGACGCCTCTTGGCTTACACTTTCCATATAGGAAATAGGGCGCTGACAATTGGCTCTATCTACGCTCCAAACACAGGCCAGGAACCATTCCTAAAAACTGCCCTCTCTAAAACACTACAGTCACCTAACTCTCAGCTGCTCATCGGGGGGGACCTCAATTTAGTCATGGACACGAATAAGGATAGATCCGGGCACCGCTATGGGGACGCGGGGGCGCTGTCTGCGGCGGGCGGGTCGTGGCTACAGGAGAGGGATCTGGTGGATCTCTGGAGGACGGTGCATCCCAATACAGCGCGCTTCACCTTCTACTCCCATGTACACCACACATACGCGCGCTTAGACCACTTCCTGGGCTCCTCGGAACTGGTCCCTCACATCACGGACATTTCTATTGTCCCCGCGGCCCTCTCTGACCATGATGCGTTAGAGCTTACGCTCAGTATGCCCAGGACGCCACGTGCCAGTGGTTCATGGAGGCTCAACGAACCCCTTTTGCAGCGGCCGGCCGTTATTAGACAAGTCCGTCAATGCATCTTGGACTATCTTGCTATTAATGATAACCCCGCAACCTCGGTGTCATCTCTCTGGGGAGCCTTGAAAGCCGTGGTTAGAGGGGAACTGATCGCCATCGCGGTTGCTGGCGCTAAGATCCGCAAAGAAAAACGAGAAGACCTCACAGCACAAGTGGCTGAACTAGAAAGGGTTCATAGCCGCACCTGCGCTCCGAGAATTTGGCGTCAACTGAAAGCTGCTAGGGTTCAACTGGCCAGCCTTGATACTGACAGAGCGGAATTTGCCGCCCTCCGACTCCGCCATACCTACTATGTAGGAGGCAACCGCACCGGGCGCCTTCTAGCTAGCACCCTGAAGGCCAAGACTCAACGCTCGAAAATCACCACCCTCCTGGATGACTCCGGTGAAACCCTTACCGATGAGTCACGGGTCGCTGATGCCTTTCGCTCCTTCTACGTCTCCCTGTAGGGCGAGGATAAGGTATCACCTGCCGCCATCGACGTGTACTTGAGTTCGGCGAACATCACGCCACTGTCCCAGACGAACGCAGGGGCCTTAGACGCCCCTATTCGCCTGGACGAGGTCCTGGCCGCCATCTCAGGCTTACGCCCGCTCAAATCACCTGGGCCTGATGGATTTTCATCAGGCTTCTATAAACTCTTCGGCCAAGTACTAGCTCCGGTGCTCACGAGGTTATTTAATTCATTCGAGGGTCCGAGCTCCATACCCCCGGATATGCTTGCGGCAGAAATAGTGGTGTTGCCCAAACCCCGACGCACTGCTCCGCATTCCGCCCCATCTCCCTACTTAATTTAGACTTGAAACTGTTCACGGGTCTATTGGCGGCCCGCCTGGGCCCTTGCCTACCGGGTATCCTCGAACCGGATCAGTCGGGCTTTGTCCCGAACCGCCAATGCAGTGATAATACTAAACGGCTTTTACACCTCGTGGACAAGACCCACTTCCAGAACTCGGCGGTTAAAATGTCGGCATTACCTAAGATCCTGTACGTCTTCCAGACTCTCCCGGTATCGCCGCCCCCTGGTGCGCTTGCTGACCTGCAGAACGCTTTCCACCAGTTCATTTGGGACAAAAAGCACGCGCGGCTGCATAAACAGTTAGCGTACAGAGGTGTTGACGAGGGGGGCCTCGGGATCCCTAACCTCCTGCAATATTTTCAACCCTCACAGCTCCGCTACCTGGTGGAGTGGTACAGGCCCGAGTCCGAAAAGAGGTGGCTCTTTCAGGATAGAGCGATGGCCCAGACGTCACTGTGGAAGATCCCATTCCTGGCCCACCAGCATAGACCGCGATATCTCCTCCGCTCCCCCATCACGCGCACAACTATGAAAACTTGGGACATGGTGGCACTCAAGAGAGGCCTAACGACTTTCCCCTCCCCGCTCACTCCACTCTTCGACAATCCTGAATTCCCGCCGGGCACTGATTCTCGAGCCTTCCTACAGTGGCGTGATACAGGCTGCCGCTCGGCCGGTCACCTCTTTGATTTAAACGGTTTTCTCCCCCTTACCGATGTAGCGCAGGGATACGGCGTCGCTAGGCCCCACATGTTCCAATATTTTCAGCTCCGCCACTGGCTTATGGGCCCAGACTGCGCCCCCCTAGTTAGTCGGCAAATGACGCCTTTCGAAAAATGGCTGGTAACGAAAGACTCAAATAAGCACCTTATTTCAGATCTTTATAAAATGCTATTTCCCGTGGCCGGCCCAGGTAAGACAGCGGGACAGAAACGTTGGGAGGCAGAACTTGGCAGGGCATTATCACCTAAGGAATGGGGGTTTATATACTACAGGGCTGCACACACGACTCGCAATACTAGCGCCAGGGAGACGGCGGTGAAATTGGCCATTTACTGGCACCTTACCCCGGCTAGGCTCCATCAAGGCAATCCACTCCGCAGCGCGCTGTGTTGGAGGGGCTGCGATGAAAGGGGCACTTTGACCCATCTCCTGTGGGGCTGCCCCGCACTGCAGACATATTGGAAGGCAGTGCTGGACGACATCGACTCCACCGTTGACACTGAAATCCCGCGCTTCCCGGCATGCACAATCCTGGGGTTGCCCAACGCACTTACATTCCCTTTGAGATCTCCTCGCGGCAAACAGATGGGCATTGCCATGCAGGCTGCATCACAACATATCCTATCACTCTGGGGATCCAACACCACACCCACCCACACCGGCTGGCTACATAAATATGGTTCACTTTAGGCATGGAACGTATTCAAGCTACGCTCACACACACAGCCGATTCCTATCAGAAGATCTGGCAACCGCTTCTGTCCCTCTTGTCTAGAGAATTTCATGAAATAATGTGCCCAAAATATATCCGCATTCTACGGCTCACGGGCCCGCCACGAGAGCCCCCATGAGCTTGAACACCCTGAAACGCACCACTCTGAGCGTACCACACCAGAAGTTACAAACGGCATACTGGTCGGGGAGAGGGGCTGGGGGGGAGTTGCTGGGTAAGGGGTGGGGGGCTTGGTTCTTCTTCTTCTTGTTTTGTTCAATTACCTTTCATACATGGCATTCCTATTGCGACATTGGCAGTACACCTCAGTGTTGGCGTGTTTTACCTGCTTCTTCGACGCCTCATAGAGAAGACGTGCCTGTCTGTCTCGCTCGCTGTTTATGCCTGCTACGTATCTACTGTCTTGATTTGCCTACCTTTGTTGCCTTTAAAACCAATAAAAACAAATTTGAAATTAAAAATAGTGTCTGCACGGCATGGACTGTAGAGTCCATGCAGTGCAGAAAGTGAGGTGCATGCACATGGGGGGGGCACATGTTGTGCCCCCCCCGTGTGCATCCACATGGCATGAGGCACCAGCTGGCCCTGGAGGGGCCGCCACGCATATTGCAGCCTCCTGACTGCCACAACACTGCCAGGGAATGGTGGTTCCCTGGCGGCTGCAGCGGAGCAATGGCAGTCTGACTGCCCTAATTGTAATAGGGCATTTGGAAGACCACCACTGCCGTGCCTCCTACGAGTCTGAAGGTCTGTGAACCACCGGAATCATAATTAGGCCCTAAGTGTCGCAGATGAGGTCAAAAAGCCTCCGTGAGGTTAGGCAGCAGGGTATGACTGAAGAGGGCTCCACAACATCAGGAAGCTGCAGGACCAAGTCTTAGTGAAGCCACCGATTTTTGGTGGGGAAGCTATGAGCAGGAGACATTTGAATTTCACACCCATGGAAGGTCCCTCACTGGCCAGATACTTTAGGCATCTTTGTTCAGTGAAGATGTCTACTTTAGGAGTAGGACTTAGTCACTTTTTGGAGCTTGGAATCTTCCACCTGGGCAAAGTTTTAGCTGAAGAGGGCTTCACCAAGCTGGATACCTTCTCCACAAAGTCTCAGTGAATCGGATTTGCTGCTACAGAAAAACTCAGAGTGGGAACACCCTGAACCTTCAGCCCAGAAGCAATGTATTTTCATCTGCTTTGCAGGTTGGTCCCGGGCCTCAGAGTTCTTTAGGGCCAAATAGTCAGAGTATGTTATGAGGAGTGGATTTTGACACAGCCCAGGGTCTCAGGATATTGGGGATAGAAATTGAGGGTCAAGACACCTCTTTGTGCTGGGTACAAGAGGAAGAGGAGGTCCAGTCTTCTATGCTCTTCAGTCCTCTTCTGATTGTCCATAGGTCCTGTAGTTTTCTCTGAAGGGTAATGTGGGAGCACCTGCTTGTGGGTGTGGATGACTCCTGGTCCATCCATAACTAATAGGGCACAGGTTCCAAGGGATAACCCTACCCACCTTTTCAGTGCTTTCTGTGTGCTCCCTAGCAAACAATCCCCCAATTCCCCTGTCTCTCTCTAAGGGCCAGATGTACGTCCATTCTGTTTTGCTAGTTACAAATTGCAATTTTTTGTGACTCGCAAAATGGAAGGTACTAATGTGTCGCAGACGACACTTTTAGTGATTCACAATGGGGTCACAAAGTACCTGCCTTATCAATATTCATGAGGCAGGTTGAAATTTAAGATCTATTGGGAATGGGCTACAATCATAGGGATGGCGGCCTGCTTGGAAAGTATGTTGTGCTGAGTAATGTAAAGATATGTATTGTTCAAGGATGGCCAGAAATGAGAAAATTATCTGGTGAATTAATGAGTTTCGCTAAAATAAGTGGTGAGCTAGCCATTGAAAATGGTATTGTGTTAAGAGAAGATAAAATACTACCTCCTTTTGGTTTGAGGCACTCCATCATGGATATTGGTCATGAGGGGCATCTTGGTATTTCTTTTACACGGAGGCATATTAAGGAAATGTTTTAGTGGCCTGGGATTGATTCTTCAATTGAACAATTCGTACGACATTGTAGTGAATGCTCTAATAGTGATAAGTCTGCTGTTCCTTTGCGGGCAGAATATAAACCTGTTGAATTTCCAGATGGCCCATGGAGGAAATTAGGTATTGATATTATTGGGCCATTTCACGTGTTACCTAAGGATGAGAGTTTTGGTACTGTTTTAATTGATTATTTTTCAAAGTGGCCGAAGGTAAAATGGTCTAAGAGGTGACATCTCAAACAATTATAGAGTTTTTGGATAACATTTTGTGCAGAGAAGGGATCCCACAGGAAATCGTCACAGACAATTGTCTACAATTCATTAGTAAAGACATCGAAGTTTTTTTTAATAACTGTGGAGTAAAACACAAGAGAATCGCTGTTTTCCATCCTGAGGCAAATGATCAGGTGGAAAGGTTTAATCGTGTAGTGAAGGAAGCTATTCAGCTTTCTGTTAAAAGTGGATTGAATTGGAAGAATGCTCGAGATTCTATGCTTTTATCCTACAGGACATCTCCTAATTCAGTTACTTTGGCAAGTCTGTTTGAACTTTTGAGGGGACGGGAACCTAGTACTACTTTGATTCCATGGTGGTTAAAAAAGAAGGTTTCAAATGATAAAAAATGGAGAAACATTGACTATGACATGATAAAAAAAAGAGTTGAGAATTACAAAAAAAAAATGAAAATGAAGATGGACAACAAAAGAGGTCATCCAATTAAGCAAAAAGTTGTTATTGGTGATTTTGTTAGAGTAAAAAGAAATAGAAATGTTTCCAAGGAATTGCAATGTTGGTCGGATCCTAAGGAGGTCATTGAAGTATTTAATAATGCAATTAGAATTGAAGGGGGTAGTGTGTGGAATTTTTATAGAATTTCATTGTGCAAAGAGAAAATGAATTTAAAAGAAAATGCTCAACCTAATGTTTTTACTAAGTCTAATTCAGGTTATGGTAAAACACATGAAGAAAACCAAAGACAGAGAAGAAAACATTGAGTGCCGGTTAGGTTCAAGGATTTTGTTATGTCTATAAAAAAGTAAAAAAATAAATAAATAAGGGGGAAGATATGTTGTATACATATACTGTCATTGTTATGCATCTTCCACGAGCAAGACTGTGCTCGTGGAAGATAGTGTTCTGTTTTGGAATTGTTATGATTTGTGGGGAGCTGGAACTGAGGAAATGAATGTCAACGTATTATGCTGTTAACCTCTGACTGTAGAAGATGGATTAAACTGCAATCTCCACTAATTTGACTTCTGTTCTTATTACTTGATGGCAATTGTGACTTCCCTACAGATGCGGGCCTCATGTTTCTCCAATCGCCCATGTCAATACGTACACCCAGGTCATCAAAGCGCGCATCGATGGCCTTGAAGCCTGCTCGTAATTTTGCCATTATGGCAGCAATTCCCTCCAATGCAGGTTGTTTAGAGTCTTGGGGTTCCACGATCCAGTGGCTCTCCTCGTGTGTCATTGTCTCCACCCTCCTGTCTACGGGCTTTAGCGGTCTCAAAGGAGAGCTGCCACTGCTTAGAGTCCCCTTGACCCATGTTAAATAGAGAGGCGCCCAAGCGTGCGAGAAGCAGTGAAAAAAACAACCCCTATCTGGCAAGAGGCGAGGGCGCCGCCACACAAACCAGTATAAGGCCTGGAAGGGGGCACCAAATATACTGGACTTGCTGTGACCCGGCAACACCATGAATGGGCCAGTCAGGCTGCTCTTGTTTTATTTAGGCTCACAGAGTCTCACCTTCCCATCAAGCAAAGGCAGGGAAAAGTAGGAAGACTGAAACCAGTGGAAGAGTAGCTCAGCGCCACCATCGCTTCGTTGTGCCCCATGAATCAGCTGCATATGTCTGCCATTGGGAATGGCCCCTCGTTAGCCTGTCACTTGCGGGGTGCTGGCGTCTTCATTGCAAGCATCTTAGGAGGAGTTAGGTGCCCCAATAATCCAAGGGGCTTGAATCAGCTTGCGCAACTCACCGCCACCTCCGGGGTCCGGCCCCTCAAGAGTACACTGTTTCACCACTCTATCTCCCTGGGCATCCGAGCCCCAGCCCCAATTTTCCTGCCAGCCACACAGCTGCGGTGGCCCCACCCTCAGGTCCGCTCGCTACACCTGTCATCGCGGTCCACCGAGAACCGCGTCAGGCCACAGCAGTGTCATGCTTGGGGTTCAGGGGCATTTCATCACTCCAACCACACTCCAACCCCACCCAAGGTCTCAGGAGGCTGCAGCAGCACTCAGGGGCACAGATCTCCTTGATGGGGTGCCATGTGGCAGTTAGTTAATTGCAGCCACTCTGGAGCACCTAGATCAAGCCACCATCTTGTTCTTCGGTCAGGCCACGCCCCCAACTACTAAGCTCCATTTAACCTCAGTTTGTATGAAGTTGGCAAACACTTTCCGTCAAGACCCTCCTGTACTAACTAACTATACCAATATTATGGTGGAGTACAAATTATACCTTTAAATTGGAGACTGAATTGAGGAAGGTAAATATATCACCTATCCCTGCCAATCTGGCTAGCCTTTTGGAAAACACAGTGGTGCCCCAAAAGCTTCACATCTAGAAATGTCTATGTGGTTGGATGCAAAATTTGACGAATGAAATCAAAAATGTCTAATAATGATTGGGGACTCTTTATTGATACGTCTGACTTTTGTTAACTTCACGACACTTGGGCTATTAGTTCTGTGTACTGATTCTGTTTTAGAAATTTTCAAGTTATGGCACAAAATTCTGATACTCACCATAAGGATTTTCTCAAACGAATGAAAAGAAAGTTCTTCTAATTAATATTGGGGTTGGGCTTAACTTGGGTAATTATTTGTAGCAAAGTATGCAAGATACAACTCGAACAATCATTTCGGACAAAAATGTAATTAAAAATGTAATTTCTAGTTCTCAAATTTACCCGAGCGATCTGTTTGGGTAAAATATCTACCTGAAATATTGTTGACTGCCTGCCTGCATTTAAAGGATCAGCTGCTTGCATTCAAAACACTGCAATTCCCATTCTGATTTGTAGATTAGCAAAAAAAATACCTGAACCGTCTGTATGAGTAAAATCTACCTGGAATTTCAGTCACGTTCAAAAATGATCTTAGTTAAAGGTACATCTAGAATTAAACATTTTCCTCAAAAGTATGAGGTGTAATGGTGTAATCTCTGTAATTTTTTGCAGATTGTGTTATGCAAAATTACCAATTTACTTTGCCGTAATTGAAATTTTGCCCAAGGCAAATAAATACAATAGAAGTACTGGCAAATCATGAGAATCTGTAACTGTATGTCTCATTGATAGCCTGTTAAAATTACATTGCAATTTTTGTGTAACTCTTATTGGGGTTGATGTTTGTGTATAAACTTGTATTGTTTTTTAAAACAAAGAAAAACAGTACACACATTGACATCATATTATATTGTACCATGCTTAAGTAATTGATACGCATTGTAGTTTTAACTGCAACGTTTCCCAGGCCATAATAAGCCCGTCATTTCCTCCAAATTTTCATAGGCTTCTGAGGAGATCCCCTTGGCACATTTAAGGTCTCTTCATTTTCCAAGCTCCAGTCCACTCCAGAATGCAATTAAGATAAGGAGGGAGGACCTACAGAGTCCCAGTCCTCAACAATGTCTCTATTCTCAATCCTAGTTCCAATTCCCACCATGGTGTGGTCTCTACATCCACCCCCAAATATTCAAGAATACCTAAGAATGCAATTCATAGCAAAGAGTCTATCAACTTCCCAAGGACCCTGGCTACCGTGAAAAAAATCCCTAGTCAAAACACAGTTATAACTGACAGCCCCACACTATATGGATGAAATCCCCATTGTTTCAAGGGTCAGCTGAAGTATTTAGGTTCCCCACTTTACTGGTGATGAGGTATGACAAATCATTATGGCTTCAAATATTGCATCTGCCTTTGCAGACTATTACCACAACTTATAAGTGGAGAGACTGCGTCCCATTCACAAGCACTGTTCCTAGCTCATTGCAGACCTTCCTTGCCCGATCTGACTCAAACTGATCAGGAAAAGAACACACACCCCTTTCACTAGAAGAAATAGGAGAGGGCCTCAAGGACATGAATCCCAGGGAAATCCCGGGCGGGACCTGTTGGATACCCCGTCAAATATTACAGAGAATTTCGATCAGCATTAACCTGGCTCTCCTGTTCTCTCCTTCTCAAGTATGGCTTAGCAATTCCCTGCATGGCGCATTTACCTGCTTCTCACAAAATGCGTGGGGAGTATACCATTCCCTGGTTTGTCTTTAAGAAAGCCTGTCACTCCTGCATTAGGAAGTATATGAATTTTTTATCTTCCAATTAGCAAGCACTGAAGCACCATGTTGGTCACCAGATAAAGAGAAAGATAAAGATTTTTTGGACAAAATATTGAGCTTTCTACGCACCTATACTGTGCCAAAAGTCACTTTTTATTACCCTCACCTTACACTACCTTCCTTTTTTTCATTTTCATCCTTTGGGGCACACTCCATTTTTATGGTGACCAAATGCTTCTGCGTTTTGAGTAATTGTTTGGTATTTGTTACCTTTATGTCACACTGTGATTAAAACAAGTGTGGTTAAGATCTTAGACTATTAGCTTTTGATTTTGTTTATATATATGCTTATTTGATTGCCCTTTTTGCATACACTGGGACCCCTTTTTATAAGTAGCGTCTCAATACCCAGTTCCCAGCGACTATTGTGGGTCAACCCGTCCTTCTACACCAAATCAGTAAAACAGGCAGTTGAGAAGGGGCAATCACTTCCCCAGGACCGGCAATGGTGTATTGTGCATGCAGGCAGTGCCAGTACCCAGGCATATGCAGCTAGACCCAGGACCTGCATCAAAGTGCTGGTCTCACTGGGCAGGGCATGTATCACTATTTTTGGCAACTTCCACAATCACCACTCAATGCCATTCAGTGTCCTGGGACCCTCCACAGCTGTGCATATCTACCCCAGTCTCTCTACATGCACAAGCATCACCATAAAGACCTCAAGTGTTCAATGACCAGTAGTAGGGCTTAAGATGCAGATGTCCCCACTCCTCTTTCAAACTCGGGCCTTATATCTAGTCATGACTGCCTCCACAAAGTTACCACCCTCCTCATGCCTTGCCAGAGTTGCTTTACAATCCAATACCATCCCTATCCTTTACAAAGTACCTGCCAGATGCTGGTTTATTGGTAAGGGACTATGCCACTGCTCACTAAAGGACAAGTATGCAGATGTCTCGACTGAAGGAGGTAACAGACACATGGCAGCCATCTTGTTGGGATGGTGCTGCAGCCTCAGATCTGCATCAGCTCATTTGTATTATTAGTCAGAGTCAATATGAAGGCCAGCACCTCCGAAGTCCCGCCGGACAAACCGTGGCAGCAGGGGAGGGATGTAGGGCTTCACAGCACATAGGATGGCTGCTGATTTTCCAAGGGTCAGCTGGAGCTTAAGTCCGAGCATCCGCAATCTTGGGCAGTTTGGGCATTCAACTTTATTGGGGGAAGTTTTGACCCATCCTTTGAAATGTCTGGCCTGGCATGGGATTTAACAAAAGAGGAGGGTGCTTATTGGGGCATTCCTGTACTAGAAGAAGCCCCTAAACCATAACTCATGAAAGTCACACTAAAAGTTGTAGATTTTGATTTATCCTATGGTCCACATGCATGTAATGGCCATTCTTTATTAGTTAAAAATTCAGCTTCAACTTTTAAAAGGGGCACATATAGGAGCAACATTGACTATATGTTACTCAACGCTATGTTGTGGGAAGGGGGATGGTTGACATGGCACTTATTCTGAGACATGAAAGTGATCCTGATTCTTTAGCTTTTCTTATGTCCAGATCATAGATCTGAAATGAGTATACTAGCCACTGACTTAAAAATCACCAATTTCAGAAAAAATCTAACTGTATTAAAATCAATTTATGAAGCAGCGATCTTAGTACTGGACCAAATTAGAAGCAATTTGGATTTCCCTGTAAGCCTATTGGAACTAAGGGGATTTTTTTGTGAAGAACAGCAAGATGAGGGAAGATCTCAAGAATGGTTTAACCCCAACTGCCATATCAAAAAGACTGATATTATAATTACCTGTAAGTTGGGTCATAGGGACTGTTAGACCTGGCCCTTTTTCCAGGTTTATCCCCAACCTTTTTGCCTTTTGCATTCCATTTGTATGGCCCTGTTCTTGTTGGCTAGATGCGTCTGGCCACTATACCACTGCTTATCAGTGCTAAAGTGCATATGCTGTCTGGGCAAATTATGACCATGATTGGTTACCCATGATTGGCATATTTGATTTACTGGTAAGTCTCTAGTAAAGTGCACTGAGTGTGCTGGGGCCTGTAAATCAAATGCTACTAGTGGGCTTACAGCAATGGTTGTGCCACCCAGAGGAGTTGCCCTGCAATGTGTCTCAGAACTGCCACTGCAATTTTACACCGCCAGGTCGACCTGGCAAGTGGGACAAGTGCACCCACTTGCCAGGCCCTAACTTTCCCTTTTCTTACATGAACAAGCATTGACATTTCCACAATCGAGTCTACAACAAACGTACCTGAGAGGGAACACATCTGCTGTGACAATTTAGGTGTTTTGTCTCTTACCAGTCTCTTTTGCCCTGCGTTCCTTCTTATTGCTGGCCTAGTGTTAACCTGTAGCGGACTTAGAAAGCCATTGTTAGTGGGAAAACATTCATCTGGTGACTGCCCTTCGGTTAAGAAAGATGCCCTCATGCTATTTACTTGATCATGAGTTACCCAGTACTAGGGCTACTCTACATTTGCACCAGATAACAGTGCATACCCTGAGCATGTGAAATGTAACAGTGTGGCCTTGTGGGGGTGGGGCAAGAGAGAAGGGTGGAGAATAGAAGAGGGAGCAGAGGAGGAAAGTACTGTATGATTTCCCCCTACTAGAAAAAGAAAAGTGGAACAAGCCTTAGCTGATCATGCAGCCAATGTCTCATACGATGGCCAAGAAAAATGTGCTTGGTTCTCCCAAACCTAGTAGGATCAGGTGAGGAAATAACAAACATAATTAAATGGAATGAAATGAAGGCATTAAAGCATGTGTTAAATTTGTTCTGCATAACATATAATAATGACCTATGTGGCCTCTTCATGCATTTAACTCCTGAGTTTCACATGCTCCATAGAACAATGCAATAGGATGACGATTGTGGATATCTTTTATTTGTACTTGTGCAGGCTGTGTAACACTTCTCAAACTTTGGCTCTGACAACAAATATTTCTGTTGTAACAACTCAATGGATTTGGATGTGCACCTGGTACAAAAAGCCACAGGGTTTGCTGTCACTAACTGATTATTTTTAATGTGCTGAACCCATTTTGCGATTCAATAACAGGTTACAGAATTACAACATGTTTTTAGAACGGTATAAAAAATTGCTATTTAGAAGGGATATGTTTAAGGTATCCACTCTAAATAGCTATTCCTTATATGTATCAATGTTTCATGACTGAAATCCAGATGCAGTATATTTAAGTCACCAACTCCTTTTTGTGAATGTAAAAAGAAGTTTGTTTGGGAGAAGCAGTGGTCCATGGGATCAGTGCTAAATCTCAGACAAATTTAAAAAATAAAATAACATTTTCATTTTAATTGCTGCTCTTTTTGCTTGAAGAAAAGTGGGTAAGTATTTAAAACACAGTTCATTTCAATGTGAGCACAGACATGGAGGTCTGCTGTTCTCAGCTGGGCACCATCCATGTGATGGTATCCAATTGTGTTGAGTCACAATTTAGGACATGCCTTACGAATATTGATTAGGTGGGTCAGATTGTGAACCTCTAGGATTCTGAATTTTGTGAACTGCCCTATCTATATGTAGATTGCTTCACAACATTTTTCACAAAAAGTCAGTGCACATTCTATAACCATGTTTTGAGTATGGAAAGTTCAAACATATTGCACAATGTTCTAAAATTGCTATATGCTGTTGTTAAAGGATCATTTAGTGAGAATTTAAATTAACTAACCAAGGAATGTGTATTGGGTGGAGAATTGCCCTACTTTACAGTGGAAAGTCTATGGCCCTGGCCCAATCAGTCACATCACCCCAATTATTAATTTCTAGACAGTCATGAAAGGCCAGTTCAAGAAGTCTGTTTTAGCCATTGACTGGTTGACACTCAAATGCTCAGCCACAATATGTTCAAACTTGCTGTTAAGGGCTGTCCACCCCAGGGGATGTCTCTGACACTGCAGAATTATGAGAGATCTCACTTACAATCACTAGGCTTTGGATGTAATAAGTGTTCATTATGACTTTTATCATTTGATTATTGCCTTCAGGCAGTTGCCACCTGTATGCTTAGCGAACCAAAAACACAGAAAACTGTTTTGGTAATGGAGGAGATCTAGCTCACTGGTTCCACCTTATTGAGTGGAAGGTAAGGATTCAAAAGTCTTGTGTTTTTAATTGAACCCATAATGCTGACAGTTAATCAAGAGTATTCATTTTTCATGTAAACTAATGTGATGTATTTGTCTCTTCTTGTGGCTTCCTGCTTTAACTTGACACACAGAAGTGTGACCTGCACATTCATCTGTTTTGTTATAATAATCACATTATATTCTTTAAACTTAAAAGGCAGGAGTTTCCCTTTGCAGCGTTAACAGTTTGAAATGACATAATCTCTGCATTTTTTTTATAACGGTTCCCTACCATTTTCTAGGGTTACTCTGGGACTGGAGGTATTAGTCACTCCATATTTTTATATGTGTCTAATCCATGTTTCTTCTTAACAGAAAACCCTCTGAGATAGTCAAGCAACATGATCCATTCTATGAGATCAAGGTTTTTGTTTTGCTCTATATTTATCTGTAATAATTATGCATCAGAAAATTGGAATAAAAAAACATATTCCCCTTTAATGGTCAGTAATTATAAGCATTTCTTCGCACACCATCGCCTTGTTAAAAAAAACATAGAATTTAAAATATGTTAAGGTAGACTTAATTCCTCAACAAACAGAATAGCAGATTAACAACAATCTCAGCCTAACCATGTGTTTCCTTTAATGGTGCTATTCAACTTGTTTCATTATTTACATCTGTGCTTGTCTGAAGTAAAAGTTTTGCTGCCTCCTTCCTCACTTCTACATCATCATATATTCAAAACTTGCTGAGCATTTGTTCTAAAATTCTATCTCACATCAATTGACGACTTGTAGATCACTGGGCCTGGGATACATGAATGTAAGTGGGACACCATGGTGACCTCAAGGAAGATACCCAGATCGAAAGATTACTGTTAATCTAAATGGAGTCTACATGAGTGTTATAAATGGACCCACTGTACTATGAAAATTGAGGGCTAGATGTCGCCAAAGATTTCTACTATGCAGTTTGTGAGGCCTATTCACAAAGGTAAATTTACACTTGGGTAAATCTACAGGAGTAAATGTAGTCTTACACTTTGTAGTAGATATATTACCTTTGGCTAGGCAGCATTTGCAAGTACAATTTCAGAACAAAGGTTAGATGTAATGTATCAGTCACTGTAATGAATATCTCTAGCCTCCTTCTGTCTTCTCTTCAAAGATAATTCAATTGAATCATTTTCATGTAAGACCTAATCTCTTTCACTCAAGCAACTTTTTTCAGTGGTAATCATGCGATTTATATTAATTGGTATACTCGTCCACAACTGCACTACTCCTGTATCTGTGACACCTAAATCTCTTGCAATGTTTTCTTATTGTTTGACCCAAGAAACCCCTACTTTTTCAGAGGATGTTTAATTTATAAATTTACATTTGCTATACTTTGCAATCCAGTATTTAATAAATAACTATATCGAAAATGTGGTTTCCTTTCATAAGCATTCCCACCAGCTAAGCCCTGTTAGGTTCTTTGAAATGTTTGCCTTTATGGGGCATCTGACTATATTTATCTCTGCACCTTTACCAACCAGCGACAATCCTCCAACAATGGTCTTGCACAGAAATGCTGCACAGAATTTTATTGAACAGCAAGTATCGGAAAAGAGAATACTCTGTTGATAATTTCATACTAGAAAAAACAGGTGTGTGGAGGGTCTAGGGGAATATTTACTGACCTGTCAGCTCACTCCCCTGTAGTCATGATACAAAAAACACAAAAGAGCAGACCAGGTCCACAGATGGTGTGTAGCTACTACAGTCACAGTGTGACAGCGCGGCGCATGCGTGAAACAAGATTTCCTACTTACATCACTGTGTAACCATAACAATTCTCCTTGTGGGTTTGCCACTCTTCCATTATAGAGTGACTTACAATGGCATATACGCCCTTTAATTGTAGGCTGTTAATCTGCTTCAGATACCTCCTTTTCTCTCCACAGTAAGAGGCAGTTAAAGAGTTACTCCTTGACATGCCCCAATGATAGCAGACATCCTCATGCCTAGTTTGACGGAATTTTCCATCTAGTACAGCCATTCTCGGATTAGGAATGGTCTCATAATCCTCTAATACTTGATGTAATTGACGGAGCAACACCATTCACTTTATCGTATTCTCACCCCAATTGGAGTCAGAATGATTTAACAGGTAATTGTTTTTCTATCTGTTGAAATAGCAATATGCATCGCTTTAGAGTTGCGTTATTTGATGACCGCGCATGCGCAGGAGATAAGCGACTCTGCTCTTTTGCGCATGCGCAGGAAAGGAATAGCGGCATCTTCCGCAACTTTTTTCAACTTTGTTCAACCTTTCACAAGTTTCCCAAATCATGGAGGCCACACCGCGCAAGTACCGGTATCTATTAAAGGAGGAAGGACGACATTTTTCGCTCACCTCCACTTCCACTCGGTCCTAAACTGGAGGCACCGACGGACAGGTGAGTCGCCCGGCGTCTTCCGTGTGTGCAAACTAGTTTAGGTCCTGTCCAAGATACAGGATTAGTCACTACCCACAGAGGTGGTGAAATTCAATGGAGTTAGTTTGACCCTCAATGTTTATTAAACCTTGTTTATTAAACCTTGCATTTGGGATGTTACTCTGTCGTTTGACACCCCTCTTTAGTGAAAGAGCTTAGGATTTTGAGTGACTCAGGCTTTTACCAAATTGGCCCTTCTGAGTACTCCTCTCTAATGCCAGATTACTGTGGTCCTTAACAAGTGTTTTGTTTATATCTATCTTCTGTATTGTTTGTAGACAAGTTGTGAACAAGCAATTGAGAGATATATAGCATAGCCAGGAGAGAGCCCTGTGACATCATTAATATCGCAATATGCGTAATTCCTTTTTATCTCCCAGGAGTCTATGATATTGATTGTGTGAGTGAATGGTATGACAGGCGAGTTACTATTACACGTAGGTTGAGTTTTATGTGTAGAGTCATTGGCTTGGGCACTGTAAAGTTGTGTGCTTACCGTCCCCTTTTTTCTACACTGCAGAGCGGGGCCTCATACTCCCGAGCGGTCGCCGGGTGAGGTGAGGTCATCACCCACACAAAGCTGGGTGAGTATCACCGTGAGGAAATGCCTCAGGGTGATCAAGCTATTATGCTTTTTTATCATGCAGAATGCAAATTATTCTTGCAGTTGTGGCTATGCGGTCACTGTGTGTGTCTATAGGTGCATGTGTGTTTTTGAGTGTTGTTTAACATAATATCTATCTGTTTATGTCTCTTGATAGGAAGAAGACGCATATCTTTTCCATCAGTGGACACTTAAGTATCAAAGGTTTTGGTATAGATGTAACTTTTCAATAGTACATTTGTGTTACTTGTCACTTCAATACACCATATGGAGTTGCAGTAGCTATTTTACATCATAGGTCCTGAAGAAAGCTGGGCTAAATGCCCCCTAGGCTAAAACATGTCGACCGTACTGCACAGCACCTTTTAGGTAGTCTTACTACCTGGGAGGTGTTTTATTCTTGACACTGAGACTTCTGTTTAAACGTTTTTCAGAGTCTAGGCAGTCAATCTTTCACTCACCATTATTATTTGAGCACTGTAATTATTTGAGCACTACAATTTTTGTATTCACACCACTTCAGGATGTACATTATGATCACATTTTTTGACATCCGTTCCCATACCGGTACTTCATGGTCGGATTTGGGTTGGAATGATAAGCAATTCCCACGTGATGCAAACTCCACCATGAGGGTGGTCTGATGGTAATTGCTTCAGCTTTCTGTTATCCACAGTTGCTGTCTTCAACAACTTGTTTCACGCATGCACCGCGCTGTCACACTGTGACTGTAGTAGCTACACACCATCTGTGGACCTGGTCTGCTCTTTTGTGTTTTTTGATAATTTCATACTCCCAACTTTGGAGAAGGTGCACTTTTGCTATCTTTGCAGGACACTTCATTACTGACCCTCACTTCTGCAGTATGTCTGGGATTTCAATATAATAATTACATTTCATTCTTGCAATTTGGATTGTCTGTAACCCTTCTTCTGATTAAGGAGTTCTTAAATTACATTTGGGACTGCCCATTTCTATTTGTGCTCATGAATTCTGTAAAACAATTGAATGTTAGTGTCATTCCTGGGATTTCAATAACATCATCCTTCATGATTAACTCTGCCTCATTAAACATTTCTATTTTGGGCTCCGTGAGTGCCTGCATTCTATTGACAGCTTTTATGCCTTCAAACATGGATCATCCATCCTACTCCTCCCATCTGGACATGCCCATCACTGATCTGCACTCACTCCGCTCATCTGGTGTGACATCCCATAGTTTCATGCAACATAAAGTCCATGTTATTCAGAATGCTAGGCATCATATTGTCCGAATTGCCCAGTGAAAAGATTACTCTTAATGGTTCATTGACAGCATTTAGAAACCGCAAATATCATGGGGCATACTTTTTGTGCAAAAAGAACAATTGATGGACAGAATGCTGCACAATGTGAAACCTTCACCCCAGTACAGAGCTCTGGGCTTGAATTCATTGTGTATTTTCACCCCATGCCTTTCTAGTTCAGACCCATCCATATGCAAATCAGTCTTGACCCTGTTCCCCATGGGAACAGTCCAGCCCAAACTACCAGCCAGGTCCTACCTGGACTGGAAACAAGCATCGTGGCACTGATTTCAGAGCATCACCCCTCATCAGCAAGGCTAGATTGACTCCAATAGCATGGCGAACATGATATCTTGTCAAAAATATTGAACACAAAAATAGCAATAGCCTATACTTATAATGTATATAACAAAAATATCAAAAAATATAATTCTTCACTAATATAAAAAAACACTATCGTTTTTTAATATTAACTTAGTTAATCATAGTAAACATGAACTATATTAAAATAAAACAGTACTATAATGCACATTAAATATGTTAAATATTGTAAAATTATACATACATTTTATGCTGTTTAAAAAGCTCATATATATATATGTGATTGTTCAATTAAGCATATATAATTTAAACATATTATTAAAATAATGATTATAATTCATATTACAATCTACTATCTATATATGTCTTTTGGACATGATTCGGGATTGGATATGTGTATATACATATGTATATATATATATATATATATTCACTAAAAAAACTATAGCTTTCAGAGGTGTTATAGTTAGTTGGCCATTTCACTCATACAAAACCATTGAAATTCCTCCATTATAGTTAGTTGTACTAACTGTAACTCGCGCTTCCGCAATCCACTGCTAATGATGTCACATATTACATCATTCATGACATGGTCAGTGACATCACTGATGACATCTCAAATGACTTCACTGATGACATCACTGATGACAACATCCAGAGAATGTAGTTTGTTTTGTTATTTGAATATGTATTATTATATAGAAATCTCCATTGAAGAATGAGTGGATATATACATATAAATATCTGAATGGAGGATTTAGTAGCAGTGTGATTGACTGTTTACTTGACTAATTTATAGTGTCTCACTAAATATATTGGATAGTGACTAGGTGCGTGGTCCCGGGGGTCTGTAGATGAGCGTTCCTTTGAGGGTGGTCTTGGGGTCGGTGTGAATCTGGAAGTGCAGGTGCTCTGTGGTGGCGAGGGTATCGTCGGTGTTGGTCGTGATGCGGATAGTGTTTCTGTGGGCGATGGCGATGCCTCCTCCGGTCTGGTTGACGCGGTCCCTCCGGATGATCTTGTAGCCATCCGGGATGGCAATGGCGATGTTGGGGGCTGAGGAGGTGTTCATCCAGGTTTCCGTGAAGAAGGCGACGTCTGGTGCCGTTTTGTCCAGGAGGTCCCATAGTTCGACGGTGTGCCTGTGGATGGAGCGGATGTTGAGCAGGGTGCACTTGAGGTGGTTGTTGTTGGCGGCTGTTTTGGCTGGCGCGGTGCAGGACCGAGTGCAGGTGAAGTAGCAGGCGTGGCAGGTGAAGGCTCCATGGGTGCGTTTCGGGGTGGCTTGGTAGCAGGCTGGATGTCGGCCGGTGTTGAGTGCGTGGAGGGTGGTGGCGTCGTAGCTCAGTCGGGTTGGCTGGCTCTGGCGGGGTCCAGGTGTTCTGGCGCTGGGGGCGGTCGAGGCGTGGACAGCTTGCCTTTGGCGCGCATTCGGCGTGCAATCGGCGCGCCCGCTGCACGTAAGTGCGTTCCCCGCCATTTATGGAGAAGTGGGAGGGAGGAGCAGCTGAGAGGCGGGAGCGGGGAGGCGAATGGGGAGCAGGAGACAGGAGAAGGGGGCCGGGCTGCAGGAGAGCAGCGGCGGGGAGCAGAGGGGGCGTTGGAAAGAGCGGGAAAGCAGAGCGGGGGAGAGCGAGGACAAGCCTGGGCAAGCCTGGAGAGCGAGGGCAAGCCTGGGCAAGCCTGAGCAAGCCTGGAGAGCGAGGGCAAGCCTGGAGAGCAGGGGCCCTAAGGAGAGGCGGCAACAAGAGGGCCAAGCAGGCAGCCGCAGCAGAATCCGGGCACACGGGGGACGTGCGGTAGTGGAGTGACCGGGTATAGGGTCACCCTTGGATAACTGTATACTTGTAATAGTGATTTTATAAAACAATAAGTATGAGTTACTATCTATGTGAATAGAAGAAGTGGTGTTTGTATAAGGGTGTTGCTAAGTAAATGTAAGTATGATCTTTTGTTTGCATAAGTGAGTAGGATGACTACATAAATGAATAGGATGTGTGCTGGTCTGTAATGTTGATTTAGGTGTATAAGTATATTTGATAGTGTTCTATTGATCATTGACAGCATGTATGAGTGAATCTGTAGGTAAGTGATTAGACGTATGTGTAGATCTAGGAATCACTGAATGGGTTTTTAGAAACTTGCATTGGTGTGTCAATAGATTCAAATATGGTACTCTGTATTTTACAGTGAGTGATGTAAGGTTATACTAGTGTATGATGAGGTATATCTGATTGTCCCGTGGATGATGTCATCAGTGATGTCACTGACCATGTCATGAATGATGTAATATGTGACATCATCAGCAGTGGATTGCGGGCGCGCGAGTTTCAGTTAGTACAAATAACTATAACGGAGGAATTTCAATGTGAAACTTTGAAACCTATGATTTTTTCAGTGAATTTCTGAGGTTTATAAAATGCTAATTCCTAACTATGACATGTCTGAAACCTATGGTTTTTTCAGTAAATTTCAAAGGTTTTTTTAATGCTAATTCCTAACTATAACATATTTGAAACCTATGGTTTTTTCAGTGAATTTCAAAGGTTTTTTAAATGATAATTCCTAACTATAACATGTCTGAAAACTATGGTTTTTTCAGTGAGTTTCAATGGTTTTGTAAATGACAATTTTTGTATTTATTCTTCTATTTATTTTTTTGATACTGATTTACCAAATTTTTTTAAACTACTTATTTTTAGATATTTTGTTTTTTAAATTACATTACATTTTGTGGCCCCTCTGCCATTTAGTTTTTTTGGGCCCTGGGGACCCCATCTCCCAGGGCCTGACTTGCTAATCTAATTGTATTCATTTTTTTTTCATAGGAAGAGGATTTCTATGGAAGGAAATACAAGTTACTTGTAAGTATACTTAGAATTACTTAACAGGGTTAGTGCTGGGCTGAAAGATGCAGCACTAGATTCTCTCCTGATAACAGGTGAGTAAATTGGAATTTGTTGTTCGGATAATTTTAGGTCAATATTTTAATGGTTCAAAACTCCACACTTACAATAATTTCCAAGTTAAATCAGTGAATGTTAGCCTATGGAAGGAAATTCACTTAGCAGGTAACTAGTGTTATCGTTACCTTTTCTTACATAGTGGTGGATCCTGGATCCAGTTGCTGCATCTCCTCTAAACAGTTGAAAGAATGCAAATTACCAAAGATGCGTGGAAGCCCACCTTTTTTTATTTTTTTTTATTTCTAAAATGCGCAGATCATACGCGCACCCCGCAATTTTCCCCTGAGCAGATCTAGAGGGTCAGGGTTTGTTTACACTCCCCCTTTTCACGTTTTAAACACACATTTCACAGGCTTCTTTAGCCTCCCTTCTACCGAGGCATAAAATTGCTGCCAACAGGTAACACTTTCGAATGTTGATTCCCACTTGACAGCCAATAAGAATTCAGCGCGTGATCGGAAAGGTGCGCTTATGGTACGATGACAATGCGTGCAGTATCCGTATTAATTTTTCTTATGAGAAGGTGGCCGTGTGGCCCCCCTCCCGTGACCAATTCTGGGCACCGGGGACCCCCTCCCCGGAGGCATGGCCAATTATTTTTTTGTTTTTTATGAAGGAGGGCTGCATAGCCCCCCTCCTGAGACCACTTCAAGGCCCTGGGGACTCCATTTCCTGGAGCTGGCCTTTACATTTATTTATTTTTGTTTACACGCCACAGGTAGCCCCGGGGAGTCCATCCCCTGGGGCTGGTCCTCACCGTTGGGGTCCGTGGGGGGTCTCCAATCCCACCACGGTCTCGCCGGCTCCCCGCTTCTTGTGGGAGCCGGTATTCTATCGATATCCGAACCCCATCTATGTGTATACACCCTAGGAGTTGCCTTCACTTAACGCATGTATGTTTGTGGTAGCGCATGCGTGTTAATGTTGAGCATGCACACAATAAGTCCCACCATCTGGCCGTGTACCCCTAATGTCTTTCATCTTATTTGTGCTCGCTCAATTACAACATGACCAATCACAGCTCTCACACCCACAGACATCATGCTCAACCAATCATCATTCTGCTTAGCATTTATAGCCTTCCAACCTTCTCGAGCATTTCCTATTAGGCAGTCACAGCCATGCTGATACTGTTCACTCCTTGCATCGCGTCGCTGAACTCAAACTTTTCCTATTCCGCAGACACAGCCATTGATAGTCTTCGTATCCACTTCTTTGTACCCACTTCTTCGTAGGTGAGTACTTTTTTTAAGGGTAATTTAGTTAATCATTCTGAACGATCTTTAAGTACTGCGTGAATGCAATTTTTTGTTTGATTTGGCAATGTTGTTTTTAAGCACGCTTTCCTGTTTTTTTTATATTGTTAAAGTTGACTTTGTAACCTTTGTTTCGGTGCAAATCTCTTAATCCTGCTGCATTTTTTTTAATTTGCCAAGCGCCACGTGGCCGTTCCGGCAGCAGTGTGCCACGTGCTGTTCAAGTTAATGCGATGTAGTTTTTCTCGTGTAAGTAGTGCGTCACATGCCCTATGCATTACAAAAGTCATGTTTTTGGCAATAGTGTATTTTAGCACGGTGTCAAGCTTTTATATGTCGAATAACTTGCTTTGGTAGCCGCTGTTTCTGGGCAAATCCCTTAATCCTGCTGCATTTCTTTAATTTGACAAGCGCCACGTGGCCATTCCCGCAGCAGTGTGCCACGTGCTATTTAAGTTAATGCGATGTAGTTTTTCTCGTTTAAGTAGTGTGTCACGTGCCCCATATATTGCAAAAGTAATCTTTTCGGCAATGCTGTATTTTAGCACGGTTATTAGCAACTTTATTTGCTATCCTTTATTCTATGCAAATCACTTATCCTGCCACGATTCTTCTTTAAACTTTGTGAGCAGAGTGAGGGGTCAGGGGTGGGGGTGTTATATTATTGGTGTATTCACTCACATATTTAAATATTTATGGTATTGTAATGGACTGTGAGCATTTGATGATATTCTCTTAACCTTGTTTTTATGTTTATCCTCATTTTAAATAGAAATGGATGCCACTAAGTACCAAGAGCTTTTTCATTATGTGAGACATAAAGTATATCCTGAAGGTTTCACTAAAGTCCAGAAGCATGGATTGCATAGACTGTCTAAAAAATTCACCATTGATGCTACTAAAAATTTTGTAATTAATGTTTCTGAATGAAGTGAGTGACCAATCTAGGCCTAATATTTGTATAATGCAATGCTATTTCCTATTTTGTTTGCCAAATATAATGAAACCTATTTTTGTTAGGTTAATTCAGAGTTATCTAAGCTTTTACAAATAGAACGTTTTGTAAGTGCAACCTATCACCCACAGACAAATGGTTTAGATGACTATACTAATATATAAGCTGTACACCTTCAGAGACGGAGAGTTAGTGCTTCTAACAAATTGCAAGCGAACAACAAGAAAAGGAGGCATTTTGGAGCATAGGTTTACTGGACCGTACCGTATTGCCGATATGCAAGAAAAGCTTGTAAAATTTGTCAATAATTGTAGCAAGATGCCTTTACTTACAACTTATATTCTCGACATGTTGAATCATAGCGAAATATTTAACATAACCATTTGTATGTCTCTAAAAGATTTTCCTACAGATATTGAAGCGTCCCGAACATGACCAATGCCAGTTAGTGATAGAATCTAACCAAAAATAACAGGACACCTACAATTGTGGTGTTTCTTGCATGCTGGTGTTAATATTTCCATTATAGTTTTTTTTAAACAGTAATTTGTTGAAGATACATTACTTTATGTTTTATGTTAACAATTATTTTCGTTAGAATAGTTGCAAATAGGAAAGAGGGCTTTTAGGGATGACACTTGTGAACGCCTAACGAGCGCGTTCATAAAGCGCATCAGAATCATATTAATATTCACATATGATTGTCTCTAATCACTAGTATGGTCTTAACGTTGTATTTTGTTGTATTTGTTGTATTTTTTGTATTTTTTGTTCTGCTATGCTATGTTTTGCTGTGTTTTGCTATGTTTTGTTATGCTATGAATGATTGTGTTTTGTTATACTATGCTTTGTTTTGTTATGTTATGCTATGTTTTGTTGTGTTTTGTTATGCTATGATATGTTTTGTTATGCTATGCTATGCTATGTTTTGTTATGCTATGCTAAGCTTTTTTGTGTTTTGTTATGCTGTGTTTTGTTATGCTGTGCTATGCTTTGCCATGCTATTCTGTTTTGTTGTGTTTTGTTATGCTATGCTTTGTTGTGTTTTGTTATGCTATGCTATGGTTTGGTATGCAATGCTGTGTTTTGTTGTGTTATGCTATGCTTTGCATTATTTTGTTATGCTATGTTTTGTTATGCTATGCTATGTTTTGTTGTGTTTTGTTATGATGTGCCATGCTATGCTTTGTTATGCTATGTTTTGTTGTGTTTTGTTATGCTATGCTGTGTTTGTTTTGTTATGCTATGTTTTGTTATGCTATGCTATGTTTTGTTTTGCTATGCTAAGCTTTGTTGTGCTTTGTTATCCTATGTTTTGTTATGCTGTGTTATGCTTTGGTATGCTGTTCTGTTTTGATGTGTTTTGTTTTGCTATGTTTTGTTGTGTTTTGTTATGCTATGTATTATGTTATGCTATGTTTTGTTGTGTTATGCTGTGCATTGTTATGCTATGCTATGCTGCTATGATTTGTTTTACTATGCTATGTTTTGTTATGCTATGTTTCGCTGTGTTTTGTTATGCTATGCTATGTTTTGTTATGTTATGCTATGTTTTGTTGTGTTATGCTATGCTTTGCTTTATTTTGTTATGCTCTGTCATGTTTTGTTATGCTATGCTATGTTTTGTTGTGTTTTGTTATGATATGCCATGCTATGCTTTGTTATGCTAGGTTTTGTTTTGTCATGCTATGTTTTGTTGTGTTTTGTTATGCTATGCTATATTTTGTTAAGCTATGCTATGTTTTGTTTTGCTATGTTTTGTTGTGTTTTGTTAAGCTATGTATTGTTATGCTATGTTTTGTTTTGTTATGCTGTGCTTTGTTATGCTCTGCTATGCTATGTTTTGTTTTGTTATGCTATGTTTTGTTATGCTATGTTTTGTTATGCTATGCTATGTTTTGTTATGCTATGCTACGTTTTGTTGTGTTATGCCATGCTTTGCTTTATTTTGTTATGCTATGCTATGTTTTGTTATGCTAATCTATGTTTTGTTGTGTTTTCTTCTACTAAGCTTTGCTATGCTGCTTCGTTATGCTATGCTTTGTTGTATTTTGTTATGCTATTCTATGTTTTGTTGCGTTTTGTGATGTTTTGTTATGCTATGTATTATTGTGTTGTGTTATGCTATGCTTTGTTTTGTTATGTTATGCTATGTTATGTTATGCTATGTTTTGTTGTGTTATGCTATACTTTGTTATGCTATGTCATGTTTTGTTATGCTATGCTATGTTTTGTTGTGTGTTTTGTTATGATATGCTATGCTATGCTAGGTTTTGTTTTGCTATGTTTTGTTGTGTTTTGCTATGCTATGCTGTGTTGTGTTATGCTACGCTATGTTTTGTTATGCTATGCTATGTTTTGTTTTGCTATGCTAAGCTTTGTTGTATTTTGTTATGATATGCTATGTTTTGTTATGCTGTGCTATGCTTTGTTATGCTCTTCTGTTTTGCTGTGTTTTGTTATGCTATGCTTTGTTGTGTTTTGTTTTGCTATGCTGTTTTGTTATGCTATGCTGTGTGTTTTGTGTTTTGTTATGCTATGCTTTGTTTTGTTATGTATGCTATATTTTGTTATGCTATGTTTTGTTGTGTTTTGTTATGCTATGCTTTGTTATGCTATGCTGTGTGTTGTTATGCTATGCTATGTTTTGTTATGCTATGCTAAGCTTTCTTGTGTTTTGTTATGCTATGCTATGTTTTGTTGTGTTTTCTTATGATATGCCATGGTCTGCTTTGTTATGCTAGGTTTTGTTTTGCTATGCTATGTTTTGTTGTGTTTTGTTGTGCTCTGCTATGTTTTGTTATGCTATGCTTTGTTTTTCTATGCTATGCTATGTTTTGTTGTGCTATGTTTTGTTGTGCTATGCTACCTTCTGATTTGTTGCGATATGCTATGCTTTGTTATGCTGTGCTATGTTTTGTTATGCTATGTTTTGTTGTGTTTTGTTATGATCTGCCATGCTATGCTTCGTTTGTTTATGCTATTCTATGTTTTGTTTTGTTATGCTGTGCTTTGTTTTGCTATGCTCTGTTGTGTTTTACTATTCTGTGTTTTGTTATGCTATGTTTTGTTGTGTTTTGTTATGCTATGCTATGTTTAGTTGTGTTAAGCTATGCTTTGCTTTACTTTGTTATCCTATGTTTTGTTATGCTATGCTAGGTTTTTTATGCTATGCTATGTTTTGTTATGCTATGCTATGTTGTGATTTGTAATGCTATGCTATGTTGTATGTTATGCTATGTTTTGTTTTGTTATGCTGTGCTTTATTATGCTATGCTATGTTTTGTTTTGCTATGTTTTGTTATGCTATGTTTTTTTGTGCTTTGTTATGCTATGCTATGTTTATTTTTGTTATGATATGATTTTCTTTATTTTGTTATGCTTTGCTATGTTTTGTCATGCTATGCTATGTTTTGCTATGCTATGTTTTGTTATGCCATGCTATGTTTTGTTGTGTTATGCTATGCTTTGCTTTATTTCGTTATGCGAGCAGGAGCAGGAAGGCGAGCAGAAGCAGGAAGTGAGCAGGAAGAGAGCGGCTTGTCACCTGAATAATAATTAAAAAAAAAACTCAACACCAGGAATTGTGGGCACAATAGACAGCTAAGAGACAACCAAGATAGCTTCCGCAATCTAATAGCTTGTGACTCTCAGCATTCTGCAAGCAATAATGCGGTCCGGAAAGACAAGGCAGCAGGCACCAGTAAACCCTGCCAAAAGGACACGGAGAGCAGCCAAGCAGGCACTAAATAAGGGAGGCGCTGAAGCATACGAGAGGATAAAAGGCGAAGTCTTCAATTTCAATTTAATCTCTCCGCTCCTTACCAACTCCGAATCCTTGTCAAGCGGGAAAGCAAGCGGTACATGCAGCGATCCAATCCTGACTAAGTCATGCTACCAACCCAAAATCTATACAAAGTTTTAATTTCTAAAAGATGCCGGGCCGGCACTGTGTATAAACAGCAGCAAAGTTACTAATCTCCCCAAGCCACTCCAACTCCTACATGCACACCAAACGGATCATCAGCTGGCAGGACAACAGCAATGGCAGCAGCAACGGCAGCAGTGAGGACCAGACTGCAGAAGCTCAGCAGCCACCGGCAAAAGCTATGGTAGCGGAAACGAGAGCCCTGAAGAGGGAGAAGTAGCACCAGCCATAACTAAGAAGACAAAACCCCAGGGGTCAGAAAAAAACGATCACCCAGGACACGTTGTGCTGAGTCAGCTGGAGACTTCTTTCCCTCTAATCATTGCAATAGACAATGGGCACAAGCAAAACACGCCCGGACAGGCAGCCAGCTACAGAGTACCAACAGTAGAGGGCGGAGAGGAAGGTACAAAGGAAAAAAGGGGGAAATTACTAATAACTGCATCTCCTATAACTATAACTGCACCCCTGACAAGCACACCAAGGATGGACCCTTAGACAAAATTTCCCCACAGGTACAGGAAGGAGATGCGGAAACTCACGGAAAACAGGAGCTCAGCATAGCTTCTCATGGTCCCCTACAGCGACTGGACACGCTATTAAATGCTAACACGGAGGATAACCGCAACGAAAACCGCCTGACCGTGGGCACCTTGGAGCATGACTCACTGGAAGACTGGGGTCATATAAATACAAGGAGACGTGCAGAGTAAACATGAGCATGGCTAACACGAGTAAAGGATACAGTGAAGAACCCTTCAATATACCAAAAAATACCAACATCGGGGAACCATCGCAGCACAAGATGGCCAGGAAAAACCTAACACTCAACATGATCTCATCTCTCTCTCTGTCGCAGCTCAACAAGCTCAATTTGTCCGTAACGCGAATCAAGCAGCAGTAGGATCTGTAAAGTCTCACGGAACTGAACCTGAGTCATCATATCTTACTCCTGAAGAATGGGAGGAATTGGTCGCGTCTTATCCCACTGCCTCTGGAGGCGAGCCAGAAAGAAGAAATAACAGTTATCCAATATTCAATAATGAAAAAGCTAAAAGACAAAGCAAAGACAACGTCTGGTGCACTTTATTGCAAACAATGCAAACGTCTGTGAATGCACTGCAGTACCATTCAGACAAGATGGACCTCCAGCTGTCAGTCCTCAACACACTATCCATTTATGTCGCTGGCATAGACGACAAGTTGGCAGACGTCAACAATCTGATCAAGAGGGCTCAGTCAGAGACAAAATTCGCACAGGCTAGCTGCACCTGTATAACAATTGTGGGAAAGCTAGCAACATTACCATCAGCACTGGACAACCTCCTTGTCGATATCAGGAAAGCAGTGCCAGCACAAACAGTGCCTGGTGTGGCCCACACCAGCATTAGTAGTCAGCAAACAACAAAGCCAAGAAAAGCCCAGGGCCCCAAGACCCAGGTCAAGCTAACTGCAACTGCGACCCAGACAGCAGACGGGAGGTAGGCTCCTGAGGAGGGGGAATTACTGATATCAGGGTTAAATAATGGTGCATTAGCCGAAGGAACAACAGCAATCCTGACGAGCAAGATCACTCAATCCAGCAAATCCCCGGAAAATCAGGAACTGACAGACGGTGCACACTTATCGTCTAAACAGCGCAGAAAACAAAGGAGGAAGGGGCGGAACCAAAAATCCATTCAGGAACTGCCACAGAGTAAGGAAGAAACACACATTCCCCGGGTCAAACTAACAGAGGATCTATTGATTCATCCATGTAGGGAAGAAGCAAACGCGGTCTCAGGTCGAGAAGAGGAAAAGAGCCCAACCCAGTATAAAGTACTGGCTATCACTGTGCATCCAATTGCCAATGACTCAATTACTGATGGTCCGGCACAAAACCTAAGGACCAAGAATAGGAGTACGATAGGGGAACCATCGATAACTACAACATCAGCAACCACTGGACCGCAGGAGCCAGTAGGGGAAAAAGCAGCCTCACAATGTATCACTTGCAGGGAGAGAGACAACTAAAACATCAGCCTCAAGCACGGAGGAAACCGCAGCAAGCAACAGCCAGTTTCTCGGTCTGACTATACCAGTGCAAAGGCCATCACTATTAACAGAGGTCTCAATAGCGATAGAGAACACTCACAAACAGGACAGTCCGGTACAACAACTACAATTATGTTCTACCCAGAGTATATATCATAGGGACGGGTCGAAAAAATAAACAGAGGCAACATTTTGCGCTTGCTAAGGTCCATCAACACTTTAAAGAACATTGAGTTCAAAGAATTGCCCGATCACCCATGTGTAGAGTCAACTAAAGCAGTCTGGGCTACACTAGACCTAGCTGAGAGAATCCTAAAATAACAAAACAGGTTAAACGATTGGGGCAGCAAACTTTGGCCACTTGAAAAACCAAGGTATCCTGACCCCTTGTTGGTCAAACCTAAGCACCGGGAAGAAAACTCCGGCTCCGGACAACTGAGCCCATGATTATTCTCAGTACTGCGAGGAGCGCGTAGTAACAGCACAGAGCACAGGGGTAGTAGAGAATATATTGCACTAAGGGCACATGTGGACAGAAGCAGATCAACACTGGAGTGGAGCACGATTACCAGGACAATAAACATCAAAACTGAAAGACCATGACATTCTCAGAAGTATGCACTTCCACTCAAAAATTCATTGAAAATCTGCTCCTTGAATATCAATGGGCTAGGAGATAAGACCTCAGACCCAGAACTGCAATCTTACCTGCAAAGATTTGATATCATTTCACTCCAAGAAACATGGAGCGAAGCACCAACGGCACTGTACGGCTTCAACATGCTTCACCTACCGGCAATTAGAAATGCCAAATTCGGACACAAAAAGGGAGGTTTAGCTACATACAGTTCTTTAAGTAGTATCTACGCAGCAGAACCTTTACCATACAACTTAGCACCAAAAAACGAGATACAAGTAATCCGAATTACTTTACAGGGGAGGATAAGAAAAGAACATATAATACTTATGAACCTCTATCTGCACCCACGTCACAAAAATAAAGGGAGTCAACAATTAAAGGAGGAGCTGCTGAAAATTATAACAGAGGAGAAAACAAATAACTGGATAATCACAAGGGACTTCAACCTAAACATGCTGAGGAAACGAGTTGTTGAGATCAACTCAGATGACGATCCATTTGCATGGGAGGAAATGTCCCAAGACATCAGCACAGATGGAAGACTCACATACCCCTCGAAACATCTGTTGTCGCTTTTAGAACAATTGGGCTCACGAGCACTAAATGGCAAATTTCCTGGAGATCGTCCACAAACAGCAACTTTTAACAATGCATCAACAAGGTCTACAATTGACTATACATTCTGCTCTCGCCATATGTTCACAA
Source organism: Lissotriton helveticus (assembly GCF_964261635.1). Taxonomy (NCBI): domain Eukaryota; kingdom Metazoa; phylum Chordata; class Amphibia; order Caudata; family Salamandridae; genus Lissotriton; species Lissotriton helveticus. The sequence continues at coordinate 787,752,590 of NC_136057.1, read as the reverse complement.
GAGTAAAAAACTACTGCATTGGAAGTGTAGACTTCAGCGACCACTTACCCGAAGAAATCACAATAGAAGATCAATCACTATATAAACTAACCGTAGCAAACACAATCTGCTCAGATTATACTAACAACGAAAGAAGAGTAAAATGTAGAACCAATGATCCTGAGGGACTCCAATCTTCTGCAAAACAACTCTGGGAAAAAGGGAAAGCACCCAACTCCGACATAATTGCAGGCTGGAAGGAATTCACAAATGCCCTACGTAATAGCTACGGAGATTCGAAGGGGCATTCTCAAAGTAGGAGAATTAAGTTCCATCAAAACCTACGGTCAGGCCCCATCTTACGGAACAACGTTAAACTAAAACAGCTAAAATAGCGGATAAACAACACACTGCGGAGGCTAAAGAACGATCACTCAGCACTGCAAGAATTGCGGCAGTTTAAAGCTACCCGCAAAAAAATTATATGGCAAGATAAAAAGGAAGCAGAGGAATCTCTTTGGGCTACACTCCTGTACGATATTAAAAGCAACAACAGCGCACAGTTTTGGAAAAAGATGAATGCCCTATATAACCCGCAAGGTCAGCACATCAGCTCCAATGTCACTGAAGAAGCTTGGATAAACTACCTCGAATCCCATTTTAACAAAAAACAGACTTCCGAAATTGGCCTAAATAACCCCGCGACCAGCATGGAAACCCACCTGCATCCGGGACACCTCAAAAAAGAGCACGGTCAGAACCTCACAATCACAAAGAACCATGTTTATAAGAGAATTTTGAAGGGTAGGCGAGAGGGAGCTCCTGGCCCAAATGGGATCCCGCCCATACTGTTCAAACAAGATCTTGAATTTTGGTCCATAGTCCTAAAACCGATTTTTGATACAATCCTACAGACATCAATAATACCAGCATCGTGGAGGAGCTCAATAATCTCACCTATTTACAAAAAAGGCAACATGAGCGACCCAAAGAGCTATCGGCTGGCAGGTCTTCTGGACAATGAGGCCAAATATTACGCCGGGGTTCTTCTACATGAATTAACAACATGGGCCACAGAAATCAAAGCAATACCGTATAATCAGACTGGTTTCTGCAGAGACATGGGCACTGCTACTAACATCTCCGACCTCTCAGTGATGATTGATACCGCATTTGTAATCAAACAGCCTCTATATATCTGTTTCATTGATTACAGTTCAGCATTTGATCATAAAAACAGAAATATTTTGTGGCACAAACTAAAAATGTTAGGTATCCTACCATTACTCCTGAGACAACTAATTATTTTGCATAGTAACACCTGGGTACAAATAAAGCTGGGGCAGGCGACCACCTATCAAAAAAGATCAATACAACTTCAGGACTAAAACAAAGGTGCGTACTTGCCCCGACTCTTTTTAATCTATTTATGGCCGAGCTTTCAGTCCAACTCAATGGAATTAATGCGCACGCCCCGAAGTTAGGAGTTCATCAGCTATCTAATATTCTATATGCAGATGATTTAGTACTCATCAGCAGGACACCCATAGGACTACAACGCCTGCTGGATACTACACTTCAATACTCAGACATCAATAGACTAAGCATCAACCAAGATAAAACAAAAGTCATGTGTGTAAACCAACGGAAAACAAAAACAAAGTATAACTGGCACCTGGCAAAAGTTGAACTTGAAGTCGTACAAGAATATAAATATCTGGGAGTCATGATTGATAGCAAAGGCAACTTCAAAGCACAATGCGAGGAAATAAAAAAGAGGGGATTAACAACAGCGATTGCACTAAGAAACTTGAAAAATACAACCGCTGGGCCAAGCTTTCTCCCTCTGACCAAGGTGATACAGGCCAAACTTATTCCATCAATCACATATGGAAGCGAAGCTCTGAGAAGGAGGGACGCGGAAACATTGAATGGCATCATCGCCAGAGTGCTGAGAATAATGTATGGGTTGCCTGGACACACATCTCCTGCGCAAATGCGGCTTGAATTTGGGATACAAAGACAGGAGCTAGCCAGAAAAGGAGCTTGTGGAGGAAGTAGAAACCATGGAAACCTGCCAGCCAGACATTTTCTGGACACTGCACTTGATCAGCTGGGTTTATGGCAACTCTTGGAAACGTCGGGGACTATGGCAAGCTTCAAAAAAATTGTGAACAACATCGTTAAAAAAGAGTCCATTTTACAAGACAAAGCAGCTTTGGCGGATCGTTCACATGGCTGGCTCACTATTCCATCTTACAGTAAAGCGACTCCTCAAGCTTATCTACTCGCCAACTTCTCTAAAGCCACCAAAGAGAAGTTTTTGAAATTTAGGTTAGGAGTATTACCAACAGCATACCATCTGCCACCGTGGCTGCGCCCGCCTAAGCCAGCAACGTGCCGCCTGTGCAGGGAAGGAGAGGAGGACATAGTCCACATCATTACCATTTGCCCTGAGCTGATGCGGGAACGCCGGTCACTTATTAGACCCATTTTTAACAAAAAGCAAATATGGACGTGCCGACAAGCAGTGCTTGCAAGCTTCTTAGGCGATGACATTCAATTAAGTTGCTACTTGGTAACATTTTTAACTGCAGCAGATCTTCGATTAAAACAGCTATCATCGGATCATCGATGAAGCTGTACTGGAACAGAGATGGCGACGACCTGTCAATCCTTTAAGCATATAATTTTTAAGCATTTTTTTTTTGCACATACAAGCTCCAAAGAAAAATATCAAAAGGTTGTTTACCCTTGTATAAACCAATGAATGTTGAGACGGGACTATGCACTACAAACATGCACTGATCACGGCCCCATGAACTGCTGTTTACCTCAACCGATAAAAATGAAGAAACAACACTACGGGTCATCAAGGTTGGGGGAGGGGATCCGCTCCGTGATCTTAAAATGCGCTTTTTAATTAAGGTCATTAGCTTATTTTATACTAATGTTTTATTGCTTATAAATGATGCTCATATATCTTTATTGGAATGGTTTTAATTAACTGCACAATAAATATATACCCCAACTCCATATTTCATTATGCTCTGCTATATTTTGTTGTGCTATGCTATGCTTTGTTATGCTATGATATGCTATGTTATGCTATGCTATGTTTTGTTGTGTTTTATTATGATAGGCCATGCTATGCTTTGTTTTGTTATGCTAGGTTTTATTTTGTTATGCTATGTTTTTTGTGTTTTGTTATGATATGCTATGTTTTGTTGTGCTATGCATTGTTTTGCTATGCTATGCTTTGTTTTGCTATGCTATGCTTTGTTTTGCTATGCTATGTTATGCTATGCTATGTTTTGTTGTGCTATGTTTTGTTGTGTTTTGTTATGCTATGCTACGCTCTGTTTTATTGCGATATGCTATGCAATGCTTTGTTATGCTATGCTATGTTTTGTTATGCTATGCTATGTTTTGTCATGCTATGCTTTGTTTTGCTAGGCTATGCTTTGTTTTGCTAGGCTATGCTTTGTTTTGCTAGGCTATGCTTTGTTTTGCTAGGCTATGTTTTGTTGTATTTTTATGCTATGCTCTGTTTATTGTGTTTTGCTATGCTATGCTTTGTTATTCTATGCTATGTTTTGTTATGCTATGTTTTGTAGTGCTTGTTTAAGGTATGCTTTGTTATGCTAAGTTTTGTTTTGAAATGTTATGTTTTGTTATGCTATGCTTTGCTTTGTTATGCTCTGCTATGTTATGCTATGTTTTGTGATGCTATGCTATGTTTTGTTGTGTTTTGGTATGCTATGTTATGCTATGTTTTGTTATGCTATACTGTTTTGTTGTGTTTTGTTATGTTATGTTTCCTTGTGTTTTGTTATGCTATACGATATTTTGTAATGCTATGCTCTGTTTTGTTGTTGCTATGCTATGTGTTGCTATCCTGGTGTGTGGTTGGGTGTGTGTGTGTGTGGGGGGTGTTGTGTGTGTGGTTGTGTGTGTGGTTGTGTGTGGGGTTGTGTGTGAGGGGTTGTGTGTGTGGGGTAGTGTGTGGGGTTGTATGTGTGGGGTTGTGTGTGGGTGTGTATGTGGGTGCATGTGTGGGTGTGTGTGTGGTTGTGTGGGGGTTGTGTGTGGGGTGTGTGGGTGTGGGTGTGTGTGTGTGGGGTTGTGTGTGTGGGGGGTTTGCATGTGTGTGAGGTTTTGCCTGTGTGTGGTTGTGTGTTTGTGTGTGTGGGGGGTTGTGTGTGTGGGTGGGTTGTGTGTGTGTGGGGATGTGGTTGTGTGTGTCGGGGGTTGTGTGGTATGGGGTTGTGTGTGTGGGGGGTTGTGGTTAAGTGTGTGGGGGTTGTGTGTGGGGTTGTGTATGTGGGGTTGTGTGTGGGGTTGTGTGTGTGGGGTTGTGTGTGGGGGGTTGTGTGTGTTTGGTTGTGTGTGGTGGAGGGTTGTGTGTGTGTGTGTGTGGTTGTGTGTGGGGGGTTGTGTGTGTGGTTTTGGGGTGCATACTCCTGCCATCTAGTGTTGTGTCCAGATTATCATAAGTAGTATTTCTTTAAAAAAATCTTTCAAGTTGGGAGTAAAGTCACTCCTCCTTTTTTAATTAGTCTGCTTGGAGCATTGACTTCATTGTTACATTCTATTCACACATGAGGTTGATAATGGAGTAAGTAAGTGTAATATAGAGTTGTCAATGTGTATGTAAAATAAATAATAACATGAAACAACCATAGCTGTTGGTGGGTAGGTAGGAGGGCAATTGTGAATCAATATTTATCATTCCGAGAATTGAAGCTGACACTGATAATGTCCTAGATATTGACCCTGTTTGCAGATTCTTACATAAGTCAACAGCCAATGAGAGACAATGCTTGATTATCCAATGCTATTAAAAAATTATTTAATATAAACATTAAGACAAGAGATTATCTGAATATTGTTTAACTTTATTGAAAAGTACATCACTTTTTAATGCAATTTTGCAAAGTCGCGCTGGGTGCATCCTACACGCACCCCATGTGACCTCAAAAAAAGAGATTTAATTTGTTCATTGCACTTCCTATTGAAACTATTGAAGGACCCTACCCATTTCAATCACTGTTCTTAGAACATTTCTTAGGGAAAGACCTCCTGAGAAGATCTGCTGTTCTTTCTTTTTTGGACAACACATTTACTTAAAGATACAATGGCTGCTAATCCACCATCATCCTCTGATTCAGAGAACTAATTATAGCAAGAATTTTTTTCTGAACCTCCACCAAAGAAAAAATATACCAGCATTGTCTGGAAATTTTTCACCTTTCCACCTGGCTTAAAAAAAGGGAATGAAACAAAAGTTACTTGCCGTATATGTAAGAATGTGCTTTCAAGAGGAGAGCCCAATAAAAAGCACTTGTGTGGAACTGCAAGTATGCGGAACCACTTGCAGACCAAGCATCCGGTCAACTTTGCAAGGGAGGAGTTAAGGAGATTGAAAGAGGTTCTGCCTGCTTTATCAGAAGGCCTTAGTACCAGTGGCGCAAAACCGTCAACCTTTACCGCACAGCCTAATATTCATCCCCAATTTAGAAAACATAGAATGACCAGTATAAAATGCGGATGGCTGATAGCATATGGACAGCAGTCAGTGGATATTTCCACTAGGCTTAGAACAGGAGAATGTAACAAACGTTATTTGCCGAATATGCAAGGAAGTTTGGGAGAGTACTTACAACTACAAGTCCTGGTTTCTTTAAGTTACAAATGACATTTCAGGACGAGTAAATGCTAGGGGTGGGCGGAATTTGCGTAATCGCGTTACGCAAATCTCTGCGAAATTCTAAAAAATCTCCCCGAACATGCAGAAATTCCGCAAACATGCGGAATTGCTTGTTCGCGATGCTTTTTTCCTGTTCGCAAACGCCATTTGCGTGATCGGTGGGAAATATCTCACGAACACGCATTTTGAGAGCGCGAACAAGCAAATAATTTTGCGAAGTCTCGGAACACAGAATTTTGGGCAATTTTTCGTTCTTTGCAAAACGCGAAATTACCCAAATTCTGCAAATTCCGCGAGCGGAACGGAATTTACGGCCCAAGCCTAGTAAATGACAGAGACAAAGTTGTGTCTCATCACAGTCTCATACAGAAATAAATACATACATACAGGAGAGGATACTTTAATTCTTCTTCCTAGTACATTTAAAACGATCTAACATTAATAAAATAGGTAGGACAATTTACATTTCCTTTTTACCTTTTTACCTCACAAGTACTGACCTGTCCATAACACACACTGTCACATTCATTCAGTCATTACCAAGTACTGGTTTGTTTAAGTTATAAATGATATTTCAGGACGAGTAAATGCCAGACACAAAGTTGTATCTCAATACAGTCTCATACACAAATATATACATACATACATACATACAGGAGAGGGACCGCCACCAGTCGGGGCTTCTTCATAATGGGTGGGGGACCGCCACCCACCGGGGCTCTAAGTTTATATATGCGGGGGGCTCACTGGCCCTCCCCTCCCCCCGCAACCCTGGGGACCACCACTCCCTGGGGCTTGTTAAAAAGGAAGGGGGGCTCTCAGGCCCCCCAGGGACAGCCACCACCCGGGGCTTTAAAATGTTAACTGGGGGGCTTTGAGGCCTCCCCAGACCCGGGAGCCACCACTCCCCGGGTCTTGACTTTAATGTATGCGGAGGGGCCCACGAGCCCCCCCGCAGCACCAGGGACCGCCACCACCCAGGGCTTCACACAAATTAGTGGAGGGGTTCTAAGGTCCCCCAGCCCCAGGGACCTCCACCCCCCGGGGCTTCTCAAAAATGTGAGAGGGGGGCCATGCAGCCCCCCTCCTCGAGCCCTCAATGGCTCTGGGGACCGTCACCCCCCAGGGCCAATGCTGGAGTTCTATCCATCTGTGGAACCCTATGTATCTGTATTTCCCGCTTTGTCAAAGGGGAGCTGATGTAGACAGGTTCTGTCTGCTCCCATATCTGTTTGTGATGACTAGTACATTTCATAGTTGAGACATCTGTGCAACAAACTGGAAAGCAGAGATATACTTTCTTTAACCCCTTTAGGAATTTCTTAACCTGCAACTGTAAAAAAAGGTTTTTTTGGACGATTTTCTATATGCCGTACTAGCCAACAACTCTGATTGAGTTCTATTTAAGACCTGCCCTAGCTAAATAAAGGAGGTAAGGTAGCATCTCTACCTCCTGCCCCTTTTGTAAGGTCAAAGTGATTGGCAACACAACATAGGTAGAATCTCTTCCACTTAAACGCGTATGACACTCTTGTGGAAGGCCTCTTAGTCTCTTTCAGAATGTGCATGCAATCCTGCGGCAGATTTAAATATCCGTATTGTAGAACCTCAGGAGCCATGCTGCCAAGTTCAATGAGGGAAGGCTAGGATGGAGAATCTTCCCGCCCATCTTCATCAGTAGGTCCGCCCTGGAAGGTAGCCTCCTGTAGGGGAGTACCGACAACTATAAGTCCTGGTTTGTTTAAGTTACAATTGACATTTCAGTACGACTAAATGCTAGAGACAAAGTTGTGTCTCATTACAGTCTCATACATACATACATACAGGAGACAATACTTTAATTCTTCTTCCTAGAACATTTAAAGCGATCTAACATTATTAAGAAAGGCAGCACAGTTTACATTTCCTTTTTATCTTTTTTACCTCACAAGTACTGACCTGCCCATGAAACACACGGTCACATTCATTCAGCCATTATCAAGTCCTGGTTTGTTTACGTTATAAATGATATTTCAGGATGATTAAATGCAAGAGACAAAGTTGTGTCTCATCACAGTCTCATACATAAATACATACATACATACAGGAGAGGGACTGGCACCCCCCGGTTTCTTTAAAATGGGTGGGGGACCGCCACCCCCGGAATTCTAAGTTAGTATATGGGGGGGGCTTAAGGCCCCCCTGCAGCCCCGGGGATTGCCACCCCCGGGGCTTCTTCTACCTCCCAGAGCTCTAAGTTCATATATGCGGGGGCTCACTGGCCCTTCCCTCCCCCCAAATCCCGGGGACCACCACTCTCTGGGGCTTGATAAAATGGATGGGGGGCTCTCAGGCACCCCAGCCCCTGGGACCGCCACCCCCGGGGCTTTAAAATATTAACTGGAGAGGCTTTGAGGCCTCCCTAGCCTTGGGAACCACCACTCCCCGGGTCTCGATTTTAATTTATGCAGAGGGGCTCACAAGGCCCCCCCGCAGCACCAGGGACCATAACCACCCAGGGTTTCAAACAAATGGGTGGAGGGGCTCTCAGGTCCCCCAGCCCCAGGGACCTCCACCCCCCGGGGCTTCTCAAAAATGTGAGAGAGGGACCACGCAGTCCCCATCCAGGAGCCCTCAATGGCTCTGGGGACCGTCACCCCCCAGGGCCATTGCTGGTGTTCTATCCATCTGTGGACCCCTATGTATCTGTATACCCCCCATGTCATGGGGGAGCTGATATAGACAGGTTCTGTCTGTCTGCTGCTGCTCCCGTATATGTTTGTGACGACTAGTGCATTTCATAGTTGAAACATTTGTGTAATGAACTGGAAAGCAGAGATATACTTTCTTCAACCCCAGTAGGAAATCCTTAACCTGCAAGTGTAAAAAAGAAAATTGGGGTGATTTTCTATATGCAGTAATGGCCAATAAATAAACTCTGATTGAGGCCTATTTAAGACCTGCCCTAGCTAAATAAAGGAGGCAAGGTAGAATCTCTACCTCCTGCCCCTTTTGTAAGGTCAAAGTGATTTACAACACAACATAGGTAGAATCTCTTCCACTTAAACGCGTATGACACTCTTGTGGAAGGCCTCTTAGTCTCTTTCAGAATGTGCATGCAGTCCTGCGGCAGATTTAAATATCCGTATTATAGAACCTCATGAGCCATGGTGCCAAGTTCAATGAGGGAAGGCTAGGATGAAGAATCTTCCCACCCACCTTCATCAGTAGGTCCGCCTTGGAAGGTAGTCTCCTGTAGGGAAGTACCGACAACTACAAGTCCTGGTTTGTTTAAGTTACAGATGACATTTCAGGACAAGTAAATGCCAGAGACAAAGTTGTGTCTCATTACAGTCTCATACATACATATATACATACATACATACATACAGGAGACAATACTTTAATTCTGATTCCTAGAATATTTAAAACGATCTAACATGATTAAAAAAGGCAGCACAGTTTACATTTCCTTTTTTATCTTTTTTACCTCACAAGTACTGACCTGCCCATAACACACATTGTCACATTCATTCAGTCATTACCAAGTTCTGGTTTGTTTAAGTTACAAATGACATTTCAGGACGAGTAAATGCCAGAGACAAAGTTGTGTCTCATTACAGTCACATACATAAATATATACATACATAAATACATACATATATACAGGAGATGATACTTTAATTCTTCTTCCTAGTACATTTAAAACGATCTAACATTAATAAAAAAGGTAGCACAGTTTACATTTCCTTTTTACCTTTTTTACCTCACAAGTACTGACCTGCCCATAACACACTGTCACATTCATTTAGTCATTACTGAGTCCTGGTTTGTTTAAGTTACAAATGACATTTCAGGACGAGTAAATGCCAGAGACAACGTAGTGTCTCATTACAGTCTCATACATAAATACATACATACAGGAGAGGGACCGCAACCCCAAGGGGCTTCTTTAAAATGGGTGGGGGACCGCCACCCCCTGGGATTCTAAGTTAATATAAGTGGGGGGGCTCATGAGGCCCCCCACAGCCCCGGGACCGCTACCCCCCAGGGCTTCTACAAAATAGGTGGGGGACCGCCACCCCCCGGGTCTCTAAGTTAATATATGCGGGGGGCTCACTGGCCCCCCCCCGCAACCCCGGGGACCACCACTCCCTGGGGCTTGTTAAAAAGGGTGATGGGAGCCCCAGGTCCCCCCAGCGCCAGGGACCGCCACACCCCGGGGCTTTAAAATGTTAACTGGGTTGGCTTTGAGGCCTCCCCAGCCCGGGAAACCACCACTCCCCGGGGCTCAATTTTAATGTATGCAGAGGGGCTCATGAGCCCCCCCCCCCCGCAGCACCAGGGTCCACCACCACCCAGGGCTTCAAACAAATGGATGGAAGGGCTCTCAGGCCCCCCAGCCCCAGGGACCTCCACCCCTGGAGCTTCTAAAAAATGTGGGAGGGGGCCACGCGGCCCCCCTCCTGGAGCCCTCAATGGCCCTGGGGACTGACACCCCCCAGGGTGGTGTCTATCCATCTGTGGACCCCTATGTTTCTGTTTACCCCCTAAATCACAGGGGAGCTGATATAGACAGGTTCTGTCTGTCTGCTCCTGCTCTCAATACAAAGTCTACAACGGAACCCCATTGAGAACAAGTGGGATGAGTGAGATGCTGTTTGTATGACATTCAGTCAGGCAGCTCCCTGCTGCGCCTCTCGTAATATTGTGGCCCTTGGCTTGGCCCAACTCACCCATGCACAAGGCCTGCACTGTATAGTAAGCAAGTTTCTCTATCAAATTTACTAACATATTTATACATATATATATACACACACATAGGTACAACTATATTATACTCTTAACTCCATTCTCACCATCTGCGTCCAAATATACTAACAATAGAGTTGATTCCCATGCACAATATCATCCATAAGAAGAGACAGCCTAACCACGTGACTAGATAGACTTCTTCAAAGAAAAATAACTTGCAAACATCCCAACACAACACAAGATAACAGAACTATGGAAACCATTTGAATCTACAGCACTACATGCCAAGAACAAATGATTACTGAGTAACTGACATTTTCCATTTGTAAGATGTAAGATCTGTCAGAAGTAAAGAAACATGTTCTCAATGAAGGGAAATGCATTATTCTAATACATTAAAACTATTTTCACAACTTGTTTACTGTTCTATTAGTGTTTCTGGTCCTCACATTTGATATTTTGAGATACACTGAAACTATTTTTACAACTTCCTTACTGTAATATCGACATTTGTGGTACTCACATAAAATATTTTGAGATACATTGAAACTATTTAGGGTGGAAGTCTCGGCTAATGTGGATGACATTGTGCATGCCAACCTGGGACCCTTGTTACTTAAGACCTAATCCAATTTCAACAGAATGAATAGTTTACACTTGACGTTGCTGGGCAGGTGTAATGTTATTAAGATGTTGCTTCTGCCTAGAATTTTATACTTTTTCTGATCCATCCCATAGGAAGTTAATAAAACTTGGCTCTTTGCCTTTAACCAAGTTATTTCCACATTTTTATGGGTGGGGAGGCGCCCGCGTAGAGCATTGAAGTACATGACCCTCCCCAAGGATCGGGGTGGATGGTCGGTCCCGGATATTCAGATCTTTTACTGGGCTTCAAACCTTCAGAAGATGACAGATCTGTTGGGGAAAGGACCACCCAATGCTCTAGATGGATTCTACCCCTCCATTTACAGCTTACTGCTTGGGGGCGAGGCCCAAGGTTGCTTGATGTGGAATATTGATTACACCTACTTTAAAAGAGTTAAGTTCAAGGTTTTGCTGGGTGCGTTTAAAATGTGGACTTCGATCAGGAAAAAACTTAAATTGAATAGGATACACAGGTATACGCCACTGCAAAACAATCAACTCCTACCAGAAATTTTTCACGATGGCTATATGGAATCTTGGAGGGTGAAAGGGATCAGACACATTGGGGACCTAATAAGGGATAACATTATACTGACATTTGATTCAATTAAGGAAAAATTTGGGGTTGGAAACAACTACTTTTTCAAATTTTTACAAATCAGAGATTTTCTTTCTAAAAAGATGATTCAGGGTCACAAAATCCCCCTAATGGAGGCTGCCTTGGGAATACAAAGGCCATCAATCTCCAAGTTGTACATACTCTTAAGCGATATAATGGAGGATGATCTCACTAAACACACGGACCGGTGGCTGGACCAGGTCCAAGCGGATCCAGGGGTTTGTGAGGATTCTTTATTGTTGAGCTCAACAGCAGCCATCTCTGCTAACATACATGTTCAATGTTTTAAGATGTGGCTAAACTTGTATATTACTCCTGCTCGAATTTTTAAGTGGGGAGGCTCAGCAGGTATTCATTGCTCCCACTGTGGCGACCTTGCCGCAGACAATGTACATATGTTTGCAACATACCCCCGATTAACTGGATTGATTGGTGAAATGGGGTATTATGTTAAACATATTTTGGATTGCAAAATCGAATTGTCACCACAAGTTATATTGCTGGGGGTAAGCAATCAGGATCTGACAGTTCCAAAGAAGACCTTGCGGTTTGGCTAGATAAAGAACCTCCCTCAGTTCATTGTTGGATGGGAAAACTGTTAGCTACATATCGCTGGGAGAAGGAGATATATAAACGTAGAGGCCTAAGAGCTAGGAAAAAAGGGGGCGACATCTGGTCTCCAATTAGCACTTGGATTAATGAATCTGTGTTTTAAGTTCGTGGTCTGGGGAGTATTTATTTTTGTTGTTTTTTTTTGCCTTATGTGATTGAAATAAATTACCGTGTAGAAAGCATATCGGCCACAGAATAGTTTTCGTTGATTTAAGATCTCCTATGGCTTCGGGAAGTGGGTGGGGGGGGTGAAACGAGAAAAATAATGGTTATACGTTTGTATTGTTGTCAATTTATGTTTATTTTGTAATGACATATATGAACTGGCTGATCAAATAAAGACTGTAAAAAAAATAAACTATTTTTAAAACGTTGTTACTGTAATATCAGTGTTTGAGATGCTTAGGAAAAAAAATTAAGATACATTGAAAATATTTTTACAGCCTCTTTACTATAATATCAGCATTTCTGGTTCCTACTGAAAAAAATTGAATTAATATTTATTTTTGAAATCAAGGAACAAAGTTTGTACTTGTGGAAATTATTTTGAAAACATTCACTATTTTGTGATACATTGAAAGTATTTTAAAAACGTATTTACTGTAATATCAGTGTATAACGTGATCAGGAAAAAAAATAAGTTACATTGAAAATATGTTTACAACTTCTTTACTGTGTGGTGCTTACTATAAAATGTATTTAATATTTATTTTGTAAATGAAGCAACAAAGTTGTGAAAATTAATTTGAAAACATTCAATAAATATTTACAATAAATAAATACGGTGTCACTATCCATTGTGTGAAGTGCTTTAATAAAAATATGCAGAAAAATGGTCCCTTTAATTATTGTGACACATATAGCCAGACAAGAATGGACAGTGCAACTAAAGTGCATTACAGAAATGTAGCAAATATTTAATTTGATGATTGGGAATTAGGATGGCATACAGAGCTCACATATAAAGTGGTTTCCCAGCCTTCTTACTTTTTCTCTTGAAGGGTTAATAAGGTGTTTCCAAGAGAATTTGAAAAGAGAAATTAGGAGATGAACAACAGAGGTAGGAGGTTATATCTCAAAGTGCAAAAATGGATAAAAAGGGTGGACCAAAGTCTGCATGTACAATGGCCAGTGAAAGCGTTTTGAGAGCGGGTACGCCCAAGGTGGTGTATAATGTACAATATCTGGTGGCGGTACCACCACGCACCGAGTTGGATTGTATGGGCTTGGACTATGAGGAGAATACACTGGAGGAGGACCAGGTCAAGTGAAGAGATTTGATTGATAAGGCATAGCAAAGGAGATGGCAACAACTGGGAGGAAGGTGCATGGGTGGTGGAGGCTGGGTTACTAAATATGTGTCCTACCTACTGTGTTGAAAGCTTAAAACACAGTAACAACTAGAGTCCCTTACTTTGTGTCTTCCCATTATTTTGTCAATTGCGTGGAGCGAGGGAATGGAAAGAGTAAACTACATGTCTACAAATGTACTGATATGTTCAGAACACTAGATCAAGCACTGAAGAACAAAGGTCACATATAAAAGAAGTTACACAAAGGAAGGCTACACAAGAAGAAAGGCGGATCTTGAACACAAACAGGTAAGTCAGCAAAGGAACAACAAGTGAAAAAAACTAAGAACACTGGAAAGAACGGATGCTGTGAAACAGATTGCAATTAGAGGTAGAAAGATACTGTAAAAAAGCAGAGTTCAAATAAAGAAAAGTTCAAAAAGATATCAAACGTGATCACAAAGACGCGGGGTAACACTGGTGTCCAACACTTTTAAAACAAAAATACTTATAAAGGACACCTTTGAAGAATATATGTCACTTTTCCCCAAAACTGCCTTTGGCAAAAATGGAACTGGTCCAATCACTTTTGTCCACAGATTGAGAAAGCTAGGAAACATGTGAATAAATCTGTTTCTGCTTTTCTCTGAGACTATAGAATGGGAAACATTTACCACAACAATCTGCGTTTCAATATGCATGGCATCTATAGGAGAGATGGTATACATTTTACAGATGAGGGGAACAGAGTCTGCCTGCTCTCTCTTCCAAATAAGAAAGCAGTTTACAGTGACAAGGTGTGATCCACGAGGCTCCTGCCCTGTCATTGCAAATGGCAGTGTCCGTGTCCGTGGATCCTACACACATCCCGCAATTTGATTTTTTTTTTTGCCGGAGATGTCCTTGTGCGACCCCTGAGCAGGCCTAGGGGGTCAGGGTGTGTCCACCCTGCCCCCTTTTCGCAGTTTGCACACATATTTCACAGACTTCTTCACCCTTGCTTCTACCGAGGCACAAAAGGGCTGCCAACAGTTCCTGGTTTTGAATGTTTACAACCGCTTGACAGCCAGTTAGCATTGAGCGTGTGATCGGATTGGTGTGCTTATGCTACGATGCCAATCCTCGTACAATCCGTGGATCCACGACACCCATAGATATATAAATGACTTTAACTGTAATTTTCTCAGGAACTTCTGAACAGATTGACACCATATAAGCAAAAGGCACAAGTCGGAACTGAGGACTACCTCTCTGCCAAATTTGATGTAATTCCGTTCAGCCGTTCGAGCTGTAGCCATGGCTAAAGGACCTATGGTAAATTGCATGGGGAAAATATGTTTTGGGACCCCCCTTTTTTCTCGGCCCACACTTCAATAATTACCCCCAAGCGTTCAGGGAAGGAGCGGGACTGAGCTGGCCAAAAGTTTGGAAAATTTCAAGAAGATTCGTCAATCAACACCAAAGTTATTGCCAATAGAATTGTAGTATGTTTATCTAGGGACTGTATCGATACTCCTATTTTCTGACCCTTGTCCGGTTATTATTCACTAATGTCCATACAACGTGTCCATACAACGGCACAGAAACTCGTTTTCAGATTAAGTCATAGCGCATGCTGTCACATTGAGCAAGCACTATTCCTCCAGCCCCCTAGAAAGCACACCGAGTTCTCTAAACAAACCAATCCTCCAGCAAACCTGGGAAATCCCCGCTGCTATTGTTTTGATTTCGTTCGAGAACTCCTGTAAAGAATGTAAGAACGACCAGTTCTTAATGACATCTTTTATTGACGTCTTAAGTCCATCCTTACGTCAAACCCGGCACCTTTCAGGTATAAATATACCGACGCTGCCTTAAGCAAAGACACGGTGGTGATGAGCTTGGAGCAGTGACTACTTGCCGGAGAACCCAGCTGATGCAGGAAGCCCACGGACGCTGCCCCTCCCTCCTGACGCGCTGAGAGAGACGCTGCCTTTTCTCCTGCCGAGAAATCCAGCTTCCAGCGTTTCCAACTTGCCCTTGCGGGTGATTGGGATACCGAGTCCTGAGACAGAGATACCAGCCCTCCTACCTTCTAAATCCCAGGTACTTAACTGACTAACCCCTTACAGAGAATTCTTGAGTCAGATCCTTGGCAAAACAAACTTAACTTAAACTGCTACTTACTTACTCCCTCCCAAGTATTAGGCTTAGGTCAGGTACACCGGGGTAGGCATAGTTAGAAGCACCAGTTGAGTACGATTAGTCAATGTATATATGTATGTATATCTTTTATCCATTTTAAAGTATCATATGGCTAAGAAACCATATCAATGCTTTTACAGTATTATTTTATAATCCTACTTTTACTGTATGCACTTTACTTAACCTTAAGCATTGCTACTGTAGCGATTCATTTCTCTTGAATGAGAAAAAGAGACTGATCAATAAATAACACCTTTTATTGAACACGCCCATCTCTTCTTTCTCTACAATCTGGTGGAACTAGGTATGCACGTACTGACTGAGTAAAATAGTTGTCTTTTGTTTTCACACGACTCTGGAGATATACTCTTGATTAGGGAGAGCAAAGTTGTCATGTTCTATGGTTGTCAGAAACTAAATCCCTTCTTGTATATCCAGGGAGGTTAAACTCCTCCTCGCCTATTCGAGAAAGTTTCTAGTGAACTCTGAGCTAGCTGGCACACAAAACTTAAGTCTAATATCGTCAGTAGAAGACCTAGTTAATCTCTGTCCTACGTCTATACTATTGAAGATATTTTTCCAATGCGCAGAGCCTATTGGGATAATAGGAACTACACTACATGGCGCCCAACGGTTTGGTAAGGCGATAAAACTAACGCAAGACATTAGAGCAACTCAGTCGTGCTTTTCACACAGACCCTTTCTCCCATAAATACTCCAAAGACGTCTGGAGTGGGTAAAAGGTTAAAAATCCGCCAAAACTTAGTAGGAGGAGACTCCTATGTATGGTTTTTTGGTTTATTCAACGTTGAAGGATACAGTGTTCCAAAATATTGTGCACCTAATCTTTGTTTCCGTGAAAACCTGATCTGCAACAAAAATCTTCTTGTCAGTAAAATGTCAGACAATGAAGAAGATAGGGAGACAGCTAGAATAGCAGCTCAACTCCTAGCGGATGACACAAGTCTCCTACAGCAAGACCCGGATGCAATACTCATCCCGGTCAGCATAAGAAAAACTATAACTTTAAAACTTATAGAAAATGGACTGACATCGAGAGGTGGTACAGTCATATTTGTAATTGAGGCACATGACTATCGGCAGACAGAGGTATTCTATTCATGGATAAACTTTCCAGCAGCAAACGCTATAACAAAGGAGTTCCACTATTACAAAATAGAGGAACCACCGGATGAGTACACTCCTTTCGAGGATGTGGAAATCCCATTAAAATACCAAGAGCACCTGCTCTGGTTTAAAGGCGCCCTAAAACATAATGATCACATCACCAGGCTTGGTCCACTAGATAGACCAGGAGCAACGTGGCCGGTTCTAGCCAGCTACATACCACATCCAGACATTGAAAAAATGTCAATACCAGAACTTTTAGTACAGCTAAAACAACTGATTAAAATACATAGACAATTAGTCCAGTATATAATGCGGACTTCAACAGTCCAACCAGCTATTAAAATTCCACAGCTGACCCCTCATCAGGGGAACACAAATAAGATCACACTACAGAACATACAGTCCTGTCTAGGTAAAGTACCCATTAAAAGGGAACAAATTCCATTCTGGTTAGCACAAAAAATCACTATAGAGGCAGTATTTCCGGATACTACCCCTACTGAGAAACACAGAATTCTGACTATCTGTCTTCCAATGGGGATCGCACCACATGTGGAGGACTGTGTCACTTGGGGTACGGTCTTTGCTTCCATTTACACAAAAACACATGGTGTTCTGTCCATGGCGGTAATACCAGAGGTGCTAAAACAGATTCAAAATGAATACGGTCCAGAACCTGCTTTAACTCTGGGTATGAAATTACTGAAAGATTTCAAGCAGGTCTCGGCAATATTACTAGCCAACATAAAGGGGGAAGCAGCAACTGTGGCGATCCGCCAAAGACTGAAAGAAACAGATATAGCAGAACAACCATTTGAACTTTCCAGAATCATAGAAAAATCCTATGAAGAACTAGGAAGAGATAGTTTGGGTGGAAAACCAGTGAAACCCCAACTAACTGAACATCCTGAAAAGATATTTATTAAAAATAATCTAAACACTCCAAAAAAGAGCTGGGATGGAAATAAACAATCCACTCCCAAAGAAAAAAGATTCCAGTCCAGAGGAAGGTCTCCTCGGCGGAGAGAAAGATCTCCGGACCAAGGAAACAAGTCTCCCCAGAGGGAGCCCTCTGAGAAAAAATACAACCTTAGAAATAGGGATAATTTGAAGAAACCTGATAGATATCAAGATATTGATACACGTCCATCTCGATCTTTTCAGACTTCCTCGCAGAAATCGGAAAGAAGAGGACGGTCAGAACACAGGGAAGAGCACGACAAGTCAGACAAGGAACCTGCTCATCAAAATAAAAAGTTACAATTTCCAAAGAAGAAGGTAGCCAGTATTAAAGTAATCAAACATGCCGAGGATACTGAGGACACAGCTGAAAAACTGAGAATGGGCTCAGACAATGCTAGACAGCGCAGCAGAAGTGAGCATAGCTCGCAAGATCCTAATGAATCATCTGGAGACAGTGGACACGAATGAATACATTCAGGTGGAAACTGCAGATACCAGAGTTAGCAAACCTCATAAAATATATGAAATAACTTTACGTATAGAGGGAGATAAGACTAGGAAAATAAGGGGTCTATTTTGGGATAACCTCTCCAAAGGCAATGACATCCTTTTAGCTGAAAAAGACTGGCCACCAGAGTTTGTCAGGGAGTGCCCTCATGGCGAAGAAATTATTATGCCTGCCTTCTCAAATCACATTCCAATACATAAAAAATATACACTTGCAAGAAAGTGGGCAGTAGCCCAAGCTCCTGCATTATATAAAAACCACGTAGGATGGGATGAGGACTCACCCCCTCACAAAATCCAGTTAAAATCTCAACCAACTGCACAAAGACAGTACCCAATTAAGCAAGAAGCTAAAAAACAGGTCAGGGAGATCTTAGATCAACTTGAATACCAGGGGGTGATTGAAACTTGCACCTCACAAATGAACAACCCTTTGTTTCCTGTCTCCAAGCCAAATGATTCATATCGTCTAGTTTTGGACTACAGACACCTTAACTCATGTTGCAAAACTTTTGCAGTACAAAACTCACACAGTGCAGCACTAATGAATAGCATAGTGCGCAAAAAATACAAAACAACATTAGACATCTCTAATGGATTCTTTTGTCAAAATATAGCACCTGAAAGCAGATATTTGACAGCTTTCTCAATAAATGGCTCGCAGAAAAATTTCTGTCGTTTGCCACAGGGGTTCAAGAACAGCCCAGGATTATTCTCAGCGAGAGTAATAGAGTTACTACAAATGTATGATGATGAGGCATTATCTTATGTCGACGACATCTATCTAACAGATGATGACTTGGATACTCACTTGAAAAGAGTGAACACCATAATACTTGGGTTCGCAGCAGAGGGTTACAAATTCAACTTCAAAAAAGTCAAGAATTGCCCATCTGACTGTGCTATTTTTAGGATATAAATAATTATCAAGTGAAGGCAAAAGCCTGGCTGACAATTTTCTGGAGAAATGTGCTGTAATCCAAGCACCAAGAACGCTGAAAAACTTACAATCAATTCTAGGTTTCCTGAATTTCGGAAGAACTTACATTATAAATTACGCGGAGAGGGTTAAACCTCTCTATGACTTAATAAGACCAGATTTTAAAAGAATCAATTGGACTCAAAAACACACAGAAATTTTGAGATCTTTACAAACAGACATGTTAGTTAAAACAAAACTACAAACACGCGATCACACACGCAACCTTGTGATTCGGGTCATCCCAGGAAGATGCGGATTCACATACCTAACCTCTATTGAGGGAGAAACGGTACCAATAGCTTACAAATCACATTTGTACACAAAGGCTGAAATAAAATTTAGCCCAACGGAAAAAATTCTAACCGCGGTACAGACTGCTGTAGCGAAAGAAAGATCCCGAGCACAAGGTAAATGAATAATCATCGTTACACCAATACCAGCCCTAGAGGCGGTAAGAAAGGCAAGCATTCCAAATGCTAAAGCATTACATTCGAGATGGATACAGTGGGTTAATTCTCTTGCTGCAACAGACGTGGTATACGAATTTGATCCTAATTTAAAAACACAAGAATTTCTCCAATATGAATTTGAATGTACTCTGCCAACTGAAATCCTGCCTCTAGACCATTACGGCTGTATAATATATATGGACGGATCAGCACAACCCGCAGTTGGGGGTAAACAAGCTTACAGTGCTGCGTGCGCGATTGTTAAAGGTCGCTGGCACGAAGGAAAATTTAAACCATTGGTCACTAAAACGCAATCCCTAGGAGACTGTACAGCTCAGCGAGCTGAACTAATAGCATTTAAGATGGCGCTTGAAAATACAGATCGCGAATTCCCCACACTCATAGTGTGCGATTCATATTATTGCGTTCAGTCTTACAATGAATACTTGCAGATCTGGGTTCAGAACGGTTTTAAAGATGCAAAAGGTGGCACAATCAAGCATAAAACGCTTTGGGAACAAGTAGTTCTTTTACAGAAAGAACTACAAAAAACTCACGTGATACATACACTGAGTCATCAACGTGATGGCGTTCACGTTGCAGGGAATTCATTGGCTGATGAGGCAGCAAAGTCAGCTGTCCTAACGGCTTCCGTAGCTGCCATCACCCGGTCAAAAACAAAAATAGACTGCGAAATATTGCAGGCTGTCAGCGCTACAGAAAAAAATACAATAAAAACACTCCCGAAAGGCTTTCCAGTAAAGTACTCATACATAACTGATGCGAATAACATTCCATTTGCTCGAATCCCTGGAGTGGGGGATAGGGCAATTCCAAACATGGAATATAGGTTAGGACTCATTATAGCGGCACACGAAGGGCTTGCTTCTGTACATGCTGGCGTTTCAGCCACAGTATCATTATTAAAACAGAGATACTGGTGGCCACAAATGAGAAGACAAACTAGGAACTATGTTCTAGAATGTGAAATATGTCAAAGAATGAAGGTATCAACAGTGAAACAACCAGCACAGACGCCCCTTCTAATCTCAGATAAACCATTAGCCTGTGCTTACCTGGACCACTGCGGTCCCTTACAAAGGGAAGGTAACTATAAATATATCATGGTCGCAGTAGATTCATGCACGAGATTCATTTGGATGTGGCCCCAGCGCTCGGCTGACGCCAGAACTGTTATAAAAGATTTGCGAGTCTTTATCGGCACATACGCAATTGGCATGCTACATTCTGACCAGGGTCCTGCGTTTAGCTCTTGAGCTTACAAAGAGGCCATGAACAGCATGGGCATTGCATTGTGGTACTCTTGTCCCTTTCATCCTGAGGGAAACGGAATTGTGGAAAGAAAAAACCGTGACATAAAGCAATCTATAACGGCAAAGGTATTAGGTTCGGGAGCTGGGTGGGTCAAAAATTTAATAAGTGTCCAACGTAGTCTTAATAATCTGCCAAGAAATTCTCTGAGAGGTCTCAGTCCGTACGAACTATTGTTTGGGACTAGAATGTTAATCCAGGACCTCGATAGTCAAACTTCAGTGGTTAAAGAAAAATGCTTTGATATCAAAGATCGTTTGGCTATTTTACAGGACTTAAACGAAAAAAGAAAAGACCTGAGCAACATAAAGTTGAAGCAACAGCCAACAGCCACTGAAGAGAAACCACCTGTCCCAGCAAGGCCTGTCTGGATTGCAAAAATCGGGGATCTGGTCAGAGAGAAGATTGCGGTAAAGAAGGAATTTGGGCCTTCTTACAGAAAAGCAGTACCTGTCTTGTCTGTCAACGGGACAAGATCAGTGGTATTACCGCCCCTTGCTGGTATAAAGGAGAACCGAGTTGTATCCATCGACCTGGTTAAACCACAATCATGTGGCCGATAATAAGTAGTAGGCCAAGTGTACTCCCAAGAAGTAGTAGAACACCAAAGTTTGCTACAAATACCGAGGTTCAAACTGAGAGACTAATCACAATTGATAAACCTACAGTGAATCAACAAGGACTATGCAACAAAGCCATGGAACTTAAACTTCTTGAAACCCAAATCAAAAACTTACATCAAGAAACACCAGTCTACAATGATGTAACCGCAGACTATGCTAATGGAACAAAGAAAATTCAAAAAGCAAAAAAGAATCCAGAAGCAATTGAAACAATTGACAGAACAGCATCAGGCTACTTCATCAACTTCGATGATTTTTCTGAGGATCCGAGTGAACCAGAGGAAGAACCATCAACAAAAAGCTTTAAAAACAAAACAAAGGAACTCTTTCATCAAATAAAAGAAACTTATCTGATTTCTCCATGGATTGAACTTTGGGTGGCACTAGGAGTATTCATCCTCATACTTTGGCTCATCATGGTACTATGCTTGGGACATTTTATTGAGGGAAAATATGTTACAATAGACACAGCACGTCAGAATATCAACTTGGTCCTGAAACCACACAAGTCTTCACACATCGAGAAAAGAGAACTTTCTTCAGTAAACTTCACAGCCAATCCTATACCCGGTGTGGTAGCATGGGACAAAACTGATTACGAAATCTATGGTCCGGTCGAGCTCCTGAAGTATCCTCATCAATTCAAGATTTCATTGAGTGACTTTGTAAAACCGAGCACATTCGCTGATGATTGGGACTTTGACAGTATTAATGATATGATGTCAGATCTAGTGATGTCAGCTAAATTTACAGGACATGATTACTTACAAGGTTCATCTAATTATGACCAGATGTATTGTTATAACCACTATGGTAACCATTATCTGCATAAATCAGCTCAACCTAGAAATGTTTTAAATTATAACCAATGGGAACATTGTGCAACTCCACCAAAAGGAAGTTCAAAAACATTTTATGATACATTTTCATACTTCTCAGGGTTTAACACATGTGATGCAGAAACGTTTTATTTTAGACTGTTAAATAGGAATGAAAAACATGCTTACAAACACAAAATTAATCTATTCAGAGGCATTTTTTGAAACAATGAAAACATTTGGTTTTGATTTCTGGAACAATAAAATTGAAACAAAAACGATCTGGGGTACAAAAGATTGGCAAGTGCAAGGTATAGAATCATTATTTAGAGCCTGCATGATCCCAGAACACATTATATTTTTGAATGATACAATTCAACAGACAACCTGTCTTGGCCTAGCCAAAATTAAAGACTTAAACAAACCGTCTATTCCAAAACCAACACCCGACAGCAATAGCACTACAGATGTTGAGATAGACGTATCCCATATTTTAAACCAAAACAGAACACATCCTGATTGGAAAAAATGGTTGATCTGGCCCACAGACACAAATAACTGTCAAGATAGATTCCTGAACAAAAAACAGGGGTTCACAATAACCAGGCCAGACCCTAGATACTCCCAGAGACAACATCCAGGGATTATAACTACATACAGTGTAGGGAAACTCTGCCTCGAATGGCTACGAACATCCACACTGGCAGAAATTAAGCAACACTTGACTTTACTTAAAGAAGGTGCTGACTTGCGTGATTTCATTATGGGACCACGCAAACAGCGTCAAAAACGTTTCATAGCGGCCTCTATATATGCAGCTTACAACAAAGCTTGGAAAGTAACTCAAATTGAAACAGCAGAGAAAATACGGGAAATTGACCGTGTTAATGTGGAAAAATCGCTTTCTGTTGTGGACAATGTGTTAATGACTCTGTCTTCCAGAATATATTCACTGGACAGTATTGTATCATCTGCAATCGATATAATAGAACAAGACTTACTGATGTTACAACACGGTCAGTCCCAATTGCGTTCTATTGTACAGCTTGGCTGGACGTTACAAAATCTGCGTTCAGGCTACCTGCCTTGGCGTTTAATCAACACAACGTCACTATTCACTATCTTTAACCTTACTGATACACAAATAAGCTTGGCACAAAAGGGTACAGAGTATACAATTCTGAGCATTTAAAAACTTGAGAGATTACCATTGACAATGTCAGAACGACCTGTCATTGAATGGATAATACATGGAATCATAACTATTCCGATAACGACTTTCCAATTTCGATACTGCCAGAAATATATACAGGCAGGCCAGTATGAAAGGTTGGGTAAAGGATATATTAAGTCAACATGGAACTTGCCTTATACACACACATGTTATAGTAATACAGGACAGAGTGTATTTCTTAGTGGTAACAATTGTGAAAAATCGCTAAGTGGTATACTTCTGTGTCAGAGTATAAGTTTACATGGGGCCTGTGAAGGGACTTCAAATAACCTTTCATGTCACCAGCTCGGCACACCTGCTACAAAAATAGAACCATTCTTTAGAAGACTTTCTAACGGGAGTTACATTCTAATTGTAGATCACAGATGTTGTGGCTTGCTGCCAGGAAAACCTTATCTAGTAAGCGTGACTTCCATGGTAATTTGCTGTGAGCAAGTATTGTTTCCGAATGACACTCCAGACAGGGAGGGAAAAATTTGGCCCAGTTTGAATATCTCTTCTATTCGAATTGATACTTTAAGCAGAATGAAGACTGTGCTCCTACAGACGCCAGTTCACTTGACGTCATCAAAAGAAACGTATGATCTCCAAGTTGCAAGGACAACGGGAGAGATACATGCATTGTTATCAACAAATTGCCCCCTACACTTCGTAGAAATGCTAAACGACATCTTAAATATTTCTGATACAAATGGTATCGCGAGTGTATTTAAGACCGTTTTTTCGGGACTGTTAACCCCATTCAAAGCAGTCCTGGGTATTTTTCAAAATTTCGTCCATTCCATCTTTTGCGGACTTCCTCTCCTGTTGGGACTCGTAGCAGGCATCCTATTTTTGCTACTCTTGCTTCGTTATGGCAAGCCATGTCACAGACAAGACTCCAGCAACAATGGAAGAAACGATCCTAGCTATACGCTACCGGGACCGCATAACTAAAGTCCTTGGATTAGCCCGGCTGAGAGATCTAAATATGACCTGGTTTCTTTCATTCTGACCCATTTGGCAGAATTGTGTCTTACCTGTATTAAGATGCATGCTATGCGGCGAAGAATGCGTGTTGGACACCTGTCTTACACTACAATCAGAAGTACCATTGGATGCAGATACTTTGTTGGGTCCAGTAAAGGCTCATGCATTGTGCTGTCCCCAGCGGCTACCTATCCTGATGACGGCATTCGTGGAGAATTCACCACTACGATTGAAGGGTAGTGAAGTACAGGATCAGAGCAGCATCAACCAGGTACGACCTTCTGTAAGCAGTACTGGTCTAAGCATCACTGAAAGCGAACATGCGCATGACTGCATGGTAGCGACATTTTCCAACTTGGTCGAACTTTCACCAGAAGCGGTAGACTGTTTTTTCGAGAGTCTGTCTGAAATTATATTTTCACCAGAACAGAGAGAATGACTTAAAGCAAGATTGCACACAGCGTTCCCTGAACTCTGAATTTGGCCTTCGGCTTTTAAAAACAAAGCTACTGACAATTTTTTCCTTCTTCACTGAAAAACGAAAACTTTTTCCCAAACCCAAAATATTTACCTTTTGGCACTTATCTTCTGCTTAAAGTAGAACTATTCTTAGAGAACAGAGCTTCTATTTTTAGGAACTCTAGGGACAATACGTTACCTCAACCTCTAGCTTGTGTACAAGTAATTGTATTTATATGTGATGAGATGGTCTCGGACCTTTTTTCTGTATTAAGAGCCATTTCATGTGTAATTTCGCAAGTCATTCATGCTGATATATATGTGCATCTCCTTTTTGAATGATTATACTGCTTGAATGCATACAGTACCTATACTCATTTTCGTGTATTTCGCATATGCCATTTTTGAAATGCAAAAAAGAAATAAATGTATTTTGGGGTGGTTGGTTAGAACATGCACTATTAGTTATGTTTACTATTGCTTAGTTAGTAAATATGGACATAAAAACGTGGAGTGGGTGTAGTACTCCTATTTTCTGACCCTTGTCCAGTTATTATTCACTAATGTCCATACAATGTGTCCATACAACGGCACAGAAACCCGTTTTCAGATTAAGTCATAGCGCATGCTGTCACATTGAGCAAGCACTATTCCTCCAGCCCCCTAGAAAGCACACCGAGTTCTCTAAACAAACCAAGCCTCCAGCAAACCTGGGAAATCCCCGCTGCTATTGTTTTGATTTCGTTCGAGAACTACTGTAAAGAATGTAAGAACGACCAGTTCTTAATGACATCTTTTATTGACATCTTATGTCCATCCTTACCGCAAACCCGGCACCTTTCAGGTATAAATATACCGACGCTGCCCTAAGCAAAGACACGGTGGTGATGAGCTTGGAGCAGTGACTACTTGCCGGAGAGCCCAGCTGATGCAGGAAGCCCACGGACGCTGCCCCTCCCTCCTGACGCGCTGAGAGAGACGCTGCCTTTTCTCCTGCCGAGAAATCCAGCTTCCAGTGTTTCCAACTTGCCCTTGCGGGTGATTGGGATACCGAGTCCTGAGACAGAGATACCAGCCCTCCTACCTTCTATATCCCAGGTACTGAACTGACTAACCCCTTACAGAGAATTCTTGAGTCAGATCCTTGGCAAAACAAACTTAACTTAAACTGCTACTTACTTACTCCCTCCCAAGTATTAGGCTTAGGTCAGGTACACCGGGGTAGGTGTAGTTAGAAGCACCAGTTTAGTACGATTAGTCAGTGTATATATGTATGTATATCTTTTATCCATTTTAAAGTATCATATGGCTAAGAAACCATATCAATGCTTTTACAGTATTATTTTATAATCCTGCTTTTACTGTATGCACTTTACTTAACCTTAAGTATTGCTACTGTAGCGATTCATTTCTCTTGTATGAGAAAAAGAGACTGATCAATAAATAACACCTTTTATTGAACACGCCCATCTCTTCTTTCTCTACAATCTGGTGGAACTAAGTATGCACGTACTGACTGAGTAAAATAGTTGTCTTTTGTTTTCACACGACTCTGGAGATATACTCTTGATTAGGGAGAGCAAAGTTGTCATGTTCTATGGTTGTCAGAAACTAAATCCCTTCTTGTCTATCCAGGGAGGTTAAACTCCTCCTCGCCTATTCGAGAAAGTTTCTAGTGAACTCTGAGCTAACTGGCACACAAAACTTAAGTCTAATATCGTCAGTAGAAGACCTAGTTAACCTCTGTCCTACGTCTATACTATTGAAGATATTATTCCAATGCGAAGAGCCTATTGGGATAATAGGAACTACACTACAGAATGTTGTGGTTTTCCTATGGATAATAGGTCCTAACTGTAACTACCTACTGGTGATATATATATGCTCCCACTCCTACTTTGCATCCTCTGCACAGGCACCGACCCAGATTAGATTTTCAAAAAGTTTATTTTAAAGAAGGCTCAGATGAGTTTCTGTAGATTGCACCACCTTGCTCTCACAACATTAAACATGCAATATAGGCTGTCAAGGATATCATGCACAATGGCATGGAATTAGTGAAATCACTTTTACTTTCCTAATTTTATCACGAGGAAAAGAGGTGCTCTGTGCAAAAATGTATGATTCATAAAATTAAAATAAGTTCCCTTATACAAATTTCTTTTTGCTATCCTATCCTGGCTGATGACGGCTTATTGCCAGAAACCGGTCCTAGGATGCTTGATTCCGGTCCAGGGAAGACATGGCTTGGCAGTTCGGGCTGGACTGTTCCCATGAACCACAGGGTCAAAGCTGATTTGCATATGGCCATGTCTGAACTGGGGTGGTGTGGAGAGCAAAAAACGATGGATGTAGCCCCAGATCTCTGTACTGGGGTGAATGTATGACATTGTTCTGTATTCTGTCCATCAACTGTTGTTTTTGCATTTGTCACCCCGAGTGGGACGGGTATGCTCAGACATGAGTCCCGTGCTCTCCACACCACTGGAGTCATGCTATCCTGGTCGATGATGGCTGATAGCCAGAAACCAGTCCTAGGATGCTTGATTCCGGTCCAGGAAAGACATGGCTTGGCAGTTCGGGCTGGACTGTTCCCATGAGGCACAGGGTCAAGGCTGATTTGCATATGGCCATGTCTGAACTGGGGTGGTGTGGAGTGCAAAAACACAATGGATTTAGGCCCAGATCTCTGTACTCTGGTGAATGTCTGACATTGTTCTGCATTCTGTCCATCAACTGTTGTTTTTGCTCATGAATATGGTGGGAACCTTCTTAACTCTTGTCCTCATTGTCTATGACAGATGCACTACAGAATATAAACAAAAAACTCACTACTGCAGTTGTATGCACTGTAAATACTAAAAGGGTGACTTAAATTCATTTGGGTTCTGGCCATATTTGCAGGCATTGCACCTATGGCACCTCTGTAACCCTGGAGTGCCCCTCAACAAGTTTGTTCATTTCTGAAGTGCTGACTACCAGTTAATGGCACATAGGTTTCGCTCCTCTGAAAGTCAGAAGTGGGTTCCTGGGAGCAGTCTGGCTAATTATTGGGTTGCTTTTAATAAGATCCCTATGTGTCAATAGGATTCACCTTAGTTTCTGATGGCAAACAGAATATCCTGTAATCCTTCTCAATTGTCCTGAACGTTTCTTGAACAGTAATGTCAGTCTTTGTTTTAAATTAGCTTTCTTTCCAGCTGTTTCAAGAACTGCCTGGTTGTATCGTTTGGCAAGGAATCTATTACTAAGTTCTGCTTGAACTAAGCCTTGGCGAAGTTGGCGTAGCGGTGCTATGTGGAACTCCGCGAAGTGGCAAAAAAACTCTTCCGCACTACGCGGAGTTCCACGAGTGGGCGGAGTTTCTTGTCCCACCAGTTTGTGTGATGTTTCCAGCCATACGGCAATGTGGATTGTGTGTTTGTGGGAAATATCACGTGAACTGCACCACGCGGTTGTGCATGGGCATGGGCGTTGCCATCTTGTTTTTTTTTCTGTTATGGTTTTTGAGCGGACTTTTCAATCCTGCTTAATCTCTTCAAACATTCTTTCTCCAAACTTTTTGTCTGATCTTTTTTATTAATCATCTTTCCCTAGTCCTTCTTAAGTGTATATTTTGAGTTTTGTCCTGTTTTTCTATATTACGCAGTTTCTATTTTTTTTACTTCCTTCTTCTCACTTAATTTTTTATTTCTACATTTTCTTTTCAGCCCCCTGGCCCCCAGCATTATGGCAGCGAGTGTGACCTGTGCAAATAAGGTTGCCTTCCTTGCAGAAGGCGGCCCCCAGAAGAGGTGAAGCCTCGGGCCTTGTTTTCCAAGGTGGAGGGAACAGAGCTTTTGTTTGTGCAGTGCCACCTCCCCCAACCCTGGCAGCAGGTGGGATGTTTGGGTCTGGCTCCGTGAGACACAGCAGCAGTGAGCAAGGGTGCACAGGGCAGTGTATCACTGCTCTGGGGTCCGGTGCACCCACAAGCAGCCGATGCACCGGAGATCCGACATCCTGGACCAAGGGCAGGACCTGCTAGACCTGGTAGGTGTTGAGGTCAGAGGACTTGGCGAGTAGCTAAATATTATTATTATTGTCTGTTCTTCGTTATTGCTAATATTTTTTTCCAAATAGCAAGCATGTTGCTGTTCACTTGCAGTTAAGTTAGGTTTACAAATCTTACATTATGTGATCGTTATTCTAGACAGGTGCTCAGCGCTACCTAATTGTACTTGTTTGCAACTTTACCACCTGACCAACAACAGAGGCTACTATTGAAGAAAGGAGTGTTTGCTGAAAACCGTGCACCCTGTGGCAGGAACCCCATGGTGCCTGCCATTCTGTGCATGGTTGCAAAGAGGAGTCCCATGGGTAACCCCATGGGCCCCACATGGAGGCCTACTCCATGAAGAGGGGGCCTGCTATGGACCCGCAAAGTCAGATTCCAACAGCCATACCGAATCGGTGAAACCGAGTTGGACAGGCTGTCCAAATCCAACATTGTAATCTGTCAGTCGGAAACGCGGTCCATAGAGCCATACGAGTCAGCTCCAGCCGACTCAGTTCCTCCTAATGCCAGTCAGAACCAAGTCGGAAGGACCCAATGGTTACCTACCAGCGTAATTGGTCGTTCGTCAATGTTTCTAAGACGGTCGGAAACACAGGTTCCGACATGGATTCGGGCAACTCGAATGGGGTTCGGAGCCTTTCCGACCGACATTGTAATGAGGCCCTTAGTATTAATAATTTAGCGGCCAGCGTCCTCTCACTTTCATCCTTAGAACAACCTTTTTGTACTTTGTATAGTGAGTGACTATCAACCAACCAATTTGTTGTATGCAATATGGATGCCTCCGTCTATGCATTTAAAAACTAAATGCAGACTTAGTGAATTAGCCCATCAAAGGGGGTTGAGATGGTTGCGAAATAGATCAGAACTTAGAAGCAAATATCATTCTTTTGCAGTGCCTAGGTAGGTTTAGGATTCAGATTGGAAATGTGTAATAATAAAGATAGACAGTGATACTAGCCTACTACTAGTTGATCTGATTTAGGAAAGGTCAATGTTGTTGCAATTCCAGTTTCCTGTCAAAAAATCTTTTTGAAGCGATTATTAAATATTTTTTAACACCAACATTTTTTTGTCTCTTTAATTGTGCCTTACAAGTTCATCACCATCCAGGGGCAAGACAAGGTCATCCGAGGTGGGTGCAGGAGTTGGAGATGCCTTTCAAGAACGACCCTCATCTGATGGCTCTGCTGGCCCCAGTAATTCCTCCTGTTTTTAATATTAATATGTATTTCACTAACTTTTACCACAATTTGAACTATATTTACATTTCCTATTTTATTTTCCCAAATCCTCTTTGATCTATCTGTTTCTAAATTCTTGTTATCCCTGCATTATCCTATTTACTAACTAATGTATTTTATATTTCTAGTGTCTGCATTTTTACCTCAAACTGCCTCTGTCTGTACTAGTCTGTCTGTAGCTTGCTTTCTTCTGGGTTTTCAATCAGCTTTTCCTCTCCCCTTATATATTTTGCGGACTACCTAGTGGTGATACTGTATGACTCAGAGAACCCATTGGTCCTTACTAGTACTAGTACTAGTACTCTGCTATGCAGATTGATTGCTCAAGTAAGGTATTCTATGCATGTTTGTTGAGATGAGAAGGCTTTCTTTTTCTTTCTCATGCTCAATCAGTAAAATGAGAAAGTGGCCATGGTCATGTTGGACACCTCAAATTGTGCCTTCTTCTCATTTACACCTAGTTTTATTATTAGCAGCAGTTGATGGTGAACTGATTACTGTGCACCATGGCTGGAAGGAAGTATGAGGAGGAAGAGGAGGACAGCACCATTGCATTTTCCAACCAAGAAGACCTTTTGTCCGATTGTCCACCTAGTTGGCCACTCTTATTCCTTTTCAAAAACTCAGATTCACTAATAGCTCCAGCCACTGAGTCCAGTCCCTTACAGGTTGTCTTCTTCAGAGGCATTTCAAAAATTAGCACCAACAAAATACCCGACCGGATATTTTATTATTTTTAATAGGATATAATGTTTGTACCCGAATTCTAGTGATGTGTGTGATGTATGTATTTTAAATCTTGCTACAGAAAAAATAAATAGGGGGAGACGTATATGGCATCTAAAAAATGTGGAATGTTTTTTCTAGCCGTACCGACCACCAGGGCCCGGGTCAGCAGGGACGGCAACACCAGCCAGCAGGGAGCAGATATGGCAGCAGAAGGGGATGAGCCAGCAGTAGGTGGTGGTAAGTCATATTGCTTGCTTGTTGACAATTTATACACTCATTGCAAGGGTGTACACTGTACTGTTGAGACTAAGTTGTGAACAGTTGAATACACCATTTACTTAGCATTAGCATATACAGTGGGAGTTGAGTAAGTAATGACCTCTTCTGTATCCAACTTAGCAGAGAAAGTTTTATGAAGAAGAGTCAGACCTTGATAGGTTTATGGAAAAGGGAAAGAAGGATGGAAGGAGGAAGAGTGGGTAAAATGTAACATGACTGGCAGAGAAGGATGCATGGGTGTAGGGATGCATATAGGTGGCTGATAGGATGCATGGGTAGTTGAAGGATAGGTGAAAGATGTCTACCTGGGTCGGTGAAATTGTATGGGGGAAACAAATTCTCCAGGGGGGTTTTGGTGGGTCATGGCAAGAAAGGATGCATGGGTGGTTAAATGACAAATATATGTTGGTGAACGGTTTGTTGAGAATGATAGCCATGTTTGGATGGATGGAGGATGGCATTCATTCATAGGTGAAGACTGGATGAAGAGAGTGTAAAAGAAATGTAAACCATGCCTGAGTAGCAAAGCCAAGGGTGAAAAATAAAAATAAAGCTGATAGGTGGCTGATAGGATGCATGGGTAGTTGAAGGATGGGTCAAAGATGTCTGCCTGGGTGGGTGAAAGTGAATGGGGAAACAAATCCTCCAGGGGTCAAAGGCAAGCAAGGACGAATGGTGGTTAAATGACAAATGTATGTTGGTGAACGGTTTGTTGAGAATGAAAGCCATGTTTGGATGGATGGATGGATGGATGGCATTCATTCATAGGTGAAGACTGGATGAAGAGAGTGTAAATGAAACGTAAACCATGTCTGAGTAGCAAAACAAGGGGGAAGAATAAAAATAATGCTGGAAAAACAGTAGAAAAGTAACGCAAGTCTGTGAAACAAGTATGTCTGTCTAGAGCGCAAGCTGGGCTGGCATGCCTACAAGATTAATGTAAAACAAGAGAGAGAAGAAGATTACTTGCCTACTCCATAGTGCCTAACACCTGAAACTCTAATCACATCCACATCTTAGGGGCTGAGGAATCGAGCATACCACAAATGTTAAGTACTGCTAGTGCTACCTTGCCACTATATAATTTTATGTGACACTGTTTTGCTAAGAGTATTTGTTACAATTGTCTTTTTTCTTTCTTGATATAGCTATTCCTTCCCAACCCGCCAGGCAGGAGATAGCAGCCAAGACCCAGCAACGGCAGATGGAGGCCATCAGGGCAGAATATCTGCAGCCGGTGGTCTTTTAGGAAGAGGAGGAGGCAGCAGGAGCTGCAGCCTCCAATGCCCAAGACAGGCCCCCAGTGCCTCTGTGGTCCAACAGCTACCCGCTACCATTCAACAGCTGCTGCTCCCACTGTATACTTAGAACATTTCAGCGCCACATGCTCCTGAGGATGGCGCACCAGGAGGTCAGGATGGAGGAGCGTTTTGTCAGCTGGAGAGGAAGATCCAAGACCAAGCCCGCTGCTTGACCTTTCTTGCCCCTTTTTAAATCTTTTGTTTGGTGGGTAGGACTTGTTCGGGAGAGGGTGGGAGTGTGGGAGTTAGGGAAATCTTGCATGTATATTTTATTATGGGAATTTGATTTATATGGACAATTTTAATGTTGGACTTACTTTACTTTGGGCATTGGTTGGGGTTAGGGTGAGGGGTGGGTCAGGTGCTGTTGGTTTCCTTCTAGTTTATATTTGTGAGGGGAATACATTTAAATTTTTATATATGATGTAAATCTTTTTTTGGGGGTCACTCTTTTACTTTGCACTGTTCTCTTTGCCGCAGGGCCACAGCCAATTATTTTTAAATCTGCTGATAGTGTAACACACCAACAGATAGATGAGGTACGTTTGCAAGTCCTAATACTCTCAGTCTCTTCTCCTAATCTATGCAGTCTGCAACTGTATTAACCCCTATGGTCTGGGAGGGAATGTTGGTGTGTTAATTAATTTACATACTATAAATATTACTGCAACTTGAATCAATCTCCCACAGTTCTTCTCTTACCTGTGATTAAGCAATGCAATGTCTGCATGGTGATGGTTTCCCACGGTACCATGGCTGTGGTAGTAGTAGATAGTAGCAGCATGCTAGCGGACTAGTCGAATACTGGTGAAAGCACCAGATTCTGCAGCGACATTCCACTCCCTCCTAGCCGAACTTAAACTGTAGGATGAGGAATATTCATAGCAGGGAAGTAATTAAATTGACATATTAAAAATGTTGTTAATACCGTTTACATATAGTAAGCTTTGCAAAATAATGAGACAGTCATCTGAGAGAGACTAGAGTACAACTAGCAGTACACAAAAAGAAGACTGTCAAATGAGAAAAATGATAGGCAATTCTAACACTAAATAAATAATCAGAATGGTGGGCTAGAACAAGTTACAAACTGAAGTCGGCTCTTACAATGAAGTGGATAAGACAAGTGTAACCCTTATTGCTGGAAGGATGATGGTGTTGGCAATTATGATGGATTATGTACCTCTTAAAAAAAATTGAAAATCGAATACTGTGCATGGGTGGACAGTCTAATATATGTAATATTGCCTGTGTGGGCTATAATTAGAGCAGAATAAGATTCTCACCCTGACTTGGGTTGGTGTTGCTTTCACCACACCCGCCCCACCAAGTGTGTGATCAATTAGTAGTATAAATTGAATATAGTCACTCAATGAATCACACAGCCCGGGTGAAGAGGAAAAGGAAATGCATGCATGATGATGAGTACTATTCTAGCACAGGTAAATGAAATTGTCCATCTGCCCCCAGAGAGACTCAAGTTACCTTATGTTCTGTTGTTCTGGACCTCGAAAAACAGCAAATAAAATTAAAATATCTGTAGGTGTTAAGTAAACAAACAAACAACACACATAGTTGTAATGATGCAAGAGAAAAAATGATACTGTATTGCCCAATTGGGAGTTGCATCTCTGTATTCCCCTTGAACTGTCCATTAATCTTGGGTGCCTGACGGATGCGGTTCAGTAAGGTGAGTGTGAGTTGTTTTTCAAGGATGGTGTAGGGTAAAGGGTCTGTAGATGGAAAAACAAAAATTATGTTGAAGAACCAAGGGGAAAGGTTAAACTGCATAAGGAGTGCAACAAGACTTCTTTCAGAGGCAGCACAGTAAATATCTGTTTCCAGCAGTTACCTCCAATAACAGGCCCCCCACCCAACCTCCACTTTGGGTCTATTTTGAGCCAGACAGCACTGAGCACACACACACACAGCAACATAGCATTTTCACAATTAAGTTAAAAAAATCAGTGCACTGCTATCAGTCAGTCACACCAAACTTATCACCACCACTACACAGACATGTGTAGGTCTGGTGTTGTTGATTGCCTTTAGGCCACTTCAAAGTCATCATCATCCAAATCGGTGTGTTTCAGTGAATTTGAAAACATCCATCTTCTTCCGGTGGCAGATGTCAAAGTAGTCATGCTCAAGCCCACACCCTGAGTCATTCCATCTTATTTTATCCTCCTGAGTCTGACTCCGAGTATGGTGTCCAACTCCATACCAACAGTGTCCCGAGTGAGTGCTGACTCATCCCTAGTGCAAGGGATCAGTCTGTAGCAGTACAATTTTTTATTGCGCAACAAGAAGGGACAGATTGACTTGATAGAGTCACTTTTTTGTGTAGACTAGATTTGTGTTTGCAAGCTTTGCATTATTTAAACAACTGGTCGGGTCTGAGTCTTTGAGGAGAATAAAGTAAGCATAAAACATTTGAAAAATCAGTGTAGACAGAGTGGAGTGGACCCGATGACAAAATCTCACAATCTGATCTCTCAAAGGGGAAGGAAAAAAATAACATTAAGGGGAAAATTATTGATCAGCTGTCGGCAGGCCACCAACCTTGTGAATCACAATCATAATCACTAACACATTAGGCATAAAAACAAACACCCAGTTTCACTCTGCCTGTCACCACATGAATCATCTCTTCTTCTCAAGTCTCAAATTGACACATGATGATAACATATCAATCACAACAAGTTGACACCACAACAAACACCCATCATTCAGCGTGCAATGCATGTCCTCATTTACCTGTTCTTCCGGTGTGCTCCCCGTGATCGATTGGTGGCACTTTGCAGAATGCAGGTCCTCAATTTCTTTGGTGTAAATCAAATTATATAATAAAAAGTCACATGTGGGGCAGTGCCTCTAGGCTAGGAAAGGATAGATAGTCAGAGCCCAGGGTTGGAGGCAGGCACAAATGTGTTTGCATTCTCCATCCAATGTCTAGCCTGAGGGAAATGGCTTTTGGCCGAGTCGGGACATCTTTACTTCACAAAGTTACAACTCCAATCCGGCAATAAAATGTGTCTAAGATTAAGACGGTGGGGATGGATTGTAAAACCAGACACACACAAATATAATAAAGTAAATAATGTTCCTTAGCTATATCTTTTTTTGTTTTTTTTGGTGTCAAAGAAAGAAAGAAACTAGAAAAACCTAGTAGTCCGGGAAGTAGAGCTCGTCCTCAAACTCTTGTCGTTCACCTAGAAGTAGATCATCTAACAAACTACTTCCATGACCTGAGTCTCCATCTTCTTCTTCCTGTTGTACTTCAAGTATAATATAATCTGGTGGTATAAAGTGCTGATTCATTTTGATCATGGTTAATCGCTTCATGTTTTGGGGCAAGAGACTAGTCCTTCTCACTATCAGAACGCCAGCAGCTGCACTGAAAATACACTCAGCGGAGACACTGGCTACGGGGCAATCCAGATAGTTTATCGCCAACCTGGTGAGCACTGGCCCTTGGCGCCTCTTTCCATACCAATACAGCAATGGGTTTTGATCAAAGTAGACCTCAGTTGGGTCATCTGGATAGGCCTGAACCATCCGCTTCATGGTCATGGGTGCTCCGCCTTGCCCTGCCTCTTTTGCATTTGCCTCAGCTCTGGACTTACGCCCTGCCAGTAGAAACCATTCCTTTGATGTTAATTTTCTTGTTTTTTATGTTGTTCTTGCTGTTGGTGGTTTTGGCTGCTGCGAGCTAACGGCACTGCCCTCAGGCTTTGAACTTGAAGGCTGCCCTGTAGTATTTGTGCCTTGGAGGAGGGGGCCTCTAATATGTGGCCATTCTTTTTCTAGCTGACTGGCTAGCACAGCTATCCAAGTTTTGTAGTTGGCAATATCCCCATATGAAAAAGGATTGAAATTGGTCAGTAATGGTTTGTACCGTGGATCACGATTTGTAGCAGGAATGTAATGGTTGGATGACATCATGTCTCTTTGCACCCTTGTATTTCCAGATAAACAAAGGATTAAGCTCTCCAACAACTCATATGCTTCTTTTTTTCTACCACACCTGCGTACATTGCAGACACCTTAGCAATTTCTGTAGCATGTGCAACAGTGGGATAGTTTGGCCTATGGTACTATCCTCCTTGCTGACTTTACGTGTGATCACCTTGAAAGGTCCATCTCAGTGATCAAGCCAATCACAGTTGCATCCCATTTTTGCATGACATATTCACTAATGCGTCTGTACTGCTCAAACAGATGTTCAAGCATGTAATAAGTCGAGTTACATTGTGTTTGTACCTTCTGTATGAGTGCTTTAACTGGCATTCTATTATCACGTTGAATGATCCCCAGCTGCTTACGGGGTTTAAAAGAAAGGCTGAAAGTGTGCAGATTCTTCTGCAGGTCGCCAGTAAGTTGATGACTTGGTCTGCTTTTTTAGAGAAAGTTTTAAAAAATGATGTTAATGCAGTGTGCCAAACACAGGATCCTAAAAAAGCCACCATTGGCCTTGGCCCTAACAATATTACTGACATTGTGGCAACAAAAACAATGTTAAGCCCTCTTGGTTGCAACCATTTAATGAACTTAGTGTTAAAGCCTTCAAAAAATGTTTGCAGCAGTATGGGATTTCTTTATGGCGAACATGGCTATTGTCGCATGCTTCCAAATGCCATTAAGAATCTCAACAGTTTCAACACCTGGAGATATCTTTTCTTTTACCACCACAAAAGCGATCCAGTGTGCAGTGTTGCACACATAATAAGTGACTTGATAATTGGTCCACATGTCTGTGATCAGGTGGATAGTATAAACAGCACTCTGCTGCAAATCTTGTACAACCAATTCCAAGACATCCTGATGTAACACTGGAACAGCAACTCTGGTGAAATAGGACCATCTGTGAACCTTACATTTTGGGAAGATGGCTGCCACAAATGTTGGAAAACCCATCCCTTCCACAAAAGAGAAAGGGAGGAGGTCCAGCGCAATTTTTTTTTCCAGCTTCACATTGTACCAATGTGCCATTGAGTGGTTGCATTCGTACTTGTCCTCTGTCCTAAACATGCTGAGAATGAGAATAGTAGTCTGTATTTCTTTCTTTTCTGGTGCCACTGATACAGGTGCCTTCTTGAGAGCAGACATTGGTAGGCTCAAAGCGTGTTTCAGTGTGGCAGTTACTGCACTCTCTTGCCTTGGACCCATTGGTGTCTTGACCTGACTTGTGCCATTGCAATGTTGCTGATGATGATGTGGGCGATACCACTTCACTGCTGGGGCAGGGCTGCTTTGTGTACCAAAGAAAATATCTTCCTCTTCTTCACCTTCCACCGTGATCCGATCTGATTCCCTACTCAACCTTTCATCCCCTTGACCAACAACACTTGCAGTTTTTTGGCCGCTAAGCTGCTCCTCCCACTTGATAAAGTGGTGTTTTCTCAGATGGGTTGTTTGGCCTCCGGTACCATAGTGTCGCAGGGATTCCGTTCTCCTACAGAACTGTGCATAGAGACTTGGAACCTCAGTAAGTTAGGGTGTGCCAAAACTCACCTTAGTATCCAAAATCCCCTACTAGACTAGCTACAGTGTCTCATTAGTTATTACAAACTCCCAATGTTTAGTCAAACCAGAACATGGACTTAGTACACCTCAGGTAACGTGGAACACATGAACACTCTTTCGTTATACAATCATTTCAATCCAGAACAAGCAGTAAATGAGGACGCGTACACATTTGAAATGTTTATTTTCTAATGCAGTGTTCTCAAACGCAGTATCTTAGATAATACAAGCAAACATAATATAAGTATCAAAATAATCAGCATAGTTATTAGTCCATAGAATACAAAAGTTGAAAGCATGTTTAAATGCTAAACCAAAGAAGGCTAAACAACACCTAAATCTCACCCTCCCTAGCTAGTATATTATATTATATCTAAGAAGGTCTCTTTGGGTTTTTAGCAGGGCGGGCCCATACCTCAGATCCTAGTGGTAAGGGATCACATCATCTTCCACCTGCTCCCTGCATGCGAAGCACCATCAAGTGTGTGTGTATGCTCTATGCAAAGCAATATAAAACGTGCCTAAAGCCAGAATTTGGCCGCAGCTGCATGTATGTTATGTCTAGGAACGTGCAAAGATCAGACCTCATAACAACTACTGTGTTGAGATATCCTTGAAGGTTTCAGCACTCACTGTACAGACACAGCTCACCAAGCAAATCTGCTATCAGAGCAATAACATATTATTCTCGTGTGACACAAAACATTATACTAGGCTCAAAGCTAAAGTAACAATTATGTGTCGTGTGCAGAAGCAGCAGAAAGGTAAAATGGCGTTTAGACTCCTGATAAGCTCATGCTAACTTAACACAGGGTGAAGGCAAAGCACATCTATATGACAATAGTTTGTACCAGGCTTACCCTGACTAACACTTGCTTCACAGAGGGAGCATATAGCAATGTTCTCCTCCTTCTTGCTAACAGAAAAGAAATCCCAAACTGAGGAGGTCAACTTTCTGATGCTGCTTATGCCACTTGCAATGTTGGATGAACTGGTAGGTGAGAGTAATATTTGACTCTCTGCAGTACCTACTTCTACTGATGTGGCTGTGGTGGATGTAGGGACATTGTAAATATGGCAGCTTGAGGTGGTGTTGGTGGTATCTGTGTTGGTGGTATCGATGATGCTACAACTCTCACAGAAATTTGTGATGGGGTAATGTCGGTCTGCACTGGGGCGGGTCTAACGTCCATGATGACTGTCTCATCATCTTCCTCTTCTACATCTTCCTCCATAACTCTTAGGGTTTCAGAAACCTTCCTTTTCCCAAGGCTTGTCTTGTGGTGTGTCTCAAACTCAGACTGAGGTGGTATCCAGGTAGTGTCTAGATCAGAAGGGGGACTTTGAGAAGAAGTTGATGGAACAATCGCTAGACAATGAATACTGTTGTGCACATCATAGAGCTGATATTGGGGTTAATGGCTCATGCATGCCAAGTTACTTATGAAACTGAAGGAAAAAAATGTGAAAAAATTGAATAAACTTTTTGGTGGTGGTCTGTTTGAAAGCTACACGCGCCGTCCGAACGTACCTTTGTTTCTGGGGCTCCGCTGAGGCGCGCTGCCTGTGGGTCGTGGCTGTCGGGCGGCCGGGCTTAGCTCCGCTGCCTTCCATCATCGCCTACTTCCGGCTGGCCGGGCTTGGCTCCGCCGGTCGGGTGGGGACACAACTACAGCCCCCATCAGCCCTTGCTCCAGGACGCCTCCCCCACCATCACTGCACAGCGCCAGGAGGCGCATAAAGACCCACCCACTCCCTCGTCCCGCGAGGACATGCGCGGGACGCGCCGGGCTAAGCCCGGGCAAAGGGCGGGCCCTCTGAGGCCCTCAGAGACCGCAGGAGACCGGATCGGGCCACCCCCTTGATATATTCCTTTTTTTGCTTACCTAAGGTATTCAACTCCTTTTTATTAACTTATATAGTAAATAGTGGGTAACAGGCCTGATGGAGGTCAAAAGTAAAAGTAGGGTGGCGGTCAAAAAAACACCTATGCTCACTCGCTCG
The DNA here is from genome assembly GCF_964261635.1 of Lissotriton helveticus. Classification (NCBI taxonomy): domain Eukaryota; kingdom Metazoa; phylum Chordata; class Amphibia; order Caudata; family Salamandridae; genus Lissotriton; species Lissotriton helveticus. The sequence continues at coordinate 787,712,208 of NC_136057.1, read as the reverse complement.
ACTACAAGAAAACAAACTTTGGCGCCAACCCCTCTACCCACCTTAACTGCAATTGATAGGATGCTGCAACAAACAATTGGTGTTGTTGTCAACGCTATTGAAAGTACGGAAAGAAGATTATCACTACCAGCGAGTATGTATTTAATAAATCAAACGTCACAAACTATTAATACACATGTTAGCGTTCCAAATGAAACTACAATGTCACATGATTCACTTCTATTGGAATCGTTTGCAGGTTTGCCAAGGTATGACTTAATTCAATCTGATGTACCACAGCTTTTAGGACCCACTGTTCCCTGTACTAGGGAGAGTAGACTGTCTATAACACCTGACCTATCAACCAGCATATTACCACAGCCCCTAATATCTAGTATTGTGTCTGTAACTAATGGGGATTTGGATGGCTGTGCTACTAATTCTGTTATTCCAACTGTACAAATCAGTGATATCAGTCTGTTAAGTAGTGAAACTGACTGTGAGCCTGTACCCTCAAAAAGGAAATTAACCCAAAGTCGAAAAAGGTTAATAACAAATAAACAGACTAAAATATATAGAAGAAAAAAGAAGAGGGCCATACAAACTCTAGAAACCAATGAAAGAGAAGGTGAGATACAGCCGAACAGTGGAGGGAGACATGTAAAAGATATAAAATTACTGGAAATGCAAACTTTGAACAATGTCGAGGCAGTTAAAGAATGTCTCGAGAAAATGGTAAAAGTTTGCATTGCACCAGTGATGGAATCTCTGGAAATTCTAAGTAAAAAAATAGAAAACCTAGAGAAATTGGGAATAGCTAACTTGGATGTTTTAGAACAACTGGGCTCACAAGTTAGATCTCATTCTATTAATTTAAATTCTGGGAACCAGAGTAATAGTAAATCAAGTGCAGTAAATCGTACTCCTAGTGTGCCCATTGCGAAGGGAAACCCGGTACCCTCTACAAGTGGAAGGCAGAGGCCAACAACCACCACCCCCAAGGTAGTACGAGGGCAAAAAGTAGATGGGGCCAGAGAAACATCAATGAACTCGCCCCCACCTACAAGAGCCTACCTGTACCGAGGCGCCATATTGATAATGTCATTCCAGCCACTATTAATTTGCCACCTGATTGCAGACCATTTGTAGCGATATTGGCGAATGTCCCCAAGTTGTTGCCTAACAAATTTGAAAATCAAGAAACCTTGAAAAATAAGACCTTGTATTGGTTGGTGAAAAATTGTGGGTTTCCATTACGAGGCGCAGAAGAGATTATAACTACAGAGAGGGTAGGTTGGGTAGGGCCAAATAAAAAGGAGATAGATGGGGACTGCATAATTATAAATTTTAGGACTACAGAATGGGCGAGAGATTCGATTTTACATGCACCTATGCCATCGAATCATGAATACAACATCACACTGCTCCCACTGGATTATTTTTATAGGAACCAGTCAGGAAGACAAATCACTACACATAACTTCCGGCATCCAAGAGCGGCCTTTACCAAATATCCTAATGTTGTACCTATCTGTCCCCCCTTACTGCCTAATCTGTATGACAACTTCCTGGTCCCAACTTCTAATAGATTCCAGTTGCTCAGCTCACTTGAGGAGAACGACTGACTGAGCGATCCATCCGTGACCCCGAGTTCTGGAAGTACTGTAACAGGTGATACATCAACTTTGGAGAAAGAGCTGGGTGATGAAAGCTGTGTAAATAATATAACTGAGTCACAATTAATTTCAATTTCATCACATACTGTGCTATGTATAGGCAATGTTGTAGACAATGAACCAACTGCAACCAATGATAATGCTAATGTTACTTCGATTGTAAGTTTAGAAGCTTCACTCTTGTCTAATCACCCTGAAAGTACAGGAACTAGTAATGCTGACTCTCTTGTATTTAATAGTTGGAATATAGCTGGAATTACCTCTAAATTATGTACCCCATTTTGGGACAATTTCATCATAAGTGGTTATGACAATATTTGTCTACAAGAGACATGGCATACAGGACTAATAGAAGTTGAAGGTTACACTTCCTACAATGTGGCAGCAGTGGCTTCCAAAGCTGGTAGATCTAAGGGAGGTCTACTGACTTTGGTTTCAACTAAATTGACAGAATTTATTCTTGGGGAACATTCTATAGTCTGTCAGCATGCGTATATATTGCGCTTAAAACATAGCCATGGTAGGGATTTAATTATTGTAAATTTTTATAATAATATTGTGGGCCCTAAACGTGATATGATTGTTCCCGATGTCGAACGCGCTATTGAAGCTGCAATCATTTTCTCTAAGAACAATTTTGTAATTCTGTGGGCAGGTGATTTTAACATCCAAGCCTGCAGATATGCTCGGAAGGGGATATGTGGTCACCACGAGGATTATGTAGGGGGTGACAGTGTCTATGTTAATCATTCACCGCACAGTAGTTATGGCAGCGCACTGAATAATCTAATAGCCAAGTTTAATTTGGAATTGCTTGATTGTACAAAAAACTAAAATAATGAACTTTGTCCAACTTTCAGGGGGAGAGATGCCCATACTAATATTGACCATATTCTGGTGTCCAGTGGCTCAATTTTCACTAATGTTTGGGTAATAGAGCAGCCTGTGAGTGATCACAACAGCATCTCTGTGGAGTTAATGGGTTGGGGTCAAAAAAGCGTTGTGAACAGTAAGGCTGTTCACGGGATTTCCGCTGAAAGACCAAATGGTACTAGAATTAAATGGATTAAAATTGACCCTAATAAACTAACAAAGGATATTATTTGTAAATGTACCAGAGAGGTTGAATACTGCCTTGCACCTAATGTGATAGCGCCTGATGTTCTCTCTAATTTTATGAAAATTACATGCACAGTTGAAAATTCCCTGTTAAAAAGAAACAGAAGGGTTAAAAGAAACAAAACTGTGTGGTTTGACAAACATTGTGCCGAGACTCTGAAAAGATTAAAAAGTGTACTTAATGTTAAACCTAGAAATAAAGAAAGAGTCAGAGAAGAACGTATTAATTATAAACTGGCCCTGTCAATCAGGAAAAGGGAGCTACAGGACGAGGCTTGGAATAAACTTGATATGGCCGCTGTAACTAAAAACCATAAACTCTTTTGGGAAACGATAAATGGCCCATTCTTAAAGAATGAAAATACTCCTGAGGTCAGTTCCCATGTCAGCTGTCTTGCATGGATTGCACATTTCTCTGAGATTTTTAATTCGGATCTTAAACTTGATGGGTCTACTTTATGTTTTAATTGGAAGAAAATGCAGTTGTTTTTAACTTTAAATGAAGTGACAGATGCAATTAAAAATAGTAAGGGTGGTAAAGCACCCGGGCCCGATGGGGTACCTATGGATTTTTATAAACACAAAATAACATTATGGGCCCCAATCCTAACTCGTTACTTCAATGCTGCGGTGGAAGATAATTTACCACTGACATGGGGCCAATCAATTATTATACCCCTTTATAAAAAAGGATCCAGGTCAGAGGCAAGGAATTATCGTCCAATCTCTCTTTTAGACTCAACAGTTAAAATCCTCAGTCGAGTCCTATTAGTGAGATTGGAAGCCTGGGCCGAGGAGAATAACATTCTGTCCCCAGTGCAGTATGGGTTTCGTAGGGGACTAGGAACAATGGAGCAGTGCGTGAACCTGGAACTCATAGTTGGCAAGTATACCAAAGCCAAATCTGGCAATCTTTATCTATGCATACCAAAGCCAAATCTGGCAATCTTTATCTATGCTTTGCCGACTTGAGTTCCGCGTTCGATCTGGTGAAACACGCACTGCTCTGGCCCATACTACTAACAATGGGTGCCCCCATTGAAATTATCCATCTGCTAGCTCGCTTGTATAGTAATTTATCAAGCAAAGTAAGGTTTGGAACAGATGGAGAGTGTACCCCTTTCTTTGAAGTTAAGAGAGGCATCCGTCAAGGATGCGTACTTGCCCCTTTACTATTTTCACTTTTTATTAACCATGTGGATACATTTCTGAAATTGATTAATGCAGATGCTCCAACTATAAATGGTAACCCCGTCCCTGTCCTCTTATATGCGGACGATGCGGTCCTCCTTTCTAGAACACATAATGGACTACAACAATTAATTGATCAATTCCATATTTTTATTAAGAACAGGAAATTGAAAATCAATAAAGGGAAGACGGTTACCATGGTTTGTGGTAAGAAACTTAGAAAACACAAACCTTTTTTTTTAGAAGGAGAGAAATTAGAACCTGTTAATAGTTTTTGCTATTTAGGTATCACCTTTTCGGGAAATGGGAAATGGACTAATAAACAAAATAGTGTCCTTTTCAAAATGGCCCGGAATACAAACTGTATTTTTAGATTTGCTGCTAAACTAGGGGATCGCAGAATTCGTGAAATGCTAACCCTTTTTAATGCTAGATGCATTTCCTCAGCTATATACGGAGCTGGAGTATGGGGGTATGATGTACAGTGTACCAAATCTATCCAGGTGAGGGAGAATGTGTTTTTAAAAAGATTAATTAGTGCTCCAGTTATGGCTTCAACGGAGCTAATACATAAGGAATTAGATATGTATTATATCAATGATCTAATTGCCCTTCGTCCTCTATCCTTGTGGCGCTCAATATGGGCAAAGGAGGAAACTAAGTTTACTCAGGACGTAATAACAGATTGTATCAAACTTGATCGCCGATCGAACATTCCTTGGCTGAAGCATATACATCATTGGTATAAAACTTTATATGGACTGGACATTTATAATGAATTAATAATGGACCCCATTTTATCAAAGCGGGAGCTGAAGGTCTCGTTTATGAAATTTACAGAAGAGACCAGGATGGAAAAATATACTAAACAGAGTACATTCAATCTTTACCAACAGTATAATATTAATGTAGGCTTCCAATCCTATTTTGTAACAGTTAGTATTCCCTCCCATCGATTTGTTTTAACCCGCCTCCGCCTAGGAATTGTGCATCACCTTGTGGCTTTTCCTGTGCCTAAAAAACCTGGAACCTGTGTATGCCCATGTGATGGCAAATCAAAACAGAGCACGTGTCACTTTATGTTGTCTTGTACTTTTTATACTTTTTTAAGGAAATATTATTTGAAACCCATCTTTTTAAAATATAATACGCATCATCTGCAAACAGCAATGACACTAGTGTTTAACCTAGAGTCCCCAGATGTATGCTTTTATGTGGCTACTTATATTTTAAAATGTATCTCTGCAAGAAAATCAATTATTATATGAATTTTTTCAGCTGCTACATGTACTATGCACTTTAAATTTGATTTGATGCTGCTGAATTACGTACTTGTATTTTGCACACATATGTTTGTTGGACTAATTGCTGCTACTATATTATATTTTTTTTGTAGGATTGGCCTATCACTTGTACTTGTCTCATTTATCATTGTTTTTAATAGTTAGTCTAGGTGCTGCTAATTGCATATGCACTTTAGAATTGCCAATTTGCACATATACTAATCTAGAGACAATATTTAGCACTTTAAATTGTATATTTGTACATAACCAAAGGTCGTAGGATTGTTAAAATCTTAGCTAAATTTGAATGACCCAATGACTATGCACTATTAATACTGCTAAAATGTTCCTATCATGAGCGCTATTATGTAAGATTGTTTTGTGATAGCCTAATTTAGTATTGTGTTAAATTTCTTTTATGTGTATATTGCTATATGGTTGTATTTTTTTTTTACAAACCGAATAAAGCATCTTTTGAATTTGAATAAACTTTTTTGAAAACATTGAAAAATTATAAGAAATATGAAAAAAGAAAAAGGAAAAACTAAACAAATTTGAAACATTAAAATATTATAAAAAAAGAAATTAAAATAACGAATATAAATGAAAAATAAGCTGAAAATCATAAAATAAATAAATCATATATAAGTAACAAATAAAAATTACCCTGAAGCGTCTAAATATTAATTTATTAAGTTGCTATTATCTCATTGATCAACCATCCATGCAAGCATATGGCAAATGGGCAAACTGGATGAATGCACAAAATGGCTGGCAGCCAGTGTCACATGGTCATCATCAATAATAACAAGCAAAAATAAGGCATTTGAGAACAAAGAAAAGACAGGCAGGCCTATGGCAAAAGCACACTAATTGCCTTCACAAAATGGCCACCAGACACATGGCTAGGCCACAACAAGAAGCAATAAGCCATGGGAACAAAGGGAAGACACGCAGGCCTATTGCAAAAGCACACTGACTGCCGTCACAAAATACCCACCAGCCATATGGTCACAATAACAAGCAGGAGACCTGGAAAACAATGAAAACAAGCAGGCCTAAGGACACAGACTTCACAAAGAGGCTCCACCACATGGAGAAACAAGTCAAATGCCTTGCTGGCCTACTATTGCAATACAAACATGCTCACACACTGCCCAGACAAAGGAGGCATTATAAGAAACACATCCTTAATGCAACAATGCCAACAATAAAAATCCACAGGGCTAAAAGGTTTGCAAGTTACAACCACACACATCCAACAAAAGGCATTTAATTTAACACACATGAAAAAATAGATATTGTTGTTTTTAACCCAATGCCATCCATGGCTTATATAATGTTTAAAAAATCAACAGACACCACTGAAACAGTTGTTCCATGTGCCCATGAGTAGCTCTGGGCCTATTGGCTGGAAAAAGCCATTGGCAGACTAAGCCACATATTAAGTGAATCAATTCAAATTAACATTGCAAATATATTGAAAAACATGGAGAAAATGTAGTGAACTGTGCTCCATTTTTGCTGAATAAATGAAGAAAAACGTGCATGCAAAACAACAAATAGCAAGAAGACATGACCTCACCAAAGAAGGCATGCAGACGTACGACAAAAGCACACTGGCTCCCTTCACAAAATGGCTGTCAGCCATATGGCCAAGCCACAACACGAAGCAATAAGACAAGAGAGAGGGAAGACATGCCAGCCTATGGCAAAAGCACACTGACTGCCTTCATAAAATGGCCACCAGTCACATGGTTGCAACAAGGGTGGGCACAATGTTCGTAGTCGCGCTACGCATAACTCAGCGAAATGGTACAAAATCTCAGCGAGCACGTAAAAGTTCCTCAAACACATGGAATTGCTTGTTCTGCCAGTTTGCGATGCTTTTTGCCCGTTCGCGAACGCTGTTTGCATGCTCGGAGAGAAATATCTTGTGAACGCCAATTTTGAAAGCGCGCACAAGCAAAAAATTCCACAAAGCTGTGGATTGCGGAATTCTGGGCAATTCTGCGTTCTCCACGGAACGCAAAATTACCCAAATTCCGGTAGCGGAAAGGAATTTACTGCCCAGGCCTGGTTGCAAAAGCAAACAGGAGGCCTGGAAAACAATGAACACAAGCAGGCCTAAGTATACAGAATTGCCCCTGCCAAATGGGAAACCAAGTCAGATGCATTGCTGGTCTACTATTGCAATACAAATACAGTCACACACTGGCCAGACAAAGAAGGCATGCTAAACACACATCTTTAATGCCACAGTGCAAAGATGTTAAATCCACAGGGCAAAAAAGGTTTGCAAGTTACAACCACACACATCCAACAAACACACATGAAAAAAGTAAAATACGACAAAAAACTAATTTTAATTTCAATCCAATGCCATCCATGGCCTAAATTATGTTTAAATTCAACAGACACCACAAAAGAAGTTTGGTCATGCACCCAGAGTAGCTCTGGGCCTGCTGGCTGAAAGGCCTATTGGCAGACTACTGGGCTACATAGTGTACTATTAAATCAATATGGCAAATTGATTTCAAAACATGGAGAAAATGTAGTGAACTGTGCAGCATTTTTTCATTATTCAAGAAAAAACAATTTCTTACAAAGAAATAAATAGGCCCCTGATAAAAATCACCGCCACCCGCCACAATAAATTAAAAAAAATCAAACAAAAGTGCAAATAAATCCATGTGCATTGCCCCAATCAAACAAACAACAGTAGTTTTCCAACATACTTGTGAAATTTCCAATTCAAAGTCTTCAAATCCAATGATATATTATGCAGCGGACACACAGGTCCCGATTCCGATGTCGTTCGGAAACCCTCTGAATCAGATTTGGCTTCCCCAAGTCCGATTCATAGCACTTGTTTACAACCGAATCGTACACAGGTCCAGACAACAAAGTACAATGCGAAGATGGCGTAGGCACTGACGGAATCATTTCCGGGACCCGAACCTGTCTGTACGACTCGTTTGTAGCCAAATTGTGCCGCACTATGGATCTGAATTCCGACCGAGCAAGTACGATGCAAGATTCGGACAGCTGCTTCGCCTCGGTCTCGGGCCCATGGGTCCAGGCAGGCACAGTGTGGTGGGCACCATGGGGTGGCCACTACAGGGTGTATGCTTTTCCCCACCACCCTTTTTCTGCAATGGAAACCCGTGCATATGTCGCATACAGCAGCATCGTACCCGTTTGTTTGGACTCCCGGAGCACGTCTCGCTCAGAAAGTCCTCTAGATCCGAGTTGTACGGAGGGTTTTCCTAGCGAGATTGGAATCGGGCCCAAAGAGTGATCCTTCCAGCTCCAAATCCTAATGAAAAGGGACCAGGAGATGGACAAAGCACTGGGAGAAGACTGCTGGACAGGACTCTGGGGCACTTCCTTCCTCTTGACAAAAAGAAAAAAATGACTCTTTGCACCAAAAAACTATGGAGTATTTTTACTCCAAATAGTAATTTCGAGAAGGTTTTAATGCTGCTTGGGTAGAGAACCTTTGCCAGGTTGCCGTCACGGGAGATCCTGGGCATTCGGGATCACGTGCATCACAAAACCCCAGCCGGAACCTCTACTGGCACGCACCAATGACATGTTGGCCACCGCAAACTTTCACTTGAAATCTTGTTGGTGGTCATGGGAATCCGGTAAGTTGCTCCTGTGCACGCAAAAATGCATTTTGGGTGCACCAAAACAAAAAAAAACTCTGCTCCGTTGCGGAGTATAACTGCAACTCTGTGTTCTACAGGAACGCGGGGTTGCCTGTATTTTCTCTGGTGTAGTCACATCACTACAGTTCCATTTCATGCTGAGATTCACCACATAGTGGATACTGTTCTTCAGTGTTTTAGATAAAAGCTGCCTGCGTGAAGAATAGAGTTACCTGCTTGATGCTTACTGAATGTTTTTGTATGGATTTGATTGTCTTTTATGAATATGACTAGATCCAGAAAGTGTGTCTCAGTTGTCTTTAAGCTCATGAGAAAAGAGAGATTCAGATGTTTGATGTTAAGTTCATCTGCAAACTACTGAGTTATCTCCAGTGTGCCCTTCCATAGTTTAAACTACAACTCAGACGATTCCTGGGTAAAGTTGACTGCAACCACCTGATCCTCTCACCATACCATACATATACACAATAATTTAAATAAACATAAAAATGTAAGCAATATAAAACAATTACCCGCAACCACCTGATCCTCTCACCATACCATACATCTACACAATAATTTAAATAAACATAAAAATGTAAACAATATAAAACAATTACATGTTGCTAAAATTATATATTACATATGACAAATATGAATACATAAAAATTATAAAATATTAAATACACAGAAACATCTTCATAATACAAATGTAAACAATATAAACACAATTATAAAATTATAGGACTAATATATATACTGTTCCCACTCCAATCTCTGCAACAGTAGGGAAAGCATTAGACTCAGGAGGGGTGCAATCTATTATTCCCACTCCAGTCTGATCAACAATAGGGAAAGTGTTGAACTCAGGAGGGGTACAGATTACAATTGTTGCTCCAATCACTGCATCAGTTAGGGAAAGAGTTGGATTGTGGAGGGGTGAAATTTCCAGTAAGTGCAACAATAAGAAAAGCATTTAGCTCATGAAGGGTAAAATTCACTATTCCCACTCCAGTCCGTGCAAAAGTAGGGAACGTGTCAGATAGCGGAGGGATAACATTTACTATACCCTCTCCGGTTTGTGCAAGAGTAGAGAGAGAGTAGTTCACTTCAAACAAATAAAATATTTTGACAACTAAATTAAATAACAACATATATAATTATTCAAATATAATATATCTATAAATATGTTTTAAAATGAAACATATTGTCACAAGGTTTAATCAAAATTTTAAATGCAAAAAATATATAATTAAAATACCACACTATATTTTCACAGACACAACAACCAACAAATATAATGTTATTTACAAAAAAAAGCATAATACAATCAACACAAAACAGAATAAAAAACACTTTTTTGGCAAAATAATCTATAAATGGGATCGTACAGACACTTATCCATGTCTGTTGGTGACCGAGCAACATTGCCGATGCCCGGTGGAGCTGCCCAGTCAGATATAGTGGAGATCGGCTCTGGTTCCCCCCCTCGGCCGACACCTACCCAGCTGGACAATGGACACTGTTTCTCCTCGTCCCCCCACTGTTATTCCCCCGTCTTCTGACGAATTACCGATGTTCTGCCAAACTACGGAGTATATGTTGATGTTATTCCATGCTCTTGTAACACTTGTTGTACTGTGTAACATTGTTTCTCCTTTTCCTATGTTTTTAATATGCTCCTGTAAATTATTTAACTCAATGATCCTCCGGGTCTAGCCAGCGCTATATAAAACTAAAATAAATAAAGTAGCTAAACTACTTCTGTACAGCTTTCATTAGACTTTTCAGGTAGTGAACATATGATGTAATCTGAAATCCAAAGTCTCAGCAGTGTACTGTCATGATCCCAATGCAGGCCCGTACTGTCATCTAAAAAGAAGCCTTACGCACTTTGGATAAAATATCTGGCGAGACTTCTCCATTATTGCCCAGCAAAAAAAAACACCCCTATCCCGTGCAACCAGCACTGCCAAGGATTATGTGTTTATATGTTTAATAATGTAGGGCTTTCATGTTGAAGGACATTCTGTATATTCATTGTTTTAAGGCACTGCGTATTATCGTATTTATGCATGGGAAAATGTTGTTTGAAACGTCATTGAGAATCATGCCTACTATAAAAATGCCAAACTGTAAAAAGAACAAGAATATGAGTGCAGCAACAAACTTTTCTACAAGAAAGGAATGCTTACAAAGTTTGGCTTCTTCTCTGTGCACCTCGCGTCTGCCGGACTAAAAGCAGGATCGTAGGCAAATACATTACGTCAGTACGTAACACGTACGTCTATTACGTGGTGGCCATCTTGGGTGTGGCATAGGTATTTAATGCCACATCCTGGTTTCAGAAGGTACTTATCCATCTGGAGTTTCAGTGCTTACCATCCAGTAACCATGGACACTTACATGATTGACAACAAGTTGCTCTTCCCTTCGGCTTCCTGATCTTTAGGAGCAACATGTGATCATCTTCCTCAAAGCTGGAACCTGTAGGAGAAAGAAAAACATGTCACACTTAAATTTCGGTGCCCACCGCAAGTAAGATGTTTTAGCTTACAATCATTTTTTGATGTTCTACTATCATTTTCGGAACTCTCTCTTTGGTACAAGTGCTATAATCAAAAGAGACTTAACCTTTTTGGGAAAAAAGAACATTATATACACACGACTTAAAGGTAGTTGTAATTTGAACTTGAACAATATCTTTGCGCACACATGTGCAATGTTTTGTTTTTCTTAACACATAGAATTTGTTGTCAGTTAAGCTAATAAAGAATTCCCTACCATGGATGTGTTATTCGTAAGTACACTTTTTACTGTGTTGTACATAATCAATGTTGAAAAACTCATTGGAAACCAACTCATGGTATGTTATTATCTTTTCACCACAATATAACACCACCTTGTTATAAAAGAATAGTGCCTTGAAAAGCACCTTCAAACACAAGCTCCACAACGCTTAGCAGTCACAGCCTTGATCGCAGGTAGCATTCCATAAAGCTTTATATAGTTAATCATTGGAGAGATACAGAAAAAGTATAGGAAGTTTAATTTGCATAAAGACACGTCATAGAATGCTCTTGTTGCCTCGCAGGTCGACAAAGACTTCTTGCGCGTCCATCATCCGGCCCTCCTCCTTGAACCCTACTGAGTTATCCTAGTGATATTGATGTAGCACAGGTTGTAAGGTAGGGTGCTAGTAAGTTGGTACAGAATGTCTCATCGAAACACACAGTGCGGACTACAGGTAAGAACGCATTGTTTAACTTGACATGTACACTCAGTACTTGTATGTGACATTATGCCTTATTAATGGTACATTAGTGTTTAACTTGACCTTCATGACGTCATGATGTGTTATGAGGAATAGGTATATTTATTGAACTCTGGGCCTTGTGTGAGCATTGCATAGATCTCAAAATGTAATACATTCAATTTGGTTAAATCATTTTATAATGGCATAGTACAAGTGCCAAAATATTCACGGTGATCAACTGTTCTAGTATAGATATAAGGATGGAGTGTAGAAAACTTCATCAATGCATTTGGGCCTGTCTGGGGTTATGACATGACTGAAACCGACTGTTTGCGAGTTATCAAGCAAGCATGCATGTGCTCGTGCTAAATTTGAAGTCTAAAGACTGAACCATGAAGCTGGTGTGATATGTGCATCTCATCAAGGTTTTCTGTTGAATTGTGATAGTCAGGTGGAAACACAGTTGCAATAAACCAATTCTACATGTCATTTCAGATACATCCAGGGTAAGCGAAGAAGGGGGACACAGCTGGTCACAGTGGATTTCGAAATGATACCTCAGACACGGAGGGACCCAGAGACCAGGAGGGTGTGGGAGGTGCCCTAGATGACCTCAGCCAAGCTCATCATCAACTGGGTCATCCTCCCGTGAACACTCCCAAGCAATGGCAGACCAAACAGGAGGAGTTCCATCTTCATCCTTGTCCACCAGCTCCATTGCCACCCTCCCTGTTGTCCCCCCACAAGCTGGCTGTTCCCGCTTCCCTAGAAAGGGAGGGGTCTCCTTCACTCCAGGCTTCTCTGACCCTGCCCCTGTTAGCCCCGCTGCTCTGAGCTAGGAACCTATTGGCCTCCTGCCGTCCATCGCTGTTGGTAGGAATGCAGTCCTCAATGTCATCCAGGGGCAAGGCAGTCACCTGACACAGACCCACCTGGAAGGCATTCACACTGCAATACAGAGGTCTTGCCTCAGAGGTCTTTCCAGGCTCTGACCTCCTCCCTTATGGCAGTATTCTACCCATCCCAACCTTCTACCCCTCTTACGGACCCTTTCTCCTCCAAATTCCCTATTCCCATTCCCAACCCAAGCACACATACTCCTAATCAAGCACACACTTCATTAGACACAAGCACTAAAAACAAACAAAAAAGATACAAAAAACAAACATGCAAGCACACAGCAAACACTCAGCCCCCTCACTACCACATCATCTCCAACATACCCCAGGCACCACAGCAACAGGCACAGACCCATCCACACCCACATGCATATCCCCAGACACCACATCGACAGTCACAGACTCATCCCCAACCAGACCCATCCACACCCACATGCATATCCCCAGACACCACATCGACAGTCACAGACTCATCCCCAACCATATGATTACCCTCAGACACCACAGGCACAGACCCACAACCATACCCCCATACACCACACCAACAGGCACATTACCTCCACAGCATCCAGCATATCCAAACCATACACAGACAAAAAACACAAATGCTCACAATCACCCACACTACAGACACAGACATGCCACACAGTTCACACATCCTCTCCTGTTACCTCCCAAATCCAACTCCATCCCAAAAATCCTATCTATTTCCCAGTGAAGATGTGTTGTTTTCACTTGCGCTTAGCCCTTTAAAACCCAAGCAAAACCCTCCCAAAGTCCCAAGAACCTCTCCCAAAGCCTAACCCGTCCCTTCCACATCCCCCTCCACCCCTGAGAAACCAAATCCCCACTCACTTACACCACCCCAAAAAAAAAAAAGCAAAAAATAATCCCTCGCAAAGACCAACTATTCCCTTCCACATCCCACTCCACCCCATATAAACTGGATCCCCACCCAACTACGCCCAGCCCAAAAACCAAAAAGACAAAACAAAACTCTGCCAAAGACCAATCCATCCCTTCCACATCTCACTCCATTCCTGAGAAACCGGATCCCCAACCCACTGAACGCAGCCCAAAACTCAAAGAAAACAAGACAACCCCTTCCAAAACTAAACCCACCCCACCCTAAACCACAGCCTACCCCAAGTATAATCCTCAAGGTGCCTGCTGTGCCTAGTTGATTCCCCTTTGTGGGGAGGTTCACTGACAGTGTCAGTAAGGGCATGTTTGGTGGCACAGTCATGTGCTGTGGCACATAGATCCACAATGGTATTGCCATTGGCCTTTGTTTTGCATCCTATTGTAACATACTATCATTAAAATCTTTTCACAGTTTTGAAGAAAGTGGTCCTGCCATTACTTTTCCAACTATTTGACGTTAGTGCATAGTTAGTGATGTGTGACTACTGTTCTGTTTGCTTCAGCCCTAATTGCTGATACATTTGAAGTGGTTAGTATGAAATTATCTTGGACTCAGTGCTGGAGTTATACAGGACGAGGGGAAGTGTTGGATAGATGTCTATGTGGGAAGAAATCCAAATGGTGCAGACATTTAATTGAGTGACAAGTTATATAGTAAGAATTTCAGTTTGGCCTGACCACTATAAAACATCATTTAGGTTGCACATCTCCCTATGATGTTGTAGTGTAGTTCCGATAGTACCCTTTCATGCAGGGCCTATGCTGTTTACGGATAACAAATACTGTGGGCTTGGTGGCAAACTGAGGGGCTCATTAGGATGGCGGACGGAAGAGCGACCGCAGCCCTGGAGTACGCGAAAATGCCTTTTCCGTGTCCGCCAGCCGCGGACACTCCGTCCGCCATATCAGGATGGGAAACAGTGTCAAATTTCCATCTGCGACGGAAAAGCACGCACCGCCGCCCAACTACACCCGACCACGCGGCGGACGGAACAAATCCTGAGACTCCGCCGTACGTACTGACGTCTAAGACCGTCCCCCAAATCAAGATGGCGGAAATTACGCATAAAACCGCAGCGGAAAAACAACCTGTCTGAACACGGCGGATTCCCCACAGCGAAGAAAAGATACATAGCAGAGATACCCACCACAAGCTGCTCGCCACCATGGACCCAGCGCTACACGCCTTCCCGATGCTCTTCGCGATCCACCGCGTCCTAGTCTTGGCCCACCATGGATGCTGACGCAGGTAAGGCACAAACCATTGGCTGCATGGAGGGGAATACCTGCAAGGGTCGTGACGTAGGGAGGGGGAGTGTCATGTTACCGAAACCACTGATGAGAAACAAATAGAAATACACATTTGTAGTACGCAAGCATGAATGACAACGACAAACCACGAAACATGATTGACTACCTTTATTGCACATAATAGGGGTATAATCACAGTGTATGCGTGAGCATGGGCAAAGTGGGCACCAGAGCATGAACATCAGAGGCAGCAGATCAGAGGGCAGAATGCAGTATCAGAACAGCAACAGTGCATTGTGGACTACAGAGCAGGTACATCAGAGGCAGCACGTGAGAGGGCAGAATGCAGTATCAGAACAGCAACAGGGCATTATGGACTACAGAGCAGGTACATCAGAGGCAGCACATGAGAGGGCAGAATGCAGTATCAGTACAGCAACAGGGCATTGTGCCCAACAGAGCAGGTACATCAGAGGCAGCACGTGAGAGGGCAGAATGCAGTATCAGAAAAGCAACAGGGCATTGTGCCCAACAGAGCAGGTACATCAGAGGCAGCACGTGAGAGGGCAGAATGCAGTATCAGAACAGCAACAGGGCATTGTGGACTACAGAGCAGGTACATCAGAGGCAGCACATCAGAGGGCAGAATGCAGTATCAGAACAGCAACAGGGCATTGTGGACTACAGAGCAGGTACATCAGAGGCAGCAGATCAGAGGGCAGAATGCAGTATCAGAACAGCAACAGGGCATTGTGCCCAACAGAGCAGGTACATCAGAGGCAGCACTTGAGAGGGCAGAATGCAGTATCAGAACAGCAACAGGGCATTGTGCCCAACAGAGCAGGTACATCAGAGGCAGCACATGAGAGGGGCTAAGTGCATCAACAGTCCATAGCACTGAACATGTCCATCAGAGGCAGCACGTGAGAGGGGCTAAGTGCATCAACAGTCCATAGCACTGAACATGTCCATCAGAGGCAGCACGTGAGAGGGGCTAAGTGCATCAACAGTCCATAGCACTGAACATGTCCATCAGAGGCAGCACGTGAGAGGGGCTAAGTGCATCAACAGTCCATAGCACTGAACATGTCCATCAGAGGCAGCACGTGAGAGGAGCTAAGTCCATCAACAGTCCATAGCACTGAACATGTCCATCAGAGGCAGCACGTGAGAGGGGCTAAGTGCATCAACAGTCCATAGCACTGAACATGTCCATCAGAGGCAGCACGTGAGAGGGGCTAAGTGCATCAACAGTCCATAGCACTGAACATGTCCATCAGAGGCAGCACATCAGAGGGCAGAATGCAGTATCAGAACAGCAACAGGGCATTGTGGACTACAGAGCAGGTACATCAGAGGCAGCACAAGTACGTGTCCCAACCAACCCGTCCCAGGGACCACAACAGTGCAAGGCTGTTCTCAATGGACACACCATGTGAAATAACATGTGAGTGAAGTGATCAGCACCTCACATCACAGAATCAGGTAGACTGCGTGAACTACCTGCCTCGGACACACTGCCAGCACCGGAAACAGGAGTGTGAGACACAGCCACAGCCCGAGTGACAGACACATGGGCCACAGACCCAGACACACTGCCAGCACCAGAAACAGGAATGTGAGACACAGCCACAGCCCCAGTGACAGACACATGGGCCACAGACCCAGACACGCTGCCAGCACCAGAAACAGGAATGTGAGACACAGCCACAGCCCGAGTGACAGACACATGGGCCACAGACCCAGACACACTGCCAGCACCAGCAACAGGAATGTGAGACACAGCCACAGATGTAGTGACTGACACGTGAGCCACTGACCCAGACAGACTGCCAGCACCAGAAACAGGAGTGTGAGACACAGCCACAGATCTACTCACTGACACATGAGCCATAGACCCAGATACACTGCCAGGACCTGCAACAGGAGAGGGCACAACTGAGACTGTGCTACTACATGATGCATGACAGCAAACAACAGACACAGTGGCAGTATCTGATACATGAGAGTCAACTGTACCTGCGCCCCTGGGACCACTGACATGATGAGCCACAGGGCTGTATGGGCCAGGAGGCAGGGTGGCCCTGGGAGCTGGGGATAGCTGACCTTGAGCGACATCGGGGTGGGCAGGTGTCAATGGTGTGTGTCTGCGTTTCTTAGGGATATGTGAGTGCACCCTGGACAGGACAGGACTGGCAAGTGGTGGTGACTCTAAACAAATATCACCCACCATAGGTGGAGCATCTGCAGCCGGGGATCAGGTTTCTGGGGACGTGCTGGAGCCTGCTTGTCATTTGCTGTGTGCCTGCCGCCTGGACTCAGATTCATGTGTAATGGGGGATGCAACAACAGGGGACTCCCTCCTCTGCTTCTGACTGGCCTGGATGGGAGTGGAGGTATGGGGGGACTCCGCCGCGGAGACATCTGTTTGGCGTTCATTCGAAAACATCAGCCGCAGTGCAGCCAGGGGTGATGTATGCCTGTCCTTGACTGCGCCATTGTCCATGGTAGAAGCCTTGTCCGTAGGATGTGCCTTATCCGTAGGTGGAGTGTTGTCTCTGGATTTTGCCTGTGCCTTGGTCGGTGCCCTGTTCCTGCCAGCAGACTTGTTGTCTGTGGTGTACCTGTCTCCAGTAGACACCTGCTCTCTGTGTGTGTCCCTGCCCTTGGGAGATGGACCTTGCTCTGTTGTGTGTCTGTCCTTGTGAGTCTCACTGCTCTTAGGAGGTGCCTTTGTCTTTTGACTGTCCCTGTCCTTGGGAGTGGCCCTTTCCTCTGTTGTGGGCCTGCCCTTGGGACTCTCCCTGCTCTTAGGAGGTGCCTTTGTCTTTTGACTGTCCCTGTCCTTGGGAGTGGCCCTTTCCTCTGTTGTGGGCCTGCCCTTGGGACTCTCCCTGCTCTTAGGAGGTGCCTTTGTCTTTTGACTGTCCCTGTCCCTGTCCTTGGTAGTGGCCCTTTCCTCTGTTGTGGACCTGCCCTTGGGACTCTCCCTGCTCTTAGGAGGTGCCTTTGTCTTTTGACTGTCCTTGTCCCTGTCCTTGGGAGTGGCACTTTCCTCTGTTGTGGGCCTGCCCTTGGGACTCTCCCTGCTCTTAGGAGGTGCCTTTGTCTTTTGACTGTCCTTGTCCCTGTCCTTGGGAGTAGCACTTTCCTCTGTTGTGGGCCTGCCCTTGGGACTCTCCCTGCTCTTAGGAGGTGTCTTTGTCTTTTGACTGTCCTTGTCCCTGTCCTTGGAAGTGGCCCTTTCCTCTGTTGTGGGCCTGCCCGTGGGACTTTCCCTGCTCTTTTGAGGTGCCTTTGTATTTTGAGTGGCCTGGTCCAAGGGACTGTCCATGGACTTGTGAGTATCCCTTGCCTTGGGAGTACCTTTTGTGTTGAATGCCTGTGTAGCATGTGAAGGCATGTCCCCCAACAACACTTGTGGATCCTGTGTGTGTACTCCAGTGTATCTGACGTTGTCAGATTTTGCTGACCTAGGGGATGGTGTCTGTGCCCTCCGTGCCCTGACGTGCTGTCTGACGCTGCTTCTAGTGCAATAACCTGTATTAGAGTCATGGTCAGAATATTCACTACCCCCTGAGACATCCAGTGGTGGTGTAGATGGGGAAACAGAAGTAGCACCCTGTCCATGCGACTGTACTATTGCAGACGACACACTGCTTGCCAATGACTGCACTGTCCTGTGTAGACCAGCAAGATCGCCAGGCATCCCTTCCATGAATGCCACCACCTGCCCCAACTTCCTATCATGGTCTTGGAAAGCATTTGTCATATTGGTCTGCCCCACACACAGCTGTCGCAGCAGATCAACGGCCTCAGCACACAGTGCATTTTGGCTCACCGTGGCAGGGGCAGCGGTGCCTGCACCGAACGCCACTCTGCTCCCCCTACTCCTGCGTGCACGAACAGTACATGGTGCAGTTGGCGGAAGTGTGGGCCCTGTGTGCTGTGTTCCGACAGAAGGTGTTGATTGCCCACTCCCAGTCTGTGACAACAGTGCTGGCTCACCAAGATTTTCCGAAGATGAGGACGATGGTGTCTCCACATGCGAGTCCTCAGGGACGGTCCTGTCCCCCTCTCCGGCGCTGCCCTCCTCTGTGTCAGTCTGCGTGTGTGCGAAGTCTGACCCGGACTCATTGCCTCCACTAATCTCCTCCGTCTGTGGCTGAGTGTCCTCTGTCATAGCTGAAATGCACATAAAAGAGGTGTAAGTCATGGGCACGCTCACGTACAGAAGACAAGGATTCCCTAATTCCATAGCTGACAAAGTTCTTGTAGCCCCCATCCTGCACACGGCCCACCTCTACCAGTCATCCTCACATTACATAAGCGTTGGTGGCCGTGACACATGTACAGCATGCGGACAGGGCAGGAGCACGTACATCTGCACACATGTCTTGCCATGGGGCCACGGACCACTACGGCATGTGCTTCAACACTCAACTACTAAGCAAGTGGCGTTTCAACATGCCGGACCTGGATGTCAAATTACACCCACCCAATGGGACCAACATGGCATCGCAGAGATACATACGCACCACGGAACTCAATACTGTGTCTGTGCACCAATACATGCATTGCACTCCCAAGTATCCTACACAGACAGTATGCTCACCGCTAGTTTGCTGTTGATCGACACTCAGCCATTCGGACAGGTCAGGATGCGTCACAGCAATGATACGGTGCATGAGAGGGGTCATGGAGCGTCGGGCCAGACGTGGCGTCCTTGGAATCATCCCCAGTGTCACTTCCGCTACATTCTTGCTCAGCCTGGAAATGTCGTCCCAGCGTTTGTGGCAGTGTGTATGTCGTCTGTTGTACACCCCCAATGCCCGTACTTCACGTGCAATGCTCCTCCACACGTCCTTGCGAAGGTGCAGCTTGACCTACCATGATGGGAGACAAAAGGGTGTAAGTCAGTGGACAGTTGGCCTGTCACACAGATAGGGGCAACACGTATCTGTCATCCGCCATGCACAATCCCAAAAATATGTCGAGCCCACACTACACAGCTAAGATTGCAGTAACCAGGAGTCATTGGCCCCCTCATGCACACCAACATGTCCCACACTGCACTTACCACCTGTCCGGGTGCGCCGTAGAGCCGTCCATAGTTGCGGAGCACACCATCCACGAGGACATCAACTCCGCGGCGGTGAAGGGACGAGACCGGATCTCTTTGGCTCTCGACACGGAGTATGGCACTAGAGCAGCAGTCGGTGGTCAGCACAGCAGCAGAAGGTCGAGGTGATGGTCACAGGCAGCAGTCGATGGTCAGCTCAGCAGCAGCAGCAGGTCGAGGTGATGGTCACAGGCAGCAGTCGGTGGTCAGCTCAGCAGCAGCAGCAGGTCGAGGTGATGGTCACAGGCAGCAGTCGGTGGTCAGCTCAGCAGCAGCAGCAGGTCGAGGTGATGGTCATAGGCAGCAGTCGGTGGTCAGCTCAGCAGCAGCAGTAGGTCGAGGTGATGGTCACAGGCAGCAGTCGGTGGTCAGCTCAGCAGCAGCAGCAGGTCGAGGTGATGGTCACAGGCAGCAGTCGGTGGTCAGCTCAGCAGCAGCAGCAGGTCGAGGTGAACAGGCAGCACTGGTTCCCAGGGTAGGATGTGTGCTTTTTGACAACACACATATATAGGGCCCTCAGCACGTGTCAGTGGCATACGTCGCCAGCAATTGGTCAGCCCTGGATGCGTGTTCATAAAAGGGCCAATGACTGGCCCTGGTGTTGCGGTGCACTGCTTCCGCTACTTTCGATTGGGCATACGCGGCCAGCGGCCCTCTTCCCATTGGCTGCATGTGCATGGACCGTCACGGTCACACATCGGCAACCGCACGTGCAAGCTTCCGGCACGGATGCTTCAGTTGCAACAATGTTCGATCACTGGCGCCACCATGGCGGTGCACGTACTCAGCGGGGTAGGTGCAGGCCTATACACCCTTTAGATGTACTCAATGGACATGGCAGTTCATGTCCCCTCTTACAGTCACATTGCATCATCCACCGTACACCGGCCGGTGCGGCCGGGCCTAGGGCGGCCGTGCCGGCCATGTCCACAACCGCCATGCCAGGCCGGGCCTAGGGCGGCCGTGCCGGCCATGCCCACGACCGCCGTGCCAGGCCGGGCCTAGGGCGGATGTGCCGGCCATGTCCATAACCGCCGTGCCAGGCCGGGCCTAGGGCGGCCGTGCCGGCCATGCCCACGACCGCCGTGCCAGGCCGGGCCTAGGGCGGGCGTGCCAGCCATGCCCATAACGGCTGTGCCAGGCCTGGCACGGCGGGTGTGGACATGGCCAGCACGGCCGTCCTAGGCCCGGCCGCTCCGGCCGGTGTACGGTGGATGATGCAATGTGACTGTAAGAGGGGACATGAACTGCCATGTCCATTGAGTACATCTAAAGGGTGTTTAGGCCTGCACCTACCCCGCTGAGTACGTGCACCGTCATGGTGGCGCCAGTGATAGAACATTGTTGCAACTGAAGCTTCCGTGCCTGAAGCTTGCACGTGCGGTTGCCGATGTGTGACTGTGACGGTCGTGCACATGCAGCCAATGGGAAGAGGGACGCTGGCCGCGTATGGCCATTGGAAAGTAGCAGAAGCTGTGCACCGCCATGGCGGCGCCTATGATTTTATCTTGTCAGACGCTGCACCGTGATGTGTTGTCTGCAGTTGCGTCATGAGGGTTGTGAGCGTGATAGGGAAACTTCATATGTCATTCACTATTCCATGTGTGTCCATACTATGCCCATCGGTGGGCACACAATGTGCAACAGATGTGCATTTTGACGTGTTGATGTCGGGTGTGACCCTACAGACGTTATTATATCTTCACAACTACATAGTACATCACGGCTGTATGGCCAATTTCTGAATCTGTTGTCAGTGTGTGGTTCTGGCGAGGTGACTACAATGGTGGTGGTACACATGCATTCAGTGTATGTGTCTTGGATGTTGTGTCACCATGCATGTAATTACCGTATGCTCAACATTATTGGTGTTGGCATTGGTGCATGATGACACTGTGTGTGTGTATCATTATCGTTTGTGTGCATGCACTTGCATGTGTGTCTGTGATGTGGCTTCTAAACATTAGGGTCAAGACACACGTATTGTCAGTAATGTTCACATGTGACTAAGTTGCGTTGTACGTGTTGACACACTTCCTGTTGGAAGTGGCTGCACATTGTTAAAGGGCCACTCCGTATTGTACTAACTATCAGAGATGTCACACATATGACCATTCTCCAAAACATTTTTGTTCTTGCTAATGTTGGCTTACATGTGATGGAGTTGCACATGTATGCGTCGTTTGGAAGTTGACTCAAGTTACATCTCTCTCCCACACAGGAGGGCTCCAAATGTGCATCGGCCATACACTGTGCTGGAGGATATGGTTGACGAGGAGGTGATTAGGAAATTCCGGCTGGATCGACGTCGGTTGATGGAGCTTGTTGCCCAATTGTCTCCTCATCTGCAGCCACGAAGGACGTATCCTGGTTCTATTACACCCACAGCAAAGGTTATGGGGCACTACACTTTTTTGCTACTGGCACCTTTCAGTACACAGTTGGACATGCCGGGGGGATGTCACAGTCCATGTTCAGCATGGTACTTCGGGATGTTTTAAAAGCTATGATGCTGTACAAGGATGACTATATCCATTTCCCACGGCCGGAAGAGTTGCCAGCAGTAAAAGCAGGCTTCTATGCACTGAGCCAGATACCACACGTAGTGTGTTCCATTGATGGCACACATATTGCTATCATTCCACCACGGGCACGTGAGCAGGTTTTTAGGAATCAGAAGCACTTCCATTCGCTGAACGTGCAGTTGGTGTGCCTGGCCGACTACATCATCTCCCATGTGTGTGCAAGATTTCCAGGCTCCGCACATGACGCCCACATCATGCGGAGCAGCATTGTCCCCCAACTGATGTCAAATCTGCGTCC
Organism: Lissotriton helveticus; assembly: GCF_964261635.1. Taxonomy (NCBI): domain Eukaryota; kingdom Metazoa; phylum Chordata; class Amphibia; order Caudata; family Salamandridae; genus Lissotriton; species Lissotriton helveticus. Next base: position 787,689,032 of record NC_136057.1, on the reverse strand, counting down.
CGGACAAGCGTGGCTTGTTGGTGAGTCTGGCGTGGGTACTTTTGTGATCTCTGTGTGGTATGGGATACCCACCATATCTGGATGTGATATTTGTGTCTGTCATCCCCCTACATAGGCGACCCGGCGTACCCAAACCGGCCCTGGCTCCTGAGTCCCATACGTAATCCTACAACAGCGGGTGAAATGCGCTACAATGATGCACATGGAAGGACACGCAGAGTGGTTGAACGTACCTTTGGACTGCTAAAGTCAAGGTTTCGGTGCCTGGATAAGACCGGAGGGGCCCTGCCTTACTCACCAGGAAAAGTATGCATGATCGTGATTGCCTGCTGCATGCTCCACAACCTGGCAGTGCGCAATGACATTGAACTGCTCTTGGACCCTGAAGACGAACAAGTTCCTCGGCCTCCCATCCCACCCATGTCGACTGATGAGGATAGTGGTGAGGATGAAGGTGTGGACCAGAGGCGCCAGCTCATTGATCGCTACTTCCCTTGAATGTGAGTAACTACCTGTTGTGCCGGTTGACAATGCCTCATGTATGTTTGCTGGTGTTGTGTGGATGTGGGGTGCATCAGCAGTGTGTTCTGGTATGTGCTGGATGCATATGTGTGTGTCCATTTATTTGGACATGCAAGTCTCCATGATGTGTGTCCTCTCATCCAATGCTTTTGTGATGAGTGTAGTTTGTGGAATGTTGCTGTGCAGTGTGTTGTGATGTGTGTGATTCTGTTTCCTAACGTCTGTTTGCTGTCTCTGAATTTCCCTAGGTCACTCCCGCAGCGCCATGAATTTGTACGACTTGGATCCCTGCACCTGGTTACGTCTGTTTCTGAGGCAATCATGTGATTAAACATGGAGGCAACACATCATTGAGTGTGTAAGTGGCATTTATTTACAGGTTGTGCATTTGTGCATTTGAATATTTACAAGTAAGTGTGTGGTGGGGGAGTTGGAGTTGAAGGTAATGGCAGATGAAATGTCCGTGCTGACACCATATTGGGTGGTGTCAGGCTAGTCCAGCAGACCTGTGGCAATGATTGTCTATGTGGGACAGGATAGTTGGCAGGGTGAATGGCTGGCTCGGGCAGTGTCTGAGTCATTGTCGGCCCCTCTTGGAGCGTGTGGATGACGCACCCACACTGCTCTCACCCACTTCCAGCCTCGGACGGCCCCTCCGTCTTTGAGGTGGAACAGAGTCAGCTGCCGGTGCAGGTTGTTCAGGGGCCACATCCGTCGGCAGGGGCACAGGTGGTGGTGGTGGTGGCGGTGGGGGTGGCGGTGGCGGTGGTGTTGCTGGCCGTTTCGCCAGGACAATTGGTTGAGGGGGGGTGGGGTTGTTCCGGCCTATTCAATCCCTCCACATTGTTGTCTGCTGGCCCATGATATCCACTATCTGGCCAAGGTAGCCCGATATTTCACGCAACATGTTCGTGTTGTCCACCGAGTCCTGGTGGGCACGATCTGCCTGTTCCGTGGAACGGTCGTATGAAGCCTGGCACCTGGCTAGGGCTTTAAGGGACTCTGCCACAGGATGGGGTGTGTGTCCTTCCTCACTGCGGCGGAGTGTGGACCTCCTGATTGCCTGATGTGGCCCCGCCTCTCTCCTTTGTGGCCCAATCACCCTGCTTGGGTGGGGGGCCGATGGACCTGCGTCGTGCGGTGGGTTAGGCAGGGTGGCACAGGCAGGAGTGGTGGTACTGGTGGTGGTGCTGGTGGTGCTGGTGGTGGTGGTGGTGGTGGTGACTCTGCAGATCACTGAGGCCGGTGTCGCTGGTGTTACACATGCGACGGTTGTCGGAGCCGGGATTCCCAGTGAGCCAGATGGCCCTGGCTGTCTGCTTGGGCCCGCACCATCCTCACCACCGGAGCTGCCTGTGTCATCGTCCCCAGAGAGTCCGGTATGGGTGTGAGGCGAGTCTGGCGGCCGGGTGCTGGTTTCCCCAGTCAGATTACGATCACCTGAGGGACAAGATTGTGCAGGTCAGTATCGTGGACATTACATGTTCATATCAATTTGTATACATTTATGTGTCCTGTCGCACACACCCAACCCACCACCACCACCCTCCCTGTGGACATGGGGGCCTGGTGGGAGTTGTAGTGCTGACCTCTCACACACCCCACCCACCACCACCACCTTCCCTGTGGACATGGGGGCCTGGTGGGAGTTGTAGTGCTGACCTCTCACACACCCTACCCACCACCACCACCCTCCCTGTGGACATGGGGGCCTGGTGGGAGTTGTAGTTGTGACCTCTCACACACCCCACCCACCACCACCACCCTCCCTGTGGACATGGGGGCCTGGTGGGAGTTGTAGTTGTGACCTCTCACACACCCCACCCACCACCACCACCCTCCCTGTGGACATGGGGGCCTGGTGGAAGTTGTAGTGCTGACCTCTCACACACCCCACCCACCACCACCAACCTCCCTGTGGAAATGGGTGCATGTTGGTAGCCATTTACATTTTGGTGTGTATGTGTACGACGTGCATGGGTTGGGGCCTGGGAGATGTGTATTCTCAGTTGTGTGAGGCTGACCGTGTCGTACTCATCGTGGTGGTTGGTTTGTACTTACCAGCCTCTTCTCCTTCCACAAGTCCGTCTAGGCTCTCTGGGTGAAGTATAAGCAGCACATTCTCCTCCCAATCGGTGTAGGGTATTGGCTCCGGGGGTGTTCCGCCGCCAGTGAGAATGGCTCTCGCATGTTTTTTTGCGCGGATGCCCTTCACCCTGGTTTTCAGGTCATGCCACCGCCTCTGTATTTCGTGCTTTGTCCTTGGCACGGTCCCTGAGGCATTCACTCGACTGACGATTCTGTCCCACATGTGATTCTTTTGCGCCACGGTGGTCTGCTGGACTTGGGCCCCGAATATGTGGGGCTCAACACGGATAATTTCATCGACCATTACCCTAAACTCCGTCTCCGTGAATTTAGTTTTTTTTTTGGGTGCCATGGTGTGTGGTGCTCAGTGTGTGGGTTGAGTGAGTTGGGGGGTGCAGGTGTGTGGTGTGTGGTGTGTAGGAATGGTGTGGTGGGTGTTTGTGTTGTGGTTGTGGTAGGGTGGTGGTTGTGTGTCTTCAATTTGAGTGTGCTGTAGATCGTATAGGGCCTCTTGCTAGCAGCAATGCTGTGATGCAAAGGATTGTGGTAGTGGGTGGGTGTCATTTTATAGTCGTGTCTCAATGGTTGTTGGCAGTCAGGTGGTGGGTGGGTGTGTTGACTAGTGTGCATTATTGGGTACTTGGGTGCGTGTCATAGTGGCTTGTGATTGGTGTTAGTGTTTCAGGTGGGGGGGTTTGTCCTTTTTCGTGTGTTAGCTATTTACTGGCAGCACACTTTTTGACATTGGTTTGACGTTAGGGAAGTTGTTCGTGTTGGCCTTCCGCCTTGATGCACTGTTTCTCGTAGCATTTTTTCCGCCGCGGACGTGGATGGCTGTGCGTACCGTAGTACTGGCGGCATTATCCTAATTGCGGAAACTGAGTTTTCACAGGTATTGCGGTGAATGTGGCTGTTTCCGCGGTCATGTCCGTCCGCGGCGGTGGGTGTTCATTTTGGTCTGTCCGCCGCGGACGGAGTTAGATGTGTTCCGTCCACCGCTGACGGAGTTTGATGTGATCCGTCCACCGCGGACGGAGTTTGATGTGATCCGTCCGCCGCGGTCGGAGTTTCTTGACATGAATATCCTAATCGCAACCGTGGAGTTTCCGCGGCGCTGCCGGGAGTAAATTTTCCGCGACCATGGCGGACAGTACCCGTTTCCGTCCGCCATCCTAATCGACCCCTGAGTCTGTACACCCCCACCGAATATGTCAGCCTATGTTTTTGCATTAGCTAGGTAGTAGTGCTACTAGAATCTCCTGTTATCAGAGAGATTAGTTTGTGCAACTTCAGAACCTAATAACCTCAGACTCGTGAAAACAATATACTACTTTTCACCCAGTCACTCGTGCTTGCTTGTTTTGCTCTCAGAGAAATACACAGAAGAGACAGTTTAGCGTGCTTACAATAAGAATTTATTGTACCAGAGTTCTTCTCATGTAAAATAAGTGCGCTGACTTGAGCTGAACACCCTGCAAGGGATCATCAGACCACTGTCTGCTGGAGCAATGTCAAGTCGGAGCTGAAGAGTCTCTGGTCTGTGTGTCGGCCTTGAAGTCTCGGGGCCCTCCTGCTTTCTGATAGCAAGAGGTGCTGTATTTATACAGCCTATGTGCGTATGTTCCTCATTGTTTAGTATGAAGATGACATTGGGGATTAAAGCTTGTGCGGCGATGGGAGAGATGAAGTGGACCTCCTGTAGAATGTACTCATAAGTTATTCATATGTTCTAAGGATGACGTCTTAGCAATATTGATTGGGAAAAACCCACCCTAGGCATGGAACTAGTTCAAAGGTTTAGCCCATAAAAGTCTGCAGTCCTTATAATGCGCTATGTCCATAAAAGGCAGTCTGTCTTTATTTGGAGTTATGCCCTTATAAGGCTCATTCATATGAAATGACGGGGAGACGATGTAGAGAAAGTTCCTAGACCTACATCAGAGTACCGATATGAAATATAACAATGTAGGGTTGATATGTGTTTGATGTGTTCAAGCTAGATATTTATTTATCCACACATGGAAGGCGTTAAATTGTTATACCTTGGTGGAGTTTTGAATGGACATGTGTCCATTATCCAGTTTGTAACTTACACCAATGTTATCTAGATGTGTGACAAATGCTATTAGTGCTGTGTAGGCCTGGGCTTAAAATTCAGCGCCGCTCATGGAGTTTGTTGAGTTTTTGCCACTCTGCACTCCGCGTAAAGCACAGAGTTGCAAAGATCTCCACGTAGTGGAGTGGAGTTTTTTCTCTCTCGCGGCTCAGCAATGTTAGGTTAGTGAGCGAGAACATTTGTATGCTAGACCACCGTCTGGCGTGATTTATCAATGCAAGCAATCGTGGCAGGCCGCTACTACTCATGTTGAGAAACCTGCCTCTCTTGTTGAGGAAGCTGCAGCTTGAGTAGCACATCTACTTGAGCGACAGAAACAAGCTGCACCCTCTTGTGCTTAGCATCGTGCCATTTGTGCTGATTTTACAGCACAGGACAAACTCCCAGTGCTGAAACTCAGCATGAGCAGCACGACTTACCTCACTCTGGAGCTTGCAGAACTCCATGGAGTGCTGTGGAGTTTTTTGGGCATTTCATGGAGTTCCGCATAGTGGAACTCTATGAACTTCACCCTGGCCTAGTGCTGTGTTTGCTTTCATGACTTGCACTTAGTCATTACCAAACACGTGCATGGCACTTGGTTATGCTATCGGTTGTCTCTCATATACTTCAATTCACAGATCCTGTGCAAATTGAGCATTTCAGAAAAATGCAAAATGTACTGTGCCCCAGGGCCCTAACCTTTCAGGGCCCACCTGATAAAGGCATGCATATTCTGAAAAGAGTGTTTGCATGGTGCCCCTAGAATGCTTTTCACGCTGCTTCTTTGTACTCCCATTTACTGACATTGCCTTTTTGGGTGATGGGTGAGAGTCCAATACAGAGTTGTAGCACCGAAGGTGTGTTTCACTTTAATGACACTTCCAAACAGATGTATCTTTGACATCAAAACAGGACTTGGGTTGTGTGCAATGTGAATGTGTCACAGTGATTATTACGTATGATATTGATGAGGAGGTGCTGTTATGTGACACAAGTTAATGCACACATCACTATAGCTGATTATGAGTTGTAAACCTATGTCCATTGTGTACACTGTGCCTGCACAGTATCAGTTATTTCGCCAAGGAGGGCATCATACAGATGTATTTGCGATATACATGTAAAACAATCCCAAACAGGAACCCATAAAATTTGACCAAGGGACCCCAACACCCTTGCCTGATCCATGAGGGGGCAGAATGTTGCTGAGCAGTTTATGGAAACAGGTTGCTGTATGACTAACAATTGATTTTGTCCATGACAGTGTGTATTGTGGACGTGATCAAACAGGTACAGTGGCAGAAGGACGTGTTCAATTGGCTCCATGGTGGCACAGTATACGTAGTGGTGAGTAGAGGTGAATTACGGACTTTTATCTCTCCCTTGCTGCCTGCTCAGATGTGATGGTTGGACCGTCATAATCATGCAATCTTTAATGCAACTTGGAATTGGGCTGGTGGTTACACTGGCGGTCTGAGCCTCTGAAAGTCCTATTGTCCTATTTCACCACGATTGGATTTGCCTGGCAGAGATGCTATGACAGCGGCGGTCTTTCATCTATGTAACCACATGTCTCGTAATACTGTGGTTGGACTGACAGTGGCACGGTGGTCGATCCAACGCCATACCACAGCAGTTTTGGGACTTGCCAACTCGTAATCAGGCCCTCAGTCACTTTTCTGGAGCTTGGATTCTTCGAGTAAGGCAAGGTTACAGAGGTAGTCAAAGAAGGCTCCTTGAGGTCAGATATCTTCTCCATGAAATACCAGTATTTTGGATTTATTGCTGTGGAGTAGAACATAGCAACGGCAACCTGAATCTTTGGAACAGCAGTAACGCACCTTCAGCAGTCCTCATTTTCCACCAGTTTTCTAAGCGAAAAAATTGGAAATTGTTTCCAAGTCCCAGGTTTTAGGAAACTTTAGGATGAATACACTTTGACACATTCCAAGGGTCAATGATTTTTGGGACATGAGTTGGGTGTCAAAACACACAGATGCCAGAAACAGGGGCCAGGGCAAGTCCAGTTGAAATTGGTCAGCTGGAAATGCAGGAAAAGACCTCTTGAAGCATATTGTATCCATGTAGTCCAACCAGAACGTCAGCCTTATGATCCTTGGAGTCCATGTCTTTGTCCTGGCACTGGAGGAAGAGCAGGTCCAGTATTCAACACTCTTATGACAGACAGCAGGACCATTCCTCTTCTGTTGTTCCAAAATGCCAGCCTGTGGGTGGGGGATGTCGTTGCCAATCCATCATCAATGAGGTAAACATTTCCAGTGGTTTCCCCACCCATTTTTGCAGCACTTTTTGTGTGTTTTGCTGAAACTGTCCCACAATGCCTCCCTCTGACCGAAAGCTTTCTTCCCTTGTGCAGAGCTTCTTTGCCTACATTGGAAGTGAGGCCAGGGAAATGAGCAACTCACCTCTATGGTTCCTCAAAACCGTTATTGGGATCAGCTCCTCTCCCATTTGACCTGGTGCCTGGCTGGCACACTGGGAACAAAGGCAGGGGGCACATCCAGGTGTTAGCTACATCTTCATGTGACTTGGCAGTACCCTTGGAAGTTGATTAACTTCCTGGGGACAGCCCTGATGGTCAGCCTGCCAGAAACACAGAACTGCTCCCCACACCCAAAGTCTTTGTCTCAGCCTTTTCAGCAAGTATACACATTATTAATGGAAATATTAATCTTCTTTGGTGATATTTGGAAGATCATACAAATTGGCTTCTAGAGCCTTCACACAACTAACAGGCAACTTTTTAATGTACCTTTATAAAATATGTGTTTGTAATGCATAGTTTAAAAAGGCGTAAGTATTAACTCTGTGGCTATGTCTTAAGCTGATATAGCTACATTAAATGTAAATGTATCTTAATACTTTCCTATTAAACAGCTAACCCTCCTACAGTGAAAATGTATTTTTGGGCAGCCATATTTGTTCAGTCACTGCATAGAGTTGCACAATGCATGCCACATCCCATTGGTGACATTTAACTTACAAGTCCGAGGTGCAATTTAGGTACTATATATCAGGGACTTATAGGCAAGCTAAAGATGCCAATTAGAGGTATATCGATTTCATCATGTTGAAAGAGTGAACACAGTCTCTGTACCCCTGGTTATCAAGGATAAAGTACTGAAAGATCTACAACAAGCAAGAATAGTCAAGACAAAAATCTGGAGGTACACCATGCAAAGATAACTATTTCCAACAATCATCTCATGGTAAGTCACCATTTTCTTGCCCTAGGTAAACAACCTTGCTGAACTGCTGTATCAACTTTGATTGAAATTAAAGAGCAGATTGACACTGTATTAAACTAATCTGAAAATAACATCAATCCGTCCTCCGCTAATATTAGCTGCAATAAGTGACTTACTCAAAAGGGCAATTCAAGACCTAGGAAGGCAACAAATAACCACACTCTCCTCCTGTGTTATATTTGTTTATTTACTAGCATTGATAAACAAAAAGCCTCTTTCATTGCTACCTGAAGAGCTAGAAACCTAGCTTTGCAAAGTACCAGCATCCTATTATCCTCCATTCTGCTTAATAAAATTTCTACTAGGGTGTTACTAAGCCTGGGCGGCGTACTCTGCTCCGCCAGCAGAGTTTGCAGAGTTTTACCAACTATGCGCTCCACTGGGAACGCAAAGTTGAGTAAAAACTTAGACTCTGTAGTGGAGCGGAGTATGCCCTTCAGTCCCTGCACCACTGCCCGAAAAAGGTTAAAAAAAACACTTACCTACTCTTCCGTCATCTGTGGGCCACCCTCCTGCTTGCCACGGTACCTCCTCCTTGCCGTTGTCCACCTCTTCGCCTTGCCGGTTGCAACCTCCTATGGTTCACATCTTTCAAGAAGGAGACAATGAGGAGACACAGCAGCAAGAAGGAGGGTAGTCTGCAGATGACAGAGAGAAGGTAAGTGGGATTTTTGACCCTTTTAAAAAAAATTGTGTGGCTGGGGCAGAGTGAATTTCCACTGAGTTTTTTTTTAACTCTGTGGAACTCTGCAGCACACTCCGCCAAGGGTTAGGTGTTACCAAGTACTTTACCCACACGTCCAGCAGGAAAATTGGTTGATTATCTAAAGAGGACTTCTGATCTTGTTTTTTGTATATCAGGACAATTGTGGTCATTTTCCATAAAGGGAACACCTTATGACTCTAAGACCCCATTATACAAATGTTATAATAAGGAGCCTCTACATATTTGGGTCAAAGACACAAAATAATTAGCAACCATTTTCTGACACAGAGCCCCATCTCTTTATTTTGTACTATGTAGGACTACTTAAGGTTAACTGAAAAGGAGGATTATACCCTTTAGCCACAATTATAGTTCTATTATCACAATATTAACATAATCCTGAGTTTAACATCTCATAAGACCTTTCAAAAAACACCAAAGTCTCTAGACTATTTTATTTCTGAGTATTTTTCATAGTTATGGCACAAACTCAGATTTCCTCGTTTGGGTTAACTTTATACATGTTATTACAGCTGAAGGTAAGCTTTAGGAATTAATGTTGCTACCTGTATTAGACTACACTTAACCTAGCAGCATTCAGCATCATACATACAGTTGCATTCCCACTTTGTGGAGTATGTCAATAAATAACATACTGTATGAAGTCAAAGATACATTATACAAGGCTGCACGGTTTAGCTTTTTTAAAAAAGTTAAAGGCCCTTACCTCCTGAAAACCACCAGGAAAACGGCCTTCCAAAACAGAATCAACACCAACGCACACAACATCAAAGACCTCTTCACCAGCATCAAGGAGTCCGCCAGGCCCAAGAGTGAGACCCCAGACATTCCTCCCTCCCAAGACCTCTGTGAAAAAACAGACACCTTTTTCCACCAGAAGCTCAGGAAGATTTATGACAAATTTGACACAATAGGCCTGGGCGCCATGCCCACCACCATCACACACAACCAGGCCACACCTCAACAGATCACGCTTTGCTGGACCCTGCTCACAACTGAGGTCACTCTCAAGACCATAAAGAGCATCCACTCAGGGGCACAGACGGACTCATGCCTGCACCATATCTCACAGAGCAGCCATCGCCATCGACCCCCAACCACTCCATTTAAACCACAACATTCCCTGACAACTGCAAACATGCTGAGATCAACCCCCTGCTGAAGAAGCCATCCTCAGAGCCATCGGACCTAAAGAACTTCAGGCCAATGTTCTTTCTCACCTTTCCTGCCAAGTTCATAGAGGAGGCCATCAACGCTCAACTCTCTGTGTTCATTGAAATGAACCACCTACTGGACTCCTCTAAATCCGGCTTCAGAAGCAACCAAAGCACAGAGACTGACCTCCTTGCCGCCACAGATGAAATGTGCTCCTTCGTTGACCAGGGCAAGATCGCAGCCCTCATCCTAATCGACCTATCAGCCGAATTTAACACCATCCACCACCGCACCCTAATCACCAGACTCGTGACGCCGGGATCTGTGACAAGGATTTGGACTGAATCCACTCCTATCTCACCGGCTGGACCCACCGAGTCAGACTACCACCCTTATTCTCAGAACCCACAGAAATCAGTTGCTGAGTCCCCCAAGGGTTCTTCCCTGAGCCCCACCCTCTTTAAATTCTACATGGCCCGCATCACAGCCATCATCAATAGCCACAGACTCAACAACACCTCCTACGCTGATGACACCCAGCTGATCCACTCCCTCACCAATGAACCCTCGACCACCAGACCCAACTTCCACAATGGAATGAAGGCCGTTGCTACATGGATGAAAGACAGCTGCCTCAAGCTCAACTCTGACAAGACCAAAGTTCTCATTCTGGGACCCACCACATCAACCTGGGATGACTCCTGCGGGCCTCACCCCGACGGATCACGCACGCAACCTTGAAATCATACTGGACTCTTCGCTCACAATAGAACGCCAATTGAACGCAATACTTGGAACACCCTGCCACTGCTCATGAGACAACCAGCATCACTGAACAAATTCAGGAAGGACCTCAAGACCAGGCTTTTTGAATGATTCTCCACAGAGTCCATCTAGCAGTCCCCCGTTCCGCGCCCCCATCGCCTTGAGACCCTAAGAGATAAGAAGTCGCCTTTACAAGCACCTTGATTGATTGGCATGTTCAAGCATATTTTTCATAGATGCCTCACTAACCCTACTTTATCAAGTTTACTACTTGTTACTAAAATTATGCTGTTCATAGACTGAGAAATGTTCGTCCGAGGCAAGCTGTGCACTGCCAGGACCCGGCACCCAGAGATTGTCCACTGGAGTGCAGCAGTGAGCTAAGACGCCACAACGCCACAACCCAACAACTATCGACCCGCGAGGAGCACCAAGCTTCTAGCCTCTAACTACAGGCTAATTACAGGCTAACTACAGGCGGCCACGAAGCATCAGCCACGGAGGTAACGTCATTCTGAGAGCTGCAGAGTTGCAGAGCCTCACACCGTACCACACCGTACCACAGTTCCTGGAGCAGCGAGGAGAGGCCGTCGGCCGGAAACGGTCAAGTGGGGTCGTGGCGAAGGAGCTGGAGGAGCGAAGGAGCAGGGAGCTGGGAGCCGACCTAACATGGTGAGAGAGCTGCGGTTGCGGCCGGACAACTGAGTTTGGCGAATATTGCGCGGGGGGGGAATGATTCCAACTGTAAGGTTTCACCGTTAAAAAGTGCCGGAAAAGTGCTCCACAGCGGTACCCTCGAGAGCGCTGTGAGAGCCTCAGAGCCCCAGAGTTTCGGCGGACGACTGACGATGCATGGTGTTTGAGGCAGCAGCCAAAACAAGGGAAAGTCTACTCTTTCAGAGCTACGAGGTCACCTGAGCTCCTGACCTGCAGTGTAGCATTCTGAACTCTGTACTCCGAACTCTGAACCTCTTTTTTTAGCACCAACGAGCTACCAGCTTAATAAACCAAAGTGCCAACATTGCTATTATTATTATTATTATTATATTTATTTTTTTATAGAGCGCAACAGCTACCCTAAGGTTTCCCGGCGCTAAGAAAGAAACTGAAACAGGTAACAAGGGGAAAGAGAAAATTGAGCAGATGAAGTTTAATTATTGGTTAAACAACCATGTTTTCAGGTTCTTACGGAATTGCAAATAGCATTAATTTGTGCGGAGTTGAATTGGAAGGGAATTCCATAACGAGGGGGCCAGATAGGAAAAAGAGCGACCTCCTTGTCTAACTCGATTGATCCTGGGTACCTGGAACTTATGTTGAGTCGAGGAGCGTAGAGTTCTAGTAGGGACGTATTGTTTAACCAAGGAGCTCAGATATGCAGGGGCCTTACCAGCCTTAATTCTATGCATGAAACATAGAGCTTTAAATTTTGCTCGTTGTTCAATCCGGAGCCAATGGAGACTCCGGAGATCAGATGACGTAGAGGATCTTTTTGGTAACATGCATATCAGTCTCACAGCTTCATTTTGCACTGTTTGAAGTTTCTTAGTAACATCCTTGCATACTCCCAGGTATAGGATGTTGCCGTAGTCCAGCCTAGATGTAATTAGAGCTTGGACTACAGTTTTTAGTGTATTCTGGGGGAGCATCCACCTGATTTTCCTTAGCCACTTGAGTATGGTAAAACACGTGGCTGCCACTCTAACCGTTTGTTGTTTCATGGATAGGTTTTCATCAAAAATTATGCCCAGGTTGCGAGCAGTGTTAGAGGGGGTGGGTGTTGGCCCCATCTGAGAGGGCCAATGTTGTGGGCCCCACAAGGAGGTTTGTTTTCCAAACAAAAGTAGTTCCGTCTTTCCTCCATTGAGTTTTAGCTTATTCTCAAACATCCAATTGGCAATGTTGGTAAGGCCCAAATGGAGGGAAGATGGGTTGGAATGTGCATTTGCCGAGAGTGAATAAACAATCTGGGTGTCGTCAGCATATGAGTAGATTGTCAACCCAGATTGTTCGGCTAAGCGGGCAAGGGGACTGATGTATAAATTAAATAATAAAGGGCTGAGTATCGAGCCCTGGGGAACCCCATAAGGTTGATTATGGGGTTGAGAAGAGGATGTGGCAGAAAATACTTGAAAAGTTCTCTCAGAGAGAAAACTTCTAAGCCAAGCCAGTGCCGGTCCTGTGATACCATAGGTTTGCAAGGTGTTAAGGAGGATGTTGTGGGAGACCGTGTCAAATGCGGCACTTAGGTCGAGTAATATAAGTGCCACGGTCTCCCCATCATCCACTTGCCGGCGTATGGTTTCAGAGACCCCAAGTAAGGTGGATTCCATTGAAAATCCTGTCCTAAAACCGGATTGGGATGTGTGAAGAAGGTGATTGGATTCTGTGAAGTGAGTGAGTTGGGAGACAATATGTTTCTCCAAAATTTTGGAGAATAGGGGCAACAACGAAATTGGACGAAAATTAGAGGGGTCGTTTGGATCTGCGGTGGATTTCTTTGGAAGAGGTGAGACCATGGCATGTTTCCATGCTTTAGGGACTTCAGCCTCTCTCAAAGAACTGTTCAGAAGCTCTAAAATGAGCGTGAGGGAAGGAGTGTCAAGTGAAGGAAGGATTTTGGGGGGAAAGGGGTCAAGGGGAGAGCCATACTTGATAGTTGTTATAATTTCGTATAATGAAAGCAGGTTAAGGGGGACCCAGTTGGTTAGAAGCTGGGGGTGAGTAGCTAAGACGGGGTTACTAATAACTTTTCCTGATTTGGACAAACTTTCCGGGGAGTTCGGGACTGATGGAAAAATATTTGGGTCTTTGAACTCCTCATAGATTTTGTCGATTTTATTTTTAAAGAATTCCGCCAGAACGTTGCACTGTGCAGAGTCCAGGGAGGGTGCTTTTGGTTGGCAGGATGAACCAGATAATTCCTGGACTATTTTAAAAAGTGTTTTGGGCCGATTTTGGGCATTTTCAATAGTTGTTTTAGCAAATTCAGCTCTAGCTAATGCACAGTTTGCATGATAGTTCAGAAGGGCTGCTTTAGATAATGATTTTTGTGCGGGATCATAGTGGGCACGCCATCTGCGCTCAAGATTTTTACAGGTTGTTTTTTCCAGTCTAAGGGCATCAGTAAACCAAGGAGCAGGAGGATGGAGTGGAATTTGGTTTTTATTTTTCTGTGGAAGGCATGTATTTATGGCAGAACTGAGCCAGTTTTGAATAGTTGTAGCATCTCCTATATTTGTTGTATTAGTGAAGGGCCTGGTGTCCCTAAGACAAGTATTGAACTTGATAGTATCCAACTTTTTCCAGTTCCTTAAAACTCTGGGACCAGATGGAGCTTTACGAGAGATGGTCAGTTGCGGTATTGCTATTGTAAATTCCACTAAATAGTGGTCAGACCAAGGAATAGGTTTCGGTGGTTTGCAAATGATGTTGTCTTGATTGAAAAAGATTGGATCAAGGAGATTGCCTGCCTTATGGGTTGGACCTTCATTGTGAAGGGTGAGATTTAAGGCCAATAGATCTGCTATAAAATTGGTGCTGGTGTGACTAGAGATGTCATTTAGATGGATGTTTAAGTCACCAATTATCAAAAAGTTAGTTGCCTCTAGTAGATATGGTGCAATGAGCTCGGGAAACGAAGCAGCCCACGTGCTGGCTGTGTCCGGGGCTCGATATATTAAAGCACCGGATAGTGTGAAATTCGGAGATAACTTAAGCTTAAAAGAACCAGCTTCACAATTGGGGATGTCAAGATCTATCCATTGACATGTATAGGAGTTTTGAAAAATAATGGCGATACCACCCCCTTCTTTGTGTGTTCTGTTCTTGCTAATATAGCTGTAGTTAGTAGGTAGCGCAGCTGCTATGTCTGGACCCGAGCTATTAGTCAGCCAGGTCTCAGTAAGAAACAGTGCAGTTGGTTGTGAATCAGAAAGTAGATCATAAATATCCCTTTTGTGTTTAGGTAGTGACCTACAATTTAAACTGATAAAAGAGTGGTTGACTAAAGGTTGAGTGGGAATTGGTATATGCCGCTTTGGTGGAAAGTCGGCAGTTTCCAAATCAATTTCAGAGGGTGTGGACAGGAGACAGAGGTTACATTCAGAATAGGAAAAAGGGGTGTGTGTGCAGTTTATAATCTTGCCTTTTGAGCATGTAGAAGGAATGCATGCCAGAAGAGCCTCTTTCGAGTAGGTAATATGGGAGTGGCTGGCAGCGCCAGAGGTCATGGCCGCTGGCCGCATCTGGTCGCCGACGGGCGCAGACGGGCAGGATTTTGGCTTGACTTCGGCGCGACATCGGCGCGCCCGCTGCGCGCGCCCGCTGCGCGGTCGAGGACACATGGATTATATGGGCAGGGGCGGAGTCAGCTTCAGGTCGCTGATTGGTTGTGCCCTGGAAGTAGCAATCACTTCCTCCGTGGTGGGCGTGGCGCCGTCCCTCCACTCAAACCAAACTTTTGGCGGTGGACCGGGGATGCGCTTTACATATAGGTAGGTGAGTGCATTTACAAGTTTAAAAACACGTTATAGACACTTTAAAATCGTGTGCAATCAATGGTTTTTACCAGCGCTCAGAAATCGTGCTCTCCTTCGTATCACTGTGCTTCAAAATCAACAGAGGGAAAGGCGGGCGCGGCTTAAGAACCTGTGGGGAGTCAGCTTCAGGTCGCTGATTGGTTGTGCCCTGGAAGTAGCAATCACTTCCTCCGTGGTGGGCGTGGCGCCGTCCCTCCACTCAAACCAAACTTTTGGCGGTGGACCGGGGATGCGCTTTACATATAGGTAGGTGAGTGCATTTACAAGTTTAAAAACACGTTATAGACACTTTAAAATCGTGTGCAATCAATGGTTTTTACCAGCGCTCAGAAATCGTGCTCTCCTTCTTATCACTGTGCTTCAAAAATCATTCAATTCACAATTCACACAATTCAAAAAAAAAGAATTGCTACTCAATGTAACACAACATAAGTTAATATAAGTCAAGGAGCCATTAACTCGCACAAACACCCCCACAAGGAGGCATCTACTAGACCTAAGACCATACATAATTATTATTTCGAACAATTGCTGTCCATGACTCCTGTGTACAATAACAATCAAAATAGAGGGATACAATATACCTAAAGAGCTGTTAATATCCGAAATACTCTGAGGAACAAAAACATCATAGTCTCACAGGCTGATAAAATCCCAAAGAACCAACGTACAACTTTTGTAAAGGTGTGGTTCATCATTAAGAGCTATGGGGCACATGCATCAATGGAAATTGCATTCGCAAATGGTGCGAATCGCAAAATTCGGCCGTTTGCGAATGCAATTCCAATTTTTGGGATGCATTAACATTTTTGTAATTTTTGCAATTTAAGAAATCGCAAAATTGTGATTTCTTAAATTGCAATTGCATTTAAGGAATCTCAAATTGAGATTCCTTAAATGCAATGCATCGAACTTTAAAAATTTGCGAATTCGCAAATAAGGGGAGCAAATTACCATGAATTTGACCTTCATAGTAATTTGCGAAAACTTTGAAAAATGAACTAAAGTGCATTTTTCAAAGTTCCATTTTACACACACACATGCCCTTGGGGCATGTGTGTGTGCAAAATTTACTTCTAGGCAGATTTCAGGGGTGCAACAGGGTGTCCTTTGGACACCCCTGCACCCTTGAAATTGCATTCTTAATTTGCGAATTTCTAATGGTGAATTTCAAATTAAGAATGTCTTTCCATTCATTCCTATGGGCCTCTAGGCCCATAGGAATGGATGGGGAGGTATTCCTTAATTGCATTTCTCAATTAGAGAATTACAATTAAAGAATTTTAAGAAATCGCTATTTTTTTAGCGATTTCTTGATGCATTGCAGTTTGCAATTCCTTAACCACTTCGGCGCTGATGACGAGCTCAGCTCATCATGAGTTGCGCCGCTCGCACACTGATGACGAGCTGAGCTCGTCATGTAACGCGCGTTTTTAAAAAACGCTGCGTACAGGGGGAAAAGCCGCCGTGCGCATGCGGTTAATTGCGATTCCTCATTTTTCGCAATTAAGGAATCGCAAAATGAAATATTGATGCATGTGCCCCTATGGCCATTACTTCTGATTGCAATGATTATCTACCACATGGTTTTACACATTACAAATTCTAAACTTCACACCCAATATTCTATAAATTCCATACCCAGCAGGTCAATTCCTGCATTCACCGGAGTCCAGGATTCAAACACAATTTATCCTTCATCCTAATTATCTAATTTTCTGAAACCCCACAAATTCAGTATCTAGATTTAGAGACAAGAATGTAAGTAGCTCTGTATTAAATAAGACTCATAATGACATATTTTCTGAAATCCTATTTAAGTTATGTAAATAATGTAACCAGTCAGTGAGTAGTAGTTAGATCGCCAACTCAACAATATTGCAGCATAAAATAAATTAGGCAAACTAGATGATCTACCTCTTGCTTGTCCAGAGTGATTGAATCAGTAGATTACATTATACCTGGCAAGCAAATCAACTTTACCCAGATTCCTAACCCCACCTGTTACATTCCATTTATTATTTAGCTACCAAAATGGAGGTAATTGATTCCCAACCATCATATATGTCTTCATTGAAGACGTGTTTTTAACATTTGGCCCATTAGAATTCCCCAACTACTAATTGAAGGTAGGAAGGTGGAACGAGAAAATTATCTTTCACAAATCTATTGAATGGATAGGATGCTCATTTGAACTCTAGAGAGCATTTCAGTCATTCTAACATAAGGAGATATAAGCAAGGCACAGATCATGTTAAATTGATTTCTTACATTTTCAAATCTAGATGTTCATGGAATTCAATAAGATTATGGTCATGTTTTCCAGTAATTAGCAGTCTTTTATCACCTTCAGGGGATGTCTTCTGGTATTTTGAGATACACCTGGATCAGTGTTGTTTGTTTTCTAGGCACAGCTGTTCTCTAGTCTATTTTGTCATGATTCATTGGAACCCCAGTTCAGAGAATTAAGAATCATTACTTTTTATGTCTTGGTAGTTCCGTGTTAGTCTCTAGTATGTATTGTTCCTGGGAATGTTCCAGTTGGAGGGAGCAGACAGTGATATTTACTACTCTGAAGATATTTCAGACCCAATTTTTCTGATAATCAATGAGATCACAAACATGAAAATAGGACAAAACAGCCTAGATGGAGTAGCTAGTGGATCGATCGTGAATGGACAGTTCATTAGTGGTTTCCATTAGCAATAACAGCTGAAGCTCAATTGTTGGGAACAAAATCATTCACAATCTCTAAATGATGCATGCAGGGCCCCTGGTGTAGGTGGAGAGGATATCAGCTAATTTATGGCAGAAGTCAAGCTTCTTTAATCCCCATGTGACCACCTAAGTGCTTAGAGATGTATTGCAGGTATAGTGGGATTCTACATGTCATGAGACTAAACAAATAATTGATTGTTGTAACACTTTTGGTTTTTTTTATCTCAAAAAAGTTTTTATTATAAAATGTGCATATCAGAGGATATATACACTTCAGAGTAATGCAAAAGGGGGGGGTTGTTGTAAAACTGTAATCAATCATATTACATTGTAGTCTTTTCTTGTTTTGATCACTGCCAGTGCTGACAAAGGCTATCTGTATATAAGCATTAGAAACACAGGTGGATGTCCACTATTGATTTTTGCAACTTGTTCTATCTGAAAGAAGGGCTTTCACATGTTCAGAATTCTACAGGTTGGTGACTAGCACTATTTATCACTTAGGGCCTAGTATACTATTCATGGTTTACAGTGCAGATGTTATTTTTGCAACATACAAGGTGTGAACCAAAAATATATTTATTATGTGGTAAATCAACACAGAGACTGCCTAGGGAAGGACTGAAGGGGAAAGCAGCACACAGTGAAGGGAGTGAGATAGATAGAAAACATGCACTACCGCAGGACTTCTGAAAGCAAAAGAGAAACGTAACTCTTAGGAAGCATAGAGTGGATGGATATAAGTAATCCAATGGAAAGGAGGAAAAAGGATCAACCCTTCAGCGGAAGGGAAAACACAAAAAGAGGAAGCAAAGTCAGTGATTAAGAAGCAGTAAATGAGTTTGAGAAGTAAACCAGCCAATGGAAAGCAGGGGCTGACTCAAGCCCTCTGTCAGCACTGATGTTGTACATCATATGTCTTTTGACAACAAAAAGCCAAAAGCTGTTCGTAAGCGATATCTAAAAATCCATTTGATGATGCATTGTAAATTAGGGTAATGTTTAGGCACAGTTGATCCCAGAAAATTCATGTTCTATTAGTAAACCTAAAAACTCACATTTCCTCTACATTGCTCCATTTGTTTTGTGCAAATGCATGCAATTATTATTATTTCACATAGACCCTAAATGCGGTCATCATCACCTGTGGACCAAAAATATCAGAAACGGCATATTGTTAAAGGAGTATCTTTTTGCTATAACTGTTAGTTAAAAGCTTTTTCAATTTTCATTCACTTGATAAAATATGAAACGAAAACCTGCTATAATAAGCACATCTAATTTTAGCTCTCCAAACTGTACCTGGAACTAAGTAAATGCATTGAAATTCATTTAGGGACTTTATTAATTATAGACATTTCAGAAATTCATTACCTGCTAATTGTGATCAACTGATTAACTTTGTCTCCTATAAATAATGTTCGCACCGTTTGGAAGTACAATTAATACATTCATTTTTACAATTGTGTGCATATTAATGACAATTGTTCAATTAATGAATAATAAAGATTTTTTTATTCCATCTGGAATATGAATTGATATTTGCAGGCATATGGTAAAATAGACTTGCTTTAAATCCAATTATTAGCTGTGACATTTCATAAAACGTGGTCTTCAGTTGTGCGACCTTAATAAACTCGCGTTACTTTACAGCACTGTCCAAAAGACCGGTCCACTTATTTTAGGAAGAAATGGGTTCTCTGTTCATAATATATATTACTTTCCCCAACAGGAAATTGACGTGAAATAATATTGTCTTATTGAAAATCATAGCCGGATTGCAATACTAGGATAGGCTGGTTCATAATTATCTAGTGTATTTGTCCCAGGACACCACAGCAGATATATTTTTGTGAAGAGATATGCATTTTTTAAAGAATGTTACAATTATATACGATAGTTATGCATACATTGAAAACATTGTAACATACATATATATGTTGAGAAGTAACAGTGATGCTAAATATGTTTATTTTTGTTCAATTATTACATACATGTTGGTCAGCTTTAAGAAAACCTGTAGTACTTTCGGTTTCGCTCTTTGACAAAAAATACATTGGTCTCTTTTTTAAATTATACATATCAAATTACGATATGGATTTTTTTCCTACTATAGGCGTTAATTAAAAAGAATACAACTATGACAAGCATTCTGTACTTTCACTTATTTGGAAAACTGGTATTGGAGCCATCTGTGTTGGTGGGAGTGCCCTTCTTTGCAAAGGTTCGGCTTCTTCTCAAAGGTAGGACGTGGATTCCATTTTAAGGGCCTCTTTTGATGATCAAGAGCATTCCACTGCACCAGATTTGGGGCCGTCGAGAGGGCACCACTGAACCAGATATGGGTCTGTGTCATATAAAATGAAAACTGCAATTGCTAATCCAAGACTCTGGCTTGATCACAAAACATTTTTCATTGTGTGATACACATTAAGAAATGAGTTGCCTACTCCGAACAAAATGTTATGCTGGTGATGCGCAAACAAAAATAAAAAAATGAGTGCTACTCTGCCTATCCTGACGCACAGGAAACTAGTTAAAAGGCAGTCGGGTACTCCCTGAGGTGGTGTGGCTTTGTTCTCCAGAGATATATGGTTGGTGTAAGGGGAAACGCCCCTTTATGCTATAGCACCTGTTACAAACTAGACATTTTGTATTTACATGAGACCATGTCAGAATATTCTGTCTCTGAATTATTGCACCAAAATCACTTGCCAATATTTTTATTTTTATTTCTCAGGGTTAAAAAAAAGTGGAATGTGTTCATAGCCCTTGCAAGTGATCTCAATAAATGTTAGTTCAAAAGCGGTGGCACCCGCTGCCCTAGATTAGGTAGTCCCCTCAGCCCTGTGGTCACCCTAGGCAGAATGTCAGCTATGCAGAGATGCCAGCTGTTTTCAGACAACAACCGTTCTTTGGGAATTAAAGTCACAACTCCAGTCTTAAATCGCAAAACATCACTGCCACCAGCTCATCACAAACGACACCACAAAATCAAGTGGTGGGACTCTGGCACACAACAATGCTTCTGTTCCCTGCCAGCCGGATGAAGCAAGACAAATGATTCCACCAGTGGATGGTGGCAAAGCATTCCCAAGGAGCAACGGAGCAGCTGCTGCTGGTGGCTATATACCAAAAGGTGGAAATGGGGAGTCGGCAGCCCATGCGAGGCAAGATGGCTACAGCGTTCTAATCTCCGTCCTCACCTGCCTTATCTACGATTTTTTCCCGATTAAGGAGAACTCAATTTGGGCTCATCTTCCCCCCAGCTGCTCATTGGTGCTTGGGGAGGCAACAGGCTGAAAATCAGGAGTCTGGTCATGCTCAGCAGGTAGGCACATTTCTTTTGTTCTCAGAAAGGGCTCTCGTTGCACGCAGGGCTCTATGTGAACTGTAAGGAGGTGGGCATATCTTCCTCAGCACCTCCCCTCTCCAGAAGCATTCCACCCACTTAAAGGGATTTTACTGCCTCTTGGTTTGCTTCAATTCATCGCTTTTTCAAGTTTAAGGGATTTTTTAATTTTTTATGCATTGAAGCTTTATTGAATCCTTGTTCAAGAATTTCTGTCTGTTTTTCCTCATTAATTTTTATATTTTACCAGGAAAGCCATAGCATACTTTAAGGTCTCTGTTTATTATATGCTATTTGCTTTGTAATTTATTTACTATTATTTGCCTGCTCCCTGTCAAACAGTATGGAGTCCAAAACAATGTCAAATGAGTGTAAACAAGCTGTTTGCCTCCTCCTACCAAATCCAAAGCTCTAGATTCACAAGACAATTCACTATCAAAAATTTGGGAGAAAATTCAAGCTATTGATATAAATCCTGATACATTTTCCTCAGATATCTAAAATATTCAGAGAGATATGACCTCCCTATATATGAGAGTCGCAAATAATGAGACAATAATAAAGCTATTACAAATATGGCTCCACTTATTCCTTAGGTTGCTTCTCTCCAACGCTCATTACTAGACATGGAA
Source organism: Lissotriton helveticus (assembly GCF_964261635.1). Taxonomy (NCBI): domain Eukaryota; kingdom Metazoa; phylum Chordata; class Amphibia; order Caudata; family Salamandridae; genus Lissotriton; species Lissotriton helveticus. The sequence continues at coordinate 787,667,165 of NC_136057.1, read as the reverse complement.
AATAGAAATAGACAATGCAATCCAAGCATATTTAATGTCCCAGAGGGAGTTGAGGGACAAAGTTGTCATCTTTTCTTAGAAAACCTTCTACCTAAACTTTTTAACATCAAATTTCCAGGACGTTTTAAGACTTATAAAGCTCACAGAATCTCCTCTATTCGTAAACCTCACCAAGTCAAACCGAGACAAATCATATTTAAAGTTCTGAGGTATCATCACCTCCTACTCTTACAGAAGGCTGCCCAAGAGATCCCTTCTCTCCTAATTGAAGGAAATAACGTCTTTGTTCACCAGGATATTGCAAAGGAAATAGTTCAAATAAGATGCCAATTTTCAGACTTGAGGCCTTGTCTACGAGAAGTTGGATACCAGTATGGCCTCATTGATCCTTTGGTTATGCACATCTGGAAAAAGTATGTATCCAAGTCTTCTTCCGCTCTTTCCGACTTAATAAGATTCCTGGACCAGCATGATCCTATTCTCATGGATTCTCAAGACCATCGTTATCTACAGGCTAACATTTCCTCCCCTTATTAACAGGTGCACATAAGGTGGTTTGCTTGCTTTGTACCTCTGTCTCCAATGTTCTATTGGTATGAGGTCTTGGAGTTTGACCTCTTTATATGTTGTATTTCTTCTTTTGTCTTTTTTATGTGGGCTACTTTCTTTTCTTTCTCTGTTTTCTCTTAACTTTTTCTGCTATTTATATGGTAATAGGTCCATGCCAAAAAGTTAGTAGTTGCTTCATTAAATGTAAAGGGTTTGAGGCACCCAGTTAAAAGACAGAACATTTAAGAATATCTAAAAAAAAATCTAATGTAGATATCTGTTTTTACAAGAAACGCATGTGGATGATCAAATGTTACATACTATGTCCAAAGGGTGGGTAGGGCTTATAGTTTCATCTCCAGCTGCAAAACGTAAAAAATGGGGTAACAATACTTTTCTCATGTAGAGCTAAGGTACAAATATTGTCTCATCACCATGACTCAGATGGTAGATTTGTTTATGCTCAAGTTAACATTGACAAACTTATTTTACACTTGGTCAATATATATGCTCCTACATCTGATGATCCTGCCTTTTGGTCATATGTTTCTGCTGAAATACTTAAAATCGGTAATATGTCCCTTATAGTGGGTGGTGATTTTAATCTCATCACGGATCCTTTGTCGGACCATTCTTCGGTATTTAAAGTTCAGCCTAACAAAACATTCTTTGCTTTGAAATCTTTTCTTGCTGTTACTAAATTGATTGATTTCTGGAGATTAGCACATCCTACAGACAAATAATTAACTTTTTTATTCTAATGCACATTCTTCTTTTTCTGGGATTCATTCCCTACTGACTTCATATAATTTATGCTGCATGATTAGTGAGTCTGTTATACACCCTCTTACAGTTTCTGATCATGCTCTAATTTCTTTTGCCTTATGTATTTCTGACCCTCACGCTCCTAATAAAAGATGGAGAATGAACTCTGAAGTAGTTCTTAATCCAACTAATTCTAAAAAAAATTGCCTCACCCACTAGGGAATATTTTTTGAATACCTCAATCCATGTGATACTTCTAAAGTTATCCATTGGGATGCTTTTAAAGCGTATATATTCGAGAAGTTATAAAATCTCTATTATGGCGCTTGAGAAAAAATAATTTTACTCCCACCTCTCCAAATTAGAGAAGCATATAGCAATTGTGGAAAGACTTTACATTTCATGCAATATAAGTCCCAACTTCAGAAATGTAGACAAAAATATAATTGTATGCTTAGTAAAAGAGCAGGTTCACTTATTTGAAAAGAAAAATCTAATTTTCACTTTAATGCAAACAAATCAGGTCGACTATTATCTAACTATATGCACATCAAGTGAGACAGAATTCAAATCCCGGCCATCAAAACAAATAATGGTACTCTATTGACAGATGTTAAGGAAATACTGAGCCATTCCTTTCCTTTTGCTCCTCTTTATACCATGAACCTCTCGCCACTCATAATAATGTTATCTTTGTCTTCCTTAATTCTTGTCAACTACCTCAGATTTCTGATGCTGATAGATTAATTTTAGACAATCCCATCGACATTCAAGATATAATTGCAGCTATTAGTGCACTAAACTCCAATGAAACACCTGGCCCTGACGGTATTCCGGCTGAGTTCTACAAATGTTATCGAGACCAATTCATTCCTGTCCTACAGACTTTCAACACACGTCCATGATGGGGGGCTCTTTCAATGAAGCCACTATCATTGTCCTCCCCAAGCCTAATAAAGATCCTACTTTAGTATCAAATTATCGTCCCATATCTCTAATAATAAGGACCCGTAAAATATATGCCAGAATTTTAGCAAATAGATTATCTCCCTTGCTTTCCAACATTATTCAACTTGATCAGACTGGCTTCTTGAAAGGTAGATTGTCAGCCCATAACACTCACTTGCTTTGTCATGCCTTGTCTCTTGCAAAAGACTCCAGCTGTCCAATTGGTGCATTGGCTTTAGCATTTGATAAGGTAAACTGACAACTTTTATTGAACACTTTGGAAGTATTTCGGTTTGGGCCTATTTTTATTAATATGATTAAAGCATTGTATTCAGCACCATCAGCCTCCATTTATGTCAATGGTGCATGTTCTTCTCCATTCCGTTTATATAGAGGCACACACCAAGGGTGTCCATTATCTCCTTTGCTATTTCTCATTGCCATAGAACCTCTCTTATGTTCTTTCCACATCAATATTAAATACACAGGTGTTATTTTGAAAAAACCGAACCTTAAAATGTCTGCATACGCTAATGATGTGTTATTATATGTTAATGGTCCGCTTACCTCTATACCTTTTATTCACAATATCATTCATAAATATACTGATGTTTCTGGATATTCCCTGACTACTAATAAAACTGAGTTTTTCCCATTAAGGGGCTGATTCCGATCTGGGTCAGAAAGCTCTCTGACCGAGCCGGATCCAGAGTATTTTCCGACCAAGCTGGAGTCCTGCAGTCCGACCAAGTGGCCGTATGCTGCCAGACTCGGTGCGGTCGGACTCCCATAGTAGTCAATAGGAGCCAGTCGTACAACGCATACATGGGCTCCCATTGACTGAATGGGAACACCCCGCACAACGGTGCCCCCTACAGTGGGTACCCATTGGTGCCATCTGCACCATACATGCCTGTGTTGGGGCGACCCTTGGGTCTCCCCCTGTGTCCGAGTCATAGGGCTGCGGGTTACATGGGTGACAGTGGGTCCGACGTGGACCCCCTAAGGCAACTTCCCGGACGTTTTGCGAGCTGGACACTCGGGCTCTCACTGGCTGTCCGACGCGTGCATCATACTGGCTCGGTCGTAAATCGCATCCATTGCACGGCACGGTTAGCTTACGGTCGAGATATACGGAGGGGTTCGGACCCGGAAACGACTCGGTCGGTGAATTTCACGTACCTCGCATCGTACTTGCTTGCTCGTACAGCTGTACCAGTCGGGTGGAAAACACGTGTACAGCTTGTAGTTTTTCGGGCCGGATCGCGTTCGCTGCCCTTCTAACCCGGATCGGAATCGGCCCCTAAATGTTTTTTGTAATTCTGCAATATTGGCAAATACCGTTATAGTGTGGGCTCCCAATAAACTCAGATGTCTAGGTGTAACATTTACTGATTCAGTTAAAAGTACAGTTGAAACCAATTGTTCCACAAATTTAGCTAGTACCAAAGAGAAACTGGGTAGATGGTCTAATCTTCATTCAAATTGGTGGGGACGTATTGAGGCCATTAAAATATCTATAACTCCACAAATCCCTTTCTTGTTGTCCATGACACCCTTATCTTTCCCTTCTTCTTTTTATATTAAATTATGCAAACTATTTACTAAGGTTATCAGGAATAATAAACCTGCACAAATTAGTCTTTAAAAATTGCAATTGCCCAAATGTGATGGAGGGGTTGGCCCTCCAGATTAAAAAAAATATAATTTTGCATTTCTTGTGGCACAATGTTTGCTATTGTTCTAATGCACTCAAATGGCTTATTTGGGAAAAGAATACTCTGGCACAATATACATTACCTGCATTCCTTACTATGGCCAATGATTCATTTGCAAATGTTCACCCATTATTGCAAATTCTAAACTTGCACTTTTATCATTTGATGGAAGATTTTTCACTGACATCACATTCACTAAAAAAGTTTCTCTTTGGTTCAATCCCAAACTCCAATATCATAAAAATATTTCTTTTTGGAATTTATCGATCGCTGCTTGTATTCTTTTTGTTGCTGATATATGTCACTGATATACCACTTTTAAAGACCCTACCTGAGAAAAGTTATCGCCAGGAGGAGAACTTGCCCATTTGCCTCACGGACCTCGCTGCACCCGCTTCGCGGGTGCCGCATCGCTTGGAGGAGAGAGGGGCTGCTTGTTTGACAACGAGGGAGCTGTGGATTGCTGGAACCGGGCTGAGGCAGACAACGGGGCTGCGAGCGTTGCAGGGACTCCATTTCCCAGGAGTCCCTGCTTGACCGATAGTCAGCTTCCGGTCCGCTCTCCCTGTTGTCCCGCCCCCTGCCCCTTCGAGGCCTTTTAAACCCCTAGTGTCCCTTTTCCTGCGGGACCACTTTTAAAGACCCTACCTGAGAGGAGTTATCGCCAGGAGGAGAACCTGCTCATTTGCCTCACGGACCTCGCTGCACCCGCTTCGCGGGTGCCACATCGCTTGGAGGAGAGAGGGGCTGCTTGTTTGACACCGAGGGAGCTGTGGATTGCTGGAACCGGGCTGAGGCAGACAACGGGGCTGCGAGCGTTGCAGGGACTCCATTTCCCAGGAGTCCCTGCTTGACCGATAGTCAGCTTCCGGTCCGCTCTCCCTGTTGTCCCGCCCCCTGCCCCTTCGAGGCCTTTTAAACCCCTAGTGTCCCTTTTCCTGCGGGACCACTTTTAAAGACCCTACCTGAGAGGAGTTATCGCCAGGAGGAGAACCTGCCCATTTGCCTCACGGACCTCGCTGCACCCGCTTTGCGGGTGCCGCATCGCTTGGAGGAGAGAGGGACTGCTTGTTTGACACCAAGGGAGCTGTGGATTGCTGGAACCGGGCTGAGGCAGACAACGGGGCTGCGAGCGTTGCAGGGACTCCATTTCCCAGGAGTCCCTGCTTGACCGATAGTCAGCTTCCGGTCCGCTCTCCCTGTTGTCCCGCCCCCTGCCCCTTCGAGGCCTTTTAAACCCTTAGTGTCCCTTTTCCTGCGGGACCACTTTTAAAGACCCTACCTGAGAGGAGTTATCGCCAGGAGGAGAACCTGCCCATTTGCCTCACGGACCTCGCTGCACCCGCTTCGCGGGTGCCGCATCGCTTGGAGGAGAGAGGGGCTGCTTGTTTGACACCGAGGGAGCTGTGGATTGCTGGAACCGGGCTGAGGCAGACAACGGGGCTGCGAGCGTTGCAGGGACTCCATTTCCCAGGAGTCCCTGCTTGACCGATAGTCAGCTTCCGGTCCGCTCTCCCTGTTGTCCCGCCCCCTGCCCCTTCGAGGCCATTTAAACCCCTAGTGTCCCTTTTCCTGCGGGACCACTTTTAAAGACCCTACCTGAGAGGAGTTATCGCCAGGAGGAGAACCTGCCCATTTGCCTCGCGGACCTCGCTGCACCCGCTTCGCGGGTGCCGCATCGCTTGGAGGCGAGAGGGGCTGCTTGTTTGACACCGAGGGAGCTGTGGATTGCTGGAACCGGGCTGAGGCAGACAACGGGGCTGCGAGCGTTGCAGGGACTCCATTTACCAGGAGTCCCTGCTTGACCGATAGTCAGCTTCCGGTCCGCTCTCCCTGTTGTCCCGCCCACTGCCCCTAAACTACCCTATAACTAAGGTCCTGTCTCCCGCAGCGCGGGACGCAGCTCGGGGCGAAGACCGGGCAAAGAGCGGGCCGTTTGAGGCCGTTTGAGTACGGAGAGGACTGGACTGGGCCACCCCCCCTGTTTAAACTCTGTCACACTTATAAGTATTAAGTTTATTCTGTTTTTATACTTACCATGTGCTCACGGGGTAGTCGCAGTAAAACTGCAAAGGGAGGGAAAAAGCTTAATGGGACCCTAGATGATTTCATTACTAAGACTAATACGGCTATTGATATTGAAATCACTAAAATGCAACATAGAGTGTCCTTAGAGTTAGACGCAGCACGAAGACTATCTCAGGATCTAGCCTTGTCAAAAAAATCTTCCTTAGGTAATATTGCCTCTGCCAAAACTCCTGAGCGCTTGTCTGGTCCTCGGCCATTAATAACAAAGGCGGTTATTCATCACTCCCCATCATCTCCACCCTTGGACCAATCTTTTATCCCATTGTCGGCATCTCCAAGGCCCAATCAGTTCCTGTTGTCAAATACCCCTGGTTTGGACTTAGGTATTTCCAAAAAATCGGAGATGTTCAAGCCGTCTGTAAGTGTCAATAAAAGGGATGTTGTTCAAAAAAGGAAACGCCTCGCAAGATCAGCTTATACCCGGAAAAAGGCCAAAATTGCTAGGGCACAATTTTTTAATAATCGAAGACTCCCAGCTTTAAACAGGGTGGGTGCTGATGTTCCCCAAGTAAATGTTAGTCTCAAGGGCGAGGAGACTAGTACCAGTATAGACAGTGTAGAATTAGATACATCAGTGGGGGAAACCCTTCCACATTTTGTCGAGGGGGCTATTGAGGGACCGTCAGGTGAACCTGGTGAGCCACAGGGGGGTGATGAAGATTTCCTTAAAATTGTATGGGAGACACTGAAAAAGCTTTTATCCCCCCTCGAACTCAGACTCTCACGTATAGAATACAACCTGTTAGAAATGGACAAGACAATTGTTACTTTAGCAAGTCTTAGTCTAAAACAAATGGAACCAAAAATCTTACAGGGAGATGAGAGCACCCCACAGGCTCTAGTAGCAGCCACACCTGTTCAGCCCCCGCCCAACTCCAAACCTATACCCAAACCCCGCACAAAGGGTTGTAATCCTATAGTTATCTCCCCACAAATTAACGCCTCCATCCATCGCCCTGCACAAGGCACACTACCTACAAAACCTGGGTCTCGGGTCATTGTCCAAAAACTTAATAAGACTGCGACCCAAGGTACATATCTCCAGGGACCTAGAAATAGAAATATACATAACTTTCGTGGGGGTTTTATAGATCTACCCCCAGATGCTAGGCCGTATGTCGTATTGTTAGCCAGTGTGCCTGTTTTAGAGCCACAATCCCAAGAGAACTTTAGGTCACTAAAAAACAAGGTTATTTATTGGCTTAATGCAAACAGACAGTTACCGAATCACTTAAGAAGTGACATTCTAATGGTACGCAGGGTACCTTGGGTAGGTCCTACATCTAAGTCCATCCCAGGTGACTGTATTGTCGTCGCCTTTGCAGATCCATGTACAGTGCAACATCTATGTTCATGGGATACACGAGGCGAAAATTCAACAATTGTTGTTAGGCCACTTACCTTTTTTTATCCGCCACGGAAAAATCCAAATCTAGAGGGGAACTGGTCAATAGTCCAAAATATTAGGCGGGGTGGGCGAAGGGAAGGATGGCAAGGTCATAATGGTTGGTGGGAAGGGGCACCAACTTCCAACCAGTTTGGATGCTTGGATGAGGTCGATTGACTTCGGGGGGCAAACGATTTAATTTATGACCCCGAACCCACTTCCATTTCTGTGATTTCTGTCCCTATCCTACCAGAACCATGCATAGATAGTGCTGTTCTCACAGAAGGACCACGATTGGACCTAAGGCCTGCAATTAGGTTTATTGAGACCAGGGTGGAAGATGTAAGTTTACCCGAGGTTAATTCTATCTGTAGTTAAGTGGGGTTGCTCAAAATGGTTTCCTGGAACATAGCAGGGTTAAGGGGTCGTTTGGATAGTGATGATTGGGCAGAATTTATCGACACCTATGACATTGTTGTATTCCAGGAAAGTTGGGCAACAGTCCCTTTATGTAGAGCGGGGTATTTGAACTACTACAAGCCTGCTATACAGGGCCCAAAGGGAAGAGCCTCCGGAGGTTTGGTGGTGTGGATTAGAGACTCTTTGGGGTACCAACCCACGGAAATTTTGGTAGACAACCCTGATCTCCTATGTATTAATCTTAGTAAGGGTAATAATGAGTGCATTGTATTAATAAATATCTACGCCCGAGGCTGTCAAGGTGGCCGTAAGCAACCGGTTTTGAATGATCTTGATTTGCTTATGAGGAAACTAAGCTGTGACTGTTTTATCCTAGTGGCAGGGGATTTGAACTGCTCTTTTGAACCCATCCTTAGTTTAGCCGAGGATGTGGGAGCTGATGAGGACACTGTTTGGAACATCCCGCCATTAACTATAGGTAAGGGTGTTAGGGGAACTGAGGCGGCCCTGCATTGGTTGGGATTTTGTATGGAGTGGGGGTTGCGTGCAGTGAATGGCCGCACACCCTCTGAAAGTCCGGCCAACCAACCTTCAATAACGGGACTAGTATGAGTCGAATTGACTACATACTAGTTAAAGTAGATTTTTGGTCTTTTGTGGTAGACATGGAGGTAGAGGTACGGCCAGAGAGCGATCATAATCCTCTCTCATTGGGCCTTAGGTTACCCGGTCTGGGGGATGGACCCTCCGTAAAAGCATGCCCGACATCTGAGATCATTTTGTGCAATAATAGAAGACGGGTAAAATAGCCTAGGGTCATAGCAGAGCCTCTGCTTGTTAAAGAAATAGAGGAGGTGGTAACGAGAACTATGGGTAACATGTTGGACCTGCCATCTCCCCTTGGGGTTGATTCTCCAATTATTAATCTACACGAGAAGTGCTTCATGGAATTAAAAAGTTTGCTCACAAAGCCATCGAGGTCTAAGAAAGTTAATGCTCCCAAAAGTTGGTACAATAAGAGTTGCAGGGAAGCACACAGCAAATTAATTGCAGCAGTCAAATCTAGGGCCACTAATGATATTAAGAATGCCAGGTTAACCTATAAACACGTTTTATGGATAGCTAAGAGGGAATGGGATGACCATTACTGGTCCGAATTACTCCTGGCGTGTAAATCGTCTAATCAAATTAAGTTTTGGGAAACTGTTAAGTGGGGCAGGGACCCGGATTCCCAAACACCTGTTAATCATGTCTCTGCATTAGATTGGGTGGGTTTTTTCACTGTTCAATTTGAAGACACGAGTGTTGTGCTTGTCACACAGAATGAGCCTGCATCGGGTTTGTTTTTTAATGTTGGGGCCGCACTCACTTTTTCATCCACAGACACAGAGCGGGCCCTTGGTACTGTTCAGCCAGGGAAAGCCCCGGGACTGGATGCAATCCCTGCAGATCTTTTTAAATCGAATCCCGATGTATGGGTCCCGTACATAACTATGTTGGCCAATGCCATTGCAGCAGGGGCCAGGATCCCCGAATCTTGGAAAGGGGCAGAGATTTCACCAATTTTTAAAAAAGGGGACCGCTCATTGCCAAGAAATTATCGCCCCATAAGTCTGATAGACTCAATCCAAATAATAGTCTCCAGGATGGTTCTTGTAAGAATACAGGGATGGATAGAGCAGGAAAATATACTATCCCCCATGCAAGCTGGGTTTAGACTGGGCACTAGTACCATAGATCAGGTGTTCAGACTCACTATGCTTTATTGGAAGGTGGTATTTTTGGGTGAAGGGGTTATTTATGCTGCATTTGTGGACCTTAAGTCGGCTTTTGACTTGGTCCCAAGAGCAAAACTATGGGATTCATTGAGACTTATGGGCCTACCTGTTGAACTCTTGGAAATAGTCATGAGATTACACGAGGATAACTTCGCCCGAGTGAGGTGGGGCAAACAGGGCCAGGTGACTGACAGCTTCCCGGTAAAACGTGGGGTGCGCCAGGGATGTGTGCTGGCCCCCACCCTGTTTCTCCTCTTTATCAACCAGGTTGTTACATTTTTCACCAACTCTCAGACAGATGCACCATCTTTGGGCGAGTGTTAATATTTTCTGATGATACCCTGCTTCTCTCTAAAACCCGTAGTGGGTTGCAAACAGCCCTGAATAGGTTCGCAGAGTTTTGCAGGGTAAATGATCTACAGATCAATGTAGACAAAACCAAATTGATGGTTTTCAGTAATAAAAACCTGATCACAAGCTCTGTTAGTTTGAATGGTGTTTTGATTGAACAGGTTAAGGTAATGACCTATCTGGGTGTGACCTTGGATTACCAACTAAGCTGGAAACCCCAGATTGAGGCATTATATCTCAAATTTGTTCGTCTTACGGGTTGCTTACTACAGGAACGGATGTATGACGTTACAACGCATACTTTTACAACGCCTACCTTTACATCGCAACTTTTACAACGCATACCATTACAACGCATAATGCTTTTAGGTGCTGGATAGTGAATAGTTTAATTTACTATTCCAACTCCAGTCCCCGTGGATAGTAGGGAAGGTTATTGGATAGTAAATTAACCTATTCCCTATCCTAGAGCGCCCCCCAGAGCAATGCGTTGTAATAGTTTGCGTTGTAAAAATTGCGTTGTAATGGTAGTTCGTTGTAAAAGTTTCGTTGTAAAGGTTGTTTCCCACAGGAACAGAAGAAATCCTTGACCAAACGCATTGCCCCAGTATTAAAGATTTATGAAGCTAAGATCAAAGCAGCTACCCTGTATGGTGCTGACATTTGGGGTTATAAGGATTTGTCTACCTTGGTCATAGCCCAGAATAGGTTCTTGCGAAATCTGGTAGGGCTTCCCCAGGCCACACCTACTAAACCATTGCTGCTAGACCTAGGTTGTAAACCCTTAAATGAGATGGCCCGGTTTCGCTTGGTGGCATTATGGCGACGGCTTTGGACGACTCCGGAACTTAGCCTTTTTGCTAATGAATTGGAGGAGGTAAAATCGTTGCGGGGTGCTTCTAGAATCCCCTGGCTTAGGGAAGTTAAACACACCTTGCTAGAAATGGGTCTTTACCAGCTGTGGACTAATCCAGGGGGCTCCATCTTCCCCTCCAAACAAGACTTTAAAGACCTTTTCTGGGCATCTGCTACATCAACTGCAGTCACCCAATCATTAGATACCAACCTAACAGGGCTTTTTTTTGACTCATAAACTGACACCTTTTCTTGAGCCTTATTGGGACGTGATCTGTAAAACCCTCGATCGGAAACTGTACCATCAATTCCGTGTCGGGACACTCCCCATCAATTCATTTACTGTCAAGTGGGTGGGGAATGTAAATAACAAATGTCCCTGGTGCCCGGATCATGTGGAAAGTATAGGTCATTTGTTCTTTGCCTGTCCAGCCTACCGAGCCCCACGCTTAAAATGGCTCAAACCTTTATGTAGTATACTGGATAGTAGGGGACACCTCGAAGCCTTGTGGAAGTTTCGTACTATTAGATCTGAATTCATTGTGGTTAGTGTGGCTAGGTTCCTAGGAGGGGTGTGGTTGATCCGTATTAGGAATATGAATTCTTTTTAAATGATAATGTATGAAGGTTTTTTACTGTAAAGTCTTTTCAATTGTTTAATAACTTTTTATAAGGGTTTATGAATGCTGTTTTTATCAATATTTCATGTATTGTATGCTGTCTTTTATGAATTTTATTTCGAAATAAAGACGTAATGACCTGACCTGATATGTTTTGCTCATTTGATGTTATTCAAACTAAATATTATTTACCTTTATCTGACTTTTCCGAATACACATTACTATGTAACACTGTTCTTAATGCTTATCCATAACTGCTTTCTATGTATCAATCCTCTGGTATGGAGTTTTGTGTTAATGTGTTCAGTCATACATGACATATTGCCTCTAAAGTCTATAAAACACTTTCTACTCCTAATTCCTCATTCGCCCACCTTAATCAGAAATTGTCACCATACATACATCTTTAACCCTCTAATATGTCCTGGATGGATATTTGACCTTAATCATAGGATTATTATTGTTTAAGTCGCTTTCTCCACGCCAGAATTTCCCTCCCTCACCACCAAAACTTCCTTCCCTCACCCAAAGTGTGTCAAGAATGGTAGCCAAAATTTTCGCTTTTTCTTTATCTGATCCAAGGTATCTATTTTAGCAGTGTATCTCATGGCTCGTAACCAGTCCGAGATCGTAGGGGATAAGGGAGACACCCATAATTTACAAACCTCCCTCCGGGCCAGGAAAATCCCGTAGAAAACCAGTTTAGCTTTGTCATCCATATCCTTACTCTGCAAATTATATCTTCCTGTTATAATTAGTTCAGAGCTTACCTCTATCTTCTGATCTGCAGCTTGTGATAGGCAATTACTTACGGCCTCCCAGAACTCCCTGATGTTCGGGCAGTCCACGAATATATGCAGATCATCTTCGTTGGGGCACCTGCAGTTAGGGCATTCCACCAGCCCACCAGTTTTAAATTTTGGAAGTCTGCGAGGAGACCAGTATGTCCTGTGAATTGTAAACAAATGGTTTCGCCTTAAGTTTTCAGGTTTGACTATTTTATATAGCATAGCCATAGTTACTTCCCATTGAGTTTCCGTTACGATGTTCGGCAAGCAATCGCCCCATAGTACATCAGGAAGTGAAAACAAGCCGTCCTCCATCTCAAGTATCGACCAGTACCAAAGAGCCACTTCCTTTTTGTAGGATTGAGTTGAAATAAGCTTTTCTTCTAGCTCATTCTGGAGTCCAACAGTATTTTCCACTTCACTTGCCCAACTGTGAATTTGCAGATACTTACATTTTGAGAAGCCCCGACCCCAGATGGCCTGAACTTGACCCCATTCAATCAGCTTTCCATCTGGAAATAAGTCACCCCATCGCTCCAAACCCGACACTCTCAAAGGAGTAGCCAGTGCATCCTTAGACCAAAGAGGTGACCCTTGACCATCCCATATTGGGGCCATGTAACCATAATAGGGAATCTTGAGTGCTCTCCTTATAATTTACCAAAGCTCCGCCACATCGTGCAACGTCTTGAGCCTTCCTTTCTTGAAGAACCTTGGATCAGAAAATTTGCACAAGAAACCATGCTCATTGTATTTACAAGTCTTAAGCATTGCAACAAATATTCTTCCAATATCTGAGGCCGTCGGAGTATTCAGCAGCATTCTCAAATTCTTTAACTGAATAGCCCAAATATATAACTGAAAATCAGGGGGCGCCAATCCCCCTTTGACCAACTTTCATCTTATCTTGTTCCAGGATAAACAGGACCCTTTAGAGGCCCATATAAAAGAACAGATCTCACTCTGCAACCTCAAACCAGTCTATTTTAAATGCTAGGGGAATAGTTTCAAACAAAAAAGTCAATTTTGGCAAAATCACCATCTTTACCAAATTCGTAGGGCCGTACAAATTAAGTGATAAGTGTCCTCATCCTCGCAGCATAGCACCTATTTCTCTTTTTATCTTTAAGAAATTTGTTTTTGCTAAATCTCCAAGGTTATGTGTGATCCTCACCCCCAGGTATCTCATCTCAACTTTACAATTTACCTCTCCTGTATCCAAATTCCACGACATAATCTCAGTCTTATCTTCGTTTATCTCACAGCCTGAGACAAGACCGAACTCTTTAGTTAATTCTAATAAACCTTGCATTGATTGTTGCAAATTAGGGGTATAAATAATTATATCATCCGCGTATAGTCCTATTTTCTTGGACCACCCTTCTACAACAAAGGGAGGGATATTCTCGGCATTCCTAATCCTGCAGGCAAGGGGTTCTATATACAAGTCAAACAATAGGGGAGACAATGGACTTCCCTGTCGTGTCCCACGCATCACCTTAATGGACTGGGTTAAAATCCCATTAATCAATACCTTAGAAGTAGGTGAATTATATAGAGCTAGCAGTGAGTTGGTGAAACATGTCCCAAGTTCAAGATCCTTTAAAAAGAACCAGTTTACCCGATCGAAAGCCTTGGCGGCATCGAGTGCTATTACCGCCAAGGGAAATTTATGAACCGTAGCCATATCTATTGCGCCTATTAAAGAAAAAGTAAGCTCCTTTAGGAATCTACCCTTTATCACCCCTTTTGATCTTCGTGTACCAATTTAGGGATAACCAAACTTAACCTATCAGCCATTATTTTTGTAAAAAGTTTATAGTCGCAGTTTGATAGCGATATAGGTCTGTAAGAGTCTAAATATTTAGGTGATTTCCCTGGTTTTGGATTTAGGACAATGGTCGCCTCATTCCATGAGTCTGGCAGTGCCGCCTCTCCCTGAAAAATGCTATTAAATAATTGAAAAATTATAGGAGTAATAGTCCCACTCAAAGCTTTGTACACCTCAGCCGGTAGACCATCTGGCCCCGGAGCTTTGCCTCTCTTTCCCGACTTGATAGCATTTTCAACTTCAGTTAAAGATATTTCACCATTTAAAACCTGCTTAAACTCAGTTGGAAGTGGATCCACCAGCTGTAACCATCCCGTTATTGCTGAAAGTTCCGGGTTTAGGTCCTCCCTGTAGACTTTCGAAAAGTAGTCGAAGAAAGCATCCGCTATTCCTTTACTCTCTGTAATAATGGTATTCGTCTCTGGCGGCTTCACTTCCTTAATGAAATTGCGAACCTGATCTTTCTTCCCCTTCCATGCTAAGAGTTTACCACAACCCTCACCATAGCTGAAATGAGCCAACTGACTAGCTTCCAACTTTTACTTAATTCTATAAGTGAAGACTGCCATTAGGTCCGATTTCAACTCTTCCAAGTCGTGTAAGACCTGCTCCTCTTTTGTAGAATCCCCAGTATTAATGATCTTAGCCTCACACGGACGAATCCTCCTCTCCAACTCTAAGACTTTACTATAATAAGATCTACGCTTCTTAGCTCCCAGAGCTCCCAGTCTACCTCTCAAAAAAGCTTTACAGGTTTCCCAGACCATCTCAATCTTTGCTGTGCCGATGTTTTTTTTCCAGAAAAACCTCTAGCTCTTCACTGGCTACTTTTAAGCTTTCTTGGTGTAGGAAGACTGTTCGATCTAACCTCCAGGTTGAATCCAATCCGCTTGTTTTTAACTTCATACTCAATATGATAGCCGAGTGATATGAAATATGAACACCTACATGTCCCACCGCCGTCACAAAGTCCTTTAATCTAGAATCCAGGAGAAAATAATCAATTCGGGATCTGTGCTTATATTTTTTATTGTAATACATATATCCTAGCTGTTGACCCCGCTTTACCCTCCAGGTGTCGCATAAACCAAACTGAGTCATCAACAACCTGATTCTATTAGACATTTTAGAATTCATCAACCCTCACGATTTTACTAACCCATCTAAATTATAATCAAATACTGCATTGAAGTCTCCTACCATGATTATTTTCCCCGTAAGACCGAATACCTCCCAAGCTAAAATATCTAGAGGTCCATCATCATCCAAGTTTGGACCATAATAGCCAATTATAATTAAAGATTTTCCTGCCACTTTTGCTTTCAAAATCAACCATCTACCTTTTGGATCTGCCACTGTAAATTTAACACAAAAATGTACTCCTTGCCTAACCAAAACTGCCACCCCTTTTGTGACTATGGTTTGAGGTGTATAAAACGAATAAGCAACCCACCTAAAACTTCCTTACACTCAGCAGCAGTTAAATGAGTCTCTTGTAAAATAATAATATGGGCGTGTGAATCCTCTAAATACTCTAATATTACCCGTCTCCTAGATTTTAAACGTAGGCCATTAACATTCCAAAATTTCAATTCCATTATATTAGCCCCACTCATCAAATTCAAAACAAAATACTCCATAGATCATGGCGACAAATAGGCTTCTGTGGAATTTTTTTTTTGTTTTCTCCCGTACCCTAACCCTTCCCCACCCTCGCCCCCCTCCTGCCCCCCTACTATACTCTCCCTCTCCCCACCCTCCCCTGGAAAACCCAGGTGCCTACCGTGGTGGTGCAAAATAACTCAATCGCAATAATTAATACAGTGTGTGCAAGCTTCAGTCTGGAAGCTAAATTTTAGCCAACTTTTTAAATCTCCACGCTATATTATTACAAGCCTGCCTGTTGAGCCATCTCTTGGCACTGTTCAATAAATGTATCTACTTCTTCGACCACTCGAAAAGTGTGCATCTTATTTCGCCACATTACTTTAAAAAATGCTGGAAACTTAAGTTGAACCGTGGCACCCAAGTCCCTGAGATGCTCGATCCGCTTACCTAGTTCCCACTGTCTATTAGCTGTGACGGGTGACAAATCAGACCTTATTTCAATTTTCACCCCGTCCACTAAGATACTCTTCTTCTTTAAGGCAGCTGATAGAATTTTCTCTTTTAAATTATACGTCAGAAAATTCACTAAAATCTTTCTCAGCTTGGTGCGATTCAGATTCAACCTGAAGGGATCTCGGTGAACCCTCTGGATATCTGCTAAAATCACCTCTTCATCCTCGTCCAATTCCAGATCACATTTAAGAAGATTTGCCACATATTTCTTAATATTTGAACCATCTTTCCCTTCAGGTAATTTCAAAATGTTTAAATTATTGCACCTGTGCATATTCTCAAGCCTCTCCACTCTGTCTTCCTGTGCCCTCTCACTAAACTTAATTTCTTTGATTTCCCTGCGGTTATCTGCAACAGACTCTCGGAGCTTCTTTGCTTCAGCTTCTAGCTCTTCTGTACGGGAGCTTAACACATTAAATTTAGCTTCTAATATGCTACAAGAGGCTCGAATACTTTCTTGATTGGTTTTTAAGATCTCAAACCCTTTGTGCATATCCATATCTAGTTTTTTTAATAGTGCAATTACTGGCAAGTCTGGGTTGCCCAGCTCTACTTCCTTGTCCTCTAAAGAGGTTTGCTCAGGAACACCAATGTTAACGCTCTCTGATCCACCTGTTACAACTCCTGACACATTAGGTTGAGCCATATTAGATGTCATCTGGTCTGCCAAACCCACTAACTCATTTTTAGGCTCGCTAGGCCTTGCCCCTCCATTTCTAACATAAGAGCCTGACAGCGATTAGGACTTAAGTGGCAGGACCAATCTAGTAAACCCTCAGCACTCGGGGTGAACCCTCTGCCCATGTCCTCGGAGTTTGTACTTCCACAAGGCTGCACGGGGTTAGGTTTTAGTATTAAAGTATTAGGGATTGTTTTAAAAAATGAGTTGAGAGATGGGGTTGTTCTGAGTTTGCGTTCCAAACTATTATGCTTTCCCGCTTTACTCGACTGTTTAGAGCGGTTTCTTTTATTTTTGCGCTTTTTTAAAATTAATGTCTTGTAGACTTCTATCTTTAGGCTTGGGGGGACCGCAATATTTTACTAATGCCTTATCACCCGCTCCCTTCCCAGCACTTCTCAGTGTGTAGCCAGAGGCCCCTGAATTTACAGCCTCAACCAGAGTGTTCAAATCAGCTGAGCCCTCTAAAGCATGAGCAGGAACAGCATTACCTTCATGGCATATAGTTTCAACAAAACTATTGCCCCCTAAGGCAGTGTCCGCTCCTCTTCTGCGTCCCCCAATACCTCTGTACCCGACTCTTGCTGCAACACATCGACCTCTCCCCAGTTCATGTGCTGTTCTCCCCCAGCAGCCCGACTCGGCTCTGCCTGCCATTGCTGCTGCCACTAGCTGCACCTCCGCCTTCTCTTCTACCTCGCTCCGAAGTCCTTTCACCTCCCTGGCCGCCATGCAATGCCGAGGCCCTGGCCGTCATGCCAAAATCACCCGCGGCTCTGCAAAACCTGCTCCAGCACCCACAACCGCTCACGAGAGAACAAAACCAGGCGGAAAAGACGACACTTGCTCCGCCAGTACTGCCTCTACCGGTAAGCTACACCACCACTACACTCTGCCCCCGCGACCCGCTGCTAGCCGGCCACCATGTTTTCCCGGTAACACCAATCCTTTATTCATCAGTTCTTGTCAGACATATGGAATATTATAACTCAGATCCTTAAGTTCCAAACAGCTTTGTCTTTCCATATTCTAATCCTTAAGTCTTCTCTCCTTAAGTCTACATTATCCACTAAGGATTGCAAACTTTTGGACTTCCTTATTTCTACTGCAACCAAATCTGTCACTTCCAATTGGAAAAATGTGACACTACTTTCAGTTAATGCATGGTGGGAATGGATAATTTTCCTAGATGTGGGCAATGCTCATTTCCACGTTCTCCAAATGATTTATCTCCCTTCAGGTTTAACATGCGGCCCAGTCTTGTTTCTTATATTATTACATGTTCTTCAGTTTAAAGCATGTATTTTACAGCCAGATTCATCAACCGAAATTGCAATCGCAATAGCTGCGAATTAGCTATTGCGATCGTAATTTAAAGAAAAGCAATTCATGATTAGGAAGAGTAAAAAATTGCGAAATCGCTAAAAAAATTGCGAAATCGCAAAATAATTTGCAGAATCTAGGAGGAACCCCTATAGCGAATCGGATTTTGCGAGAATCCATGCATTCTGCGAAATAGTTTGCGAACTCGCAAAATAATCGCTAATGCAATTCATGAGAACTCGCAAATTTGCGAAAAATCAGAAAATCGCTATTTGCGACGTGCAATTTAAGGAGAACCCAAACCAGGTGGTAAGCATGAAGAGAAAAAAAGAAAAAAAACATTAACTAGCCACAGGTGCAGGCCTGATCAAACACACTTAAGGAGACACAGTAGGAGCATGAGGACTCTCATAATGCCAGGACTCTACATGGTGGTCAGGCGGCGAAGGCTCCAGGCTGCAGCAAGGAACAGACGCAAGATTCAGGAGTGAATATTCTGCCAGCGGATCACCCTTCTGGGCCAAACTGTGGAGCAAATCTACTCCAAGTACCGCCTGAATGGGGCAATGATCACTAAGCTGATCCGGGACTTAGGCCCCCTGATGCAGCACCCAACAAGGAGGACCAATGCCGTGCCCACCCATGTCCAGGTCTTGTGCAGCCTGCACCTCCTGGCCTCCGGAAGCTTCCAGGGGATAGTCGCTGTTGCAGGGGGGATCTCCCAGAGCACCATGTCCCGCTGCCTAAGGAGTTTCCTGGAGGCAATGCTGACCATTATATCACATTCCTGACCACCCAACAGGACTTGAATCAAACCAAGCTTCATTTCTACAACATTGCACAATTCCCACATGTAATAAGATGCATTGACTGTACCCACATCCACATCTGCCCACCTGCACAAACAGAATACATGTACCGGAACCGCAAGTCCTACCACTCCCTGAATATCCAGATGGTGTGCAACACTAAGACAATCATTATGGAGATAGTGGCACAATACCCAGGGAGCACATATGACTCCTTCATATTCCGGCACAGCGGCATGCACACACGACTGGCCAGGGGAGACTTTGGCGAAGGACACCTACTAGGTAAATACACATGCCACCAAATAGTACACTGTGACCATGTAGCTGCACATAACAGGCACTCACCCTCTGCTCCTTTCATTCAGGTGACAGTGCCTACGGTCTCCGTGAGTACCTCCTCACCCCATACCTCAACCCTGCAAAGCCACAGCAACGGCGTTACAATGCTGCACACATACGCACAGGAAATTTCATTGAGAGGACATTTGGGCTTTTGAAGAGCCGATTCCGCATACTTCACAAGACTGGTGGGGCCCTCAAATACGAGCCTGAGGTCTGCTGCCGCATCGTGGCCGTGTGTGCAATACTCCACAACATTGCTACCAAGCGCAGGATACCTGTAGAGATCTCGGGCAGTGATTGGGAAGGGGACAACCGCCCACCTGCACAGTGCATCATGCACGTGGGGAGACACAGGCGCCACAACCAAATCACTATTAACTGTTTCTAGTGCACCCACTCTCCTCACCCAATACTTCACTCATGCATGACAATTGAAATAATGACATGAGTCAGATTAACTGGTACTGAATATATGTTATTGTTTTGTTCACAATAAAGTGGCAATTTTTCACACAGTAACATGAGAGCTATGTTGAGTCATATGTCTCCATGTATGTGAGGAGGGCATGCTTGTCTCAGCAGCATGGCCCTTCATGGTACAAAAGAAATGGTCAATGGCGCCTCCGGGCGGACGCTCCCAGTCGCCTTTCCAGCTCTTTCTCAGCATTTGCCAGTGAGGCAGCAGTGGGCCTGGTGCTGCGGCGGGGTACTATCACCAGTGGCACCGATTGGCTGCTGTGGCTTGAATTTCCCTCACTTGCGTCATCCCCCCCACCCGCCTGGCCATGGCCAGTTGCCTGCAGACCCTACACTGCAGTGGTAACTTGCTCCAGTGCCCTTGGGACATCCTGGCATCATTGGACCATTTGTACTTGCATGGCCAGCGAGCGTCATTAGAGTTGGGAAGTGGCATTCCCTATGATGTAGTTTGACCGCGTGTACGCAGACAGGCGGGTCAGCAGCTGGCGGTGGCGGTGCCAGTTGACGTCCCGCTGGGTCAACATGGCCTGGGTGTTGTCCTCCACTGCAGCGGTTGTCCTCTCCATTCTGTCTGAGAGCTGTCCCACATTCCTAGTGGTCTTGTGCAGCTGTAGGTGAATTGCTGCGAGATGACGGGCCTGCTTCTGGTGTATGCAGAGCATACGGGGCTCAATTGAGAGGCCAGGTACCCGCACATTCACCCCCCTGCCAGTGCGTGGTGTTGTGTCGCGCGGCACCCTCACCAGTCCGCTGGACTGTGTTCTCACAGTGGCAGTGCGCCGGGTTTGTTTCCGTGCTGCAGCTGTTGTTGTCAGTGCCACTAGCATGTGTGTCACACGCTGCGGTTGTGGCGCACCTGTTGTTGCTGAGGTGGCACTGTCCACAGGGGCAGGTGGTGGTACTACTGCTGGTGCTGCAGCTTGTCCTGATGCTCCTGGTTGAGGGGAAGGATGGACGTCTCCCTCGGTGTCCTCAGGATTGTCATCTATTTGCAGGGCTTCGCTATCAGTGCTGGGTTCTTCAGCGCCACCTGTGATGTAAAGTGGACGGTGATTAATGACATGTATCTTGCACATGGAAGGTTGCTACATGCATGCAGGCTAACATTCCCTGACTGGCTGTAGGATTTACTCTCACTGGACAGGTCTGGCTGTATGGGGCTAGATGGAAATTGTGGTCAGACTACATGTCCCACAATGCAATAGGGCTTTTCTGGTGTGCATGGGCTGCATGACTTGGGTTTCTAATGGGTTGCTCTGGGGTCATGGCCATTGTTAGGGGACAGTGTCGCAGTCGCATGGCACTTACCTTGGGAATCTTTGGTGGGTCGGGAGGAGTCCAGCTGGGTTACCCCCTCCCATGCCTGGGGGTTCAGGGTGTCCTCCACAAGGTCCTCAAGTGGGGTGTTGGGTGGGACAGCGGCCTCTCCTCCTCCTGTTGCGACACGCTCCCCCAGCCTCTCTGCGATCCTCTCCTTGGCACGCCCTCTGAGGTCGTACCACTTCTTCTTTAATTCTTCTATGGAGCGCTGGGTCACTCCCACGGAATTTACTTTGGCGCAGATGGGCATCCAAATCCTTCTTTTGTCTGCCTCAGGCACCCTCCTTGAGTCCTTCCCAAAGAGCCGGTCGTGGTGTTTGCTCACTCCCTCTATGAGGTATTCCAATTCTTGTTCAGAAAATTTTATTTTGCGTTTCCTTCCTGAGGAACTGCCCCCTGCTGCTTCCTGGGGCATTTTCTGCACTGGGGCGTCTCCTGATTTTGAGCTGGAGGTGGTCTGGAGTGGAGCTCTGGACAGTGCTGCTTCCACTTCAGGCTCAGTATGCAGAATGAGGGTGGGAACTGCCTGCTTCCTGGTTGTGATGTCATCACTGTGCTCGAAATGCGACTTCCCATTTTTGCGATCTTGCAATTAGCGAGATCTCAATTTGCGATTTCGGTAATTGCGAGATCGCAATTTCAACAAGGAAAACGGCCGATTCTGCGAATTTTATGCAATTTTGGGAAAATCGCAATCGGCAATTGCGGCCGATTGCGATTGGCTTTTTTTAATCGCAATTTTTCATGCATCCCATACTGCGATTTCTAAATTGCGATTCGTTATTTCTCGCAATTTAGAAATCGCAGAATTTGGGTTTGATGAATCTGGGGGTTAGTCTTTACCAGTCAATATATATTCAATGTAGCCCCTTTTTTTGGTTTAAATTATCATTTATATCTCCTATGTATGCAATAGTTTTGTTATTGGTATTATATTTAGATACAAATGGATGTTTATATTCCTTGAATTTACAATGTGTTTTTAAAATTCACAGTTTGGTGTTGTTCTCTGTATTGTGTTTAATATCTATGAAAAATACATTTAATAAAACATTTTGAACTCAAAAGGCGGAATACTATGCGCGTTCAGACAGGTTTCTCGGGCTGAAATGTTTTCGAAGAACAAAAATACAATAAAGCAAATTTGACAACAAAATTTGCAAATTATAAACCAATATAGTTTCTTGTTTGTCTTCTTGCAGGGGGTTCTAGTTGCTCTATTTGATTGTATCTTTAAAAGAACAAAAATACTTTAATGTGTGTGTGTGCCATTCATCAGCACACAGATAGAATTATTTAAATATTCATGTGAATCACATTTTACCACTCACAGAAACTTTACAGACATGGATATCAATTCTTTTTTGTATGGAAAACACAATAATGCATAATTTCATATAATCTGTCATAGCTTCTTTTTAAACATAGTTTATCAAGTTTCAATGATAAATACATTCCGCCATATCAGAAATGTTAGAATAACAAAAACGAAGCAGCTCAGTTATATATAATCATCATAGTAACATTTTGCATGTATAATCTAACATGTCCATCCAACAAATAAGGATAATCTGTCATAGCTCCCTAAATTAAAGAGAGAAATATATTGAGGCAAGTTTCTCGAATTTGGAAGTTCCTCCAGACCTTACACTCATTTAATTTTGTATGCCCAGGCTGTCTTCAATTTGCAAATCCTGCTGCCTTTTTACTGGAAGGTTTTTATGAATATGCCCCTTGTAATAAATTGGACCATTTGTTGAGCGGGTGACTACTCACCTTATGCAAAAATAACAATCCTTGCCAGGGTGAACTGCTAAAGTCAAAACATCCTCAATCCTCTGGTAGATGTGGCATAGAACAGACAGGTCTATCTTTGAGACAATGGGGTCGATTCCGATTCGGGAAAGAAATCAGTACGACAACTCGAATTTGTAGCCATTGCTGTACGAATCGTACTAATCGGTCCAAATCGTGTAGTACGTTCCGTAGGTAAAAAATAAGACTGAATATTTGCGAACCGTATGAAAAACAAGGGAAAAACCGTACAAAACGGACCCTGAAAGAGAACCGTACAAATTGTAAACATGCCGTACGACCCGACAAGTACAATCCAGACCCGGGAAACAGAATGCGATTTGTACGGAAAACGTCGCGTATGAGCTGCGATTCTTATGGAAAACTTCACGTATGAGTGAGCCACAAAATCCCATACGATACGAACCCCCCCTGAATGAAGCACACGCGAACCCTGCAAAAACGTCGCGTATGAGCGACCCACAAAATCCAGTACGATACCAACCCCCTGAACGAACCGCACGCGAACCCTGTAAAAACGTCACGTATGAGCGACCCACAAAATCCAATACGATACAACCCCACACTGAACGAAGCGCACGCAAACCCCGTGAAACAGCACAAGGATGTAGAAAACGACTCGTACCGCGACAAAGTCACGTTGCACACACAAATAAACAGAAGCAAATACAAGTAAACGAGCAATACTGAACAACGTGGACACTGTAAAACAGCACAAGGAGGGTGAAAACAACTCGCACAACACCACAAAACACGTCTCCAGTGTACAAACCATGGAAATGAATGTCCTGGCCAGATCCAAACAGGCAAAAAGAGGGGATAACTCTTAAACACCCTTTATAACACACCCACCAAAAATTCAAGGGTTCAAGGGGGAGGGGGTTGAAGGGTGCAAGGGGGAGGGGGAGAAGGGTGCAAGGCAGTGGTGAGAAGGGTGCAAGGGGGATGTGATGAAGTTAAAAAACTGTCCAACCACTAGAAACATTTCTGTGGACGCCCATGCCCAATTGCCCTCATCCCATGTGGCCCAGGTACACAGCCATGCACCATGCTCAATGCACAGAGAGTGGGAAAGTACTGACAAGATAGCTGGTGTAGGCAGCACAAGGCCCCCTGGGACCAGTGCAAACATAAACACCAGGACAACAAGTAAAAACGTCGCGTATGAGCGACCCACAAAATCCAATACGATACGAACCCACACTGAGCGCACGCGAACCCCGTGAAACAGCGCAAGGATGTAGAAAACGACTCGTACCGCGACAACGTCACGTTGCACTCACAAATAAACAGAAGCAAATACAAGTAAACGAGCAGTACTGAACAACGTGGACACTGTTAAACAGTACAAGGAGGGTGAAAACGACTCGCACAACACCACAAAACATGTCTCCAGTGAACAAACCATGGTAATGAATGTCCTGGCCAGATCCAAACAGGCAAAAAGAGGGGATAACTCAGAAACACCCTTTATAACACACCCACCAAAAATTCAAACTAAGCCCCACCAACAAATGGACCAATAAAAAGGCCCACACACACAAACCATGATCCTTTGTAACAGACACAATTAACAAGACACACTGACAACACACCACAAACTGCACACATCCACCTTCACATATACCCCCAATCACATTCTGACCCACATCCCCCTTCACATTCAGACCGACACACCCACATCCATACACACCGTCACCCCACACCATGTCCGCACAGAAGAATCCAAAGTTCACAAAGGAGAGATAGAGATCCTTGTAGGTGAAGTCATCAGAGTCGAGCCACAGCTGTTTGGCGCATTGGTCAGACGGACCAGCATAGCGGAGAAAACACAGCTGTGGGAGAGGATAGTCAATAGGGTGAATGCTGTTTCACCCATCAGACACACAAGGAAGGATTGCCAAGGTAGGTGGCATGATCTGCGGAGGATGATCAAGTGGAAGATGGATGAGGACTACCAACAGAGCCAGCACACTGGAGGTGGTGGTCCCCGCAGACCAGTACAGTAACAGCCCTGGAGGAGAAGGTGATGGCCCTGCTACCGCCGGTGGGAGTACATGGAATTGAAGGAGTCGTAGAGCCTGGTGAGTACACAAACAACTCATGTAACATGGGGGTAATGGCATCCACACCCCAAGTGCAAAAAATGCCTGCACCAACCCCCAAGCGCCCACTGACCCACAACTACATCCAAAAACAACGCTAATGCCACAAACATGTGTATGCCCCATTGAGAAAGCCATGCCATGCCATGTCCCATGCTAAAGGAAGCAAATACCCAAAAATGGATGTCCGGTATGCTGGGAGGGTGGGTGTCACAAAATGCATTGTGGGGCTCCAAATCAGACCCAATTGCATGGGCGTCCACAGGGGGGGCAAGGGGGGCTCTTGCCCCCCCCCGGATCACCAGTGCGTCCAGTGTGGGCCCAGTCAGGGCCGGACCTAGTCCATCATGAATTTGAAATGGTGACATTGTTCCAGGTGGGACCCCCCTCCATTGGGTGGGAAGGGTGCAAGGGGGTGGCTGAGCAGGGTGCAAGGCAGAGGGTAGAATGGTGCAGGGTAGAAAAGGGTGCAAGGCGGAGGTGGCGCAGGGTACAAGGGGAGGGGGCACAGGGTGCAAGGGGGAGGGGGAGAAGGGTGCAAGGGGGAGAAGCGTGCAAGGCAAAGGGGAGAAGGGTGCAAGGTAGAAAAGGGTTCAAGCCAGAGTTAGAGCAGGGTGCAAGGGGAAGGGGGAGAAGGGAGCAAGGGGCAGGGCGAGAAGGGTGCAAGGGGGAGTGCGAGAAGGGTGCAAGGCAGAGGGGAGAAGGGTGCAAGGTAAAAAAGGGTTTAAGGCGGAGGTGGAGCAGGGTACAAGGGGGAGGGGGTGAAGGGTGCAAGGGGAGGGGGAGAAGGGTGCAAGGGGAAGGGGGAGAAAGGTGCAAAGGGGGAGGGTGAGAAGAGTACAAGGGGGAAGGCGAGAAGGGTACAAGGCAGAGGGGAGAAGGGTGCAAGGTAGAAAAGGGTTCAAGGTGGAGGTGAGCAGGGTACAAGGGGCAGAAGCATGCAAGGGGGAGGGGGAGACGGATGCAAGGGGGAGGGGGAGAAGGGTGCAAGGGGAGGGCGAGAAGGATGCAAGGGGGAGGTTGAGAAGGGTGCAAGGGGGAGGGCGAGAAGGGTGTAAGGCAGAGGGGAGCAAGGAAGAAAATGTTTCAAGACAGAGGTGGAGCAGGGTACAAGGGGGAGGGGGAGAAGGGTGCAAGGGGGAGAAGGGTGCAAGGGGGAGGGCAAGAAGGGTGCAAGGGGGAGGGCGAGAAGGGTGCAAGGGGGAGGGCAAGAAGGGTGCAAGGCAGAGGGGAGCAAGGTAGAAAAGGGTTCAAGGCGGAGGTGGGGCAGGGTACTAGGGGAGGGGCAGAAGGGTGCAAGGGGGAGTGTGAGAAGGGTGCAAGGGGGAGGGCGAGAAGGGTGCAAGGGGGAGGGCGAGAAGGGGGCAAGGCAGAGGGGAGAAGGGTGCACGGTAGAAAAGGATTCAAGGCGGAGGTGGAGCAGGGTACAAGGGGGAGGGGGAGAAGTGTGCAAGGGGGAGAAGGGTGCATGGGGAGAAGGGTGCAAGGGGGAGGGCGAGAAGGGTGCAAGGGGGAGGGTGAGAAGGGTGCAAATGGAGGGTAAGAGGGGTGCAAGGCAGAGGGGAGCAAGGTAGAAAAGGGTTCAAGGCGGAGGTGGAGCAGGGTACAAGGGGGAGGGTGAGATGGGTTCAAGGGGGAGGGGTTGAAGGGTACAAGGGGGAGGGGGAGAAGGGTGCGAGGCAGTGGTGAGAAAGGTGCAAGGGGGATGGTGATGATGCTAAAACATTCCCAACCACTAGAAACATTTCTGTGGACGCCCATGTCCAATTGCCCTCATCCCATGTGGCCCAGGTACACAGCCATGCACCATGCCCAATGCACAGAGAGTGGGAAAGTACTGACAAGATAGCTGACACTGGGCCCTGGTGTAGGCAGCACAAGGCCTCCTGGGACCAGTGCAAACACAAACACTAGGACAACAAGGTCAGATATATTTGACAAGGACTCACAACCACTGTCATGGCAGCATGCTCCATGGGGGGACAGTCACACCACGATGGAGGCCCAATTCCAAATAAGACTGCAACTACCAGCATGGCCTGTCACACACCCCTTACACAAACATACCCTCCTGGGACAGGCAATGGATGCCCCACTGTCGCAATGGTCATGTAACACAACAAAACCAATACAGATTTGCAGAAGCATCCAAGCAAAAAATGCGAGGTGCAGATTCACGATCCCCTTGCGCTTCTTCCACACTGCCCTAGCGTCACCTTTGTGACGCAGCGGCCACACAAAAGTGGTGCCATGGTGCTGTGTATTTACAAGGTGACGCATCTGGGAGATGTGTCACATTCTAAAGCCCTGCGCCAGAAATAAGTGTACTGGCTCGGAGGGGGCGTTCCTGCGCAGCAACGCCTCACAAAAGTGGCTGAGTGAAACCTACAAGATTTCACTCTGTCACTTTTAAGCACATGCTGCATCAAAACTCAGGGCATGCTTGAAGAAGGTGTAAGGATTGATACAGCATTGTGCATATAGGGCCCCACAGAGCATTGCTGGAGCTGCGTTGGGCAGGTGACACAACTCCAGCAATGCGCCACTTCTACGGCACAGATGCGTGACGCAGCTGTGCCGTTTTTCCCCCATTGTTCTCCGCATTGTAAATGTGTCGCATCCATACTGGCATAGCTGTGGTGCACAATGACTGGCCAATCCCTGCTGATATGCAAGGCTGTGCCAGTTATTGTGAATATGCCCCCACATGTCAATGACTCCTGAGCACAGATCAATCTCACCCCACAACATACCTATCCACAAGTGAACATTGAGGACAATCCAATGCATAGACAACTACCAGGTGGAACAGTGCCAACTACAATGTGTATGAAAAAAGGATGTTGCATTAAATGACATTAACATTGTCTGTCTCTCGCACCCACAGGGCCACGTGCGGAATCTACCCCCAACAATTGGGAGATGATTCAC
Organism: Lissotriton helveticus; assembly: GCF_964261635.1. Taxonomy (NCBI): domain Eukaryota; kingdom Metazoa; phylum Chordata; class Amphibia; order Caudata; family Salamandridae; genus Lissotriton; species Lissotriton helveticus. The sequence goes on along the minus strand of NC_136057.1, from coordinate 787,639,139 downwards.
AGTCCCAGGCCCCGCAGGACCCTCATCCCACCGACAGCGATGCCTCTCACCATCCACGGATGAACACAACAAACCTTGCACCTCTGGTGCCCAAACCCGTGCAGCAGCTGGATCAGGAACATCTGCGCCAACCACCTCCACCATTCCTGCCACATCCCAGCAGACATCCCGGAGCCCTGCCCACAGTCAACAACAGAGTCAATCTGACAATGAGGGACAAGGGTTGCCGCGCACCCAGGAGGTGGCAGACAACACCACCACTGCCATCCCTCAGGGGTCCCGTCGACCTGATGTGCCCACAAGGGCAGGACAGGCACGTGTGGGCAGGGGTGGTGGGAGTGGCACCAGGCGGAGGCGAGAACCGGACCAGCCAGCTGGAGGGCCCGGTATGTCTCAACTACGAAACATCATGAAGGCATACCAGCGGGACACCAGGGAGATCAGCCGATAGTGGGGACCCTCAAAGAGATGAAAAACCTGCAGGCCGAGCAACATGTCAGTCAACAACAACACGGACGGACGGAAGGAGGCAAGACTGGCTGAGCTCCTGGCGGTGCAAAGGCACATAAGCCATTCACTCCGTCGGATCACAGACAACATGGAGCACCCTCCCTGGGTCACCAGGCAAGAAACATCTAGGCGAAGACCGCCACCAGGCACAGGGAGGGAGGAGGAGGAGGAATCATCCAAAGGAGCATCCCATGCATCGTCAAGGCCTGCATATGAGGGTCCCCCAAGGAAGGTGGGTCGTCCACGGAAAAGACAGTGAGAGGCAGCGGGCCAAGCACATCTCCCAGGTCACCTGGTCTGGCACGCACCTTGACCTTGTGTGCAGCAGCATCACCTCATTGACTGTCCTATTCTCCCAGATGGACTTGCTGGTTGCAGTCTGAACAATGATGTCAAGCACTGTGGTCTGAACTCTGTTGACTCAAACTACAAGGCATCACATCTCCCTCTGTGAAGTTTGGATTCCCGGCATTTTTGTAGCAGCACCTATCACTCACTCACGTTTACCGCAAGACATACAAATAAACAACACAAGCACAAGTAAAATTGGTGTTGCTGTCATTCTGGGCCCGATTACGATTGCGGTGAATCCGCATCCTCCGGGCCGGCGGAAGCCACCGCCAGCCCGGAGGATGCGGATTCACCGCTGTGGTGTGTTGGAAGACCCCCCGCCAGATTAGGATGGCTGGGGGGGTCACTGACGGATGGGTAGAAGGGCAATGCCGCCACGAAAAGGCATACGTTTTTTTCTTTGGAGGCCCGTTGCGGGCCCCCAGGGTGAAGGGGGATGTGGGGGTGCACATGGGGGGTACCTATGGTACCCCCCTGCATTTGCATGCACAAAGCATCAGGCACCGCGTGGTGCCTGCCGCTTTGTGCATGCAAATGCTCTGCTTGCATTTTTAACATTGCGGCGGGTGCTGCTTCAAGCAGCACCCGCCGCAATGTTAAACATACAGGATGTGACCGCCAGGGTGGCGGTCACATCCTAATCTGCACCGAGGGACCGCCGATGCGGATGGTCCCTCCACCTCTGGGGTGGTGGACGGACGCAGGTCCGTCCGCCATCCTAATAGGGCCCTTAGTATGAGTCAACAACATACAAGTGGGGATATGTCAAAGTATGCCAGAGTGTGGAACAAACTCAAACCATCCCTACACTGAGATTTGAGTCTGGTCGAGGACACACATAGGTCACAATGTATCATCAAATACATACATGGAGCGCAATACTCACCCGTGATTGTTTTAAGCTGCTGAGGGGGGTGGGCTTGCCATACTGCTCGGACAGACAGTTTTGGAAGAGTTTTATGAAGGCGTAGAGGTCATGGGTCATGTGGAGGTGCCCAGGGAGGGATTACCAGGTCTGTTTGTGTAGGTGGGAGAACTATCTCCCACATGCAGTTGTACTGTGGATGTGATGAATGGTGCCCAGGACGAGGTTGGCTGGACGGAGTTGGGGCAATGGGGTGTTGGATGGGAGACGTCCATGTTCGTCTTTGGGGCTGGGGTTGTGAAGGCGTCTGAAGCTGATCCTGCAGTTGACAGTGAGTCTATTGTAGGTAGCTCAGGTGGGCGGTCATGTGGCTGTGGCACTGGATGTTGAGGATGAGGTGTGCGGATGCACCGTGGATGTACACAAGTCCTCCTGGAGTCTGGCTGTTGTTCCTGTGTAGAGGGCGTTGCCGTAGTTGAGTCGGCTGGTGTTGTGGACCTGGGTGAATGTCTGTCTTGCCTAGGAGTGGATCTATCTGAAGATCATGTGCAGCATGCGGAGGGAGTTGCAGCATGAGGTAGAGATTGTGTTGAGTTGCATGGTTATTGTGAGCGAGGAGTGTACAATGAACACCTGCTTGCATGCGTGGGCACTGTGTGCTGGTGCGCTGCCCAGGCCGGTGTGACGCAAGTTGTCCCAGCTGTAAGGGGATGTAGTGTAGTTCCTATCTTCCCAATAGGCTCTGCGCATTGGAATAATACCTACAGCAGTAAAGGCCTAGGCCAGACGTTAACTAGGTCTACTACTGTCGATACTAGACTTAAGTTTTGGGTTTGCCAGCGTAGCTCAGAGTTCGCTAGAAACTTTCTCGAATGTTCAGGAAAGAATTAACTCCCCTGATTAGACAAGAAGGGATTTAGTTTCTGACAACCATAGAACATGACAACTTTGCTCTCCCCTAATCAAGAGTCAATCTCGAGAGTCGTGTGAGCACAAGGCAATTATTTTACTCAGTCAGTACGTGCATTCTTAGTCTCATCAGATTGTAGAGAAAAGGAAGAGACGGGCGTGTTCAATAAAAAGGTGTTATTTATTGATCAGTCTCTTTTTCTCGTACAAGAGAAATGGATCGATATTATTGCAATAATTATAGTTAAGTAAAGTGCATACATTAAAAGCAATAGTATAAAATAATACTGTAAAAACATTGACATGGTTTCTGAGCCATATGATGTTTAAAATGATTAAAATATATTTACATGCACATATACATTTGACTAAACGTACTCAACTGGTGTTTCTAAATACGCCTACCCCGTGTACCTGACCTAAGTCTAATGCGTGGGCGGGAATAGAAAGTTACAGTTTAAGTTAAGTTTGTTTTTGCCAAGTGAATACCTAAAGAATTCTCTGTGAGGGGTTATTCAGTTCTGTACCTGGAATTTAGGATGAATGAGGAATGGTATCTCTTTCTCTGCTCTCGATATTCCAGGCTGCCTGCGAGGGCTGCCCAGAAGCGCCGATGCTGGGTCTCTCGGCTTGAGATAGCAGCGCGTCTCTCAGCGCGTCAGGAAGGTGGGGCTGCTGCCAGCGGGGTCTGCTTCTGCTCTCGGCTTCGGCAAGTATGGCTGCTCCGTCTCGTCACCACGCGTGTGTTTGCATAGGGCAAGATCGGCAATATTTATACCTTAAAGGTGCCGAGATTGACGTAAGGATGGACATAGATACGTCAATAAAGATGTCATACGACTTGCTCGTTAGCACATTCTTTACTAAAGTTCTCTGTGAAATCAAAACAATGGCCGCACGGATTTTCCAGGTTGTCATAGGTTTGATTTGTTATGAGAACGTCGTATGCCTTATCAGGGGCTGGAGGAATGTCGCTTGTCTAATTAGATCTCAAGCGTTATGACCTAATCAGATAACACGTTCCTGTGCCGTAGTGTGACTGCGTCAGATAACGGTATCTGCATCATGGGGGCTTTTCTTGCCTCATGGGCTGACTGTTAGTTAACTTGATAGTTAGTTTAACCAGAATAGGGTCAGGAATAGGGGGATCGATTCAGAACCTATAGGAATACATGACACCCACTCCACGCTAACTATGGTCATATTTACTAATCTATGCATAGTATAACATAGTACAACATACTATAGAGTATAGTGTATACCTCACCACCCCAAAATACATAAATGCATTTTGAAATTTTCAAATATACTGAAAAATTGCAGTCATATATATTGTATGCACTTAAGCTATGAATTAAACGCTAAAGTAAACACGCATTGGTATGCATTATTGCTTATTTGGTATATGAGAAATACACATGAAATGGCTCTTAACATAGCTATACAGAAAGGAAGTGCGAGACCATTTCATCACATAATAAAATATTCGTGAACATCCCAGCGGGCAACTAAAGTTCATAAAGTATCTGAAAATAGAAATCTTAGTTCTCTAGGAATAGTTTCTTACTTTAAGCAGAAGATAAGTGTCCCGAAAATTTTGTAAAAAATAATTTGGGCTGCTAAAAAATTGCTGTCCGTGAACTGGTGGGAAAAATTGTTCATGTGACTTTATTTTTAAAGTTGAAGGCCGAATTCAGGGAACGCCGTGTGCGAGCTTGCTCAAAAGTCTCTATTTCTGTTCTGGAGAGAACATCATATCATTAAGGCTTTCGAAAAAACTGTCAACAGCTTCATGGGAAAGTTCCACTAAGTCGGAAATAGGTGTAACCATGCATTCGTGCGCATGATTGTCTGCATTGACATTCTGATTCGCATTGCTGACAGAAGGTCGTACCTGTTCGATGCTGCTTTCATCTTGAACTTCACTACTCTTCAATCGTAGTGGTGAAGATTCCACGAATGCCGTCATCAGGATTGGCAGCCTTTGAGGGCAGCACAAAGCGTGAACCTTGGTAGGAACCAACAATGTATCTGCATCCACTGGCGCATCCGATTGTAGCGTCAGACAGGTGTCTAACACGCATTCTTCTCCGCATAGCAGACACCTTAGTACAGGTAAAACACACCTTTGCCACATTGGTCGAAATGATAGAAACCAAGTCATGTTTAGGTCTCTAAGCCGGGAGAGTCCCAGGATTTTTGATATCCGGTCCCGGTATCCAATGGCTAGGATCGTATCTTCCATTGTCGCGAGAGTTTGATCTGTGACATGGGTTGCCATAACGAAAAATAAGGACTAAGAATAGGATTCCTGCAATTAGTCCCAGGATCAGGGGAAGTCCGCCAAAAATCGAATGGATGAAATCTGGAAAAATACCCAGTATGGCTTTGAATGGTGTTAATGCCATCGAAAATACTGTCTTAAATACCTTTGAGACCCCAGTGGTATCAGAAATATTTAAGATTTCGCTCAGGATTTCCGCGAAATGTACGGGGGAATTAGTCGATAATAATGTATGTATCTCTGCAGTCGTCCTTGCGACTTGTAGATCATACGTTTCTTTTGATGACGTGAGCCTTGTAGGCGTCTGAAGAAGCACTGTTTTCATTCTGCTTAAAGTATCTATTCGAATAGAAGTAATTTTCAAACTGGGCCATGCCCTTGCCTCCCTGTCTGGAAAGGAGCTGGGGAACAAAGAACGTCCACAGCACTTGACCTTCGCAGTCGTAGTGACTAGATAAGGAGTCCCGGGCATAAGACTACAACATTTGCGGTCTACAATAAGAATGTAACTCCCATTATAGAGTCTTTGAAAGAATGGTTCTATTTCAGTTGCAGGTGCGCCTTGCTGGTGACATGAAAGGTTGTATGAATTCCCTTCACAGGCTCCATGCAAACTAATTCCGTTACACAGAAGCGTGCCGCTTAGTGACATAGCACAATTGTTGCCACTAAGAAACACTTTCTGTCCTTTATTACTGACACATGCATGTGAATAGGGCAGGTTCCAAGTTGTTTTAAGGTACCCCTTCCCCAATTTCTCGTACATGCCAGCCTGTATATATTTTTGGCAGTATTGAAACCTGAAGGTTGAGATTGGAATATTTATGATTCCGTGGATTATCCATTCACTGACAGGTCGTTCTGACATTGTCATTGGTAATCTTTCTAGTTTTTCAATGCTCAAGATTGTATAATCAGCACCCTTTTGCGCCATACCGATTTGTCTATCAGTAAGGTTAAAGATTTGGAATAGTGACGTTGTGTTGATTAAACGCCAAGGCACATAGCCTGAACGCAGATTTTGTAACGTCCAGCCAAGCTGTACAATAGAATGCAATTGTGACTGACCATGTTGTAATAACAGTAAGTCTTGCGATAATATGTTGATTGCTGAAGACACAATGCTGTCCAAAGAAAAAATTCTGGAGGACAGAGTCATTTACCCATTGTCCACTACAGAAAGTGATTTTTCCAAATTAATACGGTCAATTTCCCGTATTCTCTCTGCTGTCTCAATTTGATTAACCTTCCAGGCCTCATTGTATGCTGCATATACAGAGGCTGCTATGAAACGCTTTTGACGCTGTTTGCGTGGTCCCAGTATGAAATCACGCAAGTCAGCACCATCAGTAATTAAAGTTAGGTGTTGCTTAATTTCAGGCAGTGTGGAAGTTTGTAGCCACTGAAGGCATAATTTGCCCACACTGTAGGTTGTTATTATCCCTGGGTGATGTCTTTGGGGATATCTAGGGTCTGGCCTGGTCATTTTGAAACCCTGTGTTTTATTCAGGAATCTATCTTGACAGTTATTTGTATCTGTGGGCCAGATCAACCATTGTTTCCAATCAGGATGTGTTCTGTTTTGGTTTAATATATGGTTTACGTCTATCTCTTCATCTGTTACAGAGTTATTGCTAAACATTATTGGCTTTGGAATAGACGGTTTATTTAAATCTTTGATTTTGGCTAAGCCAAGACAGGTGGTTTGTTGAACAGTGTCATTTAAAAATATCATTTGTTCTGGGATCATGCAGGCTCTTAACAAAGCTTCTAAACCCTGTATTTGCTAATCTTTTGTACCCCAAACACTTTTCAAATCAACATTTTTGTCCCAATAATCAAATCCAAAAGTATTCATTTCTTCGAAGAATGAATCTGAATATATCAATTTTGGGTTGGTTATCATGGTTTTCATCCCTGTCTTGTTTGACATTTTAAAATAAAATGTTTCAGCATTACTTGTGTTAAAGCCTGAAAAATATGAATATTTGTCGTAAACGGTTCTTGAGCTCCCTTTTGGAGGTGTAGCACAATGTTCCCATTGATTATAATTTAAAACATTTCTAGGTTGTGCAGATTTATGTAAAAAGTGGTTACCATAGTGGTTATAGCAATACATACTATCATAATTTGTAGAACCTTGCAAATAATCATGTTTTGTAAATTTAGCAGACATTACTAAGTCAGACATCATGTTATTAATGCTTTCGAAGTCCCAATCATCAGCAAATGAGTTTGGTTTTGCAAAGTCACTCAAGGAGATCTTGATTTGGTGTGGGTATTTCAGGATCTCGACCGGACCATAAATTTCATAGTCAGTGTTGTCCCAGGCTACCCCACCAGGTATAGGATTGGCTGTGAAGTTGGTTGAAGAAAGTTCTCTTTTCTCGACGTGTGAAGATGTGTGTGGTTTGAGGACCAAGTTGATGTTCTGACTTGCTGTGTCCATTTTAGCATATTTTCCCTCAATGAAGCGTCCCAAAGTTAATACCATGATGAGCCAAAGTATGAGGATAAATGCACCAAAACCCACCCAAAATTCAATCCATGGAGAAATCAGATATGTTTCTTTCAGTTGGTTCAAAAGTTCCTTAGCTTTGTCTTTAAAGGATTTTGATGATGGCTGTGTCTTTGATTCACTGAAGCCTTCAGAGGAATCATCGAAGTTGATGAAGTACCCGGATGCAGTTCTGTCAATTGTTCCAATTGCTTCAGGATTTTTGTTTCTTGCATTGTCACTTGGTACTTCATTGTAGATTGGTGTGTCTCTGCTAAATGTTTTTATTTGGGTTGTCAGAGGTCTGAGTTCTATTGCATTGTTGCATAGTCCTTGTTGTTCTTCTGTAGGCGTTTCGAATGTGATGAGCCTCTTTGTTAGGACCTCTGTATTGGTAGCAAACCTTGGTGTTCTGCTACTTATTGGGAGTCCACTTGGCCTACTGTTTGTTATCGGCCACATGTTGTGGTTTTACCAGGTCGATGGATACAACTCGGTTCTCCTTTTTACCAGCAAGTGGCGGTAGTACAACTGATCTTGTCCCGTTGACAGACAAGACAGGAACTGCTTTTCTGTAAGAAGGCCCAAATTCCTTCTTTACCGCGATCTTCTCCCTGACTAGATCCCCGACTTTTGGAATCCAGACAGGTCTTGCTGGGACAGGTGGTGATTCTTCAGTGGTTGTTGGCTGTTGTTTCAACTGTATGTTGCTCAGGTCTTTTCTTGTTTTGTTTAAGTCCTGCAAGATAGCCAAACGGTCTTTGACATCAAAGCTTTTATCTTTAACCACTGAAGTCTGACTGTCGAGGTCAGAGATAATCATTCTAGTTCCAAATAATAATTCGTACGGACTGAATCCCCTCAGAGAATTTCTTGGCAAGTTATTTAGACTACGTTGGACACTTATTAGATGTTTGACCCACCCAGCTCCCGAACCTAATATCCTTTCCATTATAGATTGCTTTCTGCCTTGGTTTTTTCTTTACACCATCCCGTACCCTCAGGAAGGAAGTGAGAAGATTCCCGCTGGGCTGTGCTCATTTGGCCATGTTTCCCCCCCGGCCGGAGGGCTAGAGTGAAGACAATGGTCAAACGTAACATGCTCTTAGCGTATATGCCATTTAGACTCGCAAATCTTTGTATAACAGTCCGGACGTCAGCCGAGTGCTGAGGATCGACATTATAAGTGGAAACTAGCCTGTATATGTTAATCGCAAGCCCTGCTTTTTACTGGTGATATTATCTGCCTTGATACGACGAGGTATTAAACTGTTTCTCTCCCCACTGCGATCTCTGTTGCAGTTTGGGCAGTTTTTTACAAACATGGTGTGATGCAGGCTCATGCCTGGCCACCAGTACCGTGATTGTAATTCTTCCAGAGAATCTTTCAGTTTGAGGTGTCCAAGACCCTCACCCATGTGTGCGTCTGCGATTAACAAGCTTCTCCTGTCCATGTTTGGAATCACTCTATCCCCCACTCCAGGGATTCGAGCAAAAGGGACGGAGTTTGCATCGATTATGTATGTATAATTGAGTGGATAGTTGATCGGTAACGCTGAGCAGTCGCCTTTTGATGACGTTTTCACTGCCAGCACTGTTTCACCGTCAATGTATTTTAATGTACGCTTTTTTCGATCTACGGGAGCCGGTTTAGTGGCTGCCGCTGTGGCTGTCTCAGCCAATGAATTCCCTACAACGTGAACGCCATCACGCTGATGACTCAGTGAGTGTGTCACGTGAGTCTTTGGTAGTTCTTTTTGTAAAAGAGCTATTTGTTCCCAGAGCAATTTCTGCTTTATTGGTGCATCTGTGTCATCTTTGTAACCGTTCTGAATCCATGTCTGCAAATCCTTGTTATATGCTTTGACGCAGTAATATGAATCTGACACTTATAAGTGTCGGGAATTCGCGATCCGCATTATCCAGCGCCATTTTTAATGCTATTATTTCAGTTTGTAGTTCTAAATTAGTTTCTACTGAGTGTGATTTTGTTAATAGAGGTCTTAGTGTACCTCCGCGCCACACTTCTTTTGTAATCTCACATGTAGGGTTGTATGCATGTTCTCCCCAAACGGAGGGTTGAGCATGTCCGTCTGTATAGATTACACAGGCGTAATGTCGTAGAGGCAGAATGTCGATTGGCAGAGGATACGTCTTTTCATATTTTAGATTTTTTAATTCTTCTAGTTCTGGATCAAAGTAGTAGTATACTTTGTCCGTTGTGATTGAATTCACCCATTGTATCCATTCCGGATTCAATGTTGTTGTTGGTAAATTACACGGTGTTGTTAGTGCCTCAAAGGCTGATTCTGCTGTTCTGACTGTGATATGTCTACCGTCAGCTATCTCTTTTTCTCTAGCTATTGCGGTTTGAACTGCACGAATGATTTTTTCTGTATTACTGAATTTCTGTTCAGCTTCTGTGTACAAGTGTGATTTGAATGCAATTGGTACCTTTTCTCCCTCATTAGAGGTTAGGTATGTGAATCCGCATCTCCCTGGGATGACTCGAATCACAAGATTGCGTGTGTTATCACGTGTTTCTAATTTTGTTTTAATTAGCATGTCTGTTTGTAAGGATCTCACAATTTCTGTGTGTTTTTGAGTCCAATTGGATCTTTTAAAGTCTGGTTTAATTAGATCATAAAGGGGTTTGACCCTTTCTGAGTAATTTGCAATGTATGTTCTTCCGAAATTTAGGAAGCCTAGAATTGACTGTAGGTTTTTTTGTGTTTTAGGAGCTTGGATTACGGCACATTTCTCTAGGAAATTGTCAGCCAGGCTTTTACCTTCACTTGATAACTCATATCCTAAGAACAGGACTGTCAGATGGGCAATTCTGGATTTTTTAAAGTTGAATTTGTAACCCTCTGCTGCGAACCCAAGTATTATGGTGTTCACTCTTTTCAAGTGAGTATCCAAGTCATCATCTGTTAAGTAAATGTCATCGACATAAGATAACGCTTCATCATCATATAGTTGTAGTAATTCTGTTACTCTCGCTGAGAATACCCCCGGGCTGTTCTTGTACCCCTGGGCTAACCGACAGAATTGCTTTTGAGTGCCATTTACTGAGAATGCAGTTAAATATCTGCTCTCTGGTGCTATGTTTTGACAAAAGAATCCATTGGAGATGTCCAAGGTTGTTTTGTATTTTTTGCGCACTATGTTATTCATTAGTGCAGCACTGTGTGAGTTTTGCACTGCAAAGGTTTTGCAACATGTGTTAAGGTGTCGGTAATCCAAAACTAGACGATATGAGTTGTCTGGTTTGGAGACCGGAAACAAAGGATTGTTCATTTGTGAGGTGCAAGTTTCAATCCCCCCCTGGTATTCTAGCTGATCTAGTATTTCATTTACCTGTTTTTTAGCTTCTTGCTTAATTGGGTACTGCCTTTGTGCAGTAGGTTGTGATTTTAACTGGATTTTGTGAGGAGGAGAATCCTCCTCCCATCCTACATGATTTTTATATAAAGCAGGTGCTAAGGCCACTGCCCACTTTCTAGCAAGTGTGTATTTTTTATGAATCGGGATTTGATTCGAGAAGGCAGGCATAATTACTTCTTCGCCACGAGGGCACTCCCTGACAAACTCTGGTGGCCAGTCTTTTTCAGCTAGAAGGATATCATAGCCCTTGGAGAGATTATCCCAAAATAGTCCCCTTATTTTCCTAGTCTTATCTCCCTCTATACGTAATGTTATCTCGTATATCTTGTGGGGTTTGCTAACTCTGGTGTCTGCAGTTTCCACTTGAAGATATTCATTCGTGTCCACTGTCTCCAGATGATTCATAAGGACTTTGCGAGCTATGCTCACCTCTGCTGCGCTGTCTAGCATTGTCTGAGCCCACTCTCCGTTTTTCAGTTGTGTCCTCAGTATTCTCGGCATTGTTAACTACCTTGATACTGGCTACCTTCTTTTTTGGAAATTGTAATTTCTTTTTTTGTTGAGCAGGTTCCTTGTCTTTGGACTTGGCGTGCTCTTCTCTTTGTTCTGATCGTCCTCTTCTTTCCGATTTCTGCGAGGAAGTCTGAAAGAATTGAGAGGGACGTGTATCAATGTCTTGATATCTATCAGGTTTTTTAATATTATCCCTATTTCTAAGGTTATATCTATTCCCAGAGGGGTCACTCTGCGGTGACCTCTGTCTTCGGTTTGGAGATTTTTCTCTTCGCCTAGGAGACCTTCCTCTGGACTGGAATTTCTTTTCTTTAGGATTGGATTGTTTGTTTCCATCCCAGTTCTTTTTTGGTGAATTATTATTAAAAAATATTTTTTCTGGACTTTCAGTCAGTTGCGGTTTTACTGGTATTCCACCTAAACTATCTCTACCTAGTTCTTCATAGGATTTTTCTATGATTCTGGCAATTTCAGCTGGTTGGTCTGCTATATCTGTCTCTTTTAACCTCTGGCGGATCACCACGTTTGCTGCTTCACCTTTTATGTTGGCTAGTAATATAGCCGAGACCTGCTTGAAGTCTTTCAGTAATTTCATACCAAGAGTTAAAGCTGGTTCTGGACCGTATTCATCTTGAATTTGTTTTAGCACATCTGGTATCACCGAAATGGATGGAACACCGTGCGTTTTTGTGTAGATGGAAGCAAAGACTGTACCCCAAGTGTCACAGTCCTCTATGTGTAGTGCGATTCCCATTGGGAGACATATAGTCAGAATCCTGTGTTTTTCTAGCGGGGTGGTGTCAGGAAACACCGCCTCTATTTGGGTGATTTTCTGTGCCAACCAGAATGGTATCTGTTCCCGTTTAGCCGGAACTTTACCTAGGCAGGATTGGATGTTCTGTGGTGTGATTTTATTTGTGTTCCCCTGGTGAGGGGTCAGCTGTGGTAGTTTAATCGCTGGCTGAATTGTTGAAGTCCGCATTACATACTGAACTAATTGTCTATGAATTTTTAGTAATTGTTTTAGCTGTATTAACAGCTCTCCTGTAGACATTCCTTCGATGTCTGCGTGTGGTGTGTATCCGACTAAGACCGGCCACGTTGCTCCTGGTCTACCTAAAGGACCGAGTCTTGTAATGTGATTGTTATGTTTTAGGGCGCCATCAAATAAGAGCAAATGCTCTTGGAATTTGAGTGGTACTTCCACCTCCTCGAAAGGAGTGTACTCATTAGGAGGTTCCTCTATTTTGTAATAGTGGAAGTACTTTGTTACAGCATTTGCTGCTGGAAAATGTATCCATGTATAGTATACCTCTGTCTGCCGATATTCGTGTGCCTCAATTACGAATATGACTGTGCCACCTCTAGGTGTCAGTCCATGTTCTATAAGTTTTAGAGTTATAGATCTTCTTTTGATGACCGGAATGAGTATTATATCCGCGTCTGCTGCTTGCATTGTAGCATCAGCATCTGCGAGTTCAGTTGCTAATCTAACTGCCTCTCTTTCGTCATCAGTTCCTGACATTTAACTGTTAGAAAGGTTATTCTTTTTGTTTGCAGATCATGTTTCTTATGGAAACAGAGATTAGATGCACAATATTTTGGAACAGTTTATCCTTCAACGTTGACTATACCAAGAACCATACATAGGAGTTCCATCCTGCGAGGTTTTGGAGGATATTACCTTTCACCCACTCCAGACGTCTTTGGAGTATTTGGGAAAAGGGGTCTGAGTGAGAAAGCACGACTGAGTTACTCTAAATGTCTTACGTTAGTTTTATCGCCCTTTCCAAACGCGTTGGGCGCCATGTAGTGTAGTTCCTATCTTCCCAATAGGCTCTGCGCATTGGAATAATACCTACAGCAGTAAAGGCCTAGGCCAGACGTTAACTAGGTCTACTACTGTCGATACTAGACTTAAGTTTTGGGTTTGCCAGCGTAGCTCAGAGTTCGCTAGAAACTTTCTCGAATGTTCAGGAAAGAATTAACTCCCCTGATTAGACAAGAAGGGATTTAGTTTCTGACAACCATAGAACATGACAACTTTGCTCTCCCCTAATCAAGAGTCAATCTCGAGAGTCGTGTGAGCACAAGGCAATTATTTTACTCAGTCAGTACGTGCATTCTTAGTCTCATCAGATTGTAGAGAAAAGGAAGAGACGGGCGTGTTCAATAAAAAGGTGTTATTTATTGATCAGTCTCTTTTTCTCGTACAAGAGAAATGGATCGATATTATTGCAATACTTATAGTTAAGTAAAGTGCATACATTAAAAGCAATAGTATAAAATAATACTGTAAAAACATTGATATGGTTTCTGAGCCATATGATGTTTAAAATGATTAAAATATATTTACATACACATATACATTTGACTAAACGTATTCAACTGGTGTTTCTAAATACGCCTACCCCGTGTACCTGACCTAAGTCTAATGCGTGGGCGGGAATAGAAAGTTACAGTTTAAGTTAAGTTTGTTTTTGCCAAGTGAATAACTAAAGAATTCTCTGTGAGGGGTTATTCAGTTCTGTACCTGGAATTTAGGATGAATGAGGAATGGTATCTCTTTCTCTGCTCTCGATATTCCAGGCTGCCTGCGAGGGCTGCCCAGAAGCGCCGGTGCTGGGTCTCTCGGCTTGAGATAGCAGCGCGTCTCTCAGCGCGTCAGGAAGGCGGGGCTGCTGCCAGCGGGGTCTGCTTCTGCTCTCGGCTTCGGCAAGTATGGCTGCTCCGTCTCGTCACCACGCGTGTGTTTGCATAGGGCAAGATCGGCAATATTTATACCTTAAAGGTGCCGAGATTGACGTAAGGATGGACATAGATACGTCAATAAAGATGTCATACGACTTGCTCGTTAGCACATTCTTTACTAAAGTTCTCTGTGAAATCAAAACAATGGCCGCACGGATTTTCCAGGTTGTCATAGGTTTGATTTGTTATGAGAACGTCGTATGCCTTATCAGGGGCTGGAGGAATGTCGCTTGTCTAATTAGATCTCAAGCGTTATGACCTAATCAGATAACACGTTCCTGTGCCGTAGTGTGACTGCGTCAGATAACGGTATCTGCATCATGGGGGCTTTTCTTGCCTCATGGGCTGACTGTTAGTTAACTTGATAGTTAGTTTAACCAGAATAGGGTCAGGAATAGGGGGATCGATTCAGAACCTATAGGAATACATGACAGGGACAATCCTCAGATGATGACCTCAGTCTTGTTCAAGTCCAGCGCCAGGTGGCTGATGTTCATCCATTCGTCAAGGCACCTCATGCCCTCTTGAAGGTTGGATCTGGGAGCGGCTGGGTCCCTGGTGAGGATGAGGAGCAGCTGGGTGTAAATGGCGTTGGACATGATGATGAGGTCATGTGCACATGTGATGGTGGAGAGGGGATTATGGAGAGGTTGAAGATTGTGATGCTGAGAGATGAGACCTGGGGCATGGGCCCGATGACCACAGTGTACTCCATGCTGAAGGCGGGAGGCAGACTCCCTGGGCCTTGCTGGTGAGGTACTTTGCAATTTCACCCTGGGCCCTCCTCTGGATCCCAGTGTTGGAGATGTTTGATCTGACAGTGAAGTAGCACATGGTTGTGAATGCCGTTGAGAGGACGAGGGGGTGAGGGTGGTGGTCGCACCATTGTTGAGCAGGGTCCAAGATGTCCTTGGTGGTGGCAATGAGAGCTGTTGCAGTGGGGTGATGACTGTGGAAGATAGACTGGGGCGGGTTGCCTGGAGGTGTTTGCTTGGAGGGAGATGGTCAGTTACTCATTGACTGTCTTCATGATGACATTTGCCAGGTAGGGAAGCAGGGTGATGTTCCTGGCGATCCTGCAGTACTGCCGTCCATTGTTAAAGAAGGGCCTGGGTGGCTGCATGCCTCCAGCTACCATGGAATGTGGTGTACTCAAAGGAGACATTCATGACGTGCCGGAGGTGGGCTCCAAGGATGGGGTATGCTGTGATTGAGTTGTTGTGTGGGAAGGGTCCTGAAGGAGAGCCGGAGTGGATAGTGTACATGAGCCGGGTGGTGTCTTTGCTGCTGACAGGAGTCCAGGAACTGAGGGGGGTATGTCCAGTGGATATTAGCGCTGTCTGCTTCTGTGTGGAGAGGCTGTTGAGTACGTCCATGATCTTGCAGTGGTAGAATGTTGCGAGGGATCCCCTTGGCCTTGCAAGGGTGGGATGTCTTTTGAATGGAGAGCTGGGGTTACATAGTTCACACACGATGCTTATGAGCTCCTTGATGTTGTGTGTGTTGGTGCGTATGCCCTACCTGAAGGATGTCCTCTTGTCCATGCTGATGATGTGGTGATTTCTGTGTGTGGCGGGTTTCAGGGCTGAAAGGTAACTTTTGGTTGTTTGTTTCGCAAGGTTTGCACAAGAGTCCGGCTAGACCTGTATGAGTCCAGTAGGTCTGCCTTGTCCCAGGTGGCTTAGCTGTTGTACTTCACTGGAAAGTCCGCCAATGTGACAAGAGTGTTGGATCAGTCGCTGATCCAGTGTGTGAGGTTGCAGGGTGTGGCGGTGGCGTTGGTTGGAGTATCCTACACGAGGGTGCCACACAGCTCGTCTGTGGTGACTTAGGTCAAGCATCTCTGGGGCATCTGTAGCGGAGTGTGGGGCAGTGTGTTGCTTGTCGGAGAACTGGATGCCAATGTTGATGTACCAATGAAGGATGGTGGTGTGGTTATCCTCCTGCCAGAAGTTGCTGTCCACCTGCCACATGTAGTCTGTGTAGGTGAGGGCCTGCGTGCTGATGTAGTTGTTGATGGCTTAGCGGAATTGTGGGTGTAGGCCTGAAGATCTGTAAATGAGTGTTAGACTGAGGGTGGTCAGGGTGTTGGTGTGAAACATGAAATGCAGGTGCTTCACAATGCTGAGTGTGTCTCTGTTGTTGTATGTGACTCTGAGGGTATACTTCAGAATGAATTGCAATTCATCCTACTGGATTGTTGGTGCGATCCCTGCGGGTGATCTTTTATCAGTCTGTGATGACAATGTTGAAGTTGTGTGCTGAGGATGCGTTCAACCAGGTTACTGTAATGAAGGCGATGTGTGGGTCTGTTGTGTTGAGGAGGTAACAGAGTCCAATGGTGTGCCTGTGGATGGAGCGGGTGTGCAGTAGGAGGCACATGACGTGGTTGTTAGAACATGGTCTGTGAGGCAGGGCATCGCGGTTTAGACAGTAGGAGTTGCACACACAGCATATGAAGCTGTCGCGTGTGCGCTTAGGGGTTGCCTGATAGCAGGTGGTTGCTTGTCTGTTGTTCATTGTTTGGAGGGTGGCTGGAGCTGTTGTGTTACATGGGTCATGCAAGGACCAGAGGGTCTTGCACTGTGCACGTTGCAGGCGCTGACGTGCGCTGACAGTCCTACCTTTGGCAAGGAGGTGGCGCGACAGTGGCACAGACAAGCTGCTGCCTGCATTAAGAATGGGCGGAGGGAAGGAGGAGCTTCTGGGAGGAGTGTAGGTTGCAGAATCAGGGCGCTCAGTGGTGCAGTGCTGCAGGAGAGGCAGCAGCAGGAATGAGTGAACATCTGACGGCGGAAGGGGTGAGACTCCAGGCAAAATGTAGCACACAAAGACAAGGAGGTTAGAAAGGCACAGTGTAACAGGTGGATGGAAAGGAAGGAGTGTCTGGTTACTCATGGGTCACTCAAAGAAAATAGATGAACAATCACTAAAACTGACGGGCACAGGATCAGGCACCAAAAGGCCAAGCTGCACCCAGGACACACAGCGTCAGCAGGGGTTGCCTGCCCGTTGTGGGTAGCAACTTGCAAAAATACATACACAACCAAATACTGCATGCACAATAGGGATCATTAGCCATTAATAACTGCATGCATGTTGGCAAAGTACACATACTCCCATATGCACAATCTTCGTAAATTATGCCATAGATGACGAATGCAAAGTGGCAAGAGATCTGCGGTGACAGTGATGAGGCACATTGTAACACATTTACTACACAAATGGATCAAGTATGTGTTGAGGCCATGCTACATGAGCCAATGTCCATGGCCAGTGCCATTGCTCAGAAGAAATGAACAGTCACGTAATGAGTATACTTGTACTGCTGGTGAACCAATGTGCACAGGACTGCCTGTGACTGTCAGGGCCTTGAATCCTCTGAAACGTGTGATGCTCAAAGTGGTCCATCTCCCGATAGCCCCTTGGTCTGAGTAGAAATGACAGACTTAAAAGGGTGATCAGGTGAGGGAAGGAAAGTAGGGGAACAGCAGGGAGGGATATCTGAAACAAAGGTGAACAAGCATAAGGATTCAACACTTCTTGTCACTGAATCACTGAATACCACAGGACCTATACTGTAACAATTACACCTGTAAACTAATACAACAGCCACTGTATCCTAGTTGGGATCACAGTAATGAAAGTGCTACTAGATCTGAGGATCGAACAAGGACATTACTACACACTTACAAAGAAGGTTGTTCCATATGTTTACATGTATTTATCCAGCAGTTTTCAACATACCCAAAAAAGTCTTAACAGCCACGTAACTGGGAAATTTGAGCTTACTTCAGGACGAGCACTACAAGCTCCTGCTGTGAAAACAGAGATGAACAATCCCCATGAATTCATAGCACATGGAAAGGTGATGAAACACCATAGCACACCAAAGATTATGTTGTACGAGTTGCAAAAGAAATGGCCAAAATTATGATCCTGTTTTAAGGATTGTGCAACTAGCCCAGGGATCACAGAAGACACATAAAAGGTAGCTGAGTATTGCAGCGATATGAAAGGGGGGTAATACTCTGCAGGCTGCCTCAAGGCAGGCATGGCTTGGCAGTTCGGGCTAGACTGTTCCCATGAGGCACAGGGTCAGACTGATTTGCATATGGCCATGTCTGAACTGGGGTGGCAGAGTGGGCTAAAGAATGGTGATGGATTAACCCCAGATCTGTTGACTGGGTGTGAGTGTTTGGTTCAGATGCTCCGTCCATCACCACCCATTTTTGTACCGCTTTGTTCGCCATAAGTTGGCCGGGTATGCTCAGACGTTAGTCCCTTGCTCACTTTGCCACTGGATTCAAGCAAGCCTGGCTGAAGACGGCTGCAATGCCAGAAACCGGTCCTAGGAAGCTTGAATCCAGTCCAAGGAAGGCATGGCTTGGCAGTTCGGGCTGGACTGTTTCCATGAGGCACAGGGTCAGACTGATTTGCATATGGGCATGTCTGAACTGGGGTGGCAGACTGGGCTCAAGAACGGTGATGGATTAAACCCAGATCTGTTCACTGGGTGTGAGTGTTTGATTGGTTCAGATGCTCCGTCCATCACCACCCCCTTTTGTACCGCTTTGCTCGCCATAAGTTGGCAGGGTATGCTCAGACATTAGTCCCTTGCTCCCTTTGCCACTGGATTAAAGCAAGCCTGGCTGAAGACGGCTGTAATGCCAGAAACCGGTCCTAGGAAGCTTGAATCCAGTCCAGGGAAGGCATGGCTTGGCAGTTCGGGCTGGACTGTTTCCTTGAGGCACAGGGTCAGACTGATTTGCATATGGCCATGTCTGAACTGGGGTGGCAGAGTGGGCTAAAGAACGGTGATGGATTAAACCTAGAACTGTTGACTGGGTGGGAGTGTCTGATTGGTTCAGATGCTCCGTCCAGCACCACCCCGTTTTGTACCTCAAGGCAAATAAAGCCATGCATTAATCCTGAAAATCACATTGTATGAATAAGGTCCAATAAACCAAAATCCAAATGCACTGCAGAGCCACTCACACATAGCCAACAATCCGTAGTTACCCCAGGGAATCAGTGAGGCTCAAGAAGGAAAATTACACATCCCCGCAAGAGCCTTAAGAAGCTCGTCCAATGAGGGAGGGAATTTGGGAAACACAAAGAAGCCCCGCAAGAGCCAGTCATGGGCTCGTCCAACTGGGTTTTGAAATGCCAAACAGAACAAGCTGCTGGGCCTGAACTCAATAGAGAGTAATGATGAGCGATGGCACAAAAGCACCCCCACCGTTACCAGGATATGCAGCACGCCACAAGAGAATACTGGAATTAACGGGACCCGAGTGGTGCCACGGAAGCATTTACATTTGCTACAGCGCAACATTGTGACGTCATCAGCGCAACGTTCTTGGCTTCACGGGAATAGAAATTTCTCTGCCACTTACCGTGAAGGCTTGCAAAGCAGTGTTCTCCACCGGCCCAGAGTAAGCGATGTGACAGTGACATAACCTACTGGTACAAAGGGCAATGCATCCATACGAACAGACTCACAGGACAGTTGACAGAACATGTGGGACATACGCTGGCCCACACCTTCACAACATGGTTGTTGGAAATCAAAATGTACTGGCACACAAGATTAAGTGGATGAGCCAAACACATCCTGCTGCACACAGCGAGGCTGCAATTCCCCATAGAGCCTGTTGTTGTGATATCCCACACAATGTCAAGCCGTGGTATATGCAATGTGTCAGGGGCAAGGTTTACACACATTGATGCCTTCACCAGAGTCCACACTCCACTACAGATGACTGTCAATAAGGGTCACTGGCATGTCATGGGAGTGGTGCAACATGTAAGTTGATCCATGGTGATGAGACATGTATACATGGTATTACAACATGCTCAGAAACAGTTCCCACACATTCCCAAACCGTACCAACACCAAACAGCCTGTTTGGATCTCTTACCAGAACAGACTTTTACACATGTCCGTACATTGAACGCTGATTCAGACCACGCAGCAATCATCATGAGGAATAGCAGGAGGACTAAGATGACATGAACAGACAACAGGCACAGCAACCTGGGAATGACAGACACACAAGAGACATGGTCAGTTACGAAACAGGAACAATGTAGGACACATGCAAATTTCAAGGAAAGTCATTGCGCATTACTGTGTGGCATGACATCAGCACTTGCGTGACACATCAGAACACACATCAAAGTCACTTTCCATTCAGTCAGCTAGACACACATATTGCAACACATGCCACTCAATGCTCCAAGCTTGCCCACTCATTCCCAGTGACTCACAATTATGAGAAGAAGTTGCGTATGAGCTGACTCCGGATATTATCCTGCTCATCATCACTTGAATTGTGACCAAGCCCTTGATCCTCAACGGGTGGATGTTGCTGCTCCTCAGGTTTCAGGATGAGTGGCACTGCCTTCTCAACTGCATTGTTGTGCAGCATGCAGCACACAATGAAGATCGTACAGACCTTGTCCGGTGCATATGGGAGGGATCTGCCGGTCTTATCGAGGCACCGGACCCTGGAAAACGTGCGCAAACGTGGGAAATCAGCATGTTAGCAAGACACACCACAAGGGCATTTATTGAATGATAATGTTTACAGTTGTGGTATGCCTGCTCCTGTGCCTGTGGTGGCACCAAAGCCACATGTGTCCCATCAATGGACCCAATGACATGTGGCATCCCTCCCAGGGCATAGAAATCACCCTTGACATCTCTCAACTCTTCAGGAGTCAGAAATTTGATGAATTTGTCAATGTGCCCCAACGTGGCTGCCAAAACATCACGCAGGACACGGCTGAACATTGTCTGTGACATTCCACCTACATCAGCTATGGTTAATTGACACGTACCGGTAGCAAAAAAATGGAGGGCTGGTATCACCTTTATCTTGGGGGTCAGCGCAGTAGGATACCTGGGTTGGAGATGTGGTGCCAGGTTGTTTGTCAACTCCTGAATCAACTGTTGAGTGAATCTGTAACGTCGGATGCAGGCATGTTCCCTCATGGTAGCTAAGTCTGGGAATGGCCTTGGTAGAGGCGGTGCCCTGCAGGACATATTTGGGAAAAATGTAGATTAACAGTCAGCCAACATCAATGGAACCGCTGCGAGGAGTTACACATCCCGCTGACTGTGCCACCAGCAACACGCCGCAATCTCTGGTAAGCCCCCCTTTTTTCGCTGTATCTATCTCTTCTCTGTTGGGCTCCCTTGTACGGAGCACTCCAGTCCGATCCCAACGTTCGTAAAGACAAGACTGCTTAAACGGTCTTGTGCAAACGAGCTTACTAATGCTCGCTCTATCCTTTTCTTGTCCCTTACAGAACGCACGCATTTGTGCGATTACCAGCATCTTGGACCACCACTAAGAATTGTCCAACCCATATATTTAAGGACCAAAGTAAACAGAGGCTTCGCTTTCTTTCATTTGTGGCTCCGTTTTTACCGTATTGCCTGGAGCACCGTTCTGAAACACAGAGGTGAGAGCATCACTTTCACTTTTTCACTTTGAGATTCAATCGCCATGAGCGATTCTGTTACCTTAACTGCGCCCCGTTCCTTATTTTGGGGCCTTGTTTTTACTCTATTTATGCGCCACCAGTGGGTCTCACAAATCCAATACTTTATTATATTTTACAAACAGCGTGCCCCAACTGCATCACTCTCGAATTTTGGAGCACCAATTACCAACAAGCAGTAACCTGGTCTCGAGCAGGGGCCGGGTTGGAAGTATCACCGGCTTAGCGGTGAGTTTTTCAAGTCTAAACATTATTTAAAAATCATTTGAGTTTGCGATAATATCTATGCATGGGACCTTAATTAAATGCACAGTGCTCCTCGCTATTATCATCTTTCAATTTCGATTGAGCCTGATACTTTGTCTTGCCATTTTTGTTCCCTCTTTCATTCTTCTTCCCCATAGACCTATGGTCCTTTTTTCATCGCGTTACAGGTAGGAAGTACTAAGCCTATTCGGTCGCACTTCCCACATCAATAACGTGCGCGTGCACTCTCAGACCATTTCCTTCCCCACCCCTCTGGTTTTACATTTTGAATTCACCCGCGCAGTGCTTTGCATGCCTCAGCAACACCATCGGAGGACTATCGATCCTCTTTTATCGAGAACCACCACAGTGGGCACCATCACCCATGTCATGATTATAGGATACTTACCTTCATCCACTCTCAATAGGGGACAACCCGGTCACCATAGGCACCTAACGACCGGCACCACCCACACCCGCACCTTTTCACGCGCCTGCATTCAATCACTCCTGACACTCGCCGTTACGGTTTTTTTCGTCTTCACCGTGTTTGGCACTGTGTGCTACCACCATAAATACCTGTTGGACTTATATCAAGTTATTATTACTACAACTTCACCTGCACTCTCACGCGCACCAAGATCTAGACCTAATCACTTGTTGCTATAAGAGAAACTTCATTTGTTGTGTGGACGATCTATTCCATTATGTATTTTGTATCTTCCCCAGCCCTGATGAGTCGTACAAGCATTGTGATCGCTTGACGACGAAACACGTGTCGGCTGGCCATCCATACAAATTAAAGAGGAACCGCACAACTTCGCTTCCCTCTTTTTTTGTTCTGAACTTGTTCATTTGTATTATAATATGCCCATTGAGACATCTCTTTCTGTACTGTATATTGGTGTGCATTGGGTAATTGTTTTGTACTTGTTAAACGTGTGCTCTGCACACTCTCTAGAGGGGTTTAGGGCCTTTGTCCCCTCACCTTTTTGCACCCAGACCTAACTTTTCCTCACACTTACGTAAGCTGTGCGCCCAGTATTTCCCTGAACTTTTAAAAAACCCGTCCCCCACAGTTTCAATCTCATTGCACAGGGGGGCAGCCGCTACGTTTTGTCATCACTTCTTCTCTCAGGAGGATAGCACCTTCTATTCCTCACCATGAATCGCGACAAAGCTGCCGAAGAGCTTTTCGAAAACCTGGCCAAAGGTATGTCCACACACAGAGCTACCTCAACCAATGTTCCTAACAGTACCAAAGAAGAGGGTCTGAGGGACAAATTTGTAAGATTGGAAAAACTCAAAAAACTAGAAAATTCCAAGTGGTGGGACGGCATCACTTTGAAGCAGTATGTCAGACTCAAGCGCATACCAAGAGGTTTGAGAGCACAGATCTTCCCCACCTATGACAATCTAGACCCTGATCTTTTAGGCAAATGGGAAGATGCTTTGACTAATAACTCCAATATCCTCATGGACATTCTCATTGAGAGCTCTGACCGCAAGGTCGAGAAATTTCAAGCCGAGATTGCCATTCTGGAGCAGGAGATCAAAGATCTGAATCGCCCAGAATCCACTGTAAAGAACTATACAACACTAGACGAGATTCTCCTTAAACATCAGAACGAGATAAAGAGTCGTAAAGCCAGACAATTGAAAAGGGATGAGGCTGATTACATGGACGGTAGAATTTTCACATACGACAGAAAATACGACCATATGATCAATAAATCTACACCTAAAAACAGAGACGGAGCAAATCTTACTGATGCCAGCTCTATCTCATCCAGCAGCACCTCACTAAGCACTATCAGCATTAGTGAAGATGAGTCGAACCGCACTGACAACGAAACTAATCCTTTTTTATGCGAGATCCAGCGGATAAGAAGGGGTATCCGCACACTAGAACCAAAACCCGCAGGGGTAGGAAGGGGCGCGGTAGAAGACTACCGGAAGAAACTCAGGTCAGGGAACCAACAACAGTAACCGACATACAGGAGGGGGAGGTTCAGGTCATTAATCTTTCATCTAAAATCCTCACCACTAACATGATCTCCCTTCTGAGCAAAGGCTTAAACTTCAATCCATTTTCGAATACTGATGTATGTAGACTTAAAATTGATTTGTTTAAGTTCACACGAAAACTGAAATTGAAAAAGCATTTCTCAAATAAAATCATGCTCAATAAAAACCCTACAAACATCCCTACTGAGTTTGAACCTGATATTTTAACCATTAATGATATCCAAGCAACACACCTCCTTCTCTCTCTCACGGATGTAGAACGATCTCCTCAAGACATGGACACCCTACTAGAGGAGCTTAATATAGAATCAGATTTCAGCATTGTCAGTGGGCTCAAATCAAAATCCAAATGGATCCCCACACTACCAGGAGGGAACTCCATAGATAACTTCCACAAAAGAGTTTTGGAGGACATTGATAAAATCGAACTGAAAGACACCAAACGAACCTTTAGATACAAAGACAATCTTACTCCAGGAGAACGAGTAGCCATGAACAGCCTCATCAAAGATCATGAGATCATCATTAGGGAAGCTGATAAGGGAGGGAATGTGGTCATTATGAATAAAAAGGACTATGACCAAGAAATCCTCAGTCAATTGCAGGACGACACGTGCTATCTGCTTTTGGACCATAATCCCATGGCACCACTCACAACCCACATTAACCGATCTCTTATCACTTGGAAGGAGGGTGGCCTGATAAATGAAGACGAACTTCTGTACATGAAGGTCATTAAACCATCATACCCTTGGCTGTATACTCTTCCCAAGGTGCACAAAAATCAACCCTTCCCTCCCGGACGTCCCATCATTTCCGGAATTGGGGGCCCCACAGAAAGAATTGCGGAATATGTTGACCTGTTCCTGGGGCCTCTTGTACGTAACCAACCGTCCTTCATACAGGACACTAAACATATATTGAGTATTCTCTCTGATCTACAATGGCAATCTGGCAACTTTTTGGTCACCATGGATGTGGTAGCGCTGTACACCAGCATCAAACCAGATCTGGGACTCGAAGTCGTCACCAAAATACTACAGAAGCGTCCAGCCACCATGTGGCAACACACCAATATGCTCGTCTCCATGATGGACCTGATATTGAATAATAACTCGTTTATGTTCAACAATTCATGGTACAGACAAATAAAAGGAGTCGCCATGGGCTCAAAATTTTCCCCATCATTTGCCAATCTATTCATGGGCGCCCTTGAGAATGATCTTATATGGGGTCCCAAAGGAGCAACTTTCATTGACTCAATAGTATACTGGGGGCGCTATATAGATGACTGTCTCCTGATTTGGTCTGGCACACATGAACACCTAATGGATTTCTACAAGTATCTCAATAACAACACGTGGGATATGAGGTTCACCATGATGGCGAGTCTCACCAAGATTGAGTTCCTAGACCTAGAGATTTATGTCATGGACGACAAACTGAACAGCAGACTCTTCAGAAAAGATACTGCTTGCAATGCGATTCTGCACGCTGGCAGCGCTCACCCATCCCACCAGATCAGCAGCATTCCCTTTGGAGAATTCCTAAGAGCTCGCAGAAACTGCAGTAACGACAAAGATTTCAAGAATACTTTGGTTAGCATGCAGGAACGTTTTAAGAGAAGAGGCTACCCAGACAACGTACTGAATAAAGCGACATCTAGGATCATGAAAATTCAAAGACAAGACACTCTGAAAAAGAGACCCAACAAAAAGACAGAAGACCCTGGCACTATCCGCATGATTACTGATTTTAGTAACCAACACCAGGCACTGCGCAGGACCTTTAGCAGACACTGGAACATCCTGAAGAAAGACAAAAACATCTCGGACTACATAGGAGAACACCCCCAGATCACCTACAGGCGAGGCCGAACGCTGAAGAACAGACTAAGTCCCACAATACCTCGAAGCAGCACGGAGGACAATTGGTTGACCAAGCGTAATATTGGCTTCTACAAATGTGGGTTCTGCTCTATGTGCCGGTGGGCCAAACACAGAACTACTGAATTTCAAGACACCAAGGGAGTAACCTACTGCATCAGAACTAACATTAACTGCACCACACGCTATGTGGTCTACATAATTGAATGCAGATGCAAGAAAATTTACGTGGGGAGTACCATCCGCCCGTTAAAAGAGAGAATAGCGGAACATATAAGGGCGCTACACAAACAGGATCCTAGATATCCAGTGGCCCTACACGCGGCCGCGTGTGGCGATCAGTCTCTGGACAAACAAGTCTTGTTCTATGGGATTGACACTGTCCCCATTGGTGCACGAGGCGGCAACAGAGAACTCAAGCTAAGACGCCTAGAAGCAACATGGATTCTCCGCCTTCGTACTGTGACACAGGGGCTCAATTATGACCAGGAGATGCAATTCTTTCTAGGTGACTGATTCCCTGTGTACGTTTGCAACCCCTCTATACATTTCCTGCTTGCGTTTCTCTACATATTGTAATCTTGCCATTTCTGCAGGGAGCATTATAACGGACCTACTGTACTTTGTGCCGCCACTGCCCTGGCGGCAGTATCTCGCTTTGAAGTGTCCGTGAGACTTCTATTGGTTATGACACTATTATTTATCTCTGCATTTATGCAACACATGTATGTTGATTTCATGCCACAAATGTCACTGCGATACTCATGTCACTTATTTCGTGTCAAAATGGATACGGAAAAACACCAATCTGCAGGCATTTCCAATTGACCATGTTATCATGTACTTTTTTGTGCCCCTTCTGAATCATTTGCATAATTTTGCACAATCAATTGGGACAAGATGTGTTGATTAGCCACCTTTTCACGTTTACATGTTGCCCTTATTAAGTAGATACGACCGATGTGATGGTTTATGTGCTCCTCAAAATCATGTTAATGTGTCACTAGTCACCTCTACACGTCGTGGATCGGATGCATGACCACCACTCTGCATGTTCATCATAATCTTTGATTACATTATCACTCTATTTTCGCAGAGACTATTTACTATAATTTTTTGTCTCAACGCGGGGCTCATCTACGCAAGAATTGGTATCTTATCTATTTTCCTCTTACTCCCAGATCATGGATACACTGGCTGTTAAACGGTCAAGCTCCATAGTATCTCGCCACGCGTTACATAACCAATGTCAAAATCTATACTGACATCCTTTGATACATGCCATTAGCTAGAATGGTTGTATTGATTTGCCCTGGCCCTTCTTACGAACAAGCTTCACGCTCCGTTCAAAACAAAAAACCAAACCAGAGGCATTAGCGCTCTAGCTTTTTGCATACGGGCATTTTACCGAAAAGCTATAAATTCATTTCCGGGTCGGTATCACGTGTCCGCACCCGGAACCGCTGCGAGGAGTTACACATCCCGCTGACTGTGCCACCAGCAACACGCCGCAATCTCTGGTAAGCCCCCCTTTTTTCGCTGTATCTATCTCTTCTCTGTTGGGCTCCCTTGTACGGAGCACTCCAGTCCGATCCCAACGTTCGTAAAGACAAGACTGCTTAAACGGTCTTGTGCAAACGAGCTTACTAATGCTCGCTCTATCCTTTTCTTGTCCCTTACAGAACGCACGCATTTGTGCGATTACCAGCATCTTGGACCACCACTAAGAATTGTCCAACCCATATATTTAAGGACCAAAGTAAACAGAGGCTTCGCTTTCTTTCATTTGTGGCTCCGTTTTTACCGTATTGCCTGGAGCACCGTTCTGAAACACAGAGGTGAGAGCATCACTTTCACTTTTTCACTTTGAGATTCAATCGCCATGAGCGATTCTGTTACCTTAACTGCGCCCCGTTCCTTATTTTGGGGCCTTGTTTTTACTCTATTTATGCGCCACCAGTGGGTCTCACAAATCCAATACTTTATTATATTTTACAAACAGCGTGCCCCAACTGCATCACTCTCGAATTTTGGAGCACCAATTACCAACAAGCAGTAACCTGGTCTCGAGCAGGGGCCGGGTTGGAAGTATCACCGGCTTAGCGGTGAGTTTTTCAAGTCTAAACATTATTTAAAAATCATTTGAGTTTGCGATAATATCTATGCATGGGACCTTAATTAAATGCACAGTGCTCCTCGCTATTATCATCTTTCAATTTCGATTGAGCCTGATACTTTGTCTTGCCATTTTTGTTCCCTCTTTCATTCTTCTTCCCCATAGACCTATGGTCCTTTTTTCATCGCGTTACAGGTAGGAAGTACTAAGCCTATTCGGTCGCACTTCCCACATCAATAACGTGCGCGTGCACTCTCAGACCATTTCCTTCCCCACCCCTCTGGTTTTACATTTTGAATTCACCCGCGCAGTGCTTTGCATGCCTCAGCAACACCATCGGAGGACTATCGATCCTCTTTTATCGAGAACCACCACAGTGGGCACCATCACCCATGTCATGATTATAGGATACTTACCTTCATCCACTCTCAATAGGGGACAACCCGGTCACCATAGGCACCTAACGACCGGCACCACCCACACCCGCACCTTTTCACGCGCCTGCATTCAATCACTCCTGACACTCGCCGTTACGGTTTTTTTCGTCTTCACCGTGTTTGGCACTGTGTGCTACCACCATAAATACCTGTTGGACTTATATCAAGTTATTATTACTACAACTTCACCTGCACTCTCACGCGCACCAAGATCTAGACCTAATCACTTGTTGCTATAAGAGAAACTTCATTTGTTGTGTGGACGATCTATTCCATTATGTATTTTGTATCTTCCCCAGCCCTGATGAGTCGTACAAGCATTGTGATCGCTTGACGACGAAACACGTGTCGGCTGGCCATCCATACAAATTAAAGAGGAACCGCACAACTTCGCTTCCCTCTTTTTTTGTTCTGAACTTGTTCATTTGTATTATAATATGCCCATTGAGACATCTCTTTCTGTACTGTATATTGGTGTGCATTGGGTAATTGTTTTGTATCAATGGCAATGTACATAGCACATGCAAAACTGCTACTAGACATCAGGTCACTATGGAGTCTGGCGTGTGCAATACATCCAGAACACATATGCCAGCTTGCTGGCACTCCTACGAAAAGCCAGAAACACCTGTTGATTGACAAATCAACATGACATGCCCTGAAATAAACTGCTGGGCCGGTCTGAGTGAACAGCCCGAGATATCACTGGAGTGACACACATCACAATACCTCCAGTGGAAGGTTGCCATCCCATTCAGACAGCTGACTGCAAGGCACACGCACAGGTCACATGGAATGTCAAATGTACATATCAAACACATTGGGATTAAGGTGTACACGTGACAACAAACCAACACATCCATTGTCACCACGCAGACATGTATACCTGGGTAAATATGATGTCTGATGCCATCAGACCCAAGAGCCGTGGGAATACACATGTGGCATGGTGTGCATAGATGTGAAACCATTGCCATCTCAACACAGACCCATGTAATAAGAACCAACAGCAGATGCAGTTTACGGAACACAAACAGCAAGCTCAATGTTACACATGACACACACCTGACATAGTCACATAGGGTCATGCTGAGCGTGACATGTCAGTTGACAAAGTGCCCCAGTACCTGGCATCAGGAGACAGGTGCCGGTAGTGATGACTGTGCCATCCCAGTGTTGCTGTCCATGACAAAATTGGACAAATGATACACATGTGACAAGTGTCAAGGTGATGTGTGCTACATACTACCACATCACACTTGACATGTGCCCAAAGATAATCACACATTGATTTTGCAGCAAGATTTGATGCCCTGTGCTATGTCACTGGCTGCCACACCTAGGGCCTACACATGAAAGTATGCAATGACAAGTACTTGATAGACTTCCTTATGCTAACCGTACCCCTGCATTGGCATCAGCGTGTGAAACGCACCGTGTGAAATGCACCGTACCCCTGCATTGGCATCAGCGTGTGAAACGCACCGTGGGAATAGCACCGTACCCCTGAGTGTGAAACACACCATGGGAAACGCACTGTACCCCTGCATTGGCATCAGGGTGTGAGGCGCACTATGGGAATAGCACCGTACCCTTGCATGTGAAACGCACAGTACCCCTGCATTGGCATTAGTGTTTAAAATGCACCGTGTGAAACAAACCGTACCCCTGCATTGGTATCAGCGTGTGAATTGCACCATGTGAAACGCACCGTACCCCTGCATTGGCATCAGCATGTGAAACGCACCATGTGAAACGCACCGTACCCCTGCATTGGCATCAGCGTGTGAAAGGCACCGTGGGAAACGCACCATACCCCTGCATTGGCATCAGCCTGTGAGACGCACAGTGTGAAACACACAGTACCCCTGCATTGGCATCAGCGTATGAAACGCACTGTGTGAAACGCACCGTACCCCTACATTCCGGGCATGTGTGCACATCGTATCACTATTGTAATCGTGCCATACGCGAGCGCACTGTACCCATACATTCCGGGCATGTGTGTACTATGTGTGTGTACTATTGTAATCATGCCATATGCAAGCGCACCGTACCCCTACATTCCGGGTGTGTGTGCGCATTGTATCACAATTGCAATAGTGCCATACGCGAGCGCGTGAAACGCACCGTACATGTGTGTGGATCTCAAAATTACTTAGGGGACACATAGGGGACGAGTAGTAGGCCCTGAATGCATCCTGGGTGTCATGGATACTGAGATTTGAGTGTGTGCTACAGGTGCCCCGCAAAAGTCAGTTGGCCCAAAAAATACAATGTTGCAAAATGATTGTCGAGCTGAAGTTCAAATTTTGAACGATGCGAATGCGTGTCGTATGTTTAAAGGGATTGGAGAAAACGTACGATGCGAACGAATCTGACCTATCACTCTGTACTCCTCGAACTGAAAGCCCCTCAACAGCACTGATTTAAGGCAGCATGAAGCCCTGAGAGGGCTCTTGCCTGTACAACATTGAAGTGGACCACATTGCTGCTGTCTCTGCATCCTCTGGCATTTCATGGCTCTTACTATGGAGAGGGCCCCAGCCTTCACTGATGAGGAAAACCAGGCCCTGCTGTACAGCCTCCTACCACAGCACAGCAAGCTGTATGGGAGACCAGGGGAGCAGGTGAGTGCTGACTCGACAACCTTTGATTGTGCACCTGTTGTGTGAGTGTCACAACAAGCATTGTGTAGTGGTGGGACAGACATGCAATGTGGTTTGCAGTGAGTCCCAGGGGGTGTACATGTTGGTGTCTCTCATGCAGAGCATAATGTAGTTCATATGTGTTCACTCCTCTCTTGCATTGTGCTTACTGTGACATTCACTGCATAGTGAATGACACATTCAGCCGTGCCAGACCTTGGTGGCTTTATTTCCAAATGCCCTGAGGTGGAACAGTGGACCCCCCCTGGAGTGACAGCTGACTGTACTCACAGATGTTTATGACTTGAGGGGACCTGTGGTGAGATTGTGCAAAGGATGTGTACACCCTCATGGACATTTATGTGTGTGAATGTGCCTTGTCATGTGGGTGATTGTGTATGTGATGTATTGCACCACTACTGCATGGCGTATGCAGCAGCTCTCCCCATCTGATGTGAAAAGTAAGCAGGGCTGTATGCCTGACTTGCAAAGCTAGCACAACACCTGTGACACCCCAGTGCCAAGTTGCACTTGTGCAAAGTGAGGGTTGTATCCGCTGTTGTCAGTGACAGGTGAATGCTCTGTGCCAGGGTGTGTCTGTCTGGTCTGCTGAGGGTTCTACAGTAGAGTGGGATATGTGACTGCTTGGCACGTGCTGTCCCACACCCTGCAGTTGCATGTGTTGCCCAGTGTGTGCCATGATCAGTGAGTATGTTGCACCCGTCACGCCATCTGTTGGCTTTCAATGCCATGTAGTGCATTGGGGCTTTCACACAGGCCAAATTCACATGGACAGTGATGCAAGTCCTGTCAGCATCCTATGCCCTGTTTACATTATTAAAGTGTGCATCTCTGTGACATGGAGCAGGTGTACTGTTGTTGTTTCACTGTGTCTTCCTGACAGTTAACTGCCCAGGAGAAGGGGGAAATCTGGCGGGACATCGTCAGGGCCGTCAGATCTGCGGGGGACACTCGCTGGTACCTGCGGAACATGCAGAAGAGGTGGCAGGACATCCGCTGCTGGACCTGGCGTATCGCCCAGGTCCAGCTGAAGCTGTCACCTCCACGCCGGCAAAGTGGTCCTGGTGGTGGTGTTTCCAGACTTCCATGGGCAGTTGGAGGAGAGACAGCAGCAAGAAGGGGGTATGTACCTGGCTGTTTGTTGTGTGTGTGTCACCGGCTTTTTGAAGTGTTTTGAAGCCTGGCTACACGCTCAGAGTTGTGGTGTCAGCTCAGACAGGTTATATGTGCAATGCCTTTTCAGCTCCCCATAGTCACCTGGTGCTCATTTTTATCCATTCCCCTCCTTAACATGTGTCCCCTGGTCTGTGTGTAATCACATTTGCACATGTTCATCTAGGGTGCAAGAAAATCAGACTGCACATTGATTTCCACATCATGTGGGAGGGTGGTCTGTGACATGTTTTGACATGTGACATGTTTTGGGAACTGGCCTGTGCCATGACCTGTGCACTGTGTTGGGGCTCCATATTTGTTGGCACTGATGATGACTCTCAACATAGGAGTGTAAGGTTTCAACTGCACACCCTTGCTGCATGCATGACGGATGTAGTGTCCTCAGACATGATGTACATCAGTGGGAGATATGCATGGTGCCATGACGGTTTCTCATGGTACAGTAAGCTCATTCCAGACCCACGGATCAGTGTGCCCACTACAGTCCCCTGAGACACCCTGGCCTCCTAATCATGTGTGTCATCCAACACTATGCCCATTCTATGTGGGTTCAGCATGGGTCTGCCTCTGTGGCATTGGTCCCAGGCATAGTTTGTATTTTTCCTGTGTCTGCTTCATGTGTCCACTGGACAGGGATACAACATTTGGCTTGTGCATACTCACACTGGGCAGTGCCTGTGTGCCTATTCACAACAATCTGTTTATGGTTGTTTGTCACAAATATGTTTTGCCAGTCCCACGAGTTGATGTTGGGTTACTTCTGGAATTGTTGCTGCACAGTTTTTGTTACCACGATTCAGAGGTCTCACTTCTTGAGCTGTATCAATCACATTGACTGAGGTTTTGGGGCGTTGTGCGGGAAACGTCTACATGGGCCCGCCAGATTTAGCTTTGCCAGGTCTGACCTGTGGGTGAGAATTGGCTGAACAGTGATTCACCATGCACTGCCCGTGATGGTGGCCAGTGACTTCATTTGGAGCTTTGCAGCTTATGTTGTTTTGTTCCAGACATGATTCAGACTCATACATTTTAGCCACATTTTATGTAGTTCAGATGCAACGCTGTTTTCTGTTTGTGTGCATACATCTGTGTCGACATTTTGTCTGGGGATAATGGTGTGTCCACAATGCAGCAATGATTTTCTGCATCACAATTGCAGGCCCATTAGCTTAAGCATTGTCCTGAGTTGGGACATGTGTGCCACTCCACATGACAGCCAGTATGTTTTATGTACAAGCAACTGTGTCATCAGGGAATGGATGCCCAGGTGAGGACTGACATAATTCAAGTTGTGTCACTTAAATGATTGCACCTTGTCACTCACAACACTTGTTAAGAGTTGATCATGTTTAGAATGTGTTAATATGACAAATTGTGTAAGTGACACTTATGTGCCTGCATGATGGATGTCTCACAAGTTAGTGCACACAAAATTACAATTCCACTTTAATGTAGGACACTGGCACCTTTTCAAAGAGGCCAGTGTTAGCGATAAATGGTGTGCCTTGTTCTCGATATACATGTTCCCACAGTGGTCTTGGGGTCTTGAAAGTCCTTTGTAGTCGATTATACAAACTAAGGAGTGTCAAGACATCAAGACCTCCGTTGGACCATGTATATGGACAATCTGCCACGCCATTTGTTTCTAACAGAGTTTTATTTAGAAGTGTGTCAGCTTTTTAAATTAATGTGGAAATGTTTTTTTGTGTGCATTTCCTTGTGAGACTTCTTTCATGCAGGCACCTAAGCGTTCTTTTCACAAAAAGGCAAATTACCACTTTCAATACATGTAGATTGTGTAAAGGTTTGTGAGTCCTAAGTTACCAACATTTATTTGAATTACATTTTTGACCAATGTACTTACAGAGCTCTGAGTGTGGAGACACCTTGGTGAGTGAGGTGGGTTAGTTTGCCCTGAGGGGCACCACTACTGTTTCTTTCTTGGTGAACAAGAGGTGGCATCACTTCATTGTATTGATCTGCTCTCCTGTAAACAAACACTAGCTTCTCTGGGTATTTCTCATTCAAGTTGTGGCCTGGTGTGTTCTTTGTATCCTTGTGTCTGAGTAGCAATGTGCCTATACCAACTGGGCAGTACAAGCCTCAAAGATGGGCGGAGTTATCTGGATGTTACTCATGATGCATGGCATGATTTGCACTGTGACCTATTGATTTTGTGCCCATGTGTCAGATGTATACCGGTGACTGATGCATTTCTGTTTCTTCTCCTTGCCCACAGCATCATCACCCAAAACAGGAGAAGACAGCCTCACGGACCTGGAGGAGGGACCCAGCCACAGTGCCACCAGCGCTGAGGAGTCGAAGGGAGCCAGTGGCATGGAGGGTGAGGGGAGTCAGTCTGTGGACCTGTTGGAAGGCGACACATCCTACTACGCCGATGGATCCGATTCTAACTCCCAGGAGGAGGGGGAAAATGCCGCAACACCTGGCAGCATCACTGTGTCTGTACCCGCCTCCTCCAGAGCCATCTCCACCCTCCCAGTTGCTCCGGTCCCTTCTGTCCGTGCAGCCCCCCATGTCTCCTTCGGCCCTGGCACCGCAGCCCCTGCCCCTGTCTCCCTGCTGCCCTCAGTGCGAAGTCTGTGGACTTACTCCACCAGATTCAGGTTGGTCAGACATCAATGCTGAATGTCCTCCATGGCCACACTCGAATCCTGACACAGTTGTTGTCGTTCATGGAGGGAATGTCAGCTACGATGTCTGACCAACGTCGGATTATGCTGTCCATGGACTCATCACTGATGGCATCAGTTTCCCTCCTGCAGCGTTCCGTCCCCCCCCTTCTTTGGACCCATCCACATCCCCCTCTCCCATACCTGTCCAAAGCACACACAGGAAGACACGATCACACACATCAATGGACACAGGCAGCACCCCCCCCAAAAGTTGAAGTGCACACCTCCTGGCATGCACACTCAGGGGGCTGCAGGCACACCCACAGGGACTAGGGTTAGACTGCAGACATGCAGCCAGAGTCACAGTACGCAACCCTCACAGCCCTCTCCCTCCACTCCAATTGTGTCTTCGGGGGTAGGAGTTGGGCTCGCCAAACTGGCTGCAGTGTGCAGCGCAGAGTGTGAGTCCACCTTCGGCGCTGCACACTGCACTGAGGAGGATATGTTTTTTGGTGACGGTTCCCTTCAACAATGGCCATGCCTGCTCAAAGATGTCTACTGCTCATTCGTCTGTGCCATGCTTCCAACTCACTGTACTTGTGTTTTGAGTATGCACAAATGCCTTCATGGACACATTCACCCTTTTCACCACTATGCATGTGTGTAATCACAGCCTACCTCTATGTTGGAAATTGTTATGCAGTGTATTTGGGCACATGACTCACAATTTTGTTTCTTGTATCTGAGGGGTTTCAACCCTATTCCTTCCATTAGAGACTATATCTTGGTGGTCTGACCACCACCTGGACATTCATATCAGTCCTGGGATGTGCGTGACAGTGTGTGTTCCCTTTCGCTCTCTTTGTTTGGTAGGCTATTACATCACTATACAATATTGTGTCATAATGGTAGGGGGTGTATTTCGCCTGCAGCCTCCATGGGTGGGTATGCATCGGTAATTTGACTTCATCACCCACATGTGGTGTGTCACGCAGTGTGTGAAGTTAATACATCCTCCAGGGATTGGGACAATGCTGTTAGTGATATGTTGCTATGGCACTATCATTATGGTCACAAGTTAGGGATGTGCACATACCCCCATGAAGTTGTGGTATGCTGATGATGATTAGGCTTTCCTGTTTTCAGTTTCTATTTTTGGTAAATTCTGGTGGGGTTTTTTCAGTGTTTTCAATATCTTAAAAAACAGTTGTTATCAGTGGTTACACATTTTCGCGCCACTAAAAACAACAGAAAAAGTGTTTTTCTGGTGTTTATGGAACGTTTTGCTTTTATTATTGCTTGCTTTCTGCACTGAAACAACATGGTATACAGACAGTGTACTTATAGTGTATATGAGGTCCAAATAGATTTTTGCAAATTAATCTTATTGTAGTACACCATACAATACTGCTCTTTCCTTCACATGTAAACTTCTGTGAAAAGGCCCTCTCAGCATTCTTAGCCCATTGGACTGAGAACCATCAGCTAAGGGACACAGTTGGGATGACTCTTTCTTTGATGCCACATAAAGCACGAAATGATAAATATTTGCGTTTTAGTTCCTGTGCATTAGAAACCAGTGCACCAGAATGGACTAAAAAGTCAATATCATCCCTCATTAAGATTGTAAAGATGCTTTCAGCATACTATCTAACGAGTGGCAAGGATCTACTACAGGGAATCACTTCAGCTCGGGTATCAATTTTGACAGGTCATCACACAACTTTTTTATATACGTAGCTGAATCACTGCAAATACAAACAATATCACTCCAATCTTTGTTGAACTTGGAAAGAACCTTTTTTGCAGAGCATTACAAGTGACACTGCGTTCCATGTTTTCCAAAAGTCTGGTGTCATGTTTTCACCACTATCCAAGGTGCTTGGTGATATATATACTTGTCACTATACCTTGCATTGAATGTTTAAAGCCTGAGGTGTTGGCAATTCACCTACTATCAATACTGACCAACTAGAAACTGTGGTGATGTATTAAGGGTTTTTACCCATTCCCTGTGGGTAAATGTGATGACAAATATTAGGAATGATTTTTATGAAACCAGCCATTTTACCTATCGGTGAAAGAATCAAATGCAGCCAAAATATCAAATATGAGTTTGATATTTCCTGATTCTCTATAGTTTATAAAATATTTAAACTAGACCTAAAACATGAAACTAAACCCTGCATCTTTAGACCAAAGGGCACAAAACTGAAACAGTAAAAGGAAGAAGAAACAATATTTTAGTGGCATCCCTAAAGAGCAAAACTCAAGCAGAATAATGTTAGCCAGTCTTTCTTACGGCTACTTGTATAACAAAGTTACATTGTATTGACCCCTTCAGGAAAAAAAAATGACTTTCACTCTCTTTTTCCATTCTTTGAATGGAATTTAGTTTGTGGTTGTCCAGGTGTTTTTTCAGTGTTTATATGTTTTCACCGGTGAGGGCTATTTTTCTTTCAGTGGGGTTTTATCAGTTATTATAGGTTTAAACCTAAAACCCCACAGTCTAATGATGATGTACCCCCATACTGTTGTGCACTTCTGGGAGTCCTCTGCACCCACCCTCATACTGTTGGGCACTGATGGGAGTCCTCTTCTCCCGCCCCCATACTGTTGGGCACTGCTGGGAGTCATATCCACCCACTCCTCATATGTCTGGGCACTGCTGGCAGTCCTCCGCACCCACCCCCATTCTGTTGGGCACTGCTGGGAGTCATATGCACCCACCCCTCATTTATTTAAATTTAAGGCATTTGTAGAGCGCAGCTGTCACCATTGCAGGCACCCTGGCGCTAAATAGATCAGAGGAAACGGAAGAGGTCACGGAGAGTGTGAGCTTTCAGGCGGTAACCATGGGAAATAACCAGGTTATTCCCGTGTCTGGGCACTGCTGGGAGATCTCTGCACCCACCCCCATACTGTTGGTCACTAATGGGAGTCATGTGCACCCACCCCTCAAAAGTCTGGGCACTGCTGGGAGTCCTATCCATCCACCCCCATACTGTTGGGCACTGCTGGGAGTCATGTTTGAGCACCCACCCCTCATATGTCTGGGCACTGCTGGGAGTCATGTGCACCCACACCTCATATGGCTGGGCACTGCTGGGAGTCCTGTGCACCCACCTCTCATATGTCTGGGCACTGCTGGGAGTCCTGTGCACCCACCCCTCATATGTATGGGCACTGCTGGGAGTCATATCCACCCACCCCCATATTGTTGGGCACTGCTGGGAGTCATGTGCACCCACCCCTCATATGTCTGGGCACAGCTGGGAGTCCTGTGCACCCACCCCTGATATGTCTGGGCACTGATGGGAGTCCTGTGCACCCACCCCTGATATGTCTGGGCACTGCTGGGAGTCCTGTGCACCCACCCTTCATATGTCTGGGCACTGCTGAGAGTCATGTGCACCCACCCCCATACTGTTGGGCACTGCTGGGAGTCCTGCGCACCAACCGCCACATATGTCTGGGCACCCACCCCCATACTGTTGGGCACTGCTGGGAGTCCTGTGCACCCACCCCTCATATGTCTGGGCACTGCTGGGAGTCATGTGCACCCACCCCTCATATGTCTGGGCTAAGTATGGGCAAATTTTGTGGATCTGTGATCCGCAAATTCGTGTAAAATCGGCAAAAAAATCCGCTAGTTCGCGAAAAAATTCGCGAACTCACGGATTTGCCCAAAAATGACTGTTTCCTGGTGTGCGATGCCAAACGGGCGGGGCTTCTATGCGTGTTCACATGCCTCTTGTGTATAAAGGGTCAGAGAGTGAGCAGGGCATCATATGAGGAGAAGCAGCCTCCTGGTGACAGGAATTACACGGGGATCACGCTCGAGAAACTTATGGATGCAAAGAACTCCCCGAAGTATTACAGATAATTTTCGATGGCAGAGACGGGGATAAAGCACACTTGCCCAGCCTCGACCATGCTCACTAATGTTTTGGCTGATTAAAACGTTACAGAATTTGCGCTTCAATTCGGGCACCTGATAATCTGTAAGTGCTTCCTGTTGAGGTTGAATTGTTGTGACAGGAGCCTCGTGCCAGAATGAATCCTGCCCGGCATATATTATCCACGAAGATGCCACCGTTTTGTGCAATACCTCTTCTCAACTGGAGTACTTTCTACTGGCTAATCATTAAGTGCCTCTTAAACAAGAAAAGAGTGTCATATGGTTTAACAAGACCACACGAAGGAGCGGAAGAAAAAGAACCGGCCTAACTCAGGTCAGTTAAGAAAGCCCTCACTCACCACCTGGTGATGACATGCTTCATCATTGGGCCCCACTAAAGAGGCTAAGTGCCTCTTTAGTGTGCTTCGACGCCAGATCTACTGCGGAGCAGGACTTGTGAGTTCAGGCGTGCAGTGAGAATTAAATTATAAGGTGGTGAAAGGGTTAAAAATGTCTTTAGTGTATCCCAAAAATTATTTATTGTTTGATTACTTAGGACATATATTTAAAATTATGTGTAGGAAAGTAGTCCACAATTAGTTGTGTGGTTATTTCCAAGAAGTCGTTAAGAGTCCTCTGCACCCACCCCCATACTGTTGGGCACTGCTGGGAGTAATATCCACCCACCCCTCATATATATGGGCACTGCTGGGAGTCAGACCCACCCACCCCCATACTGTTGGCCACATGGGCTTGATGGCATGTGTGTGTCAGGATCCGTCCACCCCCTCGCCAGAAGGGTGGATCGAGCAGAAGGTGCAAGCTAAAAAACCCTTGTTGGAAAACTTCATTGAGATTCCTAGTGACAGCGCTGCGGAGGTCCGCCATCTTGGGAGTGCGGAAGTCATTCCGTTTCCTGCGTGGCGGTTTACTTTGCAGTTGATTCGAGAGTGTCTGCATATCGCGCACGCGCGCAATTCGCGCTGCGCACTTCAACTGAGGAAAATACCGGAGACGCGTGCTTACCTCACGCTCTCTTCAGAGAAAGTTCTTTTGATCAGAGTTTTTGTGTACAAGGCGGCTGAACTGAAACCTTAAGGAAAGTAACACATTACGCTTTGTATTATAGAAAAAGACTTTTCCTAATTCGCCTTTTTCCCTTCAGTATTGTCAAAGCTGGAAGAATCCCGTTGTCGGAGTTCAGGAGAGAAATTGTGTGGCGGAGTCAGAGCTGGGGAAAAACTTCAGTCAAGAGAAGTTCCCTCAAAGACCTTCAAGTAAGAGTATTATTTTTGAGTTATCTGAGAGAAGTCTCCAGGCAAAGAACTAAAGACGCTTTAGGACTCACTTTGGCAAAGAAGCTGATGAGCATTGCGTCAAGAGCCTTACTGAGACATCTTGAGGAGAAAGATTTTGATTAAGAACGTGAATTTCCAAAAAACGTGTCCAGAGAGAAAAGACATGAGATGAAAGACTACTTCCTGTGGAGTTTTCTGAAATATTCTCAGAGTCGAAAGACTGTACCTTCAGAGTTATAGACTTGAGTTTCACAGATCACAGAGTGCATTGAAGCATTGTTCTAGTCACGAAAATTCCAAAGACCAGAGTTCATTCTTCCAGTGAACCAGTAGTAATTCTCCAGACATCACTTATAGAGAGTGGCTATCTTCCTAGTTTGCTTAGGTAAGACATAGAGGGCATAATAATAATAAGACAGAGTAACTAAAATTTGTTAAGTAGAGAGGGCTAAAGAATTGTCTTTTCCTTTGCAGCGAGTCCAACCTGAGGGCTGTCGAGCAAACCTGACGAGGAAGAAGTCTCTCTTGTTTTGTCTGTCCACTTCCCCTTTCCCTTGCTGGTGAGGACTGAAGACTGTATATCTAAGCGGTCTTGGGTCTTGGCTAGAAGGGGACTGAGGAATTAGCGTCTGTTCCTGAGGGGGCCGAACCAGTGTATCCTTTACGGTTCTGACAGTGTGTCCCTCTTATCACTATTGTGATGGTGCCGTACACGAGCGTGTGAGATGCACCGAACCCCAATATTCCTGCCGTGTGTGCGCATCGTATCACTATTGTCATGGTGCCATACGCGAGTGCGTGAAACGCACCGTACCTCAACATTCCTGGCATGTGTGCGCATCGTATCACTATTGTCATGGTGGCATACGCGAGCGCGTGAAACGCACTGTTCCCCAACATTCATGGCGTGTGTGCGCAACGTATCACTATTGCAATGGTGCTATACGCGAGCGTGTAAGACGCACCATACAAGTACACTTCCGTTGTTGCGGTACGTTGTTCTCACCGTATGCGCCGTCGTCGGTTTCTGTGCAGCAGGTCGTAGGCGTACAGGAGTGGGATGACACGGACGATGGGGTTCATTGTGTGTATGTTGCGTACTGTGGATGCGGTTCTTGTCGGACTCTGCTTTTACGAACGTTTTGAGCTCTCATAGAAAAAGGGTCGTACGGAGTGTCGCAGAGACAAATCGTACTTGCTGGGCCGGAAACTGCTGCTTCTTTACGTACGGACGTCGCGTAATGCCTCTTCCGGATACAAATCGTACGTATATTTCAGTAGTATGGTTTTTAGTACGAATCGTACGGAGATCTGCGTTGGATCCAAATCGTATTTCATCGTACGTATTGAGACGTTTCAGGGTACGATTCGTATGGGAAATATGCTCCGTACGGCTATTTGTAAGGGATTTTACCGAATCTGAATCGGCCCCAATGTGTGAAGAATTTATATACCAAAGTGAAAACAAATCCCAAACCAGTTTAGAAACACAGAGTACATTTTAAACAACAAAATGACACCAAAATTACAAAGATCCAATAAGGGTAACCGGAGATATGATTTTTAAATATTTTAAATGTAAATAGCACCAAAAAGCATTTAGCTTCAAATGTGGCCAAATGGCCGAATAAAGAAACTGGGTCTGACACAGTCAAAAGCTTTACCTTGAGACTTGTTCTCTGAAATGGAAGTCCAAAATCTTCTGCAGTACAAGGCATCAAGCTTTTGCCGAGGAGGGCTGTTCAGGTCAGTTAGCTGTCAGATGAAGCTATTGACTTTTTAGCAGAAAAAGTTGCGAGCAGGAGAAATTTGGATTTCGCTCCCAATAGTTGTCTAGCAAAGGCCAGATACTTTTAGTCCCTTCACCTGGTGAAGATTTCTATGTTTGCTCTTAATCCCTATTGGAGCTCAGTTACTGACAGTGAAGGTCAAAAGTGTAGCCGAAGAGGGCTTCACATGACAGGATACTTTCTCTGTAAGGTCCACCGAATCAGATTTGCTGCATTGGGAAAGCTCACAGTAAAGTAAACCTGAACCAACCAAATGGCAAAGCACCTTGGCCAGACTGGCTTGGCTGGTTTGTCCTGATCCTCCAGACGTCTTTGGAGCCTCCAAAGGTAA
The DNA here is from genome assembly GCF_964261635.1 of Lissotriton helveticus. Classification (NCBI taxonomy): domain Eukaryota; kingdom Metazoa; phylum Chordata; class Amphibia; order Caudata; family Salamandridae; genus Lissotriton; species Lissotriton helveticus. The sequence goes on along the minus strand of NC_136057.1, from coordinate 787,597,046 downwards.
TTTTCTAAATCCTAGATTTCTCAGGATTCTTGGCACTACCATAATCAAGTGAGTAAACATTCCCAGAGGTTGCCCTACATAATTTGCAGCAATTCCTGTGTACCCTTATTGCAAACATTCCCAAAGTGCCCCTCTCTGCATAAATTCAAGAAAGCAAAACCTTGCTTCTTCTGAACAGGGCATGTGTGCCCACCCCAGAGGTGTGGCCATGGAAACGAGCCACACCTTCGCTGTGGACACTACAATCTAGTTCTGTTGGCAGATCCCCCTTTATTGGGATTAGAGTCTGTCTGTTTGGGGGAACAAAGAAGTGGTCTCTGTAGTAATCTGACATCTGCCTGTGACTGAGGCGGCCCCTGTGATGTTACCTGAGTTCTTGGACACTGCCCAAATAGACATCATGTTACAGGACCAGAAACACCTTTTCAGATCTTATTTGTTCTGTTCTGAAAGCAGTTATTCCACCTCATTCAGGTGTAAGCAGTCAGAGGTCTGTATCTAAAGGCTAATGCAAATTATCTTCAAAAGGCTTTATGCAGAGGAAAGGTAGCTTTCTGAAAGTACATTTTCCTTAATATTTATTACAATCTAACTTCACCAATGTATTGGGATTTTATTAAATATTACAAAGAGATCACTAATTAAAATTCTTGAGTTTCCTAGCTGGATATAGCATTATTGCATTTAATTTTCTCTCAGTGTTTTCCTATGGAACATCCAGTCATACTACAGTAAAAATTTCTTTTGGGGCCCATTCACTGTAAGGACAGGTTTAACAGTTGATTTCTAAATGTCCTAGTTTGAAATATTATGCACTTTGTGCTATGGGCTACAGGTCCTAAATAAGGGTGACCTATTAGCATTAGGGGGTCCATTAGGTTGGCGGGTGGACTTAGTCCGCCCCTCATCCTATCGGTCATTGGGACCGCCTGCCATAAGGGCGGGGGTCCCATGGGGGTATTAGGATGTGCCCGACACTGTGGCGGGCGCATCCTGCATTTTTAGCAATGTGGCGGGTGGTGCTCTCAGTACCGCCCGCCACAATGCTAAAAATGCACGAATGCATTTGCATTAACAAAGCAGCAGTCACCGCGCGGTGCCTGACGCTTTCTTAATGCAAATGCAGGGGGGGTACCACAGGTACCCCCTGTGTGCACCCCCCTCCTCTCCTTCACTCCGGGGGCCCGCAGGGGGCCCCCAAAGTGAAGACCGCATGCCTTTCCGTGGCGGCATCGCCACCACGGAAAGGCATCTGTTCTGGCCCATCCTAATATGGCTGGTGGTGTCTAATAGACACCGTCACCATGTTAGACCTTTTCCGCCACGGTCGCAAGGCGACTGGGGTGGAAAAGCGGCAGACGGTCTTTCCGTCCGCTGCGGTCCCCCCGCCATACTAATATGGTGGGGGGCATTTAGGTGAGGATGGCGGGCGGATTGTCCCCGCCAGGCCGGCGGTGGCTACAACCAGCTTGGTGGGGGCAATCAGCCCACCATCCTAATGGGCCCCTTTGTTGGAAAGTGGTTTATTATTAGTGATAAGTAGATACCTACCACTAGTAATAAGCCCACAAACACAATAAAGGTTCAGTCGTCATCTCAGTAAATTATGCCCTTGCTCAACACTTTATAGCTGGCTAGGAGCAGTTGTGTAAAGGATCAAAAACAGTGTTAGAACTGGGGGTCTCTAGCTGGCTGAGGTAGGAACCTTAGTCCAAATAGGGACCCTTGCTTTTAGTCAGGGTAAGGAGGGTCACACCCTTAGAAGAGCCCTGTTCACCCCCTAGTAGCTTGGCACGAGCAGACAGGTGTATCTCCAAGGCAATGCGTAAAGTATTTGCCACCACACTCCCAGTAACACAGTGATAACACCACAAATGGACACCACACTGGTTTCATAAAAATAGGGGTATCTTTATAAGAAGGAATACGATGAGACCAAACGATAGGCCAGTAATCACTTGTAGGTTCTTGCAGGATTAATGAGCAATTCACGACCTCTAATGCAGTCCTAATAAAATACTATGCAGTTCCTAATGCAGTTCATAATGAATCACTGAAATAATATTGACCGTCACATAATCGAAAGGCAAATATTTCAATGCAAATATATCGACATCTAAAATATCGATATTGTATACTTATTTATAAAAACACACTAATATCAAAACAACATTATGGTAATGAAAATATGTTAACAACACAAATATTGCACACATAACTATCGCAATACAAAATACCGACAATAATAACTAAATATAGAACATGTCCAAAATATAAAAAACTCAAATAGAGACATAAATGTTATCGTTTTTAACAAAATATCGACAACTCTAATATACATTAAAATTACCACTTTAAACACTATAAATATAATAAATAACAGAAATGCACATATAACATAAAATTTATATAAAAACATAGCTTTCGAAATAAAAACAACATAAATTAATAATAACATAACAACTACACAAATAATATTATTTACAAACAAATATTAATAACATATTCAAGATATTAAACAAATATTATAAATTTTCTTATATATAATCAATTCAATATCTCCTTCCTCACCTAAAAAAATTAATTTTCTCTCTATTTGCATTTTCCATACAAGTAAAACAATCACCCAAAAAAATAAAAATTCAAATGAACCAATAGAAACACAGAATAACTAAATAGACCAACGATTTTCAACAACCAATTAAGTACACACAATATAAAAAAAAAAAACTGGCTTCTTTACATCTTCAACCAAAACAAATCAGGAAGGAGAAATTCTGCCGGATTTTCACTACTCTCAAATACTTCTCAAAAACCAAGCCTACTACAACTGAAAAAAAGTAAGTAAAATAGAATTTGTAAATAAATTGTTAACTTAAAATGTAACCCAGATTTCAATTTTTAACTAAAAATACTAACATATATTTTATCTCTTTATATTTTGACAACAGATATTACTCCAAAAACGTGAACAAAAACTTCACTTGCAAAAACAGCTAACTAAAAAAGTAAGTATAGTTCAAAAATAATTTCTTAAAGCTCACTAAAAGATAACTGAACATCTAAAAAGTCCTAACCACCAAAAAGACCCCATTTAGACTTAGATTTTTTTTTTAAACGTTTATAAAATGAAACTAAAAGGTTATTAAAAGTATACTGTATCCTAAAAATCAACGCCATCACATATCAATAAAAACATAAAATAAAATATGCTTTACTTTCTTTTCACAGAGCACTTAAAAAAACACATTCATTGAACAAGAAAACGTCTCCATTCAACTACAACTAAATAACAGTAGGCAAGTATATAATGAAAATGCATTTGTTACTATTCATACAAAATGTATAATATTTTTTTACATACACATTCATATACATTTTTCATAGATTTTGCCACCTCACAATGACTGGAGATGCCCAATGTATAAGATCTCTGAAAGGGACATTGTTATAGTGTTATATGGGGTATGTCTACACCCAAGAGAAGCAAACAGACCTTAAAATGAACTGGTTGTGCTACCACCAGGGAGACAACTATATTACATGCAAGTGAGCATAACCATCCTCCAAATATCTCTGAAATTGAAGTTAGATCAACCCTTGAAAATATTAAAGAATTAAGTAGCACCTCAGAACTACTTACATGTGTTATACTAAAAGAAATATTACCTAAAGTACCTAAAGAAGCAAGAGGTCAATTATCAACAATAGCTGCTATTAAAAGAATAATAGCTAGAACCAAAAAATCTACAAGACCAGCAATATCTACACCTAAGACTTTTCAGGATGTTTATAATTCCCCCTGAACTTAGTATAACACATACTGATGAACCTTCAATCTTCTTTGATAACAAAAATACATTTAAAAGGATTATTATGTTTGCTACAGCAAACAATATAAATAAACTTCAACACAGCCAAACATGGATAATGGATGGCACCTTTAACATATGCCCTAAACCATTCTACCCACTGTACAGTATTCATGGGCAATGTCATAATACTTGCATTCCATTTAGTTATGCTCTGTTACCAAACAAACAGAATACAACATATACTGAAATGTTAGGTAAAATAAAGCAAGAAACAAACAAGAAACAAACAACTTCTTCCCTCAAAGAATAATAATAGACTTTGAAGAAGCCATGATCAACCCTATCCTCAAATTAAACACCTAATAGCCCTGGCCTATGTGCCAGTCACAGATGTGGCTGAACATTATAACATTTTATTAGGAAGTACATTTTACCAAAAAAATGAACAAAAATGGTCTCCCCTCCTAGATTATTTTGAGGATATCTGGGTGGGGAAATTACACAGATCAGGCCATAGATGTCAGCATAAATTCCAAATTCCTTGGTGGAATGTGTACCTAACTACACTTAACCAATAAGCCAAAACAAACACCACAGTGGCGGGTTGGCATAACGCCTTCATATCTTCTACAGGACGAAGCACTCCTACCCTACATAAACTCTTACTTGCCATACAAAAAGAATAAAGCTTCCAATAATTAAGAATGGAACAATCTGTCATACTATTAAAACCAAAAATATCTAGACAAACTGCTCAAATGTATCAGTATCTTTAGCAACAAGTACAACTTTATCCTTCAACACAAGGCCTTGAGTACTTAAAAATGATAACAAAAACTCTAGTCTAAAGCATGAAACTATTTAAATTAACCAATATTAACAAACAATAATTGGAATAAAAAAAGTGCATTTTTTTAAATCAACGAAATAATTATTTTGTCTAATATATTTTTTTATTTTATAAAAACATTATTTTATAGACAAAATAATTAAACAACAAAACAACTACAGTACATAATTTCCCTCCCACAATAAAATATATTTAAAAAAGACTTACCTTTTTCACTGCTGTAAAACGAAATTCCACATCATCCAAAATAATCCTAATAGTTCAAAATTCATAATATTTAAAAATAGACCCCCAAAAATTCTAAAAATACAACTGTACCAAAAACTCGATCCTCCAGTTAAAAATCGACAATCCAATAACCATCAAAAACCCGAAAACGTAAAACAAAATGATAAAAATCACTTGAGGACCCCAAAATAATAGAGAAGTGTAAAATAAACATTAGTTGATATAACTAATACACACTTCCTTTAAAATAAAAAACGCAAAGCTCCGTGATACCAAACTGGTTAGTCGAAAAACCTAAAATTGCTCATCTAAATTGTACTTACAACTCAACTCAACATAAACACAAAATACTATTTTTTATTTGCACTCTATATTTAATTATAATAGAAGATGTATACTGAGCTCAATTAATTTACTATTCCCACTCCAATCTAAATTAAATTGGGGAAGGTGCTGGACACTGAACCTAATTAATTTACTATTCCAACTCCAGTCTAAATTACGTTGGAGTAGGTGCTGGACACTGAACCTAATAATTTACTATTCCCACTCCAATCTAAATTACATTGAAGTAGGTGCTGGACACTGACTTAAATTAATTTACTATTCCAACTAAAGTCTAAATTAAATTGGGATAGGTGCTAGACACTGACTTAAATTAATTAACTATTCCCACTCCAATAGAAATTTAATTGGGATAGGTGCTGGACACTGAACCTAATTATTTTACCATTCCCACTCTAGTCTAAATTAAATTGGGGTATGTGCTGGACACTGAGCCTAATTCATTTACTATTCCAACTCCAATCTACATTTAGGGCCTGATTCTTGTGCGGGTTGGAAAGCTTCCCGACCGAAACAGCTTGGAAATGGTTTCCGACCCACTCGGATCGGGAGAGTCCGACCGACGAAGTACGATGCATCTGGATGCTTCCCTATCCAATTTGGAAGGAGCAAATGCCATTAGGAGGCCTTCCTATTCGCATCAGAATCAGGCCCTCGGTGGGAATGCTTTCCTAACCGCATCAGAATGAGGCCCTAAATTGGGGTAGGTGCTTGACACTGAACCTAATTAATTTACTATTCCCACACCAATCTACATTAAATTGGGGTAGGTGCTGGACACTTAACCTAATTAATCGACTATTCCAACTCCAGTCTAAATTAAATTAGGGTACGTGCTGGACACTGTACCTAATTAATTTACTATTCCCACTCCAATCTAAATTTAATTGGGGTAGGTGCTTGAAACTGAGCCTAATTAATTTACTATTTCCACTCCAGTCTAAATTAAATTGGGGTAGGTGCTGGACACTGAGCCTAATTAATTTACTATTCCAACTCCAATCTACAAAAAATTGGAGCAGGTACTGGACACTGAACCTAATTAATTTACTATTCCCACTCCATATAAATTAATTGGAGTATGATCTGCACACTTAACCTAATTAATTGAATTTTTAATACATTTTCCAAATAAAATTTAAAAAAATTGTTTAACTTTAAAGCAAATATCTAAATATGTTTTAATACACTCCACACCCTTATCCCCTATAAACCAAAAATTCAATCCATAAAAATAAATTAGAAATTCGAAAATGACAAAATTAATGTCATACTTAATTTTTTTTTTTTTAATTAATTAAAATATTTTAAAACACTCCCTCCCCAAACTCAATATCCCTCTCCTCAAATTTTATATAAAATTCGACATTTTACAAATTAACTTCATAATGAAATTTTAAAAAATTATAAATTTAATTGAACTTTTTTAAAACACTCCCCAACCTTATCCCCTATAAACCCAACATCCCGCTCCTCAAATTTAATGTAAAATTCGAAATGTAAAAAAATTTATTACATAATTAAATTTTTTAATTTTTTTATTTAGGTGAACTTTTTTTAAAAACTCCCCACCCTTATCCCCTATAAACGCAACATCCCGCTTCTAAAATGTAATTTGAAATTCAAAATTTTATCAATTAATTTCATACTTAAATTAAAAAATGTATAATTTTAGTGTCACTTTTTATACACTTCCCACCCTAATCCCGCTCCTAAAACAATATTTAAAAACCCCATTATTAAACACATTTTAAACACAATTTAATACTTAACACTAACTAAAAAATATTTTTAAAAAATACAAAAACGATATTTTTACATGTCGATATTTTTCCTTTTGAAATTACTTACATCGATATTTTACTAAATACATCAGATCGATTTTTTTTACATCGATATGCAGAACATTGATATTTGACACTATCGATATTGTCAACTTGATATTTCTGTTTATCGAAATAAAAAACTTGATATTTTGACTGTGCACCATTCATAATGTAGTAATAAGACTGTCATTAATGCAAAAATCAGGCAGTTCGTAATGCAATAATAATGTGGTTCGTAATGCAAGAATCAGGCAGTTCGTAAAGCAATAATAATGTGGTGTGTAATGCAAAAATCAGGCAGTTCGTAATGCGGAAATAATGCGATTCGTAATGCAAGAATCAGGCAGTTCGTAATGCAATAATAAAGTGGTTCATAATGCAAGGATAATGTGGTAAGCCAATCTACATGGTCAACTCAGGCACCACTAGTCCCCAACAGCAGATACAACGGTCGTAAGCTTACAGGGGCAGCTCCCGTACTGCTGAGCAGGTACAGGCCGCTCGGGGACTCAGTGCGTCTAACACAGTGCAACAGGAGAGAGACTGGAGCACTCCTGTACTCCTTCTGCACGCCTCCCCAGGCCCCACACGCTTGAGGCTCCTGACCGGAGTAGGCGGCGCTGAAGTCCTCCAGCCCACACAGCACCTGGTTAACCAGTCTCTGGAAGGTGGCAGGGGTGCTCTTCAACCCAAAGTGCAAAACCCTGAATTGGTAGTGTCCTCTGGCATTGAGAACGCTGAAATCTCTTTGGCCCACTTGGTCAAGGGAAACTGCCAGTTCTTAATGCAATTTTAATGCGGTTCGTAATGCAAGGATAATGCGGTAAACCAATCTGCGTGGTAAACTCGGGCATCACTAGGCCCCAACAGCAGAGGCAACAGTCGTAAGCTTACAGGGGCGGCCCCGGTACTGCTGGGCAGCTACGGGCTGCTCAGGAACTCAGCGTGTCTAACGCGGTGCAGCGGGAGACAGACCAAAGCACTCCTGTACTCCAACTGCACGCCTCCCCAGGCCCCACATGCTACGGAGACCAAGCCTTACCTAGGGGGAGTGCCCTGCCTCACTCTCTCTCTCCGCTCGTCGGACGTCCTGCTGGGTGACCCCGATTATGTTACGGCTCTGTTGCTAGGCGACGCTGTGGCTGGATGGGTTACGGCACTGCCTTTCCTTCATTGATGGTCTTGGACAGATTAATTTTGACGAACAAAGATCACAACCCTTTCACCTTGTAGGTTCCTTAGCTTCAAGAAATCCTTTAGCACGTTGCGGCTCAGGCCGGCGGCAGCGATTTTTACTCACAACCTCAGTTCTAATGATGCCTCGGGCCACAAGGCAGCAATGTAGCAGCGTGGACGATGTTTCACGCTGCGTGGGCCTTCCGGTCACGGGCACCTCGTAAACAGCACCACTGACCATGCGGCTGTCTCAGGCATGCAAAAAGCACATGCACACAGCATCGCTGAGACACACTTCTTAGTTCAAGCAAGCATTTAGCATGTTGCGGCTCAGGCCAGCGGCATAGATCTGTACTCACAGCCAAAGTTACGATGACAGCTCGGGCCACAAACAGCAATGCAGCAGCGTGGATGAGGTTTCACGCTGCAGGGGCAATACTGTCACTGGGCACCTCGTAAACAGCACGACCGGACCACACGGCAGTCTCAGGCGTGCAAAAAGCACATGCACACAGCGTCGCTGAGACACACTTGGAAACTTTTATGTTCCTGAGTTTCCACAAGAGGGGACCAGCTCTCCTCGGGCCCTTGGAGACAAGTAACTTCAGGATACAGCATACAGCAAAGTCCTCTCAAGCAAGGGGACACAGCACACAGTAAGGCCCCTTGTCCTCTCCTTAGTCAAATAAGGCCAGCCTCAGAAAACTCAGCAAGGGCACTCCTTCTCTTCAGTCTCTGAACACAAACTAGTTTTAATCATTTTTCAGTATGGATTTCAGTCTTGAGTTCAGGGGTTTCAGCTCTTACATTTATACCCCTAAATGCCTTCAAAGTGTTTGGGGGTCATTAGTATAGCGGGTGGACAATCGGGACCATCCGCACTGCTTGCGGGGGTCCCGCACACACAATTAGGATGCGCTCGCCACACTAGAGGGTGCATTGTGCATTTGTAACAATGCCGCAGGCGGTGCTGAAAGCACTGCCTGTGCAAAGCCACACACGCAAGTTGTGCCTTTCAATGCACAACATGACAGGCACAGCGCGGTGCCTGCCACGTTGTACATTGAAATGCAGTTGGATACCGTAGGTACCCCCTATGTGCACCCCCCACCCCCCAGAATCCCTGGGGCCCCCAATGACAAAAACCGCATTGCTTTCCGTGGCGGCAACGTACCCGCCTGCATACTAATATGGATGGCGGTATCTACCAGACACTGCCACCATATTTCTGGGCTTTTCGGCCCAGTAGGCAATCGGGCAGATTGCCTAACGGCGGAAAACCGGCAAATGGTCTTCCCATCCGCCGAGGTCCCCCAGTCATGGTAATGTGGTGGGGTGAATTCACATGCGGGCGGTGGTTTTTAGTGGGCGGATCGCCACCGCGAAATGGGAGGTGATGATCCACCCACCATCTTAATGACCACCTTTGTGTTCAGGGGGCTCTGACCTCGGTCCAAACCAGACCTGGGTGTCTTCCTGCCAGTGCACACCCTCCTCCTTTGATAGTCAGTCTGGGGCCAAGACGCTCAGCAGGAGGTGGAGCCATCCTCTGGTGGCAACAACACAGCCCTCATCACATCCAGGCGGATACTCCCCCCTCCATAAAAAATGCATGCCACCCTGTTGCTGTCTTACCTACTCCTTCCCGGGGCAAGGAACTTCCCAGACCCTGTCACATCTAAACCCAGGTAGACAACATACAAGCAGGCAGAGGCACACAGGATGGTTTAAGACAAGAAAGCAGCAACTTCTAAAAGCGTGGTTTCTAAACACACAATAAAAAAAACATCTTCACAAAAAGACGTGTTATTAAATTCTGAGTTCAGGCACACTAAACTCCATCTCTCCATTATATTCCTATGGAAAGATGAGCTAGAAACATGGGACACAGGATTCCCCATTCTTTCTTATGGGCAAGATGGCCTTGCAACAGTGAAAAACTTATTTGGCAGTATTTCACTGTCAGGACATGATACATACCTCAGTACATGTCCTACCCTTCAAATATACTGCACCCTGCCCAGGGGGTACCTTGGGCCTGCTGTAGGGATGTCTGATGTGCATAAAAGGGAAGGTAAGACCTGGCAAGTGCACTTGCCAGGACAACAGGGCAGTTAAAAAACTGTATTCAGGCACTGCAGTGGCAAGCCTGAAATCCCTTCATAGTGCTACTTGTGTGCGTGGCACAATTAGTGCTGCATGCCCACTAGTAGCATTTGCATTACCAGTCCTGGAACACCTTGTGCACAATACAAGGGACTTCACTAGTAAGGCAAACATACCAATTATGGACAATCAATTACCATAACACTTTATACCAGGAGCACTTGAACTTTGACACTGATCAGCAGTGGCAAAGTGCCCAAAGCATCTTAGCCAGCAAAACAAAATCCATCACAGCATCAAAAATAGAGGAGGTAGAGGCAAAAAGTCAGGGGTAATCACGCCAAGAAAGGCCAGGTTTAGCACGTGTCCCCTCCAGCTGAAAAGTAGGGAGAACTACCCACCCTCATTGGAGTTCTCATCACTAATCTGGAAAGATCATCAGCATTGCCGTGTTCTCTTTAAGGGTGGTGTTCCACCGTAAAGTCCATTCCCTGTAGGGAAATGGGCCACCTCAATAGTTTTGGGTTCTCACCCCTCATCTGCATCAACCATCTGAGGGGCCTGTGGTCCGTCTGAACCAGGAAGTGAGTCCCAAACAAGTGGGGCCTCAGCTTTGTCAGCATCCAGACAACTGCAAAAGCTTCCCTTTCAATTACACAGCAACTCTGTTCTCTGGGAAGTAGCCTCCTGCTAATGAAAGCTACAGGTTGGTCCAAGCCCTCATTCTTCAATTGTGAGAGTACTGCTCGCACACCATGCTCTGAAGCATCAGTCTTCATCACAAACTCTTGGGAGAAATCAGGCGCCTTGAGCACAGGCGCGTGCACATGGCAGTTTTAAGGGAATCAAAAGTGGTCTGGCAGGCATCAGTCCAGATCACCTTCATGGGCTGTTTCTTTGAAGTCAGTTCTGTCAAGGGGGCAACAAGGGTGCCATACCCCTTCATAAACCGTCTGTAATACCCTGTGTCAAGCCATTTTCTCTGAGTCTGTACATTGCTCTATGAGCCCACCTCTCGGTACCTCCAATTCAGGCTGCTATTACAGCACTGAAAGTCAGAGTGACCAAGTGGGGGAAGGGTTTGGGGAAAGGAACAGATGGGAAGGAGACCTGTAAAACAAATAAATACACATACAAACAATAACAATTAGCATATATAATTCTCAGATGCTGGACTCTGCTATGCGCAATTTGTAGGCTAAAGAGTCTACATATGACTATATCACGAGCCTGTGATACCATTTATACAGGAAAGACACTTCCAAAGAATGTGCTACTAACACACTTTCCTATTAGCAATATTCAACAATGTTTGTAGCATATGCTCATAGTTTTTACACAATATACAAATGAGCCCCAAAGCGCTTGCCCGAGCGCTTGAAAAGACAACATGCAAATGACTTCCAAAGTTCTTGTCCGAGCATTCCACATACACCTTGCAAATGAGTCCAGAACACTTGTCCCTATGATCGACAACTCAATATGCAAATGAGTTCCAAAGCGCACGATCATAAGAGTGCCAATGCAATATTCAAATGAGTTCCAGAGTGCATGACCATATGTGTGCCAATACAGCATACAAATGAGCTTCAAATGCACGATCGTATGTTTGCCAAATACAGAATTCAAATGAGCTCCAAAGCACAATCAGATCCCAACAATTTTTAACATGAGTATCACAAATAAAGAGCGTGAATGAAGATTCTCTGTTGCCTTCAAAACAACAGAGGCTTACCTGAAAGCCCAAGATAAAAAGGAATTAACTAACAAGTCTAGAGATGAGACTGAGGCTGCACCCACTTGGCAGGATTCCAAAATAGTGAGCAACCCCCAATGGGGCGTTGCTGCTTTTATAGGCAGACCGCACCCGTAGGCAGACCACACCGACAGTGAAAAAAGCAGACCACACCCATACACAGCCGACCACACCCACAGTGAAAAAGGCAGACCACACCCATAGGCAGACCACACCCAAAGGGACTGCTGTGTGGAGATTCTGGGATATGTAGTCCCCTATAGCTATATCCGAAAAAAGAAAATGGAAAATGAAAGGAAAAATACAAGGAAAACATATTGTGGTGCTCAATGTACACTTGCAGAACACCGAAGCCACCATCTAGCAACAGGGAAATGTAGTTTCCCACCTCGTATCGTGGTAGTGCCATAAGTACGATGGCCACGGAAACCCAAATGAACAGTAGGGGCGGGCCCTAGAATACGCGCCATAGAGGTGACACTAACATGCTTGAAGTCCTAAAAAGACTCTCACCTCTTTCTGGGTCTTGGCAGGGTCCCATGTCAGAATGATATACATTTTTGCCCTTTGGGTACCACCTGGCTGCTCCCTACCTGGTGTCCTAACTATGCCACAGAACCCTGCCCTATCTGGCACTTACTTGACTTGATAGTTAGGTCTGCCCTCTGCAGGGCCTTCAACACTTCACAGAGGTGTTGCAAACGTTCCTCCCAATTGGAGCTGAACAGAGCAATGTCATCCAGTTAGACGGCGCTGAATTTCACCAGCCCACACCGCACATGGTTAACCAGTCTCTGGAAGGTGGCAGGGGCATTCTTCAACCCGAAGGGCATGACCCTAAATTGGTAGTGCCTTCTGGTGTTGAAAACACTGACCTCTCTTCGGCCCCCTCGGTCAAGGCAATCTGACAGTACCCAGATGTCAAGTCGAATGTACTGAGGTACCGGGCAGCTCCCAGCCGATCCACAAGCTCATCAGCTCTGGGGATGGGGTGAGTGTCTGTCTTGGTGACCGCATTGAGCCCAGAGTAATCCACACAGAACCGGAGATATGGGGTGGCACCAGGTGCAGCAGCTGTTGGCACAAGGACCACTGGGCAAGCCCGTGGGCTGCTGGGTGGCTCATTTACCCCTGGCACCAGCATCTCGGAAACCTCCTCCTTGATGCAGGCCCTGACCTTATTAGCTACTCTGTAAAATTTTTGTTTTACAGGCAGGCTGTCTCCAGTGTCCACATAATGGAAGCACCAATGGGTGACTCCTGTGGTCAGGGAGAACAGGGAGGCGAACTGCCCCAATGCCTGGCGACAGTCCCTCCGCTGTTCTGGGGTCAGGGTAGGCGTGAGGTTCACCCCATCCATTGACCCATCCTTTTCTCTGGCTGCAAGAGGTCAGGAAGAGGTTCACTCTCCTATTCCGCCCCACCATCTGTAGCCAAGAGCATGGTCACATCCAACCTCTCAAAGTGGGGTTTGAAGCGGTTTACATGGAGAACATTCAGAGGGTTCCTAGGAGACTGTAATTCAACCAGGTAGGTCACTTTGCTCCTGCGCTCCACCACCTCATAAGGCCCAGTCCATTTATCCTGGAGCACGAAGGGTTCCACTGGTGCCATCACCCACACTTTTTGTCTAAGTTGGAACTCGACCAGAGTGGCATTCTGGTCGTACCACCGTTTCATTTCTTCCTGGCTGGCTTCCAGGTTCGCCTGAGCGAGTTGCCTAAAACACCTAGTTTGGTTCCTAAAGGCCAGCATGTAGCTATATACATCCTGGGGGGGGGTTCTAGGAGCCTTCTCCCAGTCCTCCTCACCAAACTCAATGGTCCTCTTACATGGTGCCCATGCAGTAGCTCAAAGGGGCTGAGCCCTAGGGACTTCTGTGGCACCTCTCTGTAAGCCAACAATAACCATGGTAAGAGGACGTCCCACTAATGCCTCATGGGTTCCTCAAGACCCATAATCATGCCCATTAGGGTCCAGTTACTTCTCTCAACCAGCCCATTCCCTTGGGGTTGGTAAGGCATGCTTAACTTATAGGTTACACCGCACTCCTTCCACAGAAATGTCATATACCAAGATATGAAATTAGAACCCATCGGACACCATCTCTCTGGGGAACCCCATGTGGGAGAAAATCCCCATCAGTGCATGACCCACCACGGGATCTGTCACCATCCGGAGAGGTATGGCTTGCGGGTACCGGGTGGCATGTTCCACCGAGACCGGGATAAACCGGTTGCCCATGGCTGCCTTGGGATCGAGAGGCCCCACGATGTCAATGCCCACCCTCTCAAAGCGGGTGCTGACTACAGGGAAAGGTTGGAGAGGAGCCTTGTTCTTCCTCCCACTCTTACCACTTGCCTGGCAAGTCTGAAAGGTCCTGCAAGGAGTATCAAAACTCTTGCACATTTGAGGCCAATAGAAGTGGGTGACAAGCCTCTCATAGGTCCTGTCCTGACTCAAATATCTTGCTAAAGGTAAATCATGAGCCAACCCCATTAGGAAGGGGTACCACCAGCACATGGGCTGACTCAGACTCAGCAACCTTAGGCTCACTATATAGGAGATCATTCACCCAGTAAATCAAATGTGACCAGGAGTGATCACCTGCTGCCTGGTTTGCTGCCTGTTGCTGCAAACCTACAAGAGAAGGGCACTTTTTTCTGCTCCTCACAGAATTCCTCCTTGGAGGGCCCTCCCGCCTGCTGCCATTCAGTCAGCTGAGGTAGGTCCCCTAGTTCAGCTACTTGCTCCCCCATAGGTTACAAGGCATCGCCCTCAAGGGGTGCCTCCTCCTGGACCGTGGGAACTGTGGTGGACAGTTTCCCGTGCCCCCTGCCTCCTCTATTTAAGAAAGGCACCTGGTCCACTGTTTCAGGCTCCAGGTTTTCTTGAACACCTTTACTAGCTGCCATAGTCCGAGTGGTCACACAAGCCCACTGAGGCAGACCCAACATCTCCAAATTTGCCTGGCACTCCACCTCCTTCTAGGAGGAAGTCTCCAGGTCATTCCCTAGCAGACAGTCTCCAGGCATGGACGGACTTACAACAACCTTCAAGGAACCTGAGACCCTCCCCCACTCAAAGGGAACTAGTGCCACCTTGCATAGGCGCACGGAGTTGTCTGCTGCAACTACAGAGTGAAGTACATTGGGAATCGCTTGCTCCTCAGACACCCACTGACACCTGATAGATGTCAAACTGGCTGCTGTGTCTCTCGGAGCCTCCACCCTCCTTCCATTGATGGTCACCCACTGCCTGTACTTCTTAGTAGTCTCAGGCAGAGTGGTTTCTTAAACCAACTCTCGATCTCCTAATGACACCAGGGTCATAACTGCTTGCTCCTCCCCATTCCTAGGACTCAATTCCTCCCCCAACACTACACTCACTAAACCCGGTGTTGGTGTACCAGTCGGTGCAGGTGGGTTCTTGGGGTATTTAGGGGCAATGTGACCCACTCGTTTTCAGAAATAACAAGTAGGAGGACCTCTGGGGTCCGCTTGCCATTAGGGGGCAAGGACCTCTTAGCCTTGGGGGACTGGGACCCTTTTCCTGGGAACTACTTTGGGGCCCTTTAGAGAACTCCTTGTGGTTACCCTTGTCCTCCCTCACCTTCTGCTGAGGGCCCTGGACACCTTTGGCAGTGGTACCCCAATCCCCTGGTGGACTCTTGTGCTGGTGCAGCACTCCGCCTCCTCAGCAAGCTTACCAGGATCAGTCAGCTTACTGTCTAAAAGATGCTGGCACAGCTCTGGGACACACAGACTACTCAAGTGCTCGCAACTAATTAAATTGCATAAGCTCTTAAAATCAGTTACCTTGCTTCTCGTCATCCAACCATCCAGTGCGTGTGTGTGTACGGATTCACACATTCCACCCAAGTACTGGATTCCAGTTTCTTGAAGTTCCTGAATTTCTGTCTGCACTGTTCAGGAGTGAGCCCATACCTGAGGCATATTGGTGTCTGTCAGGGTTCCCACCCTCTCTAAGGGTGGTAAAACATCCCTCCCAGAAGCCTCAAAGTGTTTCCATAGGCCTGCCCCCAATGCTTCTCAGGCACCTCATTCATCCTCAGTACGATATCATATGCTTTGAACCACACATAAATATCATCACCCCTTTGGTAATCTCGCACTAAGTCTTTGGGAATGTACACCTTACCTGCTGGCACTGGCTGTGCGTTGCCACCATTCGAACTGGACTCCACCTGTTTAGCCTTCATGTCTAGCTCCCTCATGCTTAACTCATGAGCTAAGAGAATCTTCTTCTCTTCCAAGGCGAGAGCGTTCTTGCTCTCCTCTGCTCTCTTTTAACTTTCAATGAGCATTTTTTCTCCTCTGCTTGAGCCCTAAGTTTTAAAACCTCTCACTCATGCTCTCTGACCCTTTGGTTTTTCTCCAGTTCCTCTGGGGAAAAGCTCCTCCCTGAATGGTTACTACCAGCCCCTGAGGCGGGTCATTTCACCGGCAAATCCTGTGGACCTAATCCATTCCCTGGGTCATCCTCATCCACCTCAGCATCTCCTATCTCCTGGGTCTCTTTGGCTTTCCACCAGGCCCTCAAGGCCGTTTTCAGCTCCTCCATCTTGGCGCTACTTTTCATGGGACATCCCAAAGCTCTGCAGAACTGCCTCAATTGATCAACTTTGTAGGTAAGTTTGAAAAGAACATTTAGGAATCAAGGAATAAAAACTGGACCTAAACAATCAGCATGATATATACACCACAATTTTAATGGCAACAAATTGTGCTAAAAGCAGCTATAATTATTGACACATGTATTTGTTGAATATCAAAAAAATACTTTCAATTAATTTTGGTACAAAGAATATTGTATTTCTGTGGTTTAACAATTCTATAAATCAATTTGTCTTTTAAACACACAGCAGTCTCAGGAGTGCAAAAAGCACATACACACAACGTAGCTGAGAAAAACTTTGAAACTTTTATGTTCCTGAGTTTCCACAACAGGGGACTAGCTCTCCTCAGGCCCTTGGAGAAAAGTTACTTCAGGACACAGCACACAGAAAAGTCCTCTCCAGCAGGGGGACATAGCACACAACAAAGTCCATTATCCTCTCCTTAGTCAAATCAGCAAACTGCAGGCCAGCCCCAGAACACACAGCAAAGGCAGCCCTTCTCTTCAGTCTCTTCAGCTGTCCTTCTTTGGCAGAGGTTCCTCTTGAACACAAAGTCGTTTCAATCCTTTTTAAGTATGGATTTCAGTCTTGAGTTCAGGGGTTTCAGCTCTTAAATGTATACCCCTAAATGCCTTTGAAGTCTTTGTGTTCAGTGGGCTCTGACCTCGGTCCAAACCAGACCTGGGTGTCTTCCTGTCAGTGCACACCCTCCTCCTTTGATAGTCAGGGTCTCGGGCCCAGACGCTCAGCAGAAGGTGGATTCATCCTCTGGTGGTAACAACACAGCCCTCTTCACATCCAGGGGGCTACTCCTCCCCCCACATCATTTGCAGGCCACCCTGTTGCTGTCTTACCTACTCCTCCCCGGGGCAAGGACACTACCCAGACCCTGTCACATCCAAACCCAAACAGTCAATACACAACCAGGCAGAGGCACACAGAATGGTTTAAGACAAGAAATCAGCCACTTCTAAGAGCGTGGTTTCTAAACACAACTATTTAAAAACCATCTTCACAAAAAGATGTATTATTAAGTTCTGAGTTCAGGCACACTAAACTCCATTGTTCCATCTTATGCCTATGGGAAGATACACTGGAAAAAAGGACACAGCATTCCCCATTCTGTCCTATGGGCAAGATGGCCTTGCAATAGTGAAATATGGATTTGGCAGTATTTCACTCTCAGGACATGGTACACACCTCAGTACATGTCCTATCTTTCAAATACACTGCACCTTGCCCAGGGGGCATACAAAGGGAAGGTAAGGCCTGGCAAGTGGGTGCACTTGCCAGGACAACAAGGCAGTTGACAAACTGCATGCAGGTACTGCAGTTGCAGGCCTGAGAACTCTTCTTAGGGCTACTTGTGCGGGTGGCACAATTAGTGCTGCAGGCCCACTCGTTGCATTTGCATTACCAGCCCTGGCAAAACATTGTGCACTTTACTAGGGACTTCACTAGTAAGACAAACATACCAATGATGGACAACCAATTACCATAACACTTTATACAGGGAGCACTTGCACTTTGACACTATTCAGCAGTGGCAAAGTGCCCAAAGCATCTAAGCCAAAAAAGTAAGGGGTAATCATGCCAAGAAAAGCCAGGTCTAACAAACAGAAACAAAAAGCCAACACCAAATTGTAAAAACGGAAATATTGTTATGACTAAAATGATACCAAAATAACAAAACTCCAATGTAGGGAACTGGAAATATGATTTTTAAAGTTAGAAGTAAAAATAGCGCTTAGAGGGAACTAGCGCTTAAAGATTTAAAAAGGTTGCACTGGACAGGGACAAAGTTTAAAGTTCTTTACCCTTACTTACAGAAGTTTTTCTTGATGCAGGAAAGTGGCCAAAGTACCAGCCAAGGGTTCAGATGCTGTGGTTGGCATCTTGAGGTCTGGGACTACAACTCCCACAATGCAACAGGTCAACTTATAGAGGTTCTTTCAAAAGTTGCCCTAAACTTCTGGCACTTCTTCCTGAAGCTCCTCTTATGGGTTCAAAGTGTCCAAAACACTAATCCGAGAATCTAGAAGCAGCGAGATCATCCACGGGATGTTGCAACTACAATTCCCACAAGGCACCTGGCCAAATCCTTTAAAGTCCACTGCACGCACCCCAGGATGGGGACGTGTTGGTGGAGAGGATGCAGGTGGGCTCTGTTTATCTTTAGCTTTCAGTAAGTCCACTCCTTAATCCTTGTGGAGCCAGGCAAAGTCTTTTAGGGCTATAGTGCCAGATTGTGCAGCAGGTGCAGTCCTTCAGAGCGCAATCTTTGGGTGCAAATCAGGGTTTCAAGCAGGTCAGTCCTACTTTTCTTTGTTGTTTCAGTCCACAAATATATGCTGCTTGGCAACTCCCCCATATATATTCAGTCTTCCTGGGTGTCAAGCAGCAGGGCACCCCTGACCAATGGAATGCAGGGTGCCACACTATGGTATAACCACTACCTCTGAAGAGTGGCATATTCTTGTCCCAGAAAGCCCTATTCTTCCAAAATTCAAAATTGCGAAACTATCCCCTGGGGGGTTAGATCTGGCTAAGCCAACCCACTAGTATGGCTAAGATTCTCTAGCACCCCCTTCACTGTGGCTGGGAGTGCAGGATGTGCGGGTGAGCCTGTACTGTTCTAAAGGGTCAGTCTCCCTTGGAAGACCAGTTTGGCCACTCCACCCCAAACCTGCCTTTTGCTTCTGCAGCTTCAGATCTCCACCCACAGGAAATCATTTGTCTCTCCAGCTGGCCACTTTACACTTCATTAAGACAGCTTGGCTCAGCCTGGCGGAGCCTGGCTAATCAGGAGAGAGCAGCTGGAAGGCTGGGTTTTAGCTGACAGAAAAGAAAGTTCTATAACTTATTTTCTGTAATAGTTACTATAAATCTAATAGTGGCACAACGTTTGATTTATCATAACTATCATTTTAAGTCTTTGAATGATATTTCTAGCTTGCTCATGTCAATATTTATCCTTAAAATATTCCCATGTTAGCCTATTAAGATACTTTTCTACAATAGGGAAAAACAGAATTGACAGTTTTTCCATCTCCAGGGCTTATAAAACATATTTTAGTATGTCTTTGCTTACAATTACCAGACACCCTTCTCTTGGTGATCCTAGGGAGACATAAGGGGGGACTTATTAGTAAAAAATAGGTAGTGTGTTGCTTTGGAAGTATCTTTAATACCAAGGTCGAATTTGCATATACATTTAATGTAAAGGCAGCCTGAAAAGCAGGATTACCTATACAAAATTACAGCAGGTAACACAGTAGTGTACACTTAAGTGCATTAAGTCTACTAGGCCTCTAATCCTACATGCCCTACCATATGCTAGGGACGTACAGGTAGATTGTCAGGAGCAATAATAATTATATCTAATTACCAAGTACTGTTACGCAGAACACAGGTCCTGGGTCTGGATAGCAGAGCCCAGTGCATAGTCAGAGTAGGAAAACCAGCATCTATTCAAAATGGGGGGCAAAAAGTGGCTGGACATTGCAAATAAGTTCTGCTCTTTCACATATTTAAAAGAAAAATTTTGACCTGTCAAGAGATGTTATTTTGGCAAATCAAATTGCAGTATTTAAATTGTCAGACTCAGGCTGCAATGGTATGCCTAAAGCCATGGTTTACACTGTGACTGTAGTGGATGGCACAATAGGTACTGCAAACTACTAGCAGCATTCAACTTATAGGCCCTGGCTACATGTTGTACAATAATTCATGGATATATAAGAAAGTTAAAAATGCCAGTTATTGGCATACCAGTTCATCATGTTAAAATTAGGAACACAGACACTTTACAACTGGATTGGAATGGGTAAGTGCATTGAGTTATATTGCCAGCAAATACACGTAGGGCAAATGTCTGGTCTTGCCCAATGCAAAATATTGTCATTCCCTACACCTGTGTATTATCATTTTCTGTCTTGATCTAAAACCATAAAAACAGAAATAGGAGGCATATAGTGTTTTACAATGGCACTAATTCATTTCCATAACAATTTGCCAAGGTTTTTTTAGGACCAGAAGAAATATTGCATTTGTAAAAATGTAATTTCAATTGTAATTGCATTTATATGGTACTTACTACTGCTGGGGACGTTGTTACTTGAGTAGGTAAAACCTTGAAAATAACAAGAGGCATTTGGCAAAGTAAGAACACTTTGTTTAATCAAACATTGCATACGGGAGAACAGTTACTGGCACAGGGTGTGAAGACTGTATCAATTTACATTCAGTTGGCATCCTTCTTAAATACAGTTTGCATCAGGTTGTAAAGATCTCTGGTGAACCATATATGGTCAAGATTGTTGGTTGCTGCCTTAGAGTAAAAAAATAATATCAATTAGTTACTACAGGTGGGTCTCGGCCTAGTGAAGACATAATGTGGGCAGTGCATTTGATGTGCTCTGATTGGCTATATGTTACTAATTCATGTGGTACTTGACTTTTATGGTGTTTTAGAGCATACATACCAGTCTGGTGATGTGTGCTTTATTTGGGTAATTCTCTCTTGACCATTGTAACTGTGCCTATTTGTGAGAGTGATCTAGGGTTTCCTGTGAAGGTGGTTATCTGCCATCCCATCTGCTACCTATAAGTCAATAACTCCGGGCCTGGGTCTTAGAGCTTGCTTGACTATGTATTTGCGTTTCTGGGTTGATTTGGAGCCCACGATGGGAGATTTCGTTAATAAGGACGTGATTTTATTTTCATAAATGAGTGTACCATTTTACATCTTAACACCACTGTTTTCCATAAGAGGAAAGCACTGAATCACTTACTGCAATCTACTTCTGAACTGAAGGTTATTAGTTAATCAAGTGGTATTTTTGGTTATTGGGATCAGTTTTGTTGTCGTACATTGTCGTACATTAAAATAAATATTAAGATGAATATAAGTTAGGTGTGACCACTAGTGGAGGCTATGTGGTTTCTGATCTATGAAATGAGCCATGAGCCATTTGCAGAAATACAATAACAAAGAGCAAGGCAGACCAGCCTGAGACAGAGAGCAGGCTATACTCAGAAATAGCTGGCATGCAGAAGATAGAGGTTAAGGAGAAGGTCACTCTAAAGACAGAGAGGAGAGGACTCAAATGCAAGTAAGTCAAGGTAATGTTATCATGCAGGTTATTAAGACTATAGTAGAAGAAGTCTTTCTGGGAAAGCCAGCACTCTGCGAATGCAAGGTGTGGAAAGAAACAATGCTATACATGTTGGTCCATGTCAGGGCAGGCAGCTTAAACATGCAAGCCCAAGTGTAATGATCATTTAAATTGAGCCTGGGTGGGGTTCGTGGAGTTCTGCTATGCAGAACTACGTAAAGTGACAAAAAAACTCAGCTGAGTTCTTCAAGTGATGGAGTGCGGCCTGAACTGTCGTTCTAGCTGATCTTACTGCTGCTCTTGTAGACATTTTACCTGAGTGGCAGTTCGCATTCGCCAACTTCCCATTGGCAATCGTGAGCAGAGAAAATACTCTGTTCCGGTATGCGAAGCAGAGTTTTCTGCACTTCACGGGCCCCCTGGAGCGCGGAGTGCAGAAAACTCCAAAAACTCTGTGAACGGTGCGGAGTTCACCGCCCAGGGTTAATTTAAACCTGAAGAGCCAGAGCCTGGTGTGAGCCAAGGCTAGGAGGATCCTTTTAAACATAGTCTGGATTATTCCAACCTTGATACTGTTTCTTTATACTTCTCAAACTGATGCCTTATTTAGAAAACAGTCCAATGATCTTCCCTTGTAACATAGAGGTATTGGGCCTGGTTAAGAAATGTGATCTTTGCATGTTCACGTTCTTAAATTTCCTACTCTCCCCTTAAACACAATGACATTTAACACACATTCATTTGTGTTTATACTTAGAATAATATTCCTTGAACTCAGTTTGCTTAAAATGCCGTTTCACAGGCTTTTTATCAGACCATCTTGAACACTCTGTAAAAAGGCAAATTTAAGCACAAACAATATTGTTATTTGTTTTGGTCTCTCGGTGACTAAGCTATCACAATAGAACAAACAATAGCGGTCTCACTGCCGCTTCGGCATGGTACCATGGAGGATGCTATTATATATATATATGACATCAAGCCTTATTTTATTCAGAGGAGCATTTTGCTGCTGGTACTAAGAGGGCAGTCCATGCTGTAATGGGAAGTTAGATCACCCAGATAGGGATTTGGCGGATCCACTCCCCTTAGACACAATAGGGTAGAATGTGATAGGTAGGAGTACACTAAATTACAGTATTTGTATGCAAGCTTATAGTTTACTGTAATCTGTAAAATGATTGGATTGCTCATCTTTTTCACCATTCTGTTAATACTAATAACATTATTCTGTTTCCTTCTATTAATCATTGCAGCACACATATTCCACTCAAAAATCACAGTGCTTTAGTAAATATTGACGTGCATGTTGTTTGACTCTTTGGGTATGCATAAGTGGCTGAGATAAAGGGTTCTATATCTGTTACCACAATTTACTTGGGGGATCAGGGTTATCATGTTCTGAGATTGCACACACATTTTTTACTCTTCAAGGTTAGGGGTACATGTGGTGCACTGTGAGCTAGCAGGGCTTTCAGCCAACATATCCTGGGGTGCACCATTCCAACAATTATGTTGTCCAACAAACACACAGTTTTACTTGCTCTAGGTTGGGCTCTAATTTAACGGCTCGCCTGAGTGGTTTTCTTTTGTATATCCAATGACCCCCACACACCTCTTAACCAGAGACGTCTGTGGTGTTAGGGACGCAATCCTCCTCAACTGTGTACATAACCCCTATGTATTACCTGAAGATTGTTAAAGTTGAACCTTTCAAAGGATCTATCTCGCTGAATTTTGACATATTCTGATGGCCAAAAGAGCGGCACTAAACATACTTGACAACTGCAGACATACAATTACTCAGAAGCTGCTCCAAGATTCTCTCACACTTATTGGTGGGAATGTTACCTTCGTGGTTGAGAATCACGAAGCATTTAGGGCAGAGGTATTCTATTTGAGTGTTAAATTCCCAGCAGGAAATGATGAAACATGACTGTTTCACACTTTCACTGCAACTGATGTTCCAAATAACTATACAGCTTACAAAGCTTTAGTAATACTATTAACTTACCAAGAACATCAACATTGATTTGAAGGCGCCTTACCACACACTACAGAAGAAGTTAGACTAAGTCCCTTTAGTAATGGGGGAGCATCATGGCCAGTCTTAGCCGGCTACACATCACATCCAAACATAGCTAACATGACAGCACCAAAATTACGTAGATTATATAACAGATAGGTCAGGCTGTATAGAAATCTGACACTGTTTGTTATGCAAACAATGACAGTAAATCCTGCGAGGGCTGCTCAGGCTACACAACCAAAATTGGTTATACCGAGTATCAGTCCACAAACAATTATACAGTTATGGGGAAATTTCCCATCAGGCAGGCGGAACTTCTGTTGCGGATTGCACACAAAAAAGTCAGCTTAAACCAGTGTTTCCCCATAGGGGACCCCAGAAAAACACAACACTTTTACAATTTGCTTGCCAATGAGGAAGGCTCACCCAGTGGAAGACTATGCCGCTTGGGGAATAGTCTTTGCTACCTACCTTAACACACAGTGCATCCTCATTAGCTGTTTTTCCAGAGATGCTTGAATAGATCCAGAATAAGTATGAGGCAGCCCATGCCCTGAATTTGGGGATGAAACAGATGGGCAATTTTGCCACAGTATCTGTCCTTTTGCAAACTAACATTAATGGGGAAGCAGCAGCGTTGGTGCTATAGCAGCGACTCACTAACTTGACTCTGAGAGAACAGGCGTGCGAGTTAACTAAAAATAACTGATAAAACCTATGCAACAATAGGCTGAGAAAATTTGGGAGCCAGAACTAGTAAACCACAAATTAAGAGTAATTCTGAAAAAGACAACTCAAAACAAGCACTTGAGTCTCCTAAGAAGAATAGGAATAATAAGAACCATAAAGAAAAGACTAACTCACAGGCTGGATCTCCTCAACAGGCGGCCACTAAAAAGCACTATAAACTGTGCAACCATGAGAAAATTAAGATGCCTGACAGGTATCACGTTCATTTTGTTCCTTTCAGGTTTCATCATAAAAACGCTCGGAGAGAGAAGGATGTTCACTTGGGCTACAAATTCAACTTCAAAAATTGCCCACATCAATGTTCTAATTGTAGGATATGAGGTGTCAATTGAAGGTAAAAGCCTAGAAAAAAGTTTCTTCAAGAACTGTGGGGCATATTATCAAGGGGGTTTATCTCCGCTTTTTTGGCTTTAAAAGCCAAGAAAGCGGAGATAAAATTATCTCCCTATTACCTAGCTGTCGCTAACACCAGTTAGCCACAGCTAGTAGGAGATAGCGACCATCTTGGGCCCCGCTTTGCATGTCAGTGAAATTTATCACTAATGACATGCAAAGTGGGCGTGCCAAGATGTTAGCGACTGGAAACAGTTACTAACATCGCTATCTCCTATTACCAACTTTTGGAGATATTCACGCTAAGCGCGAATATCTCCAAAAGCTAACACCTGCCCCTGAGCAGTTCTTAGCCATGTTATCCAATGGTAGGTGGATAACATGGCTAAGAGCATTAGCTCGGTAATGCATGAATATCGCTGACTTTTCAACGATATTCATGCATTTCGGCCGATTTTTATCGCTTAGGAGATAAACCTTGATAATAGCAAGGTTCCTGAGCGATAAAAATCGCCGCAGCTCGGCGATAAAAATATTGCCGCTAAGCCAATATAGCGATAATTATCGCTAGTTGTTGGTAATATGCCCATGTGTGCTTTTACAACCATCAAACACCTTAAAGAAACTCCATTCAATTTTGGGTTTCCTGAATTTTGGCAGAACTTACATTCCAGATTACTCAGAGCAGGGAAAACCGTTCTACGACTTGATATGTCCAGACTTTTCAAACACACATTGGACAACTGAACACAGACAACTCTTACATTCAGCATAAGATGACATGCCAGCTTCAACTCATTTACACACTTAAGTAAACACAACAAACCTGGTGATTCATATCATTATGGGTACATCAGAGTAAACCTATGTTACATTCAACAAGGGAGACACTGTACCACTTGCATATAAATCACATTTATACATCAATTTTGAGATGTGTTTTGCACTGACAGAATAGATTTTGATGACGGTACAGACTGCTGTAGTGAGAGAAAGATCTTTGGCTCAGGGGAAATGCATCTCAGGGGAAATGCAGCATTGTCATGACTCAAGTTCCAGCCCTTGCGTTTATCACAAAGGTCAGTATTCCTAATGCTAAGTCTGTACATCCACTCTGGGCAATGGGCCAACTCTCTCAACGCAATCGATGTAGACTACAGATTTGAATCTACACTACAAACACAAAACAGGGCTGCAGCTTGATCCATTAGCACACAATGGGCAAGATGGCCGACTGACCTCGATGAGAGTTGCTGCAGCTTCTCACTGTCTGCACTCTTTTGGAATGTTGTTGTAGCAGAACGCTAAAACCACCTTCTCTTTCCAGCGTACTTACCCCTCAGTATGTTATGAGTTTATTGGGCGTTGCGACTCCACTGAAAACCAGATTGCTGGCTGCCAAAGGGGCACAGAAAGATCCTCAAACGTATCTGTGAGTGCGGGGAGCCCGTGGAGTCCCAGGCGCTGCCAACATCAAAGCTACTGACACTGCCCCTGTGTCTGTACGGGGATGAATTTAGGACGGTGGGAGGTCCAGCAAAAAGGGTTGATGGCAGCTTGAAGGACGTGGGTGCAGCTGGAGGGATCTGGCTTCGGGTGACAGGGGCAGTCACGGAGGGGACGCTGAGACAATCGACAGAGAATGAGGCATTTTCTATGTCCTCGCCCGCGGCCCCCACTGCCTCAAACAAAAAAACAGGGGAGAACACTCCCAGCTCGATGGTTGCAGGAGTCGCAGAGATTAAGGTGATCACTCAGCCCAGCTTAGGAACAGGGCTGCATGCACAACCTGGACTGGAGCAGGACTCACAGTTGGATCTGGATCACAAACTTAAACCTTGCAGGCAGATCGTGTAGATCCTTCAGAACTCATTGAGCCTCCACAACTGGAATTCTCATCGTTGAAGATTAGCGAGCTGTCAGATAATGTGGGGGCTGCACCCGAAAGTGGTGGCTCAATGGAATTGGCGGGGTCACTGGGGGTTCAAGATAAGAACTGGGCTAAGACAGAGACTGACGGAATAAACAGTAATGGTCAAATTAACACTGCTGTCACTGAGGGGGCACGCCTTGGCGCACCTGTTGATAACGCTCTAGACAGTGACTCTAAACAAATGCCACAGTTTCCAGTTATGACAATGCATGGTTCCCCTGAGGTGGATAAATTATATTCGCTCAACGTTGATTCTGATTCACTGGCCCTTAGTGATTTCAACACTTCAGACGATACGGATTCCGGAGAATCTTCTACTGTGCAAAAAGCTTTTCACAGTTAGCCAACCTCTCCGAGGCGCAGAATTAGGTCGTCCAAAGCAAGCCCGGCAAAAACTGACCCAGCTACTGTGCGAATTCTGGAATGGGACTATTGTGCTACAAGTATGGTCTATGAGAACGATGGGCAAGCGGCAGCAGGTGGCTCAGCTGTACCTCCTGGACCCTCTGCCCCTCCTTCACTGGATTTAGTATACTCCACCCTAAACCAAATGCAGGATGAGGCCAGAATGGTAAGCAGGTGGTCGCTTCAAGCAACAAAGCAATTGCATGCCTCCATCCGTAAAGAAAATAAGTTATGCACCAAAATGGCCGAAAGGGTTACTCATGTGGAGGATGGAATAGTCGCTTTGGAGGAAGCGGTTGATAAACTACAGGAGTCTAAAGGGCAGCAGGAAAAACAAGCGCTTTGAAAACTCGAGGACTTCGAAAATTGGCAATGGAGAAACATCGTCCAATTTCTTGGGTTGCCGGAAACGCAAAAGGGGGAAATATAATGCCCTTTGTTGTATCTTTACTAAAAGGAGCATTTCTGGAACTTGCACATTGGAATTGGGACATGGAGGTCCAGCGGGCCCATCGCTTTCCTTTTTTTAATTTTTTTTAATTTTTTTTTATTATTCAGTTCATAGCATACACACAAACCAGAAAGAGAAAAAGGTAAACAAAGCTAATATAACAAATATGCAAGAAAAATACTCTCACAAAGAAAATTCAAAGTGTTGGAGCAATGGTTGCCAAATGTTCAACCCTAGTTGTTTTTTTCGTATAGATTTGATGCGATATAGGTTAAATTCTAGATGAAACACGTTAAAAAACTTAGCTCTCCACGTTTCAAACACAGGGGCTTCAGGTTTCAACCACACTGTGGCAATGCATAGCCTAGCTACCGCCATTGCCATAAAAATAAAATATCGATGGGGATAGAGATTCTGAAGAGTTTCCCTGTCGCAACCCACCCCAAAAAGTAGCAATTCACGATTGATATGACATCGTACCTTCGTTGTTACGAACAAAAATTCCTAAATATTTAAAAAGAACTGAGAAAGTACTTTACAATCAAAAATTACATGAACAATGTCTGCTTCATCCATCTGACATCTAAAACATTTTCCGTCATACATATCACCCCACTTCTTCCTTTTTAACAGGCGTATGATATAAATTAAATACTGTTTTGTAATGTTGGGTACGTAACCTTGCTGACAAAAATATTGCTGTCGCCATATCAATTGATTCTTGTAAAAATAAGCCTGAACAGCCCAATCGATTTTGCCATTTGGCATCTTGGATTTCAATATCATCGGGTTGCTTTAAAAGTAAAATTTCATATAAGGCCCCAATCTTCGCCCCTTTTAACAGAGCTTCAATAAATTCAATGCTAACAATACCCTGAAGTTGCCGTTGTTTATATATCACGTAATTGCAAATATTTGAAAAAATCATTCTTCGTGATTGCATATAGCTCCATTAGATCCGTAAATTGAACCAGTGCACCATCTTGAAAAAGATCCCCTAAACGACAAACACCTTTTTCTCTCCATGTTTGCATCTTTGCATCCCAAAACATACCCGGAAATATGCCCCTGGAATCGCTTTCCAATGGTGCAGAAGAGGAATAACTCAGCCAGGCAAGAAGAGCTCCCCAGACCAATCCTGATATACATTGGGAATTTCCTGCTTCGTCAAGCCATAATAGACATAGCAAGACCAGATGCTAAGCAGTCCTTTGACGGTCATACCTTTTTTGTACGTCCAGATTTTTGCCACGCCACAGTGGAGCGTAGGTGGAGGCTTCGACAATTGATAACTGAATTCCAGGGATTGGCCTACGAGGCTTATCTGTTTTATCCATCTCGTCTTAAGGTCATTGTTAATGGGCGAGTTTGAATGTTTTTCTCAGGAGTCAAAGCCCAAGAATTTATGACAGAGCTGAAGGAAGCAAAAGGGAGGGGGGATGTCGCCTGCTAAATGCTAAATGCAAGGGTGGTTCAACAGCAGAACTATTGATTATTAGTTAATACTTTTGTATACCATTTTATATCTTTATCTGTTTTGCATGGGGTGGTTTCCACTCGGTTCTTTCTGGGGTTGGCATACATGGGTGTGGAGGGAGAGGAGTCTGCGGTAGCTCGAGATGCGAGACCAGCTGCCACATATAGGTCATGACTGACCTGTTTGCCTGTATGGGATGTAGGCGGAAGGGAGAGGACGGTGGTCTGGTTCAGGGGGGTTTTAGGGTTTGGGGGGTAGGTTACAGTACAGCACAACGTATGAGGAAACATGGTGCTAAAGGTCTTAGGAAACATACAGGATGGTTTTCTTCCAGAAAGGAAAAGGAGGTTATGGTGGTATCAAAGGAGAAGAAAAGTAATAATCTTACGCCGAAGAAAGTTACACAAAATGACTTTATGAATCCTATAAATCTTAGAATTGTTACAATTAATATTTGCTGGCTAAATGACCAAGCCAAGCGACAAAGGGCAGCTATTATCTTGAAAACTATGCGAGCCGACATTTTATGCGTTCAAGAGACTTATATAGAGGGTACTAGAGGAGGGGTCCTTGAACATCTTGGGTTTAGGTTATTGGCGGCCCCTAAACAAGGTACTAAGAATAGAGGGGTTGCTATACTCACTCAAAGGAATGACATAATCGTTAAAAGGAAGCTATCAGACAGGTGGGGTTGGTGGGTGATTTTGGAATGCGTGTTTGCCGGGGAGCCTTTCCCTGTTTGTTCAGTGTACGGCTCCACTGCTGATGATCCAGAGGTGTTGGAGTACTTAGATGCTGAGTTAGTTAAATGGCCTACCCCACTATTAATATGTGGTGATCTTAATATTAACAGGCTTGGTGGGCTGTGGGGTAGCGCTTGAGATATATATTCAGGTCGGAAAAAGAAGGTCTTTAAGGCACTTACTAATATGGTTAGAAATCATGGACTCATAGACCTATGGAATCACTTAAACTGCAAAGTTCCTGGCAGTACATTTTTCTCTGCCCCACACAAGGCAGTTTATAGACTCGATTAATTTTTGTATCACATTTTTTAATGCACCGGGCTAAAATAGAGAAGTACCCTAGGATATTATCTGATCATATCGCCCTAGCCCTCACTTTGGTCTTAACTAATGGCTTGCGGGTGAGGGGACTTGGACTTTTGAACGGGGCTTTTGACAGACTCTGAATATATTCTCTACATGAAGGGATGGATTAAGACTTATTGGGATCTAAACAGATATAGTGCTAGTGCCGGTGCTGTGTGGGATGCTTTTAAAGCCGGGTCAGAGGGGAGACATTTACTTTTAGCCTTTCTCGACAGAACAGGGAGGTGCACCGGGTGGAAGCACTACATAAAGGCCACCGAAGTCATCTGCGGCGTTCCTCAAGGCTCCTCGCTCAGCCCAACACTCTTCAACGTCTACATGAGCCCCCTCGCAGCCATCGCACGCCAGCACAACCTCAACATAATCTCCTACGCCGACGACACCCAGCTGATCCTCTCCCTCACCAACGACCCCGCCACCGCCAGAGCCAACCTGCACGAAGGGATGACAGACGTAGCCAAATGGATGTCGAACAGCCGCCTAAAACTGAACTCGGACAAGACGGAAGTCCTCATCCTGGGATCATCACCATCCGCCTGTGATGACTCCTGGTGGCCCCCCGCCCTGGGCAGCGCACCCAAACCCACGGACCACGCTCGCAACCTGGGCTTCATCCTGGACTCCTCCCTCTCCATGACCAGACAAGTCAACGCCGTCTCCTCGTCGTGCTTCAACATACTGCGCATGCTACGTAAGATCTTCCGATGGATACCCACCGAGACCAGGAAGACGGTCACCCAGGCCCTCGTCACCAGCCGTCTGGACTACGGCAACTCCCTCTACGCCGGAACCACCGCCAAACTCCAGAAGAGACTCCAGCGGATCCAGAACACCTCAGCACGACTCATCCTGGACATCCCCCGCCGCAGCCACATCTCCGGACACCTGAGAGACCTACACTGGCTCCCGGTCAACAAGAGAATCACCTTCCGGCTCCTCACCCACGCACACAAAGCCCTACACAACCAAGGCCCAGGATACCTCAACAGCCGCCTCAACTTCTACGCTCCCAAACGCCAGCTTCGATCGACCAGCCACGCCCTCGCCGCCGTCCCCCGCATTCGTAGAGCCACCACAGGAGGAATGTCCTTCTCCTACCTGGCCGCCAAGACTTGGAACTCCCTTCCGACCCACCTCCCCCTGACCCAGGACCACCTCGCCTTCAGGAAGCAGCTCAAGACCTGGCTGTTCGAGCAGTAGCGGACCCCCTCCCCCCAGCGCCTTGAGACCCTCCGGGTGAGTAGTGCGCTATATAAATGCTTGATTGATTGATTGATTGATAACAATTTAGCTAGAATCGAGCAGGAGTTGGCAAAGCAGTGAACGCTGGTTTGTCAACTGACGATATTTTGCTCAGGTTTGCAGCAGAGCTTTTTTTAGGTAAAAGAGAACACTGCCATGAATGTAGCGAACCGGTTGGTCACATGTTGGCAGCTAGACTCAGACAAAGGAGTTTTGTGAGTGAGATAAATGAGATTATAGATGAACGCAGAAATTTAGTTAAGAACCCACCCGGGATCCAGGAATTGTTTCTGCAGTTTAACCAACCATTATATGGTGCAGGATCCCAGGCACAGAAGAATTTAACTCAGAGTTATCTCAATTGTATACCATTGGTGAGTATTGAATATGAGGACAGTATGAAACTCGAGGCTATCCTGACACAAGACGAGATCTATTGTGCTCTGAAGAATCTTCCCACAGGCAAGGCCGCCGGACCCGACCAGATCCCTTTGGAGTTTTATACAAAATTTTGGGAAGAAATTGGACCCGATCTGGTCGACACGATATGCCTTGCACAATCCGTGGGCTCGGTACCCGATTCCTGGGCAGGAGCCGATATTATAATATTTTTTTTAAAGTGTAAACTATCAGGAACCCGGATCATATCGGCCAATTACTCTAATAAACTGTGACATAAAAATTCTGTCCAAAGCTCTCACGACCCGACTTGGGGGCTGATTAGGATGGCGGTGAATCTGCATCCTCCGGCTGCCGCTGATCCAGCTTTTCCGCCGTGAAAAAGCATGTGGTCTTTGGTGTTTGGGGGCCCGTTGCGGGCCCCCAGGGTGTCAGGGGTGGGGGTGCACATGGGGGGTACCTATGGTACCCCCCAGCATTTACATGCACAAAGCGGCAGGCACCGTGTGGTGCCTGCCGCTTTGTGCATGTAAATGTAAAACATGCTTTTTAACCTTGCGGTGGGTGCTGCTTCAAGCAGCACCCGCCGCACGGTTAAAGATACGGGCTGTGACTTACAGGGTGGCGGTCACATCCTAATTGCATCAGAGGGACCGCCGCTGCCCCTGCGGATGGTCCCTCCACCTCGGGGGTGGCAGACGGACGTAGGTCCGTCCGCCATCCTAACAGGCCCCTAAATACCATTATAAGGAAAGTAATCCACCAGTATCAACACAGGTTTATCCCGGGGATAAAGACACACCCAGCATATTCATCGGGTAATATCTTTATTCGATGCAGCAGGAGTTTCAGGCGAACCTATGGCTGTGCTGCTCTTGGACGCAGAGAAAGCCTTCGATAGGGTCTCCTGGGACTATCTATGGGAGGCAATGAAATGGGTTGGTATCGGGCAGGGGTTTATTAAAGCGATCCGTACTATGTATAATGCACCAACTGCTCATCTTAGAATTAACGGGAAACACACTGCGCCTTTTGTGATTAAATGGGGCACTAGGCAGGGTTGCCCTTGCTCACCCCTCCTATTTGCGATCTACATAGATCCCTTATTTCGGCAGCTGGATGCCTGTCAGGAAATTGAGCCGATTATTTATCACGGGATAGCTACAAAAGTCCTCGCATATGCGGATGACGTTGCCTTAGTTACCCCCAACCCCTTAGCCGCAAGAGCGGCAGTTGAGGAGATAGCTTTACCTTTTGGTGGGATTTCTGGATATGCCCTAAATAAGCAGAAGACCTCGATTGTCGTGAATGGGGAGATCAGCCTTTCCGATCCGCGGATGACAGACTCAGTGGTGTATCTTGGGATCACTATAACCCCAGATCTGAAAATCTGGCGGCTATAAATATCGATCCTGTAAATCAGAAGGCCAGTACAGATTTTGATAAATTCCATAATCTGCACATGTTACTGGTTGGCCATTGTAATGTGATTAAAATAATATTTTTACCAAAAATACTGTATTTGTTTAGAGCAATACCCCTAGAATTTGGGAAGAAGTGGTTTACCGCACTGGATAACTTGGTCAACTGATTCGTCTGGGCACATGGTAAAACAAGGAGGGCCCTACGATTTATGACCCTGCCTCTGGCCAAAGGGGGCTGGGCGGTCCAAGATTTCAAACTATACTTCTGGGCTGCAGCTCTTCAATATTTGTGTGGGATGTTGGGTGGGAGATCCGAAGACACCAGCGCTGAAGATACGATTCCACATGTATATAGGCTATTGGTGGGGGAAGATGAAGTAAACTGTTTTATGAAATTCAGCGAGCCTAGCTACTTTAGGAGATCAACATTTAAAACCATGCAGGCAGCCTTTAAAATCTGGGCTGCATTTAAGAAGAAGACGGGCCTTGGG
The DNA here is from genome assembly GCF_964261635.1 of Lissotriton helveticus. NCBI lineage: Eukaryota > Metazoa > Chordata > Amphibia > Caudata > Salamandridae > Lissotriton > Lissotriton helveticus. The sequence goes on along the minus strand of NC_136057.1, from coordinate 787,563,142 downwards.
ACGATGAATTTCTATACCCAATTGTTTGGTAAACCCACGCTGCCAGAAATCTTTTCGGATCGAACTATGGTGGAGTGGGCGGGGTGTGGCCTCTTAAAAGTTGGGGATCTACTGTGCTCTGACGGAATTTATCAATTTAAGAACATTCAGGACAAATTTGGTATTGGTACCAGAAATTTCTTCAAATATCTTCAGCGCAGAAGCTTCCTGAGTAAAAAGGTGAGTGGGTTTAATGGATTTGGCAAGGTGAAAGCCATAGATGTAATAAGAAGCTGTTTTGGTTGCACTATTAAAGGAATTCATACTGAACTTACAGCACTTAAACCAGATGATCTCGAAAAGCATGGCAAAAAACGGGAAGGCAGGCTGAGCACCGATTCGGATAATTTTTTTCAGTCTCTAGAGCTGGGGCAGACAGTTTTATGTTTTGATGGGCTTCAGGCCCAGCACTACAAGACAATTTTTTCTTTATATTATACCCCGGCAAAGCTCTCACAATGGGGGGGCAGGAGGGAACTAGGTGTCCACGGTGCGATTCTTCTAATGCTGATTTAGTCCACATGTTTTCCACTTGCCCCCAACTTGACATGTTAAAATCCTCTTTTACGACATTCTTTGAATTTACCCCGGGTCTTAAAGTTAAGACAACCCCAGCTCTAATGCTCCTCGGGGTTGATAATAGCCAGGGGTAAACAAAGTCTTACCGCTTTCTTTTCCTTGCCATGGCAGTTTTACAAATCTGTGTTGCCTCAGCCTGGCTTGATCTAGCCGCCCTAACATTTCATCCTTGGCTAGCATGGCTTCTCGAGGTATTTAATCTTGAGAGGGGAATATATGAATGGAAGGGCAAGAGAGGGAAATGCCTCGGCAGAAGTATATGGGCACCTATTTATAGCTGGAAGGAATCGCAGGTCTATATTGAGCCATAGTTTATTATAATAGAATGGCAGCTATTTGTAGCTGAAATACATCCCCGTTATTTCTCTGCCCACCTGAAATTTTTCCGCTATAGGATATGTGTTTGAGATTCTGTCTTTTGCTTCTTTTTCTTTGTGTTTTTCTTCTCTCAACAAAGATAATTCTTAGTTTTTGTTCTTTCTTTTTTAAATGTCTCTAAATAAAATGTTGTTTGTAAAAATTGGTATGATTATTCCTCATATGTAACTGTAATTAACAGACATAAGCTGTGTTGTATATAAATTGGAAATGCAGTAAATAAATATTTCTTAAAAAAAAAAAAACAGACTTACAATACGAAAATGAAAATACTCTTCCTAATGAAGTCATGCCTCTTGATCAGTATGATTACATGATCTATTCGAATTGAGGATGGTGACTCCAGCCCTCACCAAACCTACATTCAGTCACTAGGTGATTGCACAGTGCATCTTGCAGATCTCAGGGCTCTAATTCTTGGATTGGAGAATACAGATCCTGGATTCCCCACACTGATTGTGTGTGATTCATATTATTTTGTTCAGTCTTGCAACGAGTACTTACACTACTAGAGAAAAAATGGATTCAGACATTCCAAGTAGTACCACATAAAGCACAAAATGCTTTGGGGACAGGTGACAATACTTAAGGAGTGTTTGTCACAGACTCATGAAATGCACACACTGAGTCATCAGCACATAGGAATACACATTGTAGGGAATTCCATGGCTGACAAAGCCTCAAAAATAACTGTGCAAACTGCAGCAGTCACTGCAATTACTCATTTGAGTAGGACAATAGATTGAGACATCACGGTGGCTGTCAACACTGTGTGCGACGGCACCCACCTGTGAAAAGGCTTTCCTGCGAAGTACTCCTACCAGAAGTGTGCACATGAGGGCCTAACATCTACACAGGCAGGGGTGACAGCTACAATGTTACTATTTTAGCAACACTATAGGTTGCCAGGCTTCTACAAACAGACCAAATAATGTGCCCTTAAAATTGACATCTGCCTGCAGATGAAGGGTTCCACCATGGTGTATCCACCACGGATACCTCTCTTGGTCTCAGACAAGCCACTCGCTTCTGTTTATGTGGACCACTGCAGCCCTTTATAATTAGATGGGGCTTACAAATACATCTTGGTAGCAGTGGATTCTTGCTCTCAATTCCTATGGGTTTGGCCACAGCTATTGGCTGATGCATAAACCGTTATAAAAGATCTGCATGTCTTTATAAGTACAAACTCAGTAGACACATTTAATTCGGACCAGGGTCTAGTTTTCACATCAAAAGTTTACTTAGAAACCATGGGAAAATTGGGTATGGCCATTTGGTACTCTTGCTATCATACCGAGGGAAATGTGGTAGTCGAGAGGAAGAACCTGCTCTTAAAGCAGTCTTTAACAGCGAGGGTATTAGGTCGCAGTTGTTTTCCTCACCTATATAGGGTTCAGAGAGCCCTAAACAATCTACCAAGAAAACACCTGGTTGGTCGTACTCCCCCTGTTTGGCGTTAAGATGTGGGTACTAGGCCTTGACGGCCTAGATACAGTGGCAGCTGAAACACCATTCGATATCAACTAAGGCCTGCATGTTTTACAGGATCTAAATGATATTGGTGAAGCTTCGAAAAATGTCCAGCAAAAATATTATGCCACTGGTCAAGTTAAGGAAGCACTGTGGGAAGTTGGCTTGGCATATGCTGTCCACTAGTTATAGTAGGTACCTTGCACCAGTCCAAACAACCCCTTGGAGGTGATAGGTTAATGACAACATTTATTGAAAGCTATCCTAGTGGTAGCTATGGAGAGCAGCCTACAGGCCAAATCTTGAAGGAATGTAAAGCAGTTTATTTTAAAAGTCTATAATCTCGTGAATGACCAAATGAAAGGAAAACCACACCAGGTATATATATAAAATATATGTATTTATTCTAAACACACCCGACTAGTCTCCTTATGATGTTAGAGGTCAAAACACATAAGTTAGACTTAATATCACACTGTAAATTAGCACAATATGTGTTGAGCCCTAGGGGTGTACCAAACCATATATTAAGAAAGTAGTATAAGAACCACGACTTGAATAGACACAAGGCCTAGGGCCTGTAGCATTGCTGGGCCTACAAGGAACCATCCAAGGTAGTGACACAGGGGACCCACAAGGGATGCGTGCAGTGTGAGAACCCAGCCACGAGACATCGTTAGCTTCTATGGAGAAGGTCGCGGTTGGAAATATAAAGATAAAGGACACTTGGAGAAGGACTTTGAGCAAACCTCTTTAGACTTAGGGGTTCTAGGGCCAACACCCACGGGAGCACTGGAGTACTCAAGTTACCTCACCCAGGGAAGCCGGGTGCATAGGTGTCGGGAATCGTCATTGATTTCAATGGCGATATGCTGCTGCAGTCGAAGAAGAAAGTGTCTGGTGTGATCCAAGCCCGGATCAAAGATGAGAAGAACCTGAAAGCAGAGGGGAAGTGTCTGGGTCACTTGCCAATGACCAGGGGCACGATAGTCGAATGCCCACCGATGTAGGGTGATTTCAGGTAAAGGAGGTGAAGCTTGACTCTTGAGCCGCAAGGACCAGGAGGTGTCGACGATGACCAGGATCTGGAATCAATCTGTCCCACAAAGGATGTTGAGTGCTGCTGTGTCTGTGTCCGGATTGGACCCAACAAGCCTTGGCAACAGCAACCCGTGCAGGAAGCCAAGAAATGCTTCGGTGTAGACCAGCAAGGTCCGAGGGACTCACCACATGGTGGGGAGTCAGGGCACGTCTGGAGAAACGAGGGAAGCCCAAGGAAAATCAGAGTTGCCTTCGTCTGTACCCCTAGTCGACAGACCAGAGATCGTAAAGGAGCCTCAAGTGGAAATTCAAGAAGCAGGCTCACAGAACACTCGTGGAGTGTAGGCCCACAATCTTGATGGAACAGGTGCTCAGGCTTTGGGCTACAAGTAACCCAAAGCACAGCCTCACAGAAAGTTGAGAAGCTAATGCACTTGCAAATGTGCACAGTGTCCAGGAGTTCTGGTTCCATATAACTCACGAGGGCTGCGGGTCTTAGCTTTGCTGGGGACTCGGGTCGGCCTCTGAGAAGTCTGGAAATCCTCTTCCAGGGCTGCAAGTACTTTGGAGTCCGTCGGGAGCTTTGGAGATGCAGACTGGCAAATGCTTTGTTGGTGCCTGCGAAGCAGGGGAGTCACACCCTGACCCCAAGGGAGATTCTTCTGTCCTCTAGTTTTGAGTAGAGCTTCGAAGATCCAGGATTCAGTTCCAGAGTTTCGTCCAGGTATATCTAAAGTCCTGTTGCCAGGGGTTCCTTACTTATGTCTAAAATAGGGGTTGGACTAACTCTGGGGACCCACCTATGGGAGGGTTTGGAAAGAGGGGTAGCTACACCCATTTCCTTTGGCCAGTTTCATGCCAGAGCAGGGACTGGTAGCCCCTGCAGCCGGTTTGAACACCAAATGTGCCCCCAGTGCAGACTGCAAAGCACTCTCAGAGTGCACCCACCCAGCCCCCATCAACTAAGGCCTGTCTGGGAGGTGGTTATACCTCCCTGTGACAGGGAACCTATTGTCCAGGTCTCCCCTGCCGGAGTTTCAGTCAGCAGCAGGAGGCTAGACTCGTGTCTGTGGCAGCAGCATGCATTTTGTGATTCCAGGGCTCTTTTAAACTGGTACCGGATATACCAGTGTGTACATGCATCTCCCTCGAGAAGGGGGAAATCCTTCCCCCGCTGCCACAACTGGCGGGGGTAGGATTCCAAAGTGGTTGACACCAAACACGACATGTTTCTGTGCAGCCATCTCAAAGTCAGCATTTACTTCAAGGTTAAAATGCACTTAAGAGTATATGGTCCGGCTGCATCACAGAACAGCCCCAGAGAATAGGTTCCGAAGGCTGCAGAGGGGCCCTGCTCATACATGGGCATCCTATCATGCAAAACCAAGCACCCTTCCTTCAGGATTGATAAGGCCTGCCATAAGCGTGACTGATAGGTTTATATGTGCAGTGATTTAAGGTAGATATAGGTAGCCTATATATTAGTAGGGGGTGCATGCACCACCTTACCCAGGCTGCACTAGCAGTCCTGTGGTGTCATTTTGGAAGTCTTCCCTGGAGTGGCATAATACATGCTTCAGCCCTTGGTATGCCTCTTGGGTACCTATGCCCTTGGTACATAAGGTACCATATACTAGGGACTCATAAGGGTACCCCAGTAACCAAACTGGAGTATACCTAAAGTACTAGGAATCAATTTAGAAAGGAAGCAGCTAGGCTGGGGTCCAGGATAGCAGGGCCCCAGCCAGACTATAGTCAAAAAACATCAGCAAAAAGTGGGGGTAACCATAGGAAGCAGATCCTACTCTCCTACAAGCACCAGCAACTCCTCTTTAGGTCCCCAAAATTGGTGAACTGGTCTGGGGTGAAAATAGTGGGCAAGAAAGAATTTGGGCCAACTTGAGCACCTGTATCTGTTAGAACCATTGAAAGTATGAGAACTGTACTCTTACCACCCCATGCTGGTTGCCAAAAAAAGAGATTTCCGTCAATAGATCTTGTCAACCACATTATGTGGCTGGTTCTACATTGTAGGCCAAGAGAGCACCTAAGTAGTTACTTGCCTACTCTCAATACCTTACCGTAAATCCTGATGGAAGCTTTGATCAGTGATGAAGCCTCTTCTCCCCTTCAGGGGGGAGGTAGGACTGAGGTATCACTTCTTTCTGTTACATCAACAAACTCTTTGCATACGTCATGCACAGAAACACATATGTCTATTTGAAAAACATACAAAGAAGGTGTTTGACTCCATGTACCACCATTTGATTTTACTCCCAGTTCTCCAAAGCATCGGGAGCTTCCAAAAATAGGTCAAACAGCCTCTGGCTATTTCATTGACTATGATGACTTCTCTTCAGATTCATCTGACCTACCACCACTACCACCTCAAGGTAGACTGCAGGAATTCTACTTTTGGCTGGAAAAGACATATTTTATCCCTCTTTGCATATATATTTAGATTACAATTTTGATACTTTTCTTTTTCCTTTGAATTGGTTTTGTTACAGTCTTCTTCTTGATTCTGAATTAATACAATCCCTCAGAACGCTATGCTATTGATCTGATAAACTTAGTTTTGAAACCCCGTTCTTCATCACACAAAGTGCAAAGAGACCTTTCCCTGGTGAACATTTCTGATGTCCCGGTTCCTGATGGAATTATTTATGATAAGGTGTCTTATGATATATTTGATCCCAGTGAACTGATTCAAGTGCCACATGTATTTAACATTTCTCTGCATGATTCCATCACCCCAAGCTCTATCTCTAATGATTGGGAAAATGATACAGTACATGAAGTGCTAGCTGATCTGCAGCATTCAAGTTACGTATGAGGAACAGCTAATTATAATGAAATGTTCTATTTTAACCATTATGGTCAACATTTTCTGCATAAAGCAAGTACTCAACGAGCTGTGTTTGATTTTACTCAATGGGAACACTGATCTACACCATCAAAGGGTACCTCAATAGCATTGGCACATAAGTTTGCATATTTTTCAGGTCATGATACAGCTGACCCCGATTCTTCTTTTTACAAATTAATACCATCACTGGCTCAGAAATCTATGCTCACTAGCACCAAGCTGATATATTCTTCATCCTTTATTTACCAGTTGTCTGTCAGTTGTCTGTACAGTGGATTTGACTTTTGGAAAGACAATGTCGACTTAAAATCAATTTGGGGAAGTAAAGATTGGCAGGTTCAGGGAAATGAGGCATTAGAGCATGCCTCATAGCACAGCAAATAATTTTCCTGAACAAAACAGTGCAGCAAAGATCCTGCATCGGCTTGGCAAAAAAAAGATTTAAATGCACCAAACATTCCCACATTTACACAGTTTGCGAACTGGCAATGATTCACAAATTAAATGGAGGAAATCTTGAGACATTATGATTCATAATGGATAATACAATTCATCCTACACTTATCAAAGGGGATCTTTAGTGTGGTTATTAGCTACTAAAGAAAATTGTGTCTCGCTTTCTGGGTGAGACTGACAGGTTTAATATCAGTAGCCTGATCAAGATATGTGCAGACACAACACTCGGGGTGCTAACAACTTTCTGATGACATGAGATTACAGGACTTTTTACTAGGTCCTTGTAGACCATGTCAAAAGTGCTCTCTGTATGCAATATTCAACGAAGTGTAGACAATTTCACAGCAGGAAGCTACTGTGAGATTTTGCGAAATTGACAATGCAAATTTTAGAAATGGCTCTGGCAGTAATAGACAATGGTATTACTACTTCTTCCACCAGAATATACTCTCATAGGGCTTAATTACGATGTTGGTGGGACCGACATCTGCCACTGTGGTCCACTGCACTTTCGCCTCAGAAGCCATCATAATCCCCTAATGATGGCGGAGCCAGGTTCAGTTCTAACATTAGGATTCATATGATACTTTCTGACAGTTTTTTCATGTCAGCATTTCTAAAATGGAAAAGCTAACAGAAAGTGCCTTTGGGGGACCCTAGCAGGGCCCCCATGCCCCCTGACCCCACGCTATGGAGACAGCAAAATAAAGGTCCTTTGGCCTCCTGCACTCAGTTTGAACCCTTTTGTCTTCTCTGCATTCTACCCCTCCCCACAATTACCTTTGATCCCTTCCTTGAAAACACCTCAGCTCCACTTCAAAGCCTGCAGAGTTGTAGCCCACACTATTGACCTTCCGGCCCTTGTGTGAGGAGGGAGCCCTATGATAAAACAGGTCACCTCCAGGTGAGTTAGGTTTCTTGTCCTAAAAGAAGACTCCTCTCTTTGAGCTGATGACGCTTCAGTCCGATGCTATCATTACACCATTCTCAGGGACATCCTTCTCCTCTCTTTCCATTTTGAGATGTACTTATAGTGAGTTTACAGTTAGACATGGAGTAGTACAGTCTCCCAAACAGGGCCTCTCCTCTAGATTCCCAGTGTGATATTAATGAGGAGTACTCTATATTACAGTACTTGTATGCAAGCTTACAGTTTTCTGCAAAATGATTGAATTGCTGATCTTTTACAACATTCTCGTAATGCCAATAACATTATTCTGTTTCCTTATATTAATCATTGCAGCGCATGTATTTTACCGAAGAATCACAATGCTTCAATACATATTGAAACAGCATGTTGTGTATTTCTTGTGTATTTCCTTAGGTATGCATAACTGGCTGAAGCAAAAGGGCTCTAGATCTGTTACCATGATTTCTTTGGGGGATCAGGGTTATCATGTTCCGAGGTTGCACACACATTTCTTATCCTGTAAGGTTAGGGTTTCAGGTGGTGCACAGTGAGATAGAAGGATTATAGGCCAACAGAAGGGATGCTTCAGAATCAGTCTTGCACCAGCCCAACATTATTTTGTCCAACAAACGCATAGTTTACTTGAGTAAGTACAAGCGGTATGAAACCCTCACTATTCTGTATTAAAGATTAAAGGTTGCTTCACTCCCTCATTATTTGGCACTGGATGAGAGTACCTTGCTGGAATGCACTCATATTTATACCTTGGTCTGTTATCTAATTTCGTTTTTGGTTATTTTTGCCCCACAGCTGAGCAATTGTAGATATGAATGGAACCTTGTGGCAACATCCCTAAGGTATGATCTGCGTGTTTGTTTCCAGGGTGGTCCATGCATTATATATATCTGTGAAGGAGAATAATGGAGGCCTGTGGATTTCATTTTGGAACCCTCTTAACAAGATGGGGTAGGTTGTTTTCCCAGACAGTGAAAGTGTCTGCTGACATTCCAGAAGCATGAGCGAGGAGACAAAGACACGGAAGTGAGGACAAAAGAGATAGAGGTTCTTTAGAAATTTGATAATGTGCTTTTGCTAACAGGGACTACTGATAAGTACTTCTGTAGTGCAGACACTTAGTAGGTGGCTGGGTGAGAATGGTCCTTTGATTGTGGCCAACTTTTTGTCTCTTTTCCTGATCACTGCTAAGCGTGGCTGTTGACATCTAGGTGATGAAAGGTCACACCTCTTTGTGCCTCTGTTATGACTACTCCAGTATGAGAATACCCTGCCATGAGGAGGATCATAGTGATAATAGCAGGCAAACAATCTATTAAATAATCCCACACTTAAAGTCAGAGGGAAGTTTGCCAAGAGTCCACAAATTTGCCATTTTCAAAGATTTCTAAGAAAAGGACCTCTAAGTATTAGTAAGAAGCCCCATTTTGAGAAGGTCAAGACATTGAATGTGGTGTTGCAGTTATCAAAGTGGCTGTCTAGCACATCAGCAGGATACTGTGTACACCCAAGATTATTATAGAGGAATCCACAAACCAAAGCACAACACAGCACACAAGGAACATTAATATCTGACAACTTCAAAATGCTTTGAGGAACATTACATTCTCTGACATGCGCTGCGTCAAAAAATCTTAATATTTTATTAAGGTGAAATATGTTATATTATCTTATGTAGCAGGTAGCCAGAGCAGAAGTTAAATGGCTACTTGCTAACAATTCTCCCTGGATGCTTAAACCAGTTTCTTCTAGGTCAAGTATCTCCTGTCCCACCCACTCACCCCAAGGTTACATGTCCTGGGAGTGGAGAGTACCTTTACTTTGAGGATCAACAGATGTTGTAGTGCTCTTAGTATTCAGGCCGTCCAAGGGATAGCGACTAAAAGACTGACTGTGCAGCAAGGGACAACAGGAGATCCGGGTCCAGTCTCCAGAAGAAACCGTTTTTCAAAAAAACTAGGATTAGTAAGGGGGAGGTGTGCTGGCAATTCTATGTATGCATAGTCCTTTTACATCAGTAAGACCCAGGGCAGACAGGTCCACCCACCCTGTCTAAAAAGATCACGGAGTGAAGAGGCTCTATTCAAGTGATAGCTGAAAAGTAGAATACCCAGAAGCTCTGTTATACCTTACTCTCTTGACCATATTGTGAGATGCTGAACCAATCACTTCATATCCAAAAGCTATGAAAATACCACGTCTCCCATGGCTCACATTGTCAGTTTTGAACATTTAGGGCCCGATTAGGATCGCGGTGAATCCGCATCCTCCGGGCCGGCAGAAGCCACCGCCAGCCCGGAGGATGCGGATTCACCGCTGCGGACACAGAAAAGACCCCCCGCCAGATTAGGATGGCTGGGGGTGTCATGTTTCCGTCCACCGCTTTTCCGCCGCGGTCACCTTCCGACCGCGGTAGGAAAGCTCTAATATGGTGGCGGTGTCTATCAGACACCGCCAGCCATATTAAGATGCCGGCGGAGACATGCTGGACATTGGTGTTTGGGGGACTGTTGTGGGCCCCCAGGGGTGTTGGTGGGTGGGGGGTGCACCTATGGTACCCCCCAACATTTACATGCACAAAGCGGCAGTCACCGCGCGGTGCCTGCCGCTTTGTGCATGTAAATGTAAAACATGCAGTTTTAACATTGCGGCGGGTGCTGCTTCAAGCAGCACCCGCCGCAATGTTAAACATACAGGATGTGTCCGCCAGGGTGGCGGTCACATCCTAATTTGCACGGAGAGACCACCGCTGCCCCTGCGGACGGTCCCTCCACCTCTGGGGTGGCGGACGGACGCAGGTCCGTCCGCCATCCTAATCGGCCCCTTAGTGTGTACCACATTGCATTCTGGTCTTGCGTTTTTTTCGTTTTTTAACATAAATAAACTGCTTCAAAAACCCCTAGCATGGCAAATACTTTTGACAGAAAATACAGCACAGCCTGGAAACAGACCACCTGGCTCTTATGCCTATCCAATTCGGCCCTCCAAACGTTCTTGCATGCTTGGATGTGATCCAGTCCAAAGTGCAGGGGTACCCAATGACCTACTTATCCCCTTTTACCGATAAGATACTACTCAGTAAAAAAACTCCAAGGGGCATATTACCAATGATTAGCGATATTTACCGCTAACGATGCTTAGCAACGAATTTTTTAACGCTAAGCATCGCCGGAAATTATCGCAGAGATAACTTGCTATTAGCAAGGTTTATCTCAGAAGTGATAAAAATCCTCGCGCTAACTGCCAAATGTGAGATTATCACTGGAAAACCAACGATAACCTCTCGAATTTTGGCGTTAGCTTGATAATAGGGGCTCACAAACTTAGCCATGATATCCACCTTCCATAGGATATCATGGCTAAGTCAGGAAAATACCAGGTGTAAAAAAAGCAGTGCTAACCGCGGGTAGCGCTGCTTTTTTTTTACCACTAACAGGGTTAGCGAACTCCTTGATAATAGGAGAAATGTCGCTTAACAACATTTCTCCTATTATTTTTCTCTGGAACGCCCCCTTTGCATCTCATTAGAGATGCAAGGGGAAGCGTAGAGAAAAAGGGTGCTAACATGCGAATTTGCGTGTTAGCACCCTGTTGCTGATAGGGAGTTAATTTTATCTCCGCTTTCTTGGCTTTTAAAGCCAAAAAAGCGGAGATAAATCCCTTGATAATATGCCCCTTGGTTCGACATGCACAGGACTGATGACTAAGTGGATGGGTTCCCTTTTCCTTTTAATTTTACTCTCGGTTCCGCAGGATGACTATCTAATTTGCTCATTTGGATGAAGCCCAAAGAGGGCTCACCCTGTGAAAGGCCTGAAGGCTGAAGGAGCATTTGGAAGGTATAAGAAGATCTCAAAGGTGAAAGTCCTGAGTGGGATAAGTTCTGCTTCTTGGTTTATAAGTACTAAAACACCATTCTCAAGCTGACATTTGTTCATTGGCTGTGGTTCAAAAGCTTAATGTACCCCAGGTCACACTCAGGCGCATTTGTGTAATGACAAGTTCCAGGCAAAAGTAATTTCAGAGATGGGTCCATCTATATCCTTATTGGGTTCTGTCAGAGTGCTAGAGACTCCGTTGTAAGGCCTTACATGAAGTAAGATGTGCAGGTAATTATGATCAACTATTGTCAGAGGGTTGTGTGTGTGATGTTGTGCTCTGGCGTCTCTTCAGTAGGCAGCAGGTTGTGACCAATGGTGCTTCAAAGAAAGATGGTAGAAGTGTAGAAATTCGGTTTTCAAATCATAAAACTTTATGAAGTTCTATAAAAAAGATTGCTACCATCATATAGGTTCTGCATAGGAACATCCTTCTCAAATCTCTGAGTATTATTTATTCATAATTTACTTAGTGAGATGAATTGGTGCAGCAGAAGTAATGTTTAGCAAAAAGCTGTTTTGTTTTTTTTACTTCGGAAATAGTTCTTCACTTTTTTTACTTACTAAAAGTGTTCTTCTTGATATAATTCCCACAAAACGGTTTAGTAAAGGTTTGTAGTTGTTAAGCACTGATTGTAAATGCAATTTATCCCATTTTATTTCAATCCTTACAAGCATCGAAGTTAAGGAGTTAATTTAATGGGCAAACAATATATATCTTCACTTCTCCCTCATGCCTGCCCACTGTTGTGTATGATTTCCAAACAAATGAAAGTAACACGCGAACTATTTTTAGTTGTATTCATTTTATTTTTAATGTATGATCTTAAGGTATAAGCATTGGCCATAGAAGTACTGTTTCAGGAATAATTAGCAAACTTTAATGTGCAGTTTTCGGTTCATTTCTAAATATGGTGGTGTGATCGACTAAAAGAAAGGATTGTGCCAGTAAGATAGTTGGACAAAAAAACATTTTCTCCTACTTTGAGTTCACTTTTCTCCATGTGATAACATATGAAGGGACAGGTATTTTGAGTTAACAGTATAATACAATTTCATCTTTTGAATCAATGTCTGCAGTTTCTGACATGTTCTAGAGAAAGGAGGGGCGTTGCATGTTAGGAAGAATAACCATGGTTTTGAAGTCATAATTTGAAGTTGGCAACATTGTAGGAAAAAGCCTCTTTTGTATGGTCACCCTCATTTTTTTCAAGACAGATGCTGTTGTTTTATACTATGAACAGCAAACCCGGCCACTAAAACATGTCAAAAGTATCTACACACCTATTTGGCATATTTAACTTATTTACAAATCCCTCTTATATGGTAAAAAATGTAACCAAGGCCTGTAAGTAAGATGTAACTAGTTTTCTGAAGCACATATTGCACCACCACTAAAGTGACAATGCACCCTGTCATTCCTCCCTGTGTATACAGTGTTAAAACTGCCAATTCAACTTGGTAAAATACACTTTTTGCCAGGCTTAAACCTTCCTTTTTTACCTATGAGTGTCCTCTGCAGTAGACCCTACATACCCCTGTGGCAGGGGCATGGTATTTAAAAATGTAGGCATATGTGCTTACGTTTTACATGCAATGTCAGTGAAAACTCCTCAAAGTTGTCTTTCACTGTCGTATAGTTGGCTCTCTTTTAGAAAAACACTGGTTGCAATATAACCGCTTAAAATTAATTTTATTTTGATAACAGCTAGAAAAATATTCAAGCACTCATTTTAATAGACATTTAAAATCCAACGTAATGGTCGAATTGGATTTTATAATACTATATTGAAAATGGTACTTTTCGAAAGTTGTAATTTCCCTGCCTGAGCAAAAGTGCTTTTCTGCCAGTGTTCAGAGTCACCTGACAGTAACTGGTCCTCCTATGGTGAGATATATCCCGGTCCCAGACAGTGGGAGATGTTTTTTTCTCGCAGGGTGGTCTGGGGGGTGTCTAGCCCCTTGAGCTTTTCAAGCAAGGAACTTTTACTGAAAACAGTACAAAAAAAAAGTTAAAAATACTTAATTATGTAGTTATGGGATGCTGATCTTGTCTTGTTGCCAGCGACTTGTGGGGACTGCAACTCCCATACCGCCCTTGATATCAGGATACCGGGGAGGTATCATCAGAAGGCATAAAGCGCTGTAACATCAGAACAGTGATCTTGTGTTTCTGCCAGTGGCCTGTGGGGACTTCTTCCCCCATATTGTCCTTGCTATCAGGAGACCAGGGAGGAGTTATTGGAGCACTTAAAGCGTGGTAACATCACCTGCAGGCCAAACACTGATCTTGTGCTGCTGCCAGTGGGCCATGGGGACTGCACCTCTCACACTTCCCTATTGTATGGTTCCTACTATATCATTACATCTATGTGTTTAGACAACATAAATATCAAAACTGTGTGAGACTAATTCCACGCACACCAGGATATGTTGACCTTATTTCTGTCTAGCTCATATCGCACTCTCTGGACCTCTAAACTGAATAAGGTAGCGCAGCATATGTGCAACCTCCCAACATGACACCTCTGACTCCCCCAAGGATATCTTGGAAACAGATCAGCCCCTTTCATTAGTAACTCATGCATGCCCAAAGGGAGACACAAGAAATACTCAAATTGGCAATTTAATTATTTACTGAAACATTATGATTCTTGTGTAAAATACATGCACTGCAATGAATAATAGAAGAAAACAGAGAAATCAGTATTATTAAAATGGTAAAGAAGATGAACAATTCAATTATGGTGCTGTTACATTGATTATAAGCATAAGAGTATAATCGTAGCTATAATCCTATCTAGTGGGCTTAGGGGGGTGTTAATCTAAATCCCCAGTTACCTATGAGTATGTTTCATTTGGGATCCCGCTCTTGTACAGAGCAGGCCATTTGCCTTCTCAGGAAGGTAAACAGGATTGAGAAGGGCTGGAATATGGCATGGGCGACCTCGACAAAGACAGCAAAAAAAACAAAGGATCAGTGTTGATTATATAATAAACTTCACTAATGTTGCCGTGCAGGAGCTTTAGTCAGGCCTTCATTATTGATTCTACCCTTGCATCTCTGTCATTGAGCAGACAACCACAAACATCAACTTTTTGCGTGGTGCACTTATATCTGGTGTAGAATGCTCATGGTCCTGATAATATGTCTACAGAAAACTGTCAATGGAAGCAAATCTAATTTAGAGAATATTATCCTATATGTGCGTGCATGCAAATGTGTGTCAAGAGTCAATGTTTAAAAAGGATGTCAACTTTAAATATTAACAAGTAAAACTGTGGTGTTCCCTGTCTGAGGCCCATGTAACCACATGACACCCACTCCTTAGACGTAAGGTGACTAAAAGCTTCCTAACACTTGTGCTAACAACATAAGGTCAAATAACTCATGAAACCTAAAATCTCAGAGCAGAGTGCTCCATACCATTAAAGCATAAAGAAAAACAGAAATGTGTTTAAATTGGAATAACAAACACAGAAAAAGACAGCATACAAAGCAATGTTTTTAAGTAAAAAGATTGCCAAATTAAAACATTCTCACTACTCCAAACTGCCAGTTTGTTTAAATGTTCGGAGAAGCCGATGACACAAAACTGTTTCCAGCTGCTTCAGAAGATGTTTCTGTTGGAAACCCCTCTCACAAGTGCCAAACATGGTCAAATCCACCCCTTCAGCAGCCACTGAAGGTGTCAAATATGTCAGATATTCGAGTACCACACAACTGTCACTTGATCTTCCACTGGAGCAGAAGCAAAAGTCTGAAATCCCCATCTCCACTGTGAACGAAGTCATTTCAAACTCAGTAAAGAGGGGGAAAGGGGAATGGGAATGAAAGAAAGACCGCCTCTGTAGTGTTCTCCTCTCTAGAAACCCAGCTAGAATGGTCACAAACACCCGTAATTACAAGAACATAATTACTTCATTTAATCTGCGCCCTAACAAAAACCCTATTTCTCCTCCCATGACTAATTGCCTTTTAAAACACAGGGGTAATATTCTCTCTTTTGCAAAATTCTATAGATTGACTGCATAGGAAAGTCTTTTCTTATTCACACTCTGACTCTCATGCGCTGCGTATGCTGTTTCATCCTCGTGTTTATATCTGTTAATACTCCTGTCTCTTTTGTCTTCTCTACCGGATGATGGTATGAAGATAGAGGTGGTAAGTATAAATATATATATAAATATATATATATATTACCTACTGGCGGTCGCCAGTAGGTATATATAGTTAGGATTTTTTCTCTATGGGATTTTTGAAAATTCTATGTCTAATAACTTTGGCGTTTGTGGATGGAATTGGCTGAAATTTTCAGGAAAATGGAACATTTTATTTCCGAGCAGCCCCTGAAAATATGGGGGGGGTTCGTCAAGGGGGGGCCGAGAAAAAAGGGGGGTCCCAAAACGCGTTTTTCCCATGTTAATTTCCATAAGGCGGTTGGCCTCACTTTTAGCCTGAACGGCTGAATGGATTTGCACGAAACTTGGCAAAATTGTAGGGACTGGTAGCCCGATGTGCCTTTGCTAGGTCTCAATATATGTGCTCCAGTGGATTTTGAGAAATTAACATTCAAAAAAATATATATATCTGTGACAGCGTCCCGGGTAGCGCTCCGTTTCGCGTACTTTTCGCGTTACGGAGCTTTGCGAAGCGAAGCTGATTGGCTCTCCGGTGTCTGTAAACATTCCAAACAGTCCGTAGCGGCCGCCATCTTGTCTCTCGGTAGGATCGAGAGACAAGAGGAGGCCAAAGCGAAGGGGCAAATGACCATAAGGGGGATAGTAGATCCTCCCTGACCCCCTAGGTTTGATGTGGAGGCTTTAAAAGGGCCCCGCGGGGTAAAAAATTTTTTTTAAAAAAGAATCGTTTTTTTTTCGTGGGGTGCGCCCGGTTCGCGAACCGGGAAGCGGTCTGGGGAGCGTACTATGAGGAAAAAAGAATGATAGACTTTTCAAATATTGGATGTTAATTGATTGTTTGTTTTGTTGATTTTTTTTTATTTCTTTGTTTTTTAAGCAATTATTTATTATTGTGATTGTGTTTCAAAAATTTAATAAAATGTCTACCATTTCACTGTCTGAAATGTCGTTATTTTCATTGAACATAGCTTGTAATGTTTGAGTGTGTAAAATGTCCTCATTTTCAAGGAGGACATCTACTGATTGCACACATTGCAGTAGTTCTTGGTCCCAAGTTTCATCCATAAATTCAATATCATTTGGATCAATGATTTCTTCGTTGGTCTCTGCAAGGAAAATTTCAAATAATACTTTCTGTTCGCCTTCCATTTTGCCTGAAATTTGCATAAAAAAAAATATATTAGTAGAGATAGGGCACTGTTGGGATTAATTTTAGATAGGCAGTTTTTAAAAGTGAATTTATCTTTGGGCAGTGTATAGTATCAGAGTGGAAGTAGGAATATAAAAAAGTGTATGTGATTTAACGTAAGTAAATTCATAATTATAAAAGACAAGCCTAACTCCATCCATAACTATAACAGAGAAGTCTATCTAAATCTATAACTACTACAGAGGTATAGTATATAACTATCAGAAAAAGTTTACCATATTAACTTAAAGTGCACAATATACTTCAGTTTTTAAAATAACAACTTACCTTTAAAAAGAAGTTGAAGGTATTAGTGAAAATCCTATTGAAATGTACACCAGGAAGTAGTAGTCAAAATGGCTATGTTTCCATCTCTTCCTTCATATATATATTCAGGTACATAACCAATCAAATGTCAGGTAAAAAAAATAGAAAATGAAAGTAACATTTTAATTGGTTGTCAATTCCAACACTTCAGATGTGTTTTGTGAAGTAATTTACCTCAGGGTATTTAGAGAGGTCTACAGGCTAAATGGCTAAATGGAATTCCAACCAAATTTGTGAAAATTGTAGGGATTGGTATGTAGTATGAGCAAATCTATATTTGGTGAAAGTGTCTCCAGGGTTTCTTCTGTAAATTACTTTCCCACCTTTTTTAATGGAGCGCTTCCCGGTGAGCGCCCCGGTACGCGAACCTGCAGCGTTACGGGAGTCCACCATTTTGTGTTTCGGTCAAATTAAAATACAAGATGGAGGGCAAATAATGTTCAGAATGGGTAGAAGGGGGCACGGTAGTAGTATCTTGACCCCCTAGGTTTTCTGAGGGTGGCTGAGGAGGCCCATATGTGCGGAAAAAAAACATTTTTTTTAAAAATTTCGCGCGAAAAAAAAAAAATTACAAATTTTGCGCGGTTAGCTTCCGGTTCGCGTACCGGGTAGCACTCCGGGGAGCGTACTTTTTTGAAAATTAGTGAAAAAAGTTAGAGTAAAATAATAATTGTGAGTGATCAGATGTAGGGTAGCTCTGAGAAGAGCTTTTGGGTTTATGGTAGATTTAGGTACTTATAAGTAGGTACCAATGCACAGTCTTAAATTGAGAATGAAAACTCTGTTCCCTTCATCTGAGAAGTGAACTCCATCTCCTCTGTAGATATCTTGCATGTAGTAACGCAAGTTATTGTTGTACATGGAGCCCATTCCATGGTCTCTCATGTAAGCTGAAACAGATTTGTTTACATGCTTCCTCGATTTCTCAATTTGTGGACAAAATTGGTTCGACCACCTCCATTTCTGTCTTTTATTTATTTATTTATTTATTTATTTCTAGTATTTGTAGAGCGCAACACTCATCCCAAGGGATATCACGGCGCTAAAAAGAAAAAGGGGACTGCTGAGTTGCGCGGGGAGAGTTAGTTTTTAGGGAAAAGGTGAGTTTTGAGTTTTTGCCGGAATTGAAGAAGGTTTGTAGTGTGTCTAAGATCCATGGGTAATTCATTCCAGCGTTTGGCCGCCAGGTGTGAGAAGGCTCGTCCACCCGTTCTTGTCTTGTAAATGCGCTTGGGTTTTGCTAGGGCTGAGTTATTGGATCTTAGGTTCCTGTTTGGAATGTAAAACTCGATTTTCCCTTGCAGGATTGTAGGGCCCTTTTTGTGGAGGGCTTTGTGCGCGTGACAGAGTAGTTTGAAGGTGGCTCGCTGGCGCATTGGCAGCCAGTGGAGTTGTTTCAGGCATGCTGATGCTGAATCTCGTTTGCCCTTTTTGCATACCAGTTTGGCTGCCTGATTTTGAAGGACCTGTAAGCGGGAGAACAGTTGTTCGTTCATCCCCTCGCACAGGGCATTGCCATAATCCAGGCGGCTGACCAGGAGGGCCTGGGTAATTGTACGCCGACAGTCCAGTGGGATCCAGGAAAAAATATAGGCTAGGAGTTTCAAGATTGCAAATCCTTTACCCCAGAGTATGCGTACGTGGTCTTTCATGGATAGTGCGTCGTCCATCATGATGCCAAGGTTTCTGGCATACTGTTTCGGGGTGGGGGCTGTTCCCAGTGTCGGTGGCCACCACGTATCATTCCATGATAGTTTTGCTCCTCCGAACAGTAGTATTTCAGATTTTCCGGCATTGAGTTTAAGGCAGTGGTTGCGCATCCACTCTGCCATTTCGGAGAGGCAACTATGTAGTTTTTCTTTAGTTGTTTCCGATCTTTCCAATCTTTCATCCATGGTCACCATTAGCTGTGTGTCGTCGGCGTATGAGCATACGCCGAT
Organism: Lissotriton helveticus; assembly: GCF_964261635.1. NCBI lineage: Eukaryota > Metazoa > Chordata > Amphibia > Caudata > Salamandridae > Lissotriton > Lissotriton helveticus. The sequence goes on along the minus strand of NC_136057.1, from coordinate 787,543,905 downwards.
GCCCCACTTTCTTCCAATGTCAGCCAGAGATGAAACGTAGACATTAAAGAGAGTGGGGCTTAGAGAGGCCCCTTGTGGGACTCCGCAGCCAATGTGACGGGGTTTGGAGTGGAATTGACCCATGTGCACTGCTTGAGAGCGATTGCTCAGGAAAGATTCAATCCATTTTAACGCTGTGTCTTGTACTCCTTTGCTCTGGAGGATGTTTAACAGGCATTCGTGCGACACCGTGTCAAACGCTGCCGACAGGTCTAGCAGTATCAGAGCCACCGATCCCCCTTGATCAGTGATGCATCTGACACTGTCCGACACTGCCAGCAGCGTAGGAATATACCAAGGCAGTTTGAGGAAATAGTGCCATCAATTGCTCAAAGGTGTCCTTTAAAAGCATTTCCAGACCTACACCAGTCAAAGTGCCCAAGTCATTACCTCCACAGTGCAAAATTAACAGGTCAGGTTTAGGCAAATGCATAAAGGTTTTCACCAATGGTATCAATTGGTGACATTTTAATCCTCTGTGGCCAAACCACTTAATTTCCACATCTTGTAAATTGAGGTTAGGTAAATTTCTGTTATCAGCATACCTCTGAGCCCAATAGATGTAACTATGTCCAACAATCCAGACAGAAAACATGGTGAGAGAAGGTTCTGCTGCAGTCAGATGAAGTGTGGCAATGAAATGGCAGTTGGAAAAATAAGAGTTTAAAATGAAAAAAACTGTGGAGTTTCTGTGTTAAGGAAGCAGTAGCAGTGATTGGTGGATTTTGATTGCTGAAAACAGAAAGTTAGGGTGCATGGATGAGTATCTTTGAAAGATGTAATTTGAATGGTCAAGAAAAAATCATTTTATGAAAGATTGCACTGGATATGCAGGTGCACTGAGAGTTCAGAGTTCAATTGAAACATTGTTGTGTGAACTTTCAAACATCAGAGGTCTTTCAGGAGGTGGTTGCTATGCAAAAAAGGCAGAAAGGGCAGAGGGGGGAAGGGTGTTGATTTGAAAAAAGTGAGGGAAGAGTTTTGATTGGGTGACATGAGAGATATGTGTGAAGAATTACAGCATTTCTGTGCTTTTGATAGCTGCAGACTCTGGAGTGCATACCTTTTGCTCTGCTGAAGACAAATTGGTGTGTTTCTGAGACTGTTTTGAAATTCATAAAGTATTTGCTAATGTGAGAAAAGATTCATTTAATTTAGATAGACAATAGTATGCTTTTGGGAGAAAATTATGAAGAAAGTTCTGTATTTAAAATGTTGCTTTGTGTCAAGTGTTTTACAAATAGATTTTGTTTCTTTGAGTTACATAGCCATGTTAAAAGTGACCCTTAAAAAAACGCTTTCATGTGTCTTAGGGCATTGTAAGTCATTTCCCGATGAATGTAGGTATATAATTGATTTATATGATGTGTTTAAAATCGTTTTTTGAAAAATATTAGGTTTCTTGATATGTACTGCTAGAGCTTCATAGGTTGTTTGGGGCATATTTATAAGGCATTTGAGTCTCTCTGATGTTATTTTTCCCATTTTATTTTAAGACCTTTCCCCGTGGAGCAAGGTCCTTGTAAATATGCCCCCATCTGTGCTTGGCAAATTTAGATTTTAATTCTTTGACTAACATAGCCATGTTAAAAGCGACCCAGAAATGGTACAAGGGCCTTAAAAAACGCTTTCATGTGTCTTAGGCCATTTTAAGTCATTTCCCCTTGAATGTAGGTATATAATTGATTTATATGATGTGTTTAAAATCGTTTTTTTAAAAATATTAGGTTTCTTGATATGTACTGCTAGAGCTTCATAGGTTGCTTGGGGCATATTTATAAGGCATTTGAGTCTCTCTGATGTTATTTTTCCCATTTTAATTTAAGACCTTTCCCCGTGGAGCAAGGTCCTTGTAAATATGCCCCCATCTGTGATTGGCAAATTTAGATTTTAATTCTTTGACTAACATAGCCATGTTAAAAGTGACCCAGAAATGGTGCAAGGGCCTTAAAAAACGCTTTCATGTGTCTTAGGCCATTTTACGTCATTTCCCCTTGAATGTAGGTATATAATTGATTTAGATGACGTGTTTAAAAACGATTTTTGAAATCAATTAGTTTACTTGATATGTAGTGCTAGAGTTTCATAGGTTGCTTGGGGTATATTTAAAAGGCATTTGAGTCTCTCTGATGTTATTTTTCTCATTTTAATTAAAGACCTTTCCCCGTGGTGCAAGGTCCTTGTAAATACGCCCCATCTGTGCTTGGCAAATTTAGATTTTAATTCTTTGACTATCATAGCCATGTTAAAAGTGACCCAAAAATGGTGCAAGGACCTTAAAAAAACGCTTTCATGTGTCTTAGGCCATTTTAAGTCATTTCGCCTTGAATGTATTTGAATAACTGCTTTACTTGATGTGTTTAAAAACATTTATTGAAGTCATTTAAGTTTCTTGATATGTACTGCTAGAGTTTCATAGGTTGCTTGGGGTACATTTAAAAGGCATTTGAGTCCCTTTGATGTTATTTCTCCCTTTTTAATTAAAGACATTTCCTCGTGGTGGAAGGTCCTTGTAAATACACACCCATGTGTGCTTGGCAAATTTAGATTTTGATTATTTAACTTACATAGCCATGTATGCCTCTTTTGCATCACTGTGCGTCACTTTTGTGACGCAGCGGTGGTGCAAAAGATTTGCTATGTGGCGACATATTTAAAAATTGATGCATCTAGGCAGATGTGTGATGCTGTAAAGTCCCGTGCCACATGAAAATGATGCAGCAGTGATGGAAAAGATGCACCATGTTGCAAGACAGGCCTCATTTCATCTCCAACAAGATAAGAAGCTGAATCTTCTGTGAATGTCAAATTTGTTGTATACACTGCTCAACTTATGTGTAGTCTTTGATATGCTAGAATCCATCTGCACTATGAGATACCTAAGCAAAGGAAACACAGGTGATGTGATTGTGAAATGAGGAAAAGAAACTCCACATTTTTCAATTACATCACCTGTGTTTCCTAAGTTTACGAATGACATTGTGCAGATGAAGTTTAGGTCTGTCCATGGACACAGAAAAGGTTTGGCCTTTGTTCAAGAGTGAAGTGGATATGACTTACTTTATTGGTAGGCCTTCACATGTATTATCTCTTCTGTACTCTTCAACAAGCGTAAATTTCATCTGCAACTCTGAATAGGCCTCACCTGAAACAAACCTCTGGATAAGCCACACTTTATCGTAATCTTGAATCAATCATTTAAAATGTTAGGGACAGATTTATGATAGGTGTATGTCTCTTTTGCGTCACTGTGCGTCACTTTTGTGACGCAGCGGCGGTGCAAAAGATTTGCTATGTGGCGACATATTTACAACTTGATGCATCTAGGCAGATGTGTCATGTTGTAAAGTCCTGTGCCACATGAAACCTGTGTCAGTTTTTATATAAGTGTTTTGTTGCAAGGTATGCATTAATTTGCATGAAAGCCCTGTAAAACTAACACAGTGAAATTTAGAAGATTTCACTGAGTCAGCTTTATAGCATTGCTGAATCAAACCCTTACGCCTGTTTGAAACAGGCATAAGAAGTGATGCACCATGCAATGTGAGGCTTCCTCCTGTGCATTGCAGTAGACATGTTGCGCTTATGACGTGATTCCTGGAATGTGCTGCTTTTGCAGCACAGATGCGTGACACATCTGTTCTGTTTTTGCTCAATGGTGCTCCACATTGCAAATGTGGCACACTATGGGTGGCAGAGCAGCGGTGCACATTAACTGGTGCATCCGTGGGGATGCGCCACTTAGCATAAATCTGCCCCTGTACATTTAAGTATGAGCAGGGGACACAGAGTCGGTGAGGCTTATCCAAGGTTAAGAAGAGATGAGTCCTGTTCATTGAAAACTTGGACATAGGCCTCACCTCCTCAGCATCGCTGCACATGGCTAAATAATAGCTGCAAAATGTTACTCTTGTTAAACAAATTTACTATTATAATCTCTGAGATTTGTCTCTTACTCTGCAACATCTCATTGTTGTTCTCTTTCTTTAAAGATAACGACAACATCAACCATGAGTGACAACCAGCAATCAGTTGATTTAGACCTTATCATTGAACTTGTAATTGAAACGTCAGTGGAAGTAGATCCCTTGGATGATTTAAATTCTGAGGATGATGAAGAACATGATGAGGATGCCGATTTGTCAGAATTGTATGACATAGGGTGGGAAGCTGACGTGCTTGAGCCTATGGAACTATAAACATTTATTTTTAAAATTTATAATAAATGAAAAGTTAAAATGTAAACCGTTTTATTTAAAATTAAACACACCTTCAAAAACAGGTTATGTGTAGTGTCTTCAAAAAAATATTAAAATATGCTCATAAAATTAGATCAGATTCACATATAAAACAGCACAGGTAAAATGAAGAAGAATTTCATTTCTTTTCTGCTATTTCTGTATTCTAAATTTGCCAAAGCACTAAAAAATATTCTATGTAAAAATGTCAAGTAGTGTGTTAAGTTTTTGATGACTGTTATTGATTTACTGTTTGGTAATAGTGGTTAATAACATTTTTATTATATTTTACCACAGATTCAACTGCAGATCATTTCAAGATTTGAGCATGCCAACCAAGGATAGACTTAGAAAGGCTGCAAAACGTCAAAGACAGCAGGTCCATGAAATAATGCAGCAGTCCTCTACCAAAAAAACTTGTCAAGTCACCAAGAAAGCACCGGGTAAGACCACGAAAACATTCATAAGAAACATTTGTAGAAAAAAAAGTAGTAGTACAGAAAATGTTTTAGTCCAGAAAAAGAGAAGCAATTTAAACGGAAAGGAAAGGCCAATCATAAATGTTACTGCTAGAGCAAGAGATAACTCTGTGCATGATAGTAGAAGGAAACAACAGTTTAGGGACATTCGTAGACGAATGTTCCGCAACAGGATAATTGGCAATTTGTTAAAAAATATTAAGAAAGGTCAACAGAGAGTGGTTTTTTATAAGAGAAAAAAAAAAGTTGAGAAAGTTATTGATCAGGCATTTGAAATAAAGCGAAAGTTATTTATTTTGATAATCAATAGAATTAGGAAGCTAAACAAGGCAATTTATGATTTCAAAAGAAATAGTAGATGGAAGAGAATAGTTAATCGTAGTAATTTTTGTGAATTTTTTTCCGGAGAATGGATGCATAGTTCAAGTTGTGAGGCATTTTTCAATGAGGAGAGTTATTTCCAGGATAATGATTTGGTGCATGCAGTTGACACCAGTGGTCGAGCTTATGAGGTGAAAGATGGTTGTCCAGTTGAAAAAGAAAAACTTGTGACAACAGAGACAGAAGAGGTGTTAGGTAATGAGGTTTTAGGAAGACGTCCTAAGGGTCCTGTGTACACCTGGAAGTGTAGTAGTATTTGCAGTGTGCGACAGGATTCCATCAATTTGCTTTGTGATTTTGTACGGACATTTAATAAGAAAAGTTTGAAGCAGAAAATGATGTTGTTGCAAGAAGTAGATCCTTGCAGAGTGAGAGAAGTGACAGGTTTGCATGGTCATTCACTGGCTTGTCTTTCCAGGAGAGTATGCCAGAGTGTTTTTCATCATTTCAGGATGCTAGCAGTGCATCATAATAAAGTGAGGAAATTAGTTAGAATGTTGTATTATGCTAAGAGTCCAGCAATTATGCTTATACAATTATGCGCTGCTCTTTTGCATGGTTCTGAAATAGATGTGAAGAATATTTCTGAAGAAATTGAGTTTTGTTACTTTGGAAGTAAAGAGGAGAATGTTGAAATTGACCCAGAAGAAGAGGGTAATGTGGAAGACAGTGTACAGGTTTCCAGTACAGATAATTTTCAGAAGGAAATTGCCACGTTTCAGGTTAAATCAAGTGAGAGGCCTAATTTCACTTGTGTGTGTTGTCGACACACTTATTATAAGAATCAGACTAAGTTAGTGGATGTATATGCAAAAAGTGAAAGGGAAAATAATAGTGAATGGAAGGATTTCGCAAAGTATCCATCCCTTTCAGGCTATTGTAAGAATGGAGCCAAAGACAAGGAAATTGCCTCCATCAGATTTACAGAGAGGATTAAAGGGAAGAGTTGTTTATTTGCCTCTAGATTTGAAGAAAAACATTAATACAATTGGAGTAGAAAAAGTGGAAGAGGAACCTCTGGTTATCTTAGTTAATGGGGTTCCGACAAAGAATAAGAAAATATGGCAAGATTTAGTGGATGTTAGGAAAGTCAAAAAGGCAACATTGTACTTGAAAAAAAATAATAAGTATTATAAGAATGTATATGTTGCAGAAGAGGAAGAAAGTGAGGAAGAGGATAGCGATTTGTGTGCTGGTCAAATTGAGAAAGTAGAACCCTCTAAAAGTGAAGAAATATATGAACATTATAGTGTTCATCCTTTGCATTCCAAGGAAGTCATGGGGAATGCTATTGAGTTGTTTCAAATGAAACAAGCCAAAGGGAGTCCCATTAGTGTTTGGGAGGAAAGTTTGGAAGCTCGGTGTTTCCCACAGCTATTTACAACAGGTCAGGGAGGAAGATATGATGAGCGACCTCATCAAATTCCTGCTTCTGAATACCGGACTTTACGATTGTATGCAGGAGATGCTAGGTTTTGACAATGCATTCCCTATTTGTTTCATCTCCTGTTTGAAAGCGATCTGTCTGGACTGTCATATGCAATGAACCACATCTTGAAAAGTGGTATACACATGCAAAACATCTCGGCAAGTGACTTTATGGATAAAGTCAATGTCCAAGACAGTATTTTGGATTGTCACCTGATTAATCTCATGGCGTGTCAGCGTGGTACTAATGAGTACTGGTACCGTCGTCATGGTGATTTAAAATGTATGCTGAGGAACTTAGGAACTCCCACATGGTTCCTCACTCTGAGCTGTGCCGAGTATGGCTGGGAAGACTTACTTGAATTTCTACGAGAGGCAAATGGAAACATTGAAAACATCGAATTCAAGACACCCGGAGAACTGTGCTCTTTGGATCCAGTCAATGTATGCAGGTACTTCAATCATAGATTTGAAGGTATGATGTCTTTCATCATGAACAAGAGAAATCCACCTCTTGGAGAGGTGTTGGATTTCTTCTGGAGAAAGGAGTACCAAGCAAGAGGTGCTCCTCATATACATATGCTGCTGTGGATCAAGGATGCACCTAAATTTGGAACGGATCCAGAAGACTTAGTGATGAGTTTCATACAACAGTATTCTACGTGTGCTGTTCCAAACGCAAAGGAGAAGAAAAGCCTAAGAGAAAAAGTTCTACGTTTCCAAAGCCATCGTTGTGGAAAGTACTGTCGTCGTAAATTCAGAAACAAGGATAAGTTCTACACCAAATGTCGTTTCGGCTTTCCACGACCGGTGATTTCTAAAGGAAGAGTAAACAGTTTGATGTCTTCGCTGCGACATAATGTGATGAAGAAATCACCTAAAAACACATACAATTTGAAGAGGAACAAAGAGTCCAAGTACATCAACGACTACAACCCAGTGATTTTGTCCATGTGGAATGCTAACATGGATATACAGTTTGTGGCTGATAACTGTATGGCTGTGGCTCGGTATGTGACATCTTACATCACCAAAAAAGAAAAGACAGAATTGAAGGATATGTGGGAGGACATTTCCCATGAAAAGAGCCTCAGCAAGAAGTTGTACAGTTTTAGTCTGAAGATGTTGTCACATCGAGAAATCGGAGCTTACGAATGTTCTGACCGGTTGTCTTCAGCAAGTCTCTATGCCAAATCCAGGAGTATCGTTTGGGCGAGTCTTGGTCTTGCTGCAACGCGTAATCGAGTTCTGAAACCTGTGCGGGAAATTGAGTATTTGGCGGAGAAGGAGCCAAACAGTACCGATATTTTGAAGACCAACATGTTGGATACATATTATCCAAATCGAAGCAGTCACCTCGAGAATGTTTGTCTGTATGAGGTTCTACAAAATTACATATTCAAGAGGAACATCAAAGAAGATATTGTGAAAGGAGTGTATGCTGTAATTGGAAGTGAGGGATGTCTGGTCAAGCAAAGAAAATGCCACTTGGTAAACCATCGAAAATTGAGTGGCGAATCTCCTGAAAAAAAGGAGTTTTTCTATTTAGCACTTTTGCAACTTTTCAAGCCTTGGCGTGCAGAAGAGGAACTGCTTGGAGATTTCCTCTGTTACGAAGACTCTTTCACTGCCGCCAAGGAGACCATAGAATGTCCTGCTTTTCCCAAATATCTAGAAATGTTGAATGTGGAAATCGAGCAGGAAGCAACGATTGCAGCCGAGATTGCCAGAGACAGTTCTCAGGACAGTCAGAGTTCTGTTTCATTGAGTCAGGATCCACTAGGAGGACCTGTTATCGAAAATGAAGCTGCCACTGCCATGAATGAAGTGGAAAGAGCTATGGCACATGCTCAGGAGGATGCGGTTAACTTAGAAGACTTGGAAAGACAAGTCAACGTTGAGCAGAGGAAAATATATGACGAAGTTACCAAGCAAATTGATCATGGATTAAGTCATGAGAAGAAAGAGTGCTCATGTACGTCGTTGAAGCCTGTTCGACTGTACGTGAGTGGAGAAACGGGAACTGGAAAAAGTTTCCTCATTAAAGCAATTTCATGTTATTTGCAGAAAAGGACTGAGTCATCGCTGTCTTGTGTTGTCACCGCTCCAACTGGACTGGCAGCACATAACATTAAAGGTATTACTTTGCATCATCTACTGATGCTGCCAGTGGAGCATGACAACAAATTACAATACCACAAGTTATCTGGAGATGCTTGTTGTGAAGTTTCAAGAGTCTTGAGGAAAATGAAACTTCTTATCATTGACGAAGTAAGCATGGTTTCCAATGTCATGCTTGCCTTTGTGCATTTGAGAATGCAAGAAGTTCTCAAAACAGAGTATGATGTGTTATTTGGTGGCAAACACATCATGGTTTTTGGAGATCTTCTGCAGCTGACACCAGTGAAAGGACAACCTGTGTTCAAAATGCTCACGCATGAAGATACCAGGAAGTGCCTAGGGAGCATTGGCAACGTCAATATATGGTTAAACTTCAATTATGCTGAACTGCATGAAAATATGCGTCAGGCGAAGGATGAAGATTACAAGAATATTCTACAAGATGTTAGAATTGGAAAAGTGACCGAGCATGGGAAAGAAGCTTTACATGCACGATTACTGTCAAATTTATATCCAGAACAAGACGTTGTGCCTGAGAATATTTTTCAGAAAATTACTGAGAATAAATCTGGAATATGTTTGATGCCAACTCTTGCAGAATGTGCCATCTTCAACAACAAAATGTTGCATTTAGAAAACCAAGAGATTGTGAAACTGGAAGCTATTGACAGAGTAGAGCATATGGGATCAACAATTATTTTGTCTGAGAATTTGAAAACAAAATTGGATTCATTAGAGAAGACTATATCTAAAACTGCAGGTTTTGAAAAGACTCTGAATGTGTGCTTAAACTGCCGTATAATTTTAAGAAGGAATTTACATGTTGAAAGAGGTCTGGTAAATGGATCAATGGGTAATGTTGTTGATTTTGTGAAATACAGAAATAGAGATGGAATTGAATTTTTAAAAATTTAATTTGATGGCATTGAGGAAGTACAGCTAATTGGTCGTTGTTCTGCTAGATTTTTGCTTGTAAAAGACTTATATGTTCGCCGTAAGCAGTTTCCTGTTTGCTTGGCATATGCGGTGACAATCCATAAATCGCAAGGTTTAAGTGTAGACAGTGCATTGGTGAATATTGGCAGTTCTGTGTTCAAGGAGGGTATGGCATATGTGGCATTGTCACGAGTTAGAACTTTATCGGGATTGTACTTGATTGAGTGTGATGTCACAAACATTTGTGCGGATCTAGATTGTGTTAAGGAATACAATAGGTTAAGAAGAGAGTATGCGCCACATTTGCCTCAATATCCTTTGTTTGAGAAACGTGTAGTAGGCCGGAAACGAAGAAATGTGACCAATACTAGGGAGGTTGTAGCAAAAAGACGAAAAGTCGATGAACCTGAAATTATAAGCAGAAACAAAAACGATTCTGTTGAAGATGTTGTTGGTTTTCAATTTGAAAACAGTTCTGGTGTCAACTGCTAAGCTTATGTAGTGGTTAATGTTTTGTTTTCTCTAGAAAATGTAAAAGAAGAGATTGTGGTCAATTCGGATCAAAGATTTTGCAGTTTGTTAAATTCTGTGTTAGAGAAATGTAGCAGTGATAGAACAAAAATAGAAAGTGTGTCTGAAATTCGAAATCTGTTAGACAGATGTTCAGGTCAAACACAATTCTCAAAAAATATTCAGCAAGATTGTCAGGAGTTTTTAATGTATATGCTTGATGTATTGCATGCTGAAGGTGTAGATGTAGATCACCTGTTTGGGCTTTCTTATCAATGGCAGCATGACTGCGAGAACTGTAGGGTATCAAGTACTACTAGTGTAGACTCAGAAATATTTATATATTTAACTTTGCCAGACAGTAAATCAGTCTCCTTTAATAAGCTAGTAAAAGCAGCTGATCACAACATGGAGTGTAGCCAATGTAAATCTGAAATGATGTCAACATTATTTATACGAACATATGGCCAGTATGTCATTTTAATGTTCCAACGATGTAGGCCTGATGGAACAAAATTGACAACTTTAATTAAAAATTTTGTTGCTTCGCAGTTGTCAATATCAGGAAGGACTTTTGTAACTGCAGCAATTATATATCATGATGGTCCTTCAATAACATCAGGACATTACACAGCTTATTTAAAGTCTAGAAATGGCTGGTCATTCTGCAACGATTCTGTTTTAATTTTCACAAAAAAATTACCTTTTGACCTTAAAAATTCTTACCTGGTGTTTTTAAAACCAACATTTTAGGGAAAGAATCTTGGGATGTGCTCTGAGGAATTTCAAGAGGTTCTAATGGCTCCTACACGATTTGGCCTTGAGGATAAGTGTAGTACAGAGACATAAGTTCTTACCATAACACTTGACGTCATGGAAAAATAACTGCACTTTGAATGAGTTCAGAAAAACTGTTTCTTTTTATAAGCTAATTCAAGCAGCCAATCAAAACATGGAGTAGAGGGAATGTAAGTCTGCAATGCTGTCTACTGTTTTATATTGCTTTGTGATTAAAAGTGATGTAGAGAATTAAATAATTGTAGTAGTCATAGAGGTAGTGTAAGTCTGCTTCATAGTAAGCAGTACCAGTGTCATAGGAAATGTAGAACATGAGTGAGCAAAAAGGGTAAGATATTACTAGTCCAGGATTGTGAAAGTGATCTTGAACGTTTTCTTTCTGAAAGTTGCGGAAATACAAAATGACGGGATTTGCTTACAAGAATTCCAAGAGTTATAAATGGCTCTTACATGATTTGGCCTTGTGGAAACGTGTGGTAGAGAGCGAGAAGTCATTTATTGTATGTAACATATTTCTCAAAACGATGGAGGTTTTCTTTCAGAAAGTGGCGGGCTGAAAATAAAAACAGCACAACCGAGTGTAAGCTGTTCATAGGACATCCTTCGACGTCATGGAAAGTAAGTTACTTTTGAGGAGTTCTGATTTCTGATTGGTTATGTTATATGGGTTTTTTAAACACAATCATTTTGATTGTGTTTTTTTTTCCCCGCTGTTATATGATGAATACCTTCAAGTCACTGTTTTTAGTGAAATTTGATACATTCTGAGAACAGCAAAAATAAACCATTTAACATGTATAATTAATTCTGTACTGTTTGTATTTATCATGTACATGTAGAACTGTGTAGGAGGCATGGAGAAGGTGAGGCTTCTGTAAGTGTCAAAGTTGTTGCATACAGTGCTCACATTCTACGTAGTCTTTCATATGATAGACTACATTTCCACAATGAGATACCTAAGCAAAGGAAACACAGGTGATGTGATTGTGGAATGAGCAAAAAAAATGGCACGTTTTTCAATTATATTACCTGTGTTTCCTAACATTACAGATGACATTGTGTAGATGAGGTTTAGGCCTGTTCCAGGAGACAGAGGAGGTCTGACATTTGTTCAAGAGTGCAGTGGACATGACTCACTTCGTTAGTAGGCCTGCACATGTATTACCTCCTCTATACTCTTCAACAATCCTAAATTTCATCTGCAACCCTGAGTAGGACTTACCTGAAACAAATCTGTGGATAGGTTACACCTTATCAGCATCTAGAAACAATTATTTAAAATGTTAAGGGCAGTTTTATGAAGGCTGTGTGCCTCTTTTACGCCGCTGTTCCGTCACTTTTGTGTAAAAGATGCACCATGTTGCAAGATAGGCCTCAGTTCATTTCCAGCAAGATACTGTCAGTTTAAAATGTATATAATTAGGACTGTGTAGGGGGTATGGAGAAGCTGAGGCTTCAGTAAGTGTCAAAGTTGTTGCATGCAGTGCGTACTCTTTCATATGCTGGACTACATCTGCACAATGAGATACCTAACCAAAGGAAACACAAGTGATGTGATTGTGAAATGAGCAAAAGAAATTGCACGTTTTTCAAATACATTACCTGTGTTTCCTAACATTACGAATCACATTGTGCAGATGAAGTTTAGGCCTGTCCAGGGAAACAGAGGAAGTCTGAACTTTACTGGTTGGCCTGCACATGTATTATCTCCTCTGTACTCTTCAACAAGCCTAAATTTGATCTGCAACCCTGAGTAGGCCTCACCTGAAACAAATGTCTGGACAGGACACACCTTATTGCCATCCTGAAACAATCATTTAAAATGTTAGGAACAGTTTTATGATGATTGTGCACCTCTTTTGCGCTGCCATTGCGTCACTTTTGTGAGACAACAGCAGTGCAAAAGATGCACCATGTTCCAAGATAGGCCTCACTTCATCTGCATCAAGATACTGTTAGTTTAAAATGTATATCTTTAGGACTGTGTAGGGGGCGTGGAGAAGCAGAAGCTTCTGTAAGTGTCAAAGTTGTTGAAAAACTGTTTGTCCTTCATTCTTTTCCCTTGTCTTTTCTAATTTTTAAATACATGTTTTAATATAGATTGAAAGTATAAAAATACCAAGTGAGTAAGTTAACGACAATTATAAGGTAAATGTTTTGTACTCTTTTCGTTACATTTCTATCACATTCACCTACTATTAGTTCCACAGCTTCATTTCTTTAACCCTCAGTTTCCTGCCTTTGCTACTTCCCTCATTCCTTTCTCTATTACTTACTTACTCTACTCCTTCCACTCCTTTTCTCAGTCCCTCTCTTCTCATAGTTCCTCACTCTTGTTCACTCACTCCATCTCTATTACTCTTAGTGTCTTTGACTGATCACTCTTTCACTACTTGTTCATTATGCTTTTTCTGTGTAGTTGAAGCACACTAAGGGGCATATTATGAACACAGCCAATAAAATTATTGCTGTTTTTATCGGCAGAAAACTGATGCAAAAGTGGTTTTAGCGGCAGTTTTCTGCCGCAAAAGCGGCTTTAGCGACACATTTCTGCCGATAAAAGCTGCAAAACTTTTATTGCCTATGTTGATAATATGGCCCTATGTTATTTACATTTCTTTGCTGTTTCAATTATTCTTTTTCCATTACTTCTTCTTTTCTGCTTTCTGTTTTTTCTCTCTGTTATTCCACATGTTTTAATCTTATTTTGAACATTCGCTCGTATTCTCTAAGAAACTCTTCTTTGTTATTCTTCTACTCTCTTTTTTTTCTTTCACTTCCTTATCTATTTTGTTTTTCACAATTATACCCTCTTCCATCTTTTCTTCTGTAAATAAATCTATTAAACAGTATCTCTGGTTTACTCCCTATAGCTGTCTTTCTTTTAACATTACTCTCTGTTTACTTCCCTTATACTTACTCTTCTTTTTTTTTTTTTTTTAATTTTGGTTCGCTCCCGGTTCGCGTACCGGGGAGCGAACGGGGAAGCGAACCAAAAGAAATAGAGGTTGCCAGAGTGCTAAACATGCTAGCAATTTTTCATAAAGGGAAGGTAGTTCTGAAAAGAACTTTTTTTTTATTTTTTGTTGTTTTATATTTTTTTTGTGTTTTTTTGGAGGGGGGGAAAACAAAAATGATTCAGTACAAAGGGCTCAACAGGAGCAACCAAAAAAAAGAACATTTAGTTTCGGGGACGTTTTGAACATTGATGATGTTCATATGCTGTATTTATTAGAGTAACACTCATCTGTCCACATGAAATTAATTTGCCACAATCTAAACATGTCATTTTAATCTTTCCAAAGTTCTTCTGAATATTTGGGACCGTTTCCCTTGCCTCTGATGCTGTCAGTGCCACTTCATTGGTGGATGTACTGGCAGGTCGGGGGTTGTCCACCAAATCTCTCATTTGTGCAGCACTATAATTAAGCGGGTGCCACCTCTCCATGTGTCGATGCATGATATAATTACCAAAACTATATTTTTTTTCGGTCCCTCTGGAGAGTTGTTCGTGGCAGATCAGGCAGGTAACGTATCTGGCATTTACTTTCTTTTTATGTGGAGGCAAAGAAAAAAATTGCCAAATAAAATTGACTTTAACATGGGACGTCCTTGGCATTTCTTTCAAAAACCCCCTTGTCCCTTGCTCCTGTTCCTCGTCTTCCTCTTCTTCCTCCTCTTGTTGGAAGATGACCTGGCCAGTTGGACCTCTCTTCTTTGGTGGTGGTGGACGTGGTGGGGAGCCACCAGCTGCAGCTACTACAGATGCCATGAGTAAGCACGCAAAAACAGGTCTTTCTCTCATAAAAATGAAAGTCGGAGTGAAGAAAAAAAGTGGGACTTTCATCATTTGGGAAAAAAATTTTTTGTAAACCAATGAAAAGTGATTATTTTACGTCATATGATCAAACGTTCCATCATTAGGAAACTAAAAGTAAAATGAACCAATGAAAAGTTTTATGAACTAGTCACATGACCTGTTATGCTTACGTTACGCGCTCCGCGCCGCGCCTCGGATCGTTTCCGGGGCTCTGCGTTTCGTGCCTTGGTTCGCGTTCCAGAGCGCTTCCGGGTGCGCTAACGAAGGGTGTCATAAGGCGCATTACGCAGTAACGCGATACGTTGTGATTATGAGATGCGTCACGATGTGGCTTTCTAACGTGGTCAGTGGGGGCTGTTTGAGGATCTGACTGCATTGGAAAGCAATGTGATGCTGTGCATCGCCCCCAAGATGGAGGTTCCTCGGCTGCAGTGGAGGGCCCCTTGGTTTTTCACTCGCTATGCAGCTGAGGCGCAAATAAGTTTCAGACAGTCTAACAAGCACTCCTCAAAACTTTGAACTATCAGAGTTCATGAGTTTCATGCTCGATCGATTGAGCTAGCCGGATCGGGCACCAAAAAGTATAAAATAGTTATGTAAATAGTTATTTAATAAAATGTTTTACCCTGTTACTTTGCTGGTGTGTTGTATATATTTGTAATATTTGCATAGAGTTTATCGTTATTTTGGGCGGGGTGGGTGGCGGAGCCGAGCTGTCTTGCAGCCATCATGGTGTGGAGTTCAGTTCCTCTCACTAGTTTCGTATTTCTCATGAGGGGTTGTTCCTAATGTTTCTATTTTAGCGAGGTCAAAAAGAGATCCCATTAGTGGCCTACTGATTTTGCTCGATTCCTTTTGTTTTTTTACACGATTTTTCGCTATCTGCAAAAACTAAACAGAGTATTGCGACTCTGTGCTTGTTTGTAAATAGAGAATGAACCAAAGAGAACCAATTCTAAAACAGTAAATGCTTGGATAACAATCAATCGAATGGAGAGAGAAGCAGGCACGACGGATTACAACGGGGGCAAAGGCCTGCGTTAACTACCCTTCACTATCTGCAAAGAGAGAGTACTCCTAATAGAAATGAGGGGGGGGCAGCATTCAAAGCAGATCAGTGTGCATAAACACGAAAATATTTTTACTTACCACGTACTTGACATTCGACAGCTTTTGATATTTGCTATTAAAAAACCATTGAAATTCACTGAAAAAATATCAGGCACGTCACATATCGAGCATTAACTTTTATCTGTCCTTCAGGAAATGAAAAAAACTGCCAAATGAAAATAGTTTTATGATGAGATACCCGGGGCTCCTCTTGTAAAAACTGTGTTTCCTGTATCTCCTGTTCCTCTTCTTCATCCTCTTCCTCCTCTGTGTTGGTAATGAACTGTGGAGGTGGTCCTCTCTTCCTATGAAGAGGTGGTGGTGGTGGTGGGGGTGCACCAGCTGAAGCTACTAATGAAGCCATTGCTCAGTGATCACAAAGGGTCTTCCTCTCACAAAGATGAAAGTCAGAGTGAGGAAAGAAGGAGGGGTTTTCATCATTTTGGAAAAAAATAGGTCTAAACCAATGAAAAGTGTTATTTTTAGGTCACATGACCTAGCCTTACATCATTAGGAAACCAAAAGTGAAATGAACCAATGAAAAGTTTTATTAACAAGTCACATGACCTGTTACGCTTATGTTACGCGCTGCGGAACGCGCCCCGGATCGCTTCCGGGGAGCTGCGCTTCTCGCCTCGGTTCGCGCTCCGGAGCACTTCCGGGTGCGCTAACGCGGCGCGTCATAAGACGCATTACGTGGCAACGCGATACGTCGCGCTTTCGCAACGCGCCCCGGATCGCTTCCGGGGAGCTGCGCTTCGCGTCTCAGTTCGCGTACCGGAGCACTTCCGGGTGCGCTAACGCGGCACGTCATAAGACGCATTACGCGACAACGTGATACGTCGCGCTTCCGCGACGCGTCACGATGTTGATTTCTAACGCGGCAGTTGCGCAAACGGAACGTTTACTGGTTCGCGGACCGGGTCGCGGCACCACATTGAGCTAACGAGAAGCTTCCCGGTTCGCGAACCGGGAGTGAACCAAAACATAATAATAAAAAAAAATATTAATAAACAGAAGAATACATTTTACAGCTATATATATTAGCTTTTAAAAAAACAATGAAATTCACTGAAAAAACCATAGGTTATAGACCATATATAGTTAGGAATTAGCATTTACAAAACCTTGAAAATTCACTGAAAAAACCATAGGTTATAGACCATATATAGTTAGGAATTAGCATTTAAAAAACCTTATTTTACTCACACAAAACCATTGAAATTCCATATATAGTTAGTTGCACTAACTATATATCGCGCACCCGCAATTCACTGCTGATGATGTCACATATTACATCATTCATGACATGGTCAGTGACATCACTGATGACATCACTGATGACAACATCCAGTGACTGTATGTTTCTGTAAAGTTAAAATATGTCTTACATATTGAAGAATGAGTAGATGTATAAGTGTCTGGACGAAGGATTTAGTAGGTGCATGACTGAATGTATGAGTGAGTGATTAAATGTGTCTCACTGAGTGCATGGGTTAGTGACTAAACTGTCTTAATTTGTGCATCATTATGTCTTTTGTTCTGTAAACTGCTGCATGTGTTGATCAGTAGCTATATGAGTAACTATATGGGTTATTGATTGATTGCCCAAGTATTTGTATGGGAGACTGAGTGTGTGTGTGGCTGGCTGGGAGGTGTGTGACTCTGTGCAGATCAATGTGTACTTGTATCAATGATTGTATAAGAGAGTAAGTATGTGTTAGTATATGTTTGAAAATGTAAGGTGCTCTATGTTTAACTGTATAGATTAGAAAATGGAAGTGTGATTGATTCTTTACAGGACTGACTAGGTGTGTGAGTAACTCCATGGATGAGTGGCAGAGTGTGAGTGTCTGTATAGGTGTATGAGTGCATATGATAGTGTTGTAAAGATGAGTGATTGTATGTATGAATGATTGTATGGGTGAATGAGTGAGTGTTTGTGTAAACATAGGAATCAGTGAGTGCGTATGTAGTAACTAGTATTGGTGTGTCAATGGTTTAAAAAATTATACTCTGTATTTAACACTGGGTGTAACAGAGGTTATATGAAAGTGTGAGGAGATGCATTGTATTGTCACATGAATGATATCATCAGTGATGTGACCAATGATGTCAAATGAGATGTCATCAGAGATGTCATCAGTGATGTCATTTGAGATGTCATCAGTGATGTCATTTGAGATGTTATCAGTGATGTCATTTGAGATGTCATCAGTGATGTAATCAGTGATGTCATTTGAGATGTCATCAGTGATGTCATCAGTGATGTCATTTGAGATGTCATCAGTGATGTCATCAGTGATGTCACTGACCATGTCATGAATGATGTAATATGTGACATCATCAGCAGTGAATTGCGGGTGCGCGATATATAGTTAGTGCAACTAACTATATATGGAATTTCAATGGTTTTGTGTGAGTAAAATAAGGTTTTTTAAATGCTAATTCCTAACTATATATGGTCTATAACCTATGGTTTTTTCAGTGAATATATATATACATATATATATATATATATATATATATATATATATATATATATATATATATATTCACTGAAAAAAACATAGGTTAGAGACCATATATAGTTAGCTGGACATTTTATTGACATAAAACCAATGTAATTCCATATATAGTTAGTTGCACTAACTATATATCGCGCACCCGCAATCCACTGCTGATGATGTCACATATTACATCATTCATGACATGGTCAGTGACATCACTGATGACATCACTGATGACATCTCAAATGACATCACTGATGACATCACTGATGACATCTCAAATGACATCACTGATGACATCACTGATGACATCATCTAGTGTCTGTGTGTTTTTGTAAAGTTTAAATATGTTTTACATATTGAAGAATGAGTGGATGTATGGAAGACTGAGTGTGTGTGTGGCTGGCTGGGAGGTGTGTGACTCTGTGCATATCAATGTGTACTTGTATCAGTGATTGTAAAAGAGAGTAAGTATGTGTTAGTATATGTGTGAAAAAATATGGTGTTCTGTGTTTAACTGTATAGATGAGGAAATCGAAGTGTGACTGATTCTTCACAGGACTGACTAGGTGTATGAGTGCATATGATAGTGTTGTAATAATGAGTGACTGTATGTATGAGTGATTGTATGGGTGAATGAGTGAATGTGTGTGTAGACGTAGGAATCAGTGAGTGCGTATGTAGTAACTGGTATTGGTGTGTCATGATGTCATCAGTGATGTCATTTGAGATGTCATCAGTGATGTCATTTGAGATGTCATCAGTGATGTCATCTGTGATGTCACTGAAGTATGGTGTTCTGTGTTTAACTGTATAGATGAGGAAATGGAAGTGTGATTGATTCTTTACAGGACTGACTAGGTGTGTGAGTAACTCCATGGATGAGTGGCAGTGTGTGAGTGTCTGCATAGGTGTATGAGTGCATATGATAGTGTTGTAATAATGAGTGACTGTATGTATGAGTGATTGTATGGGTGAATGAGTGAATGTGTGTGTAGACGTAGGAATCAGTGAGTGCGTATGTAGTAACTGGTATTGGTGTGTCATGATGTCATCAGTGATGTCATTTGAGATGTCATCAGTGATGTCATTTGAGATGTCATCAGTGATGTCATCAGTGATGTCACTGACCATGTCATGAATGATGTAATATGTGACATCATCAGCAGTGGATTGCGGGTGCGCGATATATAGTTAGTGCTATATATGGAATTTCATTGGTTTTATGTCAATAAAATGTCCAGCTAACTATATATGGTCTCTAACCTATGTTTTTTTCAGTGAATTTTCAAGGTTTTGTAAATGCAAATTCCTAACTATATATGGTCTATAACCTATGGTTTTTTCAGTGAATTTCATTGGTTTTTTAAAAGCTAATATCTATAGCTGTAAAATATATTCTTTATTACGTGACGTATCACGTAGCCACGTGAGACGCCTCATGACGCGTTGCATAACCGTGACGTATCGGCTCTGCAGTGCAAACAAAACCCGTAACGTAAGCGTGCCGGAGCACGCTTACAGATATATATATTTTTTTTAACCTTAATTAGACAAAATCCACACGTGCACATATCTTGAGGCCTTGCAAAGGCACATCAAACAAACAGTCCCTACAATTTTGCCAAGTTTTTTTTTACTGTTTCTCTTGGTTTTCCCCTTGTTACGCTTACCGGGACGCTACCCGGTACGCGAACCGGACGCTCCAAAAACACAAGATGGCGGACTCCCGTTACGCTGCCGGTTAGCTGCCCGGTTCGCGTACCGGGAAGCGCCTCTACCGCGAAAAATCGCAACAATGTTTTTTTTTTTTGCCCCGCGGGGTACTTTAATATCCCCCTCATCAATCCTAGGGGGTCAGGAGGGGTTTACCTTGCCCCCTTTCCTTCATTTCCCCCTTTTTTTTCACCACATCTTGTCTCTCGAACCTACCGAGAGACAAGATGGCGGCCGCTCCGGACTGTTTAGAATGTTGACAGACACCGGAGAGCCAATCAGCTTCGCTTCGCGAAGTTCCGTTACGCGTCAGGTACACGAACCGGGGCGCTAACCGGAGCGCTGTCACAGATATATATATGTTTTTTAAACGTTAATTTCTCAAAATCACTGGAGCACATATATTGAGACACAGCAAAGGCACGTCGGGCAAACCATTTCTACAATTTTGCCAAGTTTCATGTAAATCCATTCAGCCTTTCGAGCTAAAAGTGAGTCCAACCGCCCTATGGAAAAATGAATGGGAAAAACGCGTTTTGGGACCCCCCTTTTTTCTCGGCCCCCCCTTGACGAAACCCCCCCAAATTTTCAGGGGCTGCTCCGTCCACAAACGCCAAAGTTATTAGACATAGAACTTTCAGAAATCCCATAGAGAAAAAATCCTAACTATATATACCCCTGGCTATCGCCAGTAGGTAATATACATATATAAACATATATAATCTGCATATCTATATAAATATAAATGCATGCATACATATACATATATGCATACATATGCATGTTATTTACATGAAAGTTTTAAAAACACTAATAAAAGCAAAGCTAAAAAGCCACCTCATTACAAACAGAATGGCTTTAACTTAAAACGAGGGCGAGATCTATTGCATTTTCAATGCTTGTTTACTTTGGTTCTATCAAGAAGGCATTCAGATGTGTCACACATTTGCCATAAATTCTGAATGTTAGCACTCTAGTTGCTCATTAGATCACTGTAGTAAAGCTAGTGCTCACCAGGGAAGTCTGCTGCTAATCATGGTTTGCAGCCATTTTCCCGCATTTTTTATCCCGCGGACTTTCAGTCCGCATACCATTATCCCGCAAGGTCATTGACCTCGCATACCATTATCCCGCATTTTTTCAAAACGCATGTGCATTTATCACGCATGCCTTTACAAAGAATTACGTTTTAAAGGCATGTATGGTAAATGCATTTGCGTTGTGAAAACCACGATGACGAGAGAGGTAAGTGGGTTTGTGTTAATTTTTTCGTGGGTTAGTGATTGTGTAGTGTAGTGTTGTGTAGTGTAGTGTTGTGTTAGTGTAGTGTAGAGTTGTGGTGGTTGTTTAGTGTAGGGTCATGCTGGGGGTAGTGTTTTAGGGTTTAGGGTTGTGTTGTAGTGTTTGCGTAGTGTAGGGTCATGCTGGGGGTAGTGTTTTAGGGTTTAGGGTAGTGTTGTAGTGTTTGCGTAGTGTAGGGTCATGCTGGGGCTAGTGTTTTAGGGTTTTGGGTAGTGGTGTAGTGTTTGCGTAGTGTAGGGTCATGCTGGGGGTAGTGTTTTAGGGTTTTGGGTAGTGTTGTAGTGTTTGGGTAGTGTAGGGTCATGCTGGGGTGTAGTGTTTTAGGGTTTAGGGTAGTGTTGTAGTGTTTGCGTAGTGTAGGGTCATGCTGGGGTGTAGTGTTTTAGGGTTTAGGGTAGTGTTGTAGTGTTTGCGTAGTGTAGGGTCATGCTGGGGGTAGTGTTTTAGGGTTTTGGGTAGTGTTGTAGTGTTTGGGTAGTGTAGGGTCATGCTGGGGTGTAGTGTTTTAGGGTTTAGGGTAGTGTTGTAGTGTTTGCGTAGTGTAGGGTCATGCTGGGGTGTAGTGTTTTAGGGTTTAGGGTAGTGTTGTAGTGTTTGCGTAGTGTAGGGTCATGCTGGGTGTAGTGTTTTAGGGTTTTGGGTAGTGTTGTAGTGTTTGGGTAGTGTAGGGTCATGCTGGGGGTAGTGTTTTAGGGTTTAGGGTAGTGTTGTAGTGTTTGGGTAGTGTAGCGTCATGCTGGGGTGTAGTGTTTTAGGGTTTTGGGTAGTGTTGTAGTGTTTGCGTAGTGTAGGGTCATGCTGGGGTGTAGTGTTTTAGGGTTTTGGGTAGTGTTGTAGTGTTTGCGTAGTGTAGGGTCATGCTGGGGGTAGTGTTTTAGGGTTTAGGGTAGTGTTGTAGTGTTTGCGTAGTGTAGGGTCATGCTGGGTGTAGTGTTTTAGGGTTTAGGGTAGTGTTGTAGTGTTTGCGTAGTGTAGGGTCATGCTGGGGGTAGTGTTTTAGGGTTTTGGGTAGTGTTGTAGTGTTTGCGTAGTGTAGGGTCATGCTGGGGGTAGTGTTTTAGGGTTTAGGGTAGTGTTGTAGTGTTTGCGTAGTGTAGGGTCATGCTGGGGTGTAGTGTTTTAGGGTTTAGGGTAGTGTTGTAGTGTTTGCGTAGTGTAGGGTCATGCTGGGGTGTAGTGTTTTAGGGTTTAGGGTAGTGTTGTAGTGTTTGCGTAGTGTAGGGTCATGCTGGGTGTAGTGTTTTAGGGTTTTGGGTAGTGTTGTAGTGTTTGCGTAGTGCAGGGTCATGCTGGGGGTAGTGTTTTAGGGTTTAGGGTAGTGTTGTAGTGTTTGGGTAGTGCAGGGTCATGCTGGGGTGTAGTGTTTTAGGGTTTAGGGTAGTGTTGTAGTGTTTGCGTAGTGTAGGGTCATGCTGGGGTGTAGTGTTTTAGGGTTTAGGGTAGTGTTGTAGTGTTTGCGTAGTGTAGGGTCATGCTGGGTGTAGTGTTTTAGGGTTTTGGGTAGTGTTGTAGTGTTTGGGTAGTGTAGGGTCATGCTGGGGGTAGTGTTTTAGGGTTTAGGGTAGTGTTGTAGTGTTTGGGTAGTGTAGCGTCATGCTGGGGTGTAGTGTTTTAGGGTTTTGGGTAGTGTTGTAGTGTTTGCGTAGTGTAGGGTCATGCTGGGGTGTAGTGTTTTAGGGTTTTGGGTAGTGTTGTAGTGTTTGCGTAGTGTAGGGTCATGCTGGGGGTAGTGTTTTAGGGTTTAGGGTAGTGTTGTAGTGTTTGCGTAGTGTAGGGTCATGCTGGGTGTAGTGTTTTAGGGTTTAGGGTAGTGTTGTAGTGTTTGCGTAGTGTAGGGTCATGCTGGGGGTAGTGTTTTAGGGTTTTGGGTAGTGTTGTAGTGTTTGCGTAGTGTAGGGTCATGCTGGGGGTAGTGTTTTAGGGTTTAGGGTAGTGTTGTAGTGTTTGCGTAGTGTAGGGTCATGCTGGGGGTAGTGTTTTAGGGTTTAGGGTAGTGTTGTAGTGTTTGAGTAGTGTAGGGTCATGCTGGGGTGTAGTGTTTTAGGGTTTTGGGTAGTGTTGTAGTGTTTGCGTAGTGTAGGGTCATGCTGGGGGTAGTGTTTTAGGGTTTAGGGTAGTGTTGTAGTGTTTGCGTAGTGTAGGGTCATGCTGGGGTGTAGTGTTTTAGGGTTTTGGGTAGTGTTGTAGTGTTTGCGTAGTGTAGGGTCATGCTGGGGGTAGTGTTTTAGGGTTTAGGGTAGTGTTGTAGTGTTTGCGTAGTGTAGGGTCATGCTGGGGTGTAGTGTTTTAGGGTTTTGGGTAGTGTTGTAGTGTTTGCGTAGTGTAGGTCATGCTGAGGGTAGTGTTTTAGGGTTTAGGGTAGTGTTGTAGTGTTTGTGTAGTGTAGGGTCATGCTGGGGGTAGTGTTTTAGGGTTTAGGGTAGTGTTGTAGTGTTTGTGTAGTGTAGGGTCATGCTGGGGGTAGTGTTTTAGGGTTTAGGGTAGTTTAGTTGTCTAGTGTATGCTAAAGGCATATTCGTTCTAAAAGTTTTCGTTATTTTAATTTGCGGCCTAATAGTACATGCGGGATTTTTTTTGCGGACTGATGGTATGCGGACTGATGGTATGCGGGATTTCGTCATATATTCGCTAATCATACTTTCTATGGCAAAATGAACCCCTTCATTTTGTTCCTTTTTAAATTAAATGTTTTAAGAGTTACCACTTTATTCCAATCAAGATGGCTTCAGGTGTGCCATACCTTTGTAATAAGTAGGACTGTTAGCACTCTAGTTGTTCTTTAGAACACTCTGGGACATTCTGTCATTGGGCTATAGTTGGGCTACATCTGGCTGATATTTGGGCTACATTTGTTTTTTTTTGTCTCTGGTGGCCATCTTTGGGCTACATTGGGCTACATTGGGCTACATTGGGCTACATTTGGGCTCCAACATATATATAGCCCAATGTAGCCCAAAATATATTTTTCAAAGTTAATTTTCGTAAAAACCACTGGAGCATATATCTTGAGACATAGCAAAGGCACATCGGGCGACCAGTCCCTACAATTTTGCCAAGTTTGGTGTAAATCCATTCAGCCGTTCGGGCTAAAAGTGAGGCCAACCGCCCTATGGAAAATTGCATGGGAAAAACAAGTTTTGGGACCCCCCTTTTTTCTCGGTCCCCCCTTGACGAAACCCCCCCAAATTTTCAGGGGCTGCTCAGAAACAAAATGTTCAATTTTCCTGAAAATTTCAGCCAATTCTGTCCTCAAACGCCAAAGTTATTCGACATAGAATTTTCAAAAATCCCATAGGAAAAAAATCCTAACTATATATACCTACTGGCTATCGCCAGTAGGTAATATATATATATATATATATATATATATATATATATTCACTGAAAAAACCATAGGTTATAGACCATATATAGTTAGGAATTAGCATTTACAAAACCTTGAAAATTCACTGAAAAAACCATAGGTTATAGACCATATATAGTTAGGAATTAGCATTTACAAAACCTTGAAAATTCACTGAAAAAACCATAGGTTATAGACCATTTATCGTTAGGAATTAGCATTTAAAAAACCTTATTTTACTCACACAAAACCATTGAAATTCCATATATAGTTAGTTGCACTAACTATATATCGCGCACCCGCAATCCACTGCTGATGATGTCACATATTACATCATTCATGACATGGTCAGTGACATCACTGATGACATCACTGATGACATCTCAAATGACATCACTGATGACATCACTGATGACATCATCCATTGACTGTGTGTTTCTGTAAAGTTTAAATATGTTTTACATATTGAAGAATGAGTAGATGTATAAGTGTCTGGATGAAGGATTTAGGTGCGTGACTGACTGTATGAGTGAGTGATTAAATGTGTCTCACTGAGTGCATGGGTTAGTGACTAAACTGTCTTAATTTGTGCATCATTATGTCTGTTGTTCTGTAAACTGCTGCATGTGTTGATCAGTAGCTATATGAGTAACTATATGGGTTATTGATTGATTGTCCAAGTATTTGTATGGGAGACTGAGTGTGTGTGTGGCTGGCTGGGAGATGTGTGACTGTGCAGATCAATGTGTACTTGTATCAATGATTGTATAAGAGAGTAAGTATGTGTTAGTATATGTTTGAAAATGTAAGGTACTCTATGTTTAAATGGAAAATGGAAAAAATAGAAAATGGAAGTGTGATTGATTCTTTACAGGACTGACTAGGTGTGTGAGTAACTCCATGGATGAGTGGCAGAGTGTGAGTGTCTGTATAGGTGTATGAGTGCATATGATAGTGTTGTAAAGATGAGTGATTGTATGTATGAATGATTGTATGGGTGAATGAGTGAATGTGTGTGTAGACGTAGGAATCAGTGAGTGCGTATGTAGTAACTAGTATTGGTGTGTCAATGGTTTCAAAAATGATACTCTGTATTTAACACTGGGTGTAACAGAGGTTATATTAAAGTGTGAGGAGATGCATTGTATTGTCACATGAATGATATCATCAGTGATGTGGTCATTGATGTCAAATGAGATGTCATCAGTGATGTCATCAGTGATGTCATTTGAGATGTCATCAGTGATGTCATCAGTGATGTCACTGACCATGTCATGAATGATGTAATATGTGACATCATCAGCAGTGGATTGCGGGTGCGCGATATATAGTTAGTGCAACTAACTATATATGGAATTTCAATGGTTTTGTGTGAGTAAAATAAGGTTTTTTAAATGCTAATTCCTAACGATATATGGTCTATAACCTATGGTTTTTTCAGTGAATTTTCAAGGTTTTGTAAATGCTAATTCCTAACTATATATGGTCTATAACCTATGGTTTTTTCAGTGAATTTTCAAGGTTTTGTAAATGCTAATTCCTAACTATATATGGTCTATAACCTATGGTTTTTTCAGTGAATTTCAATGGTTTTTTAATAGCAAATATCATAAGCTGTCGAATGTCAAGTACGTGGTAAGTAAAAACATTTTCGTGTTTATGCACACTGATCTGCTTTGAATGCTGCCCCCCCCCCTCATTTCTATTAGGAGTACTCTCTCTTTGCAGATAGTGAAGGGTAGTTAACGCAGGCCTTTGCCCCCGTTGTAATCCGTCGTGCCTGCTTCTCTCTCCATTTGATTGATTGTTCTCTTTGGTTCATTCTCTATTTACAAACAAGCACAGAGTCGCAATACTCTGTTTAGTCTTTGCAGATAGCGAAAAATCGTGTAAAAAAACAAAAGGAATCGAGCAAAATCAGTAGGCCACTAATGGGATCTCTTTTTGACCTCGCTAAAATAGAAACATTAGGAACAACCTGTTGAAAATAGCAATGTGTATGTACATAAGCGGCGTTCATTTGTGTTCACAGTACCCCTTGTTGATTGTTTGAATCGAGCATTGAATTGTTCGAAGTTGGTTCTCTTAAGGATCTTCTCTGCCTGCAAACGAGGAAGAATAGGAATATTCTCTCTCCCTTTGCAGATAGTGAAGGGTAGGTAACGCAAACCTTTAACACGTCGTGCCTATTTCGTTCCTCATTGATTGATTGTTTGCCCGAACATTGACTGTTTGGGAATTGGTTCTTGTTGGAGGTATTCCCTGTTTGCAAATAAACGTAGGAAAATCTTTGCAAGTAGTGAAAGGGTAGGTAATGCGGACCTTTCTCCCCCGTTGTAATCTGTCACGCCTATCTACTCCCCACTGATTGATGCACCTGTTTCACCCGGACCATTTACTAGAGATAGGTCATCTGGCCCGACCAGAGAGCACCCCTAGTGAAAAGGACATATGCAATAATAACGAAGTGATCACTGTATCCTGTTAACAGAAACTTTAGCATGAAACAACCTGGAAAGAAAGGAATAGGAAAACGAAAATCAGTAGGCCACTAATGAACTTTTTATTAAATAACAAACAAAGAAACGATAACAATACGTAATGATAAAACCTATTATTGTCCTAGAAACAAGAAACGTTAGAAGTAAGCCCGTAATAAGAAACCTCAAAACAGTAAGAGAAACCAAGTGTGACATTGCAACGGCCACAAGGCAACGAGGCTTCATCGCCCCTCACTGCCCCAAAACGTGTCTGTCCCACCGCCTGCCACGGCCAAATAACGGCAAACTGGGAAAGATACAAGTCAGCAGACATCCGCCCCATTCTGTAAACTTCCAAAGTGCAACAGGTTTCCGGCTACGCCCAGCCGGAAGCAACACATATAAGGCGGGTCCTGCTGCCAACCGTCGGCAGAAGATCATCACGTAGGGTGTAGCCGGAGGAAAGGCCGAGGCCAGCGGGACCCGGCCAGGGGATTGACAACACGGAGAGTTGCAGGGGGGGGAATGTCTATGTCCTCGACCCTCCCCTCTCTCTCCCAGTCCGGCCGCGGTGGCACTTGAGAGTTGCAGGTTGTCCCCCCACTCTCTCTCCCGGTCCGGCCACCAACGGCCGGGGGCTGGGGCCGACGGGATCCGGCTGCAGCCGATGAGCCAAGGAACCCGTTTATGGGGCCAGAGCAAAGGGCGTCCGGCCGCCATCCACCGGAGGTCCGGCCCAAAGACGGATGGGACATTTCTTCTTTCTTTTATAATGGCTGCGACAACACTGGGGGGGGATGTCTTGCACATGCCTCCGACCCCCCCCCCTCGTCCTCATCGCCTGGTCCGGCCATAACAAATGTCAAGCGAGACACCGTGGGGTGCACTGGGTGGGAGAGACGGTGCGAACAGGCCTCTCCCACCTCCCCAGGTGGAGGCTTCCCAGCTGCACCCTCAGCGCTCCAGGCGCCCGGAAAAGGGTTCTTCCACTGTGGCGATGCTGCAACGTCTCGCCCGGCAGGGTGGAGCCCGTCCGCTCATTTGACCCCGCGATCGCCAGTAGCTACCGAACTCTCAAAATGGCGGACGACCTGGCAAGAGCGGGCCCAGCATAAAGAAATGGCCCGGTCACTGGTTGACTCCACCACCGTAGTCCTCCACGACCTTGAAGATTCTAGAGGAGCCGCGGTAGTCCCCGACCCCCGCAGACACCCCCGATGGGGAATGACTGCCATGATCGCCCGTGGAGTGACGAACCTGTAGCCGCGGGACGTCGGCGCTCCCATGCTGGCGCCAGCCTCAGTTTGAATGACTAGAATCCTGCAGACCTCAGTTCCGGTGAAAGCACGGTGTGACCCGGTAGGAAAAATTGTTGCACCCCCTCCCCTTTTTGACTGATGGTTCAAACCACCGATCCTTTCCTTTGCCCTTTTAACGGAACTTTGGACTGCCTCCCCCCCCCCCCCCCGCGGCGCCCCACGCCGTTATTTGCTGGGCGGCAACTTACTAGACATCACCTTCGTGCCATCTAGATTTCAGCGCGTTCTGCTGCCTTGGAACTATTCGCACAACAGACCGCTACTGACGACCCACCCCCAGGCAACATCTTCTGAATTTTCATAATTTGAAAGAACTAGTAACATGTCCTCATCAGGAATTTCCTCTTCAATCATCTCATCAGGAATCTCCTCATGAAAACTCTGCAATGATGATTCTTGTAACTCTATGGTCTCCAAACATTCGATAAATTCGCCATCAAGAGATAATTTCATTAAATTGAGTGGATAATTCAAAAGAAATTGCCACGGTCTCTTCATTGTTTAAATGTTTTTACTGTTTTTGTTTTGTTGTATATATTTATAAGTTATTAAAGTTTTATATTCCTACTACTTTGTTGGAGTGCTATATATTTTTAATGTGACACATAATTGTAAAAACTTTGATGTACAAAGAGTCATCCCTGGAATCTTCCGCTTCAGGCTCGGTCCCCTCCCCAATCACAATACAGGATGGTTTTCAGATAGTAGGAACGCGTGTGGTTTGACGGATCTCATCGGGTGTGGGCCTTGATCTACTATAACTCCTTTGAAGAGGGGTGATTCTTTACAGCTGGGGCCATAAACTACATCTGCAGGGCTAGCTGATAGCCTGGACAATCGGACACAGAGGAAGAGGAGTGTCAGAGGGTGCGGTAGTGAATAGGGCGAAAGGGAGGTGTCGGGCGGGCACAGAGTGTGATTCTCAGGGAAGAGCAGAGCAGATGGGGGGAGGTTTATTGCCGATGCATAAGACAGAGAGCGGGGGTGACCAGTGCCTGGGGAAGATGCTTGCGAGGGTGGGGAGCCATACTACGGATCAACAGCGTGCAGAGAGTGGGTCTGGTCAAGGCATCTAAAATGGCTGCCGTGCACGACAAAAGTGTGGCATTTCAAAAAAGGCAAGATGGCGCAGACAATGTTTTTCAACACTTCCTCATTTCCTTCGAATCGAACGTTAACAGACGTTGGTGCATATTACCAAAGTTAAGCGATATTTATCGCTAACGATGCTTAGCAACGAATTTTTTACCGCTAAGCATCGTCAGAAATTATCGCAGATAAACCTTGCTATTATCAAGGTTTATCGCAAATGCGATAAAAACGGCCGCAATGCATGAATATCGCTAAAAAGTCAGCGATATTCATGCATTACCGAGCTAATGCTCTTAGCCATGTTATCCACCTCCCATTGGATAACATGGCTAAGAACTGCTCAGGGCAGGTGTTAGTTTTTGGAGATATTCGCGCTTGGCGCGAATATCTCCAAAAGTTGGTAATAGGAGATAGATATCTTGCATGTTGTAATGCAAGTTATTGTGGTATATGGAACTCATACCATAATCTCTCAGGAAAACAGAAACTGATCCTTTTGGGACCGCCTGAGAAGGCCTAGGGGGTGAGGGGTACTCTACTTTGCCCCCTTTTCACGTTCCGAACTATTTTATTTTACTCTCTTCTATAATTACACAAAATGGCAGCGATAAGATGCATCAGAGACAGACAGTGAGAGAAAGGAGGCCGGAGATGAAGAAGAGATGTCAAATACACATTGGAGATAATATAGTGGGAGAAGGGAAGTAAATATGAGTAAACTTACCATGTAACATAAAAATGTTGCACTCTATACTATAAGTCTCATTTTATACTACAATCACTTCGCTACAACCTCATAAATTAAAAATAAAAATGAATAATGTCTCAACCAATTTTTGATTTCTAAATATAAATTTATTCTTCTGAATTTTCAAAATTTGAAAGAACTAGTAACATGTCCTCATCAGGAATTTCCTCTTCAATCATCTCATCAGGAATCTCCTCATGAAAAGTCTGCAATGATGATTCTTGTAACTCTATGGTCTCCAAACATTCGATAAATTCGCCATCAAGAGATTGATCCAAAAAATCATTCAAGTCATCTCCTCCTTGTGAGAATACTTCATTATTGGTGCTGTCAATTTCAATAAATGTAGTGGATAATTCAAAAGAAATTGCCACGGTCTCTTCATTGTGAGCCATTTTATTTTGAAATTGCTTGCTGTAAATTGCAGAAAAAAATAATCACTTTCATTTATCGTTTTTAGTAATACATAATATAAAACTAACTTTATCAAGTATTTAGTATAACAGAAGGACTGTAAATAAATAACAGAAAACATTTTTCAAATTATCTTAAAGTGTACAACATAGTTCCCCTTACAAATTAACAACTCACCTTTTTAAAAGTAGGAGAAGTGTTAGTACTGTGTAAACCAAACACCAGAAATTGAGCACCAAAAATTCCTCACAAATGTACCTCAGACAGTAGTATCACAAAATGGCTGTGGTTTCCTCTCATTTTAGATATATACATAACCAATTAACTTTCATCACACACAAATACAAAACCAAAGTAACATTTTAATTGGTTCTAAATTTCAACACTTACAAATGTGTTTTCCCCATGCAATTTTCCATAGGACATTTAGATACGTCTACAGCCTGAATGGCTGAACGGAATTACACCAAACTTGGCAAAATGGTACATCAAACCTAAGAGGTCAGGGAGGATCTACTATGCCCCCTTATGGTCATTTGCCCCTTCGCTTTGGCCTCCTCTTGTCTCTCGATCCTACCGAGAGACAAGATGGCGGCCGCTACGGACTGTTTGGAATGTTTACAGACGCCGTAGAACCAATCAGCTTCGCAAAGCTCCATAACGCGAAAAGTACGCGAAGCGGAGCGCTGTTACAGATATATATCTTTTTTTGAACGTTAATTTCTCAAAATCCACTGGAGCACATATATTGAGACCTAGCAAAGGCACATCGGGCTACCAGTCCCTAATATTTTGCCAAGTTTCGTGCAAATCCATTCAGCCGTTCGATTATTATTATTTTATTTTTTTTTGCCCCGCGGGGCCCTTTTAAAACCTCCACATCAAACCTAGGGGGTCAGGGAGGATCTACTATGCCCCCTTACGGTCATTTGCCCCTTCGCTTTGGCCTCCTCTTGTCTCTCGATCCTACCGAGAGACAAGATGGCGGCCGCTACGGACTGTTTGGAATGTTTACAGACGCCGGAGAACCAATCAGCTTCGCTTCACAAAGCTCCGTAACGCGAAAAGTACGCGAACTGGAGCGCTGCCCGGTCCGCTGTTACAGATATATATCTTTTTTTGAACGTTAATTTCTCAAAATCCACTGGAGCACATATATTGAGACCTAGCAAAGGCACATCGGGCTACCAGTCCCTACAATTTTGGCAATTTTCGTGCAAATCCATTCAGCCGTTCGGGCTAAAAGTGAGGCCAACCGCCCTATGGAAAACTCAATGTTAAAAACACGTTTTGGGACCCCCCTTTTTTCTCGGCCCCCCCTTGACGAACCCCCCCCAAATTTTCAGGGGCTGCTCAGAAACAAAATGTTCCATTTTCCTGAAAATTTCAGCCAATTCCGTCCACAAACGCCAAAGTTATTAGACATAGAATTTTCAAAAATCCCATAGAGAAAAAATCCTAACTATATATACCTACTGGCGACCGCCAGTAGGTAATACATACATCTATATATATATATATATATATATATATATATATATATATATATATATATATATATATATATATATATATATATATATATATATATATAGATAGATAGATAGATAGATAGATAGATAGATAGATAGATATAGATAGATATTTCTATTTACTTGATGCAACTGTTGTAGATGAGATGGCTGATCACTCCCTGTGCAGCTTGCTCTCTCTCCTGACAAGTTCACTAGGTAGCCTTTCTGATATTAGATTAAATGGAGGGAGGAATTCTATTCTTCTGTATGAACTAGCAGTTCCTTGTCAGGTGCTTAAGTTAACAGATAATTACGTACTGTTTATATTAGTAGCTTGGCTGACTAAGCTGCTTTTGTTTTTAAACTACTGTCAAAGCTGAAAACGACCTAATTATCTGTATGCATGTATGTCCCTTTTCTTTTAAATTCAGCAGCTCAAATATCTCTGACTAAAATTGTCCAGTAAATTTATTCATAGGCAGCATGACGAATTTCTTTACTCCTCAAAGGAATTGATAGTTTGAGAACTTACTTGGGGGTACTTCGAGTTCCATGAAGTATATTGATTAAAAGCTCACTTGCTACAGGAAAACCTTCCTTGTTCTGAAACAGTGTGCCCAGAAATGCCAGACGAACTTTCTCTTGCCGAAAAAAATTTAAGACCCAATGTCATCTCACATTGGGTCAACATAACGGAGCAGTGGGAGCTGAAACGCTACTCGTCTCTGACAGAAAACCCGAGAGTGAAGCAGAAACACTCCTCATGTCGGGAAACCATGGTTGAAGTATGCAGCGCGCACAGAGCGCATTTGCAAAATGCTCTACACGAAGAGCTCGGGGCTACACTAGAGCGCTGACCTGATTTTGAACTGATGGCGGCCGCCTTCTTAGAATTTTGCTGAATTTAGGTACGAGAGATCTGGGACGTTGCCAGTGAAGACAAACCAGAGGAGAAGCGGTGTCTCTAACTAGTTAAACTGCCAAACACTCGGGGGCGTGGCTAGCAGCCGAGCATGGCGGCGGCGTAATGTGAGAGCTCCCTGAGGCGACACGGCCTTTTCTGAAATCCGACATACAGATCCGTCATAAATCCCACTCGAAGACGCGGCTGCCAGATCGGGAACTGGAGCGGCACCGTCCGACCCAGTCCAGGGGGAAAACGGAGACCGGGAACAGCATTGGCGCGCTCTGCGGCCGTTGGGGCCTGAAAAGGAAATGCAGCACCGACCTCCAGTGGCAGCGGAGCCCCGGCGGAAGTGAGGGCTGGTCGGCCTGCTTACGAAGACACCTCCCGCTCTCCCGGGCCGGATCAGCGCGGTGGAAGCATCACACGGAACAGAATCAGCCTCTGGGGTGCCGCGGGAGCGTGGACGGGCGGGGGCGCCTACCGCAGCCCATAGAACAGATGTGCAGGCTGTGAGGACGACTCGGAAGCGAGAGAGACCAGACTGCCGGCGGAATCCAGCGTGCACATATACTGATCCGAAGGGGGCTAGCGCACGACAGGGACAGCGCTAACACACCGGGACACAGCGGAATTCCCCCCCCCCTTCTCGCCTCCGGTGGCGGCGCAGGGAACTAGGCGGGAGACCACCAATCGCAGGTACATGCTGGTGCCCCCGGGGTCCTGAAAACTCCATAAACAGGAAAAGGGGCTCTCGGAAGGGCCGGCAGCGGCCGAGAAGGTGGGAGGAACGGCGGTAGTCACAGCCTGAAAGTGGGGCAGCGAGAGATCACCAAGACAGTCTTGCAGCCTTTGCGTCTCCCTCACCGGGTGGACCAATCTAACACAGTGGGTGCCCAAACTACT
Source organism: Lissotriton helveticus (assembly GCF_964261635.1). Taxonomy (NCBI): domain Eukaryota; kingdom Metazoa; phylum Chordata; class Amphibia; order Caudata; family Salamandridae; genus Lissotriton; species Lissotriton helveticus. The sequence continues at coordinate 787,509,797 of NC_136057.1, read as the reverse complement.
GCGCCGACACTGGCTAACGCGACGCGCCCTCAGGATCAGCTGGGTCTGTACAGAGCTGCCATAAACTCAAGAGGCTCGGCACACACCGGGGTTGTCACCGCTGCGACACAACTCAGGCATTACTGCGAAAATGCGTGACTAACGTATACAAGGGGCGGCACTGGGGATCGCAAGCACCACGCAAAGACTGTCACACTGCGTGCCGGTGTAAGCCCTAAGGACGCACACGGTGACCGCCACACGCAACTGGTGGTGTGGCCGAATCCCGCAAGCAACTCCGCTTGAAGTGACTTCCTGCGGTGACCACGTTTTTGAGGACTCACCAGTTGAAAGGCGATACAGACTTCCGCAGCGTAGTACACACCTGAACCCCCGGGGCTACTAAGATAGCGGAGCGCTGCCCCTCCCTGGCCTACGACGAACACGGCCAACAGCTAGCACTACAGTGTCGGAAATCCTCCTTGAAACTAGGAACTGCAGCTTGCCCCCTTGAGCCATGGCGGGCAAAGGGACCAGGAGTGGGTCAACGCAGGCCAAACTAGATAAATTCGCCTACGGCCAACATGGACAATCACAAGTCAATGGGCGCAATTCAACAGGCCCTATGCAGGACACGGAGGGGACCAAAAAGGTTACATTGGAGGACATTATGAAAACCCTCTCTGAAGTGCGAACAACAGTGGGCTCCATCTCCTCTGAGGTGACTCTACTACGAGCGGACTTCCAAAAAATGACCGAAAGGGTATCGCAGGTGGAGGTGGTCACAAAGTCTCTTGTGGAGGACACATCGGAACTACAGATAGCCATGGAACGTATGGAAAAGGTCACCAAGCAGTTGCAGGACAAGCTGGACGACCAAGAAGGGCGTTCTCGAAGAAACAACATACGCATACTTGGCCTTCCAGAGACAGAAGGGAAGAGGGCGATGGACCTCTACGTTGAAGATCTCATTAAAAATAAACTGCAGCCTAGGGGACTGTCGCACTTCTTCTCAGTAGAAAGGGCCCATAGGGTGCCTGGCGGCACGCCCAAACCGGGAGCAGCGCCACGGCCTGTGCTGGCCAGACTGTTCAATTTTAGAGACAGGGATGCCATCCTACAAGCGGCAAGAGTCTCGCCGCCCATCAAACTCCAGAACTCAACCTTGGCTTTCTTTCCGTATTATACGGCAGAGGTGGCCAGACGCCGGAAGTCGTTCAACGAGGTTAAGAAAGCGCTGTGAGACAGGGAACTGCCGTATTCAATGTTATTCCCTGCCAAACTGCGGATTGTAGCAGAAGGAAAGACGTGGTTCTTTGACAGACCGGAAGTGGCCCAGGACTGGCTTGACGGCTGGAGACAAGTGGGACAACCTCACCGTCCACACGGGGACCGACCGAACGGGAACAGCGGCAACCACACAGAAAGGAGGACCGACCACCTGGGACAACGGGACGGCGCAACGGACGCAGAAGCCGATTGACTCTGGGCAACAGGCCCCAGTCTGAAAACATTGTGCAGGCGGGAAGGACTGTGTGCATTGCAATGGAACTTGGGCCTGGTGAAGCGGAGTAGGGTGGGAAGAGCCGGTGCCTGTAGGGGACTCACCAACCCCACGAGCAAGTAAGATAGTTGGGAATGGGTTAAAGCACTCTGCGAAGTTGGGGATGCGGGCGGTGGTCTGTCCGTGGAGCAGGGGAGCAGGGTGGGGGGTAGGGAGGGGAGTTTTACAGTTCACGTTACTGTTCTTAGTCATCACATACACCACAAGGTACACAAATGCACCAGACACAAGGCTATTCCTTCGCAAGGTACCGGAATGCCAAACCCACGTCACGTCTAGTAGCATGCCACTCAAACCACTGACCAGACGATCCAATGGCCCAGAGATTCCACACTGCATCCACTGAGAGCGCCCCTCCGCTGATAAGTGTACCCCCACTGCGCCTGCTCACTTGGAATGTCCGGGGGCTGGAGGATAAAATCAAAAGGGGTTTGATCTTGCAAGCCATTAAGCGCCAGAGCCCTGACCTAGTGATGCTCCAAGAAACGCACCTCTCCGGAACAACCTGTAAAGCGCTTGACAGGCGCGGATATGTAATGGCGGCGCATGCAGAATTCACGACAGGCTCCAGGGGGGTAGGGATACTTATGAAAAAATCATCACCCTTTATGGTAACACATCGCGAGACGGATGACCAGGGTCGTTTCGCAGCACTGATTGGTCAATGGGAGGGGAGGCCTCTCAATGTGGTGTCTGTATACATCCCCCCGGCACTTCATTCCATTGCTTTGCCTGCCCTAGGTACATTTCTCTTAGACCTCCCAGTGGGGGACACAATCATAGGAGGGGACCTCAATGCAATTATTGATCCCAAGTTGGATACCTACCCCGTCAGGGACCACCCCCAAGGTGCTGCGGCACTCCCTGGTTTTCTAGAAGCAATGGGCTTGGAAAACGTGTGGAGGCAGTTATACCCCACAGCGACACAGTACACATTCTACTCGGCGGAGCACAATAGCATGTCACGTATAGACTACTTTCTGTTCCTGGGGGTTGGGCTGGGGAAGATAGACAAGATGGAGATCCTGCCCAGGGGCATATCTGACCATTCACCCATATCTCTCACACTCACCACCAAGGAGAAAAAATGCGCCAGGCTCTATCCACTATACCCAAACTATTTAAAAATCCCTCCGATTAGGAAACAACTTAAGTTGGCAACCTCACACTATTTTGCAGAAAACACTGGTACGGTTTCCTCTCCGGCAGTCCTGTGGGAGGCATACAAAACAGTCCTTTGGGGGGAAGCAATAGCAGCGGTCACGGGACATAAACGAGAATCCCGACGAGACCTCACAGAGCTTGAGCTGACACTTCAAAACGCGAACACCACTCACATGGCAAATCCAACTCAGGAAACAGCACACTTACTACAACTGCGACAGCAGCAATACCAGGCGCACCTTAAAACGACGGTCCAGGGCTATATTGCAGGCACAGCGCATAGAATTTATGATGTAGGCGATAAAGCCGGGAAAATGCTGGCATGGTTAGACAAAAGAGGGGGGAGCAATAGAGGGATACAAAGACTCTACACACATGATGGACAGTTACAGACCCATCCGGAAGAAATAGTGCGCACCCTGGCACGACATTTTCAAGCAATATATACCCCGGAACACGACGTTACCGCATCGGCAGCGTCACTCTCACTCGAATCCATCGATATCCCCAAGCTCCCACAGGAAGCAACACAAGAACTAGAGGCTGACCCGACAGAAAACGAAATTCAGTTGGCGATACAGACGCTGCAGTCGGGTAAAGCGTTGGGCCCAAATGGATTGCCCGTGGAATGGTACAAATCCATGGCATCCGTTCTCAGTAAACCGCTCCTAGACATGTATATGGACAGCCGAGATAAGGCGGAGTTACCGCTGGACCAGCGTACAGCCACGATTGTGGCTATACCGAAGCCGGGCAAGCCTCTGACCGACTGCACCTCATATCGCCCAATCTCCCTGCTGAACGTGGAGGCCAAGGTTCTGGCAAAGTTACTGGCCAGCCGTCTGACACAACACCTGCAGCCGCTGATCCATCCTGACCAGTCGGGTTTCATGCCCCACAGAAGTACGGCATTGAATCTCAGGCGGGTCCATGGGGTCTTGGCGCGCGCACACCTTCTCTCTGAAAAGGCGGTGATTGTTTCCCTTGATGCCAAAATGGCTTTTGATCTGGTGGAATGGGAGTACCTTTTCGCGGTCCTAACGCGTATGGGGTTTGGACCCAAATATATCGCATGGCTACGTCTACTTTACACAAGACCAGTGGCGCAAGTGGTAGCGAACGGCCACTTCTCGCACACATTCCCACTGAAACGGGGAACTAGGCAAGGATGCCCATTGTCGCCCTTGCTCTTCGCACTGATGCTGGAGCCCCTGGCCATCCTGATTAGAACAACGCCCTTGCTTAAGGGCATCGCATGGGAAGATGGGTGGGAAGACAAACTCTCCTTATACGCAGATGATGTGCTCATCTACATGGTTGACCCTGACAACGGGACCCAGCCCTGCTACATCTCTGTAATACGCACGGGAGATCTTCAGGTTATACCCTGAATTGGTCCAAATCGGTGATTTATATCCTAAAGGGTCCAGAACCGTGGCTTCCGGCGGACTGGCCTCTGGCAGTGACGTCACGCTCCTTCAAGTATCTCGGCATCAACGTTACAAATAATGCCACCGGGTTTTTCGACAGCAACTTGAGACCGCCTCTGGAGCGCCTACGGGCAGACATCAAACACTGGGCGACCCTACCACTGACCCTCCTCGGGAGAACAGCTTTATATAAGATGATGGCGCTCCCCCGATTCCTCTACGTGCTAGAAAACACCCCATATCTTGTCGCACCAAGATACTTCAAACAAATAGCAGCATTAGTTTCGAACCTGCCGGCCCGGCACGCATAGCATATGACAAGCTAGTTAAAAGTTGGTACGAAGGGGAGATCGCACTGCCTAACGTTCAGCTGTACTATTGGGCAGCCCAGCTTAAAACAATTAACCAGTGGATCCACGCCCCGAGAAACGACCCGGGGTACAAGGCGGACTGGTCACAGCTGGGGACTGAAGGCATGCTCCGGGTACTTTACAACAAACCACTCGTCAAAAAACTGGTGCGCCCGACGCAACACACGGCAACCCTGTGGCATGTCGCACTGCTGCGGTTGGGCTGGAGGGGAAAAATCACCAAACTGACACCGCTTTGGGACACAAAGTCTCTGGGGAACCTCAGATCCTGCAAGGGGTTTACACAATGGGATTGCATAGGAATCTCCACGGTAGGGGACCTTTGGGACAAAGGAACGGTGATCTCCTTTCCACAGCTTCAGCAGCAGTATGACCTGAGCCCCACCGAAACGTTTAGATATGCACAAATTCGCCACGCACTACTACAGGCGATCCCAAATGGCACTGACATACCGGAATCCTCTCCACTGGAGGATAGACTACTGACTGACTTTATGCAGCAGAGCGCGACCTCCCTCACATATAAAAAGCTGGTTAACAACCTGGAAGATCCCACACTGAAGCTACAAGAGAAATGGATTAGTGAACTGGGCGAAGTGGATGAGTCGGAATGGAATGAGGCCCTGGCCTCCCCGAGGCAAGTAGGCATTTCGGCTAAATTTAGGTTGGTACAACTAAAAATTCTGCACCGAATTTACTACACTAGGACACTACTTCACAAAATACATAGAGCACCCCATCCCTTTTGCCTCAGAGGTTGCGGGGAGGAGGGGACACTATTTCATACATTGTGGGAATGCCCCAAAATACAGGAATTCTGGAGGCAGGTATTGCGCACTGTTTCACAAACGCTTAAGATCTCAGTACTACCTGAACCTCGCAAATGCTTATTAAACATTTGGGACCCCAATGACTTGACAAAATACAGGTTGATATGGGCCACACTAGCCATTACAGTAGCAAAACGAGATATTGCACAGAGGTGGGGGGCGCCAGAAATCCCGACAGCGAGCAGGTGGGCTAAAAACATGGATATGCTTATGGTAACGGAAAGGGCGGTGTACGTGCTCAGAGCGTGCCCCCGCAAGTGGAACAAGGTATGGGCAGCGTGTAATATGTATAGGGGAGAAATCTGTGAACCACTGCCTGAAGGAGAGGACCTGGACTCAGAGGGGGAGGATGAATAGAACAGGGGGTGATGGAAGGCTAAACTTCCGGGGCCGACTATGACAGCATTACGTATGGAATGTATTAACTGAATAGATATGGACCTTGTGGAGTGGCCAGCGCCCTGCTGTACAAAAATGCTGAGTGTTACATTGTGATGACTTTTGTTAGTTGTAAGTATTAATGTCATGAGGATTTGAATACTGTCGCGCAGGTCATAAGAGATATATACGAAGCGCTTTGCACGTTAGATTGTGGATGCGCACATACTGCATTGCAAATAACTGCTTAGCTCATACTCAATTTAAGAGACGATTTTGATACAACATAGTGCATCACAACTTAAAGATTACATGATTTCAGACCGTTCATTTCAATACCAATATGTGTATGCTTCAAATGCCTTCATGTCAATAAAAAATTTTCACAAAAAAAAAAACTGCCAAACACTCTCTTCCTACCTAGACCAGAGAGTGGCTGTTTGCTCTTTAATGGAGAACCCAGCTGGTCAGTCCTGACAGAAGGTGTGACAGCCACTAGTGATCAGCCAGGATCAAGAAATCGAGGAACTGAGGCATCTCAGAAAGGCTAAAAATATACATTTTTTAGCAACGGCAATCATGCAGGGCAACTCTGAAAGTGAGATTTTAACTGGCCTTCCAGCAATCCTAGGTCCATAGAATGAACTGTTTGCATTCCAAGACATATATCCAGGGCACACTTGATAGTGTAGAGGAGACAACGGAACATAGGCTGAGCAACACAGGAGCACAAGTGGAAGTGCCATCCCTATTTGGTTGCGTAATGGAATATCCATTGTGGAACAGAGGAAGGAAAATCAGTATTCCAATAATGAGGAACATGACAAGCGGTAAGCCTCTAAAAACACTTTTATGAATGTTGGTATCACTCCAAAGACAGTCTGGAAGGTTCTAACAAACTCGGAGCCAATTGTTTTTAAAAAGTGTACTACATATTTAGTTTTGAGGCGTTAAAAATTTGGAGCACAAGCTCCCAAAAATGGCGTGGGAGGTTAGGCCTTAGTAACGACTGAATCTCAGAAGAAACCTTGCAAACTGAAGATTAACCATCTCCCATGAAGATGTTAAGGTATCTTCCTTATGAAACATTAATGCTTTCAGTCTGCTTAAAGCATCAAAGATCACATTTGAAATTGGAATTGAAGGCCAAATTGCCACTTCCCTAACTGTACGTGAAGGTGAAAAAAGTAGTGTGAGCACAGCAAGTAACAACCCCAGAAACCATCTCCAGATATGGTATTTATGGTTTCATCCCATAGTAATCTTATTCAATCAGCACCAAACAACTTCCATTCAAAAGCAATCTGAATGCAGGATGCCTTACAAGGGCTGGCGAACCTTTCAAATAACTTGACAAGTTCACCTTGGATGCATTACATGCCCCATGAAGTACAACTTCCCTGCAAACTAGAGAATGGCCTATGGTGTTATTTCAGTCTATACCTCTAAGAAAAACCTCAGTTGTGCCATTTCTACATCTGTAGATGAAACGTAAGACCAATGTCTCATGTACAAATCTCTCCTCTAGTGCTTCATAGCTGCCTACTTGATAGTGTCGTAAGCAGTATTTAAAGTAAAAAGTTGAAATTGGAAGAGAAATAAATCATTTATTATTCAATCAGCTGATGGTGTCTTAGCTACAGTGAACAGTACTTATTCTAGATTTTCTGTGTGTAACATCCTATATGTCATGTCTTTTCTGGCCATGTTTTTTTGTTCCTTTGTCAAATTATATGGTAAAAACAAATTTGTGCTGATTAAATGCGTTCATGGAACGCAAGCATTGCACAAAGCCTGCAAAGTCCACCTCAGTAGCATAATAGACCTAAGCTGCGTCTGTCCATGTTGAAAAAAGAGACATGTCACACATTATGATGTCAATTTAGTCATACCATTGTCAACTACCGCTAGGGGCTTCTCAAAATTTTTCCTTCAGCAGCTTCCCACTGTGAAACCTTCAATACTTCATTGTATGTTGCACACAAAAATTACTTTTGACATGCTTTTTGGGGACCTGAAAAAGCTCCTGTAGGACCTTGTCATCAGAAAGGAGAGACAATTGTTGTTTCACCTCGCCTAATGCTGACTGTCCTAGCCAATCAAAAGGTGCTTCTGTGCCACTCTACTGTGACTTTCAAGGTCTGGAACTTACATCCTAATGCCAAAAAGGAACTCATAGGGATTCTGACCATCCAAGGATCTTATTCAGGGTCTCTGAACACCATGCACATGTTGTACCCAAATGCAACCTGAGCCTAATAATCTAGCTGTTGAAAACTCCTTTAAGTCAAGGTTGACAACTTGTATCACAAGGACAGGACACTGAGATAGTCAATTTATTATTTGTTTAAAGTGAATTTTTAGCCCATGTGAGCAACCCTAGCATTATGTGGTCTACTGTAGCCAAAAATTGTGCTAAGTCATCATCCCTCAAGTATATAATAACAATATAGGATAATGCTTGGTCATCAAATTCTTGTAGCAGATCCTTTACGTGGGCCAAGAACAGCCTGGGGCTATTCTTTTACCTTGTGTCAATTGGCAAAACTGTTTCTGAGGCCGGGGTGCACAAAATGAAGTCAAATACCTGCTCTCTGGTTCTATATTTTGACAGACAAATCCATTTGAGATGTCTAATACAGTTTTATATTTTGTGTGCAATATATTATTCATTAGTGCGGCACCCTGTGTGTTTTGTACTGCAAATGTGGCATGTAGCACTGTTCAATTGTCTATAATGTAAGACTAAGCAATAAGAATGATCTGATCATTGTTGAGGTGCAACTTTCTATTTCGTCATGATATTTAAGTTGTGTGAGTATTTCTGTAACCTGTTGTTTTTCTTCATGTTTAATGGAATATTGTGGCTGTGCTTGTGGACTAGACATTATGGGTATGATGTGGTAAGGAGATCCTTCATCCCAACCCATTCGGTTGAAGTACAACACTGGAGCATGTGTTAGGGCCCACTCCTTTGTGTATGTGTTTTGTTACTGATTCTGAATTGAGGTCTGAAAAAAACTGGTAGTATAACTGTTTCTCCTGGTGGAACATTTCTAATAAACTCAGGTGGCCAATCTTTTTCAGCCAAGAGAATGTCACAACATCATGGCAAGCTCTCCAAAAAGAGATTAGTATTACTATGTGGTATATCCCCCTCCATCTGGAGTTGTAGTTCATATAATTGACTTGGGACACCTAGTTTCTGGTCTGGTGTCTCCACCTTGTGATAGTTACTCTGTTTCTTCTGTTGCCAGACAGTCACTAAGATTCTGGTGAATTCTGTGACTTCTGCCACACTGTCTAGAAGATTCAGAGCCCAGTCCAGAAGAGCCTTGTAAGTCCTTCTTTGGTTTCATGTACTCTTCGGATCTGCACTCTGATTATCCTCCCTCCTTTCTCTGAAGATTATTCCTGAAAGGAACAAGAACGACATGTATTAGTATCCTTATAACTATTAGGCTGTTTAATTGTTTCATGGTTGAGCACATCAGAGTGCTTTTCAGAGGACTTCAGTTGAAGAGATTCTCCCAGTGGTTTTGTTTTTTCTTTATTTTTTTATTATCCCAGCATTTTTTGTCAAAGGCTCTGGTGCCTGTTCTGAGTTATCATTTTCAGAATTACCCCTTAATTGTGGCTTATTAGGTCTGGCCCCCAAATTATCTTGACCTATTGAGGAATAGGATTCTGCAAAAAGTTTAGGTAGTTCGTTCTCTTAGTCTACCAGAGAAAAAGGCGTGAGACGCTGTCATACTGCCAACACTGCTGCTTCCTCTTTTATGTTACTTAATATCATTGGGGACAGTGTAGCAAAAAAACCCATTAATTTCATTCCCAAATCCAGTGCAGGGGCTTCCAAATATTTATTATGAATCTGTTTTAGCACCCCTGGCAAGACAGATAATGATGGTGTAACATGTGTTATGGTATAGATGGCAGCAAAGACTGTGCACAAGTTTTACTAGCTATTGACAGTATGAGAAAGGGGAAAGACCCAGGGTTAGACAAGATACCTGGGGACCTGTCTTGCTCTGTGTGGAGCTTCATATTGAATATAATATCACATGTCATAGCTGAGGGGGAAGAGATACTGTAAACATGGAGAGGTGTTGAAATAATCCCAATACACAAAAAGGGGATAACGATAATCCAGTCAATTGCAGACTCATTAGATTGATTAATAATGAACAGAAAATATTTAGAGAGCAGGTGTTGGTATAGTTTCAAACCTGGGCACCAGAAAACCAAGTGTTGTCACACATTGAGGAAGGCTTCAGGTCAAACATGAATAATGTGCGGGTGTTTTGTTTTATTTTAATCCTCAGGAGAACAGTAACATTCAATAAAGGTCAGTCAGCCAAATATATTTATTCTGCTGATGTGCAGCCATAAAACAATGTATCATAAAAACATTTAAAACATTAATTAAAAATGTAATACAGACAATGGATAATATGCTTCAGGACAGTAGTTATTCATAGTCGGGATGTAGTAGGAATAATTCAATAAATTAATATTTCTACAAAATAGCAGTATAAACTAGAAACAGTGAATAATAAACTTTGTGGAAAACCCTTGTCCTGTGTACAATAAAAACCAAAAATAGTTCATTAAAACAGGACAAAGAAGATAATTTGCCATCAATATTACACAAACGGACAGCTGCAGACATGTATCTGTATTTCATTAAACAAGTGAAGTCATCATTTACAAACTGAAATGATATAAGCTCGCCAACACTTCCTAATATTTAAAAACGTTAAAAGAGGAATAATAAAATTGCACCTTGGCTTGATATAAAGTTGAAAGAAGAACAAGAAGTGAAGGTCATCTGTATATGGTATTCATTGACCTGTGAGCAGCCTTTGATTTGATTCCCAAGGCAAAATTCTAGGCTACATTCAAAGATTTGGGAATGTCAACCAATCTACTACACATACTATTATATGCTTGTACAGCAAGTGATTACACACAAATGAGAAGAGGTAGAGAGTGTGAATTGGTGGATTGTATAAACATCAAAAGGGGAGTCTGTCAGGAATGATTTCTACCTCTAACCCTCTTCACAATTATCATCAATGGGCTTATTGATACACCTTATGATTGTAAAGGTGACCCCCCAAAATTAGCAGATCAAAGAACTCCTGCCTTACTTTTCACAGATAACACATTACTAATTTCAAAAACCTCTATAGGCTTGCAGAACCTACTAGATCGGTTCTCAACTTCCTGCAAGAAAAATGGCTTGGAAATCAATGACTCCAAAACTAAGGGCCTCATCTACAAAACAAAAGACACAGCGCGGTGCTGCAAGCCATTTTGCTGTGCTGAGCTGCATCACTTTAAAAGCACAAGGATGCATCATACTAACAACAATATGATGCATTTGAGTGCTTTCCCCTGTGCTGGTGCATGATTGGCCGCCATGCGCCATCACAAGCACCCTTGTGTCATGTTGCAAGAGTTCTTGCATTGCAGGGATGATTGTTTAGTGCTGGGAAGGACACCTTTGTGCACAAAATGAATCATTGATGGCATAAAAGGGTGGAAACAAGCATTGGCAGAGCCAATAGGTCTCGCATTTGGGACCTTACAAGTATTTAGTCACGCAGCACAATATCCTTGCTGCAACAACATTAACTTTTGCATGGCTAAACACTTATAAGGTCCCAAAGGCGAGACCTATTGGCTACTCCAATGCTTGTTTTTTTTCATTTGGACTTATCCGAGAACAATCAACCCCTCCTATTCCTTAATCATTTGCAAAGAAGAAAGAGAAACTGTACAGTACTCTTATTACCAAATCCTATGTGCAATTATGTTGTTTGTAATTTCAAATTCTGGAAATATTGCTTTACCCTCGAGAATGTTTTTATATTCGTATTTTCTATTTAGTTTTGCAAAGCCCCTTGTGAATCAGGCAGTACGGACCAAAGCTGGCAGTCCAAAAACAATACTGCTGACGCATTTTGTGCATAGGTTTGGGATGCCGATGCAGACATAAAGTGAACACTTGAACACCTGGAAACAGATTTGAGATGTCATTCGCTAGAGCAGGTCTATTGCAAATTCAATGAACTAATCTTACAGTGCCTTAAACGATTTAACTCTACCTGAAAGTCTCCATTTTTCTTTTCCCAGACACCAGTGTAGGACAGTTCACGTAAACGAGTATAACTTTTTTTTAAATAAATCTCTTGGTATACCGAGGGCAAAAGGTTAAACATACAGCTTGTTTCCACATTAAACATCTCAGTTTATCTTCCAAACCTGGTTGACGATCATTAAGAAAGAATGCTTGTTTATTTCTCCCTCTCAAAGATACACACTCTGATTCCCTCGTGTGTGACACCCGAAAAAGTCCTAAGAAAGCATAAAGCGGCAGATTTATGTTGGTAATGCGCCACGTTTGCGTCCCGCAACTGCGGCGTAAACGTGGCGCATCCCTACGATCCATTTACAACGTGACGCATCTAGGCAGATGCGTCACGTTGTAAAGCCCTGCGCCACTTGTGGGCGTTCCGGCGCAGGGTGGGCGTTCCGGGGCAGGTGCGCCTCGCAAAAGTGGCTGAGTGAAATCTATAAGATTTCACTCAGTCACTTTCAGGCCAAAGCTGCGTCAAAACCCTACAACCCAGCGGAGCAGCGGCGCAAAATAACTGGCGCATCCCTGGGGATGCGCCAGTTATCATACATCTGCCCCTTTGTCCTTATTACTATGCTTAATTGTCAAGAGTCAGATGAGAAGGAGGTGAAACAAGCAGATAGGGTCTAGCAGGGCTTGCTCCCCCTGAGGGATTGCACGCTGTAGCAGGAATGGTTTTTATTAGCTTTAAGTGACGTTGTCTGTTCCCTTTAAACAAAGATGGTTAACAAGCAGCCAATGCTCTGCTTTGGGGCTTGACACATTTTACAACTGTTGACACAAAAACACAGAGGGTTGGTGCAGATTTTGTAGAAGGAACTCAACACGCTTCAGTTTGTGCCATATGTGATTAAACTGAATGCCACAAGCTGTGAAATAGTAACATCCATTACTTACAGCGCATAAAAAGCACAGAAATATAATATTCAGCACTACATAAAAGGCAGTAGAATTATTTCACTTGTGGCCGTGCATTTATAGGTTGCTTGGTGTGGTACATGCAATGGTGATGGATTTGTGAATTTCCAAAAATCAATATAGGAGCAAAGTCTGTAGCAATGCTATGTTGCCTGTTCATTACAATCAGAGAATCTGCATGCTAAAATTTAATAGGGAATGAATAGACTATGACTGAATGTAAACAAGCATTGGCCTTGTGTCCGTAAAAGTAACGCCGCGCGGCTGTGAAATCAAAAGTCATCGCGATCGCAATTGTGGTAAAAGTGAAAGTGATCGCGATGACACGCTCTGTGCTAAGCACGCGAAAGATGCACGCGCGTGGCTGAAAAAGTGAAAGCAGAAAGCTCTGGAGTTGTGTGAAGCACACGAGGGGTGCGTGCGGTGTGCGCGCAGCAGTGGCAAAAGTGAAAGGGCTTGCCCTACAGATGGCACTACGGGCGCTGAAAGGTGGCAGCTGCGTGCACGCTCATGCGCGTAACAGCAAGCTTGAGGCCAGCAAAAGCCTCTGGTGGCACTTTTAAAAGCCACTTACTAAATGTCTCGAAGAGACAGAGCATATCTCACGCGAGACCTAAAACTTTGGAGAAATAAAACTATTTCTCCTTGATGCAACACTCCTACGCCTCCCCAGGGGAGACGTATGATTCTGAAACATTCCAGCTTATTGTTCCCCCAAATAAATAAATAAATATTGATGAATCTAGAGTTTCAGACAAAATGACCGTTTGCATTATTAAAATTATATTTTGCACGTGAAAGGTAAAAACTGTTAAGGCTCTTTCCTTAAATGTGCTGTTAGCAATGGGCACTAACTGGAATTATTAATTTTAGATTTTTTATCTTTAATCAATAATTTGTTGACAAAACGGTGACCAGTGGTCAGAAACTCTAGAACTGTGTTATTTGTTTTGTTTATGTCTCCAAAAGACATCGACTTTAACTTCCATTGTATTCCCCTGATCCTGTTTAGGAATTGTCTAATGATAGTCTCTAGCTGCAATGTTTTCATTTGTTGCCACGGAGAGTCTCTCTTTGAGCATATACCATCTCTCTCAGTGATTTTGCTGCATTGCCCTTTCAATGCTTTTCTCACTGCATGTGCTGTTCCCATCTCCCTCCTTCCTAAACTTCTGATTCCTCGCTTCATCATGTCCAGTGAAGTCTGAATAAAACCTCAGTATGATTGATTATGTATTAACTTCACCTGTACAGAATAATGTGTGCAATACTGCTTCTTAAGCTTAGTGTCTGGACATACTTCTGTTCCTTTTATTAAAATTACATATTATATTTTTGACCCATTAAATTGTATGTAGCTCACTAATCCATTGTCATACGTCACACCTGAGAAGTACTCCTCCCAATGTTTTCCCTTTGAAAAATCCCAAAGCATCGATTTGCAATCTTTGTACCTGATTCCATTTAAACATTTCGATAGCTGTAATGAGTTATTTTCCTTGCACTTTTGATTCCCTTTCAATGTACTCCCATTACTCAGTGCATTTGTTGTTGCTTTCAGTTGCTATGTTAGCATAGAGCCTAGCACATATTGACGAATTTATGCTCAATTGAGTTCTTGTCCTTTTCTGTATATGAAGGCCATATGAGTTAAGAGATTCAAAAGCTGCACTAAAATCAAAATCACCTCTCATATCAATGCATACCACCCAACACCCACATACACTTACATGACTCATGAACACACCCCACATGCACAAACCCAGGACAGTACACACCCTAACACACACACACACACAGGGGTTGGTTGTGATGTTGGCTCTAAGATTGTATGTGAGAGAAAGCAGTCGCTCGTGCTGCCTGTTTTACATGCTGAGTGTGTGACGGTGATGTTCACTTCTGTCATATCCACCTGCCTCGTACCTGTTGTTTTTGTCAATTAGTCTTGGGGTCCTCTTTCCAGCTCCCCCTGCCCCAGTTCTCCTGTTCAGGTTACCCACAGTCTGCTACCCTATGCTGCCTGGATGCCTGTTGCCCTCTGTCTGTGCCTCCTCTGCTCATTTCTTGCTCTGTTTTGCCTTTTCATCATGTTTTTCTGCCTTCTGTTTTGCCTTTTTTTGGTTGTTTTTCTGCCCTTTGTTTTGCCTTTCCTGTCGTTTATCGTGCCCTTAATTTTGCCTTTTCTCCCCTCTATTTTGCCCTCTTCTGCCCTGTTTTCTCTTTTCTGCCCTCTATTTTGCATTTTCTGCTTGTTGTTTTGTCCTCTGTTTTGCACTCGTCTTCCCTGTTTTCCATTTCTGCTAATTTTCTGCCCTTTGTTTTGCCATTTCTGCTAATTTTTCTGCCCTCTATTTCACCTTTTCTGCTTGTTTCTTCTCTCTTCCCGCCATTTCCCTCCTCCACCATTTCCCTCCTACAACAACTCAGCAACCTGCCCTTCCCAGGTCCTACTAAATTGAGGCCGAAGCGCAACCCCATTGTGCCAGCTTCTCCTGCAACATTTCTCGTTTCCAGCGTCTGCTACCCTCTGCTGCCGATCTCCCTGCAGCCCTCTGTTTGTGCCTCCTCTTCTCATTGCTTGCCCTGTTTTGTCTTTTCTTTTCATTTATACCCTCTGTTTCGTCTTTTCTGCTAATTTTCTGCTTGTTTTTCCGTCCTCTGTTTTGACCTCTTCTGGTCTGCTTGGCCTTTGCTGCTAATTTTTCTTCCCTCTGTTTTGCCTTTCCTGCTCATTATTCTGCCCTCTGTTTTGCTTTAACTGCTCCTTTATCTGTCTTCTCTTTTGCCCTCTTCTGCTCTGTTTTGCCTTTCCGCTAAATTTTCAGCCCTCTGTTTTGCCTTTTCTGCTTATTTTTCCTCTGTCTGTTTTGTCTTTTCTGCTCACTTGTTTTTATGCCCTCTCTTTTGCCTTTTTCTGCTTGTTTCTTACCTCTTAATACCATTTCCTCATGACCTGACTTTTCAAAAGAGACCTAGCACCCCAACGCCCAGATACCCACAGGGGGACAGTGCTGCGCTCTACAAATGCTGATTGATTGATTGTGTTGCATCTGTTAATATTGTATCAGTGTTATGTGTTGGTGAAGATTATTGAAAACATTTTGGCATACATGAACCACAGCGATTTGCACTGCTAATATTTTTTATTATTAAGAACGATAGCCCTCAGTCCGTACACGTCTATGGGTCTAGAGTGCACACTATAACATTGTTTGTTTCGTACACTTAGAACTTGCTCTTAATGTGTGCTTTCTGCCTAAACCCAGTGCAGGAAATGAATAGGCCCATCTGGATTCCAGATCCGGCAGCTGTTATTGGATTGGACCCAGTGGCATATGCTGAATTTGTACTGGTGTAATTTGCCAAAACCAAGACGCATTCTGCAGTGCCTGCATGATGTCTGTTTTTTTCTTCAGAGCAGCAATCTGCTAACGGCTAGGTGACTTTCAAATTTACATTTCCAGCTGGATCCAAAACAAAGACCTGATTTAGAGGGATATCATCCCTTTTTATGTTCAAGTATCATCCTGACTTGGAGCTTTTTGAAGCCTAACATATACATCTTAATGCAATGGAGGGAGTCAAAATCACACAGATTGTCATCACTTCACAGGTAATTAAGAGAAGCTATGATTTGAAGTCAGGTTTTTGTCTTTTTGTGAACCCTTGTGCGGAATGAAAAGAATGAAGTAATGAATGAATGAATGAAAAGAAATTTATAAAGCGCACTTCTACCTGGAGGCCTCATAGCGCTTAGGACGGACAAACAGTAGGCGTGGCAAGTTATTGGGTAGTAGTGAAAAGATGAGTTTTAAGGAGTCTAGGGAAGGTTTGTAAGTTGGATTCCTTCCGAAGAGTAGGGGGCAGAGAATTCCAAAGAGTGGAGGCATTCCAAGAAAAGGAACGTCCACCCCACCTGGATCTCCGTACTTTCCTCGTGGTGGCAAGGAAGCCAGCGCTTGAGTGGAGACTCCTCAAAGGTTGGTAGGGAGTGACCAGAGGATGGGTAATAGCAGGTCTAGTTTTCCATATGGCTCTGTGGGCCACACACATGGCTTTAAATCGGATCCTGGACTGAATTGGCAGCCAAAGAAGTTCTCTCAGTGCGGATCCCGCTGATTGTCTCCAAGGAATCTCAAGGAGTAAGCGAGCCGCACAGTTCTAGATCACCTGCAGTTTTTGAAGGGTGGCCTGAGGGGCACCCAAGTACAGGGCATTCCCATAATCTAGGCAGGACATGATAAGGGCTTGCACCAAGATCCTCTGCGCCTGAAAGGGGACTATAGGAAGAATTGTCCTTAACATTCTCATTAGACCAAAGCAGGTAGCTGAGAGCAGAGTGGCCTCATGATTAAAACAGAGGGAACTGTCAAGCCATATGCCTAGGCTCTTGATCTGGTGCTTTGGTGCAGGCATAATGCCAAGACAGGTCGGCCAGGCGAAGGTGAGAGAGACTTGCCTAGAAGCATTAGTTCTGTCTTGTCCCCCTTTACCTTAAGGTGAGATAGTGCCATCCATTCGGCTACCGCCTCTAGGCAAGTGCCCAGAGCACATGATGACCCCTCGGGGTGGTTTAGTGCCACTACCAGTTGGGTGTCATCTGCGTAGGTAATGATTTTTATGCCGAATGGAAGCACTATCTCAGCCAAAACCACCATATAGGCGTTAAAAAGCGTGGGGCTCAGGGAGGAGCCGTAAGGAACCCCACAGCTAAGAGGCCATCGGGTTGAGGTGGCTGTACCCTCAGAAACATGGAAAAAGCAGGTGAGTGCCGGGTCCATGACACCAAGATTTCCTAATCGCTCAAGCAGGATGTTATGATCTACCGTGTCGAAATCGGCACTGAGAGCCAGCAAAATAATTGCTGCTGAGCTGCCCTGATCTAAGAGTCTCCTTGTTTCTTCTGATACTGCCAAGAGGGCTGTCTCTGTCCCATGCTTAGGACGGAAACCTGTCTGGGAGTCGTGGAGTAAATTATTAGACTCTAAGTAGTGGACTAGGGTAAAGTTTATATGTCTCTCCACCAGCTTGCTCAGCCAGGGAAGGAGAGAGATGGTGCGATAATTGGCCATATTAGAGAGGTCTGAGTTGGGTATTTTCGGCACAGCTCTGACCTGAGCACATTTCCATGCCAATTGTACCTTTCCCGAAGTAATAGATGCGTTGAGAATTTTCAAAATTACTGGGCAAATAGCATCAATTACTGAAGTGAGATGTCGAGGAGGAGCGGGGTCCGTAGGCGAGCCTGATGTTACCTTGGAGATAAGTGTGTTCAACTAACTCTTATCTAGCAGAGGGAACTCTGCTAGAGAGCACTGTTGGTCGGATGAAGACTCTCAGTGCGAGAGGCTGCAGACTCACTCTGGCGAGGGAGGAAAGATTGGGATATTAGCTGAATTTTTTTATAAAAGTATTCCGGCAGACTGTTGCAGTGGGCTTGTGCATCCTCTGGGTTGGGAGATTTTTGCGGTATAGAAATGAGAGATTTAACAATGTGGAATATATCCTTCGGGGAATTGGCAGCTGCACTAATCTTGTCTTCATAAAATGAGGATTATGCCATTTTAATTTCCGCCTTGTAGTTCTTAATTGCCTCTTTATAAATAATTTTCCTCACGACTGCTAAGTTCTGTCACCAACTTCTTTCAAGTTTCCTACAATTTTGCTTGAGTCCTCTTAATTTGGGGGGGAACAATGGTGCCGATTTTTATTTAGGTTTCTTATGAAGAAGTTTCTTTGGAAGTAGTGAATCTAGTGACTTTTGTATCCAAAGGTTAAAATTGCTATTAGTCTTTTCAAGGTCTAAATCAATGTTGGAAGTGGTGGCGGTTAATATTGTGGACTATTGACTTATAGAGAGATTTGACTATTTCCTTTCCAGCAGAGGAACCGCACTCTGTGTGGAAGAAAGGACTGTAGTATCTGAAACCAGGGGAACAAGTAGATGATCAGTCCACGGGAGAGCGATGGGGGTACCTACCGACAGATTCTGAATATTACTAAGCACAGAGTCAAGAAGATGACCCTTACTGTGCGAGGGGGCAAAGCCTTTCTGCACCATTTGGAGAGCCGAAAGGCTAGTTAGTAAGTCTGAGGCTAGATGGTTCAAGGGGTCATCCAAATGGATGTTAAAATCCCCTAGTACTTTAAAGTTGGCTGGGATCAGTGCTGCTTCGGCAACAAAGGTCGGAAGTGTACTAAGGAGATGTCCTGGAGGCCGGTAAAATAGCAGACCAGAAAAGGTGCTAGTGGGTGAGAATTCCAATGAAAAAGACATGCTTTCACAATCAGGTAACTCCTCGGTAGAGGACCGGCAACAGAAGATATCTTTAAAAATAATAGCCAAACCACCACCTCTTCCAGTCTTGCGATTCGCTCTATGTATTAGATACCCTGATTGCAAGATCTGAGTGATGGCTGGGTCAGCGCCGCTAGTAGCATCCCCTGCCACTGGGTGTATGCCGCGTCCGGAAGAGATACGTATGCACTGTAAAGATGCATCTGTATGTGTAATTACATAAATAATTATGTAAATAACCTGCACTACTTTTTTTTATTTAATCCATTCATATCTCTACTCATTCCAAAGTACAGTGTCAGAGCTTTTTATATCGCACACACACACAAGTGTGGCTCACTGATTAGAGGAGGCAGACCCTGAAGCAGAGGTCAGACCTGGGACCAGGGTTCAATTCCCGACGCGGCAGGGTCTTGAGCCCAAATGTCCACGGACTCGATAATTCTCGCTTCGGTGCCTACTCGAATCATGGGTTCACACTCTGCAACTCTCGGCAATAGCTTGCTTAATCTCCACTACGGCCCCCCTGCGGCGGGATGCCAGGCTTTCACCTTGGGGATGCCCAGTAGGGGTTATCTCACAGGGAAAAAGCCAGGACGGGTTCCCAAAGCAAGCGCCTTAAGACCCTGTGGTGATAAGGCGCTATATAAGAACCTTTGACATGACATTGACATGACATGACATACAGATACATCCAACTGGGTAAATCAATGTACAGGAAAAGTTACAACAGACAACGAGCGTTATAAGGTGTAGGAGTACCATATCGCCAATAATGCAAGGCATTATTTGTTAAGAGTTCAGGTCAGGTGAAGCACAAAGTTGGGATTTAAAATGTAACGCAGTGTTTGGGACTGTGTGTACCAATAATACTTTATTACTACCCAAAGGGACCCTTTTTTTTAGCAATTTTAGAATAATGAAAGTTTGAGCAAAAATCCAATATGTTTTGACCCCATGCCTTGCACTTTGCATGCAGACACTTGATGTCGCATCGTAGCTCACTATACTGTAGAAGGAGGACAGCAACTTATGCAATACAAGCAACACAAGAATCTCTGAGTCAAAAGCAGTAACCCGTTTACGTATCTTTTTAAAATTAAAATCTGTGATCTGCATGCTACACGATGTGCGTTGCAGCAGGTACATTAGCACTTTTCACTAGTTTATGAATCAAAACTGTGACTAGGCAAAACGCAGATCTCTATAGCAAATGGATTAAAAACAAGTTTTATCTTACCATTATTATTTTCATCTGAACATTTCTGGGCACACAAGGACCTCTGCATTGATGCCTTACACCCGTAAAATATTTTAAATGCAGACTCTTAGTGACCACGAGGTAAGCTACTTTAGGATTTTGCACGTGTTGCATTTTTTTACAGTTGATTTTATAAAATATATAATATTGCTCCCCCAACACACACGCACATTACGCTTTAATACCAAAGGTATGGGTTCCGAGAATAAATCTTTACCCTTTCGAGCATTGTTATGAAGGAACTCATGAAAACAGAATGCTCTCCTCAGCTCAAACGGTATGGTCGAATTCATCCAAAGGTATCTTGGTATATAGTATATTAGTAAGTTTATGAGACTTATTTCTAAAATGGATTTTAGGTTTTATGGTAAAATATTATTAGTATTAATTGTAGCCAGAAGAACCAGCTATGGAAAAGCCATGCAATATCTGGGTAATTTAGTTGTTCAATTGAGTATTTTCTTGTCATTTGCCTAAAAGGCAGAGTGCTATTTTCAAGCTTTTCATACAGTGAGTGCCAGCAGTACATGCATTTCAGTACACCAATGTTCTCTCTTAGATGTGCATTCATTGAAGAAAATGCCTTAATACTAGAGCATATGTCGGTGTAGAAAAAATGTGGTCAGGTTTATTATAGAGGAATGTAATTAATTGACATAGATATGAATAGTTTACGCAATGAACTCCCACCAGTTTCTGCAACTAATTTGGAATTCAACAGAATAATGCGATGTCTTTTACTACTTAATTAAACTTTTGTAATGCCTGTTTTACCAAGATGAATAAAATGCATAAATTGTATGAGGTGACATCTAATGCACACAAAAAGAGAAATGTAAAAATCTGAGCAGTGGGTGCATTAAACTGATTCTTAATAATTGAAACCAATTTAATCATTTGAGATTATTTTATTTCATCTGACGTAATACTGTAGCTGTTCTATTCTAATTATAACCTATTTCATTTTACTCTGCCTTTCTAGTTAATTATTAGAGTCAATTTGTAAAATGACATGGTTCTGCATTTGCATAGGTCACTATTAAATAAATGAAAAGCTGAAATTACCCTAGTATTGAAGTGTCAACTTTGGTAGAAGTCAAGAGGACCTCAACTGTACTTCTAACACCCCTTAATGAGTTAATGACCACTGTTGAACTGCAATTAAAAGGCCAAGGAAAATTGCTATGAAATAGTTAATAGAAAATGCGCAGAAGCACAATTGAAAGAGTTCTCAATTTTTTGACTGATACCGTGAGGTGATATGTTGCATTAAGTACAGTGTGAATCTGTGTCTAACTCCTGGCAGAGCTGACAATTTAATGATCACAAATCACAGAATACCATTTCGGGCATTATACACCAGCTAAAAACTAATGTCAGTGGTAAACAAGCCAATGTGGTGATTTTCACACGTATTTTAATTACTATGTATTTTGGTGTGAAATAATAGCTTTAAATAAGGTGGTGTCCGGAAGGAAGATATTCTGCACGTCAAAATGGGAGACAGTGCTGAAAGATATGCATACGGGTCTGTCATCCTAAATAAAGGATAGGCGTGCGTCTTGCGCGGCGCAGGGTAATTTCACTTTGCCGGTTTTGAAACTGTGCTGTGCATAATCCAGGCAACACTGAAATCATTACACTGTTATTAAGACTGTTGATTAACTGGAAGAAGGAGCGGAGCTGTTATTACCTCGGATACAGTCAGACCAAGCTGCTGATTTCCAGGTACTTGATCAGAAAGTCTAAGAGAAACAGAAAAGTTAATCAAAGCATGTAGCTCTAATTAGTTAAATAGCTTGCCAATGTTACCGTTTTTCTAAAAGGATGCGTGTCAAGAACACTTTTCCCGTGTAAATAATAAAACAAAACGTATACATTCATGTAGATGTAGATTTTAAAATCGCATAGTTTAATATGTAATGATTCATGGATGAAAGCCATAACACGGCTACCGAAGATTTTCACACAAAAATCATGCGTTTCTAAGATTGAAATTTTAGCACTATAGTATTACAATCCATTGAAACTTTAATTGTTGCCGGCAAGCTATCTGACATCCCTGAACTTATTTCAACATTGTTCGATATTAAGGAGGCACTTTTCAAGTATCAGATGGATGCAGTAACTCAGTCACCAGGTGCTTTTGGTGCCAGGTGCAAATATGATGTTGTCTAATTCCTTCACAACATGTTTACACTTGGAAATCTTCGACAATATATTAATTTTATTTAGAAACCACATACTAATGTATCCAAGGTTGTTTGTATATTACGAAGCAATTACTATTAATTGTGTAATTACTTTCCTTAAACCTAATAACTCAACAACTGTTTGTTATTCTCTAAAGCAACAAGGCCAGATAGATATCTGCTATGGTGGTGAAAAAATATAACAGCCAAACGTTGAATAAAACAAAATCTGACTAATTGCCAAGTCGAAAAATATGTATCTATTTAAAGCCACGATGACAGCTGTTCAGCATTGCAATGTAGCATCCTGACATGAAGTGAGTCGGGTACATTAATGACTGACACCGGCAATGTCAGAATTTGCATTATAACACACACAGCCTCGATGAAAATATACTATTATCACTCATTGTAAGCAGTGATGAGTAATGAGATAAAATTGACAATGTCAATAGTCATAAGCCTTCACAGTCATGGATAATGAACTGTGTGCACGTGTGTATTAATAGATACATACATTAAGCACTGATGGGTGCCATTCTAGAATAATAACTTTTATTAAATTAAAACATGGCAGACAATGATGATTGAGACCCTAGATCAAATAGCTAGTTTTGAGTTTGTACAGGACACATCCACTCAAGAAGTCATTACATTTTTTAACCTATTTTTCGATTTAGAAGGTTACCTAGAGAAATTTGTTACGGACAATGGAGTCCAGCTTGTATCTGAAATCACGAAGTCTTTAAAAAAAAAAAAAATTGGGTATTAAGCATTACAATGTTGGTATGTATTTGCCCTAATCCAATGGTATGTTGGGAGGGCCAATAGGCTAACCAGCGAGGGTATTCAAACAGCTCTCACATGCAGCAAGGATGTACTTAAGTGTGTCCAGGAAAAAATGTGGTCTTACCATAATATCCCTCATAGTATTGCAGGAGTGTCACCATTTCGCCTATTGAGAGATAGACAATCTCATACTGGATTTTGTCCCGTTTGGTTGAGGGATATATCACCAAGTAACTTGGGTGAAGTGGTGGATTTGAAAGATATAGAAATAGGAGTCCAAAAAACACAAAGGAAAACAATGACATATTACGATAACAACATAAATATTGGAACTTATGTTGTCAAGGCCGGATCTTGGGTCATGCTGAAAGACATGAGACCTAGAAGGTTAAACGTAGAGTTCCATTTTCGTGGACCTGTTAAAGTTATCAGGGTTGCTCATTCCTCAGTTCTATTGGAAGATGGGCGGTGGTTGGAAAGAAGAAATTTAGTGCTATTGAGCGCGTATTAAAGCACTGCGTATTGAGAAAAAACTTACAACAACAACAAATAACCTTAAGAATCTGGTAACCAGCATTCTCGGATTGGGGACTCTGTAATCCTTCAGGGTACTTCAGGGATTGTAAAAAATATTAGGGGTGAAAATAGTTTATCGTTTTACCATAAAAATGTTACTAGAAAGTGTGGTAGGGTTTCCTAAAAACCTATGTATTTGCTAGAAAGTACAGTTTAATTGTTCAGAATTTTATACATGCATAATATGTATTTATTTTTTGGGGGAAATGGGGAGATGTGTTGTATTGAATGTTTTGTTAATTGGCACATGTGTTAATATTCTGGATGCATACCTATGCGGGCGCAATGCTTCTTTGCCACACTTTATGTTTTAATACTTGGTGCATCCTATAAATGACGTTCCATGTTCTGTCATTCTCCCTACTGATCAGTCGTTCCCCAACGCCAGTAAGTTACAGAATCACGGAGATAGAAGTCATCTGAGGATGGGTTCTTCTAATGGACTCAATACAGAAGAATACAATACTTGGAATTTACCTTGGTTTACTTATAGATTACTTTACCTCAATTGATCTCTACTACAACACTCATTCTTCTTCTAGAAACAGAGTTAGTTACTCCTTTTCTGAGAGTAACATTACAAAGATTTACAATGCAGAAATGGGGAAGAGTTAGTAAATGATTCCATGCATTTAGCAGTTAGCCCTTGATACTTCCAGTTTCTGTGCCTCAACCCTAGTTATACCACAGTGGCTAATCCGCTGAACTGGGGGATGCTCCATGACTGAGAATGGAATTAGCATTCTAAAGTTAATGAAATCAGCTTAAAAATATGTGGAATTGTGAAGTCTAATCACCTTTTTGTTTGTGGACTAACTGAAAAAAAAAATGCTGTAAATTGGACCCCAGAAAAATCTGCAGCTTTTAGAAATGTACCTTCTATTCTGCGTGACTGCCAGTAGGATGAAGCAACCTGCACACAAGATGATAACCTCCTAAATCCCTTGAGAGTGAGTGGGTGAGTAGCTGTATTGGTCAGTGACTGGGTGTGTCCGTGACTGTATGATTCTTTGAGTGGGTACATGAGTGCTGTGTGGGTGTGTGACTGGGTTTGTGCGAGGCTGTATGGGTCTGTGGGTAGGTGAGTGATTGCATGCACAGTTCTGTGAATGGGTATGTGAGTGGCTATATGTATCTGTAAGTAGGTGTGTGAGTTGCTGTACGGGCCTGTAAGTGGGTGTATTATTGGTTTTGTTGGTGTGTGAGTGGCTGTTAGGGTGTGTGTGTGGATGTGTTAATGTTTTTGTTAGTCTGTGCATATGTGTGAGAGTGGCTGAATAGGTGTGTGAGTGGGTCTCTGAGAGTCTGTCTGGGTTTGTCAGAGGCTGTGTGAGTAACTGGGCCAGAACGGAACCTCACCTGTCCCTTTATCCAACAAGAGCCAACAGTTTTTCTGAAAAAGTCTACCCAGCAGGAGTACTTTCTACTGATTAATTAGCAAGTGCTACCTCATTGGGTAATACATTGAGCATATTCTACACTACAGCTGAGTAATGAGATATTACTACAATTTGTAACTATAATGTCACTTTGTTGTGGGAAGCGTATGCCCAATAATGTGATCGAATAGAGGACATAAGGGGTGGGATCGGTATAACCTGTTAATCAAAATGGTTCCCTTTACATCATAGATTCATTTTGCCATTCTTTTGAGGCCATCTTTGGAGTCTGTGTCTCATGGGCCTGTTCAAGTGCCCTTATTCCTAGGGATTTTTTCCCTGTATCTTCTCCCTCATCTCATGTATTATGTGTTGTTTATGGTAACTATTGTTTACTGGCAGACAAGATACACAAAAGAGATCCACAGACCTTCTTCAATAATAGGTGATATGCAACAATGGAATTTGTTCAATGTGATCATTCCTTCAGACCGCATTCTTTTTATCATCACTTGTTCAAACAGAAAACACAGCAAAAAGACACTTACTTCTCAAACATAATACTGATATGCACTTGCACCAACAATTATATAAAACACACAGTGCTACAAACATTTACAAGAAGGTAAAACCTTTACACAACAAATACATTCATTTACTGTTTTTTATGAAGTCTGATGCTAAATCACATAGATAAGTTTCCAACATAAACATACTTTTTTACCAGTGTCTTATCTCAGCATATAACTCTTGCATTAAATGTTCTAAGGCGGTGTTATAGTCCTTATTATTAGAGGCCTTGTAAGTGTGTTGGAGAGCGTTGGAGAGATTTAATCTTCTCCTTAAAAGCCCAGTTGGTCCTTACTTATTTTATCCAAAGGTTTTTACCATGTTATATTATGCCAACACATGCTGACCTTCTCATTGGACCTAATTTCTGTTCTCCTCAGGGCTGCATATGTTTCTTGGATGGGGACTGTTAGACCTGGCATCTTTTGTCGTGTTTCCCCTGTCTTTCTTGATTTCTGACCTCCCGGTTTTGACTCTGTTTTTCTGTTTCAGTGTCTCTGTGCAATTTCTCACTGCTGTTCAGTGTTAAAGTGCAAGTCCTATTGTAAATCGTGTTATGGATTAGTGTTTCCATGATTGGTATATTAGATTTACTAGTAAGTCCCTAGTAAAGTGCACTGAGAGTGCTAGGGCCTGTAAATCTAATGCTGCCGGTGGGCCTACACCACTGGTTGTACCATCCACACAAGCAGCACTGAAAGGGGCTTTCAAGACCTGCCACTGCAGTGTCTGCATGCAGTCTCTCCTACCATGTCAACCTGGTAAGTGCACCCACTTGCCAGGCCATAACCTTCCAGTTTCCTACATGTGAGTCACCCCTAAGGTAGGCCCAAGGTATCCTTGTGGGCAGGGTGAAGTGTATGTGAAAGGTAGGACATATACTGATGTGTGTAACATGTACTGATAGTGAACTACAGGAAACATAGTTTTTCACTATGGAAAGGCTTTTTGTCCGACAGGATAGAATGGGAGTTTGATTATAACATCTTATACGCATAATTCCCCATTGGGAGAAGATAGGGAAATAGAGTTTAGTATGTCTGAACTCAGAATGTAAAAATGCATCTTTTAGAAAAGATGATTTTTATGTTCTGTGTTTGAAAATGCCACCGTTAGAAAGTAGGTATTTTCTTGCTTAGCCATCCTATGTGCCTCTTCAGGGGGATGGATTGACTGTCTGGCTTTGGCGTGACAGGGGTTGGGAATGTGCATTCACTGTAGACAGCCACTGGGGTGATTGAGGTGGATCCAGCCTTTCATGGAGGAGTCAAGGCTGGGCTGAATAGATCTGGTCTGCATTTAGAGTAGTGGGAAGAGATTTCCTTGCACCAGAATGGGCCTGGTCTGCCTTACACAATGCTGTCCCCACCTCCTGCTGGGAAGCTGTGCCAGAGAGGACAGAACTGGTTTGGACTAAGCACAGAACCTCTCTGCTTGAGAGAAGAAAGAAAAGCTTAGTATATATATATTAGGGCCCAATTCCCAAAACCTTAGAACTCTTTTGGACCAAGAAGACTGCAAGAAGAAGAGCTGGAGAAGCTGGGAGGAGGTACTACCACTTTGCTGAATGCTTTGCTGTGTTTACCTGCAGTGGCTGCTTCTGTCTTGGGCAGTTAAAGGACTGGACTGAACTTCCTGCAACTTCTTTCTGTGAGTTTCTCCAAGGGCTTGAGGTAGTGCTTGCCCCCTGTTCAAGAAGACTCAGGAACAGCAAATACTTCAAGTTTATCTGCTACCTGCACTGAGAACTGTGTGTTTTGTGCTGCAACAGAAGAAAAAGCAACCCAACTCCAACGCCACTGCCGACTCCGTGTCCTGAAGGCACCACAGAGGGCACCGCTGTACTTCACATCAACACCCTGTTCTCACTGATGACACCACCTGTGCCGCCACTGAGCCACTGCTTGCACTGCAACCTCTGGGCCCGCACTTCTCCCTGCCTTGCTTCACGTCACCGCACTGGTATCCCCGATGATGCCGCTCCATGTCAACATCGACGCCACTGCTTGGACGGTGGTTCAAGGGTATCGCTCGTAAGTTACTGTCCTCATCCCGCACCACAGCCTTGTCCTACCGATGCCAGCACCATCAACTCCAGTTCATCAGCCGACGATGGCGCTTTAGCAATGACGGTGCTTCAGCAACGATGATGCCGATACCTGCACCGTGATATGCCAGCATCGCGACAAGCACCGCATAACTTCGCAAGGTAGCCTTGGTCTCACGATGCCACTAAATGACCGTCACCGAGCTGCTGACTGTACCGCAACCTGGGAGCACTACACACCGCACTGCTGCACTTCGCACTGCAGGCCCTACGCCTGGCAATGCCGGCGCACCTGACTTCAACGGCGAGAAGTTCAATCTGCAACGTGTGTGACTTCAAGGGCCCGACGACTTCTGCACTGACTTCTGGAACCAACACCTGCCAACGCCGGCTCTTTGGAGCCTGAGAGGTTGCCGACACCCTGGATTTCAAAAGGTACTGTTGTGCCTGTCGTCCCAACACCGTAGCTGGCCCTTGATGTTGCGGTAAGCCAGAAATTTGGGGTTTTGTTGTTCATGATGCCGTGATAGCCCAGGACAGAACTATAGACTTCAAGGAACTAAAATGTAAGTCTATTTAGGTTTCTTGATATTTCTCAGAACTGTATAATTTTTAGTCTTGTTTGCACAGATAAAATGTTGGTTATTTTTCTAAAGCTAATGTTGTGTCCTTTTGTACAGTTTTCACTGTATCGTTGTTAGTTATGTGCAAATGCTTTACACACTGCCTCTAGGATAAGCCAGACTGCTCGTGCCAAGCTACCAAGGGGGTGAGCAGGGGTTATTTCAGTAATGTATCCCCCTTATCCTGACTAGAAAAAAGGGTCCCTATCTGGACAAAGTTGTAAACCATTGTCAACTAGAGACCTCCATTTCTAACATTGGTTGTTACACATGAGGATAGGACCTGCGTTTGCACTTGACTTACAGAGATTGGTGTGCACTACTACCCTATCGCAGACCATTGCATACCACATACTTTTTTTTGGTCTACTTTTGTGATCCTATTGTTTTGGAACTTGAACTTCCTTCTGCATCATGGCTGGTACAACAGCATCATCCATTGCATCCGTAGAGGTGGCCTTTGAGAAGGATAGGTTGGAAACCTACAACATCAAAGAGTTGAAGGCCATTTGTAAAAACCTTAAAGTCTAAGTCCGGGGACTCACCCAGGAGAAGGAGCTACAAAAGCTTGCTTTGGAGGCAGACCGCTGGGTGAGTACTAGGGTCCACAAGAAGGTGTGTGGGAGAGACCCAGCCAAAGGTGTGCAGGGTCCCCAGCAGAAGAACGGGGGGCTAGGATAAAGCACAGACGTTTTCTAAAGGGCCCCAAACTACAACCCAGGGTAAAGGTTCCCATCCCCCAAGAGATAAGAAAAAAGGGGTCTCTTCAGGAAAGGCTGCTGTGACTGGCCCCAGGACGTGCTTTGCCTGTAAGCAGGTAGGTCACATAAGGGGGATCATTAGTGCCCCAAGAGGGAGCAGCCAGCCACTGGTGGGCAGACCAAGGTTTTGCCTAGTGTAGAGTAAGCGTGGGCGAAAAATCCGTTTCGCAGCGAATTTGCGGATTTTTGACATTTTCGCGATCCGCGAATCGCGCGAATTTACCCAATAATCCACAAATTCGCAAGCTACCAATTATTTTGCTTGGTCGTGCTTGAAAAATACAATATCGCGCGCTCGGCGTTGACTTACCTTGATTCTGAGTTTGCCGAGTTGTTTGTCTCCCGATTTTTGCGTGTGCTGCGCCATTTTCGACCTTGCTGCGTGATCGCGCGAGCATTTTTCGAACGCAATTACGTTATCGCGGCTTGCCATCTTGCACGGCGAGAGTTTGACAATGTGAGTACGTCATAAAGGCCCGCGACGGAGGGGCAGCTGACTTCCGGCAGGAGGTTTGAACAGCTCGCGTTCCCGAAATTGCAAAAATCGCAA
Source organism: Lissotriton helveticus (assembly GCF_964261635.1). Taxonomy (NCBI): domain Eukaryota; kingdom Metazoa; phylum Chordata; class Amphibia; order Caudata; family Salamandridae; genus Lissotriton; species Lissotriton helveticus. Next base: position 787,479,972 of record NC_136057.1, on the reverse strand, counting down.
TTCTGCACAAGAAATCCACCGCAGGAAGCATAAACCTTGTGAAAATGATGATTTTGATCAGAATAACTTGACATTTGGCTGCACTTTGTGGTGCAGGAGTCCATTTTTTGGGGTGGGGTGGAAGGAAGGAAGTGCCCCAGAGTCTCCAACTTCCTGTTCCTGTCCAGCAGGCTCCTCCCAGTGCTTTGTCCATGTCCTGGTCACTTTTTATTTGGCTGTGGAGCTGGAAGGATTACTTTTTGTGGCTGCTGGTGGATATTTGTATTTGAGGACTTTTTGGACTTTGGAGTTTGGAGTATCCAGTAGGCCCAGGGTTAGTCATGGGTGCATGATACAACTGTTTCTGTGATTTTTTTTAACTTAATTCTCATTTATGTCATGGAATTTTAGCTCACTGTTATATGTTTTTTTTTTTTTTTGGGGTGCCTGTAAAGCCTCACTGGCCAGTAGGCCCAGGGGTAATGAGTGGTGCATGGACCAAGCCTTTCTGTGGGGTGTCTTGAATTTAAACATCATTGAGGGCATGGATGGCATTGGATTGTGGTGATTTTTGTGTGTTTTTCGATTTTTTGGGGTGTTGTTGGGGCCTGGCCATGTGGGTGGGGGCCATTTTGAGGGCTGGCACAGGCAGGGCCTGGGCATTTGGTGGGGGTCAAGGGGCCATTTTGAAGGCAAGCAGTGTGCTCAGGCCTGCACCCATTTTGCCTTGCTTTCATCCATTATGCCCAGGGGTAGTGAGTGGTGAATGGACCAAGTCTTTCTGTCGGGTGTCTTGAATTTAAACATCATTGAGGGCATGGATGGCATTGGATGGTGGTGATTTTTGTGTGTTTTTCGACTTTTTGGGTGCTGTTGGGGCCTGGCCATGTGGTGATTTGTGTGTGTTTTTCGATTTTTTGGGGTGTTGTTGGAGCCTGGCAATGTGGGTGGGGGCCATTTTGAGGGCTGGCACAGGCAGGGCCTGGGCATGTGGTGGGGGTCAAGGGGCCATTTTGAAGGCAGGCAGTGTGCTCAGGCCTGCACCCATTTTGCCTTGCTTTCATCCATTATGCCCAGGGGTAGTGAGTGGTGCATGGACAAAGTCTTTCTGTCGGGTGTCTTGAATTTAAACATCATTGAGGGCATGGATGGCATTGGGTTGTGGTGATTTTTGTGTGTTTTTCGACTTTTTAGGTGCTGTTGGGGCCTGGCCATGTGGGTGGGGGCCATTTTGAGGGCTGGTCCAGGCATGGCCTGGCCATGTGGCTGGGGGGTCAAGGGCCCATTTTGAAGGCAGGCAGTGTGCTCAGGCCTGTACCCAGTTTGCCTTGCTTTCATCCATTATGCCCAGGGGTACTCAGTGGTGCATGGACCAAGTCTTTCTGTGGGGTGTCTTGAATTTAAACATCATTGAGGGCATGGATGGCATTGGATTGTGGTGATTTTTGTGTGTTTTCCTACTTTTTGGGGTGTTTAACTGATGTTCCTCTGGCTTCCATTGCTTTTTGGTGCACAAGAGGACCACCAGTGCCAGGAAGAAGTCCTGCAGCGGTGTGTGCATCACAACGTCACGTGACGTCACGTGTTGGCCACAGACAAGACAACTCTGCAACTCGTGCAACTGCGGCCTGCTGTTCTGACATCTCAAGAAGATGGCCCCAAAGAAAGTTGCCCGTAGCGCCTCAGCGAAAAAAGTTGCCAGTGCCACTGCCAGTAAGAAGGAGCAGAAGAAGCAAGTGGCACCACCTACCAAGGAGACTGGTGTGCCCACCAACACCTTTTTTGTGAAAAAAAAACTACGACTGCCGCAGCAGCGGTGTCCGCCGGAGACCAAGCTGGAAGCAGCACCTCCGCTTCATTGGGCTCAGTGCCACCACGCAAAGTTAGGTCCAAGACCATGAGTGCTGCTGCGGCAGCCACTTTGGTTGTTCAATCACCATCGACCAGTGATGTTGGCTCATCACAAGAAAGTACCATCCAATCAACGCCGGGTGTAACTCAGCTGACAAGTGTTCAACAACCACAGCCGCAACGACAACCACACGTGCAACTAATACAAGCACAAGTACATGGGCAAGGAAAGGCGCAAGGAGAGGCACAAGTAGAGCTGCAAGGAGAGGCGCAAGTACATGGGCCGCAAGGAGAGGCGGAAGTAGAGACGCAAGGAGAGGCGGAAGTAGAGCCGCAAGGAGAGACGCATGGACAGGTGCATGGAGAGGTGCAACTAGAGGTTCATGGAGCGGCACAACTGCCTACAACGCTTGTTCCTCCAGAAGTAGGGGCACATCAGGAAATTGATATTCAAGAGGAGGTATCATCCGAGGAAGCCACTCCTCCTGATGATGATTATCCATTGTCTTCCAGATCCCCAGCAAGAAAAAGGTCAAGGAGGGATACTACTACTACTACAAGTTCTTCTTCAAGCCCCCTTCATTCTGATGACCTTCATCGTGATTGGAACCCAGCCATGCAGTCTGAGAGTGAGTCACGCCATGAGCCGACAAAGGTAGCTAAGCCTAAAAGGAAGGCTCCCGCAAAGCTTTGACCTATGGGTGATGACGACGAACAAGAAGTGGTGTCTTCTGCTGCTGATGAACAGTCTGACGAGGACCCAGTCATCACTGATGTCACTCCAGCCCTAGCGGGCATGCAGCAGACACACATTTTTACCCTATCCCGAATGGCTGCTGAGCGGGATATGGGCGGCGCGGCACTGGTACCACAACCGTTAAGTACAACACCAACACGACCTACAGCTTCTATCTTTTTTAGTCAGATGGGCCTGCATGGACCTCCATCCAGCTCGACCTCAAGGAGTGGTGCTGAACAACAGAAACAAATTCAGCCACGCCCATCCTCCACTTCATCTGGCATTGAAAGTCAAAGTAGCACATCCACCTTCAGCAGACATCACCAGTCCCCAGTATGGGACTTCTTTACTGTTAGCCAAAGGGTGGAAAACATGGTTGTTTGTTCGATTTGTAAAGTATTAGTTAGTCAGGGTAAGCTTGGTACCAACTATGGTACCGGAGGCAGGAGAGGTCATCTCAAGCAACACCACACTATCATTTGGGAAGCACACATGAGGAAGATCGAGGAAGGCAAATGAAAAACAAATCCAAATGTATCCCTTGATATTGCATCTGATGATGACGAGTGGCTGATCGTGCAGGGGGGAAGTGAAGAAGCGACAGACATTTTTTCTGGTACACCCAGTTCTGCTGGCAGCAGCACTGCAGTGGTATCACCCACACCCTCTACCCCTGCAACATCTATGAGGCACACTAAGAGTGTGGGAGAGACACCTATGCGAAAAACTACATCAATGGGCCTAACTGGTTTGAAGACGTCATCATCAACATCATCACGTAAAATGATCCAGCCCACCATTCGCCAAATGTTGTGGTCGGAGGCGCCATTTGAACGCAACCACTCAACGGTACGTCTGTATAACGCAAAGCTGGCTAAAATGCTAGCGCTGGACCTTATCCCTTTCTCTTTTGTGGAAGGGGTGGGGTTTCTAGAATTAGTGGCAACAGTCTGCCCTAAATGGAAGGTTCCTAGCCGGTCCTATTTTGCCAGAGTTGCGGTTCCAGCACTACATCAAGATGTGCTGGAGGTGATTCGGGCAGCTTTGCAGAAGAGTGTTGTTCACACTATCCACTTGACAACAGACATGTGGACCAGTTGCCAAGCCCTTGATTACATGTGCATCACTGCACACTGGGTCTCTTTTGCAGGGTCTTTTGCAGGGGTTAGAGACAAGTCACGTGCAGTTGTTGACCTGAACACAGTTTTTCAAGCTACTCGGAAACATGCAACATTAGCCATGTTTGCCATGGAGAAAACTCATACTGCAAAAAACATTTTGGAGGAGTTTAACAGTAAGGTCTCTGAATGGCTGCAACCAAGAAATCGCATAGTTGGTTATGTTTTTCCACGGATAATGGCAGTAACATAGTTAAGGCCATGCAGGAGGGTCAATATTTCAGAGTGCCGTGTTTGGCGCACTGTATAAACCTGGTTGTGCAAGATTTCTTGAAAACTGAAAACACAGTCAAAAATTTACTGATCACCTGACGAAGCATCTGCACACATTTCAGCCATTCTTTTAAGGCCCGGAAGGAGCTGAGGAGCATTCAACATGAACGTAAAGTGCCAGTCAAAGGACTCATCCAGGAGGTGGCAACACGTTGGAACTCAACCTTTTACATGTTTTGATCTCTGTCTGAGCAGTGCATGGTAATCAATGACTATGTCTTTCAACTAGGTTCTGATCATAAAGACAAGAGGCTAGAGTTGGAGGAATGGAAGCTAGTTAAAAGCCTGACAGACATGCTTCGTCCTTTTGAGGTCTTCACGCTTGAAGTCAGCAGTTAGGACTGTTCTTTGAGCAAAGCTATTCCATTGTTGGTCATGCTAGAGCACCAACTGAAGGCGGTGTCTTCAACGTTCAGAGATGATGTTGGAAAGCAAGATGCATATCAGTTGGCGGAGAACTTATTAAGCCGCCTAGTTGCCAATGAAAGGCTTAAAAACATACATACAGAACAAATTATTTGTCTTGCCCACTCGCAAGTATGTCTTCTGAACATGTTTTTAGTGCTGCTGGTGCCATTGTAACTTCAAAATGGACCCGCCTCTCGGCCAAAAATGTGGAGAGGTTAACACTGATCAAGATGAATCAGCACTTGATACCACCAGATAACAAAGTATGTGAATGCACTCAGGAAGAAGAGGACACCGACTTAGGTGACAGAAGTTTTTCTCTGTTACCTGACCTACTCCCGTCTCAATTCATGGAGTTTGAGGACGAGCTCTACTTCCCTGACACCGAGCCCTGAAAATGACTTCCTTTTTTTCGTCCTTATTCACTTTTATTCCTGTGTGTCTTTCTTTGTTTTGCAACTTTTACCACAACAAAACTCTAATCACCTAATCACAACAAGTCCATCAGCAACACTGTCTTCATCTTCAGCTGTAAAACTGCTAAAGCAGATTATACTAAAAAAACAGTGACTGATGCACAAAATTGCCCAAAGGTGCTATTCTCCGTTGTTAAAAAATTGACTGGTGCTAATTCCACTCCTCCTTCTCCGGCACTTGATGCCGCCCAGTGTCAATCCTTGGCAGATTACTTTATAAATAAAGTTGATCTTATCTATGACCATTTTATCACACTCCCAGGGACTACTTCCATTGCCCCTGACATGGTCCAGGAACCGGTGAATACCACCATTGATGCAGTAATTACTACTTGGCAGCCTTTAGATGCCATTTCATTTGTCTCCTGCTTAAATAGTGTGCGATCGGGCTCCCCACGGGACGCTCTCCCGGCCAAAATATTAAAACAATTAGATCCCCTCACACACCCCATCATTATCAAACTACTAAACGCTTCTCTGAGTGAGGCCCACGTCCCCCAACCTTGGAAACACGCCATGGTTGTACCTCTATTGAAAAAATTGGGTGCAGATTCTTCCAACTCTGCCAATTTCCGCCCTATATCATTGTTGCCTATCTTTTCGAAGATATTGGAGAGACATATTAATTCCCAGCTTTCTAAACTGGTCGAAAACACTGCCTTTCTCCATCCTTCACAGTCGGGCTTTCGGCCTCGGCACTCAACTGAGACTGCCCTCCTGGGGGTAACAGAGAGTCTTAGGCACAGTGTCGATCAGGGAAACACCATGGCGCTCATCCTGCTGGATTTGAGCGCAGCCTTCGACACCGTGTCGCATTCCATCCTCATTGACTCTCTGAAAGCTCTAGGTGTGGCAGGCCAGGCCCTGGCCTGGGTGGTGTAATTCCTTAGCGACCGGACCTTTCAAGTGTTTTCGCCTAAAGCAGCTTCCACCATCTGTCCATCTACCCGCGGCGTTCCCCAAGGTTCAATCCTTAGCCCTTTATTATTTAATATTTATGTTAAACCCTTGGCGACCATAGTTGAACAGGCCGGGCTAACCCTGTTCTCCTATGCAGATGACACCCAGATTGTCTTCTCCCTATCAGGGAGAGACGAGAACAATACCTCCGCACTCAAGTCTGGCCTCATTCTTGTGGCCGACTGGATGCGGAGAAATTGTCTCAAGCTGAATGGGGAGAAGACCGAGGTGGTCATTCTGGGTCGGAACAAACATCTCTGGGGTCCCCGTCATTGGCCCATTGAACTGGGAAATGCGCCAACACCTTCCACTGCAGTTCGTAACCTGGGCGTCATTATTGACGACAGGCTAACTATGAGGCAACAGGCTACTAAGGTTGCAGCCATTTGCTTCTCAACGCTGCGGTGGCTTCATAAGATTCTGTGGATGCTCCCCCTCTGCTCTCGCAGAACCGTAGTCCAGGCACTTGTAACATCACGCCTGGACTATGGCAACATTCTCTACCTGGGCGCAGATAAAACTACCATACATGTGCTTCAGGTTGTACAAAATGCGGCTGCGCGTTTACTAAAGAACGTCCCTAGACGCATTTCAGCCGCTGCCGCATTGCGGGACCTTCATTGGTTGAGCGTCCCCGAACGGGTTACATTCAAGGCACTCTGTTACATGTTCAAGGCCAAGCAGGGCAGCACGCCAGCTTATATCAGAGGGTTGGTAAAACCTTACAGACCCTTACGCTCACTAAGGTCATCGGACACTGGCAATTTCACAGTGCCAAGATGGAAGCTGACAAAAATGGGAGGCTGCTCCTTTTCTATTTTGGGCCCTAAATATTGGAACTCCCTCCCACTGGAACTAAAGTTAGAGACCAACCTACTTCGCTTCCGTAGGGCTCTGAAGACTCTACTTTTCACTAAGCGTAGCCAATAGTTGGTTGTGGCTTCAAGTCAGGTGCTGCACTTTCCTTTCTTCTTCAGTCTATACCTGGCGCCGGGAAACCCACTGTGGGTAGCTGTGCGCGATAAAAGCTTAAATAAATAAATAAATAAATAAAATCTTATATTCCTTATTGATTTGAAAGTGCCTCAGTCTGCATTCCTGAGGTTCACAAGTTCACAACTCAATCATGCTCCTTTATACTCCTCCTCGAGACTCCCCCTATCCATTTCCCTCAAGGCAGATGGATGTATTACGACGAGTCCCCTCAAGTGGGACTGAAATTACTGACTGACTATCATGCTTGCTGATTGCTGACAGAGTTACTTCTGATATTGACAGGAGAGGCTGCCCTGTGGGCCCTCACTTTCCGAAGAAGATGCGGACAAAAAGTAGAACAGGTAATTAATAATTGAGAAGATGGCATGCAGTGGACAGCAATGGCTGTCTGGATCTGATGAAACCAATTGCTGTTTGTTTTTTGTGCATGAAATGATGATTCATATGTCTTGTCTTAGTTATTATTTAATCTTTCACACAGTAATTGTACCTCATGTCAACAACTCTGTTTTTTTTTTACCTTGTTTGATTAAAATTGTACTTCAAATTCAGGTGCCACTATATTGCATTTCACAAAATATGCAAAATGTCCTTGGAGCTGACTCACTTGCCAATATACCATGATGATTGATTCAATAATATATCTTTTTTCTTTACAGTCACTCACTGGGATGGATGGATCATCAGCGTCGATTTACGGAAGAACAATGGCCAATTCTTGAGTGGCAAACAGGTAAACCAGTCTACAACAACTACTACAGCAGGAAAACATGTCTGTCTATTTGTGGTATGTATTGGTCGAGGGCGAGGCAGTATACTGTTGTTGTTATGCCAGGCAGAGTCCACTCCAGACAGCAGTTCATGTAAAATTGTGGTTATGTGGCTTGCTGCATACAATTAGATATGCTTTGTCTGTCTGACAAAGAGCCTAGGTATGCTATATCAGGTTGCTTCACTCAGTGGTGCCTGCCTTGACCCTCTGCATGGCACTACCTCAAGCTTGGGCCAAACATCCGTTATGTTTGCAAAATTTGCTGTTTTTTGGTATTACGCAAATCTCGCGAAAGTATTGAAAAATCGCAAATTCTTGAGCGGAACAGATTTTTGGGCCATGCTTGCGGCAGGGCCATGCAGACAGTCAAGACAGGCACCACTGAGTGAAGCATCCTCCTGATGTAGCAAACCTAGGCTCTTTGACACAGACAGACAAAGCATATCTACGGTTTAGGGTTCAGTCAGTGCGATTTACTAGGGTTTTTGGGTTTAAGTTGGTATGGTTCACGCTGATTCTAGGGCTCGGTACAAAAGGGGGTGGTGATGGACGGAGCATCTGAACCAATCAAACACTCACACCCAGTCAAAAGATCTGGGTTTGATCCATCACCGTTCTTTAGCCCACTCTGCCACCCCAGTTCAGACATGGCTATATGCAAATCAGTCTGACCCTGTGCCTCATGGGAACAGTCCAGCCCGAACTGCCAAGCTCGGGCCCGATGCAGGCTCGTTCATAATGATGTTGGCAATGTTTTAGTTGGGTTTGGTGTTCTTTGGTCCAGAGTTGGCAGAATTTTGGCCTTTTTGGGTGTTTTGCGGCCGCGTGTGTTTGGGCGAAAACTAAGTAAAAAATAGTCATAGACCTTCTTCTTCAAAGAGCGCAGTGGTTCGACTTTGTTCTGCCTTGCTGAGATTCTTGTGAATCGCTGGAACAGGTGACAGTCCAGGTGAGTTTCAAGAGGATCGAAGTAGTAGAAGTGCTGAAAACAGCAATGTTTTGTGAACAGCGCAATTTGCCATGTTTTGAATATACCAGTATTGCATGTTTTTGGGGGTCTGTTTGGGGGGCTTCTAGGTTTCTGTGGGTGGGTTTTGGAGTCTGGGAGCACTGCTGGCACAGTCTAATGCTGATTACATTTGTTTTTCAGGAAATCCATGGTGGAAAAGGGGAGTTAGGGCCTAGCTGCAGAGCGTATTTGGACTGAATTGAAGGTAGGGCCATTTTTGCTTTTTGCCTGTTTGGGGGTGTTCTGCTTTTTGGCGGGTGGCTGCAGGGGTCTGGGGGCATAGCTCGGAAGGTCTAATATCGGATAAAAGTGTTTTGGATAAAATCCATGGTGAAAAAGTTTTTGCGTTTTTGCTCACTTGCCTGTCTTTGGGGTGCTGTTTGGGGGGCTTCTAGGTTTTTGTGGGTGGGTTTTAGGGTCTGGGAGCACTGCTGGCACAGTCTAATGTTGATTGCATTTGTTTTTCAGGAAATCCATTGTGGAAAAGGGGAGTTAGGGCCTAGCTGCACAGTGCATTTGAACTGAATTCCAGGTAGGCCCGAAATTTGCTAAGTCTCACTTTTTGTGGTTTTGCTTTTTGGCTGTTTGAGGGTGTTAAACTTGTTTCCGCCTGGGTTGACGGGTCTGGGGGCATTGCTGTGAATGTCTAATACCGGATAAAAGTGGTTTGGAGAAAATCGAGGGTGAAAAAGTTTTTCCATTTTCAGGCATTTCGCTCACTTTAGCGTTTTCGGGGCCTGTTTGGGGGGGTTCCTGGTCTTTGTGGGTGGGTTTTGTGGTCTTGGAGAAATGCTGGGTATGGATACTTTTAATTGTAAGAGGTTTGAAGAAAATCCATGGTGGCAAAGGGGAGTTAGGGCCTAGCTGCAGAGCGCGCACGGAGTGATCTGGAAACCATGCAGAAATTTGTCAGTGCCCATTTTAAAATTTTTGCTTTTTGGCTGTTTGGGGGGGGGGGGTTACACTTGTTTTTGCCTGGGTTGAGGGGTCTGGGGGCATTGCTATGAAGGTCTAATACCGGATAAAAGTGTTTTGCATAAAATCCATGGAGAAAAAGATTTTAACTTTTCAGAGTATTTGCCCACTTTCATGTTTTTGGGGGCCTGCTTGGAGGTTTCCTGGTGTTTGTGGGTGGGTTTTGGGGTCTTGGAGCAACGCTGGGTATAGATACTTTTGATTGCAAGAGGTTTGAAGAAAATCCTTGGTGGCAAAGGGGAGTTAGGGCCTAGCTGCAGAGCGCGCACGGAGTGATCTGGGAACTATGCAGAAATTTGTCAAAGTGCCCATTTTTCCATTTTTGCTTTTTGGCTGTTTGGGGGGGGTTAAACTTGTTTTCGCCTGGGTTGACGGGTCTGGGGGCATTGCTAGGAAGGTCTAATACCGGATAAAAGTGTATTGCATAAAATCCATGGTGAAAAAGTTTTTAACTTTTCAGAGTTTTCGCTCACTTTTGTGTTTTCGGGGGCCTGCTTGGGGGGGTTCTCGGTGTTTGTGGGTGGGTTTTGGGGTCTTGGAGCAACGCTGGGTATGAATACTTTTGATTGCAAGAGGTTTGAAGAAAATCCATGGTGGCAAAGGGGAGTTGGGGCCTAGCTGCAGAGCGTGCACGGAGTGATCTGGGAACTATGCAGAAATTTGTCAAAGTGCCCATTTTTCCATTTTTACTTTTTGGCTGTTTGGGGGGGTTAAACTGGTTTCCGCCTGGGTTGACGGGTCTGGGGGCATTGCTAGGAAGGTCTAATACCGGATGAAAGTGTTTTGGATAAAATCCATGGTGAAAAAGTTTTCGCTCACTTTCGTGTTTTCGGGGGGCTGCTTGGCGGTGTTCCTGATGTTTGGGGGGAGGTTGGGGGGTCTTGGAGCAACGCTGGGTATGGGTAGTTTTGATTGCAAGTGGTTTGGAGAAAATCCCTGGTGGCAAAGGGGAGTTAGGGCCTAGCTGCAGAGCGCGCACGGAGTGATCTGGGAACTATGCAGAAATTTGTCAAAGTGCCCATTTTTCCATTTTTACTTTTGGCTGTTTGGGGGGGTTAAACTGGTTTCCGCCTGGGTTGACGGGTCTGGGGGCATTGCTAGGAAGGCCTAATACCGGATGAAAATGTTTTGGATAAAATCCATGGTGAAAAAGTTTTCGCTCACTTTCGTGTTTTCGGGGGGCTGCTTGGCGGTGTTCCTGATGTTTGGGGGGAGGTTGGGGGGTCTTGGAGCAATGCTGGGTATGGGTAGTTTTGATTGCAAGTGGTTTGGAGAAAATCCCTGGTGGCAAAGGGGAGTTAGGGCCTAGCTGCAGAGCGTGCACGGAGTGATTTGGGATTGAGGGCTAAATAATTCAGTCTCACTTTTTGCGGTTTTGCTTTTTGGCTGTTTGGGGGTGTTAAACTTGTTTCCTCCTGAGTTGACGGGTCTGGGGGCATTGCTAGGAAGGTCTAATACCAGATAAAAGTGGTTTGGACTAAATCCATGGTGAAAGAGTTTTTCCGTTTTTGCTCACTTGCCCGTTTTTGGGGTGCTGTTTGGCGGGGGTTACTGGTGTTTGGGGGTGGGTTTTGGGGTCTGGGAACACTTCTGGCACAGTCTAATTTTGATTGCATTTGTTTTTCAGGAAATCCATGTTGGAAAAGAGGAGTTAGGGCCTAGCTGCACAGCGCATTTGGACTGAATTCCAGGTAGGCCCGAAATTTGCTGTCTCACTTTTTAAGGTTTTGCTTCTTGGCTATTTGGGGGTGTTAAACTTGTTTCCGCCTGGGTTGGCGGGTCTGGGGGCATTGCTAGGAAGATCTAATACCGGATAAAAGTATTTTGGATAAAATCCATGGTGAAAAAGTGTTTAACTTTTCAGAGTTTTCGCTCACTTTTGTGTTTTCGGGGGCCTGCTTGGGGATGTTCCTGGTGTTTGGGGGGTTGAGGGGGTCTTGGAGCAACGCTGGGTATGGATAATTTTGATTGCAAGTGGTTTGGAGAAAATCCATGGTGGCAAAGGGGAGGTAGGGCCTAGTTGAAGAAAGCGTTTGACACTATTTTTAACTTAGGGCTCGTTAGGGTTAGCAGTATTGCATGTGTTTGGGGGTGTTCAAGATTTTGTCAATTGGGTTCTGGGGTCTACTCTTGGAGCACTTGTCGAGAAATGTCTAATTTTGGTTGCAAGTGGTTTGAAGAACATCCATGGTGGGAAAGGGGGGATTTGGGCCTACTTTACTTTCAAAATATGTTTTGTCACCATTTTCCACTAGGCCTCAGACAGGTAGCAGTATCGCACGTTTTTGGGGTCTGATTGGGGGTATTCTACATTTTAGCGCCTGTGTTTAAGGGTCTGGGAGCACTGCTTGGAAGGTCTAATTTTGTTCAAAAATCGTAGTTTACACTACACCTAGCTTGAGGGGAAAGATCCGCAAAATTTGCCCATATTTATTTATCCTTCAAAAGGAGACTCAGAGTACCCCCTTTCGAAACTATTGTACTATCGATTCTGAAACTGAAAGTGTGACTTTTTGCACTACACAGCGTACGTACCTTATATTTTTTTCTCGGTGGTGTTTTAATATCACTTCCTGCTTTTCTATCAACATTTACATGGCGGCTTTCACCCTGTTCAATGGAACAAAGGATGAAGTCAGGCTTCACATTAGCGACCCGCAATTCAGCATCCGCCAGGCAGGCAGTGGACAGGGTGTCTTCTGGTCACCAACATTGATCGACGGAGCGTCAGATGGAATGGAGGAGTACCGCAAATAAGAGGAATGGCTTGGTGCATGCAACTTCCCAAATTCAACAGGACAAGTACAACAACATACAGTAACAGTATCCATTCATTTCTACTTATCTTTTAAGTAATGTTATTGCTGTGAACTTCTATGAGTATGACTCTGCATTTCTTTGCTCTCTGCTTCTAAATTCATCCCTCCAGCCTTTGTATAGTTTTACTTTGCTATTTTTCAAACTAATTTAATAAACAAAGTGTTTCTGCGAGTGCAGAGATAGGCAAGTGAAAACGCATAATTACTGCAGCCCTGTACTGTCGCATTCTTTCATTCATTAGAAAGTACTACTTAGTTAATGTAACCTAACCATTCATTTAGCAATCAACTTCATGCCTGCAGAAGTGCATGCACTTCCTTTATGCCCCTTAAACTATTTATGGATATCTTCGTATCCAAAGATTTGTTTATCTTCATTTGTTGTTTGTCCATGCTGTGTTTTTTTTTCCTCTCTCAACAAAACCTTCCCAAAAAACCCCATTCCCATTCAATTTCCAAACCCTAACCCTCTTCCCCCGGGCTGTGTGGTTTTCATTGATGTGTGAGTAAATGACAGAAATAATTCCACACTCTTGCTGGGGAGGATAAGGTCATAGCAACTGAAAATGAATTACATTTCAAGGCTGGTGAAGGAATCGAAGGATATATTCTTACTCAGCTTGACACAGACCCATGACTATTGGCAAATCAAAGCAGATTTTCATGGGCGCCATGAAATGGATTGATCATGAAGAACAGCCTCCTCCTACATGTGGCAAATGATTACCCTGCTGTGTCATTAACCTTCAGTACTATTTCTTGTAGTAGTAGCCAATGTCCAATTCCACGCAAGTAGTAGTTATACTTTCAATACTTTAGCATTTGCAAGGCTACATTTTGGCACTGTTCTAGTGTACTGTCACGTGCTATAGTATCTATCGTACCGTTCTAATGCTCCGCTAAGGCCAATCAAGGTTTCAATTTCTTTTTTTTTATATGCTGCAACTGCCACTGTGTACCACCACTAGTACCACCGCAATGATGCCATTTCAACCACCAAGGATTGCCAACCTTAATCGCCATTTGCCATGCAGCCAGCCCTGTGCCTAGCCCTAATTTCAAACACGAATTACAGGTAAAATAAGCGTTTGGGGGGAGGAAGAAAAATGGATTAGTATTAGAGACGAGAGACTGGCGGTAGTACTAGTAAAGTCCTAGGACAATTGAATTCACTAACTCTGTGAGAGGCACTAACTTTTGTAAACATTTGGGCAATTACTTACACAATTTGAATCAAGAAGCCACTTAAGTTTCAGGAAAACAAACTTACAGTTAACCCCCCCTCCAGCCTCAACTGCAGTAAAAACACGTATGCTATGCTTAAGTTGAAAGTAATAATTATTTATATCCCTAACAAAAATAAACTATCCCGCAAGACCCGACCTACCCCCTCCCTAACGCCAAAGAATGTCCGTGAAATTAAAAGTCCCCAAAGTCCAAAAAACCCAACTCCCAATTCCCACCCCCCAAAAGTCATTAAAAAAGGGGCAAGGGACAGTCTCTCCTTCTCTAATGCTGCCGGCGGCGTACTTTTTGGGCCAGGTGGTCATGCTCCTTGCGGAGGTTCTTGAGCAGGATTCTCAGTTTCTTCTGCTCCTGCTCAAGGTAGGACACCCTGAGTGTTAGGCGGTGCACGCATGCCTTGCACCTGCTGTGGGGGCAGCTGATTTCTTGGCTGCTTGGCGGTGGCGGGTGGCTGCGGTACCACGGCTCCATACCGCTGGAGGTCTGCGCTGACTGGCTGGCCAAGGGAGCACGGAGGAGATGCAGCTGTCACTGTGGATGTTGTGGTGGTCTTCGACTGCGTTTCCTCCTCCTCCTGGGCCACCAGCCGCTGATATTCGGCGACAGTCGCCTCCAGTTTCCGTTGCTGGGTTCGTCTAGCCAGCTCATTCCGTGATAGTTTGGAAGGAGCATCTATATGAAGAAAGAAAAACTTAGGGGCATATTACCAACAACTAGCGATAATTTTTGTCTCTAACTTGTTTAGAGACAAAAATTATCGCCGCACATCGGCGATTTTTATCGCAGATAAACCTTGCTATTAGCAAGGTTTATCGCAAATGCGATAAAAAACGGCCGCAATGCATGAATATCGCTGAAAAGTCAGCGATATTCATGCATTATCGAGCAAATGCTCTTAGCCATGTTATCCACCTCCCATTGGATAACATGGTGAAGAACTGCTCAGGGCAGGTGTTAACTTTTGGAGATATTCGCGCTTAGCGCGAATATCTCCAAAAGTTGGTAATAGGAGATAGCGATGTTAGCGACTGTTTCCAGTCGCTAACATCTTGGCACGCCCACTTTGCATGTCATTAGTGATAAATATCACTGACATGCAAAGCGGGGCCCAAGATGGTCGCTATCTCCTATTAGCTGTCACTAACTGGTGTTAGCGACAGCTTGGTAATAGGGAGATAATTTTATCTCCGCTTTCTTGGCTTTTAAAGCCAAAAAAGCGGAGATAAACCCCCTTGATAATATGCCCCATAGTCTGTAACCAATGCTCTTTAAGATTAACACAAAATAATTCAGCAGAAAATTGTGTCACAGTAGAACTAGCAACTTGCAAGCACAGTACATAACATTTGTGGCCTGTATCTATCTAATCTCCCACTTCTTCAGCCTTGCTCTAACATTAGTGGGAGTTTCAGGAATCAATTCTATGAGCACTATGGACTCACTACATTAGAGTCGACTATGAAAGTACACCAGTCTTATTCTTCTTCTTCTCTCTTGTTTAGCGAAATTGGTACGTAAACTTCTGGAAGCCGGCATAATGCCAGCGCAGTCAACTTGCACCCGAGAAAAACAGACGCACGCCATGATGACACGGGCTTGCGTTACTGTACCAGTCCAGTACATGCAGGTGGTGAAGCTCTAACTTTTCTCTTACGGGTGGCACTGAGAATACTCTGTTACAAGGGCTACTGCTTAATTAATTTAACTTTCACCCTACAGTGCCAATGACTACTAGAAAAGGAAAATGGAGAAGATAAATAATATGATTATCTATCTCTTCACAGGATATGTATTTGATTACATATGGGATGACTTTAGGTGCTTTGTTTTTCATTGAGTGAACACTGATAGGCCACACATGAATAACAGAGTTGTACTAAAATTATTAACAGAGGTAGTGAGTGACCCCCGTAATCGCCAAATATATGCTGTGCTTGCAATACAAAGTACTGCTACTATTCATGGTAGTATTCGGAAAAATTACAACTTCTTTTCCTTGCCTTTCCTACACTGGAACGGACGTGCGGGTGCGGTGTTACATGCTCTTCAAAGTAACACTTAGTTCATCCAGTGACCGTCTACTCTCCCTACATACACATATGCTATCTATGAGTCAGATAGTACCATGATCCAGGCATCCATCCATTCAAAGTAAATGTCAATCATTCTTCTTAATGTCTCAAGTGGACAAACCTTACTTTTTCTCACGGGAAAACAACATTTTCATTTTATTTTGGAAACCGCAAGCCATGCATCCGTGCTTGACTTGCATTTGAATTTCAACCAAAGGATATATTGCGCACACATACAGTTTCTGTTTCACCCACCCAGGCAGTCCTCTTTCCTTTCTCCTGCCACCCATCCTTGCTTCATCCTTCAACCGGCCATGCATCATATTCCCAGCCACCTCGGGCAGCATTGAAAAACACGTATCATTCTTTGCCAGTCATCATTACTTTTAACTCGCTCGTCTTTCCACACTTACTTACACCCTTCTTTCCCTTTTCGTTCATCCCATCCATTAAGTTCATCTCTGATCTGACTTGGATTCTCAAAAAATCTTTCACAGCTGAGTTGCAGTCAATTTAGAGGAGGCTACTACCTGGTTAATAAAAACTTAGGGGCAGATTTATGTTAACTGGCGCATCCCTAGGGATGCGCCAGTTAATGTGCGCCACAGCTCCGCCACCCATGGTGCGCCGCATTTACAATGCGGCGCACCATGGGGCAAAAACGGCACAGATGCGTGACGCATCTGTGCCGTAAAGGCGGCGCATTGCTGGAGTTGCGTCGCAAGCACGACGCAGCTCCAGCAAGGCTCGGGGGTGCCCTATCTGACCAATGCTGCATCAAGACCTACGCCTGCTTCAAGCAGGCGCAGGCTTTTGACGCAGCATTGGCCTGAAAGTGACTGAGTGAAATCTTATAGATTTCACTCAGCCACATTTGCGAGGCGCACCTGCCCCGGAACGCCCACCCTGCGCCGGAACGCCCACAAGCGGCGCAGGGCTTTACAACGTGACGCATCTGCCTAGATGCGTCACGTTGTAAATCGTTCGTAGGGATGCGCCGCGTTTACGCCGCCTTGCGTGACGCAACAGCGGCGTAAACGTGGCGCAAGGCCTTCATAAATCTGCCACTCAGTTCTAAATTTGTAAGTCTTCTTAACAGCATAGTATACTTGTACTGTACAACATATACACCCGTGCAGAGAGCACACTCTGCAGTCTGTTATCTCAATAAGTAAGGAATATAATAGCTTACCACAGTCCACCACTACCGTTGCATCCCCCACAGCAGCTTCCGCGGGCTGTTGCACCGCCTCTGCCCCAAGAGTGCGCACCTCCGCTGTGGCCCCGGCACCTGTGGATGGTTGTGCCGATGTTCCGCCTAGAAAATACATTTCAGATTCTTAGATGCCATATACACCACTCCCTAGTATTTTGTCGAGGAATGAAAAATGTCACTACGACTACACAAACAAATGTAATCATTTGTGACTGTCTAGTCAAAACTAAAAATTGCACTTTTTTTCAGGGAAGGGTGTTGCTTGTCTTGCTACAGTTTTTGGCACAACTGATGAATGCTTGCTTTTTAACATGCACCGTTTTTCTCATAACAGACAGAAGCTTCCCTTCTAAGAACAAGAGCAACATCAGATCATCATCACTAGGACGGAGTCAGCAACGATTCAGCACCACAAAGAAGATTTGAAGTTCCAACCAGGTGAGGGCTCTCCCACAATTAATGTGTGAACTCACTAAGCACTTTTCCATTTTCAATCCACCGTTTATGTTGTATGATGAACTTGATTTTAATAAATGTTTTTACTTTTAATAAAGCTTTAAAACTTACATAGACTCTGTGGTTTTTAGTCATGAGTGAGTGAGCGAAAGGGTTTGCAATTTGCAAGCATGAGTCCGTGGCTCTGACAGTTTTGGACTCTGACTCTGTAGTCTTATGTCCTGGGTTGGATAATCATCATTGGGGATCAATCTACGATGAATTAGGTAGCTAAATGACTCTGTCACACTATCTAGTCAGTAAGGAGATGGGGGTTCAAATTCTGTTATGACTGAGGTATGTGGAAAGTTTAACTGTGCCTATTATAATTGATAAACAATGCACTATTTAGTGTCCATAGTTCTTTTTTTGCAGAATTGTCTCTGCAACAATAGTAGTATGGATTGTCCTCCTATCCAATCAAAAAGTAAACTAGTATCTTATTATTTCTTGGTGGTCATTGACAGATTCTTGTTGGGAATTGTCAAAGCATAAGTATTTAGAAGACTTCATAAGACATTATGGACAACCCAGAGGACTGCACTCAGTGCATAGAGCTATTGATGAATAGAATGGGAGTTTCGTTTAACACCTTTTGTCAACTGTGCAAGCTTAGTTAGCTACACAGACAGACTAATATTAATAACCTAGTAGTACCACAGGGAGTCATAGTAGAGGCAGGATAAGAATTTAGAAACAGTCTACGAGAAGATCAAAGACGATGTAGAAAAAATCGAATGAGGAACAATAGTAAAAAATAGGTACTCTAAAAGGTAGGGAAGTATAATTATTAATATCAACATGAAAACTTACTGGGGCCAGCAGAGGAGCCCTCGCCGGACCGATCCTGGCCTTCCGGGTCCTCGCCGGCCGGCACCGCTACCTCCTCCTCTGTCCTCTTGCCCTTGGGGGGAGCTGATGTACAACATGAAAGAAAGACCCAAACATGGATGATTGTTGTCAACCAAATCAAACATTTCAAAAGAACAATAACAAATTATTTCGGGGAAATAGCAAATAGACAACAATTGCACTACATTTATTGCCCTATCTGGTGTGGTCTACTAGGATATTAGTATTGCTGGATTCGCGGACCGTCGACTTGGAAAGTTATGTAACTCACTAAACCAACTACAAAAAGGTTCGACTAGGACTGGCAGGCAGCACTCCGCAGCACGCGAAGTGACAGACAAAGTCCATCGTGATTGCAGACCAGTGAGAACACTAAAAAGTAAGTTTCGTACTACATAACCAGTCATTAAAAGACTCAAACTATCAATCCACCACCACTCTTATTAGTGGCAGGTGTACAAAGGAAGGACTGGACTTGAGTCTCTAGGGGCAGATTTACAAGTCCCTTGCGGCTCTTTTGCTCCGTCGTTGCGTGACTTTTGTGATGCAGCGGCAGCGCAAAAGAGGGGCCATGGTGTGGGGTATATTAACAACGTGACGCATCTGGGAGATGCATCATGTTGTAAAGCCCTGTGCCATAAGGGGGCGTTCCGGCGCAAGGGAGGGCGTTCCTGCGCAGGAACGCATCCTAAAAGTGGCTGAGTGAAATCTACAAGATTTCACTCAGTCACTTTTAGGCCAATGCTGCGTCACTCTAAACCCTGCGGCTGCTTGAAACAGACATACGTCTTGAGGCAGCATTGGGGAGATAGGGCACCCAAGAGCATTCCTGGAGCTGCGTCGTGGTTGCGACGCAACTCTAGCAATGCACTGACTTTAGGGCATAGATGCGTGATGCTTCTGTGTCGTTTTTGCCCCATGGTGTGCCGCATTGTAAATGCAAACACAACAATGATGGACAGAATGTGGATCAATGTCACACATTCACCCCAGTCAAAAGATCTGGGCCCAAATCCATCATTTTTCCACTCCACACCACCCTGGGTTAGACAATGGCGATATGCAAATCAGCGCTGACCCTGTGCCCCATGGGAACAGTCCAGTCCGAACTACAAAAGCCATGTCCTTCCCAGAACGGAAACAAGCATCTGAGGACCGGCCCGGTTTTGAGGTAACACCTCTCATCAGCCCGGCTAGCTTGATTCCAGTGGTGTGGAGTGCCTGGGACTCACGTCTGAGCATCCCCAGTACACTTAGAGCGTTAACTGCAAACACAACAATGATAGACAGAATGTGGATCAATGTCACACATTCACCCCAGTCAAAAGATCTGGGCCCAAATCCATCGTTTTTCCACTCCACACCACCCTGGGTTAGACAATGGCGATATGCAAATCAGCGCTGACCCTGTGCCCCATGGGAACAGTCCAGTCCGAACTACAAAAGCTATGTCCTTCCCAGAACGGAAACAAGCATCCGAGGACCGGCCCGGTTTCGAGGTAACACCTCTCATCAGCCCGGCTAGCTTGATTCCAGTGGTGTGGAGTGCCTGGGACTCACGTCTGAGCATCCCCAGTACACTTAGAGCGGTAACTGCAAACACAACAATGATGGACAGAATGTGGATCAATGACACACATTCACCCCAGTCAAAAGATCTGGGCCCAAATCCATCGTTTTTCCACTCCACACCACCCTGGGTTAGACAATGGCGATATGCAAATCAGCGCTGACCCTGTGCCCCATGGGAACAGTCCAGTCCGAACTACAAAAGCCATGTCCTTCCCAGAACGGAAATAAGCATCCGAGGACCGGCACGGTTTCGAGGTAACACCTCTCATCAGCCCGGCTAGCTTGATTCCAGTGGTGTGGAGTGCCTGGGACTCACGTCTGAGCATCCCCAGTACACTTAGAGCGGTAACTGCAAACACAACAATGATGGACAGAATGTGGATCAATGTCACACATTCACCCCAGTCAAAAGATCTGGGCCCAAATCCATCGTTTTTCCACTCCACACCACCCTGGGTTAGACAATGGCGATATGCAAATCAGCGCTGACCCTGTGCCCCATGGGAACAGTCCAGTCCGAACTACAAAAGCCATGTCCTTCCCAGAACGGAAACAAGCATCCGAGGACCGGCCCGGTTTCGAGGTAACACCTCTCATCAGCCCGGCTAGCTTGATTCCAGTGGTGTGGAGTGCCTGGGAGTGCAAAAAAACGATGGATTTAGGCCCAGATCCTTGTACTGGGGTGAATGTATGACATTGTTCTACATTCTGTCCATCAACTGTGTTTTTTGCATTGTAAATGCGGCGCACCATGGGTGGTGGAGGCGTGGCGCACAATTACTGGCGCATCCCTGCTAATTTGCAGGGATGCGCCAGTAATTGTAAATCTACCCCTTGGTGTCTAGCATTACGCAGTTCTGTAAAGTACACTCATACATAATTACTCAGGCCAATGAAATGAACACACAAAATCGAAAACAAATAAGTATAGCAGCTCCGCCACTGAGCAGGAGAGCAGTGCACCTGAAAAGCAATCACAGAACATTTTGAAACATAATTTACCTACAATGTAATCGGCAGCATTATTGCTCTTCGGAAACAAACAAAAATTTGCAATATGATAACACATAGAACAGGAGAAAACAGAGTAGTTTCAGTTTCATCAACTTTTATTCGATTATAAAATTGAATAATCATAAAAAGTACATTTAAGAAAATGTTTACACACAAGAAACAACTTTAAGATAAAATGAAATTTTGTAAGAATGAGATCACTGTGAAAAAGAATATTTTGAGGTTATAAAATCATCTTTGCAGTTCTTAACGAGAAATATTCATTTGACTAACAATATTACGGCGAACTCTTATAACTGTTTTGAGAAATGTCGCTATGAATTTGGCTTCGTGTGGGGATTTTGGGGATTGTAAATAGAAGAGAGCTGGATAAGATTGTCTAAGTCCACTGGCCCGGAGGATCGGAATGATCCATCTTTTCCTTGCAAGTTTATAATATTTACAGAAAAGGACAACATGGATCGTAGATTGTAAAGAAGCTCCATCACAGGGGCATCTCATCATGTTGGAAGACCAGTTCTGCGTTTCCGGGAATGTAACCAAACGGAAAAAGACATCAAAGCGCAGTCTCGTGATTAAAAACTTTTCGTAATTTGATAAAAAGTAAGTCAAATAGGGCTGGATTACTTTTCCTGTCTGTAATAAGCAGATTTTCTCATTCTTTGGTTTAATGATCTCAGCCTGGTTTCGAAGATCTCTCAGATGGGCTAGCGCCATCTGCTTTAGTTGTTTTCTTGAGATGTCTTCGACTGAAGGTGGATCAAGGAAATATTGTTCACAGTCCAAATCTTTAAAGAAGTTATGTATGAATTTCAGCCACGGGATTTTTCGCCAGTTTGTTAATTTTAGACAATCAAAGATAAGGGAGCGGGTTAAATGACTTTCAGGGTTGCACCATATTCGGTGCCACAATAAGATGGGCTGGCATCTGATGGTGTCGATGATATACTCTATACCAAGCTCCCTGTGTGAGGCCAATATCGGGGAGCTTTGGGGAAGACCCAAAATATACTTGATGAACACATTTTCAGTGATCTGGAGCTGGTCGATACGGCCGTAACCCCAGATTTCCGCTCCATAGGTAGCCACGCTGTGGCATTTGGCGTAGTATATGGATAACAGTTCAGATGGACCAGGTTTGCCGAGTTTCCTCGAAAAAGATTTTAGAGCTGAGGTTGCTCGGCGAAAATGGAGGTTCCTCGCCTCCACTGCCTTATTCCAATTCATCTTGTCATCCACTAAAATGCCCAGGTATGGATACACCGGAGTTTTGTCTAATCTATGGTTGCTGATGGAGATGGGTTTAGAAACTTTCATCCTGGGGCCAATATTCATTGTGAACGTCTTTTTAGTGTTGACTTTAAGGCCAAGAGAATCCATGAACGATACATACTTATCAAGCTGAAGCTGGAGTTCGTTTAGAGTCCGTGCTATGATAACTGAATCGTCAGCATATAAGAGGGTAGGAATCGGGCGATGATTTATCTGTGGTAGGTCCTGGCTCCCTCCCAGCATCGCCTGTTCGAGCCCATTTGTGTAGAGGTTGAACAGGAAGGGAGCCAGTACACAGCCCTGCCTTACTCCTCTCGTTATCTGAAAAGAGCGCGATAGTTCTCCACTAGTGCCAAATCGGACTCGGCCTTCTGCATTGGTGTACAGTTCTCTTAAAAAGGTTAATATTGGAGGGTCCACGCCAAGGTCAGCTAGGATTTCCCAGAGCTTCGCATGCTGAACACAGTCAAATGCCGCGCTTAAATCTACGTATACAAGGAAGATGTTACCACCCTTGGCACGGACATATTTGTCAGTCAGGAGTACGAGATTGAGGGCCTGCTCCACAGTCCCAAGCCCCTTCTGGAACCCATATTGCAAGTCAGTTATGATTTTGTTCGCCCGGGCCCAAGATTGTAACCGGTCCAGGAGTAAACGACCTGCAATTTTACCCGTGGAGTCCAGGAGGGAGATGGGTCTGTAACAAGAAGGGTCGTTACGGTCACCTTTCTTGAAAATGGGTAACAGTGTTGAGGTAGACCATGAGTGGAAGAGGCCTGTAGATGCTACTGCTGACATGACCCGTGTGATTATTTTAGACCAGTAATCTACATCGTATAGAAACAGATCCATTGGGACTCCGTCCGGGCCAGGGGCCTTGCCACTTTTAGAGGCCTTGATTGCTTTTATAACTTCATTGAGGGAGAAGTGTATGTTAATGGGATAAATAATGTTTTTCGCCGGATCGACTTCTTGACCTCGGTTGTTTGGTATAACAGCTGTTGGCGTTCCGAATATTTTTGAAAAATGAGAGACCCAGTCCTCTTCTGAAATCGCCACATCGAGATGGTTTGGGTCATTGCTGTTGGCCAGGAAGGGTGATCTAACAGTCTGCCAGAATACGGTGCTGTTTTTACTTAGAGCACTCTCATGTAAGCGCAGCCAAAGATCGTGTTTGATCTGCTTCTTGCGATCCTGACGGACAGTGTTGTAGTGTTTCCTCAGTTGGGAAACTTCCTGCGGATCCCTTGGTTGCTTGCGAAGGGCTTCTTTAAGGGAGGTAAGAGCCTTCCGACAAGAGGTGTCAAACCATCTCTCCGAAGGGAGCTTGGGCTTGTTGTTTGATTTAACGAATAACTTGTCTCTAACCACTTGCTGTATGTTTTGAAAAGAGGCAATAAGTGTCTCGGGTGATGTCTCCGGAGACATACATTTTTGTAGCCAGGGTTGTGCGTTTTCAAGGATCCTCTGCATTGTCTCTGCTGGGTCGATTTTTGCCCATTTAATTGAGTACCCATTCCGTTTGTGCATAGAGATCAGATGTTGGTCGAGAGAGCCGGACTTAGCAGAGTGCAGCCCGGCTTGTTTCATGTTAATTGACACACAAAGTGGGTAATGATCGCTTATTGGATTAAGTCCGATCTCATATTTCGTTATTTCCCCTTTATAGGAATTCGAGGCCATTATATAATCAATAGTCGTAGAACAGCCTCGCCCATGAAAAGTGGGTAGATAATCCTGCTGCGGATCAACTAATTCATTAACAAAATCCATGTCTAGCATGAAGAGCATTTCATTTAGTTTATTACCGCATGGTGAGTGGACAAAGTGAGGTATCGGATTCCCTGAATCATCTTGTAGCCCACAGATCCCATTTTTGTGTTTGGGGCACAGTGCAAGATTGAAGTCACCACCCCAGATAAAGTGAGTTAAAATTTTACTATTATCATTTTGAATAGTGGTTAGGTATGCGCCTATTTCCTTTAGATATAGGCAGCATTCCAGGGTGCCTGAATTATTATAATAGTTAATGATTATGTAACTTCTTTCTTTAATTGGTGTTAGCTGGATGATTTGGTAAGTGGGTGACTCCTTTAGTAGCTTCACTCTAACGGGGAGGGTGTTAGCAATATAGATCGTGAGCCCCCCTTTTGGTCTACCCATGTTTCCTGGTATTGCTTTGGTGAAAAAGGTTTTGTATCCCACCAAGTGTAATGGAGCAGTGCACCAAGTTTCTTGCAAGCACAGTATTTGATAAAGCTTCACTGTGTCGAGCCATAGAGGAGATGTTATTTTTGACGTCAGGCCGGCAACGTTCCAGAAAATGATGGAGACGGTCAGGTTTTCAGAATCCGTCATAGGACATGGTGGATCTGCCTGGTAGTTATTGGCCTCAGATACTAGTGGTTGTCGTGGACTGGCCTGCGGGGATCCGACTAAAGCACTAGAAGGTGCAGTTAGTTGGTGGCACTGGCCAAAAAGATTTGTGGCTTCTAATGACGGAATAGGAAAAGTGAGTGTTTTTGTGGTGTTAAAAGGAACGTGTAACAGTTCCCGATAAGTCTTTTTGCAGTTATCAGTAAAGGACTCTGGGAGTACTAAGTTTTGTGTGGGATTGGCTGGTTGTGGTATTATGACGGATCTTATATCTCTCGGTTTAATCACTGGTGGTCAGTCGACCATCTCTAGACAATCGTAACGGTTTTGCATTGGAATTCCCTGCCAACCTTCATAGGTTGGACAGGGTCTTTCATGCCAGTAGTGCCTCGGTCGTTCTCTCGGCCGTTCCCTCGGGCCACTCCAGGCTAGGCGATCTCGTGGGTACTCCGTGTAGTTCCATGGTATTTGATTCCATGGTTCTGTGGGGAATTGGTGCCAGGACCATGATGGAGTATTACGATTCTGTCTCACTGCAGGGTAGAAATAGGAGAGATGCCGAGCATCAATCCCCCCTTTCTTTTCCAGTGAGGGCCATGCGCAGATGTAGTCCACCACAGAGGGGTCTTTACGTGTTACTACAATACAGTCTCCTCGTATTGATTTGGTTGTCTTACCTACCCAGGCTACCCTACGGACTGTGGAGATCCCCCCAGAGAGATGGGACTCAAGAGGTCTATTGACACTTAGCCACTGCATGACCTTATTTTTAAGCGACCATGCAGTTTCCAAAGTATCGTCGGTTAGTTCTGGCACGCCTGTGAGAACTATCGTGTAGGGGGTAGCCTCCGGAGGCAAATGGACCGGACGTCCGGTTGCTGGCATTTTTTTTTTTTTTTATCGGTGTTCTTGGGAGGAGGTTGAGAGGCCACAGGTTTCGCTACAGTGGATACTGGATTTTTTTCCAGATGAACTCTGGTGGTATCTTTAGCTGGAATTGAACCTGGAGTATCCATAATGGACATTACAGTATTGTCCCGCTGCTGATTGGAGACTGCGGGAGTCTTATTCGACTGAATTTGAGGCACTTTGGATGGGGGGTTCTGATTTGAGACATTTTGTGTACGGTTTTTTTTGAGCTACGGGTACTGGGTTAGAACGAGCATCTACTTTGTGTGGTTGTGCTTGAGGTTGTTTTTTTGACGGCTGTGGAGGATTTCGCTGACCCCTTATTTCAATGCGCGTACTAGTGTCAAGGAGAGTAGCAGAAATTATGTTGAGTTGTGCTTCTAGATTCCTAATGGTAAGTTGAATAGGTTTTAAATGTTGAAATAAAAGATCTTTAACAGTAGTGAGAACCTGCGAGGTGACTTTACAGGTTTTACAGAGATGATCACTAGGCTCATTTGATATTGCCTGGTGAGGTATGGATACTGTAGGAAGTAAAATGCTTTGTGATGTTGTGTTGGTCAGATGGATTATATCGTGGTCAACGGGCTGAGCCGTGATTACTTCCCCAGCTGGCGGCATAATTCGTTTGGGGATTGCTCCTTCCCTTACGCCTTGCTGGAACAAATTGGCGGTCATCAGTGATTCATCCTGGGTGTGACAGATCGCCAAGTCAGGGGTTACTTCCAGATCCTCCGAGTTAAATGATGGATCTGACTCGGACTGGGTTACAGAGAGATTTACTGTGCATGGTACTGTGTTTGTATCCGACGTTAATAGAGTCAGCGGAAGGGAACAGTTGTGAGTGTTAGGATGGATGGGAGAGGTGGCGTTTGCAATGGCACCTAGAGAGGAGCGTTTAGCGTTCGCAATCATAAGATCTAGGGACACTCTCTTTTCCATCAGTGCGATGCTCTGGTTTATTTTTTCATGAGTCCGTGAAATAAAAAGATCAATGGGTCCCGTTATTTGGGCTACCTCTTGCGCATGCTTAGATTTAGCCTTAGTGTTGCTCCTGGTTTTAGGTGGCATGCTGGTAACTTACTGTGGTATTGTTGGTGAAAGAGGGGTGGCCCGGTCCGGTCCCTATCGGGCACTAACGGGCAACAACGGGCCCGCCCTTTGGCCCGGGCTTCGCCCCGTGCTCCGACCCGCGCGCGTCCCGCGATGCGCGTGTTGGGTGGAAGTTATGTAGTTCCACGTGAAGGGAGGGCGTGGCACTGGGAGGGGGCGCGGCACTCACGGGAAGAGGACCAGCTGTAGGTGGTGAATGCTGGTCCTCGCAGTCCCGGGGCCGGCGCCTCTCCCTCCTCTGCGGCCACAGAAGCAACCGG
This sequence comes from Lissotriton helveticus, assembly GCF_964261635.1. Lineage (NCBI taxonomy): Eukaryota > Metazoa > Chordata > Amphibia > Caudata > Salamandridae > Lissotriton > Lissotriton helveticus. Next base: position 787,453,141 of record NC_136057.1, on the reverse strand, counting down.
GTCCTTAGTGAGTTTAAGAGCGGCAACAGCACAGGATACAGGCTACTCCAGTAGCATGGACAGGGGAACAAACGCTTCTCCTGCTTTGCGAGCGGCTCCCGCGAAGCGGGGGCCGCGAGTAGTTATTCACTTTCTGCAGGGCGTGGCACTGGGAGGGGGCGCGGCACTCACGGGAAGAGGACCAGCTGTAGGTGGTGAATGCTGGTCCTCGCAGTCCCGGGGCCGGCGCCTCTCCCTCCTCTGCGGCCACAGAAGCAACCGGGTCCTTAGTGAGTTTAAGAGCGGCAACAGCACAGGATACAGGCTACTCCAGTAGCATGGACAGGGGAACAAACGCTTCTCCTGCTTTGCGAGCGGCTCCCGCGAAGCGGGGGCCGCGAGTAGTTATTCACTTTCTGCAGGGCGTGGCACTGGGAGGGGGCGCGGCACTCACGGGAAGAGGACCAGCTGTAGGTGGTGAATGCTGGTCCTCGCAGTCCCGGGGCCGGCGCCTCTCCCTCCTCTGCGGCCACAGAAGCAACCGGGTCCTTAGTGAGTTTAAGAGCGGCAACAGCACAGGATACAGGCTACTCCAGTAGCATGGACAGGGGAACAAACGCTTCTCCTGCTTTGCGAGCGGCACAACAGAGTAGTGATTAAATAGCTACTACTACTCACCAAGCCCGGGGATCTCGATGCCTAGCAGGTCGAGCAGGTCGCGTTCACGGTCCAGGAGGTCGGACCACCGGTGCGTGGCCTGGTTGTAGGTGCGCCGGACCCGAGAGTTTTTGTACATGGCCCGGCACACCTTCTCCCACAGCTTCCGACGCTCCCGGAGCCCGTACCCGCCAGCGATCCTACCGCCTGCCGCGATGGTCTTGGGGAGGCGGCGCTGGACATAAAAAATCAGTGCGGCCACCTCCTCCGCACTAAAGATCTCCCGGGCTGTGACGTTCTCCCCCCGCAATCGCCCGCATGGGAGCCGGGTACGGGGTGCGGGACCCTTCCCCTTCTCCTTCCCGGCTCCCTTTGCCATGGTCCTGTACAGCAGAAAGAAAAAAAAAGGAAAGAATAGGGGAAAAGTAAAGTAATTTTTTTTTTTTAAAAAGTAGCTTTAAAAGTAACGAAAAGTTGAAAAAAACACAAAATATAGAATAGATCTAGAAGAAAGAGGGATAGATATAGAGCAGAAAAGATCAAAAAAGTCCAAAGAAACAAAGGATTGCACAGATGAAAGTAGGATTAGTATGCATGCACAGAACCATAGCAATGAATGAAAAACAAGATGGCCGCGCCCATTGAGGACTGCGTGGGTAATTTTGCGCGATATTTCCCTTGCGAGCACGCAAAAACGCCTGCGAACATGTAATCGCGCGCCGCATACGACGCGAGCATGCAACTAGCGCCCGGAAACAGAAACACGTCACGCAAACAAGATGGCCGCGCCCATACACGACCGCATGGGCAACCTCGGGGTCGGTGGGCTGCAAGCGGTCCGCGAATAAGCAAAAAACCGCGCGAACACGCAAAAAAGAAATCCGCAAATTTGCACAAATTTGCGGATTGCAAGTTCGATTTCTCACAAATTCGCGCCACGCGAATCTCGAGAAATGACAGAAAAACAAATTTTGGAAAACTGAAAGCACTTAGCAGGTGCAAAAGTTCAAGCTAATTTGTAACCATTCCCTGTAGTGCTTCATGAGGGGCCCTTCCAGAGTTCAGTTGCCTACTTGCAACTATTCTCTGACCCTGCTCTGACCCTCAAAGCAGGGTCAGAGAACAGTTACAAGTATGGCACAATGCTCCTGTAAAAAAAATTAAACTGCAACAGGAAGCACTTACAGCTAAGGAAGGAGGTGCCAGAAGTGAAGCTCAAATTCAGTGACACATTAACCACCCCCAAATTAATTCATCTCTGTTGAGGCTAGGAAGGTGTGCTTTCCCTACCATAATCTACAGTGGTGAACGAGAGGGTGGTAGTGGTGAACCAGAGGGTGACAGTGGTGAACCAGAGGGTGCTGTGATGAACCACAGGGTGGCAGTGGTGAGTGCTGAACCAGAGGGTAGCAGGGGTGAACCAGAGGGTGTCAGTGGTGAACCAGAGGGTGTCAGTGGTGAACCAGAGGGTGACAGTGGTGAACCAGAGGGTGCTGTGATGAACCAGAGGGTGGAAGTGGTGAGTGCTGAACCAGAGGGTTTTTAGCAGGGATGAACCAGAGGTTGCTGTGATGAACCAGAGGGTGGCAGTAGTGATTGCTGAACCTGAGGGTGGCAGGGGTGAACCAGAGGGTGTCAGTGGTGAACCAGAGGGTGCTGTGATAAACCAGAGGGTGGCAGTGATGAACCAGAGGGTGGCAGTGGTGAACCAGAAGGTGGCAGTGATGAACCAGAGGGTGGCACTGGTGAACAAGAGGGTGCTGTGATGACCCAGAGGGTGACAGTGATGAACCAGAGGGGGACAGTGATGTTCCAGAGGGTGGCACTGGTGAACCAGAGGGTGCTGTGATGAACCAGAGGGTGGCAGTGATGAACCAGAGGGGGACAGTGATGATCCAGAGGGTGGCAGTGGCAAACCAGAGCATGGCAGTGATGAACCAGAGGGTGGCAGTGATGATCCTGAGGGTGGCAGTGGCAAACCAGAGGGTGGCAGTAATGAACCAGTGGGTGGCAGTGATGAACCAGAGGGTGGCAGTGGTGAACAAGAGAGTGATAGTGGTGAACCAGAGGGTGACAGTGGTGAACCAGAGGGTGCTGTGATTAACCAGAGGGTGGCAGTGGTGAGTGCTGAACCAGAGGGTGGCAGCAGGGGTGAGCCAGAGGGTGCTGTGATGAACCAGAGGGTGGCAGTGGTGAGTGCTGAACCTGAGGGTGGCAGGGGTGAGCCAGAGGGTGTCAGTGGTGAACCAGAGGGTGCTGTGATGAACCAGAGGGTGGCAGTAATGAACCAGAGGGTGGCAGTGATGAACCAGAGGGTGGCAGTGGTGAACAAGAGGGTGGAAGTGGTGAACCAGAAGGTGACAGTGGTGAACCAGAAGGTGCTGTGATGAACCAGGGGGTGGCAGTGGTGAGTGCTGAACCAGAGGGTGGCAGCAGGGGTGAACCAGAGGGTGCTGTGATGAACCAGAGGGTGGCAGTGGTGAGTGCTGAACCTGAGGGTGGCAGGGGTGAACCAGAGGGTGTCAGTGGTGAACCAGAGGGTGCTGTAATGAACCAGAGGGTGGCAGTGATGAACCAGAGGGTGACAGTGGTGAACCAGAGGGTGGCAGTGATGAACCAGAGGGTGGCACTGGTGAACCAGAGGGTGCTGTGATGAACCAGAGGGGGACAGTGATGATCCAGAGGGTGGCACTGGTGAACCAGAGGGTGCTGTGATGAACCAGAGAGTGGCACTGATGAACCAGAGGGTGGCACTGGTGAACCAGAGGGTGGCACTGGTGAACCAGAGGGTGCTGTGATGAACCAGAGGGTGGCAGTGATGAACCAGAGGGGGAAAGTGATGATCCAGAGGGTGGCACTGGTGAACCAGAGGGTGCTGTGATGAACCAGAGGGTGGCAGATATGAACCAGAGGGGGACAGTGATGATCCATAGGGTGGCAGTGGCAAACCAGAGGATGGCAGTGATGAACCAGAGGGTGGCAGTGATGATCCTGAGGGTGGCAGTGGCGAACCAGAAGGTGGCAGTAATGAACCAGAGGGTGGCAGTGATGAACCAGAGGGTGGCAGTGGTGAACAAGAGGGTGGTAGTGGTGAACCGGAGGGTGACAGTGGTGAACCAGAGGGTGCTGTAATGAACCAGAGGGTGGCAGCAGGGGTGAACCAGAGGGTGCTGTGATGAACCAGAGGGTGGCAGTGGTGAGTGCTGAACCTGAGGGTGGCAGGGGTGAACCAGAAGGTGTCAGTGGTGAACCAGAGGGTGGCAGTGGTAAACCAGACGGTGGCAGTGATGAACCAGAGGGTGGCACTGGTGAACCAGAGGGTGCATGTGATGAACCAGAGGGTGGCAGTGATGAACCAGAGGGGGACAGTGCTGAACCAGAGAGTGGCAGTGGTGAAGCAGAGGGTGCTGTGCCCATACACGACCGCATGGGTAACTTCGCCATGCTAGCGGTTCGCGAACACGCACAAAGCCCTGCGAACAAGCAAAAATCCCCGCGAACACGCAAAAACCCAAAATGTGCAATTTCGCACAAATTCGCGAATTATGCGGATCGCGAATTCGCTTTCGCACGATTTCGCGGACCGCGATTTCGCAGATTTGGGGAGGAGAGTACCCATAGGAGGGTGGGGATGCCACTGAAATGATCCTTTTCTCACTAGGGGACAGTGAGATGGTCCCAGGAAACCAGGTGCCTACTAACACTAAAAAATACAACACCTGGGTGACCGTCAATGGGAAAAGGGTAGAGGCTCTCAGAGATACTGGAGCCAGTGTGACCTCAGTCCGGAGTCACCTGGTCTATGAGGAGCAAGTAGTCCCCAGGGCACTCCACCAAGTAGTTGCTTTGAACAACTCGGAGTGCCAGTATAAGGTGGTGCAGGTTCCCTTTGAATGGGGGGTCCCAGGTCCCTTGAGGGTGTTTTTGAGCCCTACCATGCATGTTGATTGTCTGCTAGAGAACGACCTGGAGCAGTCCTTGTGGAAGAATGTGGAACTTAGGTCTTACTTGGAGATGCTGGGTTTCCAGAGTGGGCATGCGGTGAATGGCAGCCGGAAAGGGTGATCAGAAGGACATGGAGCCTGAAACAGCGGCCCAGGTTCCTGCCAAGAGAAAGGGCAGGGGGCGTAGGAAATCTACCCCTGACATTCACACGGACCTGAAGGAGGCTGACCACGAGGGGGATGCCCTGGTATTGACAGGGGAGCAGGTAACTGAACTGGGGGACTTATCTGAGCTGACTCATTGGCAGCAAGAAGGTGGTCCCACCAGGAAGAGATTCTGCAGGGAGCAGAAGGAATGCCCTTCTCTGGAGGGTTTCGGCAGCAGGCTACAAACCAGGCACCTGGTGGTCAGTCTGGATCAAACTGGATTTACTGGTAGAATGGTCTCCTATACAGTGAGCCTAAGGTGGTGGAGCCTGGGTTAGCCCTTATGCTGGTCTGGATCAATCATGACCTTCCTTTGGCAGGACACTTGGGGCAGAACAAAACCTTTGACAGGATTGCCACCCACTCCTTTTTGCCCCAGATGCCAAGGTAGTCAGATGAGCATTGTAGGTCTTGCCAAACACGCTAGGCAAGTGGTAAGAGCCCCTGTATGGGTACCCTGTGAGAGGACCTCTTAATTTGGTCCCAGAAGGCTAGGAGACGGCTCCCAGGAAAACTCCCCTGGATGTATATAGCTACATGCTGGCCTTCAGCAACTAAACCTCCTGCTTCAGGAAAGTCACTCAGGCGAACCTGGAAGCAAGCCTGGAGGAGATGAAACTCTGGCACAACCAGAAAGCCAACCAGGTGGAGCTTTAGCCCTGTCAGAAAGTGTGGGTCATTGCCCAATTGAACCTTGTGCCTTGGAGGACACCTGGACTGGGCCTTTTGAGGTGGTGAAGCGCAAAATTAATGTCACCTATCTGGTGAATTTACAGACTCTCAGGAACCCTCAGACTCCCAGGAACCGTCTAAGGGTCTTCCATGTGAACCGCTTCAAACCTCACTTTGAGAGGTCCGAAGTGAGCATGCTCTTGGCAACAGATGATGGGGTAGAATAGGAGAGTGAACCTCTCCCTGACTTTCTGTCTTCCAGGGAATATGATGGGTCAGTGGAAGGTGTGGTCCTCTCCCCAACACTGACCCCAGAGCAGCAGAGTGACTGTCGCCAATTGCTGGGGCAGTTTGCTCCATTGTTCTCCATGACCCCAGGTGTTACTCACTGATGTACCCATGATGTGGACACTAGTGAGAGCCCCCTGTAAAACAAAATATTTACAGGCTGACTGATCGGGTCAGAATCTGCATCAAAGAGGAGGTCTATAAGATGTTGGTATTAAGGGTGATCGAGCCCTCCAACAGTTCTTGGGCCAGCCCAGTGGTCTTGGTTCCAAAGGCTGCTGCACCCAGTGCCACTCCTGAACTATGGTTCTGTGTGTACTACCGTTGGCTCAATGACATCACCAGGACTGACGCGCAGCCCATCGCCTAAACTTATGAGCTCATTGATCGGATAGGAGCTGTCAAGTTCCTCAGCACGTTTAAATTGACATCTGGGTACTGGCAGATTGCCTTAGCCGAGGGGGCAAAGGAGAGGTCAGCATTTTCAACCCCAGAGGGGCACTACCAAATTTGGGTGATGCCCTTTGGGTTGAAGAATGCCCCTGCCACGTTTCAGAGGTTGGTCAACCAGGTGTTGGCTGGGCTGGAGGATGTCAGTGCTGCCTAATCAATCAATCAATCAAGAACATTTGTAAAGCGCGCTACTCACCCGCTAGGGTCTCAAGGCGCTGGGGGGGCTGCTACTGCTCGAAAAGCCAGGTCTTGAGTTGCTTCCTGAAGGAGAGATGGTCCTGGGTGAGTCATAGGTGGGTGGGGAGGGTGTTCCAGGTTTTGGCCGCCAGGTAGGTGAAGGATCTTCCTCCGGTGGTGGTTCTGCGGATCCGTGGGACGGTGGCGAGGGCAAGGCTGGCAGAGCGGAGCTGGCGGGTGGCGTGTAGAACGTGAGGCGGTTGTTGAGGTATTTGGGGCCCAAGTCGTGGAGAGCCTTGTGTGCATGGGTAAGGAGTCTGAACGTGATCCTCTTGCTGACGGGGAGCCAGTGCAGGTCCCTCAGGTGGGCGGAGATGTGGCTGTGTCGGGGGATGTCCAAGACGAGTCGTGCTGAGGGGTTCTGGATGCACTGGAGTTTTTTCTGTAGTTTGGCGGAGGTCCCAGCATAGAGGGCGTTCCCGTAGTCCAGACGGCTGGTGACGAGGGCCTGGGTGACCGTTTTCCTGGTTCCAATGGGGATCCAGCGGAAGATCTTACGGAGCATGTGGAGTGTGTTGAATCAGGAGGAGGTAACGGCGTTAACTTGCCGGGCCATCATGAGGGAGGAGTCAAGGATGAAGCCCAGGTTGCGTGAGTGGTCTGTGGGCTTGGGTGGGGGGCCCAGAGCAGGGGGCCACCAGGAGTCATCCCAGGCGGAGATGGATGGGCCGAGGATGAGGACTTCCGTCTTGTCTGAGTTCAGTTTCAGGCGGCTGAGCTTCATCCAGTCTGCGATGTCTTTCATTCCGTCCTGGAAGCTGGCTCTGGCAGAGGTGGGGTCGTTGGTGAGGGAGAGGATCAGTTGGGTATCGTCGGCGTAGGAGATGATGTTGAGGTTGTGCTTGCGTGTGGTGGCTGCGAGAGGGCTCATGTAGATGTTGAAGAGGGTGGGGCTGAGCGAGGAGTCTTGAGGTACGCCGCAGATAATCTTGGTGGCTTCTGCGAGGAAGGGCGGGAGGGGTTCTGGATGCACTGGAGTTTTTTCTGTAGTTTGGCGGAGGTCCCAGCATAGAGGGCGTTCCCGTAGTCCAGACGGCTGGTGACGAGGGCCTGGGTGACCGTTTTCCTGGTTCCAATGGGGATCCAGCGGAAGATCTTACGGAGCATGTGGAGTGTGTTGAATCAGGAGGAGGTAACGGCGTTAACTTGCCGGGCCATCATGAGGGAGGAGTCAAGGATGAAGCCCAGGTTGCGTGAGTGGTCTGTGGGCTTGGGTGGGGGGCCCAGAGCAGGGGGCCACCAGGAGTCATCCCAGGCGGAGATGGATGGGCCGAGGATGAGGACTTCCGTCTTGTCTGAGTTCAGTTTCAGGCGGCTGAGCTTCATCCAGTCTGCGATGTCTTTCATTCCGTCCTGGAAGCTGGCTCTGGCAGAGGTGGGGTCGTTGGTGAGGGAGAGGATCAGTTGGGTATCGTCGGCGTAGGAGATGATGTTGAGGTTGTGCTTGCGTGTGGTGGCTGCGAGAGGGCTCATGTAGATGTTGAAGAGGGTGGGGCTGAGCGAGGAGTCTTGAGGTACGCCGCAGATAATCTTGGTGGCTTCTGCGAGGAAGGGCGGGAGACGGACTCTTTGGGTTCTGTCGGAAAGGAAGGAGGTGATCCATTCCAGGGCCTTTCCTTGGATCCCGGCGTGGCGGAGGCGGGTTGTCAGGGTGCGGTGGCAGACCGCGTCGAACGCGGCCGAAAGGTCGAGCAGGATGAGGGTGGCGGTTTCTCCGTTGTCCAGCAGGGTCCGAATGTCGTCGGTGGCCGCGATGAGGGCGGTCTCGGTGCTGTGGTTCGCTCGGAATCCGGACTGCAATGGGTCGAGGGAGCTGTTCGTCTCCAGGAAGGCTGTCAGCTGTTTGTTGACGGTTTTTTCGATGACTTTTTCAGGGAAGGGGAGGAGTGAGATGGGGCGGAAGTTCTTGAGGTCTGAGGGGTCAGCGGTGGGTTTCTTCAGGAGGGTGCTGATCTGTGCGTGCTTCCATCTCTCTGGGAAGGTGGCGGATATGAAGGAGTTGTTGATGATGTCCTGAGTCCCAGAGAGTTGCAGAGGTATTGAGACATTACAGTGTTCAGTTCCAGCTGGGACGAACACTTGCAGCCCCTCTAGGAAGTGTTGAATGCTATGCAGAGGGCAGGCCTCATGGTCAAGGTCAGTAAGTGCCGGTTCAGCCCTGGCTCTGTGGTATACTTTGGGCACCTGGTAGGAAGCGGCCAGCTGGTGCCCCTACAGCCTAAGATTGACACCATTCTGGCTTGGGAGCCCCCCCACGACTCAGACAGAGGTGAGAACCTTCTTAGGTCTCACCGGGTATAATAGATTTGTCAAGGGCTATGGCACCATTGTTGCCCCTTGACAGAGCTGACTTCCAGGAAGCAGCCCAGGAAGGTGATCTGGACTGATGCCTGCCAGAAAGATTTTGATGCCCTGAAGGCAGCCATGTGCACAGCGCCCGTGCTCAATGCACCCAACTTCTCCAAGGAATTCATAGTGCAGACTGGCATTTCAGATTATGGTGTCGGAGCGGTGCTCTCACAAGTGAACAATGAGGGCCTAGACAAGCTGGTAGTCTTCTTTAGCTAGAGACTACTCCCCATGGACAGATGTGGAGTACCATCAAAAGAGAAGTATTTTCTGTGGTCTGGGCACTGAAAAAGCTAATGCCCTACCTGTTTGGGACTCACTTCTGAGTTCAGACAGACTACATGCCCCTTAGATGATTAATGCAGATCAGGGGTGAGAACCCAAAACTGTTGAGGTGTTCCATCTCCCTACAGGGAATGGAGTTTACGGTGGAACACTGCCCTGGCACAGAACATGCCAACGCTGATGGTCTGTCCAGGTTCTTCCGCCTTAGTGAAGAGAACTCCAAGGAGTTTGGGTAGTTCTCCCTATTTTCAGTTGGAGGGGACATATGTTAGACCTGGCATCTTTTGGCTTGTTTCCCCACTCTTTTTGCTTTCTGACCTCCCGGTTTTGACTCTGTTTTTGCTGGTTTAGTGTCTCTACGTACTTTCTCACTGCTGTTCAGTGTTAAAGTGCAAGTGCTTCTTTTGTAAATCGTGTGATGGATTGATGTTTTCATGATTGGTATATTTGATTTACTATTAAGTCCCTAGTAAAGTGCAGTGGAAGTGTCAGGGCCTGTAAATCAAATGCTGCTGGTGGGGCTGCAGCACTGGTTGTTGTGCCCATACAAGCAGCCCTGAAAAGAGTTCTCCAATCTGCCACTGCAGTGTCTACATGCAGTCTCTACCGCCATGTCGATTGGGTAAGGGCACCCACTTGCCATAACCTTCCCTTTTCTTAAATGTGAGACGCCCCAAAGGTAGGCCCAAGGTACCCCTGTGGGCAGGGTGCAGTGTATATGAAAGGTAGGACAGTAGTGAAGTAGTGTGGCTCACTGGTTAGAGGCGGCAGACCCGAGAGCAGAGGACGGCCCGGGACCAGGGTTCGATTCCCGGCGCGGCAGGTTTCTGGACCAGGGTCAGCGGACTCGATAATTCTCTCGCCTCGGTGCCCACTCTGATCAGCGATCACACTCGGCAACTCTGGGCATTAACTTGCCTCATCTTCACTAACGGCCCCACCAGACCACCGGGGATGCCTGGTCTCACCCTGGAGATACCCATTAAGGGACCATCTCTCAGGGAAGCCAGGAAGGGTTTCGCAGCGGTCGAAGCACCTTGGGACCCTACGGGTAAGTAGTGCGCTATATAAATGCCTATACATACATACATACATACATACAGACATATAGTGTTGTGTGTAACATGTCCTGATAGTGAACTACAGAAAATTTCGTTTTTCTAACTATGGAAAAGCTATCTATCCCATAGGATAGAACGGGAGTTTTTTTTATAACATCTTATAAGCATAATTTTCCATTGATACCAGGTAGGGAAATATAGTTTATTATGCCTGAACTCAGAATATAAAAATGCATCTTTTAGTAACAATGTTTTTATGTAATGTGTTTGAAAATACCACTTTTAGGAAATAGGCATTTTCTTTCTTAGACATCCTGTATGCCTCTGCTGGGTGGTGGATTGAGTGTCTGGCTTTGGAGTGACAGGGGCCGGGTAGGTGCATTCACTGTAGACAGTTGTGGCTGGGCTGAGTAGACCTGGGCTGTATTTAGAGTAGTGGGAGGAGATTTCCTTGCACCTAAATGGGCCTGGCCTGCCTTACAAAATGCTGTCTCCAACTCTTGCTGGGAAGCTGGGCCAGAGAGGACAGAACTGCTTTGGACTGAGCACAGTGCCTCTGTGCCTGAGAGAACAGAGAGACAATTAGTATAAATATTTGGGCCCAAACCCCAGAAAGTTAGAACTCTTTTGAACCAAGAAGACTGCCAAGAAGAAGAGCTGGATAAGCTGTGAACAGGAACTAACATGTTGCTGAATGCTTTGCTGTGTTGGACTGCAGTGGCTGCTTCTGTCTTTGGCAGAGAAAGGACTGGACTGAACGTTCTTCAATTTCTGTGAGTTTCTCCAAGGGCTTGAGGTAGAGCTTGTACCCTGTTCAAGAATACTCAGGAACAGTAAAGACTTTAAGTTAATCTACTACCAGAACTGGGAACTTTGTGTTTTGTGCTTCAACAGAAGAAAAAGCAACCCAATGCCGTCAACGATGCCTCTGCTGATTCTGTGTCCTGAGGGCACTGTATAGGGCACAGTCGCACTTCGCACCACAACCCTAGTCTCACCAACGATGCCACCCAACGCCACCACTGAGCACCTGCTTGCACCGCGACCTGTGGACACCGCACTACCTTGCTTCACGCCACCGCACTGGCATCCTTGACAATGACGCTCCTCGCCAACATCGACTTCGCTGCTTGCACCATGGTTTGACAGCACCTCTCATAAGTTACACAATGCACTATCCTGAAACTGCACCACAGACTTGGCCTACCAATGCCGGCACCATCGACTCCAGTTCATCAGCCGATGACAACGGTTCAGCAATGATGACGCCGCTGCCTGCACCGTGACCTGCCATCACCTCGATGAGCACCGCATCACTTAACAGTACAGCCCCGGTCTCACTGAGCCGCTAACTGCACCGCAACCTGAGGGCTCGGCACACCGCACTGCTGCACTTCGCACAACATCCTCGATGCCTGTCATGCCTGGGCTCCCAACTTCAACTACGAGGAGATTGATCTGAAACACATGAGACTTCAATGGCCAGATGACTTCTGCACCAATGTCCGGACCAATGCCCTCCGACGCTCAATGAGAGGTCGCTGATGCCCTGCATTTCTATGTGTTTGGGTCTTCCCGACACCGTAGCTGGCCCGGGACATTACGGTCAGCCAGAACTGTTCGGATTTGTTGTTTACGATGCAGTGATAGACCTGAATGAAGCTGTCAACTCCAAGGAACTGAAATGTAAGTCTATTTTGGTTTATTGATATTTCTCAGAACTGTATAATTTTTAGTCTTGTTTGCACAGATAAAGTATTGGTTATTTTTTTAAAACTGGTGTGGTGTCTTTTTGTAGTGTTTTAACTTTATTACTGTTGGTTATGTGAAAATGCTTTACACACTGCCTCTGAGATAAGTTTGACTGCTCTTGCCAAGCTACCAAGGGGATAAGAAGGGTATCCCCCTTATCCTGACTAGAAGAAAAGGTCCCTGTTGGGAAAAAGGTGCAAACCATTGCCAACTAGAGACCCCCATGTCTAACATGGACATTATACGGAAAAGAAGTAAGCCTGGGCAGAGTTCACTGAGCTCCATGTGGAACTCCGCAAAGTGCAAAAAACTCTTCCGTGCTATGCAGAGCTCCGCAAGGGGCAGAGTGCTTTCGATTAATGCTGTTCGCTGTGATTTTCAGTGCCAGGTGTTTGTCCGCACTTTGCAATCATTGTGAACGGTACCATGCACAGCGCAAACTGGTGCAAGCGGGCGCTGCTTCCTTTCTGCCGCTCGAGTACCCGAGCTGCGAACGGAAGGTTTCTCAATGCGAGCGGGTGAGAGCACACGCAACCACTCACAATGAGAAATCTGACCTCCCACGTTAAGAAATATTACTGGGAGGTTGATTTTCCATGCTCGCGCTCACCAAATTCACATTGACGATGGCAAGCGAGGTAAATGTCTCGCAGGGAGGTGGATGTTCCTTGATTGCACTTGCCAACTTGATGTTGACAAGCGCGTAATGTGGAAAAATCCACGAGCGGAGCTCACCTCCCAAGGTTACAAAGTAGTGAAATGGGGAAAACTTATATGCCAATAAAGGAGGTATTTTCAAAGTCATTTGATATGGTGTGAACCTGGACACTCATGAAAGACATACTATGTAGATTGTGGAAGATTTTCTAAGGTGTGGGGCTTTGATTCACACCCTTCATTCCAGCGATTGTTGGACGGATTTGGAATGCACTTTGCTGCAGCTCGTGTCTTATCTATTGATATGGAGAAGACAAGGTTCAATGCCAGAGTATATAAAATATGGAATTAACTCTGAAGACCATCTGGAAGGTGCTAACCAACCTGAAGCCAGTTGCTTTAAAAAGTGCCGTCCCCCTGCAGTATTGAAAATATTAATAATGTGATTCACTAGCTCCCCTAAATAGTTTGGAAATTTGGTGTAGAGTAATGTCTGTCTCGCAGAGGAAGACCTTGCAACTTAAAGGTCAAACCTCTCCCTTACAGATTTTTTGGCCATGTCCTCGCATTAGAATCTTTAACTAAAACCCGAACTGTTGCATCCCTAACTATGCGGGAAGGTGGAAACAGTATTCGTGGACAACAGGTCATGACCACAGAAACCCAGCCTCATCCATCAGAAGCCTTAATCGTTTAACATCAAAAAGCTGCCATTGGAAAACAATCTGAATGCCAGACTAATCAAAGCAGCTGAAGAACCCTTCAGATAACACAATAAGTTTGATTTGGACACATTACATGCACCGTGAAGTATAACCTCTGTGCAAATAAGAGAATGGCTTAGAGTTTGGTTGCAGTCTCTACTGTTAACTTCACAGTGTTAAGAAAAATCTCAGTGTAACCATTCCTACATCAATATGTGAAAGGTATGATCCATGACTCTTATACAAACCCCTCTTGTAGCACTTTATATCTGCCGACTTGATGGTGTTGTAAGCAGTATTTACAGTGGAACGTTGAGATTGGCAGAGAAAATAAACTTAACCAATCTGCTGATGGAATTTCTGCAACAGAGAATAGTAGTTGTTCCATTGTTTCTATATGTAACATAATATCATCTTTCCTAGCCATAGTGGCCTGTTCTTTAGTTAAATTGCATGGAAAAAGCTACTGAAATTTAGGAGTTTCCTTTGAATGCAATCAGTGTGCACTTTCTGCAGAGTTCAACTTAGTAGCATAAGAGACCTAAGTTGTGATTGCCCATGTTAAAAGGAGAACATGTCACTCTGTATGATGTCAATAGCAGATGTTGCCCAGAGAATATATCCTAGTGGATACGCTGGTCATACCATTGTCTACTACTGCTAGAGCCTTTTCCAAATTTGCTATGTAATTCTCAGGCAGTCTCTCATCAACCTCCCTTTGTGAAACTTTCCACACTTCTTTGTACATGGCACACAGAAAGCGCTTTTGAAGTGGTTTTTGAGGACCTAATAAAAAGTCCTGTAGACCCATGTCATTAGAAAGAATGGACAAGTGCTGTTTCACCTCAGACAATGTTGAGCGTTTAGCCACTCTAGCCACAAGTTGCCAATGCTGTAAGTTGTTACCACTCTTGTGTGTTGTGTCTGCACATAACGTAGATCTGGCCTATTTATCCAAAACCCTTTTGTGTTGTCTCGAAAACATGCCTGATATCCCATAGTGCCTAACGGCCACACTAACTATCCCTCTTGATCGGAATGTGAAGGATTGTATATCCCTTTCCTTAGCATGTTGTCTAATGTTTCCTCTGCGTAATTTCAGAGACAGTTTCAGGAGTAATAACATCATTTAAAGAAATAGAAAATACATAAGGTATTTGTAAAGTTTCAGTCGGTCCAAATATACCATATGATACTTTATCTCAAACATGTTAATTGGGAACTGGAATAGCTGAAATGTTCATCAGGGAAAGGTCTCTTCTCACGTTGAGTGAAGAAAAATGGGGTTTCAAAACCTAATTTATCAGTTCAAAAGCAGAGCATTCTGGGAGATAGTGTCTGTTTAGAAGCAAGAAAAAGACTGTCACAAAACCAATCCATAGGAATAGGAAAAGTAATGAAATTGCAATCTAAAAGTAGATGCATGGAGTTATAAAGTATGTTTTTTTGAGCCAGATGTAAAATTCAAGTGGTCCCCTTTGTGGAGGTGGATCTGGGTCTGACAATTCCGAAGAGAAGTCATCATAGTGGACAAAGTAGTTAGATGCTATTTGTACAAAGTTGGGAAGCTTGTTGAGCTGTGTTGAGCTCGTAGATGACTCTAATGGTGGTATGTTGCGGTAGATACCATCATTGTCTGTTTGCAGAATTGAAATCTGCGTTTTCATATATGATGATTGAATGGCATTTGCACTTGTAACAGGAAGAAGTGTTACTTCAGTGTTAGCTGTCCCCCATCAGGGTGAAGAAGCATCATCATCGGTCAAAGCTTGTAATGTGACTTCCTGTAGGGTAGTGAGAAAAGACAGATAACTACCCAGGAGCCCTTTTGGCCTACTATGTATAACCAGCCACATGATGTGGTTTGAGGAGATCTATTGACACAATTCTCTTGTGTTTGCTACCAGCAGAGGGTGGTACAAGTATAGTGGTGGTACCTTCATTAGCCAGGACAGGGACAGGCGCTCTGTAGAATGGCTGGAATACCTTCTCGACAACAATTTTCTCCCAGACCAGATCACCAATCTTTGGAATCCAAGCAGAAGTTACTGGTGCTTCCTTCACTTCACCAGTGGCAGAACATTTCTTTTTGATGTTGCTCAGTTCTCCTCTGTACTTGTTCAGGTCCTGTAAAGTAACCAAACATTCACTGATATGAAATGTTTTTCCACCACCCATGTACTGAGACTGTCAAGTTCTGGAATCCTGAACAGGATCTCATGGGGAGTCTGGCCACCCAGGGATTTTCTAGGCAGATTATTTAGGGCTCTCTGGACCCCATACAGGTGGTAAACCCAACTGTCACATGAACCATGTACTCTAGCTTTTAAACACTGATTTAAGTCCCGGTTTTTCCTCTCCACTACCACGATACCCTTGGGATGATTGTGGGAGGAGAACTGCACAGTCGCAACATGGTATCTTTGTAAGCCCTTCAGGTGAAAGCTGGACCCTGGTCCGAATGCAATGTGGGTATTGAATATGTCCTGATATAGACTTCAAGTCCTTTAATAGAGCTCCAGCGTCGGCCAATCGCTGTTGCCATACTACCCATAGGAATAGAGAGCAGGAATCCACTTCTACCATGTTGTCCTTGTAAGACCTGTCTGAGTGCAGGGATCTGTAGTTGTCCAAATGGATACACGCCATAGCCTTGTCAGAGATCAATAGAGGTGTCTGAGAGATGGCCCTTCTCAGGGGGATTTCCTGAAAACATTTTGTTTTTGGTCCTCCTGGTTTTTGCCAACTCTTTTTTCCTGACCTGAGGACTGTGGAAATTGCCTCATTCTACTGTGCAGCAGGAAGGCGCATGCACCCTTCCTGCACTTGCCAGGCTAAGGTGCTTACTTCATTGATTTAGGCGTCATACATTTGAGTGCCCTGTAAAAAGGTAGACCAAATACCCAGGGTGGTGTGACACTGGATAAAAGGGAGACACCACACTGATTGTGCCACCCACCTGAACAGCCTGTCAAAAATGTCTCATACTCAGGGCTTCTAAAAGGCCTAAAATGCATTGGGAATAATTTGATTCATCACTATAAAAGATCAACCATTAAGGATTAATTATGTTCAGCTCATCTGACAGAAAAAAGCCTGGATTGACATATCTGCCAGATTAGAAACTGTTTAGACATAAGTGCCTCACATGTAATAGACGTAACAGATGAAGTTTGAATTATTTAGAATAAAAAATGAATTAAGCATGGACAAATTGGTGGTATGTTTGTGAGGAAACTTGGAACACGCTGTGCGTCCGTTCTTGGAGTGAAACTTCGCTCCAGTCTCATATATCTGTACGTGGAATTTGGGCAGACCACGGTTCCGGGCTAAACACAATAATTCTCAAAAAGTAAAGAAACAAGCTAAGTTGACAAATTGAATAAATAGGTGTGCACTTGTTCATCCCTCTTCTCATTGAATTACTTTTGCCCCCTCAACAAGTTGCACCCATGGACTACTGGAGATAAAATTGCCATCACTTTACATGTAAGAGGACTCATCCATTAGAAACGGCAGCATGTGAATCATGTTGAAAAACACGTTGGACTGATTTTTTCAGGATTATATTTCAAGATTTAGTGTGTAATTTAAATACGTTTTTAAAGGTGTGTCTTGCGCTTACATAATCGTTCTAAATGAAAACTTAAAGTATGGAATTCAGTAATTGATGTATGAGCTAAACAGTTACGGGTGGGCGGGGTATTTGTGTGATGTCTGATAAAGTATGAACATGGGGGGGTTTATGCAATCATTATTCATCGATATGTATATAAACCATGTGATCGAGTGTCTAGAACTGGGCTTTATGGGACTCATAGTAATGAGGGTGGCATATGTTTACGGGAATGCAATCATTGGCCGGATTAGAGTGGAGGAGTCACGCCATATCAGTTAAGAAGAAGGTTGGTAATAGTGAGTGGATTACTTGCATGGTGCAAGGGGATAACAGGCTGGTAATGCCTTGATAATGTTTTCGGATAAAGGTATGGAGGACAGGGAAGGGGTTTTGTATAAGGGGATTGACTCACCATGAACATTAATTAAGTTTGAGTTGCTGGGTAACGGATAAGGGGCTTTTTAATTGGAACGAAGCAATATGCAAGTCAAAGCGTTGGGAGAGGTTTGGTTGGGCATTATTTTCAGAACACATGATTTGTACGTAGAGGGAAAACGTTGATTACGAAGTTAACGGCTAAATGTATCATTAACTTTATGATGTATTCTGCTTGTTGCATTATTTTGCATGCTTTTAAATTGGACTATAGAATCTAATGGGTGTTTTTTTAATTTGTAGTGAACCCCTGAGGAAGGCCTCCTAAACAGCCTGAAATGCATTGGGAATAATTTGATTAATCGCTATAAAAGATCAACCATTAAGGACTAATTATGTTCGGCTCATCCGACAGAAAAAAGCTTGGATTGGCATATCTGCCGGATTAGAAACTGTTTAGACATAAGTGCCTCACATGTAATAGACGTAATAGATGAAGTTTGGATTATTTGAATAAAAGATGAATTAAACATGGACAAATCAGAGGCATGTTTGTAAGGAAACTTGGAACGCCCTGTGCGTTCGTTCTTGGAGTGAAACTTTGCTCCAGTCTCGTTTCATACTCAGGTTGGCCAGTCTCACTCCATAGTCCACCCTGTGGGGGCATTCAAAACCACCAAACCGGGGTAGGTAAGTTTCTGGGTAGGTACATCTCTGTGCACTGCCCGGGTAATGGTAAATCCCCTTGTGGGTCTGCCCTATCTAGGATGTCAGCTCTCTCTATGGGTCACTTGGTGAGTGTGGCTGATTCTATTGTTAAGGCTTTAGAGCCTGGGGCACTTTCCCACTGTAAGTTTAGTATGAAAGTGTGCATGCCCATCCTACACACACTAGGAAGGAGTGACAAGGTTCGTAAAACATTTGTCAGGCCTGCCATGGTCAGCCTGTAGGTGCACACTCACACCTATTATGTTTTTAGACCTGGGTCCAGCCTGCCAGTGTGGGCTGGTGTGAGCATTAGCATCAATGGTGCTCCTCAGTCCTTGACCGGCCTGCCATTGCAAGCTTGTGTCTCCTTTGCTCCTATCGTGCTCTTAACTCTGTGTCCAGCCTACCATTGCATGCTCGCACCAATGGTACTCCTAAATATGTGGCAGGCCTGCAACTGCAGGCTGTTGTGCGCACTCAAACCAATGGTGCTCCTTAAGACTTGTCCGGCCTGCCCTTGCAGGCTGGTGTGTTCACTCACACCAATGGTGCTCCTAAATATGAGGCAGTCTGGTACGCACTTTGCACCATGGTGTTCTTAAATACGTGTCCAGCTTGCCATTGCAGGCTGATCTGTTACATTTTGTGGGTACTCAGGCTGGCCTCTTTAAGTCACTAGCCATCCTGAGGGGACCTTTCCCTTCCACCTGAGTTCTTGAGGGTATATCTTAAGAGGTGAAGTGAGTGATCAGTGAAAGACAGGGCAGGTACACATGTGTGCATCCTGCTCAGGTAGTAAGGAATATCCATGCATGTTTTCACTGACTAGGACGTTTGCTCTTCCCATAGGCTAACATAGTAAAATACTTAAGATCACTTAAGGCTGCAATAGTGGACTGCAGTTGAGCAGCCTCATCAGGGTGCATATTCATAAAGAAATTACGCAGTGCAGTGCTGGAAGTCATTTAGCAGCAACGTGCTGTGTCATTTAAAAAAGTCAGGGATGCGGTGGCACTATCACAGCTGCCTAGCACCAACCCGAACACCCTTGTGCCATGGTGCAAGGGTGCCTGCTTTGCTTGGATGATTGTTTATGTGTAGGGTGAGTTCCCAGTGGCCCACATTGTCTACCTGTGACACCAGAAGTGCGATGCCCTCTCAAGTGCCCACATTGTCTGCTGGATTCCAACTGGTAGTTCGGCATGGAACCAAGAACTGTGCTTCGAGACCAGTATGCCTTGTGTGGAGCCCAAAGTCAGGCCCCCATCTACGGCATGTAGCCCCCTCATTTTGGAGACCTTGGCATGCATAATCGTCTAGTTGTTGGTGAGCTGATTCACCGCTTGTGGGACCCATGTGACCTCGATCGTGCTGAATCTCTCTCATGGGACACACCAACTGCATGCTCATTGTGTGCAGTGTCCGAATCACGATTGTGACCATCAGAGCTGAGGGCATAACTGTAGTAGTGCCTTATTCTACCTTGAGATGCATTGCTGAACTTGCACCTGTGTGTGTGACCAGAATTGTCTGGTGCAACCAATATCAACATGCACCAGCAGTGCCTCATTTCCAGGGAGACACGGAATTTGCAACTCTTCATTGCGTAGTATTCCATCTGACATATATAGTATCTGTCTGGTATAGCCAAAATCCACATGCACCGGACATTCTGCCTCATTTCCAAGGAGGTCCTGATTTTGCAGCACTTTGCTGTGTGTGACCAGAACGGTTCGGTGCAACCTGTATCATCTCATACCTGACGTTCTGCCCGGATTGCCTGGGTGTGATTCTGATCAATGAGTACCTGATGGGGTGCCTCCTCCTTCTGAGAGGACCCCCCTGCTTCATTCTCCATTCATCTACGGTTCCCATACTTAGCACTCTGTGTGGAGGACCAACTTCCTCTCTTCACCCGGCCCTCTCCAATGACACAGTGTTGCCAGACTGTATTGTTTGGCTGACTGGGCTGGAGGACCTGCTGGGTATCAGTTGCACTGGATTAGGATGCTGAGTGTGTGTGTCTGTGCGAGTACTTCCGTACAGACTCGTCTGATATCTGTGTGTGTGTGTGGGAGTGACTGTGAGAAACTGCCCACGATTGAAGGCACTGGACGGCTGTTTGCCTGATATGTTGATTTCTTGCCAGAATAGCATTACATTTGACATTGGTTTTACCTCAGCAGCTTTGCCCAGCGGTGGTCCGCAAAAGTGTTATCATTTGTTGTATGTCGATATTTCTGATATCGTTGTAACCTGGGGTGCTCCCTATAACTGTGTGGTATTGAATTATAAGAATTACTAGGATGGGCCTGGGATGAACAACGTATTGCTCTGCATAAGGGTACAGGAGGTGTAGATTAGAATCTTTCCAAAGTACGTATGTTACTGATGTAATTTGAACACAGCTGGGCTTAGTACTACTAATATTAATTCTGAATGTGATTTATGCATACCAAAACATGATGTTCATGTTGTGTTGATTATTATATGTGTTGAATACAAATGTTATTTACATACATTACGTGTAAAGTTTCTTTTGTGATACTCAAGTTATTTATCATGGGTGAGTTATTTTTGTGGCCTCGTTAGCCATTGAATTCCCTGCAATGTATATTTCTACAAGCTGATGACTCAGAGTGTAAATCACATGAATCCATGGCAAACATGCATTTCGTTTGGCCACTTGTCCCCAAAGAATGTTGTGCTTTATTGTGTACCATTTGGAATCTCTGAAACCATTTTGGCTACAGTAGTATAAGTACTCATTGTAAGACTTGAAAAAATAATACGAATCACGCACTGTGACTGTGGTAAATTGAGGATCTGTATTTTCAGGTGCCAGAATTAGAGCTTTCAGTTCAGCAAGCTATGCTGTGCAATCAGCAAGTAACTGCATATATATTTTATGAGTAAGGAAGTCTCCATCATACACCTTTATACCTGTGGAAGCGGCAGAGTGTTTGTTTTTGACTCTACAGCAGGCTGAACAGAACCATCAGTATAGATTATACTGCTCTAGAGACATGACTTCATTGGGCAGAGGATATTCGTGTTTATATTGGAGATATGCTTGTGTCAGTAATGAAGAGTCAAATATGTATTGTACATTTGTTGCTATGGGTGAGTTGGCCCACTGTATCCATCTCAGATGTAAAGCTTTTGCATTTGGAAAGTTGGCCTTTGTTACAGCAGTCATAACGATTATGTGTTTCCCCATAGCCAATGATCTTTCGTTCACCACAGCAGTACGTACTACCATCAGGATTTTTTCTGCGGGTGCAAAACGTATTTCTATATTTCTATATAAATGTGATTTATATGAAATAGGTACAGTGTTTCCTTCATTGAATGTGTCATAGGTGTACTGTGATGCACCCTCAAAGATTTATTTTATTTATTAAAAAAGATTTACATAGCGCAAACATGACCTGAGAGGCTATCAGAGCAATTTACAGAAAATTGAGAAAAAAATCAAAGAAGACAAGTGTGGTAAAACAGCAAAGGGGACATAACAAATACAGAATAAGCACCGGGACATAACAAATACAGAATAAGCACCCCTGAAATATTGGTGGGGATCAGTATAGCAAAAATACAGAATATCATAAGTAAGCAAACACACATGAATCAGTAGGCAAAAGAAAATGGGTGTTGAATACAGCAAAATGATTGGGAACAATAAAGGATGTAAAGAAAACCGTTGGGCTAGGAGGTCCAGACAGAGCCCAGCTGACAAGACCGTAGGCCATGGCTAAAGTCTAATTCAGGAAAGTATATTGAAGGACACTGTTGAAGTATTCAGTCTGGTTTCCTTAGGCAGTGAGTTCCAGATCCTTGGGGCAATACCCGGGAAGGTCCGATTATATGGTTTGATTTTTAATTTTTTTTTGGTTTAAGCAGCAAGGTGCTGGATTAAATGGATTACCAGGTTTGTGGTGTTTACACTTTTGTGTAAATGTTTTTAAGCTAACTCATCAGCTTGTACTGAACATAAAATTTGTGTGTGTTCAGCTGTCCAATGGAAACTTGAAAAGTCTGGACAGATCACATTGTAGAATGGTTTTACCTGTTATGCATAATCTGATATTTAAGTTCTGTCAAAGTTCAGAAACTCAATAATTATTTATTTTTTATTTGAAAAAGTAGGCATGTTAACAATCAGTTCACAGCATTGCACAGTTGGTCCATAAGCAGTACAGTTAGGGAAAAAACATCAAAAAACCATTGCACAGTTCAGTATAGGAGTCATCGGGAATCACATATTATTCAATATCAATGGCATTGTCATTTATGCTCCTAGGCGGTTCACATATATCCCCTCGAAAATTGTTTCCAAATCCCCCAAATGAGTGACCATTTCTTCGGACACCCCCTAGAGACACATTTGGGAACTTCCATCACCATGCACCAGTCCATATCCTTGGCCCATTTTCAATGCTAGGGGGTTTCGGGACTCTCCACATGCACGCAATATTTTGCTCGACCACCATGTAGCCCAAAGTGACCCAGATTTTCTCTTATGCTGTGAGGTCCAAGGGGTCCCATATAATCAATAAAATCAATTTGATGTTACCATGTATCTGTTGCCCGAATACCTCCTCCATCTGTCACCCCCTCCCAATATTTCTGTATTGCAGCACATTCTCAAAGGGTATGAATGAAAGTGCCCTCCTGCCCACATCGTCGAGCACAGTCACTATCTTGGGTGTCGCGCATATGGACCAGTGAGGGTCCAGACAAATATGTCCTGTGAAGGATTTTCAACTGGACCAGTCGGAATTTGGAGGAGATGGCAACCTCATGTTGAGATGCCACTGCAGCCCGCCATTCCTCGTCATCCATCCCAGCCACATCATGGTCCCATTAACTTCTTAGAAGGATCAGGGGATCTGCCGTGTTGTTCAGGAGCTTTTTGTATATGAGAGCTTTAGCCTTTTCAGGCAAATCGCCATCGAGAATTCTATCCTCTAGAGGAGAATATTCAGGAAGGTTTTTACCCCTTGGGAGAGCCGCAAGCAGAGCGTGCCTAATTTGGAGATTTCTAAATCACTCCGAATCAGCCATTTCGTAATCCCGCTGCAATCGGGAAAAAGGCATGACCTCCCCAATTTTAGAGATTCCAAAGACATCCCATTTATCAAAACCCAGGGAGTGCGACAACCGACCCAGTTGATCACAGTGCCAGAGCGGCGTGGCACGAGTGAGCTTACCTTCCCAGTCCAGGCTTCTATTAGTGTCTTTCCATACCTGCACAGCATGCTTGGTTAGGCCACAGAGGACGGGTGGCAAAGATTTTTTATACAATGCCCCTTCAAATCCACCTCCCGGGAGGAGCCAATGGTCTATCCAAAAGGCTGGGTCATTGTGCCGACAATATCTGCATTGGTTGATAGCCAAGAGCTGCGAGGCCCAATAATATTTTTTCATATCAGGGAGCCCAATTTCACTTTCGAACCATCCCAGTGTGAGTTTTTGTGTAGCGATGCAGGGGGGAGTTACCCTCCCACAGCAAGTCTCGCACCGCCGACTCAAGTTCCTTGAAATACGACGCCGTGACCAGGAGGGGCGTATTCTGCAGCACATACAGCAGTCGTGGAAGGGACATCATCTTAAATAATGCTGCTCGTCCTAGCAGGGTAAAGGGGAGTGACCTCCCGTGTTGGACGTCGGATTTCAGACGTGTTAGCCATGGCCGTAGGTTGGTGTCATAGAAGCGACATAGGTCCTTGGTTACCCATATTCCCAAATACTTAAACCCGTCCTTGGCCTCCAACAGCTGAAAATCTTGGGGGAGTCGGGCCGCTGTCCACTAAGAACGTAGAGCAGTGATTTGGACCAATTGATCCTATATCCCGCAAACTTGCCGAATACACAAAATATGTCCATTGCTACGTTTAGTGACTTTGCAGGGAGGCTAGATAAAGCAGTATATCATCCGCATACACTGATATGCGGTCCTCCCAGCCGTGGGTCCACCGCAGGCCCCTGATAGCCAAGTCCTGATGGATCCACACAGCCAGGGGCTCCAAGGCCAAGGCAAAGAGGAGCAGCGACAGGGGACAGCCCTGCCTAGTTCCCCTGCCCAAAGAAAAAACAGGAGATTTCCGATTATTGATGACCACCTTGGCCAATGGCTGGCAATAAAGGAGGCGGACCCATTGAATGAATTCCAGGCCAAAACCGAACTTCTGGAGCACAGCAAATATGTAGGGCCATTCAATAGTGTCAAAGGCTGATGCGGCGTCTAGAAACACCACCACCGTTTCCTCTCTAATCGTACCCGCTCTACAGAGCACTCCATGTAGGCGACGGAGGTTAAGAGATGTGTTCCGCCCCGGCAAAAACCCGGACTGGTCCAGGTGAATCAGGGTGGGAAGAACCTGCAACACAACAGGCGGTTGGCGAGGACCTTCGCAAAGGATATTGGCCTCGCAATTAAGCAGAGAAATAGGCCTATACGAAGAACACAGATCTGCGGGTTTGCCCGATTTATGAATAACTATTATGGTAGCTAGTCTATGATCCTCAGGAAGAACTCCCATGTGCTTACTATCTCGGTACATGTCTGTGAGAAAAGGGGTGGTTCCGGTTGCTGTCAGCTTAAATAATTCTTTGGGGATCCCATTTGGGCCCGACGCCCTCCCCCTACATAAGTCGTGGATGGCCTTCTCAACTTCAGTGACTGTGAGGTCTAGCTCCAGGTCAGAGCTCTCCTTAGGGGTAAGAACTGGCATATGAATATCTCGTAGAAATGAGGAAACCTCCTCCTCTGACTAGGCTGTGAGAAAAGTATATAGGAAGTGGAAGTGTCTACCAAACGCATCCTCGATGTCTTGCGGAGCAGTAATACAGGAGTGCTGGTCATTTGGAAGTTCAACCACTACTCGCTGTGCCCCATCCCTGCGGTCCAGCCATGCCAACAGTTTGCCTGCCTTATCACCCATATCATAGACCCTACTGTGTGTGG
Organism: Lissotriton helveticus; assembly: GCF_964261635.1. Lineage (NCBI taxonomy): Eukaryota > Metazoa > Chordata > Amphibia > Caudata > Salamandridae > Lissotriton > Lissotriton helveticus. Next base: position 787,428,224 of record NC_136057.1, on the reverse strand, counting down.
TTCGATAGTGTGCTTTAGCCACGTCAGTGGCTAAGTCCGAGAATTCCTTCGTCTTGATACAGAGCTGTTGGCGCATGTCCTCCGAGTCCTGTAGGCGGACCGCACGTTCCAGTTCCAGGATCTCACTCTCTAAGCACTCTCTAAGCACACCAGAGTCGCAAATTTCTCCCTTCGTTGTCCAGCAATTTGCCCCATCACGACCCCCAGGATGACCACTTTATAAGCCTCCCAAAGGGAGCTGGATGAACTAACCGAGCCCATGTTTTCCTGAAAATAAAGGTCTGATTCTCTCAGCACCTTCTCCCTGATGGGGGAAATAGTGAGATGCAAAACACACAAGATGACGGACGGAATGTTGCACATTGGCAAAACATTCACCCCCAGTCACAGATCTGGGTTTAATCCATTGTTATTTTGCTCCACGGGCTAATAGGTGCCACACTGCCAACTATGGCTTCTACCACTTCCACCCTGCACAGTACCGGCGAGTGATCAGAGATCCCCCTAGCCAAGTGTTGAATATCTTTAACAATGTGGATCTGTTGCGTGAGTGTGAGTATGTAATCTATGTGCGACAGGCAGCGATGGGGCCCGAGAGGTGGGTGTATTGGAGCTCCTCGGGATGCATGTAGAAGAGGAAGAGGTGTGGCGCCGCAGCCAGGGCGACTGACTCCGGAATCTGGGGATCATGGTTCGATCCCCGGTGCCGGCAGCAGATTAGCCCAGCACCATGTGACTCTGGGCAATAGCTTGCTTAATCTTCCCGACGGCCTCCAGCGCCTAGAGACCCTTACGGGTGATTGTTTGCACTTTACAAATGTGGATTATTATGTACCGCCATACATCCACCAGACCCATAGCCCCCATAAAGCTAAATATTCAATTGCGTGAGATCGGCAGGTCCTTTTAGGGCCACCAATCCAGTAAGTAAGAAACAATAGAGTTAAGTCCCCCCCAATCAACAATCTCCCATCCAGCAGATTCAGGAGGAGATCTCCAAGGTCACTAAAGGCCTGGGTGTGCAGGCCCGGCAGAATGTAAACTGATACCAGCTTGAGGGCATCCCCCTCCCATACCCAGACACCGCCACAAACCTACCCAGCGGGTCCGTACAGATCACAATGACCATCAAAGGGAAGGAATTACGAACTAGAATGCCCGCCCCCTGGGAGACAGAACCAAAAGCGGAGTGAGCCGCCATCCATAAACTCCATTGTGACAGGTCCTTACAGCCATTTATCATCAGGTGGGTCTCCTGCAGGAGAACGACATCAGGCAAGTGCCATTTCAGAAACTGGAGAACCACCCCTCTTTTGATTTTGTCCCATTTACGTTCCAGGATAACAGGTTGAGTTTCTGTCTATGCATGTCACTCATCTCCTGATGTCAAAGATGTGAGGTATTCCCTGAAGGAGCATGTCCTTGGGGGAAAGATAAAAAACATTCAATTACATTCTGAAATGCTGTGGCTAATGAGAGCTTACCAATCACCCCATCTGTCACAATTTGCTCTTGAGACCAATCGAAGATGACATGCCTAAACAAAACCAATACTAACATCAACACATCAAAACAATCTCCCCCCACCCTCCCCACATCCCTAATGTGCATTCCCCCAAACTCCCCACCCTGCTCGGCAGTAACAAAATCTCCCGACCCCCGAACTAGCAGAGTGCCTATCGCCCACCCTTCCAAAAACTTACGGGACGTTATGGCTGAACCGAGCACCCATCTCTAAGAAATCCTTGATCTTTCACTATTAACCAGAATAGCCTAATGTGATTATGCTAAAAGCAGTAGCAAGGGCCAATCTCACACCCAACGTCCCCCACATGGTCAGCAGGGGAACAGACAAGGCACAAAGAGTTCAGGTCAACAGAAACACCTATGACCTTCTATTTTAGGATAGCGAATATCAGATGCAATATTCACGGGCAACTCAAACCCCCTTGAACACCGTCCACCTGGAGTCAATGCAGCCCCAACAAGGAAGACATACAGACCACTTATAATGTACCGCCCACTGCCTAAGTCAAGTCCGTTTGAGGCGAGCCACCACCAGAAGCTCGGGTATTATCGTCCATACCCACACCCCGTGCATGGTGAGTGCAGAGGCCCGCTGTACACCAGCCCTCCAGCCAGTCCCAGGTCTCTCCTGGGGTGGGGAAGAACCAGGATTTCCTTCTGACTCCACCCTTAACATCATCGCATATTTCAAGTCCTTGTCACAAAGCGCCTTCGTAACTCTCAGGAAACTTTGCCATTGTCTTTGCACTTTGAGGGTGTAGTCCGGAAAGAAAGTGATGCGGCTGTTCTGGAATTCCACTGGCGGGGCGGAGCGGAAACATTTCAAGATGACACCCCTATCACGGAAGTTAAAGATCCTAGCGAGAAGCGGTCATGGGGTAGGCTCCAGGTCTTGGTTTGCCCCCTGGCACCCGATGCGCCCGCTCCACTGAGAAGAAGTTGGAGAGTCCACGGGGCTTGAGGTAGTTAGTGATCAAGTCCTCCACGAAAAAGTACGCAGATGGCCCTTCCGCTTGTTCAGGCACCCCAATTATGTGGACGTTGTTGTGCCTGGAGCGCCCTTCGTAGTCGTCCAGCTGTTGCTCCAGCTTTGCGGTATGCGTTTGCAGGTCCTCTACCCTTTTTTACAGCTCAGACGTATCTTCCACCAGGGAGGTCGTCTTGATTTCATCATCTTTTAATCGTGATTTCATGGAGTGCATATCTTCCCTGATGAGAAACACCTCAGTGGAAACCGTGTCTATACATGACTCTAAGGACGTGTGGATGGCTGTAACGGTGTGAAGAATATCCTGCAATGTTGGGTCTCCTGGCTTCCCTCCGGGCTCGTGTTTGTCAGAAGCGGCTGACCCTCCATTGAGGCTCGCGCCGGGACCCCGTCCCATGCATATTTCAACAGTTTGGCCTGGAGGGTCGCCCTTGAGCCGCAGCCCCCTGCCATAATGGATGCAGGTCACTACAATCAGGCTCCCTTGTGGTTGGTGCGGAGGACAACGTGTAGTGGCCGGGAGTGGGGTCACCAAAATCCTCCCCTCCGTACCAAACAGGCCATGGTTGACCGGATTGTTATAGCTGATACCACACTTCGTCAATCTTCTAGCCCAGGAGCGTGAGGAAGACTTTTGTCAAGGCTACCCCTGGTAAGCGTCGCAGTTGTGCCCCAGAGTGAATGTCAGGGGAGGATGGGTCAATGTTGCAGGAGATGTTTAGTGGCAGCCAATGTACACTTGTGCGGCGACTATGGCGGCCAGCTGCACAAGGCCGCAGTGCGATGTAACCAGACAGTCTAGAGGGTCACCACAGTATCTCAATTAATGCCTCAGTTCCTTAGCATGCCACGAGGCAGAGAGACATCCAACACTGTCCACAGCCCTTGCTGCACAGGTCTGGAGTACAAACTCGGAGCTATGCTTTGGGTCGTCAACACCCTGGCCCCGTGGTTTGGGCCCCACGCTATCCCTGGTACACAAGGCCGCTTAGCAGTCCAATGCCGCACCTCGCTTCCAGCCGGCGTGGGTACCCACCTCACTACACTCGCTCCATGAAGTCAGCCTGTGGTGGTGGTGACCGTTGTCAGCACCATCGCCAATTCTGCAGGGACGCGCCCACAGGCCCCTCCGCTCCTCACATAGCTGTCAGCCCTCCATTACACTGGATTCCCAGCGGCGCACACGCTGCCTCCTGAGATTCACAGTGAGTTGCGATCGGAGTACAGGACTTCCCGCCTGCCTCAGTGGGGTGCCGCCCGCTATCTCCCAACTCTTCAGGGGCCATGATTCAGAGGTTTCCGCTGCCAGTAAGACTCTCGACTGGCCCGCCGCACGGCTGCAATCACGCCTTTGTCTAGCCCGGTGTCTTAGATCGCGTCGCCGACTCTCTGTAGCCTCTGCACGGCCACAAGTGATATCAATTAGGGCCGTAGCCCTTCCGGATGAGGATTCTGGAAATCCCGCTTCACTTTGAGTATGTTATAGGCGGATATAATGCGGATTTCATGCTCGGTTGGCAGAGCCAACAGATCCGGCAGCCATCGTAGTGCTCGGCTTGGCCACGCTCCCAGAAAACTCAATATTGATTGAAGTTTCATCAATGTGTTTGGTGGTTTTAACAGTGCACACTTCTGTAGGAAATGTGTTTTCAAGGCTTCTGCCTTCAATTGATAGCTAGCAATCCAAGAACAGGATACTGAGAGAGACAGTTTTAGATTGTTTTAAATGAATTTTGTTGCCCCTGTTAGCACATCCCAAAACTATGCAATCTACTCTAGCTAATAGAATATGTCCAGTGTAGGTCATTGACATCGAAGCCTTGTAACAGTTCAATTACATGGGTGGAAAGCTGTTGTGGGCTATTTTTAAACCTTTGTGGCAATCAACAAAACTGTTCTTGCAAACTTAGAGAGCAGAATGCAGTTAAATACGAGCTTTCATGTGCTATTTTGTGGCAGAAAAACCCATTAATTTATCTAATAGTTTTATAGTTTTACACACTATATTGTTCATTAGTGTCAAACTATGCATGTTTTGTAGAGCAAATGTGCATTTAGCAGTGTTCAAGTGTCTAATCTAAAACTAAATGATATTAATTGTGTGGTTTAATAATTAGAAACAAAGTATTATTCATTGGTGAGGGGAAATTTCTTTTACACCTTGGTATTCAGGTTGTGTATTTCTCTAACTTATATTTTAGACACAAATTTAATGGAGTATTGTTGTTGTGGTTGTGGGCTTGACCTCACAGGTATAATGTGATAAGGGGATCCATCATCCCAACCAACATGATTGTAGTATAATGCCAGAGCTTGAGCTAAGGCCCACTCCTTGGCATATATATATTTTACTGATTCTGGAACAGAGTCAGGAAAATCAGGAAAAATTACTGTTTCTCCCCATGGGTACTCCATAATAAACTCTGGTGCTCAATCTTGTTCAGCCAAGGGAATGTCATAGCCATATGACAGGTTCTCCCAAAAGAGAATATTTGTGGTGCGTGATATATCTCCCTCCTTCTAGAGTTGCAATTCATATAATTGACTAGGGACACTCAATCTCTGGTCTGGTGTTTTCACCTGGATGTCGTTATTTGTTGCTACTGCCGCCAGATACTCCATAAACATCTGGTGAACGATTGTGACTTCTGCCATGTTGCCCAGCATGGTCAGAGCCCACTCCCCATTCAGAATCAGTGTCCTCAGAAACCGGGGCATTGTGAGTACTTGTTTGGTTTCACTTTTTTTCTGATCTGCACTCTGATCACCTTCCTATCTCTGAGCATTCCTGAAAAGAGTGAGAAGGATATGTATCAGTATCCTGATACATATTAGGCATTTTAATTGTATCACCGGTGCGCAGATTGTAGCGTTTGTCTAAGTGCTCCTGTTGAGAAGATCCACTCCGTGCCTTAGACTTTTATTTCTTTTTTCCTACTATCCCACTTCTTCTTAGAACACTCACTTCAAGTTATCCTTTTCAGAATTACTCTTAATATGTGGTTAACTAGGTCTGGCTTCAAAATCATCTCTACCTATTGATGTATAGGTTTGCTCAATCATTTTAGGTAATTCTCGCTCCTGATCTCCTGGAGCATCCTGCGTCTGTCGTTAGCGTATAGGCAACGCTACTGCTTCCCCTTTTATAATACTTAGCATTATTGCAGACAAAAAGATAGTAGACTTCTACAGCAACTTTGACCCACTGCCAACTGACTGCGGCCACCTCCCGACACACACCAACAACTCCCACAGCCATCTCACCAATTAGGACACCACTCACCAATACAATCACCACAGCAATCATTACCTCCATTCACTCCAGAGCACTAACAAACTCCTGCCCCCACCGTGCCTTAACCTGGGATGGAAAAGCAGAGGTGAAGCCACTCCTGAAAAAACCCTCTGCCAACTCTGGTGAGCTCAAGAACTACTACTCCATGTCACTGCTCACCTTCCTGGCCAAGATCCTGCACTCGGACACTTACCAACCTTAACCTTGGCATCATCCTGGACAGTGATCTCTAAATAAAGCAGCAGGTCATTGCAGTTGCTACTCCTGCTTCCACATCCTTTACATGCTTCGTAAAATTATCGGGTGGATCCCCATCAGCACCAAGAAAATGGTGACTCAAGCCCTTGTCACCATCCTACTTTTGTGTAAAATACATGCACTGTATTTATTAATAGCAGGAAATTAAACAGTGTAATCAGCATTACGAGAATGGTGAAGACAATAAGCAATTCAACAGTTGTGTGGTTATATAAGATATATGCTCGCATATGAGTACTGCTATGATTTTTGCTCCTACCTGACGCCACCTAACCTAGTGTGTCTAGGGTGGGTGAATCTGCCAGAATCCCTGTAGGGTGATCTGATTCCCCTTTTACCTGTGGGTAAGTGTCATCAGAGAGCCCATCTTGGTCGAGAGCTGGGCATCATCTCTCGCAGGTGGCAAACAGGAATCAGCTGGGTTGGAATTCAGGCATGGGGCGACCTCAGAAGTGTCAGTGAAATGCTCATCTGCCTCAACTAAGGAGGAAGGTAGTTTATATAATAGACTGCACTCATGTAATCATGCAGAATCCCCAGTCAGGCCTCTATTGTTGAATATTTTAGGATAGCTCAGTCGCCGAGTAAACAATAACAAACAACAACATTTTGTTTAATGAATTTAGAACTTGTATAGAATGTTTGAGGCACTTGATAATGTGCCTATGAAGAAGTGTAAATATAAGCCAAGCCATTTTAGAGAATGTTATCCTGCACAGGCATGCAAACAAATGTGTGTTAAAAGTCAGTGGATAAGAAAATATGCCAACTTTAAAACTTGGAAAAACCAAAGGTGGTGATGGACGGAGCGTTTACAATACAAACACTCACCCCCAGTCAACTGATCTGGGTTTAATCCATCACCGTTCTGTTGCTCACTCCGCCACCCCAGTTCAGACATGGCCATATGCAAATCAGTCTGACCCTGTGCCTCATGGGAACAGTCCAGCCTGAACTGCCAAGCCATGTCTTCCCTGGACCGGAATCAAGCTTCCCAGGACTGGTTTCTGGCATTACAGCCGCCTTCAGCCGGGCTTGCTTGACTCCAGTGGCAAAGTGAGCAAGGGACTCACGTCTGAGCATCCCCTGCCAACTTAGGGCGAACAAAGAAAAACCAAAGGTGGTGACGGATGGAGCGTTGACAATACAAACCCTCACCCCCAGTCAACTGATCTGGGTTTAATCCATCACCGTTCTTTAGCTCACTCCGCCACCCCAGCTCAGACATGGCCATATGCAAATCAGTCTGACCCGGTGCCTCATGGGAACAGTCCAGCCCGAACTGGGGTGGCGGAGTGAGCTAAAGAACGGTGATGGATTAAACCCAGATCAGTTGACTGGGGGTGAGTGTTTGTATTGTCAACGCTCCGTCCATTATCACCTTTGGTTTTTCTTTGTTCGCCCTAAGTTGGCAGGGTATGCTCAGACGTGAGTCCCTTGCTCACTTTGCCACTGGAGTCAAGCAAGCCCGGCTGAAGACGGCTGTAATGCCAGAAACCAGTCCTGGGAAGCTTGATTCCGGTCCAGGGAAGACATGGCTTGGCATTTCGGGCTGGATGTTCCCATGAGGCACAGGGTCAGACTGATTTGCATATGGCCATGTCTGAACTGGGGTGGCGGAGTGAGCTAAAGAACGGTGATGGATTAAACCCAGATCAGTTGACTGGGGGTGAGTGTTTGTATTGTCAACGCTCCGTCCATCATCACCTTTGGTTTAACTTTAAAACTTGAGCATGGAAAATGTTGTTGTACCTACTCTGGCCTAAATGTGACCACAAGACAATATGGCACATCTGTCTCCAGGATTTCATGTTGGATTTATTGGGGTTGAGAGCCAGGCTGAGTGATGTTACTAAATTCAATAGTTGGCAGCTTCAAGTATTTCGTTACTTCATTTAAAAAACGAAAACCTAAAACGTGGAGCATCATACCAGACTGGAAAATTGCTACTGCTGCTACTCAGGGCTGCTGGGTGTGCCACCCCAGTTCGCTGCCACTCACCTTTTCAGTTTTCAGGTGCACAGCAGAATTCCTCACCCTCTAGAATTCCTGCTCTTTAGGGTTGGATTTAAGGCAGGTGGTGAACGAGTGGATTACTGCCACTGCAGTATATCCTCACTGGCATTTAGGACAAAATGTTGCCTAAGTGGTATTAAAGTTAACTATGGAAATAATTTCGGTAGCCTAAATTGGGGAATTTCACAGGGCTTCCCAAAGGGTTAAGTTTCCGAACTTCACCTAACTTTGCGGAAAAATATCACGTTTTACAGCTCTGGTCTTTCTATTAGACATAGTGAAACAAATGATGAAATATTCTGTACATAAAGACAATTTAAATGTCTCTGAGTTTATTCACAGGCCTTGGTGTTAGTGATACGTGGTTAGTAAAAACCAATAGAATGGCATCAAATACATCGTTTATATATAATAACTAATCATCTGGAGGTTCTGCACGGGAATTTCCATCAGGGGTAGTTTTAGATTGCACTCTCCGGAATCTGATGAGTTGCCATATTTTGAGCATTTCAGTTTATTTGCAAAAGTTGATGCGATTACATTCTTAGAATTGTAATTTACTACACGCTGTTCATGTCGTTGGATGTGTTTTATTTACAGATCCTAATATAGAATGTAACTTTTGTACTTATATGAATCTGCGTGGCCCTCTATAGTGAGCTCAATGTGCCCTTTCTGGAGGTCAAAATGGTTACAGTGCCGACTGACTGGCGTATGCCGAATACTCACATCAGTTGAATAAAGCATTATTGTAATTTAAAAAGGACTGCAGGTTTATAATAGCAATAAATCCTTCTATAGCTGGACCATTAATCAGCGCGATAAGGACTTCGAAGAGTAAGTGCCTGTGGCAAAGCCTCTGGCTCCAGAGCCTCTCTGTCTCTGCCCTTATCTCGCTGACACCCTGCTATCCGGGCAGTATTATTATTATTCAGATTATAATTATTGTCAACTCATTTGCTTTCTCAATTTCTCATCTGTACAGTTGACTTCTGACTCCAGCAAAGTCCAATCAAAGAGTGATTTGAAAGGAGAAGTCGCTGGTCGAGCTGAGCCTTGCTCTGGGGCAGCGAGTAAGGAAAATAAACCAGAACTCGCACATTTCTATGTAAATGTAGGGGCTCGTTGTTTTAAAGTGTTTTAAAAATGTGCCCAATTATTCATAAAGAACTAATTGCCTATTTCGAGTCATCAGCTGAACAGATCAAAACACATTTCTAATCATAATTACAGTTGTGACATGCTTTATGAGCTTTGCCTTTATGTTGCGTTGCACAATATATAGTGATTGATTTGCAAGTGTTTATACCATGAAATATGCCATGTATAGAAATAGCCATTTATAGATAGGCTGATAGCAGAAGAAAATCCACTCCTGCACAGAAAACATAGAATGAAAATCAAGTGGAAATATGCTGAGGCGTATTTAGCCCAGCACAATGCACCTCCAACCATCCCTTTGGCGAATATTTCCTGTCCACGGTTTCTAGCTCTTTCTTGGTTCAGTATGAGGAATGAGGAAAGCATTGGCAAATACAATAAGTTTGATATCGTTTGACAGAATTTATGCTTTTTAATGCTTGGTTTATTTTATCAGGATTTTTGTAAAATGTATTGTTCAAGGTCATCGCCAATATATAAGAAATAACATTGGCAAAATGCAACAATATTTCTTTCATCTCAAAAACAAGAAATTTCCATAGTTGTCCCTGGCACTGAAGGGAACTACTTGGTGAGTGGTGAACTGCTCGTGAAAAAACATAGGCCTAGATGTATCAAGCTGTTTGCGAATCACAGAGGCCGAATTTCTGCGAATTTCGGCCTTTGCCAATCGCAAACGGTCTATTTGCATGTTTTGGCATGCATCAAAAATTCGCAAATTAAGGAATCTCAAAAATGTGAGATTCCTTATTTTGCCATAGCATTTAAGGAATCACAATTTTGCGATTCCTTAAATGCTATGTATGTAGCATTTTTGAATTGCGATTTTTGGTTAAGAAATCGCAAATTACCACCAACTTGGAGTCGATGGTAATTTGCGAATTCTTTAAAAAATGCACAATTTGGCATTTTTGAAGGTGGCATGTGACGCACCCACACACACATAGGGCATGTATGTGCACCATATGCACACACATGTACATTTCAGGGGTGCAGCAGGGTGTCCTTGAGACACCCCTGCACCCTTGAAATTAGTCTCAATTTGCGAATAGCAAATTGCGAATCGGAAAATGAGATTAATTTCACAATCTTTCCTATGGGCCCCCTGGCCCATAGGAATGCATGGGAAATGATTCCTTAATTGTGAATTCGCAATTTGCGAATTCGCAAATAAGGAAGAGTAAGAAATCGCTAAAAATTAGCGATTTTCTACATACATTCCATTTTGCGATTTCTAAATAGCGATTCCTTAAAAATCGCTATTTAGAAATTGCAAAATTGAATGTTGATACATCTGCCCCATAATGCCATAACTCACAGTAAAAGTGAATTGGGCTGAACATTTGTCCCATGTTTTATGCTGTATTGGGATAAAAAACAGACGAACGGATGAAGAAAGTTGGCTGAAACTGACTACATGTATATCTAGAGATAGATAAACAGACAGTCAGTCAGTCAGATAGATAGATAGATAGATAGATAGATAGATAGATAGATAGATAGATAGATAGATAGATAGATAGATAGATAGATAGATAGATAGATAGATAGATACTTTTACTAAAATTAAAAAAATCTTGACTAACGCCAGACCAAAAATTGTTCTTCTATTGTGTTAGTATTATTCACAATGGCTTGAGAGTCTGGAGTGTATAAAAGTGCTTGGCCCTTTTATCTTGTACAAAGCACTTGTTTTGGGGTCAAATGAACTCTATCGTCTAATTTAATGTATTTTTCAAATGTTTTTTATAAATGCAAATATACCAAAATTATCTACAAATGTAAAGTCTACTGTGTGAAAGAGTGTGGAGTTGGATAAAATGTGTGAACTATGTTAGTGCAGAGAAAGGTACGATCACCTGATCACACGCCTTAAACAAGAAGAATGACAATATAGGTCTGAATACTTCATTTATGAATTATGCATTATTTGGGTGTTCCTGTATATAACCACGTGTCTCATTGCCAGCTTTAGCATACTAAGGAATAAATAAAGAGCCATACATAACAATACAGATTATTCAATATTGAAATATTATGAGAAAAGGGCACTAATCTTCGCACCTTCAGATTGATCCAAGACAATCAAACGCATGAAACATGTTGGAGGGGAATTTGGATTTGGTAAAATTACATAAGTATCCTCTGGTTGGCTTAAAATGCTATTGGGAGATCTACACACTGTAACTTCCAGGTTAGAAAAACTATGTAAATATAATAATGTTATGATTACACCGTCCCTATTTATTTTTCTTGATTAAAATTGTTAAGAAAAAGGGAGGTCCCGTTCACAAAATGTCAGCAATTGCTCCAGTACGTGTACTCCCACATATTTGTAGATAACACTAGACCCCAACACCAAGCTGGCATTTTGCATTATTCACCAGTTCTCAGAAGAAATCACAAATACTTTTCATTAATACATTCATGAACATGCTATAGCATTTGTACATGAAGCAATGTATATATTGTCCATTTCAATACGTGTAAATGAATCACTGAAAAGCAATTGCAGTTTACATCGTTTTTCCGTTTTCACCACAAGGAAATATTTTTTTCCGATTGAGAAACATTTTCCCATACACCCTAACAACGTTGGTGGAGTATCTGCATCATTTGAACCCCGAAGAAAGAATAACTCCATCCTTGACAAAAGTCCCTACAAGACCATACGTCGACCTAGTTTTACAAAAGCAAATTCATGTTTTGAATTCACAAGTCCTAAATTTACACTCAAAAAGCAACATAGTCACACGGAGCATTATGTCAATATGTTGAATCATTATGATGAGAGATAGCAAGCCTGTCAGGAAAACAGCATGACCGGTCCCGCATTTCCTTCAAGCTTGGCAAAGACGTGCAAAGCACACTTGAGACAAAGCACACAACCATGAAATACGTGAAATTGGGTTACTAGTTGCAAAGGATGTAACTCCTTCCCAAGTGATAATGCTGCAACATTCTCTTTACAGGGAACCAACTACTCCATTGTACCCATTGACTCGCTCACAGTAGCATAGCAGAGCAGTTCAAATCCTACCAGGGGAGGTGGTGTGGGTTAATACCCTCAGCTCACGAGTACGCCACAAAAATACTATGCATTCATTTCATTCAAGTATGTACAAGTTGGCATTTGGAAATACCTTGGGTGATACCTGTAGTAAAGTTGGCCTCCCAGAACGCCATATCATAAATAACAGTACTGCTGCACATATGCATAGCCTCAATATCATAGGGTGGAAGTCCAAGAAGTCAGGCCTGCTGGCTTTGTCATGGTAGCACCTCAATTATAAAAGTTTAAATATGTCATTAAAACCCAGTGCTAGCCACAATAATAACATCCTCTAATGGTTGTATGTTGGAAGAACGAGTTCCACAACACTGAGTACCCTAACAACGAGGTTGCTACCACGATTCTTTTTACCACGTAATCCATTACCATGATTTTTCTTTGTAAAGGCATGCATGGTAAAAGAAATGCATTCCAACTACTACCCCGATTCCCCCCCCCCCAACCTCCCTACCCTCTAAAAACTAACCACAACTCCCTCGCCCCTAAAAACATATACGATCCCCCTAAAAACGAACACAACCCCCTGTTAAGTAATCCCAACCCCTGCCATGCCGGAAAACTAACCCCAAACCCCAATAAAGAAATCTGCACCCCTAAATACTAACCCAAACCCCTCCATCCCCCTAAAACTAATCCCAAACACCACACACCCCCTAAAAACTAACCCCAACCCCCACCCCCTGAAAACTAACCCCAACCCGCACCCCTTCAAACTAACCCCAAACTCCACACCCCCTAAATACTATTCACAAACCCCTCTTACCTGTTCCTGTGCTACACTCCTCCGTACTCCACCATGACTGAACACTAGACCAAATCAGCTGAGTGGTTAAGGCTGAGTAGTTGTTTGGTTTATGTGACTCCGGGGCTCGTTGTTCCAGAGTCGTGGCAAAGGTCATTTCCCCCTCTAATGGTATCATCTCTCAATAACGTTCATTAATGTATATTATAACAAGGGGTGTGCGATATTTGCACATGTGAAATTATACACAATTATATGTAATTACATGAAATGCATCTTGTATGCATCACATTAGAAAAAGAAGGCCAGTGTTGCAATTTGCACTCACAAATAGCACAAATGGCACATTGTGTGGCACAAGCATATATCCATTTTATGTACTCTAGATGAGTCCTTCATAGACATTCCCTTGCTAGTGGACACAGCTTCATAGGCTCCATCCAATCCAGTCCACCCCATTCTGCTCAACCTCTCACATTTTTTTAACTTTATTTCCACTTTTTATTACTTTTCCACTGCCCCTGTCTGTTTATTTTTAAATCTTTTCCCGATCAGCTAATTTATTTGTACCTTTCCTGTGAGAAAGTTATCTTTTTGCCTTATATCACCCCCATTTATTGACTGATACTGGTGGTTACCGACTCTGATTGTGCCCTGGTCTCTGCTAACCAGTCCCAGTACCACTGCTCTGTTTGAAAGGTATATGGTAATTAGGTGCTATTACAATTGGTTCTGATAACCTACCTGTAGGTCCCTAGTATATGGTAGGTTTAGAGACTCAAGTGGATTTAATGCACTAAGTGTGCACTGCTGTGGTGTCTGTTGTAATTTTTTTAAAGCCAGTCCTGCCTTGCGAGGTGGTTTTTAAATATAACTATGTCCAAATTCGACTTTGGAATGAAAAGTACTTTCAAAGTCTAAAACAACCTTTTTTTTAACATGCAAGTCACCCCGAGAACTGGCTTTGGTGCTCCACGGGTAGGATGCCTTGTATTGAAAAGCAGGGACATTATAAAATGTACTTTAGATGCCCTTGTGAGGGAAAAACTGCCAATTTTATTTTTCCCCAGTGTAGTATTGCTAGCTTCATAGGCTAACATGGTAAGACGCTACTAAAATTTAATAAAGTCTAACATTTGACAAGAGTGAGCTACAACAACAATTCCAAGTAACAAAATAAGAGTTACAATCAATCCAACCACTTGCACAGGTTAGATTTATCATAACCATTGCAGGAAAGTAGTCATACAACTTGCTTTCCTGAAATTACTAAAAGAAGTACTATAGCAGCGCCTTTTGATTGGCCAACTGTTGACAGACTGACCCAAGCTCTTCCTGATTAGGTGTGAAGTGGTCTGAGCTGAAACAAAGAGAGCAGCTGCAGGGAGGAGATCAGCAGATGCCAGGACAGGAAAGGGCCTGGGTAGCCAAACTGGTCTGCAAAGGGAGGAAGACAGAAAGTACAGGAACCAGGCCCAGCCGCACCCGAGTCAGATGGGAGCCCAAATTTAAATTAGGAGGGAGCTGCAAGGGAAGTGTAGGGGAACACTAACCACACCTGTGGGTTGGGTTAGCCAGACATGGACTCCCAGGAGAGAATTTTTCAATTTTGCATTTGAGTGAGAGACACTTTTTTGGACAAATATATGCCACAGCTCTAAGGAAGTGGTCATAATAGTGGGTGGCATCTTGAACCCCACTGTTTAGGGGTGCCCCCCTTGCCAACCTAGAAAAAATGAAATACATATGGGAGAGCTCCACAACACCTCTAATTCCAGCAGGAAAACATCAGGCGAAGAAGGACTGCTGTGCTTAACCCCTGGTCTGCACAAAGAGAGGATTGCACTCACAAGTACTGCACCTGCTGCACTCTCTGGAGTTCACAAAAGAGAACTTTGCCTTGCTTTCAAGATTAAGCAGTGGACTTCCTGATCAGCCACAGGACCAAAAGAGATGAAAGAAGTAACTTGCATCACCTCCATCAAGAACAACCCCTGCTGAACAGATCACCTGGACTTTACTCGATCTGGCCAGGTGCATTGGGGGAATTGAAGTTCCAAACCTTCAAGAAGCAACTCAAACCTTCTGAACCCTTTAATGGTGTTGTGGATCCTCAATGACCCTCAGGACACCTTCTGAAGAAGTCCAGAAGTTTGAGAACTTTTAGATATGTTTTTGGAAAAAGGTTCATTAGTTCACTGACCTTGACGACGAGAGCCAAGCTGGTGACCTCTAACCATAAATCGGCCTAACATGCAGGTTTACCCAGCTGAAAGCTCCAGTGCTCTTCGCCATTGGCAATGAAGTCAAAGACCTCCAGGACTAACTGAGGTATTGTGCTGAAGCAGGCCGCCGTTGTTGAACTAAAAGCAAGGTTGCCAAGGATGACCGCTCAACATCGAGAGTAAAAGCTCCAAAAAAGTGACTACTTGCGAAGGTAAAAGTTTGACTGGTCCCAATCTTCCAACATATCCGACCCGCACTCCCTCGTGGCTGGCTGAAACTTTGATTTGGCCCCAGTTAAGTGCGTGCACATTTACATTTTGGCACTAGAAAGTACATTTTCACATTTAATCCTTAAAAATTCGTATCTCCGATTCCCTACATTGGATTTGTAATGTTTTAGTGTCATTTTAAAGATTGAAATATTCTCTATGAATATAGATTGGTATTGAATTTGTATTGTGTTTTGTGTCCTACTGATGTACTGATTTGGTGATATTAAATGCTTTACACTCATGTCTCCTAAGTTAAGCCTGCCTGCTCGTCAGCAAAGCTACCAAAGGTTGAGCAAGGATTAATTTATTAATACTTGACTGGACCTTATTTACAATTGTAGTCTGAATACTAGTTGTAGGTACCTACCTGCACCTACTAATAAACCACCTCGCAACATGCCCCACATCTCTATTGCAGAGATAGACAGTAATCCTGGGCGTAGTTTGCGTAGTAGCTCTACGCGTAGCTACGCGAAGTGCACTTCCCACTACACACACTGCGCATAGCTATGCGAAATGCGTAGTGCGGTAGAGAAAATGCTGTTTGCACTGATTGCACAGTGCCGGATACTTGTCCGCACTGTGCAATCATTGCAAACGGCATTTTGCACAGTGCAAGCGGTTGTTTTCTGCCGCTAGAGTAGATTTGTGCTCGAGCTGCAGCTTTTTTAAAGGGGACTGATAGTTTCTCATCATGAGCGGTCGCGAGCAAACGCGACCACTCGCAATGAGAAACCTGAATTCACCGCGTTGAGAATCTCATCAGGAGGTTTATTTTCCATGCTCGTGATTGGCAACTTGATGCTGCTGACCGCAAGCGAGGAAAAAGTCTCACCGGGATGTTGATTTTGCTCGCTCCCGGTCGCCAACTTGACGTTGAGGACCACGAGCAAGCAAAAAATGTTTTTTTTATTTAAAAGGTATGTTTTAACTAATATTGTCACCTAGCTATAACGTCCCCTTAACCTTTGCTTTTCAGTGAATTTCTGAGATTTCTTTAAAAAAATGTAAGTAATATATAATAAAAATTCCAAACTATAATGTCATTGTAACCTTTGTTTTTTTTCAGTAAATCTTTGGGGTTTTTTAATTTAAAAAAGATTATGATCAGCATGTGCGGCATGGGGTTGAGGCCTAAAACTAACACCATGAGTGTGCTCAGCCTCACGCTGACACCCAATCCTCGTCTCAGCACAGCTTTTGACTGCCAGGCTCTACACCTAACCACTTTCAAGTGCTCCACCTTCCAGAGTGCACGGCCACAATCCATGTGCAGTGTGAGGTTAGGCACAGCACCCGGCCTGCGGCCAGGCCAAGTGCCCAAATCCCACAGACAGACAATGTGATGTTACAATATAAAAGGCATTATTTAAAGTAAGGCAACTTACTGACTTTGTCAAAGGACCACAACTAGACTAGCGAAGAATGTACTGAATTGCACTCAACAGAGTTCTTTAGAGTTTCATAAAAACCTACTTGAGCATCCATGGAGTTCCGCCAATAGGCTGAAAATACATGTCTCACTTCTCGTGCTAAGATTAGCACCGGTAACTTGATCAGTGCTGAAAAATCAGCCCGAGAACCACCACACAATGTGCAAAAAAGTGAGCGGGGATTTTGTTTTATCCAGCCTGCTCCTACCTAGCTTTCAAATTCTGCATTGATTTTTTTTATCACCCAGCCCAATCCACCCCATCGGATCACAATCCCACCTTTTCTTTACTTTATTTTATTACTTTCTGACTTTCCCTGTGTGTTTTTTTGTTATCTACATTTCTGTTGTCTTACTTTCCTGACCTGCCCTTTCTGTCCTGATTCCATATTCATTCCTGTCACTACTCCAGCCCCCACTAGCTATGGGGTCTGCCACTCGCACCCCTTGTGTGTGACAGAAATGGGTGGGGGTACAGTTCTGCCCTATTTTTGGTGACGCAGAAATGGCTGCACTTGTGTTCTGGGTATAGTATCACATCCCCCACAAGTTGGCAGCATACGGAAAGCTAGTCAAGGGCTGTGTCCTGTGGAAGCATAGGGTGCTCTAGGGGAAGTGTGGTGAACTGATCAACCTGCTAGGCATCAAGGTTCAGGGACTCGGTGAGTAATGTTTTTGTTTTCTAAATATTCAAATATTCATTTTTTTTTCAAGCTGCATGATCACAGTCAGCTAAGTTTACATGATTATATATATATATATCTATATCCATACATATATATTTATAAATATATATATTTTCCTCCTAGGCCCGAGTTTGAGAGTGTTGCAGGGGCTCTTGGTGGTGCAATCCTTGTAGGCTGCAGAGCCACGCCGCAAAATATGCACAAGTTTTACTAAGTGGTAAAGATGAGCTGCACTCACAGGTGAATTATTTCCAATCTGTTAATTTAATGATATAAAAGAGTACAACACGAACAATGTCCCTACATGTTTTGGCCCTACAGGGAACTTGATCACAGGATATTAAGCATTTCTGCCCTGTCACCATCTTAACTCTTTTTTCCTTCAATATTTTTTCATCGGTTCCGTCTACGACACCCTTCGCATTCTTGGGAGGTGTGGTGTTTCAAGTGCATATGTGCAACAAAAGGGAAAACTGTGAAAATCCAAACATTTTAAAACCAGTGCTTGAAAATTAATTATTTGTTAGGCCCTTGTCATTTTGCAGGCAAGCAATTACCAATGTTATTTGAGAATGCTAAGTTCATTCTAGTTGCATCCTTTGGATCAGTAGTTCTTTCCTAATTCATTAACCATGTACTTTATTATAAATCAAGTTTTTTGTATAAAAGAGTCATACTAAGTTCCACCTAAAATTATTAACAACAACATTTATGCCCTCCAGTGGGCTTATTGCCAGTTTATTTTCTTGTGATCCGATACCCATCAAATTATTTTCATTACATTACTTTTGATGTTCTTACAATATAATTCCCTATCATTTAATTAATCTCGTCAAATTGGGATTGATAAACAATAATAAAGTGATCAGTGTTTGTGCAAACTATGCAAAATCTAACAAAAAGAACTCTAATATTATCATAATCCTATAATAAATATCAAAGTCCATTAGTCGAAGAAGTCTTGATTCTTTTTCATTTCATCTACAAAAGTATGTATAACTCCTAATCATGATTCAGTCCATTAGGTGCTAATGTTCTTAAGGTCAGTATGTGGCACGATTCCATTTTTCGTAGCATTCATTCCCGATCTCCTCTTCATTCACTTTGTTCAATTTGCTCAATCGCATAGAATTTCTATTTCTTCCAGCCACTTTGATGACATATCTCCATTCGCCATTGCGCAGGGCAGCAAGAGAACTTGATTTGTTGAAGGGAGAGGGCAGGAATGCAACATATTTATTTACCAAGATATGTCACATTCCTGCTGTATCCCTGGT
Source organism: Lissotriton helveticus (assembly GCF_964261635.1). NCBI lineage: Eukaryota > Metazoa > Chordata > Amphibia > Caudata > Salamandridae > Lissotriton > Lissotriton helveticus. Next base: position 787,409,271 of record NC_136057.1, on the reverse strand, counting down.
CTGGTGCATGTAGTGCCACTAATGCTGGCACCCGTGCACCATGTTTTTTTTGTCCTCATTTATAGATAAGTGAGAAGACTTTAAGCAAAGCAATGGTTTATTCCTTGGGTCTCAAGATAACGTACCATCTGAATATTTGGGTACCCGAGGATCCAACGAAACCGGCTGCCAAGATCGTAGGATGGTATATATCTAGAGAATGATATCTCTGCCTCAAATCTCACTTACAATATAATCATTGGACTTTATAGGTTTTTTGAATTTACAGGATATTATATTATCAAGTTGTTAACCCAGTTGACCCAGATCCCCCAACTTCTGATTCTTTTTCTTGAAGAACTCGCAAGAGTCAATCTATGGATTTGTTTCACCGAGGCGACCCAGTCCAATATTACTGGGGGTTGAGCGGAGATCCATTTTAAACAGATTTCCCTCTATGCAAGTAGAATTAATAGAAATGAAAGGGAGACTTGTGAGTTAGAGAGATTATAGCTGGTGTTCTCCTCTGGAAAATCCCCAAAAATATCTAAAATCAGTCTTACCTTGAATTCTTGCCCCAAGACCTCCGAAACAGTCTTACCGATATTATGCCAAAAACCCTGGATAGGAGGACACTGCCAGAACATGTGCAAGTCGTCCCCGTCATCAGAAGCACACTTCAAACAAACCTTCTGTTGTTCACCTCCCAGTTTTGAAAGTTTCTTCGGGGTCCAATATGCCCTATGGAGTGGGAACATATGGTTTCTCTTAAGATGGGTGGCTTTAACCACATTCCATAAAGTATGCCTCAATACTTGCCATAAGTATGTTACGTAGATCGAAGGCAGGTCTTTTCTCCAGGGCTCCTCCATAGGTACTGAAGGTGGCTCCCCCTTAACCAAAAGCCAATACCATTTGGAGACCTCTGTACGTTGATGAAGGGGCATGATCTTCATTTACTTCTTCCTCTTTATCTAACTTGGCAGCCCAGCTAGATAGCTGATAAAACTTGAATCTAGAAAGTCTTAGACGTGTAGTGTTACAAAGTACTTCCCTCCCTTGCACCATGTTGCAAGGGTGCCACATTACATCCCAGATTGTTTTTGTGCAGAAAGGGACACCTTCCTGAACAAACTAATTCCATAGAGGATTTTTCCTCCTTCCAAGTGTGCTGCTGCAGAATGCAGCTCACTTAGAAAATGAAAAACATGAGGAGAAATAAATATATTACTGTGAAGGCATAGCATTTAATGCCTTCTTGGTACAGAGTAACACAATTAAGCAACTTGTGCTTTTTTTGCGTTACTCCATATTTACCAATCCAGACAGAGACATGCAAGGTGGCTTTGCAATGCATGCCTTGGTAAATATCACATAAAGATTTGCATTGCCCTTGTGCAAGGGCAACCTAAACCCTTGATACAGCTGGGCCCTGGTATCCAGAGTGGTGGTCCAAGGTGCCAGCCTGACAGGGAGGGTTTAGGACTGTAGAAGTGGAGAGGTCATCAAGTGAGTGACACTGCCAGGATTCTGTTCCCCTGCAAGCCAGGTGCTTCCTTGGGCTGATGTAAGGGATGTTACTATTATGGTAGTAGTATACCAGGGGTGTTAGCATTCTTCTATGTGGCTTTATGTAGCTCATACAGCCTTAATCTCCTTGAAGTGCAATACGCAAAGGGAGACAAATTTGGCCCATTAATAGTTAAAGTGGGCAGAGAAGCAAATCTATTTGTTGGAATGATTGAATAGTTCAAAATATAATTTTAAATTAGGAAACTAGAAATAGGCTATCTGATTTAGAAAGTGCAATGCTGTGCCTGCCTAAATGTTTCTTTGTAGCGAGTATCACTAATCATTATCTTTACTCCTTTCATAAGGATCCAATGCAAATAGGGCATCCAAGGCACAGCCACAGGGAACAAAGGCTGATGCTGTCCCCCATCACCAGTGCTTAGGTGGCGACTACCACCACCAGTGCTGTGATAGATGGTTCTGCTGGCCCCAGTAAGTCATGTTTATTATTACTTCTTACTTTGAACTCTTCCCACTACTCATGTATTACGGCCTTCTGTAGTTATTTTTTTTTCTACTCCCCAACCTAATATTTGTTAGCCCTACATTTCCCTTTGTTTTCTGTAATTCAGGCCAAATTATTTACAAAACATGTCGGTTGAGAAGGCTTTCTTGCACATACAGTCAAAAAGTAGTGATAGAGTGGTTATGGACCCACAATTTTGTCTTATACTACTAGTTTGATTGCCAGTGCAGCATGGCAGGAACAACATACCAACCAATACCATATGCCCCTTGAATTCAGTTGCACCCTTTCATTGTATTTCATTCTTTTCTAGTCATATCATTATCCTTCCTTTGGGACAAAAAGGTTTTTGGTTGACTATCTGGTTTTTACAGTGTTGTCAACCAAACCTCTCAAAGTGCGACTTTTGATAGAAGATAGCTAACCTTACTTTAGTAAGTTATTGCTATTGTATCTTGTGCAAAATAATTACTTAGGTGGTTAATCTGTTTTGAAATAGGGTGCATTATGTTTTTGTCTAGGCGTGCAGTCTACCAGTTCCGCCATCAGAGCCAGTCAGCCATGGATGAAGGAGACCTAGCTTGAGGGATGGGGAGAAGTCCCAGTGGTGATAGGGACACGTGGTAAGTTACCTTGCTTTCTTACTGACAGTACTATATTTTTTAAGCTCTCCTGACTTTCACCTCCCTGCCCACACTGTTTTGCCAACTAAAACTGCAGCGTGATTCAATTTGGTGCTGCAGTGTAGGCAGAGAAATGTCTCTCTGCATCATTTAACAGCACATCGTGAAGCCTCAAACACGTACAAATAAAAGGCAAGGAATGTTTTACACTCTGTCAACGACTACTCCACTTCATCGTTCTTTCTGTCCCATCTGTCCCAAAAATATCAATTATTTCCATCTCGGCATGTCTCACATTTTTCTGACCAAGTAAGTTATATTTAATGGCTTCCATTGCAGATTTACAGTTCCAATGTTTCCTCCGTCAAACAATATTATTAAGCAAAAGTATAGTAAATGATCAGTGACACGCAACCCTTGCATAGTTTTAGAAATGGGATTTCTGTTTGGCATAGGTATGCAACCTGTCCAAGCAGAAACCACAATCATAAACAGGGTAAGTCAGATACACATCATAAGTTAACATGTGCTCACTCTCCAGTATCTTGGCACAGAGGAGGCAGGCCTAAGAGGCAAACTGTAAAATATTTGTTCAACACTTTAAACAGTTTCATAGTGAAAACACCACAAAGTGATTTCACACCAGATTAGAAAAATACAAATGAAACAAATCCAAAACAACAACAATCCAATATGTAGAAGTTGACATATTAATTTATAATGATTGAATGTAAAAATATTGCTTAGAAGCAATAGGCACCTATAGGGTTTATCTGGTATCGCTGGACCGGTGCGTAGTCAGGATGTTAAACCTTACCGCGATAGAGCATGGGCCGGTTACAGGAACCATGAAAGGCCCACAGAACAAAGTACCTTGATCCTGGTCGCAACAGCGAGATGTGGGGTGCAGCCAAATGATGCAGTTGTGTCGATCTTGCAGTAGAGGTGATGCATTGAATTTCTTCACTCAGTGGTGGCAATGTGCCAGTTCTGAAGATGATGTGCCGAGCCAATAGGCATTGGTTTTGTAAATGATGCGCCGGGTTTCTCCAAGCATTCAAGGGGACGTGTCGATCTTCCCACACTTCAGAAGCGGCGATGCAGATTCAAGGCGATGTGCTGGTTCTGATAACAATTCGTCGATTCTTCTCCAGCAACAGTGACAAAGAGTCAGTTCTGCTACAGGCAGACAGGAGATGCTTTAGTTTGACTGGAGCAAGTACCTAGGTTCACTTCCAATCGACCAGGCACAGAAGCAGTTGGTGAAACTTTGATTAGGGCTAGGCAGAACTCATGGAGTTTCACTCTGTACAATTCAGAGACATTAGCTAAAAACTCAGTTGCAGTGTAGTTCCTATATTCCCAATAGGCTCTGTGCATTGAAATAATATATCCTATAGATCAGACGTAGGACTGAGGTCGACTAGGTTTCTATCGAATATATTCAACTTAATAGTGAAGGCCAGCTTGCTCAGAGGTCACTAGAAACTTTCTCGAATTCACAAGAAGGGATTAGTTTCTGACAACCGCATAAACATGACAACTTTGTTTCCCAATAATAAGAAAAGTATCTCTAGAGTCGTGGAAACAATAGATAAGTATTTCACACAGTCACTGGTGCATGCTTCATTTTTACAGAGGTGCAGAGAAATAGAGAGATGGGCGTTTTTAATAAAAGGTTTAATTGAACAGTCTTCTTTCTCATGCAAGTAATGTGAACTGCTACAATCGTAATGCAGACTGCAAAGTATAATGCATACAGCGAGAACAATATTATAAAATAATACTGTAAGAGCATTGTATGGTATCTAAACCATATATAAATACATACATAAATAACAAGGGCTAAAAGTACTCAACTGTTGCTTGTAAAATATGCCTACCCCATTGTACCTAACCTAAGTCTAGTACGCGGGAAGGAGTAAATGTGGTGTAGCATAGGTTTAGTTTTTCTTTGCCAATAATCTATCCAAGGTTTCTCTAGGTTCTAATCAGCTCCATACCTTTAGTTTAGAATGAAGGAGGTCTTGTATCTCAGTCTCGGCACTCGATTTCCCAACACCCCACAAGGGGAATTTGGAAACACTGGAGCTGGACTCTGGCTGAGAGAAATGCAGCCTCTCTATCAGTGCGGCAGCAGGAGGGTCTGCTTCCTTTGGCACTTGCTGCAGCGAGCTGCATCGGGCAAGTAGATAGTCGAACTGCTCCGAACCACCGTGTCTTGCTAGAGCAAGTGAAGGCATATTTATACCTTGAAGGTGTCTAGTTTGAGGTATATAATCGGGCATAATAATGTCAGGAAAGAACTCCAAGGGGATAGTAGTTCTTTGTAAAGTACATGAGTTCTTGGACAAATCAATATTCAAGCAAGGGAAGGTCTCTGACTGCTTAAGCCGATTGTCCAAGAAATCGTTGTGACGTTTATGGTAAGGGTGGAAGTAGCCATGCCTGTATTTGGTCTGCATGGGCTATGTCTAAATAAGGGAATGATTTAGATGCCTATATTTTGGCAGTGTGAATTGTACGTATATAAGGGCATGAATTGGGAAAATTCACTCGGATCATAAAATGCCATACAACGCCCACTCCACTTTATTATGCACAACATTACTAAGTTCTAAAACACATAAAACATATCTAAACATGTGTTAAAAAACCCCACCAAAAATACATAAAAATGCATTCAAAATGGTTGTACACGAAGAGAGCATTTGCGCTGTACGCATTTAAAAGCAATGTTTCATTTTAAGCATATAGATGACATTTAAAAAACGCTATCTGAATGAATCATGAAAATACATTTATGAAATTGCTCTTAAATACAGAAGAAAAGGTCGAGACCATTCCATGACAGTATATATAAATTGTTTGGTTGTGAACAAGGTCAAATATTGTCTCTCGGAAGTATTCAAAGAATTCTTGTTCTCTAGGAATAGTTCTACTTTAAGCAGAATATTGTGTGCCAAAAAAAGTTCAATTTTGGAAAAAGGTCAAATCATAGAAAAATATAGTTCCAAAGTTAGAAGTTTGTTTTTGAAAAGTGGAGGGCGAATTCAGAGAACACTGTGTGCTAACTTCAAAAGTCACTGTCATTGTTTGGAGAAAACATCAAAGCTGGTAAAGAATTTGTCTACTACTGTAGGTGAAAGTTGGACTACCTCGTTAAGCAGATAAATTGCACATAGATGAGAAGCATTGCCATCAGCATCAGCCGCAGTAGCAATGTTCAAGTGTGGTACCTGTGTGCCTGTTACTCCACATATCTCAACCTCTGCAGTTTGTGTCTGTGAGATCTCAACGAATGCCGTCATCAGGATTGGTAGCCACTGGGGACAACACAGTGCATGAGCCGTTACTGGTTGAAGCAAAGTATCAACTTCCGTTGGCAGGACTGATAGGAGTCTAGCATGCATTCTTCTCCACATAGCAAGCATCGTAGAACAGGTAAGATGCAATCTGGCCAGATTGGTCGGAATGATAGAAACCACGTGGTATTTAGATCTCTTAAACGAGCCAAGCCCAGAATTTGTATCATATGCTCCTGACACTTCATTGCCAGGAGGGTGTTCTCCAAGGTGATCTGGGTGTCGATGGTGACCTGACTTGCCATATCGGAACAGAATGAATAAAAATAGTATTCCTGCTACGAGACCCAAAACGAGTGCAAGAAGTTTGAAAATATTCCTAGGACTCTTCAAATGGTGCTAACAGTCCCGAAAAAATCATCTTAAATACATGTACAATACCACTCGTATCAGACATGTTTAAGATTCGACCTAACATGTCTGAGAAATGTATAGGGCAGTTTGTCGATATAAGGGCATGTATCTCTGCAGAAGTCCTTGCAACCTGCAGCTCATACATCTCTTTGGCCGAGGTCAGTGGCACAGTTTTTTGTAAAAGAATGGCTTTCAGTCTGCTTAAAGTATCAATTTGAAAAGAAGAGATGTTCAGTGAAGACTATAATGGCGACTCCCGGTCTGGCTTAGTTTTAGGAAACAATACTTGCACACAGCAAGTGACCCTGGCTGACACAGTAACGAGATAGGGGGTTCCTGGCAACATGCCACAACAGCTGTGATCATTCAACATAATGTAACTTCCATTAGAAAGCTGCCTAAAAATTGGATCTATCACTGCAGCTGGAGAACCTTGCAGGTGTCAGGATAAGTTGTTCGAGGAACCATTGCAGGCCCCGTGTAAATTAATACCCTGACATAAGAGTGAACCACTTAGGGGGTTTTCACAATTCGTACCACTAAAAAACACTTCTTTTACCCCACTCCAACATTTGTGTATACAAGGTAAATCCCAGAATGTCTTGATGTATTCTTTACCCAACCTTTCATATACGCCCACTGGTATATGTTTTAAACAATACTGAAAATGGAAAATCGTCACAGGCAGAGTGATTGTACCATGTATTATCCATTCTGTTGCTAGCTTCTCAGAAACAGTTAGTGATCATCTTTCCAGTTTTTCAATGGTCAGCACTGTATAGTCTGCCCCTCTTTTTGCCAAAGTGATCTGTTTATCTGTAAGGTAAAACTCATAAAACAATGATGTGGTGTTGATTAGACGCCATGGCACATATCCAGAACGAAGGTTTTGCAATGTCCAGCCCAAAAACATTATAGAGCGCAATTGTGACTGGCCATGCTGTAACATGGCCAAGTCCTGTTCCAATATGTCAATGGCAGAGGATACTATGCTGCCTAAAGAATATATTCTGATGACAGAGTCGTTAAGCCATTGTCAACTACAGAGAGAGATTTCTCTAAATTAATACAATACATTTCTTGTATCCGTTCTGCAGTCTCTGCTTGCGTTGTTTTCGATGCTTCATTATACATGGCATAGAAACCGGTGTATATAAAACGTTAATGATGCAGTTTCGCAGGTCCTTGTAAGAAGTCCCTTAAATCACTGACATCTTTAAGTAAAGATAAGTGTTGTTTTACTTCCTTCAGTTTAGATTTTTGTAGCCACTCATGGCATAGTTTTCCCACACTGTATGATGTTACTATCCCTGGATGTTGTTTCTGGACATATCTTGGCTCTGGCCTGGTGAATGTGAACCCTTGTGTTTTGTTCAGGAATCTATCTTGATAGCTGTTTGTGTCTGTGGGCCAGATTAACTGTTTTTTCCAATCAGGATCTGTTCTGTTGTTAAGTAAAATAGTTTTTACGTCAACCACCCCCTTTGAAGTGTTAATTCTTTCAGGTGTAGGTGTAGGTACTGACGGTTTGTTTAAATCTTTTATTTAGCTAATCCAAGACAAGATGTCTCTTGGACAGTGTCATTTAAAAACATTATTTGCTCTGGGATGATGCAGGCTCTAAATAAAGCTTCTAATCCCTGCACCTGCAAGTCTTTTGTGCCCCAGACAGTTTTTGTCTCAATGGTGTCTTTCCAAAAGTCAAAACTTAATGTAGACAGCTGAGCATAAAAGGCCGCAGAATAAATTTGCTTTGTATTTGTCAACATATTTTTCATTCCTGTCCTATTAACATTTTAAAGTAAAATGATTCTGGATTGGAAATATTAAAGCCTGAAAAGTACAGAAATTTGTCATAAAATATTTTTGATCTACCTTTTGGTGGCGTTGGACAATGTTCCCATTGATTATAAGTACACACATCTCTAGGGTTTGCAGATATATGTAAGAAATGATGACCATAGTGACCATAGTGATTATAACAGTACATTTGTTCATAATCTGATGAACCTTCTAAGTATTTATGATTTGTAATATTTGCAGACATTTTTAAGTCTGACATCATATTATTAACAGTCTCAGGGTCCCAAACATCAGAAAAGGTGCTGTGTGAAACAAAGTCACTCAAGGAAACCTTGAACTGGTGTAGAATCTTCAACAGCTCCACTGGACCAAGAATGTCATATTCAGTTCTGTCCAAAGCTATACCACCTGGTATAGGAATGGTATAGGAATGGCTGTGATGTTTACTGCTGACAAGTCTCTTTGTTCACAATGGGATGAAATGTGTGGCTTGAGGAGTAAGTTAATGTTCTTTCTTACTGTGTCCATTATACTATATTTTCCATTTATCAGCATTCCCAAGGTTAACACCAGAGTCAACCAAAGTAGAAGAAAAAGTACACCTAAGATAATCCATACTTCAACCCATGGTGAAACCAGATATATTTTTTCCAGTTATTGCAAGAGATTTGCTTTTTGAAAGTTTTTTCAGCTGGCGGCGTTTCAGGTTCACTTGGATCCTCCAAAAACGTATCAAAGTTAATGAAGCAGCCAGAGGCAGTTCTGTTAATTGTAGGGATTGCTTCCGGATTCGATGAAATCGCTGGAATCACTTGATCACTTGTCATATTAGTATACTTGGATGCTATATCATTGTAGACAGGTGTTTCTTGACAAACTGTTATTTGGGTCTCAAGAGGCACAAGTTCCATGGCTTTGATACATAGTCCTTTCTTCTGTGCTGCAGAGTCTTCAAATGTTATCAGTCTCTCAGTCTGAACTTCTTGGACTGTAGCCAGATTCAAGCGTCTACTACATCTTTGGAGTCCACTTGGCCTAGTACTTATGATCGGCCACATGATTTGGTTTTACCAGGTCGATGGATACAAACCTGTTCTCCTTTCTTCCAGCAAGGGGTGGCAGAAGTACTGTTCTTGATCCGTGAATTGCTAAAACATGTACTGGTTGTCTGTATGAAGGCCCAAATTCCTTCTTGTCTGCAATCTTTTCTCTGACTAGATCCCCAGTCTTTAGAATCCAGGCAGGCCTTGCTGGGATGGGTGGTTTTTCTTCAGTGGTCATTGGCTTCAGGAATACGTTGCATTGACTTTTTCTTGTTTTATTTAAGTCCTGCAAAACAGCCAAACGGTCTTTGATATCAAAAGGTTTTTGTTCTACCACTGAAGTGTGACGATCAAGGTCCTGGACAATCATTCTAGTTCCAAAAAGGATTTCATATGGAGTGTTTCTCCGTAGAGAACTTCTTGGCAGATTGTTAAGTCTACGTTGGACACTTATTAGATGTTTGACCCACCCGTCACCTAGCTTAGTACCCTAGCTGTTATAGATTGCTTTATGTCCCATTTTTTTCTCTCCACAACCAAATTTCCCACAGGATGGAATGGACTAGAATACCGCAATGCAACGCCCAGATTGGCCATTGCCTCTTTGTAAGCTTTTGAGCTAAACGCAGGACCCTGGTCAGAATGTAGCGTGCCGACTGCGTATGTGCCGATGAAGACTCGCAAATCTTTTATAACAGTTCAGGCATCAGCTGAGCGCTGGGGCCACATCCAAATGCATCTCGTCTTAATATTTGTGGGGCCGCATTTGATCATAGTGACATCTGCGTGTAGATAGTGTAATGATGTCTAATACTGGTGTCTGTACTGAGCTGGCTACGCTGTAGTCAGGTATCTGGTGGCGTTCTATGCTGCGATCTCTGTTGCAGTCATGGCAATTAATTGCAAATGTGTAAATGTGACTATTCATCCCTGGCCACCAGTACGTCTCTTTTAATTTTAGTATAGATTTAGAGATCCCCTGATGCATCAGACCCTCTCCCAAATGAGCTTCGTGTATCACAGCTACTCTACGTTTCCTGTTTATAATTACTCTATCCCCCATTCCAGGGATTCGAGCAAAAGGAACGGAGTTGGCATCTATTATGTATGAATATTTGAGTGTATAGTTTTGAGGTAACACTGCACCACTGCCTTTGCTTGTTGCATTGACATCCAGCATTATTTCGCCGTCTATTTTCGTTTTTGAATGAGTGATTGTAGCTACGGAAGCCGTTTGCTCAGCTGCCTTCGCGGATTCATCAGCCAATGAATTCCCTGCAACGTGAACACCATCACGTTGATGACTCAGTGTATGGATCACATGAGCTTTTTGTAGTTCTTTTCGTAACAGATCTACTTGTTCCCAAAGCAATTTATGCTTGATTGTGCCAATTTTTGCATCTTTGAAACCGTTTTCCATCCAGTACTGCAAGTATTCGTTATAAGATTGAACGCAATAATATGAATCGCACACTATGAGTGTGGGAAATTCACGATCTGTATTTTCGAGCGCCATCTTGAAAGCCTGTAGTTCAGCTTGCTGAGCTGTACAATCTCTGAGAGATTTTGTTTATGTGACCATAGGTCGGAATTTACCATCGCGCCAGCGACCTTTAACGATCGCACATGCAGCACTATAAGCTTGTTTACCCCCAATTGCGGGTTGTGTTGATCCGTCTGTATAAATTATACATCCGTACTGTTCTAGAGGCAGAATCTCAGTGGGCAAAGGACATTCATGTTCGTATTGTAGAAATTCTTGTGTTTTCAAATAGGGGTCAAAAACGTATTCAACGTCTGTTGCAGCAAGGGAATTAACCCATTGTATCCATCTTGAATGTAAAGCCTTTGCATTTGGAATGCTCGCTTTTGTCACTGCTTCTAAAGCAGGTACAGGAGTAACGACCAATATGCGTTTTCCCTGTGCGAGGGCTCTCTCTTTTGCTACCTCAGTTTGAACCGCTGTCAGAATTTTTTCTAGAAGTGAATTTCATTTCTGCTTGTGTGTACAAGTGTGATTTAAAAGCAATTGGTACTTTTTCCCCTTCATTAAAGGTTAAGTACGTGAATCTGCATCTTCCTGGAATGATTCGGATTACTAAGTCGCGTATATTTACGCGTGTTTGTAAATGTGTGGTAGCTAACATGTCTGTTTGCACTGAACGCAAAATTCCTGTGTGTTTTTGAGTCCAAATAATTTGTTTGAAATCTGGTTTGATTAATTCGTAGAGAGGTTTAACACTTTCTGCGTTGTTTAGAATGTAAGTTCTTCTGAAATTTAGGAAACCTAGAATTGACTGCAAGTTTTTCAGTGTTTTTGGAGGTTGGAGCAGAGCACATTTCTCTAGAAAGTTTGCTGCCAGGATTTTGCCTGCACTTGATAATTCATATCCTAGGAAAAGGACGTTGAGGTGGGCAATTCGTGATTTCTTGAAATTTAATTTGTACCCTTCAGAGGCGAAGCCAAGTATTATGGTGCTCACCCTGTTCAAGTGCCTGTCCAAGTCATCGTCTGTTAAGTAGATGTCATCGACATACGATAATGCTTCATCAATATACGTTTGTAGTAACTCTGTTAATCTAGCTGAAAATAACCCTGGGCTATTCTTGAATCCCTGGGGGGGGGACAGAACTGACTGAGAAAGAGGTCAAATAACTGCTTTCTGGTGCAATATTTTGACAGAAGAAACCGTTAGAAATATCTAATGTAGTTTTATATTTTTTACGCACAATGTTATTCATTAGTGCAGCACTGTGTGCATTTTGTACTGCACACAGTGAAACAAGAGTTTAGATGTCTGTAATCCAAAACTAGATGATATGTATTGTCTGGTTTGGATACAAGAAACAAAGGATTGTTCATTGATGAGGTGCATGTTTAAATCACCCCTTGGTATTAAAGTTGATCTAAGAGCTCGATGACTTGTTTTTTAGCTTCTTACTTAACGGGGTACTGCCTTTCTGCAGTTGGTTGAGTTTTTAACTGGATTTTATGTTGAGGAGAATCCTCATCCCATCCCACATGATTTTTATATAATGCAGGTGCCTGGGCGACTGCCCATTTTCTGGCATATGTGTATTTTTTATGAATTGGAATATGGTTGGAGAAGGCTGGCATATTGATGTTTTCGCCACATGGGCACTCCCTGACAAATTCAGGTGGCCAGTCTTGTTCAGCTAGAAGAATGTCATAAGCCTTAGAGAGCTTCTCCCAAAAGAGTACTCCTATTTTTCTAGCAATGTCCCCCTCCATCCGGAGTGTTACTTCATTTAACTTGTGCGGGACACTAACCCTGGTATCAGCAGTTTCAACTTGGATGCACTCATTCAAGTCCACTGTCTCCAGATGATCCTTCAAGATCTTGCGAGCTACGGTTACTTCTGCTGCACTGTCTAACATTGTCTGTGCCCACTCCATGTTCTTGAGTTGTGTCCTCAAGATCCTTGGCATGTCTGATTTTTAGACCTGCTACCTTATTTTTGGTGAATTTAGTCTTCTTAATTTTTGGAACGTGTTGATCGTCATTGGACGTCAAACGTTCTTCCTTTTAGTTCTGATCATCCTCTTCTTTCCGATTTCGGTGATGAAGTCTGAAAGGTACGAGAGGAACGTGTATGAGTATCTTGATATCTAACAGGTTTTCTCAAATTATCCCTATTCCTGAGGTTATACCTCCTTTCAGAGGGCTCCTTTTGAGGAGACCTACCTCGGGATTGAGAACGCTTCTCTTTAGAAGTTTGTTTAGTGTTCTCCCACTTCTTTTTAGGGACATTGAGAGTGTTTTTAATAAAGACCTTTTCAGGACTTTCTGTCAGCTGGGGTTTTACTGGTTTACCACCTAAACTGTCTCTACCTAGTTCTTCATAGGATTTTTTGATTATTCTGGCTAGTTCTTGAGGTTGCTCGGTTACATCAACTTGTCTTAACTTTTGGCTGATCACCACAGATGCTGCTTCACCTTTAATATTAGCTAATATTATTGTAGAGACCTGTTTGAAATCTTCCAGTAATTTCATACCTAGATTTAAAGCAGGTTCTGCCCCGTATTCATTTTAAATCTGTTTCAGGATGTTTGGTATTACCGCCATAGACGGAACACCATGTGTTTTTGTGTAGATTGCAGCAAAGATTGTACCCCAAGTGTCGCAGTCTTCCAGGTGTGGTGCGATCCCCATAGGTAAACAAATTGTTAAATTCAGAATGGAATTTGTTCCCTTTTTGCAGGTAATTTACCAATGCCTGATTGTATAGACTGTCGTGTGATTTTATTTGTGTTCCCCTGGTAAGGGGTGTGTTGTGGAAACCTTATATGAGGTTGGACTGTGAGAGTTCGCATGACATATTGAACCAATTGTCTATGTATTTTTATTAGTTGTTTTAGTTGAACTAATAGTTCTTCACCTGACATTTACTCAATGTCAGGATGTGGTGTATAGCTTGCTAGTACCGGCCATGTTGCTCCTGATCTGCCTAGTGGACCGAGCCTGGTAATGTGATTTTGATACTGTAGGGCGCCTTTAAACCAGAGCGCATGCTCTTGGCAAGTTATTGGAATTTCAATATCCTCGAAAGGAACGTATTCCGTTGGATGTTCCTCTACTTTGTAGTAGTGAAATACATGTGTTATTGAATTTGCTTCAGGGAAGATAATCCATGAATAGAATACCTCTGTTTGCCGATATTCGTGTGCCTCTATCACAAAAATTACCTTGATGATAGGCCATTTGTTATAAGTTTTATAGTGATGGCTTTCCTTAAATTTTCTGGGATGATTATAGCATCCAAGTCATCTTTTTAGAAACCTGTAACGTCTAAGCCGGGTAGGGCTGCAACTGGTACAGCTTCACTGGTTGCGTTGTTGTTGCCGTTAACTAACATTGTTTAATGAAAGTCGCAGAGCAGGTTTCAAGGAAACAAAGATAAGGTGCACAATATTTTGGAACACTGTATCCTTCAACGTTTCACAAACCAAAAACTAATACATAGGATTTTCGTCCTACTCAGTTATGGCGGATATTTTATCCTTTTACCCACTTCAGGCGTCTATTGGAGTATTATACGGGAAAAAGGGGTCTCTGAGAAAAGCACAACTGAGTTACTTTAGTATCTAGCGTTAAATTAGTGCCTTACCAAATGCTGGGCGCCATGTAGTGTAGTTCCTATATTCCCAATAGGCTCTGCGCATTGGAATAATATATCCTATAGATTAGACGTAGGACTGAGGTCGACTAGGTCTCTATCAAATATATTAAACTTAATAGTGAATGCCAGCTAGCTCAGAGGTCACTAGGAAACATTGCAATCAAGTAGCATGGGTCCAAAATGTAGCAATAGGAAGACAAAATCGATGCACACTACGATGGTCTAGTTTAGACTCGTCAGAGATGAGTAAATAAATTGTCACCAAGGCGTATGATTCAATATTAACGTGCCTAAATGATAGCATATCGTACGATACCATTCTGACTGCTTTCGCCCATATTACAAAGGTTGTTAAAAACCTGCTGCAAGCAGAAAGCAAAGGTATTCATAATTGCAGAAAGGGATGATTTGACAATAACTGCACAAAAACCCACACTAATTTAACCCATTCGCTGCTAGGCCTTTTCGGGGCAGTGCGCGCTTAGGCCCCTGTAACTTTTCGACCACATAAGGTAATCACGTCAATTTTGCATCCTTTTCTTCCAACATCATGGGGATTCTAAAGGTACCCAGGGTTTGTGTATTCCCTTGGAGGGGTCCCAGAAATTAAGCAAAATACAGTAAAATCTTAGTTTTTTTCTGAAAAATTGGAAAAAACGGGCAGTAAATTAAAGCCTCTGAGTTTTTCCCTACAAATGTTATCAAAATAGGTTTTGTGGGGATGAAATCACCATTTTCCTAGCTTTTAGAGAATGACAGCCTATTTTTGCTATTTTTAGTGCTTTCAACCCCCTTCCAGTTAATGGTAAAATGAGTATGAAAGCAATAATGGAAAGCTACACATTTTAGAAGAGTAGACAAAATTCTGAATTCAGAAATGGCTTATTTGTTTAAATCCATGAAGGTTTCTTTATAGAAGCTAACAGTTAAAACAGCCTTTTGTGTCAACGTTTCCACCTGTAACTTCTTATAATTATGACACCTGTTTGAAAGCAAAATACCGTTACATTTGCTGGACCTTCCTGGTTGTGGGGATATATAGGACTTGTAGGTTCACCAAGAACACGGCGAACCCAGAGCCAAAAACTGTGCAGCAACTTGCAATGGTATTTTATTATGTACCGGGTTTAGAGCAATTATTCTTTGAAAATGTATACATGGAAAAATCGGTATGAAAGACACCTATGTATTTCTGAAATGGGTACAACTTATAGAGTTTAGAAACAGTACATATTTGCACATTTTCAAAATTGGGAATACTCATACTAGCATGAGAATTATAGGTCATTTTTCAAGATGACTGCTTTTTTACACAATGTCTTTCATTTGGAAGGGAGAAATGCATGAAAGCTCAATAGGATATAACAGTTGATTTACAAATCTGAATTACCCTAAGTCTCCCGATAAAAATGGCACCTCACTTGTGTGGGTAAGCCTTGTGCCCGCGACAGAAAACGGCGCAAAACACAACGATGTCACACCTCAATTTTCGCAGTGAAAAATGACCCTTTTTTGGCATAGTGCCTAGCTGTAGTTTTTGTACCCTAGCTCTGCTGGCACCTAGGGAAACCTAGCAAACCTATACATTTTTGAAACATAGACACCCTAGGGAATCCAGGATGGGGTGACTTGACTGCCTCCCACCAGGTTCTGTTACCCAGAATCACTTGCAAACCTAAAACATTTACAAAAAAACACATTTTCTCCACATTTCTGTGGTGTAAAGTTCTGGAATATGCGAGGATCCACACATTTCCTCCCACCCTGCGTTCTCCGAAGTCTTCTGAGAAAAATGGTACCCCACTTGTGTGGGTCAGATTAGTGTTTGCGACAGGAAACAACACAAAACTCAACGTGGTCGCACCTCAATTTTGCAGTGAAAAATGACCCTTTTTGGCAAAGTGCCTAGCTGCAGTTTTTTAACCCTAGCATGGCCGACAACTAGGGAAACCTAGCAAACCTATACCTTTTTAAAAACTAGACACCCAGGGAAATTCAGCATGGAGTGACTTGACTGCCTCCCACCAGGTTCTGTTACCCAGAATCCCTTGCAAACCTAAATATTTGAAGAAAAAAAAAAACATTTTCCTAACACTTCTGTGGTGGAAAGTTCTGGAATCTGCGTGGATCAACACATTTTCACACACCCTGTATTCCCCAAAGTCTTCTGAGAAATATGGTACCTCACTTGTGTGGGTCGGCCTAGTGCCTGCGACAGGAAACTGTGCAAAACGCAACGTGGAAGCTCCTCAATTTCACAGTGAAAAACGACCCTTGTTTGGCAAAGTGCCTAGCTGTAGTTTTTGAACCCTAGCTCTGCCAGCACCTTGGGAAACCTAGCAAACCTATACATTTTTATAAACTAGGCACACAGGGAAATTTAGGATGGGGTGATTTGACTGCCTCCCACCAGGTTCTGTTACCCAGAATCCCTTGCAAACCTAACAAATTGACAAAAAAACACATTTTCCTCACATTTCTGTGGTGGAAAATTCTGGAATCTGTGTGGATCAACAAGTTTCCACCCACCCGCGTTCCCCAAAGTCTTCTGAGAAAAATGATACCTCACTTGTGTGGGTCGGCCTAGTGCCTGTGCCAGGAAAAGGTGCAAAACGCAACGTGGTCGCACCTCAATTTTGCAGTGAAAAATGAAACTTTTTTGGCAAAGTGCCTAGCTGTACTTTTTTAACCCTAGCACGGCCAGCAACTAGGGAAACCTAGCAAACCTATACCTTTTTAAAACCAGACACCCAGGGAAATTCAGCATGGGGTGACTTGAAATGTTTGGGTTTGGTAGTTTCCCAGATGGCTGCCGAGCCCGGGGACAAAACCCAGGTTTTATCGGGAGACCTGAGGGAACCCTGGGTGGTAGGAAATTTGTGTGAGCCCAGTGATGCCACACTTTCACACACAAAAATGTGTGAAAAAACTGATTTCTTTCAGCTAAAATTGAGGTTTGCAAGGGATTCTGGTTAAGTGGAGGTTGGGGGATCCACTCAAACCATACTTTCTTGGAAGCCCCCGGGTGTCTACTTTTCAGAAATGTGTGAGTTTGCTGGGTTTCCCTAGATGGTCGTCGAGCACGGGCCAAAAACACAGGTGACCCCACTTGCAAAAGCAGGTGGTTTTGACATAGGCAATTTTGAAGTCGCTTCACTACGTTTTTTGCCCTTGCCTGTTGCGGGTACTTGGGCCTCCCACACAAGTGAGGCCCCATTTTTATCGGGAGACCTGGGGGCACGCTGGGTGGGAGGAAATTTGTGTGAGCCCAGTAATGCCACACTTTCCCACAAACAAATGTGTGCAAAAACTGATTTTCTCGGCTAAAATTGAGGCTTGCAAGGGATTCTGGGCAAGGGAACATTGGGGGATCCATGCAAGGCAAACCTCCTTGGAAGCCCCCAGGTGTCTAGTTTTCAGAAGTGTGTGGGTTTCCCTAGATGGCCGCCGAGCACAGTTCCAAATACCCAGGTGACCTTCCATGCAAAACCAAATTGTTTTGACTTAATTATGTTTTCAGTTCTACAGCGTGAGATTTTTGGGACAATATTGCATGGAAATTGTGACAGACATTTTCAAGTTTGCAGGGCATTCTGGATAAAAAAATAACTTAGAATTCACAAGAGAGACATCACCGTATACTCCCATGGTTTAACAATAATATCTACATTTAGTAAGTTATTTATAAGCTGTAATGTACACCATAACAGAGTTACTCAAAAGTAAAACATTCCAGCACAGCTATCTATTCCTCAAACACACACACATACTGGTTGGATTTGGCACGGGGGCGAGTGATGGTTCAGTACATAAAATTTTATTAACAAGATATTTAACAGAAATGAAATGCTCTGTCAATAAATAAAAACCGAATCAGTGACTCGCAACTCGTGAGCTGTAAAGCCACGACAAGGCACCAACCATTTTATTGGCCATTCATGCATCCTTTCATACCTGATACACACCAGACCATTCACACCATCGGGAGCAAAAGCAACACATTACAACATTCACAAAAAGGGATAAGGTACACCCTGCTTCAGAAAGAGAAAAAAGACAAATATTACTGCACAGCCATCTAATCCTCAAGCACACACACCGTGGGCCCATCACATTACAACACTCACAAAAGCAGACAGCGCCATTCACTTTCACACGCCCACATTCCTGGCACAGCAACTACACAAAGTGATGGACTGCATGGAGTGGCACTTAAAGCTAGTGAAGAAATCAAAATCTTCATTCTCAGGGGTCTCACTAATACTTGATAACAAAGAAGTTGGCAGAGAAGCTGAAATATGAAAAGACATCTTTATTAAACTTAAATAGGTGAGACTACATCACACAGAAGCCTTAGCAACTGAATGAGGCAGTCTGACGAGTACAGACAACAGAGGCCTTATATATGCTTAGGGTTACAACTCAGCATAAAAGTAAGGGGCAGTCCTAGCTTTTGCAAGCATGCAAAATACCTAATATGGACATACAAGATCTGCCAAATATTAGCAAATAGGAAAACATTCAAAACAAGGCATCATGTAACCAAAACATCCCCCTTGAGTTGTGCTTTTGCCCAACCCGATAAGTCAATCAATTACACCACCTATAGGTCAATCAGTAGTGGCAGGACATGTCTGTATGCTTCAAAAGAAAGGTTGTGTAATAGGAAAACACAGGAAGAGAATAGCGAAGGCCAAAATATAAGACACGGCACGAGAAGAATGCGAAAGGCTAACAGATAGTTGTTACAGGGATTAGGTGGTCCAGACTAGGATTAGTTTAGGCCGGCTGGTGTCTGAGATGGGTTTCAAGACAAGGACAGAGGGGGTTTTCAACACGTTGCAGTCCAAAGGGCAGAGACACTTCGTGAATCATGCAGCCTGTGTAAAGGCAACACAAAATGGAGTTGAATGTAAAATGGAGTCAAAATTAAAGAAACTCACTAGCAGTGTGTGTAGTGACCAACAGAAAGTAACTACTCACACACCGCCAGCCAAGCACTAGTCCACCCACACCACCATCCAAGCACCAGGCCATGCACACCGCCAGCCAACCGCCACTCCACGCACATCGCAAGCCAAGCGCCACTCCACGCACACCACAAGCCAAGCGCCACTCCACGCACACCGCAAGCCAAGCGCCACTCCACTCACACCATAAGCCAAGTGCCACCCCACGCACACCGCCAGCCAAGCGCCACTCCACGCACACCGCCAGCCAAGCGCCAACCACGCACAGTGCCAGCCAAGCGCCACTCCACGCACACTGCCAGCCAATCGCCACTCCATGCACACCGCCAGCCAAGCGCCACTCCACGCACACCACCAGCCAAGCGCCACTCCACGCCTACCGCAAGCCAAGTGCTACTCCACGCACACCACCAGCCAAGCGCCACTCCACCCACACCGCCAGCCAAGCGCCAGCCTACGCACACCGCCATCACATTTTGAATTTTTTTTACAAAACAAACACAAATTGCAAATAGATACAAATCTAGTAACACAACATCTGTAACTAAATACATTGCACAAATGGCAACCTTAAAACAGAATACACATTTAAAAAAACACAGACCAGGCAGTTAATTTTACCACTCATGGATTCTCCCAAAAATTATTTTGTGTGTGGTAAGCTCTATAACAAGCAGGCACACACAGCCCAGGGTTAGAAGGACACCCAGGGCACAAAAGACGAGTCTCCATCCGCAAACCTCTGCGCCAACAGACTCTACATCGCCTAGTGGGAAAGTCTTTTGTAGATGTGGGAGAAATGTAATCAGGAAAGTGGTGATCTTTCAATCGAGCCACATCCTCCACCACTCCAAATCTAGGAACACTTACTTGTTCCACAAAAACAAGGCTGGATATCACAGAGTGCTGAAACTGAAGAAATGTCAACTTGGTCGCAGGAGAACACTTCTTGAACACAATAACAGCACTGAAAGTTGCTAAGTTGAAAAAATGGATGGCCAACTTCTTATACCAAACATAAGCCTTCAGAATAGCAGTGTAAAGTTCCAACCTCTGATCTACTCTGTCAACACCACCCATGTGCTTATTGTAGTCCAGAATGCACACAGGTTTGTCCACATCAGCAACCTGACCCCAAACAGGCACAGGTGAAGTACTCTCCTCTTGGATGGTAGTCAGCATGTACACATTCCTCCTGTCCACAAATTTCACAGCTAGTAGTTCTTCACTACTCAAGAAGCTGCACTGACCCCTCTGAAGTTTCTTGCAAACAAGCTCTTTTGGAAAACCTTTGCGGTTAGAGCGGATTGTGCCACATGCAAAAGTGTCCACTTTAAACAATTCCTTAAACAATTGCACAGCAGTGTAGAAGTTATCAAGGTCAAGGTACAAATGGTGGCCTCTGTTGAACAGTCTTCTAGCAAGATCCCACACAATTTTCTCTGACCCTCCAAAAGTGGACGGACAAACAGGGGTGTCAATAGAGGAATCTCTACCAGTGTACACACGAAAATTAAAAACATATCCTGTCTTACTCTCAGACAACATATAGAGTTTAATTCCATAGCGTGCCCTCTAGCTAGGGATGTACTGCCTAAAAAGGAAACGACCCTTTAACAAAACCAAAGACTCATCAATAGATATTTCCTTCCCTGGAATGTAAATCTCTGAAAAACGATCAACAAAGTGATCAAGAACAGGCCGAATCTTAAAAAGACGGTCACAGTCAGGGTGACTACGTGGCAACGCCAAAGAATTATCCACAAAATGCAACATGCGTAGCAAAAGTAAATACCGATCACGAGTCATAACAGCTGGAAATATGGCTGTTGCCATCAAGGGACTGAAAGACCAATATGAAGCCAGGTTTGGCTTCCTTACCAAACCCATCAATAAAGTCAAACCCAAAAACTTCTTTAGCTCTTCCAGATTTGTGGGAGTACACCGGGTAGCTCTAGAGTGGGGCCTAAGTTTGTCACTGTTGTCCCTCAAAAACTGTTCAGCATACAAATTAGTCTGCTCAACAATCTCACCCAAAAACACATCATCCATAAATAACTGAAAATACTGTATAGGCAAACAAATCTCACAATCCACTCTACACCACCGCTAATGGCAGGCAACACCGGCTGCACCATGTTAGGATCAACCCAGAGTCTAGCACTTCCAGTAGGAAGGCTAGCAGCCTCAGGCTGCAATCCAGATACCTCGTGCACCATCGGCACAGCAGTATCCTCCTCTAAAACAGGCCCTTCATCTGCACTGAGAGAACCTTCATCATCCGATGATTCCATGTGGAGAGAAAACTCACTGCCAGAATCTTCCCCTCCCTCCTCTCCCTCAGACGCACTGTCATTGTCATAATCCGACTCAAGAAGCATACCAACCACCTGCTGAGCAGTCATTCTACGGCTAGCCATAATGATTACTAATAAAGGTAACTTGTCACACAAGTCAACAACAACAAACACTACGTAAAATAAGCAATGAACAAGATTCAACTTTTTCAAAAATACCTATACACTGCAAAACGATACCACTCACTTGCAAGAAGTATTTACACCACGTACTCTGCACAGACACAGTATGGATCAACAATAACCCACTAAAAAAAAGAGAAAAATATTACATTAGACAATGCAAAACACATAACAAAGATATTCTTGCTCAAAACACTAACTAAATATGTGCCACTATGAGACCACTTACAAAAAAATGAATTCCTACATTACAATATTACACATTTGGAGCAAATACAACACAAATATTTCACTTACCCAAAAGCTGCAGGTATGCAAAACTTCACAACAACCACTGTCGAAACAAGAAACAGAAATCAAAAGCTTTAACCTAGAATAAAAAGGAGAAAAAAACATTACAATCACATATGCAAACAATGCTCCACACCACCAGCCAAGCTGAGGGATAGGTGGGCCTAAGAGTATAAATTAAATATTCACCCCCGTAAAAGGGAAGCAACTTTTGCCCTTGAGGCCACCCCCCCAAAACAAAAATAAAAATAAAACTCTGGTGTCTAATGGCTTCTGCCCTGCTTGGGAGCAGATGGGCCTAAACACTTACTGCTACTCTGCCACCCAAAGAGGACAGAAATGGTCACAATCATCCTCCCATAAAGACGAGTAACCCATGTCCAAAGGCGGCACCCCATCAAACTCAGGGTGATATCAAAAGGGATGATGGATTGAGCGCTTCAGCAAATCTTACTCCCTCCCCCATCAACTAATCTGGGTTTAATCCATCATCATTCTTTAGCTCACTCCACCACCCGAGTTCTACACATTTAAATCAGCCCCCCTGGGGGCAAATACAGAAAATTATAGGCCACCAAAAGAGGACCAACCGTTGCATAAGGGGTCGTTCCCCAAAACTACATTTGATAAACTGGGCTCCCTAAGGTGGCCCCCATGGAAGTGACCCTTGCCCAAGGGGCAACTCCCCAGCACATTGGCCCAATTTAAAAAAAATAATAATTTTACACCCCCAGGGGGGCAGGCAAAGCGAATTATAATGCCCCCGAAACTACATATTAAAAAATAGGCTACCTAAAATGGCCTCCCATGGGAGTGACCCTTGCCCAAGGGGCCACTCCCCAGCACAATAGCAACATTTATAAAAAATAATTAAAATTCTGCTGCCCCATAGGGGGCAGACAAAATGAAAAACATTGCCCCCAAAAGGGGGTGGCCCTTGCCTAAGGGGTCACTTCCCAAGACTAAATATTTAGGCATGCATGCCTAAAATGGCCCCCATGGAAGTGGCCCTTGCCCAAGGGGCCACTCCCCAAAACAATGCCCGATTTTTGTTGCCGATTTAAACAATAAAAAACTTTTCTGCCCCCTCCCGGGTGGCAGGCATCGATATAATAAATGTCCCCATGAAGGGGAGCGACCCTTGCCCAAGGGGCCCCTCCCCAAACCAACAAACTTTGCCAAAGTTAAAAAAAAATCCCTGCCGTCTAGTGGGCATTCCTGCTGCACGAACGCACAATCGTGCAGCACAGCAGGAATGCTCAAAAGAGGCATCGAGGGAAAGGAAAACCCTTTCCTTTCTCCCGATGCTTCTTTCATTTAAATCCCCCCCGCCCCAGCCCCCAAACTTACCTGTTTCTCCTCCGACGCGTAGGAAGCAAATGGCTTCCCCGCGCGTTGGCGGAGAAAGGGAACCTCCAATGATGCCAGAGCGCCTCGCGCGTAGGCATCATTGATGACGCAGGCGGGGGGCAGGGGGAGGTAGAGGAAGGTCTTCCCCTGCCTTCTTCTTGAAAATGAATTAGATTGGGCACACGCGGGGGGAGCGCCAACGCTCCCCCGTGGGTGGTGCTCATGACGAGCTCAGCTCGTCATGAGCACCTGAGCGCTGTATGCCATGACGCGCTGAGCTCGTCATGAGCACACAAGGTGTTAAAATAAGCACTACACAAGACAGTAAGAGATAAGAGGAAATCAGCAAATGTAGAAAGTTGTATAACGAAGCTAGAAAAACTAGGAAATATGAAATGAAAGAGAAGGCCTGGGAGAATCTTAAGGAAGCTTCAGTGAGCAAAGACAGCTCCCAATTCTGGTGGGCTGTGAATGCACCTTTCTTCTTCACTGAGCCCGATGCGCCTTCTATAGAGGTAGCAATAGAGGAAAAAACTTGGGTGGATTTCTTCTCAAATGTCTACACCCTACAGAGTGCTACAGAGAGGGAAATAGATCATAGGTGAGAGCCCGAGGGAGACCACCAGGATTTTTGGCCTATTGACTTCTATATCACTCTGGAAGATGTAACTATGGCTTTAAATGCAAGTAAGAGTGGTAAGGCCCCAGGCCCAGATGGGGTGGCAATTGATTTATGCAAGGCAAACCCGCAGGGGTCGTCCCCAATACTAACACAGGTTTTACAAGCATGTTGTGTAAAAGGTTTATAGATACATGGTCCGAATCGATAATTGTCCCAATTTTTAAGAAGGGGGATTTTGAAAATCCCGCCTGCTACTGTCTGATATCTTTACTAGATTCCCTCATGAAGGTAGCAGGAAGGATTGTTCTAGATTGGCTGCAAACATGGGCAGAAGAAAACAACATTTTAAGTGATGTACAGTACGGGTTTATATCTGGTTTAGGAATCAACGAGCAGGCTCTTAATCTTTGTATTTTAATTGGAAATTATACGCAGGCTAAATCAGGGAAATTTTATTTGGCAGCAAATTGTGGGGTATTCTTAGTGATCCTAAGGTCGATCCAACATTAATCCAGTTTTTAAGACGGTTATATTCTGGTACAACAGCCAAAGTCTGTTATGGACTTAAGGGAGAGTGTACCGCATCGTTCAGAGGGGAGGGGAGTGAGGCATGTATGCGTTTTGGCACCACTCCTGTTTACTCTCTATACCAACGCATTGGAACAGGATTTGGTGTCAAACACTAGGGACTCACCATATATAAACAAGTGCCTGATAGTCTCCCTTCTTTGCGTGGATGATGCAGTACTTATGGCTCGTACCCAGATTGGTTTACAAAGGGCTCTCACTTTTTACACTAGTTTTATGGATAACCTGGGTTGAAAAATGAATGCAAAGAAAGTTTTATAATGACCTGTGGCAGAGGGAAACAAAAGTATAGAAGCTTTCAAGCTGGGGGAAGCAGGGTAGAACCTATCAATTCTTTCACATTTCTGGGTGTCTTATTTAACCGTAATAGGCTCAGGCGATTAAGACTAGAAGCCTTTTGTTCATGAAGTCTACTGCGGCCTTAATTAATTTCACTAAAAAACTGGGCAAAAGGCCTCCTGAAATTCTTCTGAAAACTTATCAGGCTAAATGCGTGATCATAGCCACCTGGCGGGCGAGTATATGGGGATTTCAGAACTGTGCAGCAATTCAATATGTTGAAAACGCCTTTTTAAAATGTATCTTGCCAGTTCCTGCTAGCACCTCAGTATTTAATTGCCATAGCAAGCTAGGAGTACCATACATTTCAGATTTAATTAAGGTACAACCAGTGCTGCGCTGGCACAGAATTTGGACCTCTACAAGGACAGGTCATTTGTTTCTTATATTTTTATTTGCATATAAACATCAACTAAAGTTTCAATCCAATCAGGCGGTGGGGCAAACTAAAAGAGGGCGTTTTTGAGTCAGTTCTTGACTCTTTTCCTGCCTGTGCAGCAGCCGACAACAATGGGGCGGCCATGCAGTTTAACAACTGGCTGTTGACAGCCGCCGACCAGGTTGCGCAGAAAAAACTAGTGATGCAAAAACTAGCCAAAATATCATCGCTATGGTATACCCCAGAGCTTAAACGCTTAAAGGTATGCTGTAGAAGCGCTGAGCTTCTTTGGAGGCAGGACTACGGCAGTCAAAAGAAAGTCGCATACAACTGTACCATTTCTCAATATAAGAAGGCAATTACTGCCGCAAAAAAACAGTTCTTCGCTACAAAAATCAAGGAGGTAGGAAATTCAACAAAGGAACTTTTTAAATCCGTTAAACTATTAACTAAACATCAACAGGATAGTGTTTTTATGCCTGACCAAACTTTTTGTAATAGCTTGGCAGAATACTTTCAACAGAAGGTACAAGGGATACATAATAATTTCCCTATAGCCTCAGAACTTTTGGACTTAAAAACATCGGCAGCATGCCCCATCTGTAAACTGACTTGTTTTCAGTCTAAAAACATTGAAGCAACACAAAAACTCCTACTTTCTATAAAATCAGGTGCCCCCACTGATCCCTGCCCCCCTTCTATCCTGCATCAAGCAGCTCATATGATCTGTGAACAGCTTAACCCTATTCTGAACCAAGTATTGGCAATTATCCAAACATGTGGAAGGCAGCGTCTATCACTCCCCTTCTGAAGAAAC
This sequence comes from Lissotriton helveticus, assembly GCF_964261635.1. Lineage (NCBI taxonomy): Eukaryota > Metazoa > Chordata > Amphibia > Caudata > Salamandridae > Lissotriton > Lissotriton helveticus. Next base: position 787,383,087 of record NC_136057.1, on the reverse strand, counting down.
CCAGTTTGGACCAAAGTGATTTCAAAAACTATCGACCTATTGCTGGTCTACCAATTGTGGCCAGAGTTCTGGGGAAACATCTAAATAGAGAGCTGACTGAATATCTAGACACAAACCATCTGCTGGACGTTTCTCAACACGGCTTCCGTCCCGCCATTCCACTGAATCGGCCCTAATCCTTGCCGCTGAAAAGATCTGCAGGGTGGTGGACGAGGGGGGGGGAGCGGTTCTCATGCTCCTTGATCTCTCAGCGGCTTTAGACACCGTAAATTATACCATCTTGGTGCAGCGGCTGGGGGACATAGGGGTTGAGGGGACCGCCCTGGCCCTCCTGTCCTCCTTCCTGGAGGCAAGAGAGCAAAAGTAGTTTTGGGACAATATGAGTTCAGACAGCTTCCACCTCCCATATGGTGTTTCGCAGGGGTCCGCTCTTTCCCCGACCATTTTAACATCTACGTCACCCCTCTGGCGAATCTCATGAGGAAAGATGGTTTTGCTCTTGTCTTGTACGCTGACGACACTCAACTTGTCATCTCTATCGCCAGTCAGCCAGAGACCGCAGCGGCCAGGTTTCACACCTGTCTCACTGAGATCATGGCTTGGATGAGTCAGAGCTATCTGAAAATCAACACAGATAACCCAAATCACCTTTCTTGCATGCTTGTAAACTGCAGATTGACAGTCTGACCTGCGACTGAATTATCAGAAACCATCCTCAGTGAGGCTTTGACATTGCCTCCCTCACCAAAACCTGGCTCAATGAACACTCAACGGCTATTATTGACTTTCTCGCCCTTCCTGGATATGCCATTATTAGACAAGACAGACCCAACTGAAAAGGGGGTGGACTAGCCATAATCCACTTAACTTTTTAATACCTTGGCATTGAACTAACGGTCAAGTGCACCTCTCCGATTAGACTACATAATATCTACCACCCTCTGGGTGATCATCTCCTCTTCGCCGATGAACTATCCGATCTTATCACACATTCCTCCCTTTCAGATGTGAAAAATCTCTTTTTAGGAGACTTTAACATCCACGGGAATAATTTTCTGATCTCAATTTCATGCACCTCATCATCCTTCTAGAGTTGAATGACCTCAATCAATTATGTCTCAATCCAACCCATATCAAAGGGGCCACACTTGATAGGATCATCTCCAACACTGACTTGGCCTCCCTTTCCAACATCATCCCCATCGACTGGTCTGACCATCACCTAATTCTGTTTAAGATTGCAACAAGTGCCCTTCCCCCTTATAACAAATAACAAACCCATTAATGGGATCAGAAACCTTAAACAAATCCCTCCTGGTGAACTTGAGTCTATACTCCAACTCAACTTCATCTCACTGCACTCTCCCAAAATGCTGTCGAGTTCACTGAGCATTTCAATAAGACCGTTAGTGAAGTCCTGGACCAATTTTCCCCTCTTAAACTAAAACAACAAAGAAATAATCAATCCAAATCTTGGTTCAATCCTGAACTGAATAACATAAGACAACAACTTAGACTGGCTGACAGAACATGGAGACATCACCCTTCTCCCTCCCACGTTGCTCTCCTCAGATCCGCTAGATCAACTTATAAGAAGCACATTTTCAATGAAAAGGCTTCCTTCTTTCGAGCTCAACTTGAGTGGGCCAAAATCAGGTCCAGAGAACTGCTTAACATAGTTAGAATACAAATTTTATCTGCACTTCCAGAGATGACGGCATCAATCGAAAGAAATTGCCAATTTCCTCTTGGATAAAATTTCCAAAATTGACCAATCCTTCCCTCTAATCCAGGACCTGTTCATCCCCCAATCCACCTTGATTGAGGCCTTTGACATTCCTCCTTTGTCTGCACCACCACTACCAACTAATACTACCAACCACCTACCCATTCCAACATTGCCTGTTATAATCCTTCCTAACTTACAACTGAAAAATAACGCATCCTGGCATAATTTCCGTCATGTGAACGATCTGGAAGTCTTTAATATCATAGCTAAACTAAAGCCGACTTCGCACACCAATGATCCTCTCCCTTCTACCCTAGTTCACAATCTTAACCACATCATTGGCCCTTACTGGACCAAAATAATCCATACCTCCCTTTCCACTGTATGTGTCCCTGACTCCCTCCAACTTGGACAAATCACTCCCATTCTTAAAAACCTCACTGCTGACCCCAACAATACTAACAATCTCCACCCTATCTCTAACCTCCCTCTTCTTGCTAACGCCCTTGAAAAAAATTATTTGCTTCAACTGGACAAACACATAGGTAATTTCAACTTCCTTGACTGCCTTCAATTTGGTTTCAGGAAAGACCGTAGCACAGAAACAGCCATGCTGAACATTTTGGATAACATACACAGATGCCTAGATAACGGTGAGGCTTGCCTTCTCATTCTCCTCGACCTTTCTGCAGCGTTCGATTCAGTTAACCATTCTTCCTTACTTGTATGTATGTATACCTTTTATTTGCATAGTTAATTAAAACCTTTGCAAAATGCCAACATGATCAAAAGAAAAGAACACAGTTATATACATTTACAATGCATTCCTTCATGATTATTAAGTTTAAAAGCTTCTAAAAAATAAATTCTAAAATTAAGCAGCTATAACAAAGAAGTGTATCTTTTCTGTCCACTTGCTGCCCCAAGCATTCCCGACCATCCAAACAAACTTTTTGCCAACCATTGACCAGCCTTTATAGCCTTGGCGAAACACCACTTTTAATAAATCTACCGACTCCATGTGACATGCCCTCAGGTACTGTACTGTCTGACCACCGCGTACTTCAGATGTAAAAGTTAATTTCTTTGAGGGGAATTTCTCGAGTGCGCCTCAGAACATTTGCCCTTATGTTTCCTGCATTAAGCCTGCATTAAGCCTTATGTCTCCATTTCAGGCATTTTACTATCGCACAGTTTCAGATACTTCACTAGGCTGCAATTCAGTTGTGGATCGATCCGTGCAAAGCATGCCAGTAGAGCTTGACTCCTTGTGCGAATCCCCCACTGATCAAAGTGTCGCTTCAACAGTTGTTTCCGTTCTTTAAGCATATTTTTGCAGGAGCACAGTAAATGCAGCAGATCTTCCGATGCTGAACCACAAGGGTGGCACGCGGTGCCCGCTTTCTCTCTTAACCAGGGTGGAAGATGATGAATGTACTTTTTGAAAGCAATTTTTGTACTTTTTGAAAGCAATTTTTATATTTTTGTCATACCCCAGATTGAAATAGGCTTGGGCGTCCGACTCCGTATATGTCTTTAATGTCATCCAGCCATGGACACTTTATGTCAATGTGGCCTTGTCCTCCAACAAGGAAAGATGTTTTACTGTTTTCCACCCTAGTTTTTTGAGAATAGTAGTGGTTGTTGATGTTTTCTACAGCTGACATAGGCCCAACCCATTTAAACTACTATAAAGATATTCCGCTGCATGTGATTTGGAAAGTTGTTCTATCTCCTTCCATAGCTGTTCATTTGGTCTACCATGTGGCATTTTTTTTACTATGTCTCATGCGATGGTGAATGCTCCTTGACTTGCAACTGTTTGTTTTTGAACACCGAATTCAAGCCTAATTTGCGCCGTTTAGGTGTGTTTGGGAGGCCCAAAGATGACCCTATATACAGTTGTTACTACGGCGTCAAGTATTTTAGCGTCTCTGCCTTTCTGAGCTTTGCTGCCATAGGTGATTGTTGGAAGCAGTTTTGCCCGAACTACCTCAACCAAAGGGAGGGTCGATGGTCCCGTAAACTTTGAATTTAGTGTTTTTAGAGTGGAAGCCAGTATTAGGCCTTGCTGCCTAATGCTATTATTCTGTGATGTAAATCGACCCCCGCTATCCAACTTCTCGCCCAAGTATTTATATTACGCTGTATCCTCAATTTTAGTTTCTCCCCAAAACCAGTCTCCTGTTTGTCTCCTTTTTTTCCTGATTATCATGGTTCTCGTTTCATCCAAGTTCTTCCTTACTTAATTCACTTAAAACTCACTTTGGCCTTAATGGTGTGGTCCTCATATGGTTCTCTTCTTTCCTCCAACTCAGAACACAACAAATCAAAATCAAAGCCTGCCTCTCTAATCCCAAACCTGTCTCCCTGGGCGTCCCCCAGGGCTCTATTCTCTCATCAACTCTCTTTAACCTCTTTATGGAACCCCTTACCCTCATTCTGAGAAAAGCTGGAATCATCTATCACATCTATCCTGACGACACTCAACTCTACTACAAAATGAAATCCCATTAGGATATTCTTCATTTGAACAATACCCTGAGTAAGAGCCAATCCTGGTTCTACTCCAATCATCTTAAACTGAACACGAAAAAAACTGAAATTATTCTCTTCTCACCTAAAAACAACCAGCTCCCCATCCATGGCTGGATAATGTATCTAAATGCCCTTAATTGTTCGCTCTCCCTATCTGACTAGACGAAATCCCTAGGTTTCACTCTTGACAAAAATCTGGCTCTTAAGTACCACATAAAAAATGTGACTAAAGGAGCACTTTTCACCCTCCGAAACCTTAAGAAGATCAAACCCTTCATTCTTTTAGATGGCTTCAAATGGGTCGTCCAATCATTAGTCCTATCGAAATTGGACTGTGGCAACGCTATCCTCACAGGAACCCGCAAAGTTCACCTAGCCCCACTTAGAACTGGGCTCAACTTGGCGGCAAGATCCATCACTGATTGTAAACGATTTGACCACATCACCCCAGCCCTTAAAGCCCTAAATTGGCTGCCCGTTGAAGGAAGATGCTTTTATAAGACTGCTTGCATCACGCACAAACCTCTTCACCAAAAAACCCCGTTGTAAAAGAAATGTACCCAATCTCGCTCCTTCTCCGGAAACACCTCTAACATCTGGAATGCCCTCCCGCAAGACCTGCGCGGTAACCCCTCCTACCTCAACTTTAAAAAAAGACCTAAAACATCACCTACTCCATGCAAAGCATGCCAGTAGAGCTTGCCTCCTTGTGCGAATCCCCTGCTGATTAAAGTGTCGCTTCAACAGTTGGTTCAACTCTTTAAGCATTTTTTGCAGAAGCACAGTAAATGCAGCAGATCTTCCGATGCTGAACCACAAGGGCGGCAGGCGGTGCCCGCTTTCTCTCTAAACCAGGGTGGAAGATGTTGAATGTAGGATAACAGCCCCAATCTGTACTTTATGAAAGCAATTTTTATATTTTTGTCATACCACAGATTGAAACAGGCTTGGGCGGCTGACTCCGTATATGTCTTTAATGTCATCCAGCCATGGACCCTTTTTGTCAATTTGGCCTTGTCCTCCAACAAGGAAAGATGTTTTACTGTTTTCCACACTAGTTTTTTTTTAAATAGTAGTGATTGTTGATGTTTTCTACAGCTGACATAAGCCCAACCCATTTAAACTGCTATAAAGATATTCCGCTGCATGTGATTTGGAAAATTGTTCTATCTCCTTCCATAGCTGTTCATTTGGTCTACCATGTGGCACTTTTTGTACTTTGTCTCATGCAATGGTGAATGCTCCTTGCCTTGCAACTGTTTGTTTTTGAACCCCGAATTCAAACCTAATTTGCACCGTTAAGGTATGTTTGGGCAGCTCAAAGATGACCCTATGTATAGTTGTTACTACGGCGTCAAGTATTTTAGCGTCTCTGTCTTTCTGAGCTTCGCTGCCATAGGTGATTGTTGGAAGCAGTTTTGCCCGAACTACCTCAACCAAAGGGAGGATCGATGGTCCCGTCAACTTTGAAATTGGTGTTTTTAGAGTGGAAGCCAGTATTAGGCCTTGCTGCCTAATGCTATTCTTCTGTGATGTGAACAAATCAAAATCAAAGCCTGCCTCTCTAATCCCAAACCTGTCTCCCTGCTGGGCATCCCCCAGGGCATCCCCCAGGGCTCCATTCTCTCATCCACTCTCTTTAACCTCTTTATGGAACACCTTCCCCTCATTCTGAGAAAAGCTGGAATCATCTATCACCTCTATCCTGACGAAACTCAACTCAACTAAAAAATTCAATCCCATTAGGATATTCTTCATTTGGACAATACCCTGAGTAAGAGCAAATCCTGGTTCTACTCAAATCATCTTAAACTGAACTAGAAAAAAACTGAAATTATTCTCTTCTCACCTAAAAACATTCAGCTTCCCATCCAAGTTTGGATAATGGATCTAAATGCCTTTAATTGTTCGCTCTCCCTATCTGACTAGACAAAATCCTTAGGTTTCACTCTTGACAAAAACCTGGCTCTTAAGTACCACATAAAAAATGTGACTAAAGGAGCACTTTTCACCCTCAGAAACCTTAAGAAGATCAAACCCTTCATTCATTTAGATGGATTCAAATGGGTCGTCCAATCACTAGTCCTATCGAAATTGGACTATGGCAACGCTATCCTCACAGGAACCCACAAAGTTCACCTAGCCCCACTTAGAGCTGGGCTCAAATTGGCGGCAAGCCTCATCACTGATTGTAAACGAGTTGACCACCTCACCCCAGCCCTTAAAGCCCTAAATTGGCTGCCCATTGAAGGAAGATGCTTTTATAAGACTGAATGCATCATGCACAAACCTCTTCACCAAGAAACCCCGTTGTAAAAGAAATGTAGCCAATCTCAATCCTTCTCCGGAAACGCCTCTAACATATGGAATGCCCTCCCGCAAGACCTGCGCTGTAATCCCTCCTACCTCAACTATAAAAAAGACCTAAATTATCACCTTCTTAACCTATACTGGGGTCCATATTCTCTCCTTTGACCTTACTTTCTATTTCCCTTGCACTGGGTATCTTCAGCTTTTTTCTCCTGACCCCCTCTTCACTCTCCCTCTTTACATATCATCCTCTCTTCTCTGACCTTAATTGCTGCACCCTTGTATAATATTTAAATGTTCAGGTACCCACCACCCACTTGGAATTTTTGCTAAAGCTGTTTTGCCCCTTCTAACTTTAAATAAGTTGTACTCGCTTGTTTTTCTTTTTTTTATTATCCTGAACAACTGTTTTTATTGATTTCCTCTGTTCATGGAAAGCGCTCTGATACCCCCGGGTCTAGCCAGCGCTATATAAAACTTTCAAATAAATTGTAGCATCAGTGGTCGGACAATCAAACCCAGTTTATTCTCTTTTTTAATACTATGGGATCAGATGTGTTAAACCAGCAATGGCATTATGTATTAAACCAGATCACATGTATCTGGTCCCCTCCTTATCCGTAGAGTCATATTTATAGGTTACATGGCCTCAACTGAGAGAGTTGCCCTTCATTCTATAAATATTTTTAAGGAGGTAGGCCCCATGAACCTGGTTGTTTCCAATAATGGAATATGCTGCTATTTTATGCATAAATTGCACAATTTTGCACTATTTTTATGCACTGGACTTTTAATCCCTAGGTGGGTTGGCAGATTGTTTATATCTGAAAAGAAGATAATTCCCAAATGTTCTTATTCTTTTCTAGTTGATAGTGATGCATATGTTTTTTCTAAATGGAGGATGTCACCTTTGGTGGTAATGTGCACAAATTTCACTGCTCTCGCACTTTCCTGTATCTGAAGAATTTAAACATGCTCTTTTTCTTAGGTTGTAGGCCTTTGATGAAAAGGCGTATTTTTAGCACTTTCTATTACTTGCATTTTAATGTTTCAGTTGAATTTATCGATAGATTGCTGTGCACAAGCTTTTATTTAAGTTGTTTTTATAGTGAATGTTCTTAAAATAATGTAATGCTGTCAACTGAATCAATAAATAAATAAATGAGGAAATATAGAAACACAGCAGTGAGAAAATGAGAAACATATTACAAAATACACCCACCACCTATTGTAGGACTAGGCCCCAAATTTGCGTAAAATTCACAATAAAACACAAGGAACTGGAGAAAATGTATTGAAAATAAAAGTCCTCCTCCATCATAAAAATGCATAAGCGTTATCCCATGAAGCAGCTTATTCCAACAAGATCCCCTACTACTAATGCTAGTCCATCCAACAACAAACAAACACAATAAAAAACATACCCAAAAAAAGAACAAAAAGAGTGGTGCATACCCTCCCTCAAACAACAAGGCCAGATGTAGGTGGCCAATTACCGGTCGGTAACGGCCGAATTCGGCCGTTACCGACCGGTTTTTGGATTTTGAGATGTAGGGCATGCATTTACAGAATCGGTATTTTACCGATTCTGTATTTACCGATTCGGTAAAATTACCGAATCGGTAAATACAGACTCGGTAAAATACTGATTCTGTAAATGCAGATGTAGCTGGCACATGTCAGAGTGCCACAGGGCTTTAAGAATCGGTATTTTACCACCCAATCCAATTGGGTGGTAAAATACTGAATCCAGGTGTGCATGCACACCTGTGCCATGTGACACACAGACATGCCCTTAGGGCATGTCTGCTTGCCACATATTTTTGGGGTGCTAGAGGGTGTCAAAGTGACACCCCCTGCACCCTTGCTAAAATCGGTATTTACCGAATCTGTAATTACAGATTCGGTATTGCCCATTGATTCCTATGGGCTTCAGGGCCCATAGGAATCAATGGGCAATACCGAATCGGTATTTACAGAATCGGTAAATACCGAACCTTAACGATTCGGTATTTACCGAATCTGTAATACCTACATCTCCCCCCCTCTATTTTACCACTTCTTAAATACCGATTCGGTATGATTCGGTATTTAAGAAGTGGTAAAATAAATTTACCTACATCTGGCCCCAAATGTTTTGCGTAGTACAGCAGTGAATTTACTTGATTTTCCAATGGAGTGGATGTAGCAGAGATTGCAGACAAAGAGTGATGGTGTCCTTTCAAAATGCAAATCGAAAATGAACAAGGGCTGGACAAAGCAGAGGGAGGAATCTCAGTGCAGGAAGCAGAAGTAGCTACTATATGTAAAATATCCTACCAGTCTCCATGGCACTGTCTTCCTCTTTAAAAACAAAAGGATGAAACATGTGTTTCTTGTTTAAAAGATTTCCAGATCAGTCCATTTGAGTATGAGTGCAAATCAAAAAAAGTATTTTGATATGGTTTCTCAGTTGCTGGCTTCAAAAAACGAATGCTCTAACTCAAGTTCTGACAGCTGTAAGACAGAGAAACTTTGTGAACAGTGCACCAACATATAAGCAGAGACATGATATGACTAAAACACATATATCTGATTAGATCCATGAGAATTCACTAGATGCCAAGCTGGGTTGACTAAAATGTAAATGGACAGTCCCTCACCCCTGTAATCATAGGAACACACCTTTGATAAGTGGCTCTGGATCACTATTAATTTTGCTCCATCTTGGTTGCTTATGTGAGGCGTCTTCTGTATATATATTTGCACCTGGACTAATTAATTGACCCAGACCGTGGCTGGCCTGACACCCTTATGATATCACATAGCTGACAATGAGTGTGACAACTAGATTACTTCCAAGGTGAAGGAGCTGGGGCTCTTTGTGTTTAAAATGTATGTGAAGAGAGGGATATTCATGTTTTCTGATTCCCTCTTGGCTCCTTTTCTTATATTGATAACCCCCTAAAATTGATACCTGAGCAGTATTTCTGGAACTAAGTATGGCAAAACTGAGCGGTGGAGCAGATTTCACCCAGAAGGTATAATGAAGTGAGCACATAGTGTTTTCTGTAAAGTACTACAGACCTACACTATGAATGCCCACTCACATTATTAGGCCCACACCAGATTAGCATCAGTTCCAAATGGTATTTTCTGTGACTACCTGTGTGCAGACACCAGAATGAGCTAGATGCCAGTATATACTCATCCGGCACATCGGCATACATGCTTGCTCTCATGTGTCTGTGCGTAACTAGCCCAGAGACTCTCAACCAAGCTTTGCCGATGTGGACCTTACCTTTAAACGGCAGAGTGGCGGTTAGAACTTTCAGTCTACTTCCACAGAATTATAATGAGTGAATTTCAGATGGTGAGAGTCCCTCACAGTAATAATCCAAAACCAGGTAGTCAGGAAGCAAAAATCCAGGGGGATTAAATGGACAGAATCAATTTTCTACAATACATTTTGAACCCAAAGAGAATTAAATGACCCAAGAGAAATACAGATTATGATGTTTCATCTAGGCACTTCCATAACACCAGAAGAGCACAATAATCCTGACCTTAACAAAAAAAATGCAATCTCACTTTTAAAAAATACCTAGAGTATCCATTCACAACACTACAGCATGAACAAGGATTGAACAAAAGAATAAAGGAAAACTAGGAAAATGACAACCATAGATAAAGAGGAAGCAGAGATACGCTTGGTTAATTCTCCAATAATTAATGGCTCATTTGGATAGGTATTGGAAATAAATGATGACAGGTTTCTCTAGCATTCTACAGAAACAGACTATACAAGGCTGTCAATCTGTCAGATCCTATTGATATACATGGCCCCTTCATAATGGAAAAAAAGCTGCAAGAAACTCTGAAAAACAAAATATAAACCTCTGGAATGCATCTTGGGGCATAGTGCAGTGTGCAGGAGGGATTGGTAATTCATAAAAGAATCTAAGGGTACCAGAATGGCCCCCAGATAAAGACGGTATTATCATTGGAACTTTGGGAAAACTCTTGGCGCAATATATTAAAAAATCAAGGTTATTGATCAATCCACTCATGGATATATAATTGTACAATCTCTTTTAGGGAACCATCACTGACCAAAAGTCTGAAACCACTAACGTTAAGGTAAATGGATTATATAGTTGGGCAAAACAATTCACCAACTGAGAAACATCAAAAAGAGGGAGACCTTCAGAAAAACTTCACAGAAACAGCAACACTAAGTGAGCATTTAGTTCTGAAACAGGCTTAAACCATTGGCCCTCAGTTGGAAGACTTATTTTCTTTGTATATTTATTATTGCGAGCCAACATATTGCTTACCAATGTATCAATTCATAAATATTCATAAATATTTTTCATGCTTCAGTCGTCAATAAATAATTATTACATCCCAGGTCGATTAAGAGAATAGTTCTAGCTAAAACTCCACACAGGATTTAAACAAAACATAAATAGCTCCAGCTGCACCCTAAGATAAGTGACTACAAGTCCATAAAATGCACCCAGAGCTAAATGTGCAAAATAGTAATAAGGCAATCCAGTCATCAGCTCTGACCCTTATTGCCACTCCGCCCCATAATTTTCAAATTTCTTGAGTCCCCCAGTTCACATTGCATATCACCGTTCTTTGTTTCTAACTTGCTTCATTTTTTGCAACCTATCCCCAATTATTGGACCTGCTGTGTCCGCCATTTTTGAGGCAGGAGGCATCTGGCCACAGCCAATACAACATATAATAATGTTTCCCATTTACTCATCGGGTCAAGGGCAAGATAGTACCCCAAGACTCTCAGCTAGGTACTAAAAAACCAGTCTGACTTGCCATTTGGTCTCCAAATATTGAAATATTTAATTGCATAATCATTGGATAAGAGGACACTGATCAATTATATGTACCCAGTTGACCACAGTCCCATCAAGACAATGAAAGCTGTGACTGTGGAGTTCTATACAACAGCTATTCACTAAAAAATAACATCCAATGCCAATTGGCTCCTCTTACCATGCTAAAATGTGGTTTATTAACTTCATCCCACATCCTTGTTGTTCATTCCAAACCTTCATATTTTTCCCATTTTTTTTATTGCTCTTTGCGTGAGATCCCAACTTTTTATTGAAGCAAACAATCTTTTCCAATCCCCAAGACTTTTATCTTTGTTGGCGTCAAATAATGCGAGCACAATTTTTTACTACAGTTTATTTGACCCAATTCCATATCGCTGAATACATTACACAAAATTCTATATGAGCAGAGGAGCAGAAAATAATTTTGAGTTAATTCATGGATTTCTGAAATATTAAGCCATCTCTCCACCCAGAGGAAGTCCGATATCTTCCTAAACCCTACTTTTGCCAATTTTTGAACTATTTCTGGTGCCAGTTTGACGCCTGACTCCATAACGAGTTCTGACAAGAGTGTTGCAGCAATAATATAGGGAATAGCATATCTCCTAAAAAAAATCCCTACATGTCTGAAGAAAACAATGCACACTCTTATATCAGACTTTTTTGGGTGACTTCACAATTTTTAACACATTGCCTATATAATGTTCTGTGCAAATCTACTGTATAAAATAGTTCAGAAATATTCCCATTTGTAGCTTTGCTTGAAACCTGGACATGTACTGTAAAAAGTAGGCAAAATAATAATCCCTAAGATTGGGAAGCACCAATCCACCTTGATCCAACCTTCATATAAAGTGCTTAGTGCTACTCTGGCTATTTTCGTTGCCAGATTAAAGATGTAAACATAGACTCCATCCCTTTTTAAAAAAGGATTTAGTTAGAACACATGGACTAGCCGAAAACAAAAAATTAAACAATGGTTGAATAGACATTTTAATCAAGGAGACCCTCCTCAAAATGTTCAATGGAAATGAGTTCCAGCCTGAAAATAGATCTTGCACTTTTAAAAGAAGCGGGAAAAACTTAAGAACATATAGATCCTCAATTTGTGATGAGTACATAATAATCTGGATGCAAGACCTCTGGGTTACATCCACATAATATTATTTCAGTTTTCTTCTTGTTGATTTTATGGCCTCCCAATCTCTCATACTGTGCAAAAGTCTCAAATACCTTCTACAGGACAATCTTACTCTGTTGAGCATTAACATAAAATCTTCATCATATAGCTTTATCTTGCCCATCTGTGATCGAGGGATGCGAATGTCGATATTTTCTCGTATCGCTATTGCCAATGGTTCGATAAAGATAAAGAAGGCAAATTAAATAGGGGATAACAGACAGCCCTGTTGGGTTCCACGCAAAACTATATTTTCCCCACCTCTACTGCATTTGCAATAATATTGACTTCTGCATTACAATGCATCATTTGTATCAGCCCCGTGATCTGGGGTGGAATACTGAAAAAGGACAAAAAACAGACTAAAGTTTCCCAGACCAGGAGGTTGAATGCGTTCCCTGCATGTAACAGAAGGACTAAGGCAGGTGTATCGTTAACTGCAAAATAATCTAATGCTCCTGCCAGATAAAGTGTGTTTTTCCCCAACTGCCTTCCAGCAATAAAACCTTTCTGGTCTAAATGGATTAGCTTTGATGCTTTTGTGATGATTTTATAATCAGTATTAAATAATGTGATTGGGTGAAACAAATTTGGGTCCTCAACGTCCTTCCCCTTTTTTAAAATGCTTTCCACATTCCACTTATGAAATGAGGCCGGTAAATGTCCTTCCTCCAGCATTGTATTGGTGACCAATATAAAACACTTGGCTAAGACTTCCACAAAGAAAAACAAAAATTCTGCCGGGAAGCAATCTGGCGCACAGGCTTTACAGTTGGGGATATTCTTGATTACCTCAACCATTTCTTCTTTAGAAAAGGGTAATGTAATATTCATCCTTCATCTTTAGATATCACCAGGATATTAGGTTCCACTAAAAACTTTTCAAGAGATTCTTTATCAACTAATTGGTTTTGTGTGGAGATCCATCTGTAATGATCCAACATAATTTGTCCCCCTCACCGAATCCTTACTCCTATTGCCAGTGGCAGAGCATTTCAAAACATCAATCTGATTATTGGCAGCATGTTCGTGGGCCTGCCAAGCTAAGAACCTCCTAGTGAAGTTGCTCTCATCGCACACTATTTATATGTAGGCATAATTTAACACTTTGAATTTTGCGTAAAACACCTCACTTAAGGTCTGTTTTGTTTTAGCCACTTTTCTTATATTTAACAAACTTCATAGCTTTGTTGAATATTTCTTTCCAAAGTTTGCTTTTGTAATTATACTTTTTGATGTTTTAGCATCTTTGCCTATCCCCAACACTCTGATGTATGCATTTAAGGGATCCCATACAGTACTTGGGGAAGCGGATCTGTGGCTTATTATCGAGAACTCCTTTTTATCATCTTTACAAAATTAACCCCATCCTTCCTCCTGTATATAATGTTTGTTAAGAACCCAGCATATAGGGTGTACAAGGGCTTTCCCCATCTCAAACGCTAGGACAATCATTGTCTGGTCCAAGAAACCATTAGGTAAAATTCGTTGACTGTTAAATACCAAAGCCTTTGAGAGCAGTGAAAAATCTGTATGGGATGAGATGTGAAATCTTCAAGAAAAGCAAGTATATGCAATTTTTGTAAAAAGATCACCCTCCAAAGGTCAATTAAACCCAGAGGTCCTGATTCACAAAGGTAAACAGGCCAAAAGTCTAACTCTAGACCTGAAGTCTACATTTATACCTAAAGTCTAACTTTACTAGTACTAAAGTTACACTTTTGGTCTAAGTTTAGCCCAAAAGTCAAACTTAGACCAAACGTCTAACTTTAGTAGTAGTAAAGTTAGACTTTTGGTCTAACTTTAGTAGTAGTAAAGTTAATCATTAGGCCTAAACTTACACTTCAGGTCTAAACTTAGACAAAAAGTCTAACTTTAGTAGTAGTAAAGTTAGAATTTAGGTCTAAATTTAGATTGCAGTTCTAAACTTAGACTTTTGGTCTAAGTTTACCTTTGTGAATCAGACCCAGAGTTTTCTGGTAGTTTTGTGCACCTTTCAAGGTTTTGGGTTTTAATTGCCTCTTTAAATTAGCTTAGGGGTCAATTTTCAGATTTTACATACAGTTGTAGTCGCCTCAGATAATCACTTCACCAGTGATTTGCAATAGTGACTGGAATAACTCCTCATATGGATTAACATTGTCTTCAACTGGGCATAAAAACTTACGGACTTCAGATGTCTTGACCACTCCATGCCGCTCACCCAGCACCACTGGTCGTTTTTATAGCTAGAGACATTAACCACTTCGGCACCCAACCTTTTTCCCACACAAATTACTGGGCACCGGTGTCCTGCCTGGCAGGAAGAAAAGTCAAAATATGCTGCTAACGTTTTAAACACAGAGAATTCTGACAGTTTTCCTACTGGGTTATGAGTTTCTAGGACTAATATCAAAGACGGGTTTTCAGCAGTGATCCAAGTTTCTATAGTCTGTAGTTTCTTTTTATTATTGAGGCCATTGTCATTGAATGAGACAACCTTCCAGATTTTATTCATCATCATCTTTTCTTTCCTCTCCAAATATAACCATAAATAAAAGTGATGAGACCATTATTGATCCCCTCATGCATAATGGAATCTAGATTACTCAAACTATATATCTGCTCTGTACCTCTAGTATGCTTTTTAAATTCATTCCCAGTACTCTGTGCGATAATTAGAAATTGAACACTGTGGCAAGGCCCCCCTTCATGAAAGATTAGCACTCTGCATTTCTACAATTGGTGCATGTAACAGTAAATCACACATTTGATTCTCTTTTTACTAACCCTTTCTCCCCACACATCCCCAAGCCCCCGTAACATTCTCTCTCTTCCTAAGCAACGGTGAGTGGTTCGCTCTCCCTCTCACACCTGACATGTTTACCCCCATAAAAGCTGGCACAGTGACCTTGTAGCAAGATCTATCTGCCTTCCTCCTCCAAGCCTGTCCCGTCAGGACATTGATAAATGGGAAAAAGAGATGCAAAGCTTAATAGCCAGAAAAGAAAACACTAAATTGTTAAAAGCCGATCAAAGCAAAACCATAATCACAATTCCAATTCCAAAGAACTGAATAGTGAAGACTTCATGTTTTACATAGCTTAACTACAACTTATTGGAGATATGCTGTAGAAGTTCCTGTGCCTCTGAAACATCACAAAATAAATGAAATTGCCCTTTCACCAATACCTTCAATTTGGATTGCTGTGCAATCAATGCCGGGTGCCCTATGCTTTGAACATGTAAATCATTTTTACAAATTCCTTCCTTCACTTAGCTGCTGATGCTGACATATCTGGAAATATGAGACAGAGAGGCACTTCAGGTGTACTAAACAGTCTCTGCTTAATGGCTCTGGTTAATGCTTGTTCTTTCACATGACAGTCTCCAATATTAACAAGGATTGTACAAGGAAATTTCAGATTTGGAGTGTAATGTGCTGCCACACAATGAGCTCTTATGAGTGCGAGGTCCACAGAGTTTTCTGGAAGAAAATGTGTTTTAATAAAGGCATCAACCAATTGGGGCATTTGCCCTCTGGAACCCCAACAAGGCTTAAATTGGTATGTCGAGAGTGATTTTCCAGTTTCTTTAACTTAAACTCCATTGAGGACTTTTGTTTCTGAAATATGGTGACATTGTCCTGCATTATGGTAACCGGGTCCTCTAGCTGCGAAATCCACGCCTCAGCTTCTTTTAGCCTCTCCAGGATTTGAGCCACTGTCTCCTCAATCTTTGAGAGTCTAACATGTAAGGCTGCTATCTCTGTGGTGTGTGAGGCTTTCAAATCCCTTATGTCCTCCAGGATAAGATTAAGCATGAACTTGGCATCCCATTGCATAGTTTGTGGTGTGTCCCCATGAAGCAAACCCTCATGTGGAGAAACCGTGCTAGGTTTATTATGCACTTTGTCACCTCTTGGGACATTCTGCTTGGTGTCTTCTGATGAGCACAGGATCACAGAAATCTGTGTTATAGGCATTAATGGTTAAAATATGACAGTGATGGTTGTGGAGGAACAGGCTGAGAATTCTCTGACAGATTTGTGCCTGAGCTCATGCGGGAGCTTGGACCAGATGTTACTTTTGAGAACAAAGGATATTCCAAAATTCCCTTAGCCTTTTGGCACTGACCGCCTGTCCCAGAGTAGCCTCCAAAAGGCTTGCCCCCAGTGTCTGGTGAAATAAAACTGCCCTGAAATCTGGTCTGTTGCCACCAGGGATGTGGTTTATATTTACTATCTCCAGATCTCCCTCCTGGTAGGGCTCCTGATGAGGACCTAGGGCGCTTGCACTGTCTTCTTGATCCTGTATATGACTAGGCATTGTACAGTCTTTGCGTGAAGAGGCAGTGCAATTAGCTCATGCGGTTGCCTGTCCCACTCATTTTTTCACTCTTTGAGTGAGGATAGTTGTGTCAAAATTATTTGAAAAGCCTGAAACATTTGAATGGCTTCGCATTTTTAGTGCCCTCTAGCCTTGCATCTTGTTTATGGAATTTTATTTAGGGACTGCCGCCAGATAACGCATGGTATTATCTTCAATTGCCCCTTTAGGATTGCCAGCAAGATGATGGAACATTGTGCCCCCCCCAGCGAGCCCCAACTGGGTAGCACCTCTCTACCCTGTAGTAACCTCAAGCAGAGTGCATGCACTTACCCCCCGGTGGGAAACCTGGTGGCCATCGCTGTAGAGAGACACCGTTCTCCTGCTTGGCCTGTCAACTGTCAGTCATTTAGGGAAAAGGGAGTTATGCCAGCTACAGTTTAAATAGGGACCAAGCTGGGACACTATATGTGCCGCCCGCCCTCCTACAAAATCCAGTCCACCTCAGGGGCAGTGCCCCCTCTGGTGCTCCTCACAGCCAGACTAAAATCCCATGAACATTCACTGCGGTCCTCCACTGAAGTTAGATTGCTCGGTTGGTCACAGAAAACAAGGCGCGTCCTCACGACCAAACGGCTGCGCACCGGAATCCACTCTCACTTGGGTGCTGGGTGCGTTCCAAACCATAGGCACCGCTTCCATGCTCCTCTGCTCGGCCACTCAGTTCATCCCTCTACTCTGTCCAGCAGAGCCATCCGTCATCATGCCCCATGCATCACAGAACACTTCAAGTAGCGCCCTGACGTGGCAAGAGGAGGAGCTCTGACGACTCAGCCGAAGATTGTCATCTCCAGGTACCAGCTGAGGCGGTAAGTTGGAAGACTTACTAATAATAACTAACAACTCAAATGAAAATAGAAAGGAGGAATGAGTCTCCATGAAACAAAAACATTGATACCCAAACATATGCCTACCATAAGGGAATTATTGTAAATGAAGGTTAGTGTTAGATTATACAGACTCCTCGCTACTATTTTCACACTAATAAAATGTGGCAGTCCCAACAAAAAGACCACTAATATGAGCTGAAACCACACATTAAATATTATTTCATGGAAAATGTCATGGATTAGTACAAAGATAGCTGACTCAAAAGCCAATGTCTTCCTCTAAGAAGGTAACATCATCATTTTCAGGAAACAGGAGCATTAAAACACAGGAACAATACATAGCCCTACCTAAACATGTATCTTTGGCAGTACAAAAACCCACAGGGTAGGTGTTTGGGATGTCCCAAAATCAGCATTAAAACAACCCATCCTATTTTGACAGGATACTTCAATGTTTGAAGGTGTGAGGAGGACTATCTGGATGAACATAGAGTTATTGAGTCTCCATCCTTTCAGACTCATGTAACAAATTTAAAAAGCTCAGATAAAACTAAGAGTTTGAACAAAGGAGGGCCCTGTTTTTACCATCAACATTTAGCCCTTTCTCTGAAGATATCGTAACATCCCCCAATGGGCAAACTTTTTCATTAACTTAATACATGTTTTTCCCATTAGCCAAACAATTTGCAGAGGTAAGTCAGGAAGTTGAGAGAGAAAAGAACACTCTTACATTAACATTGAAAGTGAGTGACACCAACTAATAGGAACAAAACACAAGCACCCTGTAATCTCTGAAGTTCAATACCAAAATATGCCTATAGTGTAGCTAGTGAGGTAGATACAATCCAACGAGGAGAAAGAACTGCTAAGGTGCTCACAGTTAGACAGGAGTGTGTGCCATCAGGTGAATGAGGCCATCAGAACACAAAACATTAGTGAAAGGAATTGCTACATAGACATCAAGGGAGAAATGCTCATTTAAGCACACATTAAAAACGGCAAATGTACCCAAAGTCATCACTTACACGAACAAGGGGGTCGATTACGATGGCGGACGGACAAAGTCCGTCCGCCATCCTGTCTGGGGCAGGTACCGTCCGCCACAAGGGCGGAGGAACCGTGCCCCCAATTAGGATGCACCCACCACAGTGGCGGGTGCATCCCGCATTTTTAACATTGCAGCGGAGGGTGCTTAAAGCACCGTCCGCCGCAATGTCAAAAATGCATGTTGTGCGTTTCACAGCACAACATGACAGGCACCGCGCGGTGCCTGCCATGTTGTACTGTAAAACACAGGGGGGTACCATAGGTACCCCCCATGTGCACCGCCCACCCCCCTTCACCCTGGGGGCCCGCAACAGGCCCCCAAAGCAAGAACCGTATGCCTTTTCGTGGTGGCATTGCCACCATGGAAAGGCATTCCCCTCAGCCCATCCTAATATGTCTGGCGGTGTGTGATGGATACCGCCACCATATTAGACCTTTTCCGCCGCGGTCACGGAAAAGCGACGGACGGTCTTCCTGTCCTCCACAGTCCCCTCCGCCATTGTAATATGGCAGGGGGAAATAGGTGGTGGATGGGCATGGATGGCGGACGGATCGCCACAACCTGCATGGCGGTAGCGATCCGTCAGCCATCTTAATGGGCCCCAAGGTCATTTTACAAAGACCGAAGCTTCTAGAAACCATCAAGAATGCAGAACATCAGGAAACAAAACAGGTAATTTTAATTGGGCAAATAAAGAAAACTCTTGCCAAAAAGGATGAGAATTTGAAATCATAGTAGCAGAAAAAAATAAAATAGCTTTTTGATGATAGCGACCTGGGGTGCCCCTTGGCAATTAAGATGTAAACACTCTACCTCAGGACAGCCGTCCCTTGGATTCCTTGGGGCTCATTTATGAGCCCTTGCCTCACTTTTACACCGCTGGTGCGTCACTTTTTGTGACGCACCAGCCGAGTAAAAAATGTGCCGTGTTGCACCATATTTACAAAGTGATGCATCTAGGTAGATGCGTCACTTTGTAAATCCCCGCGCCACATTATACCTGCCCCAGGTATAATGTATGCAAGGGGGGGTGTTTTGATGCAAGAAAGAGTCATAGAAGTGACACAGTGAAATCTATAAGATTTCACTGCACCATTTCTTGGACGCTAATGCGTCAAAATCTTACGCCTGCCTCATGGGGAGATTGTTTATGTTCAGGAAGGATTCCCTTCCTGCATATTAGTAATCGGAAATGGCATTTTTCAAATTGCATGTGTGCTGCATTTGCACACATAGAACTTGCAAAACGTAATTGTTTTCCTGATTGTTTATGTGCAGGAAGGGACACCTTCCTGTACATAAACAATCACCAGAGGTGATTTCCTCTTCCTATGTGTGCTGCAGAATGCACCTCCCTATGCCTCCCCTGGGAGGCAAAGCATTCTGATGCATTTTCAGATTTACGATTTCTAGTAAATCTGGAAATGTGTCTGGTCCATGGGTGTTGTGTGGGAACACCCACAGCAACACCTATGGAATCCCCTTTCACGCAAATTGCTGCGTGCAAATGGACAATATTTACAAGGACAGGAAAAGTCAAGCAGGGTGGCTTTTTCTGTCCTTGTAAATGTGTGTCACCAATATATGCCACCAATGCGTCACAAAAGTGACATAACGGGTGGTGCAAGGGGCTTGTAAATCTGCTCCCGAGACTAGTCCACTAGCAGTTCAGAACCTGCTTTGAGAAGAAGTTGCCCTGCATGCTGCAAGCAAACCTTAACAGCCTACCACTGGAATGGATGAACATTTCGGGGGTCCGGTCGAGGGTAGATGCAGGTACACAGTGGGTGCCGAGCGTCGAGGGCGGTGTGCAAATTACGTTCCCACCCCCCTCCTGTGACCCATGGTGTGAATCCTTAACACCACAAAAGTGCAGAAACCTTAAAGCTGGAAGCCTCCTAAACCAGGAGTAATTAGGAAGACAATCTTTTCTTCCTAAATTTTTTTGCACTTTACACCTTTTTGTTAATTTTCACTTTCACGTCCCTAGGTAAGGGTGGGCCTTAGCGAGTCCATTCCACCAGGGTTTAGTACACGCAGAGTCCTGATGAATGCCAGGTAAAATCAAACCGTTTCGCGGCTGAAACATATTGACTGATATTTTAGGAAACTACCACTCAACTAATTGTGGCCGAATTCCCAACACATACGTTTTTATTAACCCGTCCTTAGTGATCATTAGAATAAAGTTAATTTTGATACACTATGGATTAATTTTTAACCATCCACCACTCACTAGTTGCTTTTCTTTGCACAACACTGCCTGAACTCACCAACCCGCTCCGCCGTAAATCTGGCGTTGCAGCACACCAAAGAGACACTCGGTCTCTTTGGTGGGGCCCGATGATGAAGCATGTCATCACTAGGTGGTGAGTGAGGGCTTTCTTTAACGTCTTAAGTGAAGCCGTTTACTTGCTCCTTTTTGTGGTCAAATACAACCATTGGACACTCTTTTCTTGTTTATTGACTATTACCGGGGAATA
Source organism: Lissotriton helveticus (assembly GCF_964261635.1). Lineage (NCBI taxonomy): Eukaryota > Metazoa > Chordata > Amphibia > Caudata > Salamandridae > Lissotriton > Lissotriton helveticus. The sequence goes on along the minus strand of NC_136057.1, from coordinate 787,361,761 downwards.
AGAGTGTCACTCCACTCTCCCTGCCTCTCCTTTTGTTTAGACACATTTTGTACCACCCCTGCAGTCAAATTACGTGTTCAGAGCTTTCATGTTCTATTGTGTTGTGCTGCTGGGTATTTGTTTAATAGAGAATTTGCTAACTACTTGATTCGATGTTGCTTTAAATATATATTTCATTTGCAATTAGGAGAGTTTGCCTGAGTAAACTCAAATTGAATGATGCTCATCAATCCCTATCTGCAAAGTATATGGCGTTTCCATATAAAGAATACTATGTTTATTATGACACATACATAAATAACCCACTACACAAATATATTTCAACACATTCTGAAGAAAATAAAACATCTTACCAAACGTTGTATACACAAAATAATTACCCTGGTTTGACATCAATAACTACAAAATGGAACACCACTGGTTATTTATGTCTCAATTTGAATGTACAAACTAAACTGCACATCTGTTTTGGTATGAAGTTCTAGAACTTGGGAACTCACATGTTGACTCTGAAAAACAAAGGTGTTAAAAGTGATGCTCATTGGAAGGGACTGTGTATTTAACTATTCTCTCTTTGCTATTTAGAGGACTGTGTAGTTAAAATGTGTTGACTAATTATCCTTCACCATAAAAGTAGCATGTGGCTGAATTTGTTAGAGACTCGTGTATGGATCTTCTGCTTTGCCTTGCAGGTGCCAGAAATGGATAACGATATCTTTCAGTGTTCAAGGTTTTTTTATGTAATTTACATCCATGTTCAGGGCACTGTGAAACTATCCAATCAAGACTGCATATGTGTAGTGCAAAGATAGAAAGGGGTTCAAGGGGCTTTTCTGTAATCAGGGTACAATCATCGTACAATTATGCAATGATGCAC